>NC_055674.1:17010000-18244904 GCF_017976325.1 Chelmon rostratus | reverse complement strand
TATATTAAAATATAATACTAATACTAGTATTAAAGACATAAGGTGAGGGGAATATAAAGCCAGATAAGGCTGGAGCATCCTTATGCTTTAAGATTCCTGGGTGTCAAACTGAATTGTTGCCACATCAGTGATAAAATACACAGAGCAAAGCACCATCAAGTGTCTTGGTGGCTTCTATCAGAAAGTTACTGAGAGTGTTTGATAAAATAAGTGATATAAACCACCTGTTTCCAGCCGGTACTCTGCTGTTTTATCTCATTAAAAAAAACATATTATTGGCAAATTCAAGAATTATGACTGGACATGTCATAAACAAAGCAGCCACCTTACACAACCACTGCCTTTGCTGATATTCTAGGCGATTTTCCCCTCAAAAAAGTAGCTTATAATAAACTTCTTCCGCTTACATGTTGCTCGCTGTTACCTTTATCCCACCACAGAGCCCACTATTTGGCAAATACTTGGCAGTCTTTCCTTGTTTTCATTTTTTGGACATCTGCTTTTAATTCTGGGCTGTCTGTGACAACGGGGCCATTTAATTAAATACCTTGACAATGCTGACACCTAGTGGCAAGGTTTGACCCTAGACAAACAGCGTGAGTGCTGCGGCAATCATGCCAAAAGTTCCCATCGGCGAGGCAAAGACTTGCGTGATAAATACAGAGATGTCGCGAGGACTGTGTCGATGTGAGACAACTTTAAGGCTACATCTGGACTCCCTACTTCACTTTAAGTCAGACAGTGTCAGGTGCGGCAACTTTTCACCCTAGCAGAATGACGAGGTGTGACGTCGGCTCCACGTCTCCTCATAGGTGCGTTTTAGCTGTCGCGTGCGCGGATGGAGTCCTTCATAACACAAACACGCGCGCGGCGTTGCATCCCTGCGGTCAAATCCAGAAATTTATACTGTAAGATGGTCGTTTTTTGTTGTTAAAACTTCATGGATTATATCCGATTGGACTTTAATTTCGCTCGAAAAATGTTATGTAAGTTGTAGCTATTATTATTATTATTATTATTATTATTATTATTATTATTATTATTATTATTATTATTATTATTATTACACTGCAGACTGATTTAGAGGAGACAAAAAGCTATTTGGGATGGACTTTTCCTACATTTCGAATTCATCTTTTTCCTCCATCAGTTCGCCAGAGACTGCAATGGAAGGTAGGTTGTTTGTTTCTGCTCCTTTTCAAATAAACTCACGAGCTGAGCACGTGATGTTACTGCTGTGTCACAAATGCAAAATTATTGTTAAAGAATTTCTGAATGGATCAGTGGTCATTGTGACCTCTTTTTTGCCTCATACCGTGCTTCAAACATCTATTAAACACAGGGTATTAGGGAATAGACAGCAGGATGCACTGTGTGACAAGTGACTGACAGAGTATTCTGTTTGTGTCCTTTTTGCCAGAATATGAGCAATACAACACTGTGCTCATGCCCAGCATCTTCGGTGTCATCTGTTTCTTTGGGATCCTTGGAAACTGCATTGTAATCTACACCATTGTGAAGAAAACCAAGTTCTGCTCCCAGCAAACAGTCCCAGACATATTTATCTTCAGCTTGTCCGTTGCAGACCTCCTCTTTCTCCTCGGCATGCCTTTTCTCATCCACCAGCTTGTGGGCAATGGCTCCTGGTGCTTTGGCGGCACCATGTGCACCGTCATCACAGCTCTCGATTCCAACAGCCAGATTGTCAGTACGTACATCCTGACTGTGATGACTCTGGATCGCTACCTGGCCACCGTCCATCCCATCCGCTTCAAACATGTTCGCACCCCCTTCGTGGCTGGGTCGGCGGTAGCTCTGGTGTGGGTCTTCTCTCTGGTCTCCATCACTCCCGTCTGGATGTACACAGGACTCATGCCTCTCAAGGATGGCTCAGTCGGCTGCGCCCTCCTGCTGCCCAACCCAGCCACAGATACATACTGGTTCACCCTCTACCAGTTCTTCCTGGCCTTTGCTCTGCCTTGGGTGGTCATCTGTTGGGTCTTCTTCAAGATTCTCCAAAACATGTCAGCTACAGTTGCCCCACTGCCCCAGCACAGCCTGAGGGTGCGGACGAGAAAAGTGACCCGTATGGCGGTGGCCATATGCCTGGCGTTCTTCACTTGCTGGGCCCCCTACTACATCTTGCAGCTGGCCCACCTCGGCGTACAGCGGCCCTCCTTTGCCTTCCTGTATGCCTACAACATCGCCATCAGCTTGGGCTATGCCAACAGCTGCATCAACCCGTTTATCTACATTGTATTAAGTGAAACATTTAAGAGGCAGTTCATTGTGGCCATTCGACCATCCCACAGGGTTTTCAAAGTTGCTCCCGCTCTGGCCGACGGCAGCGTGAATCTGAGGATGGCACCAGACAGCCTTCATCCGTCTCACTTGCACTCATGTGTGGCTGTGGCCGTGCACTGAGATGGACACTTAATCCGGCAGCCCTCGCCCGCTGCAGACCACCAAACAAATCACCACCTGCCACCGCTGACTGTTCTTCATCCCTCAGCAAACACTTCTGTTTCCATGAAGACACAATGGGACCCTGCTGAACAATAAACTTCCTTTTTGTCCCGCCTGGTGATATAATCTGTGACATTTCAAGGCGCGTTCAATGTGAGTAATAGTTATATTTAGTCACCCTTTTACCAAAAAGAGAAAAATAGATGACCTCATCTGGCAAATTATACGTTTAGACTCAAAAAGCCACAGAACATCAGCCAACAATGGAAAACAAATAACATGAGCAAACTCATAATTGAGAATAATGAGTGCCTCAAAGCCCCCTGATGTTTACTCAATCAATCATTATTGCATATCTGCATCATCGTTTTGATGCATTTTTGATTTGCTTTCGAAATGGCCAATGGTTTCTCAGGGCTTTCAGAACTGAGCTAAATTATTTGGCTGAAAGATAAGAAGAGGGCTACAAACCAATAATAAATCTTTGTCCACCATGTTATTCCCCCCATGCAAACAACAGTAATTAGATGATGCTGCAAGTCTTGATCCTTCACCTCAATGTAACAGTTTTAATGATCTGAAATATCACTTGCACGTCGTTTTTAACTGTATTTAATTGTGTCAGCAGTTTTATGTTGCAATCTGCAGTCAGTATTGTTGGATTACAGAGTTTATAGAGTCCGTGTATCATACAGTGTGACATTGTATTGTAACTGTGACCCAGACAGTCATGGCACTAACATCTGGTCATCCTTTGAACAGAAAATACATTGTCTGTGTGACTCTTAAATATTTTTAACTGTTGTAATTTTATTGATTTTGTGGCACTTTTAACAGACTGTTTGACCAGTCGTAGCATTGCATGCAGATGTTTCTGTGGATTTAACTGGGCACCTTTACTAAGATGTGACCACTGTGGAAATGTGCATTTTTTTAAAATCTGTGTTTGACTTTTTGCATGTTTTAAACTCCTGGAAATACACAAGACTGTCCTCACTTGCTCAAAATGAAAGGACAGGTATTGATTTTAGAAACACATGTTGGTTTGTAAGATTGAAAAGAAAACCTTAACTGCTTTTCTAACTTTTTTGCAAACATTTTTCTTGTAATTATGTAAGGAGAAGTCTCAATAAAGTGTTGAATTCAGTTGGAATATATGTATTCAGTCATTTGCAAGGTCAATTATAAAGTAGGAGACAGTAGAAAAAGTCACAGGCTTAATAGGATGAAAGCAGCTCTGTTTCTTTTTGTTCCTGCAGCCTTACACAGTGGGGGGACTCAGCATTGCTGCTTATTCAAATGCCAGGTGGCAGGAATTAAAGTATCGTCCATTATCTTGAAAAACACAGAGGAGTGGAATAAAGCCAGGATTACGTGGCACTGGCATGATAATTCCATCACCATACGGACAACCTCCCTCACCCAAAATAATGAAATGGCAAGGCAGCTACTCACTCTCAACCCCGGGGAGGGAGTGTTGTTGAGTAGCAGGGGTGACTGGACATAAGTAAGCCTCTCCTTGTGGCACATTGTTATTTTTAAAGACTTGTTTTTGCCACATTCTGGATCTTAAGACAGAACTGCTCATTTTGCAAGTGGATACATTGTGTGCATTTAGTTCACGTGCACTGTTGTGAAGTAAGCCAATGAAAGAAGGACGGGTGCTGAATTAACAAACGCGTGCTTCAGTAAGTCCATCCACAAAACCAGAGGAAGAGAAATGGTGCAGATCATGTCGTTCTTCCCAGTTTACAGTGTTATTGTTTGTTACCAGCACAGTATGTACCAGTAGGTACAAGGGAACAGGATGTTAGTCAGGGAGTAAGGAGGTAACAATGTGGGTACCTGCGGCTAAACAATACCAACAGTATGAATTCTTTTTAAGCTGCTGCAACCTTTTTCCCTAACTTCACTTTCCTGCATGTATTGGCACGTACTGTGCTGGTAAAGTGTTAGTACAAAAACACCGACACTGAAAACTGAGAAGAACTGAAAAGAAACTCAAGTGGAAAAACTCAAGAGCCACAGGAGAAATATCACTTTTCATACTTTTTATAATATTCTGGTGTTTTAACGTGAAATAATGTTTTCCTCTTTTAATGGCACACAATGTCCTTGATATATTATAATAAATGAATAATAGTAAATAGCAGTGACTGTTGCTGTACAAAGAGATTTCTAGCTATTCTCTAATTCTCAAGCCAGCTAAGAAGCGCAGACCTGTACATTCTCTATGGGCCCCTCCCAGTACCCATGACTATTCATTCTAGTATCTTTGCATACTCGGTCCATTCTCGCCTCAGTCCTATGCTCCTGTCTCCTGCAAAACGTAGAGAGCAGCAAGTCATGAAATATCCCTGAGCTGGGCTTTCATGTTTACATCACATGAAAAGTCATAAAAAAACGGGTAAAAGATAGAGTTAAACCCAATTCACTGATGTGGAGAAGTGCTGATGGATGGATTATTGAACACAGCCTGTGTAAAGTTCATAATTCAAGTCAGAAAGTCAATCAAACGACTACAAAGAAATGCAGAACAGCCACAAACAGATGGAAAATGAACCCAAAGAGGCTACAAAGTGATGCAAACAACCAAACATGAAAAATGACCACAGAGATGTGCGCCATGACACAAAATGACCACAAAGACAAGTTGAACAACGACAAAAAGACTCAGAGTGGGCACCAGTGAGATGCAAAATGACTACAAAGAAGCACAAAGCAGCCACGAAGAGACATGAAACAACTAGAAAGACATGGCCTCTTCATTTGAAGTCATTCTGTGCCTTTTTCAAAGCGACAAATGACAAGAGAGCCTTAAATCCACCTCTGTAGATGATGCACTGTGGGATTATGGTAAACACACACCTGAAAAACACATCGCGGGTTTGTTCTGCAGAAGCCGGGCCATACTGGCACAGATGGATGGATAAATGATCACAGACATCCGCCTGGTAATGCATCATTTTCTCTTAAATATACAAGCAGATCTATTAGCTCCTCTGTTTCCCTCCCATGGCTGTTGGTAAAGACTTGATGAAGGTAATCAATAAGGGACATGTGGATTCAGCATAAACAAATAAAAACAGCAAGGGTGCCTAACACTTTGCACAGTGCATTGCATATTAATTTGCGATGAATCACAGCTTGCCTTTTCCACTCATTTGATGTCCACGATAACGCCTGCAGGACACTATCGCCGCGGCACCACTACGCATTTCATCTTCCTCGGCACATGCCTCTTTTTCATACCAGCATCAAGCGGCTGTTTCCGAGAGCAGCAAGCTCTTCCCAACCTGCCTTTGTCTGCTCGTGTCTATACAGGTCTGCCAGTTTTCATTTTAAATTTAATTAAAGAGAAAACTCATTGTGGCCCACATCGAATCAGTGCTGCACAGCGTTTCCCGTCGCTCACACATCAGTCTTCATGAAGCCTGATATAAAAGTGCTGTAATGGATGCTGGAGATATCAGGTGTGTGTCAGTTGCATTGTACTTAACTCTTGATTGTTGGTGTTGGTGGATCGGCCTTTAATTGTAATGCAAAGGTTCAGACTTGATTGGAATAGATGTTAGAATGCATACATCATATCATATATTCATACATATAAAGATATGGATATATATCCTTACATATGGACTCTAATACAAAAACACAAGCAGGTGTCCTCCTTCCCTTTGAGTTTGAAGGGTGATACCCTTTGGTGATGGTGACAAAGCAGCACCGGCAGTAATGGCCTCAGGATAACAAAACACCGGCAGGCAGCGCACCACTCTCTGCATGAGCAAAGACAGCAATTACCCTCTCTGTAATGAGTTTGGTGCTTTGGCAGCATCCAATCTGCACTTCTGCTGTTTCACGCTGACTATTCATTGCAAAGATGTGTATTAGTGCAGCCATTAGGAAATTATTGTCCCGCTGTTTTGGTTAGCCCAGCAAATGATGAGCAGATGTTAAAAAGATGAGTAAATAATGAACTCCGATTTGTGATCCCTGCCATAGGAAAGCTGCACAAAATCACTCGAGGTGTGCTTGAATCAAATTACTTGCAGTGAATGACTATATGGATAAATAATAAATTGTGCATTTGTTGCTTTAACCGTTGAGAATACCATAAACAGCTTCTGTGAGTTGTTCTAAATAATTAAGAGCACAATACATGCATCCATCCAGTCAGAGGGATGTGTTATTGGTGAAGGCTAATTAAACGGATGAGGAAGTCCTATGCAGGGTTGAGGCGTTCTCCTCTTGGCCCATCTGAATGCAACTCACGTTCTTGACAATACGAACATGTGTCTGTGGAGATAACTCAAGTCAAAATTATGATTCTGCACATATTGCCAGACAGCGGCGTCGACGACATTCAGCCTGATTAAAACCTCTCCAATAGCGTGATGGGATGCATTGAATCTGTGCTATTAACAATAGCTATCCTCCACTTCCTATGAATCATGGACCGACACGTGGAGCCTTTTTTTGGGCACCAGACGTGGACAGTGAATTTCCTATCCTCCCATCTATCAGATGAAATAAGAAAGACATTCAGCGCCCGCCGAGAATAACAGGAAAAGTGGCGAACAAGGCTGTAGCGCAGAAAAAGGCGCTTAAAGGAATTATCAACTGAAACGTGCCTTGACTTCACGTTTCAGGTGCAGCCTGTGTCATTCCTGCTCGTCCAGTCTCCAACCAGCCTACATTCAACTAAACAGCATTCCCCGTCATATAGGTTATTGTGTTCTGTGTGTGTGTGTGTGTGTGTGTGTGTGTGTGTGTGTGTGTGTGTGCTGGTGATAAAGACAGTGGACATTTCTGCAACAAAGATACTGACTGCTGTTTCCTCTGACATCAAATTAAGCATCAGAGGTTCAGTGCTATATAGCTCCAGCACACCTCCTCTCTATTAGCTTCCATTTTTCTGAAAGGTCCTCTGGAAACATGGCCGTGAAAGCAGCTTTTATTCTTCATTTGATCAGCAGCCCTGCTGTGAGTCTGCCCCTCCTGCTGCAGGATCGGGACTATAATGATAGTCCGCGTTTGCTTTTATAACTTTCATAATCAAAACAAATGTTGAGCCATGGTGGAGCAACATATGGGATACGTGGCAGTATGTTGTCTAGGTGTGCGGAGCAGACACGTTCTGGTAAACACAGTAACTGGGAAACAGGTTTATGGCAGAAAGGTGCACAGCACATCTTCTCTCTAAAGTTGATGATCCGATTCGATTTGGAGCAACCTAAATGCATACATTTGCATATTAAAAGGTTGGCCTTTCAAAACACCCTCTTCATGTGTTACAAATTAGCAAGCAGGCACACAAGAAGTGCACACGGACGCCTGATTGGAGGCTCAATCAGTGATGTCATGGCTGACATCATAGTGTTATTAAATAACTGACTGAGACTCCTATGGGCTTAATGGTTTGCCTGAGGTACATTGGACCAATAGGCCAATATACATTCTGTGCGTGCAGGAGTCGCAGACAGGCTGATTAGCTGCAGCATGTCATTTACATGAAGTGTTGACAACAGCCTGTCTCACTTAGTGCAAACCGTATTCAGGTCATGATGGTGATTGCTTTGTGAGAGCGGATTAATGGCTGAATTAAAACAATTAAAATAATGACAGAATGGATCATGAAATATTACACCGACCTGCTAATAGAAGAGCAACACGCTATAGCTGCCAGTGATTGCAAGAAGATTTGACAGTGAAATGAATAATTCATCTTTATGGATAATGACGGTTTCCTGATCTATCCTGATGGAGGTGCAAGACCTGTGGAGTTGATGTACATGCCAACAGGCTGGTGGGGCAAGACGTACATGAGGTACATATAGCAAAATGACTGTTGACACGTCAGACATGTGATTGCATTCATTTGTGTCAGCATATTCTTATTAAATGGAAAAGCAATCAATCACTGCAAATAGACTGCAAGTGGAAAATCACACACATTCTTTATATACAGATTAGTGTTCAGGCCATATAGAAGCTGCTTCTGAGTGTTACATAAATGTTTTTTAATGACTTTGTTGCCCCCTTGTTTATATAGCAACCACCTTATTGAAGAAAATTGGCGTTTATTTTTTATTGTACCTTTTGTGACCTGTTGATTGTGTGTACAGACGACTATAATCCTCAGTTCGTGTTGCTCCTCTGCAGCCACGCTTGTGTTTTGCCAGGCTGTTCAGTGCTGCTCTCCACTCGACTCTTGAGCCCTGCTCGTACAGTCTGTTTCTCTGCGACCTTGAGACTGGAATGTGGAACCTGTTTTTGCCTGAGTGACTCCTCGTGTTTGACTTTTTGCCTGACTTTAGATTCCTGCCTGCTCCTTGTCTTACTTGTTTGTGTGTGTCGCACTGCCTTCTGGTTTTGACCCTTGGCGGCCTTGTTAAGTTTTTGCAACTTCCCCATTAAATCACGAACGGATCCCGTCTGCCTGCTTTTGTCTGCACCACCACCCACCACCCCCGACAGTTTCCTCCCATGGGTGTTTGCCTGTCACCTGCCGTGTGTCATTTGTAAAATGAAGGTAACAGCGAGCTGTTTCCAGGCTTCCTTTTTTCACATTGGCATTGGCATCTGCTCTCATACGCATCGTGTCCTCCAGAAGCTGCACTTGAACTGAAAGACACAAACCGTCTCAATAGGCTGGCCTCGCTTCGCTGTGTTCCAGGGAGACGAGCCTTCATTTGAGCTCTGGAGCTTTGCTGCTCTGGCTCTTTGAAAAGACGTGCACCCACCTTGAATCCATAAAAACACAACAGCTGAGTGATGAGGCTGTAGTGTGGCTGAAAGAGCTACTACGCAGAGAATCAATGTGAGAAAAGCTGTGTTTAATTTGCAATCCATAAAACTTGCAGTACATTAAGCAGACATTATAGACAGTCCAGTACAGGGACTTCTGTGTGTCGTGTCCAATTCAACCCCACTTACAGTCTGTATTAATCTGACTTTATACAGTAACCTGAAACATAAAGTTTTAATCTGGTACTTAAATTACATAATTACACATCAGGTACAAAATGTAGACTTTTAAAAAAGTTAATAAAATATAATCTAGCCATACTTCCCAAATAACGTCTGAGAAACATCCTCCATTTCCTATCATGTCATTTTGGTAAAGAGTGTTGTTAAACAGCGATGTTAAATGACGCAACGTGAAACGTGAACAGTTACAGTGTCGGCAAACAATCCAGACTCACTTTGACACCCCCCAGTACACCCCAGTGACAAATTTACAATGCAGAAGTAAACAAAAGAGCGTTGTGCAGATACAGAAACTGTGAATATGGCTGAAGACTGTGAATTAAATAGACGTTAAACTGGCAGCAGGAGCATGAACTGCTTCAGCATCTGTGGTGGCGACGTTATTACAGTTTATGTGAATATGACAGCATGATTACCGTTAGGACTCATAACATCCCTGTCGCTGCAGAGACAGAAGGATTGTGTACGTGTGTGTGTGTGCGTGTGCAAAGTGTGAATCCTCTGTTCAATCCCAGATGAGGAAAAGGTTTCAAACTGAGCTTTGCTTTAGCATATTATCAGCAAGTCTGATAATAAGTGAGAGAGATATATGGTCAATTCACATTCTCCCTCAGCCGAGGTGGAAATACAAAAGCTCTCTTTTATTGCTCTGCCAGCTTTAGGGGTGCTTCATAGATGTTTTTCTTTTTCGTCAGAACAATAACAGCAGCTGTTTTCTGATACAGCGAGAACAGTTCCTCATCAACCCTGACAAAGGCTGCAGGAAAAAGAGATGTCACAATTCTAAAAATCTGTTGGTTACAAGTTGATCATTAATTTACCTGAAACACGGAGGTAAAACCCCACGCTTTGCCAATAATTTCCCTACATTAGAAATGTCAGGTAGCAAAATATGTGTCTTGTTTCAAAGAGTGCGTTGGCAATGTAACATGACCATGAGAGTAAAAGACAAAGCAAATGATGTATGTTGTTGTAGCAGCCAATGTACAGTGCAGGTGTTAGTGCTTCTTGCAGCGTCTAACAGTTTTACATGTGTTGGCCCATTATCTTCAAATTATAGAAGCTGAATGGGCTCCGGTGCAGACGACTTTAACCAGACACGTTGATTTCCGACCCTCTGAGCAGATGAAGAGTACAATTGGCTAAAAACGTGCAAATTCACCGAATCACCCTCAGCTTTTCAAATATTGACCAGAAACTCAAAAATTAAGGTATTACCAGTGGGCTGCTCTGAAATAAAAAGAAGAGGAGAATAGAACACATTACAGCAGTATTTCTCTTCAGCTAATCCAACTCTGCATAGATTTAGTTTAAGACACACACAGGTAAGAACTTATAACAGTACTATGATGAGGAGCGAGAAGATAGACTCTCTTTCCGGCGATGCCTCTTGCTGGGAGCTTCCCTGGGTGCCGTGTGTAGAAATCAGCAGAGAGGTCCTAGTGTTCAACAGTCATTCTGGGCTGTCACAGAGGCACTTGTGATGAAAAGAACAAGACAAAGTCATCAATCACAAGTGATCAGTAGGATTTACATTAATTATCATAATAAAACAGACTTAACTTTACACTCGGGCTGCATTTCCACTTATTCTGTAAGACTGAACTCATGCCACGCTGTCAATTACCACAACGCCGTGGCAGCAGCCGACAAACTTCCAAATCAAACGCTGTTTACATCGTCATTATGTCTCTGTTTACCGCAGTACTAAGTTTCGGATCTGCTGCGCTATAATTGCTGGCGCCAGAAGTGAAACCTCAACCTCGTGCTCTAATTTGTTCCTATTTGTGCTCGACGACCAGCCAAACCTCAACAGCTCTTGTGTTTCTGTATTTGAGCGCAGTAACCTCGCTCAGCCTGCACTGTATGCTGAAAAACATTACTAAGGGACGGGTCTGTGCCTACCCAGGGAGGTGGTACTATATCGAGTCCGCTGCAGAGTGGCGTAGCCGGGCTTGTCTGACAGCAGGATGCGGTGGGCTGGAGGGGCCACCACTTCGCCGTTCCTCTGCAGGGAGGCACACCTGCGAAACGTCAGATCCAGCTTGGTCTGGATGTTACTGGAGCTGTGAGCGCGCTTAATGTCTACCGGGTCGTGATTCCCAGCCTTCCCGTTCAATAGCAGGACTTTGCAGTTCTGGGCGTTGCAGCTCGGGATGACGCTGGCCTTCCGGTCTTCGAGGGCCGCTGTGGTCAGCGTTCCGTTGGAGAGCGACAGTTTGGCTAAATCACTGCTTGCCAGCTTTCCCAGTTGCCCGTGGCCATTCATGCGCCTGCTGTCTTGCCCCTTGATTGGTGACCCAGGAATGTCCTTCTTCATGAAACCAGGTTTGAAAAAGGACAAGAGGCTGTCGTGGCTGCGGCCCTCCTGTCCCCTCTGGCCCCTCCTGTCCTCAGCTTGAATGACCATCTGTAGCAAGTCTTTCTGTGCCCTGGAGGTCACTCCTGCCTGGACCTTGGTCCTTCTCAATGTGGAATCTCTGCTTGGGGGTGCACTGTGGCTGATATGACCCACTAGAAAGGCCCCTCTCTGAAGCTGAAACTGCAGGTCCAGGGTCCTGCCCTGGTCCTGCCTTGCTCTCTTAGATGACCTCTGCCTCAGAGAACCATAATCCCTGGCTTTGACATTGCTGCTGTTACAGACTGCATGGCTGATGTTTCGCTCCACACAAGGTCTGCTCTGCCCCGCTGGAATTTTGGGGGAGTAACAAGTGTCGGAGCTGGGTCTGTCTGTACAGCTAAGACTGCTACCGCTCGGCGAGCTGCAGTCATGTCCTACGTCAAAGGCTCTTCCCTGGGCGTTCCTTTGCGGTGGGGTGGCCACCAGTGTTACGATAGGGTCTTTGGTACATCGTGGCCGGCGCCCAGACTCTAGGTACTCCACCAGCTCTCCAGGCTGGGTCTGGGCTGGGTGTTTAATGCGGTCCTTGGAGGCAAAAGACCACCGCAGTGGCAGAACTTTACTCAGAGAGTCCTTGGGCTTAGTCGGTGATCGCATGCTTACACTCCTGCCTTGAGTCCCACGAACAAACGGCTTGGATTCAAACCCATCTGGAGGAAAAGACACAATATATTACTACCACCTACCAGCTACCACTACACATACTAAGGTTTTAAGTATGTGCTGTAGAATATACTAAGTATACCTTTGTCATTGACATTAAGTGAAATATTGGTGTAATTGTGAGCAAATAAAGAGTAAATAAAACACACTAAATGTTCAGGATTAAATATTTCACAATTTCAGCGCATTTTAATTCACTTTGATGCAAAAACATCTGGAGTCCAGACTTGTTGCTTACTCAAGGGACAACTTAAGATTTATATGAAATCAAACTCTGTCTCTGATTCTGTTTATAGTCTGCATTTTTTCAGCAATAGCTATTCAATATATTTACCATTTGTTTTCACACACAGGATGAACTCAGAAGCATAAGAACTGGAGGGAATGGTGCAGCATGTAATCCAGAGTCAATCTAAATGTACTATTTGTGCTACACGAGATGCCTACTTGTTTCTAGTGTTTTGGGGGGTTCGTCTCCAAACACTGGCAGCTCAGGAGACTCCGGGGCCTGTGTGGGACCTGGAGGTCCAGGGATGGGTCCCCCTGACACGCTGCCCCTCTTACTGCCCCCCGCCAGCCGGACCAGCCAGTGGTCAGAGGCGGATGAGCTGGTGGAACCTGCAAATTAAAAAAAGGACAAGTGCGTCCGTTGTTCCCACAAAGATCAGAGAGAAGAAACGACCCTGGATCCATACAGCAAAATGAATGTGATCACAGGGTATCATCAGTATTTCCATCCATCTGTGAATACCCTCATTATGCTAAAACCACAGAGATGAATGCTTCCGTGACTCCAGCAAATGGAGACCTTTGCTGGGAACAGGTTGGTTTTTCTCCACAACCTTGGCAACCATCATTCATGGGCTGAAAACAGAGGTTACACCAAAAAATGCACACTGATGCTGCTGCAGTACAGCAAACAATTCTGGCAGACTGAAATTACAGAGGGAAAAACACCATATTTTTGCAGGCCATACTGCAAATAATGATGGTGTGAGACGTAATGATACTCCCACACGCCACACTCCCTCCATTATTACTAGATTTGGTCGAAGGGATGTAAAGCAGATTCCATCTGACTGTTCTCAGTATAATAAGCTGCTACAGAGAATAGTTAAGGACTAACCGGTGACTGAGGAACTGGCAGACCAGGGGGGGATGGTGTTTCTCCTCTGATAGAAGAGGATGTAGGCTCCACGTGTGCACACCTCCGCCTCTGGAACCGGCTCAGCACTGCTGTCATCGTAACTGTACCACTGGCCGTCCACTGAGTTCCTGCAGAAGGCTGCAATCACAACAACAATGGAGAGAGATAAGACGCGTCTGACTGGAGTTAAAGACAGAAATCTCTTCTGATAACTGATTTCTATCTTTTCATTATTTCATCTTTATCTTTTATGTTTTCATTTGAAAGGTGCCACTCAGACCTGTGTAATGTCCTCCGTGCATTCCTCCATGGTGGTTGCACACAGCGTACAGATCGTACAGGAAGTCGGGAGGAACCAGGTCAGGTCGCCGGGGTTGTTTCCAGCCGGGCTGGAGAGGGGGCGGGTGGGTGCCGTGGCTGCGGTTCACCATGTGAGGCGCCATGTCCAGGCCCGCCAAGGGGAAGTGCACGAACGTGGTGAGCTTGTTCCTCCGCTCTCCCACCTGCCTGAAGCGCTTCAGGTGGAGGATGAGGATGTCCGGGAGCGTCCACAGGCTCATCTTCACCATGCCCTGCTGCAGCTGCTTGCAGTGGGGGCACTTCCAGGCATCATCTGGGGCAAGCTGGTGGGGGAGATGGGGGGGGGGCAGGGAGGAAACATGAATCATCTGTGCCTGCTTATCAACCTGATAGACCCTACTCCATCCTGTCCCAGTAAATCAACTCTCAGTGTTTCCTTTTCTTATTCCACCTATTCACATCCTTGGAATTATGTACGACTGAACATTGGAAATTCACAGCCTTACAGAGTACATTTCGAAGCTGTTGCCATGGCTACCATGTTTGTTCACTTTTCCCACCTCCCTGTGATTATGATCTTGAATATTGGGCAGCAATGATTCACTGTATTCAACAAGGTCACCCATTTAAAGTTACACTCAGGACAAGATCATCTGTTGTTCTTGCCGAACATCCTTTTTCTTCTGTCGGGAGGCGTCATCGGCACGTGACATGAGTGAATACATGGGTATTTTACCACGTTTAGTGTGTATAGATGTCTGTGGGAATATAGCTGACCTCTGGACTCAAAAAAAAAAAGAAAGGCAGGAAATACTGATGATATTATGTCTTCATCTAAATGATACACAGCAACTTGTTTTGACAGCTTTGGCAAATATGTTCCACTTACAAGTTGAGAGGGAAACGCTAATATTGTGAGCATTTATGATTGATATTATCAATAATTTGTATCATCTGGGACTCTTGCAAAAAACATTTGAGGGAGAAATGCTAAAAATAAAACGCTAAAATGAGTGTCTATTTATCTCTCATACATATGAGCATCTAAGCGCTACATGAGTAAAGGTGGTTTGCTTATTCAGACAGTGATGAGCCTTGACTGACTGCTGACTGACAGCAGTGAGACACTCGTGCCTGCAGCTCCACCAGGTGGTGGCACAAGGTAACAACAGCACACACAGTCAGCACAGTGGCCGTCAACTGTGGAGAACTTTTGACTGCTTTGACACATTCAGCGACCACATGTGCCACATTTCATGAATTGGTTCCTCATTCTGAAACTAAACCACCACCAGAACTTTTTTTTACAATGAAATTACAATATTTCTTTAAAGCAGACTGCAATTTGCTGCACCCACAAGAGACTTATTCACAGTTATTATTACGATTAGATGAAAACTAAAACATGTTTTCCATAAATTCAATGAAAAAGAAAAAACCTATTGTAGCATTTCCAAACTTCAATGTTTCACTGTTTTGTTTTGTTTTTTACATCCATTGTGTATATTGTACACATAAACATGGAACTATTTCACACTGTTCCTCTAAAAAAAATGTTCTGGAGTTTGGCTCAGAGTTGAAAAAAATGTTGTCACTCTGATAACTTAATTACCTGCTGACTGTGTGGAAACATGAACAACAGCACTATTAACAGACATTAGGTAAGGTTGGTGTGGCTTCAGGAGGCTCTTCATGGGGCCACTGGTTGTTTGATTACCTGTTCCTCTTTGGTGTAGAGCTGGAAACACTCATCCAAGGTGCAGCTGTACTGCTGGACATGCTGCTGCTGCTGATTCCTCACGCTCTCTGCATCCTTCACCACCTCCTCCTGAATGTTCCCAAACAGGCTGCGGCCCCGGGACACAAAGATGCGGTTATAGAAATCAGGCAGAAAGTAGCTTTATGTCAGGTTAATGGAGAACAATGCTACAGAAAATCGGCGGTGGTCTGTAATAGAAAACAAACCGACCAGTCTTTGATTCTGTGCTCCCACTCGATGATGAGCTTCACGTGTGGAGGTCCTCCGGAGCCGCAGAGCTTCAGAGCTCTAGAAGACATGAAAGGTGAAAGGTCATCCAGTGCCGGGGAAGAAGCATCTGCACAAACTCCATTAACTGGTCCAACATTACTGGTCTAGTTCAGGTTCAGAGTGCACCTGTATTGGTGCTTTTTAACCACTAGGTGTCAGCATTACTACAGTGCTAGCGACACATGACGCTTGTGTCTTCTTTTGTGTGAGAGACTGTATTGTATTGAGGATTTAGCTGTAGATGATTTAGGTAAACAAATGTAATAGAGTACAAGCTACAGTGCAATGTAAAGGTATACTCCACAGCCCACAGCTGAGCTCCATCACATCAACAGGAAACTGACAGAATGATCCTCCACTTAGTCGCTTTTTCCAGAGTTCTCAACCACATCTTCATCAGATCACAGAGTGAGAGGTGGTTGAAAACTCAGGAACAAGGTAATAAGTGGTTCTTGAATTGAGATTATTTCTACAGACTACTATTTTAAAAGTCAAGAATGAAACGTCACTCTCATCAAGAGTAAACTTTGGGGATTTTTGGGCGCTATGGGCTCTGCAACAAAATAAGGGAAAGTATAACATTTGTTTCATGGCTGCTGCCATAGCAGCGCTGCAAAGTGTGCTGAAGCACTGCGCTGCTCTGAGCTAAATGTTAATATCAGCATGCTAACAGTGACTGTTTATGTTAAGCGTGTATCATGCGGGTTAATATATATGTGGAAAATGAAATAGAAGTTGCACAAAAAAACATGCTCACAGTCACAATGCGAATGCTGTGATGTTTAGCAGGAATAATCTTTACCATGCTAACCATCTGAGGATAGCGTGCTAACATTTGCTCATTAGCACTAAACACAAGCACAGCTGCGGATGATGTGAATGCCGTACATTTTGGAGGTATTTGGTCATAAAACAAAGCATAATGCGCTAATGAAAAGTTATCAGCAAAGTTATTATGAGTCATCCTGAGTGGGACATGAGCATCCGGACAAGATTTCATGGAAATCCATCCCATAGTTTCAGATTCAGTTAGAGAGTTCATGTGGATCAGAGCAGTGGACAGACCAACAGACACTGCCATCCACAGAGCCATGTCCTCTGGTGTAAGAAACAGTGATGTATGTATGACAATGCTCAGAGACAGAGTTTACAGAGGCTGACAGGAGCGAGCAGGAGACTAAAACACTTGCACTCATGCATTCTTGCACTGTTTGATATGGGCTGACTTGGGAACAGAGCATATTTCTGAATCATTAGAGTTCAAACGCTATCATTGCATTCGTTTCTAGGATACAGTGTGCTGCACATTTGCGTTTCAAAAGATTTCAAAAGCGTTTGCCCCCATCAGCAGCATTCACCAAATGAATGAACTGTTCTTAGCCACTACACAAATGGAAGTCCTTTCAAGACCTTGCCAAAAGGCCCCTTTGAAACAGCAATTCACTTCTGCAAGTAAAAGCCATCAGACAGGCATTTGTGAAAAGGGATAAAATGTCTGCACCTTTCAGCCGAGGCTTAAAATCAAGTCTAACCTTTACAGTTGGTACGATAAACATAAAAAGTAAAAGTAAAAAAAATTATCTTAAGAGCACCTGTATAGACGGTGCCAATCATCACAAACTGCTGGACCTGACAGCTTTCATAGTCATATTAGTGTGTAACATGTTTTCATGTCGGTACGTCTTCAGTAACCAGCTGCCTGCCTGGAGTTGTAGCCTTTCTCAAGAAACACTATTAGATTAGAGCAGAATGAAATTGCATTAAAATTGATTACATTAAATTAAATTTGAATGAGCCTGAGGGAACACTGGGTCATTTCAGCGCTGAACGTTTCGACCAACACGAGTAATTCTACAACAAAATAACACATTTAAATAATCTAATAATCCTCTCGTCTAATAATAGAAGAATGCAGAGTCCTGGCAGGCTGTCAGCTAAAATGATAAGAGTGACTCTGGACTGTGTGCTTACAGTGTTTGCACCTGCAGAAATACATTTAACCACAGAGAACATGAAGGATATAGATGGACATGTATATGTATTTCAGGATTCAGCAGGGAGTGCAATCAACACCCCCCAAACTGTGCAGAACAAAAGACAAGAAAAGTTAAGAAACGCCAGATGTGTGTGTGTGAGCGGAAAGATCAATGAACTCATGCACAACAGCAGGACCTTTTTGAATGTGTTTGGAGAGCACAAGAACCGGCTCATGCTGGTCAGCTGAGCGGCATCGGCCCTCCACCCAATGAACTCCATGGTGCGTGTTTTTCTGACAGCCTCACCTGTCGACGGCAGGGTGGTAGAGCGGCCGCCCGTCCTGAGGCGACAGGTAGCTGTAAAATGCTGATCCTCCCACCACGCGGATGTTGAACAGCACTCTTGTGTTCTGAAAGAGGGACAACAAAAACATCAGGGTGCTTTTATGCTTTTCATGACGAGACTACAAACAGCATTAAACTTTCAGGACATGACGTCTCCTACATGAAGCCTCACTCATATCCTCTCCTCGGGTACTACAAGTTCAAACTTTGTGGACGCTTTAGAGCTCACTTAGATTTAGTTGATCATTGCTGTACTATCAAGTTTAAACAACGCTGGTCTGAGATGATGCTGCTTCCCCATAGACCTGCAACTGAACTGGGCTGATAAATACAGTCTGTACCCACATAAACCATTCAAAGCTGTACTGCGGGAGCGATCGCCCTTTTCCACGTATTTTTATGTCACATTTTTGGACATTGCTGCTAGTCTCGATAAACTGGTATCTGCATACAAACCCAGATGAATAAATAAAAAAGCTAATAAAAAACTAAATTTTTGGCAGATGATAGCCGATGGGTTCCGACAGTGCATTTCAGCCAATGTGTTCTCCACAAGGACCATTTACCTGCATGCAAACAAAGCCCGCTCAAATGTGATTGGTCAATACTGTGCGGACTGCAAACAAAAACCAGAACGCTTCTGATACTAAAATCTAGTCCCTTGCCTCCAGATTCTGTACTGATATGCAGATGAACCGCGTCTCATCAACTATTCACGATAATTCATGTTCCTCTCAGGATGAATAACTTTGGTGATCTTCATGCTTTTCATCTAATGCCATCATCCGATTCAGAATTTTTAGACTTTTTGTGCCAATCATCAAATGTTAACATGCTAACTTGCTAAATTAAGATGGCAAACATGGCAGACATTATACCTGCTTTAGATCAGCATGTTAGCACTGTCATTGTGAGCATGTTATTACGCTGATGCTAGCATTTAGCTCAAAGCAAAATTGTGATTAAATACAGCCTCAGAGAGCTGCTAGCGTGGCTGTAGCCTCTTAGGTCTCGTTAAGGTCTAAAATGAGCACTGCCGCCACACTGATTCACCACCCTTATGAGAAATGTTGATGCCTGCAGTTTTGTGGTGTTATTCGCCCATCATGGTTTTGCATAACTGTGATGAGATGGTTTCATTATGGCAAAATGAGCACACATAGCTCAGCATTTAGAAGAAGAGGGAGAGGAATTACTCATATGACTTTTACTGTGATCAGTCAAACTGACTGCTCAGTTTGGAGACTTTGGACCATTAAATTGTGGGCTGAGATGATTTTATGAATCCAATATGCGTGTGCAACAGAAGACTGACGACCAGAGTTCAGCTTCATATGGTACATGCAAGTTCTTGTGTGCAGTTGTGAAGGTGGATTGTGCAGACACTGGTGCATCAGCGCAAACGTTTTGTTTTATCAGCGTTCATCTCACAATAAAATAAATGACATTAAGATTTTTTTAAACTTGTCTGATGTCATTTGTTGGCACGCTGACTGGAGTACTGTTTGTCCACTCAGACTCAGCCGACTGTCGGACAGCTGCTCAAAACTATTTCAAAAATGCTGAATTGGGAGTGAGTTTATACAAATGCTGGAATATTTTTACTCTCTCTGGGTTATATTTAACAAGTCTGCTGTGAACACGCTAAAGCAACAAAAAGACAGAGGAGAACAAAGTGGGCCATCATGAAAAGTAGGCCAAGACCTGCAGCAGAGCTCACAGCAGTTCAGCCTGAGTCAACATGTAGCACCAAAGTTATGTTTGCACTCAAATATTGTTTTACAGCAAAAAAAAAAAAGAAAAGAAAAACGTTAATAAAACCACAGATAATCAACTGTGGTTCAACTGGAGCGGAAAGCCCATAAAGAAAAAAAGAAAGAACACATGAGGTACAGATATCCTTTCCTGTTCCTCTGAAGAATGCGTATATTACTCAGAGATCCTCGTAGATTGGAGGTGCTTTAGGAACGAAGGAGCGGTTTGCAGGAATGAAACTGATCTCCTTCTTGTTCCAGTGAAATCGAGTGTGTAGCTGCCGGCTGAGCTCAAACACAAACACCCACTCAGAGTCCTGCGAGGAAAGCTCGACCCAGCAGGATCTTTCTGACGACCAGGAGCGCACCGAAGCAGTCAGCAATACTGATACGCTGAACCCACCGGAATGCATAAGGCAATATTTCTGAATTACTGCCTCCCATATGTAATATAGAGAACTTTTTAAAGTAAGTGCTGAAATACTGCAGCCGTTCATACTGATGTTCAAGTAACATCTTGCTCTCATGCCCTGATTTTGTGTGCACATGCAGCGCCGTGTAACTAAGACTATATTATCTTCTCTTCAGCTTTTCAGCATCATGTGTTTATGGACACTGCAGGCATCAAACTTCCCTGTGGTGCTTTTCCAGAGAACTCATCAACTTTTCTGTGTTTTGCATCTGCTGGGTAAAAAACTGTAATGCTAGATGACGAGTGTAAACTGAAAATAGGTTTTCTTTTCATTACAGACTTGCTCGGGCTTACTGTGAGTTCCAGTGACAGGCTTGTGTGTACATGTGAAGACCACCCAAAGAGTCCTACATATTCCAACTTCTCAGGAAAAGGGTTGTTTCCCGTAACATTGTTTAAAAAAACAAAACAAAAAAACAAGGGAAAATTCCTTTTAATATGATACATTTGCATACTTTTCAAAGGTCTTGTATTTGCAAAGATGCTGACTGCTTCAGCAACAGGATCCAGGTCTACACTGTAGATGTTTCAGACTGAACTGACAGGGCCATTATCCAGCTATAGCTTAGCTTCTCTACAGGCCTGTCGAGCTTTGCATTTCTCCACATCTTGAAGCGGGGAGCTCTAATAAGAATGATGCTGTAAGGAGTTAGCATGTCCTGCTAACCAGTTTACTACCTACTGTGCTAACCGAGCGTTATTCCTGAGGCCAGTGAAGTCACCACTGTATTGTGTGGAACTCAGTCGTGGATGCTAACGCTACTTACTGAGCGTAGGCTGTTTGCAGCTCTGTCCTGCTCTGTATTATATTTCAAGTTCACCCTCCAGCAACCTCAGCCAAAAGGAAAACACAGTGTTTGAAAACTGCAGCAATTAAACCTCTAACCTAAGAGCTTGTTCCTGTATGCGAGCTAAGCGGCTAAACGCAGTCGGGTGCGCGTGTGTCGGGGAGCAGCACCACCTGTTGACCAGCAGGTAGAAATGCTTCTGGTGTGAACTGCCAGGCTGCTGCTCATGTGAGAGCTGACCTCCTGTCTGAGCCCGGCATTAGAATAAAAACCTGTCTGGTCGTACCTTTTCATTATACTAACAACACTAACTCCACACTGCAGCGCAAGAACAAAGCAGTTTATATCCATTTCACCTACATGGATCATCGGGTGCTGACTTTTTAGCTGGGACATGTCATTTTAGTGGCAGTCTTTTAGTGTCACACCATGTTTGTAGCCTTAGTTAAGACCCTTTCATGAGATTCTCTGCAACAGTTGTCTTTTCAACTGACAGTTGCAAGCTAGAATTGAGAGTCTGGGCTTGTCTACTGTCTGAAATGACTAATTGTTTCATAGATTACTAATGATTTTAAGGGCTGTAAACACGGGCTGGGACTTAATAAAAGGCCAATTGTGACAATTCCTTTGTACAGTAAAACACTGTGCCGTGTGTATGTGTACATGTTTATGAGTACGTGCTTATTTTCCACCCCGTACAGGCAGATGAGGAGGAATGTGTGAGAGTAACAATGAGTTATATGTGAGAAGAAAAACGGACAAATGAGCATCGGAGATCCGGTCAGGCTCTGAGCAATGTCACCCCTGTCAGCCTGTCTGCTGAGAAGTGGAGGAGAAAACCTGTGAAAAGTCATCTCAGCATCCTGTCAGAGGAGTGCTTGAGCGTGAGGGACACTGACGGAGACTCTAACGTTCCTAATATTTCCCCTTGAGTCTGACAAGGCAAAAGACCTCAGAGTACAACCCGTGCAGAGAGCACAGTGTTTCATTGTGTTGCGAGTTTGAGCACTGTGTGCATCTATCGAGGGATTTCTACCTGCCACACTCGATTCTTGCACTAAAACGCTCCAAGCTTGCTCCGACTAAATCTCATATCAAATCCAAACAGTTCGTCCTACTCCGAGTCTGTACCAGAAGGTGTGAATGTGACTATAAGTACTGCAGATGAATGTGCAGCCGTCAGCCCGCTGCAGCGTATTATATTGCTAGGTGTGCTTTAGCGAGCATCAAGCCAGCCGCTGCTGAAATGAAGATGTCAAGTGATGTCAGTGGCAGGAGAAATGGCTGCCAGAGAGGCCGCGCTCCTCTGTTTTTGAATCACGTCTTTGCTAAAATTAGACTGAAGCGGCAAAAATCCACTCGTGAGTGTAATTCGTTGATGCAAGAAAACTACAGATTCTGTTGAGATGAAAGATTTAGAGCAAACATCTGCTCTCAGTACTCCTTTCTTGGCAGAGGTAGGCTCCAACAAACTGATTATACTGTACAAGCCTGGTTTTAATTAAATGGCTGACAGCATGGGGCACAAAGGAGACTACGGAGCTCCTGCAGAGTTACTGAGACTGCTGCACCTGACTCTCCTCTTCGTCTCTCTCCTGGCGCGTCTCAAAGACTCAAAAACGCCGAGTGGTACGCAGCAAGCTGATGAACGCTTTCCATGCGCACCCCGTGCTCTGTGTGGCTCTTTGCTGCAGTTGTGTGTTAGCTGGCTCCACAAAGAGAGACACTGATTGGAAATCTGTTTGGCTGCATGATTAACAGCACGCTGCAGCTCACAATCACATGCTGAAACACAGGCTCGAGTATGTGGTACAAGCCAGTGAGCAAGCAGAAACAAGCAAGGAAATGGACCCTTTGGCTTGACTGAAGTAAATAATTGATTTGACAGTGACATACAGCGGGGATGCTTCTGGGCAAGCGATGCTGTTTGCATTTCTGCGATTATGTCCCATGTCTCACAGGTAAACTGCTTCTTTTAGCCATGCATGGAGGACTGAACTTGCATTTAAATCACTGATTGTTCCTAAAAAGTACTTCCCTATCTTTGAGGTCTTGTTGAAACCCTCGTGTTGCTTTAAAAAGCTTCACATACCGATTCCGGAAAGAACTCCTTATTAACATCCTACGACTGGAGGCTGTTAAACAGCCTTCACCGAAAAGAGCTTTGACCTCCTGAGCCCAATATTTACTCTTAATACTGACAGCTCAGAGGGCAGAGGGCTATCGCAGCCAGAGACTGGCACAGCGACAGGCCAGTCATGCTACTGCACTGGGTGATGAGTGGACAAAAGACAAGTTATGTTCCCGGGACAAATGCACCATAGAGTGACTGAAATGGTTTTAAAGAACGAGAACCTGCTTTGTCCACCATCATTTATTAACACGCAATACAGCAAACAAGTGTGTATCTGTTTTAAAGTGTATGTGTCCCTCGTTGTATCAGTGAGCGAGTGTCCCAAACCAGTTAACCCGCCTCGAGAGGAAACCAGTTCCTCTCCGCCTCAAGCTGGCGCTTAAAGCTCTCCCACCTGTACTATGCAACATCCTTGTGTGGGCACGCTTTGCTCTGTCCCGAGCCAATAAACCTGTCTTTGAACAGGTGGGCCAGCCGGCATGGCAGGAGGGAACCGTGTCCCCTCTCTGCCTCCAGCTGGTGATCAAAACAAGCCCGCCCACGCGACACGGCTATTAAACATACATTTTATAAGCGTCGTGGAGCAATTTCTATTGACTTATTACACAGGGATGTACTGCAGCTTTAGTACAAGGGTGTTCTGGTCGTGTGAGTGAATAAATAATAATACTGTACAAGAAATTCCTCCACTTTGTTGGTGATGTTGTGACACCTGCGGTCGATGTCCAGGTTGAAACTGCCACACTTTTGTCCTCATAGCAAATGAGGACAAAATGATGCCTGCACCTCACTGGATCAACTGTTTTGAGTTGAGTTTCATATCAATCTCTGCCCCTCGACTGAATGCGAACACATCACCGCCAGTTGGCAGGCGGGGTTTAACCGGAGGACATGGTTTCAAGCATCTGCTGCGCTAAAAGAGTCTGTATGTGAGTCCACATGTGGGGGCAGGGAACTGAATTTCCTGACATTGATCAGTTATCACATTATCATTAGTAGCTGTCTAGTACCTGAGCCTGAGCTCCGTTGATCATCAGGTAATAAAGCTTGCTGAGGATGCTCTGCTGCAGCTGGTCCCAGGAAATAGACCGGTCCTCCCTCATTAGGAATGGAGGTCCAAACCTTGAACAGGAATCAAAAAAGTTCAAAATTACAACTGAGAATGGCTCGACTCAGCCAGTCCACATTAGCCCTGACTGGTTCACATGTCTACTTAGCCTATTGTTATGTAAATAGTCATTTATTAACATTATCGGCAGGAAATCTCATTACAGCACATCTATGGAAGGACAGAGAGATAATAAGGAGTGAGACTATGAGGAGAGGGACAACCACCCCTCGGAAAAGATAGATCACGACACATTAATCATAATGCACATTTAATTGAGGGCAGCCCTCGATTGTATGCTTGCAGTTTATTAGTGTGAGACCATGTGGGCATGCATGTGCACAGGGGAGACAAAGACACACTAAAACTGTAGATTAGTCAGTAAGAATGGAGGTTAATGAAGTCAAGTTAGTTTTGTTGCATCTGTAAAGGCAATATGTGCACTTTTTGATTGTTTCTGATGGTTTTTTTTTTTTTATTCTTAAAGGCATTCAAACAAAACAGCAGAAATCAAACTCATCCTCAGTCATACAGTTTTCCCATTACATCATACAGAAATACCACAGAGATTCTCAAAGTAAATTAGGATGGATTACTGTTCAGGATGGTAACCATTAACATTCTGTGGCGGCTGAGGAGCAACAGCTGCAGCCAGCACGGCATGGAAAGAGACAATACACACAGCAAAATGAGAGGGAGAATGACTTAACTCTGTGGAGCAAGAGGGGAGAAAATGCCATTGTTTTACTGGTTTGGTTTGTGACAAATGGACTTAATATGCTAAATACAAAGGGCTTTACAATGTGTTAGCCACTCTCTAGTGCATGCAAAGTTTGTCATGGATCACACAGGGAAATGTGCTATCTACTTCTGAGTGCACAGTGACCCTGACCTATATTTATTATCCACCTCCTCCACAGACAGGACAGTCAGTATCAAGATATAAGACGAAGTAAAAATGTCATGAAATCAAATTGTTAACTTTCAAGAGCAGCAATGCAAAACCAGTGAGCATTTAGGCACCGGACACAAAATATGAAACTTTCTTAAATCCTTTCTGCTGCTATCGATTGCTTTCACAGTTTTAACAAACCGACGAAACCGAGAGTTTTCACACTTTGCTGATTTTCAGAAATGCAACTGTGATGCTTTTCTACAGACAACCAGAGCGAGAAACAAGTATGTGACTCCAATGTCATTTACTTGGCACGGACGAGTCTGCCAGCTGTCATCGGACGAGAGGGAGATGGGTGGGTGGTCTGATCAGCGACGGTGAGGCGTTTGAAGGAGAAACCCAGACGTGGATGGGATCGGACTTTGCCACAGCCGTGTTTGGCGAGCTCACCTATATTGATCTCTCTGGACTCTGTCAGGGAGACAAATGTCTGATCTCTACATCTTGCCAGATGCCAGATTCCGCAGCCGATTGATTTTGAAACTCATCTCGTAGTGAGACGCGAGTCCTTTCTGTCGCAGGGAGCTGATGTGACCTTGACATACTCATGTAATGTGGACTGAGGTGCACATAGAGCTGCTGAGAAGCTGGGAACATCGAAACCAACAAAAAAAAACTTAATGACGGACAAAGCACATTTTGTTGGATGTAGCTGGCTAGTGTAAGGCAACAGTCCCGGCAGCTGATGAATAAAGGAGACATATTGATTATGTATTGCAGGCAGAGCTGTGTTATGCTTGTTTGGCTGGAGATGCTTGAGCGTTATCTTCCCAAAACCAAATAAAGAGCAGGACAGAGCTGCTAATGTTAGCTTACGCTCTGATACAGCAGCACCTCGGCTGCCACAGGGTGGGTGTTACAGTCCTGAACAGGTATTTTTCTCACATAACCTCTAGTTAGCTGATGGCATGCCGCTTGGCTTTGGATAATGCTAAGTTACTACTGTAGGTAATGACCTGGTTAGTCAGGCGTGCTAACGTTTGCAGCTTACGTTTGCTCCTTAGTTTTGTAAAAGGTAAGAAGACACCACCCTCCAGACTCTGAGTGTCTTATCTTATTAGAGCCCTGTGCACACACCACTTCATCATGTGGAGAAAGTGCTTTGTCTGCCTTGCCTAGTTACGGTTGCTAAGCTAGGATTCCACGGTCACCATTCGGGCACAGGGTTTCGCAGAGGGTCAGCTGATATAATTACCTAACAGCGTGTTGGCCTGCCCCTCCAGCGTTGCACACCAACAGCAGAATCTTGACAGGGACGCCCTGGTTGAGGAACTCTGACGACAACGTGCCGGACGAAGGTAACCTCTGACCCTCCGGACCAGTGGAGTACGGGGACGATGGGAGGCTGTGATGGTAACCTGGCAGAGGAGGAAGGACACAGGAGAAAGTCAGAGCGGGGGTGTGAGGACAGAGAGGAAAGAGATGCTAAAATGAGTCATAGGAAGAGGAGAGAAGAGAATGAGGAGATTTTTAAACTATAATCACAGCTTACTTACAAAGATTTTACACCGACGGCATGAAGTGCATGATTTCACATTCTCTCCTCGAAAGCAAGATGAACGTATTTCTTGTACCGAAAACTCGATCACTGAACTTAACACCTCTCTCACGAGGAGTGAGGAGGAGAATTGAGATATATAAAGTGGCGAGACAGCAGCTTTCTATTTGGGGAACAGTGATTCAGAGGGGAGAACAGATGGACCAATGGCTGCCTGCACTCTCAGCAGGAGGTATTATCTGATGCAGCTTCTGCTCCACATCCTGTCCTGGTGGGGTGCCAAGCAGCACCACTTCTCTTCTGCCCCCCCCCCCGTCTCTCAGAGGAGTGTGACTGACTGAGCGTAAAGCTGAGATTACAAGATCCCCGTGAAATGTGACGTCAGCAGAGCCGCGTTCTGGCCACACCGCTGACGAACCTCTGGGCTTAGCACGAAGTTCACGGTGATAAATCACATGGCAAATTAGACTCGCAGACACAGGTATTGATTGACCATGGTGGCTGTGCCTCCTCCAAACGTTTCATTAAACTCCGCTGTTTACACCTGACGCATGATTCATCACTGACAAAGCAAATGCCACCGCTGAGCATCCTGTTAGCGAGATCCTCGCAAAGTAACAAGCCTCTGTGTTGGCACATGCTTCCTCCTCCCGAAAGAATCGGGGTGCGAGGACGTTAAGCTGTGCACTGCATGAAGGGCGAGACCTATTCAAAACCAATCAAAGTCTACACTGAAACCACCAAAGCTTTAACTCTGAAACCTCTGATTGCAGTGTCGTGACCCTGAGAATGAGAGTAACAAGCATGCACAGCTTTTCATTTATTAATGTCGCTCTAATCAAGCAAGTGATAAAACTTGCTTAAATCACGTGCTGCAATTTACACGAGCGGCGACCTCTGACAGCTGTGAGGATGATTAATGGGGAACAAATTCTCCCTTTAAATGCCCAGTGAAACATGTTCATGAAAGAGCAGTGAAATGCGGAGGTCACCTCCTGGCCTGTCCCGCTAAGATTTATACAGGCATGCTGTGGAGCTGACCTGACTCCCATCCCTCATTAAATCATCTTTTATGGCTCACTGTCAAAAACTGTACTGTTTCTCGACATTTTTTCAAGGCTTCCCTTCTGGGTTTTTTTTTTCGCCTTGTTTACTAGATTAATAATGGTGGACGTATCAAATGTGTGTGTATGCTTGTGTGTTTCCACTTGCGTAGATGTGCTTTACAGCTATGCCTTAAAAGCAGTGCTGCGTGTCGCAGGCATGTGAAAATGGGTAACACACAAACCCCAGCAAAAGTTAACTTTGTTTAGCCTACCTGTTGATCCTAATCTCTAATTATCAAAAAGCCTCTGACTAATTCCAAGAAACCGCAGGAGCCTGTGAACTCATCACTCCTCTGCACTCTCAGGCTTCTTTCATTGTCAAGCAGACACACGGGAAGAGGCAGACTAAACATAGGCTATGTGAAAGCCCATAATTAAACACCTCTGCCCCTACAGGGATCTACTCTACCCACAGCTACAGTGCAACCACCCCCCGATCCTATTAGCTGTCTGCACAGTCACATTCAAGGTCTTTGAGCGAAAACAGTGGTTAGACAAATACGTGCACATGTTGTCAGACTGAGGCTTATTTTGATTTTCTTGTTTATTACATATTACATAATACATAATTTGCTGAAAAGATGAGTGAGAGGAGTGAGATTGACTTAGGATATATATGTAAAAAAGAAGTAATTGCTTTTCTGAATGTGTGCTCCACACATACAGCGAGCACTATCTTATGTTTATTTTTCCTTTGTGTGACTGAGTAAACTAATGTCATTCATGTGCAATCTTGCCTCCAAAATTACTTAATTGTCACATTTCACTGTTTTCCTGTTTGAACAGAGCCATGCAGCCTGAGGGTTGGCTGGATTTATGATACTTGTGGCAAATGTTTCATGCACAAACTGGCAGCGTGTGGCAGGCTGATAAAGAAAACTAGAAAATTCCCTCTGGGAAATTTTGAAAGGGACACGGGGTGTGTTTAAGCCGACAAAATTATCTACGTTTTAAAGTTTGAATGAAGTCTCTAGGAGAAACTATGGCGAAGCAGCGGACAATTGAAAAAGGCTGCAATTTGAGAAAACAGCAGATATCAGGTAGTCAGTCCCTGATTAATGAACTGGTCCCAGCTGTGTTTCTGTGGCTTTCTCCTCTGCTTCATGTCTCTGTTAACATGAATTAATGAACTGAATCAATAAACATGAATGGAGCTAATGCTAACGGAGCTAACAGAGCTAACACTAACGGAGCTAACTGTGCTAACAGAGCTAATAGAGCTAACGGCGTTAACAAGGGGGCGGGGGGATGGGGTTTTCATTATGCATTTGTCTGTGTGTGTGTGTGTTTGTGTATCTGTCATTGTGTGTGACTGCGTATGTGTGTGTCTTCGTCTGTTTGTGTGTGTGTGTCTGCTTGAACTACACAAGCAGCCCAATCTGCTCCTACATGGAGATATGTATGGTATATGTGTGTCTGAATGTGTGTGTGTGTGTGTGTGTGTGCGTGCGTGTGTGCCTGTGTAACTTCTGCCCCACCTGCTGATAATTACCTCTGCACCTCTCCCACTGTTTACCTGTTCCTTTTCAGTTTTGACGTGCTTGTTTTGGTTAGCCCTTTTTGTGTGTGCATTTGTGTGACTACTGTCTCAACCTCTTTGGCAAAGAGCTTTCTGAAGCTGAGTTTAACTGCTTGTTGGACGGAGATTGTTTTCAAACAATGCCCTTGTTTTGACTGAGCTCGTTAAGATAATCACTCTCAGGCTGGTTGTCCTGCAGATGTGTGTGCGTGGGTTATTGACCGGTGTGTGTGTAAATGACAGTTGCACCTGTTAAACTCTTCCCTTGAAAAGCGGCTTTTTCGCTGTCGGTTTCTTCCGAACAACTTGCGATTGTGTCAAAACCGTAGCTGCTATCAAAAAACCGATTACACTGTGAGATGCGGACAAGTCTGGGCCAGATGTACGTGTGTTTTATGTCCAGATATTCTTTAGAAAAATGACAAAATGGTCGACTTAAAAAGACTCTGCGACTCAGAGAACAGGAGTTTGTATTGTATGCAGTGAGATTTGGGTTCGGCGAACCTCCTGAACTAAATCCTCTGGTGAGAGAACCATACCTCGTATCAGAGTGTACTATAGATCATCGGACTCCCGAGAACTTCCTGAGTCCGACCATCTCCTCGTTTTATTCCTGACACAACAACTTTTCGTTTTATGGCGATCTAAAGACAGGAGGCATTTCTGCTTTGCTCACAAAACAGCTCTGAATTTTAACATGGGACTTAATGGGAGAACAGGAGGGCACTGGCTGCACAAAAAGTCTCACTATTTAAATTCAGTAAGTCTCTCGGCTTTTTCGAGGACATCACACGAAAGAGGACAAGTTTGTCTACAAACTGATCCCAAAATTCTGCGTGTAGAGTGTAATTTGTGGCCGTAGCGACGAGAAAAAGAGAAGATTTTCAGATCGTTTTTAGACTCTGTGCCACTCTAGCACGCACTCTAGCACGAACATTCCGCGCAATACACACCCATTATAATCTCAAAATTTCCCTCCAAACGATCACTGTCATTGAACAGTGACTGATCAAAAACTATAGGACCAATCAAAATGTGGATGAACACACCAATAGACCAGACTTGGGTCTACATTTTAAAGTTGAAATGAAGTCTCTCGGTATGCCTGAGCTACAGATGTTTGAAAAACTCCAATTTCAATCTTGTTTTTTTCGCCCGTCCCATTCATTTCTTATGGGAAATTTATCGCAGTTTTTCGCGTCTTATGACGCGAAAAACTGCGATAAATTTGAGAAAAGTAATAGCACACCGATCCCGAACAATACGCACGTTTTGATATATAATTTGCGAGGGTTTTCTCAAAGCTGCGGGGCGAGTTAAGGGACGAAAACTTGGAGGAGGATGAAAAATAAGAAGAAGAAGAAGAAGAAGAAGAAGAAGAAGAAACGCGCGGTGATAGCTATTTCATAGCTGTAGGAGCCAGTGACTCGGGACGTTGCCCCGTGTCCCTAACAAACTCTGCTAATAATAATGTGATACTGCCAGTTATCTGATCTGATCTATATCACACTATGAGGCCGTAGGCTAGAGGCTCTCTGTCACACTGCTGCTAAATGCTAAAGTCAGCATGCAAACATATAATGACAACACTAACTGTTGTTTGGCAGATATAATGTTTACCAAGCTATTTAATGTGCATGCTAACATTAGCTAATTAGAAGTAAACAAAACGGTACGGCTCATTACTTTTGCAGGTATAAACTAAAGCATTGGACAAATTGTATGCCATTGCATCTAATAGTTGTTGAGATATTTCACTCAAAACCACAAACGTGTACCTTGCATGTCTGAACCAGATTTCATGGCAATCCATCAAACATATTTTGGTGTGAACCAAAGCAACTGACTGACCGACTGTCAACCGTAGAGCCATGTCGCTAGTGTGGCTGATAAAAATGAGATATCAGCTGTAACTGAGGCACACATATACAGACGGTGACTGTATCGTCAGGAAGGGAGCTGAGGTGTTTCCAGAATCCTTTGTGCTGCAGGAGAACAGAAAGCTGAAGACACTCACAGCACTGCACAGGTGTACAGAAGGCCTTCATCCTTACAGCCTGAACTACAGCACTTAGGGCATTGTGAGTTTGACTGACTGACTGTGAGTCTGCCTAATCTACTGCGACTCATCAATCAGATTTCCTACATCAGTTGGACCTGAAATATCCTGAATATTTAATGACTGAAATGGCCAAAACATCGATGCCTTGACAGGTGGGACAGAGAAAAGGGCCGCTGGCATGATACGGTACCATAGCAGCAATAGATGAAACTCCTCAGAGTGGGAACGTGCAGAGCGGGAAAGCTGAAGCCACTTGACCTTGTGGGGGTCTCTGTTGTTAATCATGTGTAAAAATTGTTATTGTCGTCTACAAAAAATAAGCAAAACCCAAACTCCAGTATGAGAGATGATCTCATTTTGCTGAAATCTGGGCGATGAATGAAGAGGAGGAAGAACCTGCTCTCTGTTTGTAACAGAGATAAAAGAATGTGAAATGGATACTTGACTGTGGAAGCCAATTATCTGCTTCCAAATATTCTTTGGCAGGCGATCCTACATTCAAGTCTCATCCCTGGCACTCCTCGCCGTGTTATTGTGCTTATTCATTTCTGCCCCGTCAGATCCCAAACAGAAAAGGCTTCTTTCTCACGCGGAACTTGTGAACAACACTTTTGAGATTTTATACATTATTTATTTTTAATGTGAACCTCGACTGCTTGATTGCCAGATGGTAGGTACATGAAAATGCTGCAATCCCAATGCAAACACAAAATTGTGTCTCCGCTGTCCTCAATTCACCAAGGTATGTCAAAGTAAAGTTAAATGTGTCTCTATGGGAGATTTGTAGCCTGTTTATCACCTGAAGTAGCTGTTTTTCTTAAACAGCGTTACAATAAGGCCACCAGAGAAGAGATGTGAAGTACTGCATCTGTCCTGTGCAAAGAGACATTAGCTTTGATGTTTAGCTTATATATTATTTTCTAGGGACCAATGCATGCAATAATAGAGGAAGCTTAAACTGACCAAACCCCTTTCCCTGAACAGCGTTTGTCCAACCATAGTCATAGTAACCTCCAGGCTACTACTAAGTACAGCAGCTCGGTCAAACTTCATATTTCTCCACATGCTGAAGCGGCTCTATTCTGCATTTAAAGATTTTGGAAGGCGGTGTCTTTTTCCTCAGCCTTTCCAAAACAAACACACAGGAGCACAGAGAGGCGGCTGTGGCTCAGGAGGTAGAGCGACCAACCAGTCACAAAGCCGGTGGTTCGATCCCTGGCTCCTGCAACACTAGCTAATTACAATTCCAGTCTGCATGTCGAAGTGTCCTTGGGCAGGATGCTGAACCCAAAATTGCTCCTGATGCTGTGTCATGATGGCGTGTGTGAATGGGTGAATGCAGTCCATTGAACAAATAAGTGTGTCTAACATAAACTAACCCTAAGCTGTGATTTCTCACATGTCTGGCTAATTAGCTTACTAGTTACTGCCACCAAACATTGTTTCCAAAGCAGAGGAGTATACCATCAACGTGAGCTAATTACATTCATTTGTGTGGTGATAATGCTGTCGTCCTGTTTGTTCAGGTTAGCTGTCATGAAGAGGAAGTCTTTCTTTTCTTTTCTAATGAGCTTCCTTCATAAAGTACCCGGCAACGAACATGCTACATTCATGGTGTTCAATGTTGTTGGAAGGTGTGTTCGGTTGGTGTGCTGAGGGCTGGAATAATTGTCACATGAACTGATGAAAGGACCTGTGGTGCATGTATAAGTTCATACATGCGTGCCTGCATGAACATGCAGCACACTTAAGAGGGTTTGAAAATATCGTCTCACAAATGTTATGATATAAAAGCTCCGCTCACGACTAGCACATCCACAGCGTGGCGTTTTCCCGCTGAGTGAAAACCCGTCCTGGATGTTATCAGAGTTCAGAGAAACATTAGCAGCTCTGTCTTGGGCTCAATCGGACGCCAAACCAAGCTTAGACAGTGTTATGTTTGTAACATTAGAAGTGAACAAGTAGATGAGAGAAGCTGCCAAACAGCAGAAAGTTAGAACAACAACAGTCTGACCATTTTCCTTTCTTATCATATACTGTACATATTTAGTCGTAACAGTAGGAATAGCCTATATTCTACATAGACCATCAGCCAGTGAGGATGCTGATGACATGTAGTGTTAGGCCTAGTGACAAATCTACCATCGCTGTAACCTGCATACTGTATGTGCTGCGTGTGAAATGAAGCAACAGGTGTAGCCACGAAGCTAAGTTACCAATAGCCAGTAGCATGATGCACCAGTTTGATCATCTGCAGTCAACACTTTTGTGACACAGTATGACCTTGTAAGACAGCCAGTGCTGGGGAATGAAAGAAACGATGATTTTCAGTGCATAGAGGAGAGGTGGTCCATGCAGTGGTGAGTATGTGATGTAAGAGATTAATTTTGAGTACAGCAGGGAGGTTGGGAGTCAGAGTGGGAAGGTCACCTCATCATTGGTTTGCCTCTGGCGAGATCCAAGGTTATTTCCTTTTTGCATTCATCGCAGACACTGAACAGCCCTTTACTGAGCGCGTCATGCTGACTCCAACAGTGCGTGAAAGCCTTGAAATACACTGAATGCTGGTGAAACTCAATTAATCAAGTGTGTTACGAATAACAAGGAAGCACACTGGTGAGGCATAATAAAAAAGGGTTACGCTAAGAGTTCAGTTCACGAGGTGTGTTGGCTATGCATTTGTCAAGCAATCAGGAAGCCGCTTTCTCCAGACTCCATACTTAACATGAGGTTTAATTTAATGCCGAAGGACATAATCCACATTGATAACCATTCCTTAACATTACCGCTGCACATAAAAATGCTTAGCTTACCAGGCTTAGCTCTAATGAGACCCCTGGTGAGAGTTTGTTATTCTATCTCATATCTAACCCACAAGATTTAAACTTTCATTTAAGCATTTATGGATAATTGATTAAGGGTGTCTCAGGGATCAGACCGTTTAGATTTAGTAATTGCAGGAGGGGCATAAAAATCACATTCTAATGGCGCCAGACAGGCTAAAAGCATTACAGATCACTGTTGTGAGTGGACAGAAAAAACGTAATAAAAGGTGCATTTTATGCATCAATAGGGTATTTTAATGGCACCGGTTACTCATATGCTATTCTGATTTTATAGCTTTGATTAGTCACAAACAGTGAGGCAGAAAATAATTATGGGCTGTAGTTCAGTAAAATAAAAATAAATTTAGCATCTCAATATTTCATTTATGTACATGAATAATTTAGGAGAGCCTGGTGGGATATTTATCAATCAGGAAACTAAAATGTTCTTTTCAATTAAGTATCAAAACAAGCTCATGCTGCCTTTTTATCCCAAAGTGGCTTTGCTCAATTTTTTGTCTTAAAAAAAAATTACATGTGGAGAATAAATAAGATGAAGTCATATGAGGCGGTGCACTCCTTGACTTTATCTAGTGGATATTGTCATATATAAACCATTAGCACAACTGCTAAACATAACTGTTCCGTCAAAGATGGCAATATATCATATGTATTCTCACAGGACGAACATATCAGTGTGAAAGACAGGACAATCTGCAAAGCACAGAGAAGTGTTGAGTGGTGATGCAGAGATTCCATATCAACCCCTGCAGGCTTAGCCAGGGACAGCCCAGGGGGTTTAGTCTGTGCCAGCATGCAGACTGTCTGGGGGGGCTCCTTTTAGGCAGCACTGCTGTGTGCGGCCACTGAACTACATAAATTGAAGCACTAAAAGTCGCATTTTTCAGGTACAGCAGCAGCATTGACACCGTGCTGGGACCACACTTACAGCCCTGTGAGACTGGACAACGGAGCAGAACCTATTTGTTTGCACCGCAGAGCGAGAAACAAGGGGATACTATGCACTGAAGTACCTCTGAGCAACCATTTTACATCACTAGCTGAAAATCAGATGAATGAAGACATAATTCACAGAGCTCTATGCGAATTTATATACTTCTTAATGTGCTCCTCAGCGGCCCCCTGCAGTGAGGTGCAGTCCTAGAGGGTTTCATTAAGCAAAGCACATTAATAACATTAGTTTGTTTGCTTACAGATCTGTGCGCACGTCCACATCACAGGAGGGAAAAATATTAATGTAATACCACAAACTACTTACACTGAAGGACAACCTGTGCTATGTTGCTAAAAATAGGATGTTACACTTTGACTTCGCTTCCCGCCTTCAGTCATGCAGCTACCTGAGATCCGTGCAGAGCCTCCTCTGATGTAGAGGGGTGGAGCCTGGAAGGCGTAGATGACATCATTCTCAGCTATGCTGGTCAGATCCTCCTCATCAAAGAAGGAGCGCTGGAAGCCTGTGGAGTAAACCTCTGTCAGGATCACCTGGAGACGAACACATGTACAAACACATACACGTTAGTTTCCTTATCGCAGTGCCATTACACATCTCATAATCCTGTGTGAGGGAACTCTGAACCCACTCGATGGGAAACCAACCTTTGCACTATTATTCCCCTTAATCTCAAGCCCAGCTTAATGCATTTTAGCCCAGCGAGCAAAAGTAAATTTAAGCCAATGGCATGTAAGGAACGGTCACAAATAGGATGCGCACATCGCTGTAATCACACTTGTATGCCAGCCAAGGTGGGCTGGGTTTTTTTCTACCTGGTCTGGGGAAAGCTTCCCCTCATCAGCCACCATCCTCCTCAGGCAGGCCACGGAGCCAAACAGAGGCACAGCCAGCCCGACCCGCAGGTACCTCTGTCCTTTGGTGCTGAACACCAGAATCACACACAGCGGCCTGCCAAAGATGAAGAGAGGCAATCAGGAACGGTGGGAAACAGAGCGGCCTCTGTTTTGATTTCTGTGCCATTTCTAACTGCAGCCTCCGCTACGGCCAGGAAGGGACAAAAGAAGACTTTCATGAATAAATCAATACATTTTAACATTAATAATAGATCATTAGGACTTAGTTTTATGTGTGCCAAATAATGGAATCTCTATTGCATTTTTAAAAACGGGAGCGCTCGGCTCTGACCTCTCCAGAGGCAGCGCTGACATGAGCAGGGTGCTGGGACATAATGGCTTCTTTGAATAACAGCACACCGAGGAGATGGAGAGGAGCCCCATCAGGTACCTGTGGGAGTGTGACTGCAGCCAGTGACATGGGAAGACACGGCTGAGAGATATCATATGGAGAAATTGATTTTTGTGTTTTTAGCAACTCGATATAATAAAAATAATGGAGGGAGATAAACTTTATTGATAGCAGCAGAAGGAAGGAAGCACAAGAACTTCTGCAGAGAAATCTCAAATTTATCTTTGGGGGAAAAAAGAAAAAGAAGAGGCCAAATGGAAAAATAAAGAATCTAATTTGCACTTGCGCACTAACATTTCCTGTTAAAGACAAAAATAAAAGGCAAAATCACATCACACTGAAACAGAAACCTCTAACCCAGAAAAAATGTGCATGAAGTCACAAAACTGACCAAAGTCATTTAGTGAGTTCTTGATGGTCACACAACGAGGCTCTGGGTGATGACGATGCAGAGAGAAAACCAAACGGGTATGTAGCTTCATTTGCTCTGTATTTCATTGGGGCTGACTTTCTAAAGACCTCTCAGCAACATTCAGGCAGCGGCTTCACACAGATTTCATGTGCTACAGCTGAATGCTGAATGCTGCTGACCGTCTGGACGCATACAGATGACCTGTAATTCAATTGAAACTCAGTATATATGTTGGGGAGTGACGACAAAAAAACGCACCATGAACCGCAGCAGTTTTAAGTAATAACCACATAAACAGCCTGCAATAGTCCCTGAGGGTATTAGAATTATTACTCTGTTTAATTCGATGCCAAGTCATGTTTCCTCGTGGTCCAGCAGCAAATATTCAGAGGCGCGGTCCAGGTCTACAGCCCCGGGGTCGGGAACCTCTGATTTAAGGGACCTAATGTGTTTATATTCCTCAAGCATATCGCAAATGTATTTTGGCCCCGAGCCACGAAACGATTTATAAACTAGCAACACGTCTTTGAAGTTCTGTAACTAACTGGAAGCCAGTTTAAAGATTTAACAACACGAGTTATCTCGACCTGACTGGTTCTTGTTAGGCTCAAGTAGTATTGTTAAATCTGCGTGCGTGGAAACGGCCGGACCGCCTTGTTTACCTCCGTTCCGCTGATTCGGATTGGGGAGCAGGAAACTTCAAAAGAGCACAGCAAACAGGCTCCAGTAATTGGCAGCACTAATCAAGCCACGGCTCGAGGAGGTATCCCCGATTTATGCTAATTACATTCCTCATACCAGTACGGACAAAACAGAACACCCCTCTGCAGGGGACTGACGGCTTTTATTTCACAATATAGTTGAGACAATGATTAACGTTTTCTTGACTTAATTCCCTCGTTTTTTTTTTTTTTTTTTTTTGCTCTCATCTCATGAAATAATGTTAAAAAGATTTCTAACAATGATTCCTGTAAATAGTAACACTGCCTATAGATAATTACAGCCCTAATGTGTTACTCAGGAATTAATTTGATTGACCGCTGCAACCTGTGATTGAATATTCAGGCTTTACAATACAGTGTAAACAAAATCATCCGACAGAGCCCGGCGTTTGGCGCGCTGGGCCCACAAACTGTTCGGTAACAAACAGTGTGTGTTTATGGCTTACAGACATGACTTGGCTGGGAGCGAGCTGAACTCCTCACACAGAGAAATGCATTTTAAAAAATGCTTCAAAAGGCAACCCATCTGTTTTCTCCTCTGTTTATCCCTTCAGAAGTGTTTTCTCTCGCCCTATCTGCCACGCGGTTAAAAGAAAGGATGGTAACTAAATACTCTTGATTTGGCTCACTGTCAGAACAAAGCTCCCAAATTAGAGAGGATGTTGGCTGAACTTGTGTGAACTATTTTAAAGGCTGGAAACTAAACGGAAGGAAATAACTAGTGAGAAGAAACCCTGGCACACCTTAAAATAGTGATCAAGACACCTCTATGTGCCAGTCATAAAAGAGTTGAGTTTAGCTTTGGGGACTGTGCTGAGTTAAAGCTGCACTATAGCCAATAAAACATTTAGATTTAGGTTAGACGTGGTTTTCGCTGATGATCACAATCATGTGTTTCAAACACAGGAGAAAGGAACAGGAGGGAAACAGCGAGCCTGGCTGTTTCCAAAGGTAACAAAATCTGCTCAACAGCACCTTTAAAAACATGCCAGATATTGTTTGTGTAATCTGCACAAAATCTGACCTGTAAAAAAGACAATTTTACGGTGAGTAGTGTGCCAGACTGTGTCTCGGTTGGGATCAGTAACTTCCTGGAGAAATAAAGCGAAGCTTAGAAGTGTTGGTAGGTGAATTTTGTTAGCTTCAGACAGCTCCTGTTTCTAGTCTTTAAGCTTCGCTAAGCTAACCAACTGCTGGGAGTAAAGTTATATTGAACATACAGATATGAGAGTGGCAACGATCCAGCTCTTCCCCTGAGAGAGAATAAGCAGATTTCTGCTTATTCCTTTAACACTAGGCCGACCTCTCCAGGGTGTACTCAGATCCAGCAGATACCAGAACAGCTGTAACCAAGATAAACAGTTAAAAAATATCATGTGGTTAACTTAGAATTACTAAATTAACCATAAACTACCACTAAAAGCCCACCTCCACAGGACAGAACAGGAGAGGACGCAAGTTGTGGGAGGCAAAATATCTGATTTAGCCGCTACAGCATGAGCAGGAGCACAGGACGGTCCAGAAACAAGCACTGTCAGCATGTTTAGACTTTTAAACAAAACCCAAACATTTGCATGCACGTCTGCTTGAGAAAGAGACGACCACATAATTGTCAGAGAGGCACTGGTGGGGAAGAAAAAGAATGAATGGGGTCTCCCTCCTGGAAAATGTCAGGGTTTCCTGAACCGGCCCTGCTGGCCTGTCATGGAGGCTGAGTGGCTGTTGTTATGTACAGTTGAACACAACATTGTTCCTCTATGTTGCGAGGGTTTTCCACCAGTTTTTACTTTTTGAGGCCAGCACTGCTGCTTCACAGTTACTTCGGTTCTTACTGTAAGTGGTGCGTGAACAGAGCTGGGTGTTGTCCAGCTTGTTTTTCCTTATTCTTTTCAATGCGTTAAGCTTAAAAAAAAATGTTTGACATGTTTCTTTCTTGCAGAGAGTTAGATGAAACTAGCCTGCAGCTGGTTAACTTATCGTCGCATTAAGACTGGAAATGTGGAGAACATGGCTCAGTGCAAGGGTAACACAATCCGCTCAGTAGCACCTCTGAAGCTCACTTCTGAACATGTCATATGTTGTTTGTTTAATTCCTACAAAAGTGTAAAAATGTCAATTACAGGGTGCTATGTGTCAGACTATTTCTTGGCAGGATTCATTACCTTCAGAGCCAAGCCAGCTGTTTTCCTCTGTTTCCAGTCTTTGTGCTAAGCTACATCAACCAGCTGCTGGCTGTAGCTTCATATTTAACAGGCAGATATTAGAGTGGTATTGATCCTCTCATCTAACTCCTGGCAAGAAATAGAATAAAATGTCAAACTATTTCTTACAGCATGACCTCATTACCTAATGGGCAGTGAATGACATATTACACTGCTTGTTAATGTTGTTTTGGAGACAAAGCGCAGGTCAATCTGTTGTCTAAAGCAGATGCAATCGCTTGTTTGGAACAGATTGTAATTGTCTACCTGAGAGGAATCATGAACTCAGATGATAGACCTGAATCTGGATTAAAAACCGCAGAGCTCACCTGGTCTGGCGAAGAGGAATGGGGAGTGAGATGCAGAGGAACGGGTCAAAGGTGTTGCTCTGTTTCAGGCAGTGGGGGCAAGTCAGTGAAGATCTGAGGAAAAGAAAGCAGAGTCACATTAGTCGTCCAAATTCTGGACCATTAAGTATGACAGGAAAGGAGATGGCTTAATCTTCATACACAAGTGAACAACGCTGCCAAAATGAACCCGGCGTTCCACGCGGGACCCCTTGATCTGATTGTGAGAACGGAGAGGCGAGTGATGTAACTGGTGAGAATGAGAGAGACAAGGGGCTGAGGTGGGGGGTGGCGGGAAGTAGTAGGAGAAGCCCCCTGGCGTAATTAGGGTTATAAACGGGAACCAGCAGAAGCAGTTTCCATCTTGTTGCATCACTCTGCTACTGCTGCGAACGCTCATGCGATGCCATAACGAGACGGCCTTTCCGCATCTCAACGTGCAGGACGCTGAAAACGGAAATCTCCACATGTGTACAGCAGTCATTTTCTTTTCCAAAGGTTCACCATTCATTGTTGATGAGTTCACTTCTTTCAGTGAATCCCACTTAATGTCACTGGAGAGAATAACCAGTATTCCAGTTAGCTAATTGCCTAAACAATGAGTCAGAGAGCCCAGTGGAGTTAATAGGCTGATTGCTGGAAGCGATTTTGTCTGCAGCTAAGTTCAATGTTTTGTCCAGTATTTAGACTTAATCTGTGCCGGATTTCCTGGACAAGACTCTCTGTAAATATACAGTAATTACAGGAAGTGAGTCTTGAAAAGGTGGTTTCTATGAGCCTCTCTGAGCATCAGTGGGTGTAGACCAACTTTGTATACAAGTGGATTTGACATCAACCAGTCAGACACATAAAACCGAATAAATTCAACAGTCCCTCTCCAGTCCAAAATGTGTTTTTCTTGTTGTTCCTACCTATATGCAACTTTCACAAATGCTGAGAGTGGACTTTACAGTGAAGCAGGAGACAGCTTGCGTCCGACAGTTGAACTTGTGCAGTGAAAAATATTTGTATATTTGTATATTCTGGAATTTGTCATGAGGGAGATTGAGTAGGTGTCATTTTAATGGCTTCAAGGTTGCGATTACACTTTTTTTCTGCAAAAAAACATGTCAGACAAACAACTGACAATTTCAATGCATGCCTTATTAATACATGTCTGGAGGGGATCTTTAAAAAAAGCACCTGTCATCTTCATCTAAACCACTGATTACTAAACAGGGGTACTTATACCCCAAAGGGTACTTCAGTAGGTCCCAGGGGGTATGTTTGAGGGGTAACTAAACTAATGTGACAAAAAAAAAAAAAAACAACCATCATGATAAAATGAAATCTGGGTGATGTGACTGAGAGAGCATGAAAACCAGTTCGCAAGCAAGAAGTCTAAAGCTAGATTAATAATTAGTAAAAGTAATGAATCAACAGTTCAAATAGCTAAAAGAACTATAGTATAACTAAAATTAAATCTGACAGCTAAAAGTGCTGGATAAACAAGCAAAAAACAGAAAAAATGGTTAAAATATTTAAAGCTAGAGGTCAATGGTTGACATGTCTAGCTTCTGCCACTAGTAGCAGTACAAATGCAAAGTTGACCACAGCAACCTAAACAACGACAGTTTATTCAAATGAAAACTAGTGATCAGTGATTAGCTAAATGCATGTTGGTACCCTCGCTAGTTGGTGCTAGAAATACTAGTTGGTTAAATTACATTACAGGATAATGTGCACAGTTCATAATACACAGCACAAAGTGGCACACATTTCTCTTATATTGCTCTGATAACATACACAATCACTTTTCTGGCAGTGTTTCACCTCATAGATTAAATTGTTGTTAAACATCAGGGAAATTAGTCACTGAAAACTAGAATTACCACCTTGTGGTTGTTTGCTTCTGCCAACCAGTCAAGTTGTAGCTGCAGCCATGTCTGCCCAGACTAGTAAAGACTGAAGGAATTTAATAAAAGGTATTAAGTGTATTTTTCGGTGAAATGAAAGTTATCACTGTATTCACAGGTATGAGTCCAGTGAATAATGTCCAGGGAAAAACATGTTGTCTTCACTTAGAGACTATGTTTTGAGAGGAGGACTGATCGAGAGCTTCATCACTTGGTGCTACGACAATCACCTGAAGCTCAATATCAGCAGAACCAATCAGCTTGTGCTGGACTGCAATGCTTCAAATATGGATGTTGCTGCAGAGAAGTTATAAACTGTAAAACGTGGATGATTCACACACATCTTCAACCCGGGAGCATAGAAGATATCTACAATCAGCACAGATTCAAGGTGGACACCCAAGATTAGTGTCACCAATTCAGTATCTGACCAATAAATATGTGAAATATGGTCACAGGCTCCCCTTCTGTTCCTGAGTTATGGTGCAGAATAATGGCCAGAAAAGTGTTTCTGCAGAAAATTATGATGTCACAGTGAGTTGACCGTTGATGTTTGGGATGTAAAGTGTCTTCACGTCATTATATTATCCTTAAAGACATTTGTGTGAAATTTGGTTAAAAAACAAAATAGTGCATGAATTCTTGAGTTAGGTCAAAAACATGTTTTGTGAGGTCACAGCGACCTTTGACCATCATCTAATCAGTAGTGAACGTGAAAGTGAACGTTTTTGCCAGATGTAATGAAATTCCCTCCAGATGTTCCAGAGATATCACATTTCACGAGAATGGGACAGATGGAAGGACAACCTAAGAATATTATGTCTTTGGCCAGGGCTGTCGCCAGCATGGAGCCATACAAACATTGTAATAATACCCATGTTTTTGTTAAACAGATCAAAACGAATAAAATTCAGAGTATAACCTGACAGGACTGAAAGAGTACATTGGGTAAATAAAGGCTGGGAACCACCGTTCTAAATCAGGCCAGTAGTTAACGGATTGGTCCTCTCAGCTTCAATCAACCTTCAGCCATATTGGAAACCTAGAATTTGCAGAAGCAACCTTGTGCATGGAAGCTTGTAAGTTTTGCTTCAAAACCAGCTGGGAAAAAGGATTTAGTTTGAAAAGGAAATTTTAAAAAACACTGGCCAGGAAATAAAAAAAAGATTCTTCTGAGCAAGACGACCCCGTTAGCGAGAGTGCAACTCTTCAGTCTTAAGGTTAAAAGATAACAGATTCACGACAGCTTCTCTAACAGTATGGACGGCACCGTGCTGCACATTGCTTGATAATAGACTAATAACCCGGCAGTAATAAAGCACATTCTGAGTGCTACGCGAGACTTAACTCTCGCATAAAGAAAAATCATGCTTTCTTCATCATGATGAACGTGTAGAGCCGTTTCATCAAGAAAATTAACTAATTCATTTCAAATGCCAAACTGACTTTTGGTGTCATGAACCGTGCCTAAAAATACCCCCCAGCCTCCTCCTAATCCTCATATCTTTTTCATTGGCTCCGGAAGAAACACTTCAACTCCCCAAGCTTATGAGTGTTTATGTGTGAACTTTCACGACCTTCACACGCCATCCCACCATGGGAAATTAAGCCATAGATGAACTGCTCAAATGTGTTTTCCTTATAGGAAGGCACCTGACAGACCCAGTGGGGGAGGAGAAGGGGGGAGTGAATAAAGCTCTATTCAAGCAAACCCAGCTGACACTGGCTCTTAGTGGATCTCTCCCTCTTGGCAGAGCAGAATGGCTGCCCTACGGATGTCTTATTCTCGCCAGGAAACAGTGAGGGTAACTGCACTCCATGCATACAAATCACACTCAGGCGCCACTAAAACATAGATGTGCCCCGCACTGCTCTAAAACACTTAAAAAGAGAAAAGGAGCAAAGGAAGAGGTGATATTCTGGTGATGCTCTAATGGAGGAAGCGTGCGATGGTTGAGAGGTACGTATCCCCCAGTCTGGGATGCAGCCATGCTGAAGAGACTGTGAGCTTGATGCTCTGCACTACCACACACTTCTAGAGCTCTGAGTTTTGCTGAGTAACACATCAGCCAGGTATCTTTATCTAGCTGATTTTCTTTCCTTGGGGGGGGCAATTAAAAAAAAAAATCCTCACTCTCCGTAGGTTAAAATCAAATAGACTGGCAGCTAATTCTTCTCACTGAGCCTGGCAGCTATCCTCTGCTGGGGGATGAATGGTGGTTTATTCACCACACTAATGCTCTGAAATGGAAAAGGCATAAATCTTAATGTGCGTCTCATGATTCTCTAATTGGAATTACGATACACACGATAATCTGACCCTTTGCTGGGTCCGTAGCGACAGGATGGGATGCAGCGGCTGTCCAATTCCGCAGGAGGATGTGATCAAAACAAAAGTCACGTGGGCCGATTCATAGACGAGACGCAGGGTCCGTCAGAGAAAGCGGCATCACACCCATTAAGGCGAGCTACGCCAAAACAGCGCAACGCGGAGCGTTCGGCCTGCCCGTCGCTTGGCCTCGCTCTAACGAACAATGCTTGACAGACAGACAGACAGACATCTTCATTGCTGCCTCCGCAGACTGCAGCCTGTGACTCACAAGCACACACACAGACAACACATTACAGACTTTGATCAAACAAGGAAATCTTAAATGAGATCAAAGCGGGAGAAGAGGAGCAATGCGGTAGATTTACAAATCAGTGATGATAGACTGAATTCAGATCTTCTAAAACAGAGGTAAGACCTGTGTTTCACATTGCCCTGAAAATGACACTAAACGAAGCCTGAATGTACGCTGACCCACAGTTCAGCTCTGATTTTGATCAGCTCTAGCATGCTATGACAGATAACATAAATTAAGATCAAATAACTCTTGGCTCGGCCCGCTTGGATTTAACTTGTCTGAACATGTATAATGGCCGTGATGATTGCATAGTGACAAACTGGGCTATTACAGGGATAATTCTCCGGTCTGTCAACCCTAGATGCTGTATCGCATCGGACACTGTGTTGGGAAGTGTTGCATAGGCAGTGGTGGGGCCTCAGGACTCGGAGGAAAAGAGAGGGACAGGAGTCAAGAAATATTTGTTGAAAGTCAAAATCCAGCAGTGATGATACGTTCCCAAAGCGTTCGTCTCCATTTAAAACCTCACAGCCTTGAGATGCATGGCTTTTTGCATTGTTAAAATAGACTCAGACTGTATACACTTCCTGTATATGTTAGAGTTCCTTTGCAAAGTTTGTGCTTAGCCAACCCAGTCATGTATACATATTCCCTCTGTACGATCTCACCCACTTTCCCTGGCTAGCACAGTGTTTGAGTGGGTGAGAGGAACAAATTCTGCCTTCCAGCCCGCGAAGGCTGCTGCTTTCTGTCTAGACACACCCAAGGTGTCACAGCTGAAACATTTGACAGTGAGGGTAGCAATTAAGAGATGCGCTCTGACAGATGTATTACTGGCAATCACACAAAGCTGCCAATTTTGCGAGGGACTGGCAGATGGAGGATGGCGCCGACAAACAAGATATTAGCGGTGCAGTCTGGAGGGACTACTTTTAAAAACTGTTTTAATTAAAACATGGATCAGATTTTGGTGTTGAATCTAAGACCTCGATAATGGGTCAGCGTGGTCAGGGGTTTGCGGATGGAGTCCAGATGGTGCTTCTGCATCGGCATCAGGAGCTGGATGCAGAAGATACAGCTGCCTGGTGCACATGGGGGAAGAAGTTGGCACCCGCAGTGGCCTCTACATTTTTAAACTGACTGGAGAAAATGGTATTCATTGCAATGTACACAGCGCAGTCCTCAAAGCAGTGCTATAAAAAGCTGTGCGTAATTGACCGCAGTGTAAATGTCTTCTAACATGACCGTGCCGGCAACAAATGTGCTGTGTGAACTTCCTCATGTTTTCTTAGAGGACAGAAGGAATTTGAAAATGGCACAAAGATGAGTTGGCCAGATAAACTCGACATCTGAATGACGCTCCGCTCCCAGTCGGCCACAGCTGACAGATGCATATATTATGTAAAAAATTAGCTGCCTCTTTTATCTCCTGGTTGACTGATTGATGGGAGTCATGAGGACATCCAGCTGCATTAGAAATGGTGATAATACAGCTGGCAGTGAAAATCCTGCTTTGGGGGCTTTGCTGTAGCGAGCAACAGTAACTAGTTTTTTAAAAATAAACATCTCTTTGTGATCCAAAGCACACAGGACAAATTCAGAGGGTATTACAATGGTGAGAATACTTGGTCATCAGCTAACAACCCAAATTACTATATTTCACCTTACAAAAGGTAAGAACCCTCTAAATAAGTACTTGTTTTAAAGGGGGTTCAACTTCCCTGGGAGACACAGAGGTTAGGGTACCAGGGCGCTTTTTTACTAGACTTTTTTAGTATTTCTCTTGGCTGCTTGGTAATTACTGGAGAGGCTGTGTAGATTTACTGTGCTTTAGAGCCGGGTGTCTGTGTCTCTGAGGACCTCTGTGTAAAAGAAATAATGGCAGCCCCATTACATCAGCTGTATGTAGCAGTTACACTATAATCTGATCAATGAAGCCTAAATACCGTACAAGCGTGGGTGGGCTTTGTGAAGCGGACCTGTCTCATTGCAGGTGTTCTGCAATTATATTTCAGCCACTTATCCATAGAAACGCTGTGTGGCTGTGACATGCTGCTTGGACAAAGCTCGGGACTGCCCCTGCATGTGTTTGCAGTGGTTATTTAGGCTGTGACCTTTGTCTTGCAGGGCAGTCTGACATTTAGACCTGACAATACAACAGTAGAGCTGCTGTAACGTAAACAAGACACGTAACGATGTGGTATATGGTGATTTCCTCCATATAGATAAGAGTACAGCTAATATCAACACAGCAACACATTTTTTTTAACAAATCTCGTGTCTATTAAGAGGGATGAAATGAAAAATTCTATCAGTTGTAGCTACTTAACTTATTAAGCTAACATTAGCTATGTGAGTGGGTTAAAAACACTGAGTTTTTAATGTTTCAAGCTGACTTGTTAAGAATAATAATAAGAACCTTAATGGGTTGTAAATATGCCTTCCGTGGCTAAATACATGATATTGTGCTAAAACACTGAGGCTAATGCTACATTGTTAGGCCGCTAACGTTAGCCTACGCTCTGGTACTGTAGCATCCAGCACCGGCTCCCTACAATGGGGAAATACTATACCAGCGGGTGAGCTGGTTGTGAACAGGATCTTGTTTTAGTGTAACCTGTAATTCCACAGAATAATGTAGTATGAAATGGCCCTGGTCTTGGAAGCTGGACAACAACTGTGGGTAGCTAGCTAGCATTAGTTAGCTAGAAAGGCTAACCTTTGCACGTAACATTTGAGCGAACTCACTCTTTAATCCCTTGCTCTCGTATTTTTGTTTTTTACTCTACAGCTCTGCACACACAGCTTCTCACCGAGACATAAGTGCCCTGCTGCTAGTGTTTCTGTATTTGTAGATTTCATTTCTGGTGGATGTGAGGGTGGTACGTGTGTCACGAAAGGAGACTCACTTGTACTGTGCCTGGAAATGCTCCTGGACGAAGCTGTGATGGACTCCGGGCTGCTGGGACTGGGACAGGTCAGGAGACGGCACCTCCTCAGCTCCACCGGGGCCCTGCAGCACAGAGGAAGCCAGCCATAAACACCACGCCGCTCAGGGACATCGTGCATCATAATGTAGGTTTCTGTTGCCCGGGCTGTCGAGTCATCATTCTGAGAGGTAACTCATATTACTGAGGCTCCTGTAGAGTGCAGCTTTAGCACATTCTTGCTTTTCCTTGACAATAAAGTCGTATTCAAAAGCGGCCGAGAGCACTGGCCTGGACTTAAACCACCGGGAAGCCCCTGTCATCATCCATTCATCCACTCACCTACGACAGAAAGGAAGACGGCCTTGGATGAGGATAAAAGAAGAGGGAAAAAAATGATAGAAAACTAAGAGGCTGATCACTGGAAGACTTGCAAGGTCACAAAACTAATGTGTGGGATGGCACACACAAACACTGCTGTGTGTTAATGAAACAAAGTCTGAATGACCTTCTGCATCGGTTTTACATTACACACCTTGTATAATATTACACTTGGTAACAATGGTTCACAAAAGTTGTGAGCCATCGAACTACACACATAATATCCTCTGACTTGTGAAGAGGTAGAATATGTAAAATATCATTTTTTCTTTCTCAACCAAAAGTTTTTTGAGAAGATTGATACCACTCTAAGGATTAAACGAAGACGATAAATTAATTCATGAACTTGCTTGTAGGCAGATTTTGCTACCTTTGCCCTGGGCCACATGAGTTTCCTGTGTTAGCTGGTTAGCTATGCTAATTGGCTGCTTGCGGTAGCTTAAAATTAGACTTATTTTCAAAAATGTCTTTCATTCATCTTTGAAACTGTCGGACTAAAATCAATGCTTTTTGTCTTTTGCATTTTTTTATTTCGTATGGGCCGAGGCGCAGAGCGTAACAAGGTTAAGGCAGCACTTTTTGAATGCACCGATCGTGATCCGTTTGGAAGCGAGCAACAACAAATTGCTGCAGCGGAGTAGCCAATCACAGCGATTTTGTGGTCGAGCAATAATGAGCTGAGCATGAGTAGAGCAAAGCTGAAGGGACCGCTTGCACTGTGCAGCTCATTGTGTTGCAGTGATATTAAGGTGAGTTTTCAGCATGTGCGCACCTTCATCACTAACCAACAATGTTTATGATGTGAGAAATGCTGTGCTGATCTAACAATATGCTGGCACATGTTGGGACAGTTCAATCACTGACCACAGAGTTCAGTCGGCGTGCAGTGTTCATATGCTAAATTTTATGAATGGCAGTCACCCCTCCGTGTCAGCTAAAAGTAAAAGCTAAGTAATAATAAGCACTCATGCAGTATCACTTTGGACATCTCTGTACAGAATCAACTCCATTTCACACCTTCCATGTGGGGAAATGGCCCTGAAAAACATTCTTTCAGCTACCAAGTGGTTCTGCTTTAAAAGGCCATCATGTGGCACACAAGCACCTTGTTAGCATTTCTCTGCTCGCACACTATCAATCCCACAATAGCCTGCGTAAAAATCAGCCACTTGAGAATGCATTAAGCCATCATATCATTTCAGCTGCGCTTTTACCGCGGGGCCGGCGGGGGCCGAACGGAAACGCGCTCTCCGCCGCTGTTGACACACGCTCTCTCTCCCTCTGTTTACTATTCCACTGATTTCTAGCTCCTGGTCCCATACTGGCAGCCACTGTTCCCAGGCTGGCAGCTCGACCATGACCCCCGCTAACAAACGGAGCTGAAAGGAGGTTTAGAGTTTCTAAAGAGGAGAGGGGAAGCGGAGGGCGTGAGTGTGTCTGAGGAATCGGTGTGCGACACAGGCAGACAGGAGAGTCCTTTACAGTTCGCCACCATTTCAAATCCTGAGTCTATTCTTCCAAGAGCATTTGGGCTTTGCAAAGATCGAGCGCTAGACTGAAACCTGACCTTCCTGCTGCACCGTGCTTGAACAGGCACGTACAATGACAAACGTCCACCCCCTCTCCTACTCTCCTCTTTGCATGGATGGCAGGGTTTTTTCTATCGCTTTGTCATATTGTCCTGCAAAGCACCAGGGGGGTTCAACCCAGCTGATCCTCTTGTTGCCGACTGAAACACGCAACATATAATGTTAGAAATAAAGTGAGAGAGGTTAACAGTGCAAAATTTTTTTATCAACTGCACTGACATCAGGCCCTGCATTTCTTTTTCCCTCCACATACTGTACTCGGCAATGGATTTCATTGCTGTCTTTATATAGCGATAACAAAGCAGCACTGAGGCCACAGAGTGCAGTCCATGCACCGCTCTGCCCTGTCCAAAGACTGCAAGGCGTCAGCTGTGTGTTAACAGTAGCTGTTGAGGATGCGGACATTTAAGCACAGCAGGAAAGCGGGACGGGTGACGTGCCCGGGCGACGTGGTTCTGATAAGGTCTCAGTCATCTGAGTGATCACAGCCAGATAGCAAATCCCATGGAGCAAGCCGCGACTGCTGCTGGTCCAAGAAATTGTTTTAGAGGTTGTTAAGTGACCCGGACAGAACAGGGGTCCGTCTCAAGAGGTGGCATGCGCCGGCCTGAAATTGAGATGCTATCTTTGAAATTGGTTGTCAAAAAAATATGCCGGCTTCAAACTGATAAAATGCAACTAAACAGGCAGGCAATAGACAGGAAAAAATCTGAGAAGGTATTTTTAGAGTCAGGTCCGACCTGTAGACGGCAACCACAAAGAAGGAAGTGGGAAAAGCGTGGGGTGTGAAATTTCATTTTTTACCTTTACACATTGATATTTCTCTTCTATATAATACTCATTTACACTGAAACAGACATTTTGTTGCTTTGGTTTGGTTTGCCAGTTTGCAGCCTATAATGCATACACTCACATTTCTCTCCATACAGCTCCTGCAGTTCTGATGCAGCATCAGTCTCTGTTCTGCTCATTTTACTATATTGCACTTGTACAGTTATCTGTTACATCAATATACTTAGTTACCGATTTACTTCTTGTGCAGTATGACATTAGCAGCCTTTGAAATGAAAGGTTACTTTCCAAATAAAACATATTTATTAACACTATAACTTGGCTTGTCTCCCCTCATTATCACACTCCTGGAGCCGCTTCGTGGCAAGTGGGTGCTCTTCCAGGGGAAAAATATTTCAGGAGTTAGGAGTAAATTAGCCTGTGTTGCTACCTCCTGTGGCAGACAGAGTGGCTGCTGACTTGGTTGATCTTGGAGGAGTGTAACTGCAGATTGGTTTGTTGTTTTTGGCAGAGCTATTTTGGAGCTATTCACCAACCGTTTTGGGAGGTGAATATGGTGGATGCGTCTGTTTGTGCCAGACATTTCCCTTCAGCGCAGTTTGTTGGTGAGGGTGGCATTTTGGTCCCCTTTTGAACTACCTAGGCCGCAAAATGATACACCAAACCAAAAAACCAGGAAATGCAGAGTAGGAGACACTGAGGCCTAATCTTGGCCAGGTAGAGGCTGAAAGGTCACACTAGTTTGTGCAGTGCGTTGTCCAACCATGCCAGAAGGCAAAAGTGTACAGTAGCTGTTCTAAGCACTTGAAGACAGAGTGATGAGCCGATCTTCATCAGGCAGGGATGATTCTTTAAATATGGAGATTTCAGTCCATATTGCCAGATTTGTTTGTACAACTTCTGAGTTTTGCGTGCATCGTTCAAGCAGACTTTGCAAAAACGACAGACAGTAGACCTTCTCACGGCAGACATGGTGAGCCACTTCCAGGGTTTGGTATTGCGCATGCTGGCTCACTGAAGAGGCTTCCTGGAACACTTAATACAACAGCGCCATCGTTAATGTTAGTAGCTCCACCTGTGCTTCTCCTGCCAGGATAACTACGGCGGGAAAAAGATCAGACACGAGAGCGCATCGCTTCGCTCCTAAAATAAATGGAGAAGCGAAATCCAGTTTTACTGCGGTGTAACAGGTGCGTCCACATTAAGCGAGCAACCCTGAATGACTTCAGACTCCTTAAAAAGACAATAAAACTCTGCAGCAAAGAGGGGGGTTGTAACAGCACACGTTATAAACTTTGCAAACAAACTTTTATAATGAGGTTTACGGAATATTTATGGAACAGCGGCGAGTTGTAACTCAGGCCTGAATATCCAGAAATGAAATGGATCTGCACTATTTCGTGGCCAGACCATAACAACTCTGTATCTGAAAAGGTAACATGGAGAAATATAAACAGAAAAAATGTGCAGCTGCGAATATCCAAGATATGTAAAGCCAGAGAATTGTCTACCTCTGCTTAATCCATAAGCCTCAATGCCAGGATAGGGGCGTGTGCCAGTGCCCGAGGAGCAAGGAGAAAATTAAAACTCAAATCCCTCACCCTGGCACCTTAGCGCGCTGTAATTGATTTCCGGGATTTAGATAAATGACAAAGATACAGCACGCAGCCGAGTGGTGGGCTGGAGTCTGGCCGCTGGCTCAGCACTGTCAGCGGGAGGCCAGAGTTCATAGACTGTGATTTTTAAGCTGACTTAAAGGGGGAGAGAGAGGGGCCAGATTGATGGAGGGGGCGAGACTTGATGAGCACATTGTTGTGCAGCTGGCTGCTGAAGATCAGACAGCTGCCTCAGAAGAGTCAGTTTCATCGAACAGTGGAGAGCACCAGCTGATATGAGCGTATTTTAATAGGAATCATAGTCTGAAATGCACTGACACTGACTGGAAATGGTGCTTTTTAGATAGTCACTCGTTCTGACAGACAAACATAATATAAGGATTCTTTATTTCCCCATTAATATCAAAATGAATATGAACATAAGCACAATATTGACGAAATAGGAAAATGCTCCTTCTGTTATCTGCTGAGAAATTACTTACTGAGGCTTTTTATTTTGCTCAGAGAACTTTCCCACACTGAGATCAATGTTATTAAAAAGAGATTTGGCAGCCTTGGAAACAGCACTGCGTTTACTCATTCTCCATTTCAGCAGCGAGGATGCAAACACAGATGAGCAGCTCACCACCAAGTCTCTGTTAAATCCAAGACTGTTGACTCCCGGTCATTGGTACGTCGGCACGAAAAGCCTGAAATCGTACAGATTAACGGTGCACTCCGTCCCAGCGGGGAGGCTTTCAATAATTCACCCCAAAAATGTTGCTGGGAGTGATTCATCTCCGTGAGCAGATCCACTGTAAAGGAACTCAGGCACTCTCACTTGACTGCGGTGAAAATCCAGGAAATGTGGACCCCCAATCCTCACAGACCACCTGTCTCATCCTGATGGGTTTAGATAGATCGTAAAAAGAGGGTGGGTGCGGGTGGGGGGCGAGCGTTCCCAGTAATGGCCCTGATGTGAATAATTTAAACAAGCCGCGGAAACACAGGGATGGACATGTGCTGCTGCTGGAGAAAAGCACTATAGTGGAGTGATTGAGAACAAGACTCAACAGCACCTAAATCCCCGCGGTGATCGTAACAGAAAGAGAGAGACGCATGAGGAGAGACGGAGATGTGGGGCAGGCCGAGAGACACTGCATGTGTGTGTGTGTGTGTGTGTGTGTGTGTCCATATATGGACAGATGGAGAGAGCGAGGGAAAAAGAGTGTTATTGAGTAACCGGATGGCTCAGAGAGTCAAAGTAGTACATGAAGCCGACACACGGGGCGTTGATAAATAATGGACAGTCTCCTTCGACGCTGCCTCCTGTCGCGTGCGCACCTCTCTATAAATAGTCCCAATGACACTGAGGATGGAAGCTTTTCTCTCTGACCCCTCGGCCCGTCATCCCCAGCGGCTGATCGCTCCGGGTGGGGTGCATCTGTATGAACATGCAGAGTGCCCATACAACAGCGCGTGAACTTGGGCTGACCTCAGGGTTGTGAGTGGATGACTGTGCAGTAGCTGTGCTGCTGTGTGTGTTAAGTTCGATCACATTGACTGACAGGACAGGGTGAAGGGCAGACTGGCCCTCAAGTATGTCAGTACATCTGTCTATAAGTCAGCTACCAGTGAGGTCATACGTGGTATCTTTATAACGGCTCTGAGAACATATGTACTGTATAACAATAGTGCATCTACAAAGTATGTATAATGCTCCTCAGGTTGCATTAAACCACAGAAAAAGATGTATTTTGGCATTACGCCGCCATCTGCAGCCACCATGGTGAGAGCGTGAGCATGCATCCACCTCATATATTTTGCTCAAGCCGCCTTTGAGCAAAATACCAAATTCCTTACCGGCTCCACGGAGCCTGGCCTGTGCTCCGACCTCCCTGTGCCAAGGAACAAACAACACAATGAATTTCTCCCAAAGTGATCAATGGAGTGTCGCAGAGTCAAGTTCGTGTACAGAGCGAAGGTGAGTTGCCAAGCAGTTGAGGCCGCCCTGGAAGCACTTGAAGATCATCCTTAAAATGTTTCCAAGGTGCTAAAGCTGCCACGCTGAAACTCCAACTATGTAAAATATGTATTTTGGGTGTAAAGCGCATGATTACTGAGCAGCTGTTGTCCATGCTAGTGAAATGGCTGTACGGATACTGTCAGTCCACCACTTCAGTCCATCAGCTATTGGATGGCTGACCATGACATTTTGAACAGACATTCATGGTCCCCAGAGGATGAAGCCTACTGATGTTGGTGATCGCCTGACTTTTCCACTGGCGCCACCATGAGTTTGACATTTGTGTTTTTTAGCAACATGTCTTGACAATGACTGGATGTATTGCCATAAAATTAGGTACAGATATCCACATCTTAATGTCTACTTGTTGCATTAATGTAACACCACATGTTGTGCATTCATGGTCTCCAGACAGTGAGTCCTATCGTCTTTAATGATCCCTTTGTTGCAACTCAGAACAGTTTTTGTGATCTACTTTATACTCTGGGGCCTTACTACTGTAAGTACAATCAAGTTAAAGATGAGCATACGTTTGTGTGCATGAGGGCTCTTTAAGTTAACTGAATGAAATTGAAATTGTAATCGTGGCAGGCTTGTTCAAAGAATCGATCCGAAAATACCCATCTGTCCTGCATGCAAGTTTTGCACGCTTTCCCCAACTCCAACCTAATGTCATTGATCAAAATCTCCACTACCGTCCTTAACATTTTCTTTACTCCTCCAGTCAGCAGCAAAAATAGACAACAAGAGACTAATTTATGAGGGTGAGATGAGGCACGACTTATATGATCCACAGCACCTTTTTAACAAGGATGTCCTCAAAAAGGACGAGGTTTTGGAAGGACATCAGGGACCTGCTGGTAGAAATCATGGGGGGAAAAAAATCAAAAACTACTTCTTCAAAAGGACAAGGCTGTCCTTGTGTCAGTCGAAAATGAAAATGAAGTATGACGGTTTTGACGACTCTACACTGGTAGCCGGGGTGTCCCGTTCATCGCGGGAGGCCGGTCAAAGGCAGTTCGTTGAATCCTGCTCTCTGAAGGTGAGAGATGAGAGGAGGAAGCCATTGTGGAGGCAGCGTGTCTGCTGCATCTGCTAGCCTGAGAGCAAGAACCTAATGACAAGAGAGCACAGGCCTCAAAATGAATTTCATCATCGCCAGATGGAAATGAAAGGGCTTTCAACAAGAGAAATGAAATGAGACAGAGGGGAAAAAAAATGTGATGGATCAGACAGACACGGCGACAGGAACAAAGACATGAGGAAGCCAAGATGAGAAGCTGGTCAGGAGGGAGGCTCCGTTCTTGTGGCTTGAAAAGTGGTGATGCGCTGTCAACACACTTCCTGACTGACGGCGTGTGCACAAGCAGCCGCGCTGACAGAACGTATGACAACATGTTGCAAATATTCTTTTGTCTTGGGTGCGATATAAATGAGTCACATTTTAAAAGCAGGACACGAGCCGACCGTTGAGCGATGACTGAACATGACATCGACTTAACCAAAAACCCTTTACTAACCGCTCAAACAATCTGACCTAAGACTGAGTCATAGAGGACGCTGGCTGAGGCTGCGAACACAGAGTTTGAGGAAATATAATAATAAAAGAAGTAACTTCAGACATGAGAACAATGTGATGAGTCTTGGCAGCAACGTTTTTCTGAACGCTGCTTGTTCTCAGCAGTTAGTTACCTCGTAGAAATGACCCAGACTTTATTACCTGCCACTGTCTTATCTCTGTCTGAGTTCACATGTCCTGCTGGGTTTCTTACCACCATCCAAAAAATGGACTGCAGATGCTAAATTGCTCACAGGTATGAATTTGAGTTTGGGTGAATGTGAGTGTCTGCCTTCAAATACTCCACCTGCAGTGGACTGGCACTTTGTTGAGGACTGGATTGGTCCAGTGCGTGCTGGGATGGGATCCAGCTGTATGAGTTTGTCATACAAAGGTACAGTTGCGCCACATCAGGACCAATAAAAACCTTCTTAATGGAATACTTTGACATAATTTTTTCTAATTATGCTCATTTGTTTTCTGTGTTTAATAAGATGATGTATAGTTCTCTCATGTCCGTCTGTCTTGTTAATGCTGATCACTTTGCATCAATGAAATGAAAACTCACACTGGAGGAGCTCCGTTCTTTGGTGGTAATGGGAAAAAGAGCCATGCACAGGCAAAAACACATGAGGGTGTTTCTGTTGTTATGAGGTCGATGCACTGCAATGACGCAATTATGTAATGATATCCTCCCAGGTAGGACCTGAGAAACCTGAGGACCCGAGACCAGAGCCAGGATCCGTACGGGTTTGGTCCAGGTTGGGTCCCGTTGCATAACTGTTTGACATCATGTTTAATACCCGTGTGGATCCAAGTAGACCTGGCTGTGGTCAGACAGCACTGATACTGATGGAAGTGCTCTGTGTGCATAACATTGTAACATTAGGATGAGAAAGTGCAGGCTGGGAAATAAGGTGAAAACAACAAGAGCCACAACAGAGTCGCCTTGGAGAGCACAGATGATAGTAGCCGTGGCAACAAACGAACGATCATTACTATAGCTCAAACGGCCAAACCATTAAAGTTGTCTTTCTTATTCTCAGTGCTCAAAACTGCAAAGCCGCGACAGCGAGTGGACTTTTAAGATGAAATAACAAGGGAGGAATGAGAGCAAGAGGAATAACAGAAAACCTGGATGTATTTTACCAGAATTCTACACAGCCAGGCTGGTAGCGTTACCTCAGGTACCACACAAAGTTCTGTTTTTACAGCTGTACAATATGGTTAACTTGTTAACACCAATCAGCTGTGAGATGAGTGCTGATCGGTTGTGGCTTTTCTTTTTTCTGCATGGGTCCAGGTCTCACCTTTCAAATATAGCTGGATCCATTTTGGTTCCTGGGAGAACATTTCCAGGCCTTCTCGGGTTTTGGGACCCATGACGACCTCTACCTGCTACAACCCCCATTCAAAATAAAGTTGGGACACTGGGTAGACCATTAATAAAGCAGGATATGCTAACTTGCGAATCCTTTCTGACATGAAAACCAGAGAAAACAAAATAGTGAAATGATTTTTCAGCAACTTATATCAAACATATGATCTCACTGGGTCCAGTGGAGCCAATCAGCGTTCACTGATGCCACGTGTATCTTCCTCTCCACTGCAGTGCTCCTCTCAAAGAGAAAGAGGACACAACGCAGACGCTGACTGTTTAAACAGCATTCTCTTAAAATCTAAAAATAAACTTGGGAGAAATTCACTGGGAATGGTCTTGGTGAATACGACTTTGTGAGGCATCTCTTAAGAAGATTTATCCCACCTTTAAAGAGAGCAGCAGCAGAGGCTGAGGGGGAAATTAATTCAAATGAAGGCAGGTTGTCCTCCTGAGCCGACCAGGTTTGTTATTACCCTCCTGCTTCTGCGGCTGCCGCTGACGACTGTGGTGACACAGATGAGGAGGAAATGACTACACACATCAATCAGCGGAGACGCACGGGAGCCTCTCGTACCTGCCGGTGAGGTGGAGTTTTAATGGCCATCACAAACAGCAGTGAACGTGTTCGGGATTTAAGGCGTAATGCAGAAATACAAACCTCCCTCTATGATGAAAGCTCTCTCTCTCAACTGGCATTTGTTGGTGAGGCCGGATTGATAATTATTGCTTTTTTAAAAAATCCATTCATCTTAACGGGCAGATTCAATTTAACTCAAAATAACACATTAAAACTGGACTTGGCGTGACAGGCACGTCCCGCTGCTTAAATTATATCTATCAACAACTGTTTAAATCATTCCAGTCAGCCTGGTTTCAGCCAATTGAATTGACACACTCTCTGGAAAGCCTCCACTCAGCAAATCTGAATCACTTAAATTGTTGGGGTCGGCACCGTCTGCCAATCAGACTCAGCCAGATTGGGAATAATTGTGTGTGAGGGAATTTCTTTATATGAAATAAAGAATCTGTTGATTAAACTATGTTTCTTTGCAAAACAACTTCGTTCTTCTCAGGCGAAGCACGTTTGAAGACAGATCTACGAGAGTTCAAACAAAGACTCTTAAGGCTTTGTGTGCTGCTGATTTGTACTTTTAACTGGAGAATATTTGACTTTTCAAGCAATTGCACCACGCAGCCTCTCTGAGAAGTCAAAATCCCATAAAAGCAAATGGTAATTTTGTTTCCTTTTATTTTAAAGCTCTCCAGAACTTAATGAGAAAATGTTTTCTGGGTTGGGCTCCCTGCAGAGTGCTGTTTATAGAAATGTCCTTTAACTGTTCTTTAAACCAGCGGTGATGCATTGTGTTGTCTGGAGCAGTCAGACGGTTGCAGCTTAATTGTGTCTGTGCCACAGTGAGCAACCCCAGCCAGTAAAACCAGCTCCCTTTTTTAGGAAGCAAGAAAATTCAACCTCCATGACTGAGAGAGATATATTTCAACTATATTTAGATGAACACATTAAGTTCATTTTACACTTATTTCTACACACAGACAGCTCTCGTCTCAGCATCTGTTGGGGGGTCAAGGCTCTCGGCCAATCAACACCGATCTGTGTCGGAGGTGACGGAGGACCTCAAACACAGAGTGGTCATATTCGGACCCTTCCCTCCAAGCTGCTTTTCCAGCTGGGTGGCTCTGAGCCACAGGAAGCCATTTCAGCTTGGCAGGGCAGACAGAATCAAAGGCAGAGCAGAGAGGAAACACACACACACACACACAGCCTAAAACACACAAGAATCGCAACAGAACTCTTCGCATCCAGCCCTGACAAGAGAGGGGAGCGGCACTGACCACACACAGGCAACAGCACTGCTCGGCTGTGGGTTTAGAGGTGCATTTATGGTCATGTACTGCTAGAATAAGTGAAAAGAAGTATGAAACCTCGGTGCAGCGTCTGGGTCACTGTCTGGATGCAGTGTCTAATTTCAGTACACAACCACCCACATGATACAAATCAAATGTGCAGGCAGAGGATGGGAACGAGAGCACAAGTGATGAACAAAGAAGGGCCACATTGTGATTGTTGTGCTGTTGCTGTGTAGGAGGAGGAGGACCAGGCTTATCAGCCAATATCATTAAGTCAAGAGAACGTACAGCACAAACCTACTGAGCTGCTCCACAGATACTACTCACTTACATCAGGACTGCAATGATTAATTGATTATTGTTTTATTGGTAATTGGTATTAATAATCGAATAAATTCAAATCAATATGAACTAGCGACACAACATGAGGGACGTGTGGTATGAACAGAAAACTGTACTCTGCTTTCGGTGTAGTACCGGATTGTGCCACTAAGTGGAGTGAGGCCAATTCAGCAACTTTGTCACTAGATTTAGCAACTTTTCAGATTTCCCAGCATTTTCTCAAACAGCACCTAACAACTGATTTAGCTACATTTATTTGGAAACTTTTCACAACTTTTGTTAAGTGACTCAAATGCTAAATCCAACTCCTAAATGACACATATCATACATCATGTTGGTTTGGTACCCTGTTGTTCGTGTTGTTATCATGTTAGCGAGCGAGCTAGCAGCACAGCACATAAAACAGCAAACTATGACTATTCATGTGTAGTTTTATTGGTTTTATTGGTTTTAGGATGTAACAGAAAAAATGTGTTGGTTTTATTTTTATATGACACCCAACTGAGGCCAGTGTGACAGACAGTAAACTCCCCTGAAGTAACCAGTTGAGCTAGCTGTCCAGAGGCTCATGCTAATGCCAAAATACCAGCTTCAACAGAAGAAGCTAAGCTGCTCAACACTGCAGGCCAGAAGCTAAAGCAAACTTCTTCTCTCCGTAAAACTACAGTCTGAGATTGGCATAACCTGTTTTATGTTTACTGGATAACATCTTTTCAAGCTATGGCCCGTTTTGTTGGGGTTAGAATATTATGTACTACTCTGCCCAGCATGCTCAGGCTCATCTAATTTATGCCCTCCAATAAAGCCTGAAAGTTGTGCAGCGATAATATTTTAACTTGGGGCATTTGTTGAATGGTGACAGAAGAGAGTCGGAGCACCGCAATTTTAAGTGAAGGCATTAGTTTGGTGTCATAATTTCAATGATGTTTAATTCATTGCTCAAATGCCTAATTTACTTGCACTTTGCAGCGATTTTCGATCGCTTACACATTTAATAATCCATTAAGGAAATTCTTGACATTTGCATCTGCTCTCAATATAAAGTATTGTTCTTCCATTGTGAGACTTTTTAAAGTATTTCCAGTCACTTGTGGGAACAGGCAAAAACTTTCACATGCATTTTTCCTGTTGTTGAGATGATGATAAGTGAAGTGCAGTTCAGTCTTTAGGTCGTCTCCAGTCTGTGGAGAGAGATCCTGCCTTTGCTGGACCAGACACATTTGTAAAGCAGAAACATCCACAATCTAAAGCTTCCACTGCAGCTTTTGCTACGTAGAACCAAAGGGGTAATTTCTCTCTCTGTTTCTCCATCTCTCTGGCTGTCACTGCTGCTCACTGTTCCCCCACCCGCTGCCACACTATTGCAGAGAACTCGCTCTCACCTCTCCATCTCTGCACTGGGGCTACACAACAAGTGTCTCTTTATTCCTGCCATTTACAAAGGGCCACATTCATAGAGCCGAGAGAGGGAGAGAGAGAGAGAGAGAGAGAGCTTCACACTTGCACTGTGTTTCCTAAGTGATCATCAACAAACCAACAGAGAATGTACGCTACATGAGTCAGAGCCGTGGGGAGTCAGCGGTAAATGATTGTGAACTGTCACCATCCATTACAAATACAAGATACTTCAGCTCCAACTACTCTGACACTCAGTGCTTGTGACTACATAGCCAGCCCAAGGAGGCTGTGGATGGAGAGAGGGAGCGAAGGGGAGGGGGGTGGGTGTTTCAGGGTCCCTCTTCCTAACTTTCTGTTTGGGCTCTGGCTCTCAAGTCCTAAATGCTAACTAATAACACATGCTCAAAAACAATTAGCATGGGCCCACAGGCGCCTGAATTAGCAGCGTAAGAGGATGGAGCTTGCAGACTCCTTGGCTGTGAGTGGGGACGTGCGTGGACTGGTAAAAGGGGGCTGACGCCTCCCATCAGCCTGGCTGTGACCCCGGATGACTCTGCCAGCCAGCCAGCGCCACCACAGCTCTGGCAGGGTTGCAGCAGAGGAGATTAACACCAAGGTGAACCCGCAAGCAAACAAGCAAACAAACCACCACGGACCGAAAATGATGCTGAAAGTTTAAGAGGGGTGCGATTTAGACATTTTTCTTGCAGCCGGCCTTCTCCTGCCCTCTGTGAGGCCCTCGCTGCCCCTCACAAAGCTCCTTTGTGGGTGGGGTAGTGATAGACTGCATACCACAGCTTTACTGTACATTCTTACAGAGGTACAGTGTGTAAGAGCTTTGAAAGGGACAAAGCAGAGAATGAGGCAAGGAGCAGGCTATGATTCACAGGGAGACAGAATTACTGGTATTATTTCCCCCCTGTTCCTGATACTGAGCAGAGGCCTATCTGCCTGCATGTTTCCTCACTGATAAAACCAAAATCCATGACAACCTTGGTGTTTGCAAAGAGCCCACACTGGCTGATGGCACAAGGCCTGGACAAACATAAGAGACAACTGTCACAAGAGATTTTCTGCTCTGGACAGAGGCCATAGTGCTGCTCTCCTCTTCACTCTCTCTCACTCACTGCAAGGGCTATTTATTCGTGCAGAATATTCTGTTACAGCAGTGTATGCTACCGAAATGATCCCTAATTAAACATGTCAGAGGTTTACAAAAAATGGCACACAGATTAACAAGGGAATGGCCTAATCATAGACTGTACAGTACAATGAGGCTAATGAGCTGTTTAAAGCTAGACTATGCAGGATTTTCCTAAAAAACAATGTATAAACTCACTTATGAGCCACTAGAAGTATGTGGTGGTGCGTTTATCTGCAGAGGCCCTGCCCTCTGCCTTCTTATTTTTATCTTATTTTGCTATTTGGCTTTCACTCGCTGCTGAGCACTGAAGGAGAGGATGGGGATGAGGAGCAATATGGTGTTGGCATGTTTTCTGGATGACAGGGAGGTACTGGTGGTTAGCTTAGTTAGCTCGCTCTGCCTTTCCACTACACGAAATGTAGCATTCCTACAATAGCAGCTTGCCAGGGAGCCAGAGAGGAAGGGTTTGAATGATGTGTTAAGAGCAATCAACAATTCCTGCATAGCAAACCTTTTCATACAAAGCTGTACCTCCAGCAACTTAAGATCTACAGGTTGTACCAAGCATCATGCTGCATTAATGCACTTATGCTGCAACTGTGACGTACTTTGCAAAGGATGTCATCATTGCATCACTATATCGTAAAATGCATTGATCGCATACTGAGTCAACACAGTGTGAATCATCTCATCTCAGAGATGCAGTCACCAAACCTGAACCTTTCCAGGCTTTGCTAATCAGCACTCGACACAAAGCACAGCTGAAGCTACCGGGCATCTCATTAGATTTGCAGGTATTTGGTCATTAACCAAAGTACTGGGCGCAATTCCAATTTTACTTGGTGATGTTGCTAAATGAAAAGTTAGAGGATTTCCCTGAGGACCACACAAATGTGCGCGCCAAATTTCATGGCAAAAAAAGTCAAAACCAAAAATGCCTGGGACAGAAAGTTAGGGTTTCATCAAAGTCATCTGGATTCATCTCTGGAGCAAATGTTGGTGCCGATCCAACTATTAAATATTGAGATATTTCACTGGATAGGTGAAGACACTGACTTCCTCCTTGGACTCCTTGGAGGCACTAATTTGAAAGTTGGAGGCTCACCAAAACCATCAGGACTCATCCTCTGGGCTCCGTGGATATCTGTGCCAGATTTCATGGCAGTTGAGCCAATTGTTTTTGAAGCATGTCACAAAAAAAAAAAAACAAATGCCAGCCTCGTGGCAGAGCTAGTTGGAAGTCAGTGTGGTTCATCCTCTGAGGACCATGAGTGTCAAAATTTCATGGCAATCATTCTAACAGTTGAGATATTTCAGTCTGGGCCAAAGTGGTGGACTGACAGACTTACTGGCATTACCACCCCTACGGTCATTCTGCTGCCCTTCACTGTTACCACTGTTACTGATCTGCTCGTTTCTGACATTACATTTTACTGTCATTGCTGTAAGTCTCCAAAGTGCCAATTATGTGTTGGTTCCAGTGCACAAGTGGGTTTTGGAAGCCTTGCTTTCATCCTGCCTGAAATGGTCACTTCTTGTATTTTAGAATTGGAGCTTCCCGACTTTAGCCTCATTGGCATCAGCTGACGTCATCTCCACTTGTGTTCACTCCACTTTGTGTTGGCTTTCGTCCAATCGGGGACAGGATTTTTGTTCGACGTTAAATCCGCTGTCTCTAGTCTCACTGGGAAGAAGGCTAAGTGCTGAGAGAAAGGACACTCGCGCTCCTATATCAAATAAGTCGCGATGCTGAAACCATCGTATAGCAGGATCCAGGATTATCTTTTTAAAGGTTTATGTCCTCCACACCTCACCGGCTCCTTGGGTGTTAACAAGGTGCGGCGACATTTTCCCCGGGGTGCTGCAGACTCATCATGACAGACCTTATCAGCAGCTCTCCAGTCCTAACCTCCTGTCATGTCCTCTGCGGAGCCATGTGCGCTCAAAGACACAGTCCAGACTCCCCCTTATTCCCAAAACTCACCCCATCGTTCACTCTTATCCGGAATTAAAGGGCAACTCACAAGGAGATTCGGTTCATGTGATATTCTGCAGGAACAATACGAACGTACAGAACCTGGGGGAGTTGTCAAGCAAGATTTTCATTGATACGGGGAGCTGGACACCCATGGATGATGAAGGTGACAGTCACACACTCACGTCTATCACTATCTCTTAACTTGTCTAACCGCCTCATTTAATCACTCACATGCTAATGGAGGACTGAGCGTCAGCTGCAGTTGAACGGAGGAGCGAACTTCCACGGACCCAAAACCTTCAATATAACCTTGGTTGTTCGTGCTTTATGTTGTGTATACACTCCTGCTCCTTTCAGAAAGGAAAAAGCTTTCCTTTTTAATGGTAGTATTCAATGCAAGGTTGCATGTGGGTCATACCAGCACCGCAGAAAAAGGGATGTTATGTCTTAAATTATCCAATGTATAGCCTCAGGAGGGTGAGACTTCCTGATCTTGATATCTCCCGATCCCAAAATGATGAAACAACAGAATGAATCTCTGCAGTTAGCGCCTCGGGAGACAAAGGGCACTGAGTTTGAGTGGATTTATTTGCAATGACTCACCGACAGCAAGTATAGCGCTTCTCATAAATTATGCCACTGGTTATCACCCCGATAAAGCTACAAAAAAGAAGGATGTCTGTTTCAAAAGTAAAAACATGTGTTTAATTATACATGAAAATTCTGCCTTAATGGCTCACAGCGGAGCAGTTCAAAGTTCCATTCAAGGAGTATCAGGATGCAGCGCGCCTGCAGGCCAGCCTCCAGGAGACGGCGTGCTGAGAGCAAATCAAACACCAAATCGCCACACTTGTACTCTGCTTGTCCACAGGCGATGCATTGAGACACAGAACAACGTTGCACAGCTTCGACTGGCGCGCCGGTTTCAGCGGCATGAAAACTGCATTGCAGAACGAAGCCTGAGACCCGCCGATAACCTCTGGAGAGTTTGCTATAATGTCTCTATCTGCTGAATTATCGAAAACAAAGAAAAAAAAAACCCTGGACATCCTCATGAAGGAAGTTAGACGTGTTAGCTTGATAATAACAAAAACATGGACATCAGTGTGTTCTGTGCATGTTGTATGTTACAAATATCATTAGCTACACATTACCTTGATTCAGGCAAGAACGCTGGCTTGAACATGCAGCAATGTTCATATGAATATGAATGTGACAATAGTTAGAAAATGAAATGCACTGGTCTGAGACACTAACCTGTTTGAAAATAACATGATTTCATGTTAATTAATGTGTCTTGAGAGTGAGTTATCGTTCATAAAACGATGATCTATTCGATTTTTTATAATCACAAGAACTAATAATGATTTCACTATATATCAAGCCACAGGCGCTCTTGTATAATGCATCACTGTATTTAATCATAATGAGTCATGTATTAGTTATGCATCAATTCAGCATGCGGTTTGAACCTTCATTTTGTTACTATAAGGGGGCTGCCTGTTTCCCGATCAGTGACAGCAGAATTATCATGTCGCCTGCTGCTAAATGAGCCGGCAGCCCTGCAGGTTCTTACCTTCCCGGGACCTTTGGCCTTGTTGTTGTTGTTGTGGGAGGCCAGGTTGACGTCTTCATGGACGCGGTCCAGCAGCCACAGGAGGAACTCCAGGGCGTCGTGTTGGGAGTTGCCACGAAACTGTGATCCATACTTGGACACTATAGTCTGGAGAGGGGGAAAAGCACACGTGATGAAAGTGTCTTTTTTCTACAGCTACATAATTATCACTGTTTGGTTGATTTAGTGCATTTCATAAGCGGGGAAATTGGTCCAGCACTTGAACAGCACTGATGTGAAGTTACGATGATGGAGCCACTTCACCTGCTGAAACTCATGAATATATCTGTCTTATCCAGATGATCCTAAAATTGACTCGCTGGAAAAACAAAAACAGTAGTGCATTAATTGGGCAAACTAAAGCGCCTTGCATGTGAATCCCCGGCACTGGTTTTGACAGCTGGGGCGTGCTCGCTGGGCAGCTCTACCCCTGCCTCCTCCACAGAACGCTGATCAGAGGAATCCTAGATTTGCAAATTTGCACTGACACTCTTCACGCTCTCCTCCTCTCCACCTGGCCCACGCTCCGACTGATGCAAAGTCATTTCACATTTTGGATTTGCAAAATATGCCTTTGTCTCAAAGTATTGCCTTGTTCTCCTCAAGAAACTCAATTTTGAGATTTTTGACATAGAAAAAAGCTCTGAATAACGTTCTCTTAAAAGTAGGTTGAAGACTACTTAAGCTCACACACGGTATTATGTGATTTCAGATGTGAATGGCACCAAACTCAATTAGGCAGGAATTAGCTGCATGAACCGCAGCTGGCAGCCCGGAGAAGCAAAGGCAGCGATGAGAGATTATAGCAGAGGGAACAGCAGACTGTAATCATCGCTTCATAATGCACTAATATGTGATACACTTCTCACAGCTAATACACCATAAGGTGATGTAGGATGTCTGATGATGAAGCTGGAGGCCTGTCAGTGAAGAGCTGCTGGTTCAGACACTGAATTAAAACACTCTTTGCAGCATGTAGCTGAATATTCCTGTAGTGCAGCAGCTCAGAGCCTCACAATAAACACAGACCAGACGAGACAAAAAGCACACTCGACTCTTCTTTCAAAGCATTCAAAACGAGAGCCGTTCAGTGTGACCACAGTATCAGCTCGGTGAAGGAGAGCCGGGGCTGCTTCTTCAAAGTAGGTACTGAGACGTGGTTACTGACAAGTGCAAAAAGTGAACATAAAAATTCATAAACAGGGAAAAAAAACTGCTGGTGGAGTCTTGGCAGAGCAATGAAGCTCTCTAATCTCCCCTTTCTGATCTTGTCTTGAAAGTGAACGTGAAGCCTCCTCACAGACCTCAAAGCCAAAAAGCGATGAGTGCTGTCATCCGACACCGGATCCTTACAGTACTTTTAACGTATGTTGGTCACAAACTACGGCAGGCTAACTAATGCAGAGCTGCTGTTTCAGGCAGTGGAGCCGGACAGCTGGGTCCACCTGCACTGTTGTCATTACATCAAGAGTGTGTGTGACCTTCTTTTAAACTGCACGTGTGCACTAACATTGTCCCGTTTCTTTTTGCCTTTACAGACGACACACCTCTGATTCTGCAAAGTTTTAGGTTTGCTCTCACTTTGAGAACATTCATAAACCTAAACGTATGTATTGTATGAATGTTGTGGATGTATTTTCACACACACAAATAATATAGTTTATGTCCTATACATCCACCCAGACCGCAGATCTGATATAACCTAACTATCACACTTGACATTTAAGCAACTGTTCCCAGATTGACTGCAGCACAGCGCCTCTGTTTTAAATGAAAGCTCTTGAAAGACTCAGGGCTGCTCTGCAGAAACGCTCTGACATTAACCATGAGAGCCACGGACACACACTGGCCTTAAGCTGTTGTGCAGCAAAGTAATAACAGTAATTAGCATCAGCCTTTTGAAGGTGGCAATTGTCTCGGTGATATAATTGAGGTTGTGGAAAATGCTGTGTTTTTTTTATTGCGCTCTGTGGCATAATGGCCACTGGGCACTTTGTAATGTGTGTAATCATCTCACTAAAAGATAAAGAGAAAATAAGAAAACACTCCCTTCTATCCTCTACATCATTTAGCCAGTGGTAAATATTTCTAACATTTATCCATTACTTCTGAGTTAACTATTTCAAGTGTTTATCTGTTACATTTAACCATTTCAACCACTCACCCAACACTCAACTGTTTATCCGTTACTGTTAGCTTTCTTTTTTAACCATTTCTTGGTAACTTCTAGCTAGTTTGACTGCACATTTTCTCAGGTTAAAGATTACTGAAAGAAAAGTTTGCCTCCATTCATTTTCTGTGTGCAAGGCATTGTGGGATTAGGGGTACATGTGGCCTCGTTCTTGTTAGGAGTCACCACTCTGCTCCACATCCTCCGTGAGCCATCTGACTAACTGCAACCAGCAACGTAGATAATCATTAAAGATCAACAGGGAGACGACAAATATTGACACATACCAGAGCAAGAGCCACTGTGGTCGCAGCATATTAGCTTCCAAAAAAGGCCCATCGATAGACAGGGTGACATTCCTGTTCAGTAATCACGCCTGCTCACCCTGACGCCTGTCTTTTTCAGGCCTCTTACGTTATGGAAACTGATAAATTGGCTGCTGAGCAACTGTTTGAGTTTCCCTCTTTGTTCCCCGTGCAGGCCTCTCCGTGCAAACACACCGTCCTGCCAGCGGTGGACACAGAAAACGCACAAGACCTGTCCGGATCCCGAAAGCACACATCTGCTCTCGGCCCGGAGAAGCTCGGCCCCTTCAGCTGCAACATCTGTGGCGCGTCTGTGAGAGCGCCAGCCCCGGACGCACAGGAGATTTAAAACATCCCAAAGCAGCACAGCCATATCTCGTATAAGCGAACATTTATAAAAGCCGCCTCCCCTCCCTCCACCTCGGCAGGCCAGGTGGTGCTGGAATGTGGCAGAGCGCCAGGTATTCGACAGGACTTTGTTGTTCTCCCGCCTGGGACTCTGCAGCCAGCTGACCTGCGAGGAGGCCACTGCTGATTCATTAACTTTGAAGAACTTTTGATCAAACGGTGATTCTTCATTTAGGGAGGAGGCGCACATGAACAGAATTATTCATTTAAAATGAAAAGTGCTGCGCAGTGTACGTCCTGTTGAAAGGGTAATTGTCAAAAAAAGAGATCCCTTTCAACACTTGGCCCTTCATCATTTCTTATCAAAATTCCTGTGATGTGAGGATGGGTGCTATAGGTAAGGTAGACTTTTAGTCCCTTTAGTCTGGCTGAAACACAGCTCACTTTCAGAGGCCTGCAACGACTGATGATCAACTTACAACAACAGGTTAATTGAGCACTTAATTAAAGACCTTTGTGGTGGATTGTTTCTAAGTGGTTTGTGCAGTCTGGAGTTCTTGCGACTGGGAGCTAATTTTGCCTCTCAGACACAAGCCTTGGAGCTATCTGATTATTTTATAATGGCTCCCTTCAGGCAGCTGTGGTATTACCCAACAGGCAATTTCAGAAGGCCTAAGCTACGTGAACTCTGGACCTCCTACGGTGACAAACCACAGCCAAGAGGCACAGCAGAGTGTGTGTGTGTGTGTGTGTGTGTGTGTGTGTGTGTGTGCTTTAACACAGGAAACGTCTCATCTCGTACGAGGGGGTAGCGTTTAGTGTTTTTCTCCGAATCTCGGCAAGATGTTTGCAGGCTGCTCCCTCAGATTGTTGTCTTGAAAGCATCTGATCTTCATGTCCCCTGAGACCCGAAGGGTGGGGGGTGGGGGTGGGGGGGTGAAAAGCTTGGAATTGGGGAATTACTGGCAGTCAGGATTCGGGCTTACAGGGAGAGTAGAGCACAGCGGACGGGACGGAGGGGGAAAGAATCAATGTTAAAATTGATCCGGTCTGCATTTCATATGCTGCTTAAAAAAACTGCCGACACTTAGCTGGCTCTCAGGTGAACTTTTGTCTTCCTCAATATGATATATTCAAGAGCGAAGAAAGACGCACCTATACAGCAGGGGTCAATAGTCATACTTCTACCCTTTTCTTACACCGTAATTAGCATTTCCAAGAATAGATCCATTGTGGAGTTTCTTTGTTCGCTGCTCCATATTATCTGCTTCTTGCCTTGAACTATGGCTCAGAGAAATCCAGAGCAAAGAGCTGCAAGCAGATAAAGTACCCCCCCCCCCCCCCCCCCTTCCTCCCCTATCTTCAGCGTGGGCAGAGTAGGAAAGCCTGAGGGTCTCCTGATAGGGCTCTGTCACAGCCCCTGATCCTCAGGGAAGAAGATTCTTAATAAATCATCTCCTTCCTGTGCCAACGCACTCTGCATCACAAGGGGAACGTATCTAAATAAACGCTGCAGTGTAAAGCCGAGCAGCCACCCATGCTCCACTCATGCCGTGAGAGGAAATAAAGCGCCGATCTAGTTCCTGCTGCATCCAGGAAGTGATGACTTACTTACAATCACCAACGCACCTACTGGGTTTGTTCGAGAAGCGGCGCCTGGCTTTGTTCGGCCCGGGGTCAGGCGCCTGCTGACCCCGGCGCCCTCGGGCCTGCGGTGACACAGAGCAGCAGCCTCATTATCACCTGGCAGGAAGACACTGGAGTCACAGGGCAAAGCGCTGTGCACTCGTTAGAGCATGAGGGAGGAGGATGCTCTCTGTACTGCTGCCAATTACAGCAAATGATGTAAGACCTGTGACACCCCTCCTTTTGTCTTACAGGCAGGCGCTGCTGTTTATGGCATGTTGTGTGCATAACATGTCATTATGTTTGACTGAACACTAAGGTCACCCTGCACTTACGCTGCCAAGGCACTGATAATGTAAGAGGCTGTGTTCAGTTAGTGATAACCACCTTTTTTTTATATTACCAGCACTTCTCATGCATGAACCTGCTCTGCTCTTAAGGTCACATCCACCTGTGGACTGTGTTTCTCAGGCTCACATGTAGTGTACCTTGAAGTCCACAGACAGCTGCGGGGTATACTCCAGAGTCCACAGAGCCCTGACAAGCGATGCCAGCTGCTCCGTGACTTCTCCCTTGGCGAACCGCGGCTCGTCGCACCTCACCACCCCGTTTAATCTGGTCGGATTCAGGTCCAGCTTGTACCGCTCCAGGCCCAGGTACTCGGCGAGCAGGTCCGTGTTGCTCAAGCACTGGACCACGGCGTTCATGAAGCAGGTGTTCCCGTGGTTCTTCAGCCCCAGCACGCCGGGGACTTTGTCTCCGTAGTGGCAGAGGAGCTTCTCTCTGCCGGCGCACAGGGAGGAAGACGTGCTCGACGTGTTTTTCACCGCGCGGTCCCAGCACACCTGTGCGTCCTCCCTGATGACCGCCGCGCTCGCGCTGAGGGTGCAAGGTGCGCCGTTCCGAAACCCCCCGTCGTCGTCCTCCGCGTCACGCGCGTCAGCGTCTCCAAAGTGGGTGAAAGTGCCCAAAGTTTTGATGATTCTGTTCATAAAGCTCCCCACAGACTTCAGCGATTTCTTTCGGAAAAGCTTCCCGGATTTGGGCTTCTTCTCTTTGCGCTTCTCCTCCTTCGATGTCGGCATTTCCTCCTTGAATCTGCTCTGTTTCTCCATGACGGCGCCTCTACTCCCTCGTCCGTCTATTCTCAGACTGATAACTGTGCAAATTCCGACGCCGGTGTGTCACTTCTCTGCCGGGGTCCCCTGTCCGGACAGCGGAGGGAAAAGCGCGCAGAGGTGACACCATCGCGGAGCCAGGAGGCACAACGGCACACTGTTATTCCACCCGGCGCTGACGGTAAACCTTCCTCATCCATCCCAGCACTTACTGAAGGCGTTCATTATCAGGCCGACACCGCCGTCACGCGCGGCGCCTCGTCTCTCCCAGCGCAACACGAGACGCTCCGCCGTCCAGCTGCAGCACTGCGCGCTCCCCTCCCATCGCGCCCAACTTCGCCTGGAAGAGGGCTCGCGTTTGTGCGCCTGCCCCCTCCCACTTTCCAGCAGACAGAGAAGATAAGAGAGCAGTGCACGGCTTGGATTCATGTGGTCACAAGCGGTCCGACACACAAATGTTTGGAATTTACTCTGCATGAGTGCTGGAAAATGCACTTTGCTCGAGTTAAAGCGCCAATACTCCGTCCTGCATCGAAAGTCCCGCTTCAGTATATAAGCAGAGGTGCAAAACTAGTCAATCTGCAGAAAAATGGCACATGACATCATTAATACAGATCCATCGAAGCATTATGGGACATGTTGGTCGAGGGGGAGTTAGTTTGAACTACTTTATGTGCAGTCCAGTCATCATATTCTTCAGGGCCCAAACATTCGTTTAAATGGAGCCATATGAGAAGTTTAGAAGTGAAATGTTTCTTTGGTGGAGCTGCTAACAACTTACAGACATCTGAAACATGACAAGGAGCCTCAACTGGAGGCACGCAGGAAGAAAAAAAGCAGCGGAGGAAGAAGTGCAGAGAGGTGGAGAACCTCAAAACTGTGCTCATACAGTATAGATTAATGTACTTAATCACACTCCACCGCTGCTGTCCTCAGATCAGCTGGATGAATCACCACTGTATCACAGAAAAACTCTTCACAGGCCTTCACCAAAAAGTTTGATGTTATACGTCTCTTCAGTGTCCAGTGAGGGAGAGATCAGCCATGTGGGACTGGTGTAGTGTCAAGGAGCTGGCGTCACTTTTCTTCTCTAAAGGGCAGTGAATTAAAGTGCGACTCAGTCTTCTCCCACAGCTAATGAAGCCGGCCGTCTACTGCAGTGGAAGTTATCTGTTACCTACGATATATTACATTTTTTGTACAGTTCAGCTGTCAGCGCTGCTTTGGTCAAGGTTGCATTCATACCGTGCCACTTACAAGCTTTCACACACTCTCAATCACAACCTGTGGCGTTAAGGCCTTCCTGCTGACTCAGTCTGTGAGTATATACATATATATGTTTAATCACATCATAATTTAAATTTATTTCAAATTAGTCAAGCTACTCCACAATCTTTCCACGCACCATCTGGCAACTGCAAAAGTATCCTCTGGGGTGCAAGTACCTCTGGTCCATGGTGCTCATTTCTGTCAATTCAGAATAAAAAAGGCAAGAAGACAGCATATCTTGTGTGTGTGTGTCTGTGTTTGTGTGTGTGTGTGTGTGTGTGTGCATGTGTGTGTGTGTGCGTGTGTCATCCCAGCAGCCTACAGAGGAAATTCATTAGCTAAGCCTTTAAAGGCATTTATCACAGGTTACAGTGTCCTGGATTGTTACTATCATTCCTCGGCCATGAAGTAGAGGAGAGCGGCACAGCTTATCTCCTTTGCTCACTACATAGAAATGTTTAATCACGCGGGGCTGTCTTACTAACACTAAAACACTGCAGATTTATTGCAGCAGCGAGCGAGAGCATTAGGACTGACTCTCCCCCTCGCTGCTAATGCAACCTGAGGAGTGAGTGAGCCAAGTCTCTGCTCAGAAGGCGGGCCTCCTACTCTGCCTTCAGAGCGGTGCTGATGATGTTATGAAGTACCTGTTGTTGTTGTTTGGGGGCGATAATCCCACCAGCAGGCCCAATTTCAACAGAGAGGAGACGGCCATGAGTGCGCGCGGCAGACGGGCCCGAGCTCAGAATAGTGCAACCTGAATTTGAAGGCCTGTGCACAAACACGCAAAGCCTCTCCAAAGACCTCCTCTCCCAACATCATCTGCCTCTAAGAGCAGGAGGCAAACAATCATCTTCTCTCTTACACACTATGATCCAGATATGCCAACTGTTCATGCGAGCAGACTCAAGTAGATCTAACTTCCACGAAACAGGTTTCACATTTCACTGTGCAGATTGGGACCAGCAAGTCTTACCTGCTTTAAGCCACTGTGATGATCTACAGTACCTGGGGGACTTCAAGAGCCAATGCCCTGCATGCAGACACCTCCAGCGGTGGACAAAGAGGATCTCACTCTGATACAATGACCCCAAACAAAGCATCATTTATAAGTCACGACAAACCCAATCATAAAAATCTATGCCTCTGGTGTTTTAATGCCTATAAGGTAATAAGCCTGTGGTATTTTTTCACGGTCATTGACAGCGGAGGGGAGGCGTGATGAAACTACTAAAAAGCCAGGGACTGGAAGTATTTTCATCACTCCACTCCAAAAGGACGAGATGAAACATAGGTTTTTTAACTTGTGCAATAATGACCCGGGGGCACCTCTGAGCTGCTGCCATCTATCACACACACTACAGCAGCACCGTGGATGTTTGGGAGTTCGTGGCGGAGCAATAATCACCTCTGGGTTTGGCAGTTGTCTCCTTCTTATTTTGGTCTCCGCTTTTGATGTTATTTTTAGAGCAATTTTGCATTTTCCTTTCCAAGGTCAGGCGCCTTTTAATATTTCTCTCGCAAAGACGATCGCAAAGATTTCTCCCATGACTAACGCTGGCATCTGACTCCGCATCGTGTGCAAGTCCTCCCCTGATGAAAAGGGGAGCCGCACCTTCGTACAGACATGGATGTCTCCCTCTTTGTGTGGTCTGTGTTTTACTGTCTTTGATGTGAGGGGATGTCTCATAAAAAGCACAACCCTTTGAACATTAATGTGGTACCCACTCAAAGTTATGATAATACAAACAAACAGACAGTACTGCTGTCTTTTGTAATGCTGCAGCACACATAATTAGATCAGCGCTGCTGCGTCGTGGCCTGATGGTCCAGTCATGCTATGCCTGTAAATGGAGAGGTAGTTTACCTGTGACACTTTTCTATGCGGAGAAGGAAATGTCAACCCCAGAGACAAAGTAGGCAACAGAGACCATCTGGTCGTCTGAGTCATATATGCACGTCTGCTGTGGGAACAAACACTCCCTCAGCTAAAAGAACAATGCACTGTGACTGTCACACTGCCCTGCTATCGCTGCCTACAGTAAAACATGACCAGAGGCGGGAAGATTACAGTACACACAAGCTCTGAAGGTTTGCAGCATTTGCAGCCTCTGAGCTTCAATGCACAGCTCAGTCTTTTGATTTAAGTCCTGAGCACCTCTCTGTTTCTGTCACCGACGATGACCTGTGTTTCATGTGGGAGGTGCAGCAGACGGCGCTGATCGGTGTTACCCGGGAGCACCTGACTCCTCGCAAAAATGCCTACGCAGACAGGCAGAGTGACGAAACAGCACGCCCCGGGAGGAACTCGACGCTGCTTAGTGTGTTTTTACAGAGCCGACTGAATACCATGCTCGACAAGCGTTTTGCACGGTTTAAAAGGACGATCGCCTTCATCGGGACTAAATTGATTTAACCATTCCTGTGATGTGAATTAGCTTCAACAGGAAAGAAACAGAAGGGGTTGAGTGGGCGAGTTCTGGCTTCCACCAGGTCCCAGATTATGCAGGCCCCATCTGAGCTGGCAATAACACATTCCTTGTCAATGCCTTTAATCATAATGTATTTGGCAGAGGCCTTATGCTTTCTCATGGATTCCAGGAGCTTGTGAGTTCTGGGCAGGATCTCCCACACACTTGCAAACACACACACACACACACACACACCTGGACGGAGAAAAGACAGCCATCGGCTTAACAGTGCGCATGAGGCAACTGACACAGCACTCCCTCCAGAGACTGCTGGAGCCCGGGCTCCAGAGCTATTTCTATTCATGCCCTATTTCATCCACGACCAGTCCTACTTTCACTGTATCTGAACTGTTATCAGTTACAGCAGGAGACTAAACACACACACACACACACACACACACACACGCAGGAAGGAACCAAACCAGCTCACATTTAGCACCGCAGCAGAAATACATTTTATTCCTGTCTCATGGGCCTGTAGTCTAATCATGATTTTTTTTGTTGTTGTTGTTGTTGAAATCCCCTGGTGGGTTTATCTCTCCTCCCCTCCCTCATTATTCTCCTGCTATCTCAGGTGGTGGAAACAGCTGTCAATCCCAAGCTGTGGGCTGTGTGATCATAAAGCCTCTTCTGTCCCGTTCCGGCAGTAAACACATGAATTTTAAATCATTCTTGGTTGCAAAAAAGAAAAAAAAAAACACGGGTGCTGGAGGTTTTCATCTGCATATGCATAGATGGACATTGTTTAAAGGAAGCTGTGACTTTGAACAAGTCATAGCATGAGTCAGCACCTGAAGAAGAGAAGGATGAACTGCTAAAAGGCCGTCTGATTCAGGGGGTCATGAAAGCTGCTGCTAGATGATACATCCATCTATGAGAAAGTTCTGGAAGTAAAGGGCTTGGAAAAGTGTAAATCCAAAACACCATGAAGACAGTGACATCAATATTTAACTCTATTGCTTGCATCATTTGGGAAAATGTGCATTTCTGCTTTTAAAGAATACACACAGGCTGGAAATCTATCATGAATAGAAGATATAAAGTACTCTGGACTGTGTACTACAACTTCAAATGACTTGTGTTATAGCTCCCTCTAGTGGTGGCTTTTGAATTCGACAAGCCACTTTTTCTGTTTTACAGAGAGGAGCCAAAAGGGACAAAGCAACAAATGAATATTTAACAAATGATGGTGACACTGATGATGACACCGACCACATGCCACCACTGAGAGTAGCAGCTGTTACCCATGACAAGCCACTTTGTTCACACCACTGCTCTGGCTGGGTGAGATGAATTTCTCTCATAAGTACCTGTGCAGGTGAAGACTTTTGCTGAATCAGTATGTCTGCCCAATACCGTGCTGTACTCTGACCATGCACCTGCTCCTGCAGCTACAAAAACACAATACACCTTACAAAAGGCAAACTACTGTGTTCTATTAATCTAGTTATGTGCTCCTGATTCACACGCACAGTTATGTTATGTGTTTGACTTCAAACTGCGACAGCAGAGCTACTGAAAAGGGACACAATCACTGTGAGAAGGTAAAGGTGTGAGGAACCACAGCTACGAAACACCAGCGTGACAGCTGATTGGTGAGTTGCATCATTGCGGCTTACAGTGTTCTCACAGACCAGCACTGTTTGTAAGATATAAGCAGACATTGTGATTGGTCATTCAGTATGGCTCTGATCTGTGCGAGTGTCCCAGTAAACCATGACAGTGAGCCAGCATGCATGATGTCAGGACCCTAAAACTGAAGCAGCTAAATGGAATTCAGCCATTGTTAATTCTATTATTTACACCTGTGCTTTTCGTACTGTCAAAATGCTCCATAACAAAGGTTAATTTGATGAAACTTGCTGTCCTGTTGCCCACGTTTGCAGGGTTTGCTGCTCTCCACACAGAGTGGTACAGCAGCAGTTTGTGCCCTGAATAATTCAGTGTCTACCCAAAGGCACAGTCCATGATCCACTGACTTTTGTGTGATGTAGCAATCTTAATAACATTTCTTTGCTGTGTTGGTATTATGGTAATATTCCTCAGAGGGGCCCCTCAAGATCCTGAACTGAGCTGTCCAACAGGACAGTGATGCTTTCAGCACACGGTTAAAGACAAGACGGCAGGAGCGAGCGAGCGCACAACCAAAGTCTGGTTTTGAATTCCATAAAAGATTTATTGGCAGATGATGATAGCTGCTATGACGCTCCCCATCCAACTTGGCTGAACATGAGCGAATGTGCAAGGAAGAAAGGGAGGAAGTCCAAGAATGCAGCCAGGACGACAAACAAACTTAAAAATAATCACTGCCATAGATGCTCCCACAAAAAGCACTCACTCAAATTCTCCTTCGTCACGTAATATTTTTAATTATTTACAAAACATCAAGCTTGCATGCTTGCATTACGTCTGTACCTGGATTGTATTGCATGGAAACTCTTTATAAAAAGCTGCATTTTTGTCACCTGACAGCTCATCCCCAGAATAATGAGCCTCTGGCAGGGGACACAACTACTGGCCTGCAGTGAGGCAGCATCTGCATTTGTCAACAAAGAACAAACACAATATAAAGAAACAATACAGACTGTATTTGTGAACCTATAGCTACAGTGACTACAACCTCTTACATTCACTCTCAGTTGACAGGAAGGTCATGAAGCTCCACGGGCGATCTGCAGTGATCTGCGGGAGGGAAGCCAGACTCCTGAGCTGGTGAGGAGATTCACTCCTGAATTTCTATAAAATGACATTTCACACGTTACATGTCTGGTTCATTAGGTGCAGGCTCAGAGGCTGCAGGGCTGATGCAGGCTGAACCACTAAGACAGCCAGTAAGACAGCATCATGTCATATCAGCCTCCGAGGCAAGTTTTCAAGTTTTCAAAAGCAGCTGAGAAGAAGAAAACAGTTTGAAATTTTACATGATCAAAACTCATATTAAACAGGAGGAAGATCTTGTTTTGGCTACCCCAGTACACTGCTACACTGAGCCACAGGATGAAGGAGTTTAGATCCTTCAGTAAGTGCCCCAGTAAAGATGGGTTCAGCTTCATCGGCACGGGTCTGTCAGAAGAAAGAACATTGCGTCTCAAATCAAGCAAAAAGTTGTCTATAATCTGATATTTCTGCTGTATTTCTATTTTAAATTCTGTTTTTTGCCTTTTTAAAGAAGAAAGAAAACATTCCTGATGCCAAAGATTTGCATTTTTTTTTTTCAAAAAATTACTATGAGTTAGCACAGATGAGTTTGTACGTGTGCAGGCAGCTATAAAAATATCAGGGGGGCTTGTGTGTGTGTGTGTGTGTGTGTGTGTGTGTGTGTGTGTGTGTGTGTGTGTGTGTGCGTGCGTGCGTGTGTGTGTTGTACTATTCAAAAATTGTCAGACCCTTTCCTTTTACTGGCCTGATGCTTCCAACATCATTTCTCTCAGCAAGACCAGATCTGCACCTGTTTTTAATGAGCCACATTTGACGTACCTGAATCTGGCGGGAACACATTTTTTTTAAGGGTGTGAAGTGACAGGAATTTATTTTATATGCAACGTATGAGCTGTATCTATTGAACCCAAATGTAGAATATTATAAGCCTGGATCAGATCTGGCCCAAACCTGGTGGGCAACAGCTTAAACTGTGTGTAGACTAAAATGGGATGAGAAGGCTTTTAGATGGAGGATTCTTGCTGTGTGGGCTGTCACATATGGAAACAATGTCCACATTAGGGGGAGGGGTTTATTTCCCTGAAACCTCTTTCCATTCAGTAAAATAGGCCTTTTTCACAGAAAACTGTTTGACATGTCACAGTAAGAAAAGCACAGGTGTCATAATAAAATCAATTATGAATTCTCTTAAGCTGTTTCGGTTCAGGTAACATGCTAGCCCCAGTTAGCATGATGCTAATGCTAATGGACAAGAGGCACTGTCATGGCTTACTGGGACACTTCACTTAATGAAAGTTATTAGAAACACCAGTGCTTTTGTACAGCGACAAGACAAAATGGGCTTATTCATTGACAAATGCAATACAATGTGTGCGTGTGTGTCTGCTTGTCTCTCTCCATTCAGCCATAAAGAAAGTATACAATCACAAACAGAAGTGGTACTATTTCTAATGCTGATATTTCATCATGTTGAAACTCCAGGAGAGCAGCGGGGAGAGGGGAGGAAAACCACACAGTTTAGCAAGCATGGGATGGATAATTGATCAATAATCAAAAGCAGAATACCTATATCATATATATATCATTTATATTGTTAATTCTAGATTGTCACCCATCTCATGGTGCACAGAGGAGCTCTCTGTCTGAACAGCACGTCTCATGGGAGGTCGTACCCACTCAAGTCGAGTTCCACAGTGCAGGATCAGGTGTTTGGGATTCAGAGTGGAAATGACAGAGGAACCATTCTCCATTTTACAAGTCAGTGTTTGCGTAATGCTGCTTTAATGCATAATCATTCTGCAGGGTACTTCTCTGATTGCTAATCCACTGGCTGCGCTCTCATCACTGGCCAGTGGCCACTTGTGTATATCTTATTATTTACTATGTTGTTTAAAAAGAAGTCACCAAGGTCAAGACTGATGAAACATGTAACCCACATCACACAGCTTGCATGGCTATGTTTTTAAATCTGACACATTTGGGTTTAATTGCATGTCTGTCATGCAGTTTGTATGAATTTAGACTGATGGCCCAATAAAGGAATTTTCCATCTTCATTCCAGGACAAAAAGATGGCAGTTAGTGTCATTTCATTCGATAAGATAAAAGTCAGCTGTGATACATGTCAGTAGCAAACAGGCCCCCTATTTTATCCTCTTTGCATAATGTGCCGTGAATCAGTGCCCCTTGACACTTCAACAAAAGTGAGGTTCATGCTAGAGCAGCCGCTGCTCAGAGCCGCTCGGCACAAAGGTCTTTATTGGGGTCACATTCAGCTTTGCGGACCACCCAGCTGTGTGGGTGGAAACAGACATTCATGACTAAGCACCCCGAGCTTCGCCACGATGACGGATGAGGAAAAAATAGTCATAATTCTTTCTTAGACATAAACGACCTGTGGCACCTTCGCTGAAAGAGTCTTCAGTTGCACTCGGCGGCTGACCGGCAGGGTGGCATCTTAGCAGGGTGAATCATGCCAAACATGAAAGGCACAAAAATGCAATCCAAAACGCCTTCAAAGCTCCTTGCATGTAACATTAATCTCTGACAAAAAAACACTGTCTCCCTTTATTCACACCAATTCAAAAGCACACTTATTGTTCCCACACATGGAGCCGTACCACTTCCTCCCTGCAGAGGGCAGTGTTTAGATGAGAATGATGGCAGAATATTAATGTCCATGGAAACTTCCCTTGTTACTGTGAACTCAAAATAAGATCCATGAGTGAAAACCACTGAGGTTGCCCACAATCACCGCGTCGGAGGCTTTGACACAGCTCATCCTCTAATTATGAATGACACCAGGCAAATTGTTGTAATTTGTGCCGTTTGCACGTCGGAGTCAGTCCAGCGCAGTGGTTTGTCTTGATTTGCAGGATTTTTTTTTTACCACCAAGTGTCATCCGTCTTTATTATATAATGTTTGAATTAAAATACGAACCCTCTTTCTTTCGTGTTAAGTTTGGGGAATTGAGTTTCATCAAAACCTGAAATTCTGTGTAAATCAAACAATATCTGTCGGAAACGTAATTTAATAATAACATTGAAACTCCTCACGAGAAAATCTCAACCTGCATCTACTGAACGCACCTTTTTTTTCTTTTCAAATCTGTGTGAGAACAATGACAAAGACACAGTGTGGGGTCTCTCTGAGCAGCAATAACATCATTCACGCTTGAATCATCTAAGCTTTCCCCTCTCTTATACTCCAGTTCAAAACCAATTTGAGAAAGAAGGCGTTAATTGAATATTAGTTTGTGACAAACAGAGGACGCCCCATTTTTCCAGTGCTTAGGCCTCTCACTTTTCTCCGTGGCTCTGCTGATCTGTGGCGGCCCGGCGGCACTTCAGCGTGGCCGTGGCCTTTAGATGTGCCTGATTGGCTCAGGAGGTCTTAGCACAAGGCTAATTGGATAAGCCTCTAATCTTCACACCATCGCTACGCTGCTGGATCCTGGGTGAAGGATTACATAGATGCCGCCGGGTAAAACAGTTTGCTGAATGAAACATTTAAACTTTCATAGGTTTTTTTTTTTTAACACACAGCAGGTTTTGCAAGAAGCAGGTGGCCTGTGGAGGTTTTTATTTCTAGTGTTGCCAATTCGTAAAATCATCAAAAGATGTGATGCAGACATGACTTCCCAAAAATCTGTGTTCTCACTCTGTATTCTTTGGAGTTTTCCCCCATTGGATTAAGGTATTTGATGTTATTGTGGCGGGACATAAAGCAGACACTGTGTGTGCTGTAAACTCTGGTATGCTCTTGTATCACCTCTGTTTATAGCATTTCACATGATTTAGTGCCAGTGCACAGCGATGTGTTTGCAAAAGCGCAAAATAAGATTTTCCTCATTTCACCTCATTGGCTGAGCTGCGCTCCTCGATGAACGTTCACCGGCCGTCACTGACAAAACACAGAGCTGTTTGTGCAGTGCAGTGCATGTAAAGCACTGTGATCCATAACTGTGACTGCATCTTCAGCGCGCTCTTAGAAATTGTTTTGTTGCTATTACGTGCTTCACACTCCCACTCAATAAATATTGTATCTGTGAAAGCTGCAGATGAGTTCTGAGTTGAAACACTGTGTGTAGTAACTTACACATGTGATGTATGTTTTAAAATGCAAACAAATTACATACAAAAGAAGGTAATTATACTGACTAGGAATGCCATGCTAACAGCTGGTACCAGGATATCCTTGCAAGGCATTCCCAGTATGAAGGGGTGGTGCTCCTCTTCCGTGCCACCCAGTTGTTGTGTCCTTGTTAGTGTGCATGCTTGTGCAGTGATGAAGTCCACCTGAAGCAGGTCCAAGTATATTTCAAAAAGTCTAAAGCTGGGTACAGAGACTGAGTTACAGCAGAGGCAGAGTGGGTCCTGTTGAAGTCTGAGACCAAACCAGGCAAGGAATAGTATACACGCCTCTCCAAAAACAATAAGACTAGGTGGCCCTAGTGATAGCTGGGTTATGGTCTGGTATGTGCACTTCCAAATGTTAGACTGGCAATATGTTAAATGTCAGAGTAAGTCTATGGTGCAGCCCAAAAATATCTCAAGGGTCTCCCAAGGGAGAGGCGGGTCTGTCTCCAGAGCTCTGCCCTGCACTTTCCAACCTCCACAACGGATCAGTGCACAAGATTTTAAAAAATGATGCAAGGTGCTTTACACTGGTAAAATTCATAAAATGTGTTGAGGAGGCAGAAAGGAGGAGAAACACATATTTTGACTAAAATATCCCAGCAATGATTTGATGGATTGCCGGTAAATTCTGTACAAACGTTCATATGAATCCTGAAGACTCTTCATCGAGGGCCACCGAGAGGTTCACACGTGTGGTTTTGAGTGAAATGTTTCCACAACTATTCGATGGACTGCCATGAAATCCAGTACAGACATCCACACTCCTCTTCGGATGATTTGTAATCACTTTGGTGATGCCCTGACTTCAGGTCAGATTTTAAATTTGTGTTAATTTGCTTGGCAAAACACCTGCAAAGGTAGTGTCATTCTTGCAGCTGTACTTTGTGTTTAAGGCTAATTAGCACTATATTGTAGCATGCTAGCACGCTAAACTAAGCTGGTAGCATGATAAACATTACACCTGCTAAACGTCATCATGTCAGCATTGTCAAAGTGTGTGGCCTTAACATGCTCTTGTTAGCATTTAGCTACAAGTACAGCCTCATAGAGCCTCTAGCATGACAATAAAAATTTCAGTCAGTGTCCAACAATAGCTAAGATTTATTTTTTTATGTAGCACCACGTCTCCATTTGTGTGTTTATGCTGCGCGCGCAGAGGCCTTTGAGGTATTTCAGGACCATAAACTTGACATTAATGAACGCCATTAGAGCCGATCGTTTGGGGAGCTCCAGCAACTAGGTGCAGCAAGGCATTGCAAAAGAATGCCAGATGGAAGTCCAAGTTAATCAGCTCCTCCACTGCTTTTCTTGGCGTTGGCCGGGCCCACCACAATGCCGCAGCCCTGGAGGACGGCGTAATTACAAGCTGCTATCTCGCTAAATAGGGCCCTCGCTCCTATGCAGCACAGTGATGACATGATTAGTGTTTTCCCGCTCATCCAGGCCTTGTGAATGCAGATGATGACAGCTGTATGTGGTTGGGGAAACAGCGTTAGATTGTTCCTCAGCGCCTTTAAACATAATAACACCGACCACAGTGAATGCTTCTTGTGTGAGCTGCAGATACAGTAAGTGTTAGCAGGAGAACAGCAATCTGTCTGTATTCCCCCATTATAAGTTGAATTTGCGGTCTTTTGTATCAAAGGGGCACGTGATTTTTTTCGACAGAGGGGCAAATGCAGACAAATTGTCTTGTTCTGTGGTGTGATGAGAGGTGTGTGAGAGGAGGCTATCTTCACTGCACACTGTACAACTAAAATTTTGAGGTTCGGTGTGTAGGATTTAGGAGGTAGAAGTGAAATGTAATAATTATAATTATGCCTTCATTAGTGTATAATCACCTGAAAATAAGAATCATTGTGTTTTTGTTACCTCAGAATGAGCTCTTTATATCTGGAGAGGAAGCAGGTCCTCTTCCACAGAGGCTGCTATTTTATGCCGCCATGTTTCTACAGCATGCTAGAATGGACAAACCAAATTCTGGCTCTAGAGACTGGCTTTCACATTTTTCACTGCCTCTGTAGGTTCTGTGGCGTGCTTGGTGAGGGGAGAGTTATTCAGTTTTTTGCGATCTGCAACCTCACCTCTGGATCCTGCACACTGGTAACACAGATAGGATGGTGTTTTCTTACATTACTTTTTTCTACAAGAAAAACAGGCCGTTCTAAGGATTTGAGTAAAATACCTGATAAAGCTCCAAAAGTAAATGATGAATAGCTTACTACAAATTCTTTGCAAACCAGCAGAAATTCTATAAATTAAACCAAATAGTTTGCCCATGTTTTAACAGCACAATCTTCAAAAAGTCAAGCTCTTATAATCTTCCTTTGCTCTATATTTTATATCTCCTGTCCGCTTAAAAAGGAGTTTTTATGGAAAATGTTCCATTAAAAGAAGACCCCTGTGCTATCACATCCTTGTCCCTGACACCTGTAGATATATTAAAGGGAACTTTGTGCTCCATTAAACGTGAGGCCCAGTAAGGAAGTGGCGGGTCCTGTCATCAGAGTAAATCCTCTATGTGCAAGCAAGGCCGTCACCCAGAAAGGCCTGACCTGGGATCTGCCACAGCGTGAGTTACTGGCACTCTCCTCTGTCCTGCAGGTGCTGGTTTGTGTAGCTGGGAGCTGGTGGGAGCTGGCGGAGGTTGTTGCAGGGGGGTTCTTGTATGGAGTGAGTGATGTTCGATCTAAACAGCGTGTACAAAGAAGTCAGAAGGAAATGGTTTTGGCCTGAGCAGTGAGGAAAGAGACTGTTAACAGTGCGCTCCAATAATATTTCCATTAACGACGTCTCATTAAACTCCCTCTGGTTTCAGCAGCTAAAAGAGGCTATAAGCTCCCTGCATTACACCGGCTCCATTTGAGCATTTTATTAAAATATAAGGGCTGGGGGTCGTTTATAATGTATAACCCTCTTTATCACATAACTCATGCAATTTTTCTAACTCACGCTTTCCCGTTGAGTGGATGAAATGTCTTTAAAGTGGTTTTACAGTGTCGGTGCAGTGCAGAGGTATTCCATCCCAGGCGAGATTTGCTCTTGTTATTTTTAAACTCCAGAGGTTACATCGATCCATAAATCACCTGGCCCACGGTGTCTAAACGTTCCGGCTTAGCCCGCCTGTCCGCCAGTGGATTTATGATCCGCGGGTGTAGCAGCGAGCGCCAGCGCGGTCTCCTCTGGGCTCGCTGGCGCTCTCCTGTGCACTTGTGTACATATTTAGAAAAAGTGTGGGGTGGCTGAGTGCTGTTCCGTTGCGGGTCAGACCACCTGAGCTATCTGTTATGATGCCGCCGCACCTCTCTGGCTGCTTAATGAGATACAGCACTAAAAGCTGAGCGCACATCCCTGCAGGAATCCTTTATAGGTGGGAAGAATCAACACTGAAAGACTTGGGTTCAGGACAACTAGAAGCACACAGATAATATGCAGAGCTGAAACCTGAGGGAGGCCTGGGCGATGGTAGAAGCTGTTCTGTAGAGTCTTTTTTCAGTTTCACATTCATCTTGTGAAACTATGTGCTTTCAACAAAGCTTGGCAAAGAGGTAAATAGCAATAAAAGGGGATTGGAGTGTACATGTTTTCTCTTGCCAAGTGTTGGAAAAAAGATATTCCCTACATTGAGCGTCTGGCAACAGAGCTTTGGCTGGTGATGTCATCTCCAGGTCCACAGTTTCTGTTTGTTTCACCTCCATTATATGTGAAGGTTCAACAGACCTGAATCTCTTGTGGTTTCTACCCTGAGACACATTTTCCCTTGTTTGGTGTCCTGTTCAGGCCTTACAAGGCTTTAAAAGTTGATCTAGAAAAAGAAATATAGGGCATATACAAACCTCTTCCTTCCCTGTGACATGTTTCTGTAATTCCATCAGCCGTAATGCCTCCTCTCTACTGCCATTTGTGTCTCGGGACATTTGGATCCAACATGTTTAGTGGCCCAGCAGATAAAATGACACGGCTCTCCACCGGCAAAGATGGCAGCAAACAGCAGACTGAATTAAGAGGAGCGGCTTGGAGTGAAGTAATGTATTAGAGGAAATGGATGACTGGTGATTTTCAGGCCCACGGTGGATAGAAGTTTCAAAGAGGGTAAAGTGGCAATGCTGCTCAGACCTGCATTGAAGTCCACACTGAAAATAGCTCAACAGCTACTTGTTGTATTGTACAAACATTCATGGATGAATGGGGAGGATGAATCCTAATGACTTTGGGAATCCCCTGACTTTTCCTCGACCACCACCCTGAGGATCAAATATGAGGCTCTGAGCAAAATCGTATTGATTGGCACGAAATTTGTCCTGACAATCATCCACACCTTAGACTTCAGTGTAATATCTCTGGTGAGCCTTTAACTTCCCATCTAGTGCCATCATCATGTCATGTGCTAACATGTTAACATGGTAAACTTATACCTACTGAACATCTTGTTTACCATTAGCATGTTAGCGTTGCCTCTGTGAGCATGTTAGCATGCTTTTGTTAGCATTTAGCACAAACACTGCGGTGTAGCTGTGTGCAGCTTCACAGAGCCGCTAACATGGCAGCAGACTCATAGTCTTCTTTAAAAATAAGAGGTATACAGATATAAATGAAAGACACGTCCTTTTGGAAATTTCGTCAAAACTATGTGTCGGCCATCGAACTAATATAAGAATCTGCCAGCCCCCCCCCAAAGAAAACTGATCATGCAGTATTTCTATATTACACTGTGATGTGTGGTGACGGACGAAGCTGACAAAATGCTCACATACATATTTGCATATCAAGGGCTTTTCATGTTCTCTGATTTATTTTCATTAAGCTCTGCATGAAAAGAAACTAATGGTGATCTAAAGGCTGCAGTGATGCTCAGGACTCAGAAATCCGACCACAATGAGAAGAAAACAATGGAGGCTTACATTCTGATTGTATCTGGTTTTTCAATCAGCGCTCTGCAACGCGTAAAGATTTCAACAGCTAACTCTGCCATTGTGACATTTAATTCCTTTGGTGGAATAGCACATTTACAACTGAACCCTGTCCACAGTGTCAGGAAGAATTTGTCCTTTGCTGCGCCTCTGTCATGTGTGAGCAAGAGGATGTAAGTTTCCTGTCAATGAAGAGCGGTCTTCTTATTTCCTGCGTGGACGTTTTAAACATTTCTACACAAACATTTTCATTGGCCCCGGAGCTGATTTCACAACAAAAAGTTTGGACATGCCAGCCGCCGTGTTTCCTCAGCTGGTGGATAACCTATTCCTCCCGCATCTCCCGCTCTGCCATCCATTTCCTCCCCCCCGACTCCTGCTGGCCCATCTTTCAGCACTTCAGTGGGTAGTCAACATGACTTACTGTGGCACACAGTCTGTGCTGTGAGCTGAAGTCAAACTCAATCAGATACGATGGACAGGAAAGAAAACTCTATACTCAACTAATCAGTATTTAAGAGACAACTGACCGTTTGCTAAACCCCACCTCCAAACAACAAGCGCTGAATTTGTACCAAGACAAATACACTGAATTTAAAGAGTTTAGAGGGTGTTTTTTGTTCCATTACAAAACCAAAGGCGTCAACAGCAGATGTTTAAAAAATGGATTAAACAGTGATTTTGCTCCTAATGTAACATGCTAATGTTTGCACGATCGGCTAACTACTTTCGTAACTACTGTAGTAACTCCTTCCAAAGCCAGAATGTCATCTAATAACTGCATTAATTTAATATTTTGTTAGATTATAGGTGACTAACATGTCTACTGTGGGACATTTCTCCATTATGTGGAGGCCGGTACTGTTTATATCAGGGTTTAGCCCAACATTAGCAGCTCTGTTCAGCCAGCGTTACCCAACATAGTTACACTTGTCAAACACATCAGCTAATCCTCGTCCTAAAAGCCTTTTCTTTTAAGAATGAAGACAAGATTGTAAGATAAGCTAGCAAACAGGCTTATGTTAGAGCGAAACAGCAGTCTGATCTTAGGTTTTTCCTTTCAAACTTATGCTAGCACCAAGCCCCACAAGAACCATACAGGAATGCTGGTTCCTTACGTCCATGTATTGTACATGAACCATCAACTGAGGACGCTGACTCACTGCCTGGAGCGTGTCGCTTTAGTCTCAGCCGTTTAGCGTGGTATCATGTGTCCAGCCATCAAGTCAATATTTAAGAACCTACACGAGGTTTTGATTTCAAGACGAGCCAGCTTCAAACATTAAAAAGTCAGACCTTTCTGCCAACCCATGATGCTGATGCTAGCTAGCAAGCTAGCAAGCTAGGTGGTTCATGTACAATACATGGACATAAGTAACCAGCATTGTTTCTGCATGGGGCTAGCTAGCTAGCCAGCTGCAGCCGATAAAATCTGCCAGCAACAAAATGAAGACATGAGAAGTTGCTTTTTGTCTACTTCTGTCTGCAGTCACAGACACATTTTGAGTGGCAACTCTGCCGCTGCTATCACGGTAGACTGCACTATGTGGCGTGAGAGGTTGGGAAGCTAAGCAGTGTAGCCACCAAGGAGTCAACATGGACGTCGCTCCACATGTGAACAAGTATGCTAGTCTGCTTTCTTGCTTACAGGGAATTATATGCAGGACAGTAGCACAGTAACTTATTTTATTTCCTGCAGCATACGTGGACACACTTTCATTACTCAATTCCTCTGTCGAGCATCAAAGCACATCTAGACACCCACCTCAGTGACCCCCACCTGCGTCACTCCGGCTGAAGCCAACTGCGTGGCAGGTTAGAGACGAGAAAGCCAAGGGTGAGAACGACGGTCTGAATGTAAGGCTTTGAAGTTCCTGCACGCTCTGGAAACAGGGCGAGGAATCACCTGCCATAAAGACGAGTGCGTAACCGCTGAGCTATTTGTTCTGGTGCCTGGGTGGTTACGGGTCCCCGGGGAGGGCTGGCCCGGGCCCCTGTGAGATCACATCAGCGTGGACTGGGCGGGAGTCCACCCGGAGGTGGAACTAATGGGCCCATGTGTTCGCAGACACTTCTAAGAGCCAGATGCTGGGAAGAGAGACGTACATCGAGTTTTTCCCAACACCTCCCCCGGAGAGAAGAGAGGGGGACCCAGTCAAGCCTCACACACACACACACACACACACACACACACACACACACACACACACACACAAGTTCACATTGAAACCAGTGTATACAGATACACATACTATGTTCATTTGGTTTTGTGCAGCCAGGAATGCTCTCTATTACACACACACACACACACGCACCTTTAGTTTGTTGAGTCTACACCGAGACTGTTTCCACTCGCCCTCTCGCTGGTGCAGCACGCAAGGTGAAATAGTCTAATAAAAAGGATTCAGGGCTCACATCTATCTATTCCATATGATCTGCCTGCCCCAGTAAAAGTCACGTACGGACTCTTGTGTCTGCGGTCCGCCGTGTTATTGATGCAATCTTGACCTCTCTGATCTGACGTCTTATTCAAAGTGGTTAATGATTACCATCTTTCAATGTGTTTCAGCTGTCGCACCGGTAATCCCCCCTGCTCCGTCGGAAGGATTGTTCCTGTGGATGCGAAGGTCTGGACATTGTTTTGACCTCACTAGCTCATCTGTGGAATCTAATGTAACATCAACAGCAAATCTGATAGAATTGCACAGATAAGACGTATGATAAATACCTTGTAGAGCTCAAACAAAATGAGCCAAACTCAATAATTCCTCAAGAATTGATGCCCTCTGCAGACTGAATCGGTGATGTTGTGAGAAAAACTCCACATGCCGTCCCATCCAGTCCAAACCGGAAGACCGGCGCAGTCCAGAGAGCACAGATGATGTGACGCCACCCTCTTCCTTGCTTGTGTATAACATCCTGTAGTTCTGTCTGGATCAAAGCGGAGACGTATCGCACACGTCCCCCGGCACACCCCACCAAGTGGCCGTCTGGGGGCCGACTCGGTGCCGACGAGGGTCAGCGAGAGCGATACCTCTGCGCCCGAGAGAGAAGTTTGGCGGCTGCAAGAGGTGGAGGCGCTCTGCACGGAGGGAAAAACAAGCATTAGTGAAGGAAGAGGTCAGCGAGGCCTCTGTAATGATTGCTTAATAACAAAGACAGAGGTGAGAATGAGTCAGAGAATGAGAAGATAGGAAATAAAATGTGATTCAATCCTGATCCATTGTTTGCAGTACAAGATACATGACGTCCGGGGGTGGGTTTAGAAGCTTTTCAGTAGGGATGGAGGGTCAGACTGGGCCACATTAAACTCATTTGAAGCCCCGGTTCCTGGGAATAATAAATTCTTCATCATTGATAGGTACATTAATAATCGTTTATAGTTGTTTTGTGTCTCTTTGTGATCGTTTTGTGTCTTTTTGTGGTTGCATTGCACCTTTTTTTGTCACTTTACGACCTATTTTGCGTGTTTCGTTTCGCATCTCTTCGTGGTCATTTCACATCTGTTTACCTAAACAGCTTAAAGCTCCAAGAGAAATTAGTTAAACACATGTTTGATGAATATCAGAGTGTTTAGAAGAGGAACAATTGCCTTTAAAACTCCAGAGGTTTGGTTAAGTTGATTCAAATACATTTGTGTTTACATCGTTTCAATGACATTATCTAAGCTATTTTCATTTACAGAGATTTAATTCATTAATTGCGGGTAATTTGCAGGACACATGCATCTAGACACTGCTTATTAAAGAGCTAAAAGATTCACACCTCCGCCTGTGACATGCACATGTATTGAGATGCACTGACACACTCTGGTAATGGGTTCGTGTCATTTGAAGTGCTCGGTTTATCAACGTTTCCCTCACCCGCCTGAGGACAGCTTAGTTGTTAAATTGGTCTGAACATGGAGTGCTTGTTTTCCCAAGCAAAACAAATCTGGGACCTGTTGATTTACAGGCATGGCAAGTGATGTGTGCATGTACCAGCCTGTGTGGCACGTCTCGCGTTGGACATGGCATGCTCGCTGCTGTAGTATTTCACAGGCCTGGTATGTTTTTTGCTAAAAAGAAAAAAAAAAAGTACAAAAAAAATTCCCGTGCAGGTTTACCACATTCTGTCCTCTCTTTCATGGAAAAAGGAGCTGTTGTCCAGATGGGAGCAGACAGCACACATCACTCAGGAATCTTAAACATGATTGGATGAGCAGAGAATGTGAGTCAAGAGCGCTGAGCTGTTTTCCTTCCCTGGCTGCAGAGGACGAGTGTAAAGCCAAGGGCTGGACGGTCTAAGCCTCTGGTCAGCCACTCGCAGCGGGGATCACAGTGCTTCCCCTTAGATGGGCCCGCAGGAATTTTTTTATCCTTACAATGAAACGTCCCTTGTTGTAGATTTAATGGTGTGCACAGCGCAGCAAGTGTACCTGCTCCTACATCAACTCTTTATTGCAGATCAGGAGGGGCCTGAACGAAGCATCCACCTGATGACACCAGTGTCTGCTGCTGCCGAGCGCTCTGAGAGGATAACTGAACAGATGGTTAGAAAATCATGCTACTTACATTCAAAGGGTCTCTGTGGCAGGTTTAGCTTTATGCATGGCAATGTCTGAAACAACTGCGGATGTTGTTGTGTACCATGACATTTGGTTCCCACATTCGCGTTCCTCTCAGGATGAATTGCAATTCTCCCAGTAATCCCTCACTACTCCATGCAGCGCCATCATCAGGTCAAAGTTGTAATATATCCAGTGCTTATGCCTGCAAACAACGTTTTTTGTTTTCAGCAAATTAGCTGTTAGTATGCTAACATGCTAAATTCAGATCGTAAACTATTCTACCTGCTCAACGGCTACCATTATAAGAATGCGACCACGCTGCAGTTAGCATTTAGCCTAAAGTGTTGCTATATTTAGCATGCTAGCATTTAGCAAAGGGTACGCAGCCGCTGTATGGCTGTACACTTGAAACTGTTCACTGTTCTTTGAAGAGCAGTTAGATTTGCGTCCACTGATATTGTGATGAATGTTGCTGCTGTAAGAAATAAATAGGGTATATATATATATAAATAGTGGCACTAGTTTTACACCAGAAATTGATAGATATCACACAATGAAGACATTTCCTGGTTGATTTGAACTCTTTCGATCACTTATCATCATTCCATGAAAATATTCAAATAGCAATCCTTATGATAACAGTGCAGCATGGAGCCCAAGGTCACCAGCTTGAAGGTGAATCTGTGTGTGATCGCTGTATGTGCAGGTATGTGTAAATTGATTTCCTCCAGCCTGGTGGTCTGACCCAGGTCCTCCTCCTGTGACCCTGTGGATGATTGCTGTGACTGGGACGTGTTTGATCCCTGCGCCGATGCTGTGCTTTTGATGGCCGCCCCACTTTGATGCCGCAGCAAGATTGAATCCCGCCACCCTCTGCGACACACACACACACAGTCGACCAAATAGCAAAATCATACCTTATATCTAAGCAGGAGGTGCTATTTCATTCTTCTCTCTTTGATCCCGAGCATTGATATTTGTCGTGTTTCTGACAGTCTGCTTCCACCCTTTAATACCCTGCAAGAGGGGATTTGGGCTACAACCTGCAAACCTCAGAAATGATATATTTTATTATCCAGTTGTTTCTTTTATTCCCGTTGACATAAGTTTGTCTTCCTCTGAGACCAATTGTTACAGTGCTTTTTTTATACACAAGAAATACAGAAAAGTCACGGCTTGTTGTAAAATGGAAGTTTTCTTCCGAAGCTCTCCACTGGTTTTTATACAACAGCTCTGTTTCCGGAGCGTTTGATGTCTTCCTGTTTTAATCCAAGCAAGGAGCCTGATTTACTAGCAACACAGGACCACTTTGCTTTTACTCTGCTTTTATGTCAAGTTCTGTAGGCTGCAACAACACACTGACTAATGGCGAAAGCAGACCCGAGCCTCTAAAACATGCAGCTTGTTGAAATGAAATTCAACAGTTTCTGGTCATATAAGCGCATGACGACATTTTCATTGAATATGATTTATTGATAAAGAAAAAGTTTTGGGAAGGTTTTTGGAAATATGTGAAAAATGTGTTTTCTGGCAGGGAGGATATGACAGCCAACAGCCAGTTAGCTTAGCTTAGCACCACGGATATACATAGGGGAAACTGCTAGGCTTTGTGCTGAGCTAACCAGCTCTTGGATGTGACCAGATGTTTTATTTTATCTTAATTTAATTACATTTTTAACTTTTGGAGTATGTTGAAAAAAGTATTTGTTCATGGGATTTTTCATTTTTCAAGAACAAATACTGAGCATAATTTCCTGATCTTGCACCAGTAAGTCAAACATAAATTGTTGCACTCCAGCTTGTAAGGGAAGAATCATTTGAGACTCTCATTTAGGTGAGAAATAGCTTTACATTTATGTTGCAGCCCCTCTGGAAACTAAAGTGAGACATCCTGAGAGTTACAGGTCTGGTGCCTCGTCAACATGAACGGCCTCTCTAACACTAAATCTCAACATAGGTCAGCGCTCTGTTTTCCTACGATTCTGTCTCACACTCGACCCAGAACTGTCTGGTGGCTTCTCAGAGCTGTATGGACAGGCGAGAGCAAAGAGGGAAAAATGGCGATAGAAAAAGTGATTGTGAAATGTGGGAGCGAGGAGTGTTTGGCAGGGTTCATCTTGTTTGCTCAGTAAACTCCCGAGGCCTGTGTTTTTTCGCCGAGGGAAATGCCCGCATTGTTGGGCCCGGAGACCGTGGTTACGGGCCAGCCCGGGGCCCAGCCAGGCAGGTTGGGACAAACAACAAGACGAAGGTCAGCTAATATAGCAGTTAATTCCACTTCCTGGTCCCCATGACACCCAGGCAGGGTTTATTTGAAGATCCCAGACCCTGAAGTCACTCTGCACTTTGTTTAGTCCATGAGTATTTTTGGTCTGAGCCAACACGTTCAGATATTAATGTATTCGGATGAGAAGGAAGGGAGGGTGGAGGAAAGAAAGGAAAGGGGACGCAGCCAAGAACTGTGGAGGAAAGTTTCAGATTTCCGCGTCTCTCGTGCCTCTTTTCCATGTTTGTTCATAATTTCTTCTTTCACGATGAGAATATTACATCTAAGTAGAATAATCATTTTCACATCCTTCAACAATAATCATACGTTTTTGCGTAAATAAAGACAATCAAAGCAAAAATAATCAACTCAGGTTTCACTGACATTATAGCTCAACCTCATGTATCCTAATACTCACACACACACACGCACACACACACACACACACACACACAAAACCAATTTAACCGACTTGTCGGTTAATTCGCACTGACAGTATTTGTGACAAAATTACGTAAGTTGTTTCACAGATCCAGTTTTCGCAACAAAAAAAAATACTAATTAGAATCAGCAACAACATTGTTTGTGAACGAGCATCAGAATTAGCAGTAATTTAATACAGCTCTGTTCTGTGTGGACAGTGAGGCTGACATCAACTAGATTAGATTACAGTACTGCTGTGAATGCCTTAAACTAAGTAGGCAATGTCACAATCCAGCCTGGGAGTGGCGGACTCCGCCACAAACAATAACCCTATTTTCAAAAAAAGTTGGGACGCTGTTTTACACATAAACAAAAACAGAATGCAATCATTTACAAACAAACTGTGTTTTCTGACAATGGTTTTACAAAGTGTTCCTGAGCCCATGTCGCAACATTCTTTACCCAACCATGTGTTCACAAAGTGTTGGACCTCACTCCATCCTCGCTTGTGAACCACTGAGTCTTTCCAGGATGCTCCTTTCACACCCAATCATGATACTATCACCTGTTACCAATCAACCTGTTTACCTGTAGAATGATCCAAACGGGTGTTTTTGGAGCGTTGCACATCTTTCCCAGTCTTTAGTTGCTCCTGTCCCAACTTGCTTGAAACGTGTTGCTGCATCATATTTGGAATACGGAGATACAAGGATCAATGAAGTTGATGAGATCAAACATTCAATATATTGTCTTTGTCCTGTTTTCAGTTGAGTATATGTCAAATAGGATCAGCAAGTGATCACATTCTGCTTTTTTTCTATTCAGGCCTTTTTTGCACTCTTGGTCATACACTGAATGGCTTTTATGGAAAACTTCCCATCCATAAAAAGTATAGAAAAGGGTGTTTGATATGATGAAAATCTTAAGCATCGTTAGTTTAAAGTCACATTTAAACGGCAGTAAAATGTCAAATTGCTCTTAGTGTCAATAAATGCTGTTTGGTGTTCTTTGTCGCTGTTAAAGCCTGGAGGGTGAAAACAGGCCACTACTGTGAGGCAACTGAAGGACTCTCCTCTCGGCGCAGCGTCCAATGAGATCCATCCACCCTCTGGGCCCGGCAGCGTGCGTGAATAGACATTAAAAAGAGCTAGTTTATGAGCTGATTGTCTAACTGATCATTTTAACTCGGATCTGGAGAATGCAGCAGGGGGGGGCGGGATGGGTGAAAAATATAGTCGACACCATCCAAAAGCCAAGTGGCTTAATCCTGTATGGAAATGGTAATGAGAAAAAAGAGGACTAACTCTGTCTGTGTGCACTCTCGCTATCCAGGATGGGATGGAGGCCTCTCTAGTGGGGCTTCTCCAGGATGCATAAGAAGAGCCTTTGTGCTCCAATCTAGTAAGCCAGAAATACACCTTTTGAACCATGTGCATTGCAAGAAAGAGGGAAATGGAGAGGCAGTTTGGGAGAGAGTGAATGAGCGAGTGAAGGGGCGGGGGGTTGGGAGGACTCTGAACGTGTTAGTGTCAAAAGCAGAGGGTGTAATACATTTGGAGTCCTAGTTGTGTGTGTGTGTGAGTGCACATACATGTTTTTTGGGAGGGTTTTTTTGTACCTGTGCGTACCCGTGTGTGTGTGTGTGTGTGTGTATGTGGTGGTCACACAGTGGGCTGATATCAAGTGCCTCTTGAAACCCTCCTTCCATCTCCAAAGGTGCTTCACACTTTGTTTTACGGAGCCCCATTCGCTCATTCTGATGGAGCCTGACTGCGAATGAAGGCTGGGAAGCAAAAGAGCGGCCATCGGCAGATGGAAGCGGCGCCGGAAAAAAGGAGAGCGGAGAGCGCGGCGCACCACCTGTTTGTGTGTATGCAGATTGCAGTCAAATAGGTGACAAGCGAAAAACATTTAGCAGGGACGGAGGAGAGCGTGTTGGTGCCTCAAATTATGTCCAACAGTTTCCTCAAAGACACGAGTCAAGCCCAGATCCAGGCGTTTATTTTGACAGGATTGATTATTGTTTATTTGGTACGTTCTGGCAATTTTCACGCACATTTTCGTGAATTGAAATTAGCTCCGCGTTTGTAAATCATATGAGTGCTCCCACATCTTCGAGAGCAGCATGTAAACAGGGCTCGGAAATACATTTAGTCAGCTGAGACGACACAGTGTTATATTGTTCTCTGTTTAGTTGGGTGCTTAGGAGCAAACAAAACAGCATCTGTGGTGCAGCTCTAGTTTTACGGAGGGTTAAGAAGAAGGAGCAGGAGGCCAAGTGGGCTTCAGGAAAAAACAAAACACTGTGATTGCATATAGTTTCCCAGCTCGCGGTGGTGGTAGTATAGATCTCATGCATGAAGTCAGACCTCGAATCTGGTGGGATTCAACTGAAAAGAACGTCCCTGACTAAAATGAAACGTGGTGGCGCTCATGAAGCCGCATGAAGTGAAGTCCCTCTGTGGCAGTCATGCGGGGCTGGTGTGTGAATAGAGATTAGAATCGGTGGCGCTAAAGGTCCATGGCTGCCGGGTAATACAAATCAGTGCCTGTGATCCCCTCTGGTGTTCCTCCTTTCCCCAAACAACTAATCCACTTAAGCATCACAGGCCTCTCAGCTCTCGGGTAGACCTCAATAATTAGTTTTCACCCTCCCTGTGTAATAAAACGCCAATCACAGCCATTAAAACATTGTTCATTTACTCCGAAGTTAATGAACGTCTTGTCAATGCACTGTAATTACCTGCTAATTAGATTGTTATTGGACAATCTGAATACCTCCTTTTTCACTTGTCCCTGCCTGCTGATGAGTGTGTGTGAATGGGGTTCAGCTGTCTTTGATGCCTCCCTTCATTGGGGTCAATTGTTTCAGCAGATTTTCAGGAGCTTTATATTCATCCACAGATTTCTGTGATTGTGATTTTTGACAAAACTAGATAGGAGAAGGATTTAAATAAACCTGCAGATTGCAGTTTGTAAAAGTTCTTTGTAAAACATTTTCTTTCTAAGTCGCTGTACTGATTTGTGGCCTCCCGGGTCTAAGGACCTCAGAGTATACTATAAGTGTCCCCACAGGATTATAAAATGCAGCTCTGTGCGTGGCAGTCACACAATCTCTGATGTGATGTTGTTTCAACGCTGCAGACAGCCGCAGCGGCCTCGTAACACTTAGCGCTTACCTTTCAGGGAGAAACAAGGGGGTGAGGAACAATAAGGAAGAGGCAATAAATCCAGACCCTCCTAATGTTTTCACGGGCTCAATCTGACAAAGAAATCAGGCTCCTTTCCATCCAGACATACAGAACACATGGCATGGGAGTTCAAGCCATTTCACTCAACCACTTGCCGTTTCCACTTCCTGGCAGCTGTCAGCGCAGCATACAATCAAAGGTCACAGGGCCACCCTGTCACCGAAGCTAGGACAGCCTCAGCGTGTCGCATCCCCAGCGCGCGCCCTGCCTGACTCCGTTTTCCGAGGAGTTAGCAGGGAGACAATGGCAGCTGAGCGGCCGGGGGATTCATCTGTGTGGAAAGTTCCGAGCCGGTGCCGCCGATGGAAGCCTGACCCCTGCGTTCAGTTCGCCTCGGCGTCGTGCGACTGCCAAAAAACTCGGGTCATATCGTGTCTGCGTGTTTGTTGTTCCAGCTCGGTCTTCGCACATACTGAGAGGGAAGTTCACACACACCCAGATCTCTTTTCAACTCTCCCATCCCGCCCAAATCATGAGAGGAACCGCAGTCCCGTGGCAAGCTTGTGCAACAGTCGGCCTTAATGGGCTGGAGAGAAATAGTTCATGCCTCTCCGAATGACACTGTGATGTCATTGCCAGAGCAGCCAAGGAACCTGAACAGGCACCTTAAACATATACTTATAACAGCAAAACCTGCAAGAACCCACTCATGCACTCATCCACTGGCCTCTTCGTCCCCGGCTTTCTCTCCTCCGTCAAAAGCTAGAGCGGTTTTATGGCTAATAATCCTGGTGGCCTTATATTAATGGAGAACACAGCTTAAACTTTCAGCAGTGACTGCATAATTGGTTGGCCCCTTTGGAGCATTTTGCACTGGGCATTGCGGGAGCAGTATATCAATACCCTGTCCTCAAGCCAACACAGATGGACTCTCATTTGGAGCAGGTTCAGAATTGCGCGTTTTTGCACAAAATCCCCTTGGGAATAAGTTAAGGGTTTCCACCGATGCCAAAACCTCCCAGCTACAACAATAACATCTGCGGTTTGGATTAGACACGTTGGTGATATCACCCTTTTAGTAATATGCCTGCGTTATAGCAATCTTACAGCCAGTCCTTATTGTCTGTGAAGTTTATGGAGGTGCAGGATCCAACACAAATGATGATGAGCGCTGCAGGATGAAGTTCTTTGGCCGCAGCTCGTGTTTTAATTCATGTTCTTCTCAATGCTCAAGTATTGGCTTCACATGTTTTATGTCACACTGACAGCTTACCTTTACAGAACTGACATATTTTCTGTGGTTGAAAAAGTTCTCAAATAATTTACTTAAGTAAATATCAACATTACAAAGGGATTGTAACCTGTGAAAAGGAAAAGCATTGGCTATATTTCTTACGTGTTCACAAAAAACCCACATTCGTTGCTGTGGAAGACATTGCGTGTGAACGTGCTGCCCGAAGAGCTGTTTATCAGTGACATTTCGTCATTTCAGCAGATAAAATGTCGTAAAATTTCAGATCACAGATCACAAATTACAGTTGGATATTTTCATTTATGAGGATTATCAACAAAATTCTTACACATCCCTACAGTTGAGGGAAGAAGTAGAGGGAATAAAGTGGTAGTAAATTTTAATTTTGGGGGACACAAACTTAAATGACACATCTATTATTATTCTTTGTAAAGTGTAATTCATCCCCCTTATTAAAGCAAATATGTTATTCTCCACTTGTCTTCTTATCTTGTACTTACATAGTTACTGTACACGTACCCAGTCAGTATTGTATTCATATTTAGGATATACTTAATAATTGCACTTACATGTATGCATGGTCATGGATGTAATCTGTGTTTGAGTTCATGCAGTCGCAGGGGTTTAAAGGTCTGCGTGTGGTGTGTTGCAATGTTCCGAAAAGAATGAGGAGAAAAGAATGAAAAACGTAATCTCAGCTGGGATCATCCTCAATTTGTTTCTTCTTTTCTTTTTTCTTTTTTTTTTTTTGACACAGCTTTATTTCAGATGAATTAATTTTCAGTTCTACCAGGCTGTTCAAAAGCCAACACGTATCAATACTTCTCATTACAGCCATCTACAATTCAATGCAAAAAGTAGAAAATAAAAGATCAATAATAAAAACCACAAAAGCCACATTGTTTCATGTGTCATTAAATATATTCATTTGTGATAAACATAATATATTAGTATTACAAGACATTACACAACCATTTGCAATGGACACTGCTAAACAACATTTACAAGCCAATGTATAAACATGAGCAGAGATAATTATGCAGATATAATAACTATGGAGAGCAGAGGTCTGGTAGGGAGTACCTCTCTGCAAATGCCTGCAGGTGTGTTGGTACAGATGTGTTGGCAGAGACTGTAGAAGTGCGTTGTAGTGTTCAAAGACATACAGTATGATGCACAGAGTACTGAGGTGTACCCTCCTATTTCTGTGTGTGTGTTTGTGAACATGCGTGTATTTGGGTGCGGTTCCTGCATGCGTGTGTGTGTGTTTGTGTGTGTGTGTGTGTGTGTGTGTGTGTGTGTGTGCTGCGTGTGGCTTTGTGCACGTGTGAACTGAGTCACAGCCTCGCTCTCAGTGTGGGAGAGAGTGTGCGATCCTCTGGGTGCTCATGTAAACATGAGACGTTGCTCTGACATTCATTTATTTGTCTTTCCATTTATTAAGCCTCTAGTATTTAAAACTCTGGTTAAGTTCACATGATGATAGCTCTAGTTAATAACAAAAAAAAGTAATACTATACAGCTATATAACATGTAGACAATCGCTCATGCCTTTTAGTCGAGTACCTGTCTTGATAATGGAATCCATTCCTCAAAAAGTCACTTAGAGGTGACGAACATTTGACACAGCGTGCTGAACGCACTGTACAATAAACATGTGTGATATTTCATCACTCCACAGGTTATTTCCCACAACACTGAATACTGTATACAAATTAAATGTGTACATAATTCACAATCGTTGTTAGCTATCAATCAGCTACAGTAAATAGTGAGCATGCATTACGTCAGTGGTCTGAGGACTGCTTGATAGGTCGGTATTCTCTTTTTTTTGTCAAAGAAGTGAGGGGGGTTTCGCTCCATCGGTTCTCTCACTTGCAGACGTTTGGGACATCCAACTTACGTTTAATCCTTTATTAGAAAATAAACACTAAATTGTGAGTAGCTGTGACAACACTGTTAACCAGAAGCATCAGTCCACACACACAACAGTCATCAGTGAGGTGAGCGGGGCTTGAACTACACAGCTTTTTTGCATTATGTGGGGTTTTTCGCTCTTTTTGGATGCAAGTCTAAAAACGTGAACATATCTCATATGTTCAAAAACTTTCGACTAGTAAAAATAAGTGCATGGTTGACATGTATGTCTACTCTACATCTAGTTGATGCTACGGCGTCACCTACTAAAATAATGCCTATGTATGCACGTATGGTTACTGTACATTGCAGAGGTCACAGCCACAACATACTGTCGATATATCAATAGCGAAGACTCGCTTGTGTTGCGAGAGGTGATCATTATACAGAACGAGCAGAGGATCATTATGGCATTTTGTTCCCACGAGACGAGTTGTTTCACTGAGGTAACACTCACATATGAGCGGGGAGCTCTCGGGCAAAATGGCACCTGTTCCGTTTTCCACAGTTAGGAATAATTTCACAATTCTCCACTTTCAGCTGTTGAAAAAGTTTATCCGAAGTTTGGCAGGTTACAAGAGCAACGTATCATACATGAGTGGAGTCCCTCAATGCCATGCAGTGTCTCTTCATTTAACTAGATAATGCTCTACACGGCACAGTGGAAATAGATCCTCTTCAAATACAAAACGGTGATACAGTAGATGCATTGCTCTTAACAACAACTGCACAAGGGACTATGAAAAACAACGGCATCATGGGTAAAATGGGCAGGATGTGACATATCTGTAACATTAGGTGCAAACTCTGCAATTACACAACAAAACAGACCTTGAAAGACGAACAGAGACGGAACAACTGTAGAATGAGCTCCTTCACAAAAGTTCCTAAAAAACACTAAACTCTTCGCTCCACCTCAGAGCAGCAGCACTCAGTCATTCCTCCATCTCTCCTACTTTTCACCTGTGTCGTTCTATCTTATACTCTTCCAGTTTATTTTTTTTCCATTCATCCTCTCCTCCTCCTTGCATTCATCCCAGCGGAGATGAATCTCCACTCAATCTCTCTCTCGCTCTCCTCTCCAGCCACTTTTAGCACTTTCCCCGCTTGTCACGCTGTTGGAACTTCCTCAGCCGGCGGCCCCACAGGTCCTTCCAAGGGATGAGCAGGCTTCCCTTGTCCGCCACCACGCCGCTCTGCCCGGGGGAATCGTCGTCTGTACCCAGCAGCAGGTACTTCCTCCCGGGTTTGATCTTTGGGCATTTGCAGGCCACGTCCTTGGCGCGCACCCACAGCAGCTGGTCCCCGCGGCGGATGCGGTGCTCACCTTGTTTGTAGACCGAAATGATGTTGACAGTAAACTTCCACCACTCGCCCGCCTTGTCTCCTTTTAGAACGTGGACTTGAACAGCTGGTGGAGGAGAAGAGAAAAGGCCGGGTTAAATCACCTACATGGCCGAGTGATTCACATCATTAACTACAAACAGGGATACTTGCACCCCTTGTACCCCTGGGTATACTGTATGTACCCCTGGTCCTGGGTAAATACTCTACATCCTGGTCTTCCCATTATTCCAAAACCCCAACAGGAGGCAAACGGAAGTTCAACTGGACCAAAAGCCCAATTGCCTGACAGTCTCTTATCCAAAAAAGCCCACTACTCTAAAAATACACAGTCTACCTGGAGTTTTTTACCCTTAATACCCTGAATTTGGACTTGCAGGAAAAGACACAGTCAGGTGATCTTCAGTGTCATGGGAACCATAATTGAGTGGTTAATGTTGTGAAAAGGTTGCAGTCTGATAAGGTTTAGGCACAAAGCTATTTGTTTAGGTTTAGGAAAAGACCACGGTTTGGGTTTAACAAGTATCAATTAGTTCCATCAGCCGGCCGTTGGCGCAATAGGCTTTCAGTCTAGTGGGACATTTTTTGGACTAGTGGGGTTTCGGAATAATGGCCCATTGGAACATTGGCATGACACCAATATATCCACATTCTGAATCAGTTGTAACCTGCAGATTCTACAGTTCCGTCCTCCACGTGGTTTCAAACCCCATGGGGGCGTTTCAGGAGCGGAGCTGATTTGGTCACTTTTCCTTGACATATTTGTGTCCACCATCGGTAAGTTGGTTTTGCAGTTAATGGTTTGGGGATTTTTGTCGGACTTCCCATCTGGCTTGATTTGCTCAGTGCATCTTTAGGCATCACGGGTCAAAAATTGACTCTGCACGTATTCTCCATGGAGCAGAGGGGAAAGCCACTTCTGGGACAGATCTGAAATTCGCCGTGGCACACCCGGTGGAATTGCACGCATCATCTAGAATGGTGGTGATCAGCTCTGTCGGCCGCGTCGCGGAAGGAGCACGGATGGAACGCGCCCGGTGGAATTTAAGGGTAACACCTGAACACCACATGTTGCAATTGAGAGTGTTGGCGAGTGAGCTGAGATCTGTTAGCTAACAGTAATGGTGAATAGTAAACGGTTGAAATAGCTATACGTACTATAATGGTTAGCTAAAAGCAATGCATACAAAGCTCGGCCTACAGCTTCCAGTTTTTGCCACTCCAAGTTGCAGTAGTACGAATGCAAACCAAACTGACCGAAAAATTAACAGACCAATCGTTTGAAAAATAAAAATCAATTCAAATGAGCACATTTGGAAGATGACATAGTGTTGATGAAGGAGGATTAGAAACAGGACTGTGGAACATGAACTGTAACACCTTTTTTAAAGAGCTGGCATCTGTTTGAGGCAGCAAGCAGATGCCAGCACTTTTATACAACGTTGTATAAAAGGTCCAATAAAACCTGCTGTATAAACATGACCCAGAAATCGTCGACTTTGTAGTGTGTCACTGGTCTCCCCCTTCACCTCTGACCGATGACCTTTCCTTGTTGTGCTCCTGAGCATACTCCCTATTACAGCAACTGTTGCCATAGCACTCCCTGTCTGAAGGCTCCCGACGGAGGACATATGAAAGAACACTTCGCTGCGAGGGGCAGAGAAACACGTTTCCTATAGGTGGTCAGGCAGACTTTGAGGAGGAAGAGGTGGATACGGTGTACTTTCTTTTCAAAAATAAATGTCCAAGAGATTTTTTTATAGAAAAATTACACATCTGCTAACAATATAACTTCTGAAGCAAATCCTTTCCAATTGGTCTATCAGGTGTTAAACTGAACCCTGAACATCTGAGCACTGACAACCTCAGGCTACATCAAGCTAAACCTGGTAACTATTGGGACTCCACTTGAAACAGATATTTTCATACCAGGAAATGAGCAAAGCTTCCTTCGCAGAAGCTCCCCTGCACGGATTCTCTGTCAGATGAAGCAACTATGACTTCATCTCACTGATTACAACAAGAAGCAAACAGCTCAACAGCGACGGAGCTCATTGGCGCTTGAGGTGAGGCGCTTCACCCCACGGGTTCAGCCAGGAATGTGCTATTAACGCTTGGCCACAGTGGGCGTCTGCTGGGGGGTTTCACTAATCATGAGAATTCATTGAATGTGGAGAAGATTGGACGAGATGATTGGAGAGAATCAGCTGGATATGCATGACACCAATCTTTATACTTTAGCTGCAAATTCTCAAACCATTCCTGTGTGTTTTCTTGTGCAGTGTGGGGGCGTGTGACACTTGCAAGTTAACAAAATACCTCAGTAATAATAATATCCAAATTGCATTCCTTCTTATTTTATTCAACTAGCTAAGTAATTTAGCCTTTCTTTTCCATCCTGGCTGAACATGATCACTTTCGGTGTTCATCAGTCGTCCCCGAGTAGCGCCAAGAATGAGGAGAACCGGAGGAGTGGGGTGTTTGAGTATGTGTGTCAATGCATGGTGTGAGCAAATTGCACACAATTTCAGAAGAAAGAAGGTTTGTTGGGCTGAGTAGAGCGAGCTCTCACAGCCCTGCCATTCAATGCAGCCCTCTCCTTCATCCAGACACATAAAGGGTGTGTGGAGGGGCAGGGGGGGTTTGCACTATTTGTCTTCCCAGCCACAGAAAAAGTTCCAGGAGAATCGGGATGTGTTTCCGACCTCATGAGCTATCCGGGTTCTGCTCCCAGAGCCCCATCCAACTTCGCAGCGTGAGAATCCTGCGGAGATAGCGCTCTCCTCTCCGGGCCGAGGGGGAGACTCGCTTCCAGCATCCAGGCTCGGCCTCTCTGTCAGTGTCTGCCTCTTTTTCTTTCTCTCTCAAGTATGTTCTCAGTCTGTGCAGTGTGTTTAAACACACACAAATCCAGACGCACACACCTTCTGCCACTTGGTTTGAGCTAAATAGACAGCGGAGAGCACAGGGTCACAAAATAGTGCACTGTGACACAGACAGTGACAGAGAGGAGATCAGTGTGAGATGATCCTGCACTCTCACCATGGCTGCCAACCAGGCCTCCTTCACAGCCAGACTTCCAGCTGGGTTTACCTTCTTCGAGCAGCGTGCTGCGGCTTGACACTGCATGCTACCAACAAGCAAGGGCTAATGAAATTAGAGCTCGCTTAATTACCGCACTGAGGCCCCTGTCCCCTCTGGTTATCAGCCGAGTGAATGATCAGGGACCTGCTACCCTTGGGTGAGCGCAGAGGGGTGGCCGGGGAGGCTGGGGGGCCCTGCCTTTGAGCACTATCCCGGAGCGTCGGTAAACACGCGGCCCTTTGATTCATTGTCCTCCTGGTGGCAGGGAGAGGGAGGGTGCGTGTGTGCAGAGGCGGGTGTCAGGCGAGAATATAATCCCTTTGTGTCCACCGTCTCCGTAGCTACGGCAGTGATGAAAAACAAAAATTGAATAAACAAAACATATTTCTTTCTCTCCGGGGTGGCAATCCGTCACCGTCTGCCTAATTTACCACCTGTTTGTGCCCAGAGGAATGCTCGGTGCCGGCAGAGCGCACAACTGTGTTTAAACAGAGGGCCCCTTCCTGTGACCCCCGGGGGCCTGCACCACCGCTCGCACATGGGGGGTTGTGGCCCCCAAAGAACAGAGAAGAGACTCTGAAGCCCCACAAAAGCAAGGCGACAGGCCTGAGAAATGAATTATGCAGAGGCGAAGGGAATGCATGCTAAGCAATGATGCCTGCCATGCTGCCTCAGCGTGGCTCAGGCAGAATCATCTGCTTCCAGACTTTTTAGGGGAACTTCAGAGAAAACCAACAGGAACCGCCCGCTTTGCTTGAATCAGCCTGACTGATTTATAGATGCAGGGCCTGTCTCAGCGCCGATGATTAAGATTTAAATCAGTGGAAATATGAATAATGGCTGCATTTGGTTTCCTAGCAAGATGCAACAAATGGCCTGAATTACTGTCTACTCAGCTGTTAGAGGGAGTTAAATATATTTGTCCAATTTTCAGTTGGATGGCGTTTAAAGTATATAAAGCTGTTTTTCTGACAGACTGATGAAGTTTCACCAATGATTTTGAACGAGAGACAAGTTAGTCATCTCTGAAAGAAATGAACACGGAGAGGGTTCTAGCAGAGCGGAGAGTGATGAAAGTTTACTACAACTGCCCCCAAAGACTGATATGCTCGCTTTTATTTCCAGAAACACACTCTTGCTTGTTTAGTAGATATGACGCTTGCAAAAACCTGGCTGAGGAGAGAATATATCCTGAGTAACATGCGTTTCTGCGGTTTACAGATGTGGATCGACAGATAAAAGGTAAACCATTATATTGTGATGATTGATGGTGCAGGATGGATTGTTTGCCATGTGAGTGAAAGCAGAGCTACACAGTGGGATAGCGCGAGGGAAAAAAAGTATTCTACTGCAGCCTCTGTTGTACCGCTATATCCTCCTGTGTTGGAGTTACAGGTGTGAGGCTCCTCTATTGTTGTGGTTTTATTTGAAGGATAACAGATCAGTATCATCAATCATTAAAACATCAGATTTCCTTCTTGTTCCAAGCTGTCGATGTGTGAGACACAGCTGCCTCTGCTGTCTTCTGGAGGGTCCGCTAATTTAATAAATCATTTCAGAGCCTATAACATGATATTCACTTACCTGGCACAGCATTGTCAGACATATTTCAGCTGCACCACTTGTTCTGGGGATTCATTGACAACATAATGTGATTGCTGTGTGTTTTGGCTTCTCCTATCAGTTCGGGATTGGCTCTGAAACGTCTTAAAGTTATGCCAAATGCCTCAAGCTGACTGTGCTGAACAAAGCTTATCCGCAATGCTCGTGCGGTCTGTTCCTCTTCTACAGGCTCTGCAGGGTCCACAGGGGTGCAAGTCTACCATATGTTTACCATAGTTCAGACATCCACACTTTTATGACTGGCCAGAGGGGAGGTGCTGCAGGGCGGGAGAAGCGGACAGAGCCAGGAGGCGCAGAGAGATTTTACCAAATCCAGTACATTTCATGCAGGATACATGACACATCATGGGCAATCCTCAAAGGAGGGACCACACATTGTTCACATTCACACATTCTAAGATTAGTTGGGTTTGAAAAAAAACTTTCAGGAAATATTCATGTGTGTGAATCTAAATGGAGTCACTCCTCTGTACTCTGTTAAAGAATATTTTGACATTTGCAGAAATGTGTTTGATGCCACTCTCATCCTTGTACTGTAAGTTGGTAGCTTGTAGCCTTGTAGCTTGAGCCAACAGTCAATTAGCTTAGCTTCGCGCAAAGACCAGAAACAGAGAAAAACAGCTATCCTGGCTCTGTTGAAAGGTAACAAAATCGACCTGTTAGCCCCTCCACAGGTCATAAATTAGCCTGTTATATCTCATTATCTTTCTTGGTCAAGAGCAGTTGGCGAACAGTGGAGGCCAAGTCACTGCTCCTGGCCAAGAAATAGTCCTGCTAACTCCAGCGATATACTGACATGAAAGTGGTGCATTTCTCAAAATGTTGAACTATTCCTTTGAGACGCTCTTTGCAAGTCAAAGCATGTTCTTCCCACACTTTGATTTTCAGGCCTTTTAAAAAAATTTGCAAAACAATACACTGTAGTAGTCGATTAATCTTTCTTTCCTTAAGTTCTCCTAACCACATAGATCTGGTAAGGACTGAAGCTACATCTATGGCCCATTATGACAAATATGGTCATATTCTGTTTGGTCCCAGCGGCTGAGCTCCATTCTGTGATCTGTGTTTCACAATGACTGACCACAAAATACAGGTGCCTTGACTGGCTTATCTTTACGGTATATTTAAATTGTTGTTTGACTGTGCAAGCATTAAATAATGATTTGATCGTAAACACTACCTGCTGACTCATCCCATCAAGAACCTCGAGCGAATCCTCTTGCAGCTACTTGATGACAGGAAAAGAGACATGCCAATGAAAACACCTGTACTGTGTGATCCGATCAGCTGCGTCAGGATACAAAATGAGCAGCTACATGTTACAGGAGGTTGGCTGACAGTCACACGTCTTGAAAAGCTCAGCGCTCGCTGTCCAGACTTCAAAAATGATCCACTCTGGAGAACATTTTTGAAAACATCCGTGTTCCTGGGTAGGAATTGTAAGCTTGGTGCAGATGGAAGCCCACAGAAGAGAGAAAATCTATGTTTTCATATTAATCTGTATTTGCAGACACTGCCTCAGGCTGTGTAAGTAAGCCATCACAGAAACGTGGAGAGCAGCACCGGGGTGTGGATCGGCTTTGCTCGGGATCTGATTAATTGAGACATCTGACCTCTTGACTGCTGGCTGACGTCTGGCAGCACACATTCCTGCGTATCGGACTCACTCACCGTAGTCTTTTTTACAGTACTTCTTCATGGTGATCTTCATCTTTCCCTTGGATGCTTTACAGTGAGACTCGCAATCTTGGGAAAAGAGGCGAAGAAAGAGTCAAAGTTAGATTTCATCCTGCAGTAACAGGCCTCCTACTTTAAAAACTGTGTTTCAGCATCATCAGGCCAGGCTCCAGCTGAATGGGCTTTAAATGTGCTCCCTTGTGCCACTACACTATTTGTGCCCCGGGGTGTCCACGATGCCTTCAAAGTGCCACTGTGAAACAGATTATAGCTTACACAGATCCTCCTGTGTCTGTCAACACACTCCTACTATACTCCTCCCAAATTTTCCACTCCAGCCCGCTCCCTTGTCAGTGTCCTGGCATGCATTGTGTGCGCTCTGAGGGCTACAGAGGTCACCCCTGCCCATAAGAAGGTCACGGGGTGGGGAATTAGCTAGTGACCTACCAAAAATTAGCAGGGACCCCCAGCAGCATATAAGCCACATAAGGCGAGAAAGTGAATAACACTGGTCGAGGCTAAATGTTCTGTGGCCCCCAGAGAAAGAAGCTCGCAGACTTATGATTAATGCCTTAGCGGTATATCCTTACAGCAGTGTATGTGCACCTGGGCTAGCTTGCCAACGGGCTTATTGATGGCTGCTGCTGCCGCGCTGTCACTGCGCCAGGTACCTTTTGTCATGAGGGAGCTGGTGGCGTGACCAGAGGCCAAACTGAAAATTGAAATTATTTGTTCCCTCCACTTTCCACTGACTGTCACAAATTGGAACCAGATCACTTCTTGAGTGCTGCCCCCCTCCCGCTCTGCCTCTCCCAGAGCAATAAGCCCTGTGCTCTTTTCTGGGGGGGTGGGAAAGCTGGGCTGGGCAGTCTGAAGAGAAAGGAGGGGGCAGCTGAGAGAGAGAGGGGACCTTTCAGCTTGCCTGAATATGGACAAACTTCATTATTTCTTCCAGCCCTCTGTCCAGTCTTTCCCTTTCTTCCCCATTATACTCTGTGTGAATGAGGTTGCCTGGGTAATGATTGAGGAAGAAAAAAACGCCCCTCTCCTCCCTCTCCAAAAAAAAAAAAAAAAAGCGGTTTGGGTTGTGGGATGAGGATCGAATTCATGTATGTAGAGAAAGCATTTCTGGTGGAATGCCGGGCTGCTTTCTGGGGTGGAGGGAGAAATAAGAAAAGAGGAAATCCCAAAGTAAATGAATTTGACGAGTCCATATCGAGCATGCCTGATTTCCATGTAAATGAAGTGCTGAGGGCGGGGGGCCTCTTTATCTCCCGCAGGCCCCTGGGGGCCTTTATCATACCTCCCTTTGATAGCTGACGTTGCCCATTAGCCCCTTAGCGCAATCGCCGCACCGGGCCATTACACCCACAGCTCTCATTAAGGTCCAATCTCCTGCTGCGAGGACAAACACCCTCTTTGTGCGTCTCTGCAGCACTGCCACGTTCATTCTGCGGGGGTCCCTGGGGACCACACTGCTCCTAATTTGGAGGGTGGTGACTGTGTGGAGTTTCTGACAGGAATCCAAGCTCCACACAGCCTCGGCAGTCACTATAGTAGGAAGTGGGACTCACAACAAAGCTGAATGAAGTCAGTGGCGCCACTCTCATCAGACACTGATCGATGATCAGAAGTGACTCAGCCTGTTTAAACAAGCATATATCATGGTGAAAACAAATTGATGCACTGTAATTTAATAAATACCTGAGCAGCAACAGGTTTAAAGCCTGTTTGCTCCTGGCTAATTACAGTTAGGAATAGTCATCGAAATCAGCCATTAAAGGACAGACACAGAGGTTTTTCAAAGGCAGCAGGTAAATATTTTTGTTGCACATCGTCTCATGTCAGCAGCCCAACATGGGGACTGTGGTCAGAGCACATGAACAATAGGGTTGGGCAGGGCTTCACTGTCGGCACAGCCAGCCTTGATTGAAATACAAACTGGTGCAAATGAAGCATGTAATCAGATTAGGGCTGAAACCCTGGGGAGGCTGCTGGGCAGGCTGGGAATACAGGCAACTAGGCCACAGGGAGCACTGGCAAAATATCTGGAGTTTACATCAGCAGCCGTCAGACCTCGCTGACTGTGTTCAGTTGAGGAGCGAGACGGCGAGCGGCTGGAATAACACGCATGTGCTAGAAATGCACATGTAATAACGTGTGCGAAGGAGCAGTTACAAGCACACAATGATAAAAAAAAAACACATTAAAGCAGCAACAGATGTTTCTGTTGTTTTGGCAACTTAAATCAGCAGAATGTGTACAGTGTTACTCACCTGACGGCTCCTCGTAGCTGCTGTAAGTCGCTGTTGGAGATGCAACCGGGATCTCTGTGACACAGAGAGGAACAGACACAGCTCTAACATTGCCGTCATATTGCAGCGCAAACAGAATAAAACTGACATGATGAGAAAAAAAATGTATCTCAATTTCCTGGTTATTCTCCTAAGAGCAGAATTTGACCTCACGTGAAAAAGCTTGTGTATGAATTACACTTAGGGATGGATTTAATGTCCAGTAATGAGAGCTGATTCTGACACACAGATGTGCTGAGAAGTGTGTATCAACACTGCGAGTTTCCTGTTAATGTTCTGCTCCCTATTGATTGTGGTATGTTGTACATGCAGGGAGCCAAGGCCGCCGGTCTCGTTAAAGTCTTTGCTGGCAGGGAGTTAGATATCACAAAAATTTAATATCGGGCTATTAAAACCAAAAGACATTATCTCAAAAAATATACGAGAAACCAAATATATTCTGCTCTTCAAGAACCCCGTTTCCTCCAGCTTTTACACCACATTTGTTACCTTCCCAGCAAAATTAAAGAAATCCTCTTCCAGCAGGTTCACAGGTTTAAATCATTGTTGTGCATTCTGGCCAAACATATCAGTCTGCAGTCCGTGGAGACCATGTCCAATTTCCACACATGACTTTATCAGAAATGTCACCCCAGTAACATAGTGGACAATTGTTGGTGTGTACATGTCCTCCCAGACATCGCTGTTATCTTATCTGTTCGTGCCAGCCAGCTACTCGATGCTCCTCGCTAAAGCAGCTACCAGCGACCCATCTCTGCTTCTGTGAGGCGCTGGCGTTTATTGCCAAAGGCCTGGAGTCTGCAGGCAGCAGATACAGCTAATAAACATATCAGCCATCATTCCCTTGGACTCGTTCTGGGGATTTATTCTGAGACAGACTGTTAACGGTGTTGAAGGCACACAAGGCCATGTTAGGCAACTCTAATGGTCTGTTTATCCAGGATGTGGCTTAAACAGTCAAATATCTTTCCAAAATCTCTTGAAAACAGCACAAGATGAGTGTGAGCCATGGAGTCATGCATCACAAGTGTGTCCTCCTGTCCTTTTCAGGTCCTGTCCTAAGGTAATTATCAAGATTGGCGATCTCTAATGGAGTCTAGGTTTCTAAACAAGTCATTAATAAATGTATTAAATAATCAGTTTGCATGCATGATGAGGCAAACAAAATGATGTACAGCAGCAAAAGGGATTTTTTCACTGGTTTTCTTTTGAATGACTGTTTTGCTGAGCTATAAATCATAGGTCTATGTAAGAATGATTTGTTAACAATTAATAATGCTGAGTGTTAGCTATTTAGGCTATTATTTATGCATCCCTCATTAAGACTGTTGTACCAGATACCCCAGAAGTGCAGTTAACATATATTGACGTTCTGTGGGTCCTTACTGATGCAGGGGGCAATGGGAGAGCGGCTCTGCTGGTAGCCCTTGGCACAGCGGTTACAGGTGATTCCTGTCACTCCGTCCTTGCAGGGGCATTGGCCCGTCGTCTGGTTACACGTCTTCCCTGCCGCTCCGACTGGATGGCAGTCGCATGCTGTGGAGGGAAAAGAGAGAAAGAAGAGCGCAAGAACATCAAGCTAGACTGTACCCAAGTAAACAACTAGCAATTTGAAAAATGAGAACATGAGTGGTTTACAAAACCAGCGCCATTACAAAACAAATATCAGCTTTCAAATGACTACAGTATGTCTCTGGTCTGTCCTCTGCTGCTGACTCTACATATTCCATACAATAAAAAGTAATCTTAGCACTAAAACCTAGTGAGAAATCATTCACATTAGAGGAGGCTGTTTTCCTTCCAGACCATCACAGATGGAGAACTGGGCCTTGCACCAGCATAAAACCTCAATCAAATTACACTGCTTCCCTCCACCCATAATGAGAGTAGGATTCTTCATTAGGCCTGCCCTGGAAGGCACGCAGAAGACTAAATAACTTGATTAATTATAGTATTTCACTATCTCCGCATCGTATTGGTCTCCTGTGTTTAATGCAAAATGTATGTGGGCATGCTTTATGCATGTCCGTGTGCGTGTGCTCGGGAGTGCATGTGTCTTTGAGCTTCTTGAGAGCAGGCTTTGTGTCCTCTGCACCGTTTTCATCAGACAGGCTGTGTGCTCTTCAGATTGAGTTTCCAATGTAGAGCTTTTTGGCAAAGAGTTCTTTGCAAATACTGCCTGAATAATGTTTCCCATTAACGGACGAGTGGAACGCACTTCAAAGTCTGTTTAAGCTGTTAGTTGGGGAGATCGCAAGTTAAATGTGAGAAATTCGTTCTGTGTGTGTGTGTGTGTGTGCGTGCGCGCCCTGCCAAACATTTACCATAAAGCCAGTGTTTGAAGTGGAAGCCCAGCCTCCCTATTAGCCCTGCATGTGTTACATGTACCAGCAGAGTCATTTGAAAATTGCTTGAAGTGGTCCAGTAGAGGTTGGAGTTGCTTTTAGTTGGAATTTATGGCGCTTCGTGAACATAACAAGATGCATATTAAATCTTTTTTTGAAAAGGTCTAACTTCTTTGTTTTTGTTCTGCTTGATTTGTGCCATAAAAGCTTCAAATACACTTGGTATTTGCTGAAATAAAATCAAATGGTAAAATCTTTAAGGGTCCAGTTCGTTTCCTCTGAGAATTCAATACGAGTACGTTCTGCACATAAAAATGAGGGAGGGCTGTTTAATGGAAACTACAAGTGCAACAAGATAATCATCGCATAACACAGCTGACAATGAAAATGAAATGAAGACATCACAGAGTGAAGATTTCTAACAACAAGGCTTTCGTTTCTCTGCTACTGTTCAGTGTTTATCTACCAGAAGTAAAAATGTGTAAACTCTCTGTTTGCTGTTCATGTTTACGCTGTGGGCGTCTACAGATAATGTCTCCGAGCGGGACCAGAGCAATTAAATTCATTGTGACACAATTAAGTCATTCAAAACCGCACTGACATTTGTAGTAAGGTAAATAATTAAAAATCCAGCCTTCAAACAGAGCTTTACTCCATCTTAAGATAAGGTCAGTAATTAAAAAAAAACAACACAACAACTAATGTTGTTAAATCAGTATAAATTTTCATGGAAGCTGTAGCTTTTTTGCATGCTAACAAAGTTATAGTTGTTGTTGCATCATGAAAGTGGACGCTGATTCGTCTTAAAATGTGGAAAGAAATGCTGAATGAGAATTAGCTTTGAGTTACCTGTAAGCTCAGAGTTTGGTTTTCTGTAAGGCTAAAGCCAGCAGCCGCTTAGCTTAGCTTATCTTAGCACAGTGCCCCTGGCCTGGCCCGATTTTGTTCCGTTTGGACAGAGCCATGCTCGCCGTCCGAATAGAACGAGCCAAATGTCCAAACTGACAAACTGCTCCTTTAAAACGCTGCAAACACAGTGTTTGTTTTACTCTGCGTTAAACGTGAATAATGTTTATCAGCACTAAAATATTAGAATGGTGCTCTTTTTTTGTTTTAATTGAAAGCTTGTAATGACAGGTAGACTGACAGTATTTCATACCGCTGCAAGCTCAAAAGTCCCCTAACGCAGAACCACAGCAAACCGGACACATTAATTAATTTGAGCTTGCAGCGGGGTCGGGGGGGCTGTGGAGCTGAATGGCTGCTCAGGGGTTCTGAGGAGCGCGCTGCAGTGAACCATACCGGCTTCATCTCCGTGGACTCGCTGTGCCTAGTTAAAGGCTTAGACTGCCAAACGTATGAGCGGACGGGGGAAAAAAAACAAACTGTTCTGGGCGGGGGGGGGTGGGGGGGCGTGCACTGTGGTTCTCCAAGAGCCATGTTTACACTGCGCTTGATGAGGGGTGAAGTTGTTAATCTGGGAAATAAAGCATGAGGCATTCCACGCTGCCGCTGGAGATGTAGGCGCTGTGTGGTGCAGAGGAGCCGTTTTCTCGCGCTAAACCGTCAAACTATTAGGCAAATCGTCGAGAGGACATTTTGTTGAGATGTGGAGTGTTGCTGAAGGAGGGGGTTTAGGAATGGGGAATGAAAGCAGACTTCCTCCCGGCTGTGTTGGCACAGCGCTGTATTTCCTGTCCAACAACAGCAGAGCGGGATGGTTGGCTGATTTGAACAATAAATATAGCGGTTTCTGACTGATGTCACATCGCCCTGCTTTTGTCACCTGAGGAGAAAGGCCGCAATCAGGCTGTTTGGCTTTAATCCCAGAGCACCAGGCTGGGTATGTTGGGGGGACTGGAAGAGGGGCTTGAACTTACTGGGTACTGATCCAGCTGTTTGGAGAGACTTTGCAGAGATCTATGGATGTTGCTCCATCATCAGGCAAAGTGAGATCCTCCACACTAACCTGCCCCAGCTCCGTCGCCCTCAACCCAACCACTCCCCAAATATGACCTGTGAAATGTTTAGGCTGGCAGAGTGAAACAATGCTGCAAAGACCCATTTGTCTTCTTTTCCCCTGATGATCTATCAAGCTTGTGTTCAGCACCACACTGCCACATGCAATAAATCAATCCCGGCGCTGTGTTTGGGAGTGATCTCCGACTGTCTCCGATATAAAACACCCAACTCTGAAAACGCCTTCGCGGGCCCTGTAGCTCATTCCTTTCATTTCATTTCATGCAAGCTGAAGGAGTCAGAGTGAATTAGAGGAGGGGGGGGGGCTGTTGTGGCATGCAGTAGGAAATATCATGTTGCTGTTCCTGTGTTTAAAGAGCTAGCGGTGTACCAAGGATAGGGGCACCGGAGGATAGGCATCTTGAGACCCTGTCACCAGCCAATCATAGCTCAGCGGCGGATGTTGCTCAAGACCACAATATGTGCATCTGCCCAAAGTCACTCATTTGTCATCAGTATGTGGTAAGAAATTGGGATGTGAATGTACAATAACATCCAACATTATAAAAAAGCAGCAAGTACTGCCATAAAATTATATTTGAAAAAGGCTTTTTATGGTTATTTTTCTGCATATAAACAGCTCTGAACAGACTTTCACTTCAAACACAGCGACAATCATCTCACATTAGCCTTCATGTTTGTCTGTGCTTGTAGGCAAACACGCCGTCGCAGACAGAGACAGTGTTTTGTGCATCAGTGGGATATTTTGCCGGTGAGTGTGTATCCAGGGCGACTGAGTGACAGCGGCGTGTTTGCTCAGGGCCTCGGAGGCTGTTGTTACTCCCCGAGGAGCCGCCTGACAGAAGGAGCCCAGCTTTTGTCTCTCCACACATTAATCCTCAGCTTGCTTGCTCTCAAACCTGACATATGCGCTCGCACCTGTGTGTGTGCGCGTTGTGTTTTCTCCACCTATGCGCTGTGCTGTAAGCACAGAGAATAAGAGGAGCGGGGCGATTAGCGGGTTGTTTCCACCGCTCTGTTGGGTGGATCAGCTCACACCTCCGTTCCCTTCGCTCTGTTTGTCTTGTCAGGGATCCACGGAGGACCCCGAATAGCTCGAGAGCCACACGGGTCAGTTCACAGACAGCGAGACAGGTGGGCGCTTTTCTCCAAAACTTTTTAAAGAATTCCTTTAATGCCTGAAGAGTGAAACACGCTGTGGTGGAAGAAGTAAACAAAACCTTTTCTGAAGTTTAAGTAACAGTACCAAGAAGAAAAAATACTCGAGTAAAAGTCCTGCATTCAACATCCTACTTAAATAAAAGTACATTAAAGTATTATTGGCAAAATGCTTAATGCTTAATAAATCAAAAATTAAGGGTTGTTTTGCAGAAAAAGTGGTCAGAGTGATCTATCATCATATATCATATTATTAGATTATTAATGCTGATGCATTGATGTGAAAGTAGCATTTTACTATTGAAGTATGAGTAAGGAAGGACACGGCAAAAAGTTTTGAACAATAAATAGTATTTTAAAGGGTTTAAAGGGTTAAAGGGTCTTTAGCTGTTAGATAAATGTCGAGTATACAGATCATTGGTGAAAAAGCATGTGCATAAAACACTACCTCAGAGCTATCTGTGGAAGACAGCGTTAAATCTACTGGCTCTTATTTCATCGAACAAACAGCAGCGGTGACTGTGCACAGATACGTCATCACACCCGACCTGTCACGCCCCGTTACCTTTGCAAGCTCTCCGGTGAGAGATGGACTTGGTCATGTCCCTGTAGTAACCCTCCTTGCAGTAGTGGCAGTGGCGTCCCGCCGTGTTGTGCCGGCAGTTGAGGCAGACGCCACCGCTTCTGCGGCCCGACAGCTTGTACAGCTCCATGTTGAAGCGGCAGCGGCGGGCGTGCAGGTTACAGTGGCAGGCTGGAGAGAGAGAGAGAGAGGGAGAGAGGCTGAAGGACGACCTGACGTTTTGCAGATCAGTCAGTCTTAATGCCTGTAAGTGAAATAATTTGTTCAGCACTCAAGTTTAAACGATCCCATGTGGCGCTGTTGTCATGTGAAAACCACGTATCTCCAGTTTTGCTGATTTTCCTGTTTTCTCTGCAGTTGCATGGTTACACAGTCCCCTGTCAACTCTCAGACCCATGAAACCGAGCGCTGTCAGGCTGCGAAGCGCCGCTGTTTTTCCCAGCTGCTGAAGAATCTGACATTTTGGAAACATAAGCTCGTTCTCTGACAGCGATGAACTCAAACGCAAAATGTTTACAGGCCTTCCAATATGCAACTGCCGCGTGACTTTGCCACATTACGACGACGGGTCATTGAAACAGATGGTGCGGCTCGGCCCGCTTTGGTCTGGCTTGAGAATAATGGAGCCCCTCAGAGGAACCTCCTGGTTCAGGCTCTCGTTCCTCGGCCACCTGCTTGTGAATTTGACCTCTGAACCCCGGTGATGTCAGGCAGGAAAACTTTCTTCCGCTCTCCCACACATCTGAAAGACTGCTGATTTATTGTCATTGCCATTTTGTCCCCTTAATATTGACCCCAGAGTTCATGTTCCTCACGCACGGATGCGCTGCCACGGTTTCTCTTATAGAAAGCCAAGTGAAATAATCATGTGAATAAATAATTCTGAAATGACTGAAGAAAGTATTAAAACTAATCTTATTATTCCAAAATGTTACTTTACCATTCCTATCCAGGTGCACAGGAACTAGTTAACTCAAGCCTCGTTGCTCTGGTTCTTTAAAGTGGTTGCCTGGTGGTGACTTTAGGATTCACTGTGTGTAGCTCTGTCTAAATGTCTAAATGTGGACATTGGACAACATTTCTATATAATGAATGAATAATTTCTTAAACTATTTCACTCATTATTGTTCTATTTATGTAGTTTGTGATGTTTTACCTTTTAGGTCGCTTTTTTCCTTTATGATTCTGCATCAAATGCATACTGTTCATATGAGCAGCCCTCGCAGTTACTCACATTTCAGTAATCTCTCCATCAATGCGCCTGTCTTAACGTTATTACAGCGAGATGCGGGCGATTAGACCGTCGCATATGCTCCACGTTCATCAGTGGTCTGAATCACGTACAAACCAACTCACACCTGCCATACGGGACCAGAGCTGGCAGGTGGTTGGGATTCAGAAACACTCCTTGTGAATGGGGGGCCCAGACGCACACACACACACACACACACACACACACACACACTCAAACACACAGAGGTGTTTGGCAGCTGTCACAGGCTTATCTCCCTCACTTCCCTCCCCAGGGATGACACACACACACACTACACTAAGCTTTGAAGCACTCACACACACACACACTCCCTCCTCCCTTTCCCTCTTACTCTTTACTGCTCTCTTATCCCAGATGTTATCTCCACTTAAGGGAAGTGCGAGGGAAAATGCAACACGAACAGGAAATGGAATGCTCTTAGTTGTCGGTGCTGAAGAAAGGCGATGCTGGTACTGTACTTTAATCTTCCGAAATATTCAGACACAGATGTGTTTTTTGTAACACTGCCATCGTCACTTCAAAGAGCACAATTACTTAAAAAAAAACAACAACAACAACAAGACAAGACTAAAGCGGCCACAGATCATTACGATCTCTTGTTCCAGCAGAGGGGTGAAGTCGGTGAGTTTCGGGCTCAGTCTGTCTCTCAGAGGTGAAAATGTGCTTTATCCTGCGTGCGTGTCAGCTGTCCTCAGAGCCTTCTAATGAGCGCTGTGCTCTCTCATCCACACATCCCCGCTCTGCTCACACAGTCACTGCAGAAGCTGTCCAGCGGCGACAATAGCTCGAGCGCTGATAAGCCCTGTTCAGAGCAGCAGGCCCCGAACGCCACTCACAACATCTGTCGCACGGCTGCCAAACGCACTACTGTGGCAGGGCGTGTTGTCGGTGACCCTTTCTGTGTTTATTCAGCAGTTTGCGCTACGTGCTGTAGGTATTTGGTTATTTATGCATATGTATACATATATACACAATCATTAGAAAAGGAAGTGGCTGTGAAACAGTGAGTACATGTTTCTCAAAAATGACTCCTCTTATGAGTTTGATTCCAATAACATTATTATTGCATTTATGTGTGCTGGGAGCAATCAGGGAGACAGCTCAGCTAAGTCGGAGAAGGACTCAAAAACGTAGAAGCATGAGGAGGCCAGTGGATATATATACATATTCACACACAGTCTATATAAACACAATTCTTCTACCCTGGGGTACAAAGACCCTGGTTGGGAATCACTGATATGGATCGCTTGCTTCACACTGTTTCAACTAAAAATGCCTCCATACATGTCTGCTTATGTGCAGTGATTAAAAAAAAAACATACAACAAATACCGTGTGACATTTTCCTAGAAAGAAATGACCCCGTTGTTTCTCTGTATTGTAATGTAACACAATAGCAATTCCAGCTACACTCAGCCGGTGAAAGCTGCTGTGTTTGCTGTGCGAATCAGTCAGAGTCAGGTGGGTAAATTCATCGGGACTAAAGGAAATGATGCGTTTTAACATTTCTGCCAGCGGTGGCTTGTTTGGAATAAACAGAAGAAGGTACAAGTGAACAGACAGAAACTAAAAGCTAAAAAAATAGATATGTTTGAATGCTTCAGAGCCAAACTAAAGAAGAAAATACAGATATTATCATAGAAGTTTGTTCAGGAAATTACAAATCTAATATGAATGCATAAAGCAGCGGCTCCTGCAAATTAGCTGCTTACTGTGATTCTGCTCTGGACATCCAGAGTAACAAGGTGTCTTTTCTGGGTCTGCTTTCATTTGCTTTCAAGGGCCTACTTAGAGCCATGCTATTCCAATCTATTTATGTTCAAGTGCCATCTATCAGGCTTAGCGAAGGAAGCGCTCTCGGTGGGTGTGCATATTGGTAGAAAATTACGCATCCCACAGCTTGGTGGAGGCGTTTTTTCGCTCCGTCTACAGAGGAGAGCACACTTCAGATACAATCAAGCGTCTGTACGTGAAGGCCTGAAATGAAATTTGGTTATGGATGGTTTGAGGAATTCAGCGCCGCAGCAGCAGAAATTTACTGAGTCTGTCAACAGGTGTCAGATGTTTAACCATGCAGTGTGTGAGTGAGTGTGTGTGTGTGTGAGTGAGAGAGAAAGAGAGGTTGGAGGTAAGGTTTGATCTGCACAGACAAGAATGCAGCGCTTCTTCAGACGCGGAGAAAGATGGAATTCCAGCGCAATCGTTGTTTATTCAGGATCAATTACTCTCTCACTGTGTATAATCCTGCACAGTCACTCACATCGTGAGCTGACAACGCGCGCCAGATCAAACAGGGTTCATCGCGGCCTGCCATCTGAGAAAAAGACAACGCTCGGCCCCTAACAGATTACAGAGCCATATTTTCATGACAACAGTTGGTTTAGCGGTCGGCTTTTTCAGAGACGAGCACACACGCAGAAACAGACAAGCTGTACTTGTTTTGAATGTCTGGCGTCGCCACATGTTTCTTTAAGGAGGGTGCATATTTAGTTTTTCAAGTGTGCTGCTACACACGCTGGCTTCAGGCAAGGTGCATCAAATAAACTTGAATCTATGCTCTCACTGAAAAGCATAGCGATATTACGCAACCCTTGCATAACACCTGTATTGTATATGTGGGTGATGCTGCAAAGTGTCAAAAAAAAATTGATGAGCGTATGCACTTTTTATTTTGCTGTTTTAAAAAAAAAACATTATAGCCTGCAAATTATAGTGTAAATATTTTGTAATTACAGGATAAAATACTGTACTTACAGTGTAGCAGGGATGATGCTGTATTTTGCAGCCCACATACCCTGGACTTGCTGGACCTGGACTTACTGGGATAATAAGGGAGCTTCCTCCCACATTTTCAGTGCCTTCTCTTGGTAACAGTGTCGCATGGAGTGTAGCTGGTAATTACATGACATAAGATGTAAAAGCTGTTCTAGGTTTTGGTTGTTTGAGCTTGTAGAGATAAATGTGTGTGAAATGTAATGTCATGTACAGGCCTAGTAACCATGAGCTGGCCTCTACTGCGTGCTGCTATTATTACATATGTAGCTAAAAAAAACAGTTTATTTACTTTATAGTAGTTATACAGGTACAGAGGAGTGCACACCGTGTAAATAATTAGACTGCAATTTGTGGGTTGCAAGCTGAAGAGGAGGATTGCATTGGATCTTTGATGGATGAGGTCATGGCTAAATCCTGTGCATGAAACTAGGATGCTGATCAGGCAATGATTCAGTCAGTGATTATGTTTCATTCTCTGGAAGTGATTCTTTCTTAGGATTATAAAGACATCACTGAGAGCAGCTGATCACCTCATATTCCAGAAAAGCCGATGGCACAAATATATATCATTATAGTGCTGGAAGGCTAAAAGTAAATCATTAATGATTTCTGCTGCGATGGTTCAATAAATCAGCGTCATACAGGAAAAGGAGTTTTATAGAGGAGTGGCATCAGCTGCCATGGCTCTTGAAGGGGGCGTATGTGGTCTTTCCTCAGCAGGGCACGTTTGACTCGGTAACACACAAGCATTAAAAGCAAACGCCACGATCCGTCACCTTCAGCTGCTTCCAGCTCTGCTTCCGCCAGACGCGCGTTTCCCACAATAAATATTTCGATCACACATCACTGCAGCAGCTGGGATTTTTGATGAGGCCGAGGACAACAACAAAGGACTTTTGCAACAAGCTCTCCAGATGATGAATCCTTTTACAAGTTTCCAGGCCGCTTTTGATGATTTCACTCGAGGCGAGGAATGTAAACAGTGAAAGGAAAAGAGCTGGAGCCGGTAGGGGGAGATTTCTATCTCGCACAGGACGGAGCAGGTTTTACGCAACGACCTTTGAGGACTGCTTCATCAATAACAACCTCCGTCACCGTGGTGTCACATAAACAAATACAGCATCAGAACATGTGTGCCAATACGAGAATGATTTAAAGACCTTCCTCTTTGATCAAGTTAGAGCAGAGATGGCATGGCTAAGACAAACAACAGAGCTGGAACATGAGGAGTTAGTATATGTGATGTGGTTTTAATGAGACACATATTAGAGGGCGGAGGATGTTTGAAAAATGAGAATACTGGGTTCACTTTGCTGCACCTGCCTCCGTGCTCAGCGGGGCTGATGACAGCACTTTGTGGGCCTTTGTAGACGTGTCTGTTACGTCATTCCGTCAATGTTTTTCCGATTTCTTCTTCTGTCCCTTGGGGACAGGAACAGGCGACCATCAAATATCACACGACATCAAACAACGGTTCCTTTTTTCTGGCTGAAGGTGATCATGAAAATCAGCTGCTGTGATGTTTGGTCGGAGTGAAAACAGCCAAAAAAATCAAAGCCCTCACCGGCCAAGAGTCCACAGTTAGAGTTCAAAGCTACGCTGAGGACGAGAACAGAAACAAGGTGAAGTGAAGTGCATGGTGAAGTAGAACACATGGCAGGTAGCAGCTATGTAGCTACAGTAAGCAGCTTTTATTCTATGGCCTGTCATACAGCAGACGAGGGACAAGTAATTAACAGGTGGAGCTTAAAGCCAATCTACAGGTGTTTTAAGATGCAGTTCCTTTAATGGCCACTAGATGGTAGCTTCTAAAAAAAATGCCAAGACGGTACAGAAGTGTCTGGAAAAACATCCACTTCTTTGTTGAAGTACAAAGTCAGTTTTTCCACAGGAACTTTGGGTCTCAGCGGACAAATAATGTGTCATCTCAGGTGGTGACCATGTCTGAAATGATTATTCGAGAAGATTTAAAAGCCTTAAGTCAACATGAAATTTGAGATCTCCTCACTTTTTATGTACTCTACTCTACTGTGCATTTTTTGTTCCACAAACCTTTGTTGGACTTATTTACATGCACATGTATGTATGCATGCACTGTGGGCATTTTCAGAAGGATGGAGGGCAATTACCTTTCAACACCATGAACGCAGCATTTCCGTACGTCACGAAGAAAGGGGCAAACCTCCAGCTCTTTAGAAAAGACTGACTTTCTCTTCGCGACAGCTAACCGTTAGCATGCTGACAGCTTCTGTCAGGAAGTGTCATAGCCTCTGCCGCCTGCTAATGACACCAACACAGTGACTGACCCACATACTGAAGAATCAGACACATGGTGCATAGTTTATGTTTTTATATTGGGTAATAATGAGTGAGATGGAACAAGATAAACATCTATGTGAGCCAAAGCAAGTATAACATTATAATTATTATTTTAATTGTGGTGAACATTATGGGACAATATGAATGTTGAAAACTGGAACATTTAGTGTCTCAGAGATATTTGTCAGGACTCAGGACACCCAGCTTGAAACCAAGTAAATCCTGGACAAACTGAAAAAAGCACATCAATATCGGACGTTTAGGAGGACCCATAATATTATTTAGCTCATATTTCATTCAGAAAGTGGAAGCCAGCAAGCTAGCTCAACAAGCCAGAGAAACCGGAAAGCTGAAGCTATAGTCAGGTCAATTTGGTTGTATTACCATTAATTTCCACTAAATGTCGCTTGTCATTTGTGTTATTCCAGCAGCTGCCATCCACTCCGTGTTGTGTTTGTCCCGCATTACACAGAGCGGGCTGTAGCTTGTTTTAGGTCACAGCAGCAGGTGCTCCTGTTACCTCTCCATACGCTACCCGGTGATCCGAACATTTGTTGGTCTCCAGGCTCCGACGCGTTGGCCGGTCAGGTGGCCAGCCCACTTAGATTGACTGCAGCCGACTATCGGCGCTCTCTTAGCTGTGTTCTGGCGCCGGAGGACCGCGTGTTAAAGCAACCAAACATGGACGCCAGACTGGGAGAACGTGCTCCTGTTAGCAGCACTTTGGCTAGTTCAGTCGGACTTCCAGTCCAGCAATTCAGCCATCGTGATGGTGATGCAGTTTTCTCAACCTATGTGCGTTTCTTGGCTCGCAACGACTGGCCAGATGCAGCGAGCAGTAACCACAAACTTTAAGACTTCGAAACATCTTTGCCGAAACCTTTAGCAGACTGATTTGTCCTGACAACGACCATAACCACTGTCCACCTCAGAGCTGATATCAAGGGCAGAGGCTAACAGAGCAGTTTAGCTGCGTCTGTCTGGTTGTATTAGAACAGGCGCTATCAATCTAATGATGCCATCATGGCCAATTTGGCAGCAACACCTCCGTTCCCTGTGGGGAGCTGCGTCTGATCCGCTACTATGACAGCGCACGGGGGGAACATAACGACCCATCACTCAGCTCACCTTTCACCTCGGAGGAGCTGCCAAAGAGTGCACTTTGTGCCCCGAGACCAGATAAGAGATGAGAGGGTATAAGCTGAGCTAATGAATTGACTTATCCCTGAGATGAAAGGCTATCTAAAGCCATCTTTCCGCCCAGGTCTGAGCATGTCCCTGTGTGTGTGCAGCAATTTGCTGCTCACTATGTTTTAGAGATGGATAGTATAGAAACATGACAGAGATCAGAAAAAAACTTAACATAGTATTTAACTGGGATTTTTTAGCATGAAAAGTCTCATTGATGAAGGTTTTTGCAGCTTTTCATTTTTAACCAATGCGTTCAGAGCCTGGCGGATATGAAGGTAAATATTTCTCTGCACCCTACCAGTATTATTAACACATTTAAATGCACAAGGAAAGAAATATTCATATGTGTGCAGATCATTATCAAACATTTCAACACAGACCTCTGTATGTTCCTGTAAATCTCTGTAACCACGACAACCACATGGCAGCTCCAATAAAAATGAAATATGCAACCCCGTCTCCTAAAAATGATGTTTATATACAACTAATTTAGAACTGCAAATACATTTTGAAGGGAACATAAAGCAGAGAGGGTTACGTCTTCCGTCAGCGTAATGAGGAAATGTTGTTAATTAACGTATCTGGCAAGTCTGGCAAAATGATTTTTAACTGTTTTATAGTTATGTTTAGGCACTGGCACTGCTGGCTTTTCACTATCTTTACCTTACCATAACCAAAGTGCTATACCGCAGATATAAGTGTGGATGTGAACCCCAGCAGACACATGTAGTGCTTCGTTCACTCAAAAAACATGCCTCTGAACATGAGGAATTACATTTGTCATGACAATGTAATAGGCAAAACAATTCTAGGAGACATAGCTGAAATATAGTAAAATGATGCTCAAAGAACAAATAATGTGATTCTACGGCATCCTGGGCGTCAGGGCGCCACAGTGTTCAGTGAGACCTCTTGAACTGGACAATCAGAGTTCAGGCCCCCTTGTTGGGTCCTCGAGAAAGACAATAAATACCTATCAGCTCCGTGGGAGCTTCTGTAGATAAGTTTGACCTCTGACCTTCCAAGAATTTCCCTGAGCATATTAAGAAGAGTCAACATTTTGGTTGGAAAGGTCCTTTAAGCTCATACTGCCAGCAGCGCAGTGTAAATATTATGGCATTACAAATGTTTCCAAGGCTCATGTGTTTTAATTTTATTTTAATTTTTCTGAGATAATTACACCATACACTAGTACTATATAGTAATAAGGTTGTCTTTATGCCACCAGCCTCTCTACACTAGGAGCAGAATGCTCTGCCTCACGCTGATTAGACTGTTGATTAATAGTCGTGTATTTGTGTGTTTGTGTGTGTCTGTGTGCGAATGTGTGCTTTCCACGTGACACTTTGTCTCTCCTCTCGGTGCAGCCTGCCTCCCTCTCTGTGGGAATAAGTCTCTCCCCCCGCCTCGCACGCCTTGTCTCACCGTGCAGCATGCGATGATGTCATGGGAGGCGTTCCGTTTCTTTACGAGCGCGGCTCTGTGATCTCTGGTGGAGATCAATTAGCTGAGCAATCAGCCCGCCCCGTGCTTTTGTGTGAGTAACTGCTCGTAAACCGTCCGGTTGCCTGGCGAACTGGGAATGCACTGCCTCAACATAAACAGCCACCCAAGTCAGCCTGGCCAAAGCAGCACTCCGGGCTCCCTCTCAGTGCACTATACTGTATGTCATTAGGTAATGCAATGTGACATCAGCTCACGCAATGCACCGTCAGCCAATGTAATTTAAGATTAGCTGGTAATAATGTGTGTGGGTCATTGTAATGGCCTGTTAGCCGTGACTCTGACGAGAACAGTAGTTCTCTCTAACAGGCTTTAATGACGTCAGGTTGATCTGCATAGACTATACTAACTGTACAGGCTGGATACCACATATTACAGTATGTGGTATGTATCTATCTATATACAGTATAATTTAGATGTCTTTACAATGTACAGTATTTGTAAGAAGTACTGTGAAACATGCAGATCTGCACCATGACCCCTTTTACACACAAAGAAAAAAGAGCTGACATTTTGTAGCAGTAACATTTTGGTAATTGTGCAATCAGTAATGACCAGAGTTACTCACTCCAAGTTCTGAACAGCCGCTGCGAGGCGCTGCCAATGATAACACACCCTCACTTATGAATAATAATGTATAATGGCCAGCATATCTCAGCCCATTTGTCCTCTTGTTTGCAGGGTTGGGAGCGGTCCAGGGGAGGCGGGAGTGGGCGTGCTGCTGGTTCAGTTCGCTGGAACGTATGCCATGTAGCTGCAACAATCTCGCCTGGGATCTTTGTTGCATGTCACCCGTTTTCTGACGCCCATTTGTGTTTTCTTTCTGTGCTCTGAACTAAAGCGGCGACGGCATGATGAAATGGGAAGAAGTGGCAGCGAACGGGACAAAGGGAGACACAAAGAAGAGGCGAAAAGAAGCACGTGTTAATTAGTGTCGGCTATTGGCTGTTTTATTCTCAGGGCCCCTCCTACACCTGATCCTCCTACACCACGTCGGAGGTCACTTGTTTAAATATAATATTTAGCTAAATCTTGAATTGAGTCACTTTATCAAACGGGAGGTTTGTTTCCGGAGGGGCCACCGGAGGAAACAAGACTGGACTAAAAATGACCAATTAAAGCGCAGAGCTGATGGATTGGTGGAGGAACATCCTGCTGTCACCGGTTGGCGCTTGCAGCATTGACTGGGGAATACTTCCTCTTTCCTCTCTCCCTCTGTGCGTGTGTGCGTGTGCATAAACACACACGCAACTGCGTCAGCGATTACACATGCCTGCTGTAAAAATATCCTCCTGAGTAATAATCTCATAAAGGCTTATTAATTGCGGATTTGTCCGTGTGTTTGTGTTCGATGCCTTGTATATTTTCATTGATGAACTGGAGTGCTGCCACGGTGTAGGTGTGGAAACAGGCTGACTGGAGCGCTGCGCCTTTCCTTCCTCAAGTTTATTTCCTCAGGTTTATGGGAGAGGTGATGAAAAGGTCCACGGTCATTAAGCCCAATAAGCAAATTCTGTTCCCTCTGTCCTGCTTCTAAAGGAAGCTGGAGGCTACGTGGACAGACGCGCCGGACGGAGACAAACAGGTTTTAAAGTCGTGGACATACCCACAGCCCTTTTTTAACCTCACTATTGCAACCGCTGATCCTTTACTTTTAGACAATTATTTCAAAAGTTTATACATTATTTTGGTTAACCATGTATATTTTTAGCCAACTATTGCAACCATGTATTCAATATTTTTAATAAAGCATTACAGCTGTTTATCCATGAGCTTTAGCTGATGCTAACGGTTTAGACTTCTTGCCTGCAAACCAGTTTTCCCACACTTTTTAATAGCAAGCACATGGAGTTCAGGTGTCAAAGCGGACTCAGTGTGTGGACAAACTGTTTCATCTGTTTTAAAGTATCTTATTAGTGCACAAGTTTCATTTTCTCAGCCACTCATTTTCTAACACGCATCTCTGTTTATCCCAGCTGATGAACAAAGCAGAGCACACATCATCATCCGAACCCCGTCAGCCGTGAAACGTTTCCTCCGCAGGCTGCCGAGATCCGTTTCTATCGCCTCTACAAGTTTACACACAAGTCGAAATGTGGAAAATGTGGCGCGGCCGATGACAGACGCAACGTAAAATGTGTTAGTAGTGTGGTCTTCAGTGGCACCATATTGTTTCTGCGCCTCTTCTACCTTTTGAAGCGAATTGTCTAAATTACTCTAAAATCCTTTCTCCTTGTGTCTTATGAGTAATTTGGATAATAGGGATTTTGGTTTGAGTGTTGATACAATTGGGAGACATCTGAAAATCACCCACTCATCTTAACCATAATCACCAACTTGAGGCTGACCTGAATAGTTTTCCTCAGCTGGGAGCTTGTATTTACAGTAAATGTGAATGCAGTGTAATTGTGCTTGTGGTCAGAGGGGACGTTCTCCAGACTAAACCTGTATGAAACATCTAAACAGGGCCAGGTTGCTGTGGGACTTCGCTGGCCAGCGTTCGGTTGAGGTCCAGATCTTCCCCACAGAGCGGGGAGGTTATTTTAACACTCTGGCACGTGCGTTCTCCTCTGCGTTCCCCCGTGCGGAGGGAATAAGGGAGATGGAGGCAGGAAGCCGCTGGGTTGTAAATCATAAAGCTGAGGTGACAATCCATCGTTCCCGTGGCATGTTTATTGTGCTTTTCTCCACTTTTCTCCAAGGGCTAATTTATAAGAAGCCAGATCCCGATGACAAAAATATCTCTCCCGTGTGTTTTTTGATAGCATCCCAACATTTAACCCCATATCTCTCTGATCAAAGGTTAATTTCAAGTGCAGTTATTTCCCCGTTTTTATTCAGCTCAAGGAGAGTCCAAGTCCAAGCAAGTGTTCAATTCGTACTGTGACAGCTCACCTCAGGAAAAAAAGGGGCACGGCCTGAGCACTGTGGTCACAGCGTCTGTGTGAAGGGAAAAGTTAGGCAATTAATTGTTAATGATTGTTTTATGGAAACACTGAGAGGTCATCGTAAAGGTTTTCTCACTACTGTGTTCATTTTTATCCCAAACTTTGTCCCGGTTGCTAGGTGGCTTCCAGGACATGGTGCTGAGCTGAAGAGGAAAAGGCTGGGTTCTTCCTGAAGCGCACCAGCCTCTGGCCATCTTAGCGGGAACCCAGTGAACCTTAAACTACAGTAGTAATGAGTAAAACAAATGCTATGCTGTGAGCCTCAGATCAATGAGGACATCCAGCGTGAGGGGCCTCTGCTGTCAATCAAAGCCATGTGACTCTGCTGTTCAGGACGTTGCATTGAACTCATGTCAGTTTCATTCATGATGGAAAAAGTGCAAACTTTTAAAGGGGGAGTCCACTAATTTTACACATCAAGATTAGTTGACTTGTAAGGGCAGCCTGTGAAAACAGTCATCTGACGTCTTCTGTAGTTTTGTTTTCTTCTCTTAACCTGCCGCTCGCACGTCTCCCGGCATGATGGAAGTGCAATTCTGAACAGCTGCAGAACCCATTTAAAGCTATAATCCTGAAGATTTTCATGAATTTACTATTTATGGGCAGCATTTTCTGGCCATTCAATGCATTTACAATCTGTTGACCTCTCTATATAGTAGGTTTTATTGTTAGTGGCGGAGTCCACCATTCCTGCACTGGATTCAAATTGACTTCAAGAAGCAATGCAGCGTGTAATCCAATGTTACTGTTTGGAGTTTTATCTTATTGATAATGTGCTGTACCGTACCAGCACCATATCAGAGCTCCATTAAGCTACAGCCAGTGCAAGCCGAACGCTTCCGACATCTGCTGCTGTGCATTCAAAGCATTCGGCTGCCACGCACGACACTCACAGGAAATGCGGCGTATTTGTCATGAGGTTTGCGCTGACAGCAACAGTTGTGTCAAAACTGTGTCGACAAAACAAGAAAATGACGATTCCAGGCATGTTTGGTCAGTGTTGTTCACATTTTAAATGGAACAAGAAGGAGCGATTACTGTGAGCTGTCAGATGAAGAGGTGCAGTTGACAGGCAATGAAACCAAGCCCTGCTACTGCTACCGCTCTGCTGCTGTGTGGAAAACTACTTACGCCCATTGTTTGTTTGGCTGCACTGTAAACAGATTTACCAGTTGCGCTTCTGTTGTATTTCTGACAAAGTAGCTGCTCAAGGAGTGTTGACTGTAGCAGTAAACCGCACTCGCTGTCGCCACCAGTAACCACCGATGTCGCCAAATCAACTAGGACGCCTTGCAGACACCTCTGTATCTCTTACCGTCCTCTGCTCAGTGTGACAGGTTCATTGTTGAGCTATTTTCAGATCTGTTCCTGTCACCCCAGAACATAAAAACCTGCTGTAACAGAGCCCAGGCACTCGAAGGTCGCTGTACATCACAGTGTGATCTAACGTGGTGTTTGAGCTCACTGCTCTGAGGTCATTCTCTTCCCCAGCTGCCTGTGAGAAGTGAGAACCAGATACGGCGCCTTATCTCCGACTCACTGTCATGAGAAATTGAGCCTCGCTATCTCCCTGTGTAAACCACATGGCGCACATTCACACACGTACACATGTAAGCTGTTCCACGCTGCCCGAGTTTACACCAGAGAAGGGAGGAAACCGTCTGATGTATGTCTCAGAGCTCAGCCAATCAGGAGAGGAAGGAAGTGACTTTCCACTGTTTGGTGTGAGCGTGTGAAGGAGTTGTGAGCCGTCTGCTCCACAGTAGCTTAGGTGACCTGGATAAGGGATGACAAGAGGATGGGAACGGGCGGCCTTCTCCGTCTCCACTCAGACTTGAAGAGTTATGGACGAATGGAAGGCGGTTTAATCCTCCGCCTTTGCTCCCTGTCTGACTAAGAGATCTGCCTCGATCACATACACACAAACACGCAGTGTGCAGAGGGAGGATTGCAATTGATGAATCCCCAGGTCTTCCCTCCTCTGAGCAGACGTGGAGCGCTGGGATATTTATAGTCATGTAGGGACCGGTGTCTGGTAGCCAATGTGCTCCCCTCTCCTCCATCCATCCTGCTGGATATCCCCTCAAATCCAGTAAGTGGTTCCTCATTCTCTCTCGCAGAAGAATTGGCCACTGGGGCATGTGAGAGGTGGAGGCAGAGCTTGGGAGGATGTAGAAATCCATTATGGAGCAACAGAGACTCCTGGACAGGCTCACACAGAAGTTATATGGAAAAATAAATATGAAACAGGAACCAGCATCTCCATTTCCCCTTCAAGGCAGCCTTATTATGTCTACACGTTGTTTTAAAGTGTTCTGGAGATAAGTGGTGGTTAAATAAAAGGGGAGCGGGGTAATTAGCAGCTCGCATTCCTGATGCTTGGTGGTATATTTAGCGGCCGTCGCATTTAATTTACATGCTAATAGTGAAGGCGCCAAACTATCACAAATGCCCCTAAAACTGTAGGGAAGGCCCTGCAGGCTTACTGTAGGCATCATTCTAATAAGGATCAAGACTTTATTCCACTATAATTGATCCAGTTGTCAGTTGTTGCCTTTGTCTTCCAGTAAAAAGACCCCTGTGTCGACAGCGCAGCAGGGAGGATGGTACCAGCCAAAGGAGCTTATGCCTCCACGGCAGAGTTCCTTAATGCTTTTTTTGGGGGGAGAGGGGGAAGTGGCACAGGGGGGAAGTCGGGTAAGTGACACTAGGGGAAGTGTGTTGTGCGTAGGCGCACAAACGGCGCTGTCACTGAGCTGGCTGTGTCGGGTGGCAGCCCAGCAGGGGAGCTGGCTGGGGGTCTGAAGCTGAGCCGCGGAGCGTGTCACTCTGCTGGCCCATTAATCATTCCCAGCCTGCCCTGCTCCAGCGCCTCAAAGGGGCTCGATGCGCACACACTAGGTGGTCCTGATGCCACCCTGGAAGCCCCGGCGGTCGGCTCCATGTAGACAGACGGTGGACACAAAGGGCCGAGCATCCGCACATACGCACAGACATGTGCATCTATTTCATCTTGGCTCAGTGAACAATAAGGCGCCCCATGATCAAACTAAAATAGACAGCATGAAAACAAACAATTTGAGCCGTCCCAGTAATTCAGGATCCACTGACTGCGTTGTAAAATGTTGTGTGTAGTGCTTATGTGTGTTAAGCACAAAAATTAATGGAGTAATAATCAAAACATAATTTGTATTGAATGCCATCCTTCCCAAAAAAAAATGTTAAAGTGAGTCTAAATAAAGGCTCCATTGGTGCTCTAGTAGTTGATTGATTAAGGCACATAACACATTGCATGTCATACCTTTTTTTAATTGAAAAGTCAGAATAACATTGAGCTTTATTGCATGATTTGTTTTTTAAAATCTGGAAATAAAATGAAGCTAGTTGCAAAGTTTGAAAAGTTTCTATGATTAAAAATGTTAAAGCTGTTTACTGTTCATATCCAGACACATGCATCAAGGCATCAGCACACACAGCGTGTCATAACATGTGCTGGTTAGGATTAGCTGACAGAATAATGACCTTCACGTCAAATCAAACACAATAATCTCTACGTGTTGAACAAACCCACTGTGTTCTGTATATGTTCCATACTGTTCAACATTCACGCCGCGACATCCAGCAGCTCATGCGTGAAGGATCCGAACATTAAATCAAAGGTAGCGTATTCCTCTAAAAACACTGAGTCACCTCTCCGAACCGCCGTCCTCGGCCCGGCAGAACAAGATTTTTCAGTATGCACTTAAAAGTCTGAGTGAAACCTTTCTGGCTCGAGCCATCACGTCTGTATTGAATTATGAGCTCAACAAAACAAAATCCCCAAAACATGCAGCCTTCACCCAGAGGACGCTGGATTGTTGCAGAGCGTGGCTTTTTTTTTTTTTTTTTTTTTTTTTTGAGATCCCCCCAAATACATCTCTTTGTTTTATGGTTTGGTTGTATACACAGAAACCTCTTACCAAAGTCACATAGGCTTATGTTGCAAGACAGACTGGAGGCGACAGAAAAAAAAATAAGTCAATTCCAGAAGTATTGTTCTCTGTTTGTCGTCATGACAGCGTTAAAGGATGTTTTGGGATGCGGCCCAAAAAGATGGCTGCTGCTATCGCTGCAATGTGGGTGCCAGTCGTACTGAGCACAGCGTTTTTTTATGAAGGGGATGCCAGGATATCGATACTCAGCTGGACGGTTTGTACACAAGAATGCCTGTGACACCATCCGTGGAAGTGTTGAGCAAGATGCTGAGTCCCTGTCATGACTCGCTGTCCTGTTTTTAAGCTTTGCACTCTGCCCTCGCTGCATGCAGGCTGTTTTATGCACGTTTCACCCCATTCACTGCAGATTGTTCTTCTTGTCACTGCTAAATCTTAAAAAAGAATAATTTCCCGCCACCAAGGCACCCAACACTGTGAAGTTTATGGTCATTTAAAAGCAATAAGAAAAAGCAAACAGGGCAAGCAGCGAACACGAAGCATGAAGCGGTCTGAGCAGAGTCATCATGCAAAGCTATTTCCTAAGGGACTGTATGAAAATTATTAGGAGGGAAGGAGTGAGAGTGTGTTTTCTCTTTTTGCTGAGCAGAGGGTGGCCTTTTGGCGGGATTCTTTTGTTTCCTTAGTCCAGATTTTTATCCTAAGGAAAAAAGTAGTTATAGATGGCAGCTTGAGTGTGTGCAGTGGATCATTTGCATTATCTCTACAAACATGTTTTCACATCTTGACAAAAATGAAAAACAGTTAAATGTCCCGTAAAATAATTTGACTTGCATGACACACATCCCAGCTCAGTTTAAATAAGAGTAAAGAGAATAGTCCCCATTTTGCTACAGACAAAGCAGTTGCAGATTTTTCTCATTTTTGGGTGCATTGTTTTAAAATGCTGCATGCTTTGTCTCCTATAAAGGTAAACCATGCAGGATGTTTCTGGCTTCTGGATGTATAGATGCATACAGGAGTAATCTCTCTCAGATTTGGCACTATTCTATCCCACAATATGATGGGATATTAAATCTGTTCATGGAACTGCAGCTGAGAACAGAACTTAGACACAAAAATGACAATAGATTGAATGAATTCATGATTTTTAAATTAAAATAAAGCTGATGTGTAGTTCACTGGCTTAAACATGCATAAAAACAAACCAAATCCCTTTTTTTTTTCTTTTTTTTTTACACATTTGAGTGTTCATTGACATGATCTGCAACAGAGAACTCGCAGTCGTCGCACACGAGCAAATCTTGAGCAGTTTCACTGTGACTGATTCGCAGAATAGTTAGTAACCACAAAATTTGCCTCGGCCCCTGAGGGAACGGCTCCTGTCACATTTTCCACACAGTCCATCTCCAGTTCTCTGGTGCAGCTTTAGGCCCGTCACCAGAGGAGGCTGTCACGCGAGTAAGAGCCGTGTCTCACTGAGCCAGCTGCACTGATTCTGTTAGATACGCATAAAAAGATACTCATCAGAAAAACACAAGAGTCTCATTATGTTTGACTTTGGCTGATTGAAACTGATTGGTCTGATTTATTTATTTCTTCAGGGTTTTTTACAACCTGCCATTGCAACTCCCATTGGTCAGACCGTTTGAACCCCGCCAGTGCCCCCCAGCTGTACTCAAGCATTGACATGTTCTGGATGACTGAGGCTCGTCAGTCCATCTAACCGGCACTCTGCTCCTGATGGTTGGTGCTGTTGTAAAGCAAAAAAAGTCCCTGAGTGTTCGTACCTGCAGCACACCTGTTTCCAGTGAACCACTCCACGTTGTTTCAGTTTTCACCTCGTATCGATTTTTTTTTACCACACACTCGTGTTGTGTGTCTTATTCTCCTCTTATTACCTCAGTTACTTTTTCCGTGTAATCTCGATGAAATGCAATTTGCCGTGTCGTGTTCGGGTCTTGCTCTTATTTAGACTATTTGCACAGGACATCTGAAGGTTGTAATGTTGTTAGGGGTTGTAGTGGACCCCAGGGAATATGACTGTAGTCACTAATGAGGATCCAAACAAACATGCCACAATAAGAGCAAGATGCTTACGATCACATGCATTTGTTTTCATTTTTGTGTTTTCAGTAAAATGTGCCTTTCAGACGTGTTTTTTTTTCCCCGCATGACCAAAGTCTGCTGGATACTGCTGCATATCAGTGAATTTCCAGGAGAAATTACTGTTTGTCTCCCAGAGCGAGGTCAAAGGTCAGAGCCTGAGGAGACGGTGAGGACTCCTTGCTCATGTGGACGTCAGTATGTTACATACTTCCTGTCAAGGATACTGAGCCAAGGCTTTGCTGCTGAACAAAACCTGTCCCATCACCAGCCCATCTCGCTCTTTATTCAAACATCCACATTAAAACTGCTGCACATTGTAACCATTGGGTACGACACATTGCCCTTGCAAACAGCCTGTTTTCATTACTGCATTGTTCAACATGTTAAGGAAATGTATTTAAACATGAGACCCATTGAAACAGAAGTCAATAAAACCGAAAAAACAAAAAGAACTAGCCATGTCCTCTGGATATTGTTGACTAGATTCATGTGAAAAATCAAAACCCTCAAATATGTCTCAGCTTACAAATGAAATGGAAATGGCTGACTGTCCCCTGGAGCTGGCTCGCAACAATGGGCCAGAGAACGACAGAAAGGGAGAGGGAAGGAGCAACAGGAGGGAGAGCGAGGAGGGGGGGCGAGCCAAAGAACCGAAATACCAGAGAACGAGCGAGACGGTGCAACTTCTATTACAAGAATATCTATGACATCATGCTTTACAGAAATTCTTCTGTACCGACACATGGGCTGCTGCCGTGGAGCTGAAATGAGACCCAGATGGCGAGCGTGCCCGGCCTGGCCCAACCTGGCAACTCAGGGGAGGCAGGAACAGTGTCAGTGGTCCCTGCGATTCAAATCTTCTATTGTAAACTAAACAGGAAAGCGGATCTTAGCTGTGGAGCGGTTCTATATAACAGACCGCGGTAAATGTGGTGTCCTTGTAGGTCTACTGTAAGGGTCTGGTTTCCCTCTGCCTGTACCAGCGTCTCCTCTCTCTCTCTCTCTGAGCTGCTGGCATGCAAGTGGGTTGCAGTTCAAAGAAAGAAACTACGCCGTCTTCTCAAAGCTCCCTTGTCTTGACTGATTTGATGTGTCTGGACCAGTGATTGACAGCCAGGGGTGAGGCTGCTGAAACATTCTAGACTCCGTCCACGACCTAAAGATAGCTATTGATGTGAACGGCCCTTGCATTCGTGCTCTCAAACGTCCTCCACCATATTTATCATCAAATCTGCCGTTTTTTTAAAAATTTGAGCCGTGTGTTTATATCCTGCGCTCTATTTTTAGAGCTGCTGGAGCGAGTACCAGTATGCGCTCCACAGACCGGGAGCAGAGCCAGCCGGCAATTGATACAATCATATCCTAATGCAGCTACCTTGTGGGTGGCGAACATGTCGGCTCTTCCTCACAAAGCACAAAGATGCATGTGTAGGTTTACCTTTGTGCCAAAATGCTTTGAGCGGAGCAGCAAGCAAAATGCTCTCTGTTGGGACACATAGTAACTGACTTTGTGATCAGAGACAGGATGGCATGCTCTTCTTTGAAATGCACTGTCATATCAAATGCATCTGAAGCCAGATAAAGGCCTGCCAACCATAAGAACACATGGAGGTGAGGGTTTCGTCTAAATGTGCGTCAAAAGTGCAAAGAAACAAGACTGAGCCTCCAGCTGACTTTCAGCCGTTATGAAACAGACCATCGCATGGCAGGGTGACAGCAAAAACACAGCAGAAATTGAACAAACGTGCAAAATTACACATATGAGTGACTAAGGCTACCATTTTCAACTTGCCTCAAAACCCACTTGGCAAGCAGAAGTTTCCCACAGTTCCCTTCACAGCCCATCAGTCAGGCCGGAGAGGAGCGGGGGCCTGACTGTCAGGGGTCAGCGCTACGCTGAACACGGAGAGAATATGAAGCAGCTGCCTGGGACAGGAGAGCCTGACGTGTCCCCGTGTGTGTGTGTGTGTGTGTGTGTGTTTCTCATTCCTTTACATAAATGATTATGGGTCATGGTCAAACATTAGCATGCATTAATGTATTAAACAAACGCAGTGCTTTTCCTTTTGCACACAGCAGCGGCTTCAGAAATATTTGCAAGGGGGTGCATTTGTAGAACAATAAAAACAGACTGAAAGCCCTTCCTGGTTCTTGGTAATAACAGACTGCACATAATTAATAGTTACATTATATTAATAAATGAATGCCAAATAAACATACCAATATCAGCTCCAAACAGCCTACAGCCAGGCCCCTGGACACAGACATGCAAAAGGCCCCCACCCATCCTGCGTCTTTTTGTACTCGTTCAGTGTCTCTGTGTAGTCATTTGTGTCTTTTTGTGGTCATTTTGTGTCTCTCTAGTCATTTTGCTTCCCCGTGTTTTGGTTCTGTGTATTTTTGTGGACATTTTGCGCCTCTTTGTAATCGTTTTGTGCCTCTTTGTGGTAGTTTTGTGTGCCTTTAAGCTCATTTTGCGTCACTCTGTAGTCATTCCTGGCTCTGGTTCTGCTCCAGGGCCTACATCCATCCATGATGCTAACAAGCCAACCACCTATCACCTTCGGACTCTGGTGGGTGGCCGGTCGGATTCCATGCGAGGGCCCGTGCAACCCCTCTGGCCCCAGCCCCAGTTTTTATGGACACATTTGTAAGTCATGCGACTCCAGCTGATAGGAATTTGAAAGTGGCTGCTGCCAACACAAATGCCTCCTGACAAAATGATGGCAACCTTGCCTGCAGAGTCATGGGAAATTGTCTCGCTGCCTTGATGCCCACCGCCAGTGAATGAAACCAACTGCTCTCCCTTAACCACACCTCTGTTTCTCACTCCTCTCTCAGTATGTGAGTGTGGTGCAGCAGGGAGGAGAAATCCAGACAGATCATTAGCACCGACCACTCTGCATCCCCACTGCCAGACCATATGGACCCACTGCTCAGTTGAAACAGCCCCTCCCCTGGGTCTTCTTCTTTTATGCAGAGGTGTCAGGCCACCCGTATTTCCTCTTTGGAGGACATGCTCAGTCTGGCTTTTCTGCGGGTTTATCCGATGACACCGCTCACACAAAAAGGGAGATGGTGAAAGGGGGGGGCTCCCGCTGACAGCGAGATAGATGCCGCAAGTAACAACCTTTTGTTTTAGTAAAATACACTGAGATGCTGGCTTTGCGGAGGCAAAAGGCGGAGGCCAAGGGGAACAACTTGTTCACTTGTTCCGTTTGGTTGAGCAAACCATGGCACTGTCAGGACTTGTTGCTTTTCCAGGTTTGCTTCCCTGTAGCTCAGAGGGGCTTGAGCTGTTGATATAAGCCCCCCCTGCCCCGCTGAAAATAAGCATCACAGCAAATACACGCGCTCGCTGCTGCTGGAATAAAAAGTCAGACCTGGCTTCAGATTACCTCGCGCTTTGTCCTCTCTGAATAGTTTACTGGCTCTAATGCGGCAGTTTATACTCTACGTGCCAAAAATGTCAATAAAACCGCCTTAATCGCCCATCCAATCTGTAATAGCACCTGCTTGTGGAAACATAACACGCCCCTGCAGTCTATCTCTGCAGCTGCAATGTTTCCTTCCTATTAAAGCGCTACTACAGTCGGAAACACGGGTCAAAACGCAATTACGCATTCGGACAGGCGCGCTTTCTTTGCTGAAATGACTTCCTGCCCTTTCTTTTCCTCTGAATGTTGATAAAAATCAGGGGTCAACAAAGTGCACATTTGTTACTGGGCAAAATATGTAGCCTCTGAAACCGATCTTGGCATACAGGAAAATATGGCACGATATCAGCTTTAATTATAGAAGAAATTGCGAGCATTTAAGTTTCTTTAAACAGGACGATTTTTTTATAAATATATCAATTTGTGCTACAAAATTTAATGACTGAATTAAACGGCTTATTTAAACAATTTCTTTTTTATTTAGGCCTGAATGTATTTCCATTTGGAGAATGAGTTTTATGTAAATCCATGTCACTCTTTTCTGTGTCAGCAGTGGTTTACTTCGTTTTGCGCATATAAAACGTTAACAGCAGAAAGAGGCACTTTGATTTTTCAATAAATAATTTAATCAATTTAATTTAGTTTAAATATTTAATGTAATGAATCGGTCTCTTGCTTTTAATAATCCGGATGCTTCTTTTACCGGTTAGGTCGTGGGATTGCAGCTCGAGGCCTCTCTCCTCTCTCTTTGCCTCTCCTGGGATTTATTTAGCGACAATCAAATGAATCATTAGCACATTTAACGCCGGACCATCGCCTCTTTAATCTGGGCCTACAGCGCGAACATTTATTCAGAGCAAAATCAAGAACATTGTGTCTGCAGAGGAGAGCTGTTTCTGTGTTTGATTCCCAGCAATAAAACAGAAAATGTGAAATTCACATGAACGAAAAAACATCAGGCCGGTGCGTCATTTTTGTGCGTAACGGCAGGACTCGGTGATCACCAAAATGTCCTGATTTGTGACAGCACCTTTTCCACGAATCGAATAACATAATGAAGCAAGAAAAATATTGAATGCAGATGAATTCCACGGTGAAGGACAAAACGGGGGGTTCACTTACCGACACACTCGTTGGCTTCTCTGGCCGTGGCGCGCTGCCAGGGTCGATCATAGTGGAAAGGTTTGCACCTGTCGCACTCCGGTCCCGCGGTGTTGTGTTTGCACTCACAAACCAGATTCCCTTCTCTGTCCTTGACGCATTTTGAAGCGTGCCCGTTGCACTTGCACCGTCCACCGACCTGGAGGTCGGACACGGCGTAAAAGTAGGAGTCTCGGGCCAGCTCCGAGTCGTCCTCATTCTCGTCCCCGAAAGTGTGGAGCCGGCTGAAGATCACCTTGATGTCGGTGGCCGTCACCCAGTCCTGCAGCACCGGGGAGTTGTCGAAGTCGTGCGCCGACGGTCTGCCGTCCAGAGTGCTGAAGGCGATGAGTCCACCTGTCAGAGGGTGCATGTCCGTGTGGGAGTCTGTGCAGATGGCTTCTTGCTCGTTCTGCTTGGTAATTGCTGCTTTATTCTGCCTGTTGTACATTTTCTTGCATTGAGTGGAATAATATTGAAAGGGGACCCACGACTTGCCGTAGTCCATGGATTTGTAGATCGCCATCGACTCAGGTCTCGGTGAGCAAAACTGCAGGCTCACATAGGTGACCTCAAACTTTTTCCCAAGCGACAAGGTGAGGGTGACGTTCTGCGGATACTGCACGTAGTTTTCAGACTGCCAGCAGGTGAGGTTGTGGGGGTTGTTGAGGTCTGTTAAATACGCAGGTGGATGGGACTTCTTGGGGTCCCCGGCGTCGCACGTGTGACAGTCCCTGGTCCTCTCCTCTCCCTTCTCGGTCACCACGCAGTACCTGGCGGCGGGGTTGCCGCAGGTGCTGGATACGCGCACGTCCTTGCCAAACGCGGAGTTGACGAAGTCGGGGATGCACCTCCGCGGGTTCCCGTTCTCATCATAGCACGGGTCTGGAGGGGAAGACTGCGCCGCAAACATGCTGAGCCCGTATCCTCCAAAGACCCCCTTGGTCATCGCAGAAACTGTCACCAAGGTGACCCAAACCTCCAAAATCCTTTGCATTGTAATCCGTGCACCGCAGGGACTCTTGCGCTGAAACAAAATGGAGACAAATTCATCAGAATTAGTAATAATAACTTGTGATGAAGACAAAATCGAGACAAGCACAAAACAATGACAATAAATGATGCTCAGACAGATATATGGAAAACTTGGAGTAGCGAAGCATTTAACATTAATGTGTATGAAATATTCTTACGAGGCAAAGAAAACTCCACCCAGGACACTACCTCCAAATAAACTGCTCGGTCTGAAAGTGTAGAACAACTCCTAAGAATTTGGAGAACAACCTATCCTGTTTACGCACGAAAAACTCCCGCTGCAGCACTTCAGCCTTTCCCCGCTCTTTGAAATCCCGAAATAAAAATAAGATATGGCAAAAGCCCAGCTGGCTCTAAGTCTCCCTCTGCCTCTGTCTGTCCACTCAGTCACACCTCTGCCCACCTCTATCTCTGTCTGTCCCATTCCCTCTCTGTTATAATAGAGAAAAGGGGGTCCACTCATTCAGAGGTGAGGAGTCGGAGCCTTGTCGGAGCAGTGTCTCTGTCAGGGAGAGGAAGCGGCGACATCTTGCGGCGGATTACTGACACTACAAGTAAAACAAAAACCCAAATCCGCCGCCAGCAGAGTGAAGAGGTGAACTCTGGTGATTTGAAGATAGAGAAAATGAAAGAGAAATACGGTTATTTACAGCTGAAGTAATTGTCAAAAAACAGAAAAGTCATTCAGTTATTCACTGAAGTCTTCAAGCCCAAGCTGAGATCCACGATCAAGGGTTATATTCTCAGAGAAGAGAGAGCTCCTCCAGAGCCACATCAGACATCATACAACTGTTCTACAGGCAGAACAGCCACTTTACCCACAGTTCAGGTACATTTATGTTTGTGTAATCGATAGCATTTGTGTGTTAGGCCCAAGGCCTAAAACAACAACAAAAATACTACCTTTCTTTTTTGAAGGAATCAGAGGCAGAAAATCTTACTTGGCATGTTTTTGATCAAGTTTTCCACCATGTTTTGTTAATGTGATTTAGTTGCAGAAAAACTCAATGATCAGAAAGATGTGACAGCATATCAGTCTACATCTACACCTCCTCCTTATGTTCCTACTGAGCTGAAAGTCAACACCCAACCTGAACCAGTAGAGGGTCCGGGTGGAGGATATGGTGAGTGCCTACCTCTGGGAGCTGCTCCTCAGGTGGTTGAACAGCCAAATCCATTTATGGCAGCTCCCACCATGAGCTCTGGACCACCACTGAACCCAAACATCATGGAGCAGCCAGGTCACCTGTACAGTCAGGCAGGTGTTTATAGGCAGGACAGGTAAGATACTAAGTATAAGTGAGGCCATTAGGAGTAGATCAATACCTGTATTGATACAGATATTTGTCGATGGTGGATGCTTTATGCCAAAAGAAAGCAAGAAAAAAAGAATAATTTTAATCTAAGATCACTTAGTTGTTCCTTCACTTGTGTTGACTTGTGTTGACTTCTGTTGACAACGAGCTGTTCAACACTACTGTGATCTGCTGATCAATTAGCCATAATCCAAAAGTAATCATTCAAGTGGTCTCAGAGTAGTGAAACTGTCATGTGACTGTCCTGAAAATATAATGAGAGGGAAAACATCCACTGGTGAGACATTTAATTTAATTTTCATTTTGATTGATTGATCATTCAAGTTTTCTGACATCTTAAAAAGGAAAATTTTAAAAAGCAGTTCAAAACTCCATAAGAAAAATGGCACATTTTTAGAGCTCTTTAGCTAGGAGGTGAAGCTGTATGCTCTTGAAGCTTGGTTGCAGCATAAGTTCTCCTCTCTCAGTGACTTGACTGCATGTGAAACAGCACTGATACAAGTGTTTCAACAAAAAACTGATTTATTATTAGGCCAGCAAAGTTTGGAATAGTTAGTGATTATTTGTACAAAAGCTTAAAGGCCCAAAACACCACAGGTGGATGTTGCAGGTGGATGTTACTTCACCAACAGCTCAGCTAATTTTTCATTCACAGTTTGAGCTCAGTCTGAATGGAGTCAGGACTCGATTGCATGAATAACTTGTTCAGCTTTTGGCATCGTGGTCAGCTGACCTTCACATGGAAACACACCACCCTCAGCAGAAACATTCAGACATATTCTGGTTTTTTACCTGCGTGTGGCAGATTCTCCGCCTGTGATTGGACTCCACAGCGGCTCATTCAAACAGTTATTAGAATTTATAGGGAGGGGAAATCCTGACACCTGGTGGACAGATGACACCAGTGCAGCTCATCTACTCACCTGTTCTGTGTGTGCTCGTGTCTCCAGAATAACGCTGCACCAGTGGTGAGGCTCCCTGATGGGTTCATCCAGAGCCTGCGCTGTGTTGGACACCTGTAAGCAACACATACATACATGCAAAGACACACACGAGTGAGCTTAGCCGCTGAGCTTCTGTTTGCATCCTCACACACACTCTCTCAGCTGTCGAATGAGTTTATCTGTCTCTCTTTGTCTGTGTAGGAACGGAGAGCTGCTGCATGAGCTCCCACAGGTTTTCCCTCCTCCCGCCTCTGCTCCTCCACCCAACACCTCCAGCTTAAAGTAGGTTTGCTCAGTTTTGATCCAAATGGATGTTTCTCTTTGTTTCTGACTGGCTCATGATCTGCGACAGTGGTCATCATTAATAAGTCAGAGTCATAATCAAATCGCAGTCTTCTTATATTTAATTTCTATCTGCTGTTTCATTTCTGTTCTTTGTCTATCAAATATGTCTGCATGAGTATGATTAGAATCAGTGTCTGTTAATGAGTTTAATGCACACACAAGTTTACATTTTACGCATGTCTTGTATTATTCTGCTTATCTTCAAATTTCCATTGCGGCAACATGAGCTCTCACTCTGTTTTTGTTCTGTAGAAAGAGAAACCAGCAGGAGGGCAACCAGCCGTACGTCATGAAGCCACCAAACGCCTTCATGCTGTTCATGAAGGAGCAGAGGCCCAATGTTGAGGCCGACGTCAGGAGAAGAGGGACTGCAGCTGTGAATGCAGTCCTGGGTCAGAGCGAAAGTGCGCTGCTTCTGTATGTACTCAGCCTGTAGTTATTTGTGTGTGTGTGTGTGTGTGTGTGTGTGTGTGTTTAAAAACCTGTTCTAAATATGGATGTGGGTATATAATGTCCTCCTTTGGAGACCTGACCATGGAGAGTTTTATCACCTTGTTCCAGGGCTTCATCACCGGAAGTCCTGGGGACCCACGTCCTCCCAGGGCACTCTCAGATATACAAACAATAACTTATAGCAAAAAATACAATTAAATCAAATCTTGGCCAGATTCAGGAAGGCCATTTCTTCTCTACTCACTTCCGCTCAGATTGTAGTCCCTCCTCTCCAGCGATTTCATTGGCTGTTGACCACAGAGTGACAGTTGACATGCACAAAAGTAGCAACAATTTCAACTTTGCCAATATATTGTTTCATCATTTTTAGGATTTGTTTACTTTTTCTAAGTCGAATTTCATATTTGGGAATTCATTTAAATTGCACTTATTTTATTCGTAAACGTAATAGCATTTTTATTTTGAAGGTTGAGTTATCTGGGAGTCTCATTGGGCTGCTCTCGCGGCACCGGGCACATGGTGGGCATGGACAGTTGCGCAGTGAGTACATCCGTGAAGATAGAAGGCTTTTCCCTTCCTTGCATGCAGCCAACAAGGTATTTGTCACATTTGTCTTCATTTCACTTTGTACTTGTGCTATTTCACATGCTGTGCATATTATTTTTCTATGTTAGATCAACATGATTTCAACTTATTTTCTTGGTAATGTTTGTTTAGTTTTCACGGTGGATTTGGAGAGAAATCTTCAAATAAATCAGTAGCAAGAAAGAGACGCAGAGCCGCACCTGAGCGCGTTGTCTGTGATCACAGCCTTAAATGTTGCCCCTGACAAACAACCCTATTTGTAGTAAAAACTTAGTTCTTAGTAAGAACTTAACTGAAACTAAACATCTTTTAAACAATAAAAATTACTGATACAAGCAAACACACACACACACACACACACACACACATACACCCAACCAAAAAGTTTATAGGAAGAATGCAAGAGGAAGGGAAAGGACACATAGTCCACCCACAAGACTCCCCAGTTGGCCTAATTGAACTCACAGATGGGAGGACTTGCTAATGAGTTTTCCTATAAAAGCTTCCGTGCCCAGCAGCCAGCATTCAGACCGGCTGGTTTTACTGTCTGTTCCTTTAACCCGCCCCCTCCTCAGCAGGGTGAGCCAGCGGGAAAACGGTTTGGCAACTGTTCAGTGTGAACCCTGGGAGAAAGATGGCTGCCAGTGCTATTACTATTAGCCATACCTCCATTATTATCATATGCATACTGTTGTATTATGTACATAAACTATCTGTTACTAATATGTACATATATCACATACATAAATATCATCATATATGTATCTATACTATGCTATATATAATACCCTCAGTGTTATATTAATAAAACTGAATTGAAGTTAGTGTATTTGACTAACTAACCAGCAATCGTGACTCTCAGTCCTTTAGCCCTTCAGCTATCCTCCATCGGTATCTGTATCCATCATCTGTAGAAAGAAAAAGCGTGAAAGCTGGCAGGAGGGCGACCGGCTGTACATGAAGAAGCCACCAAACACCTTCATGCTGTTCATGAAGGAGCAGAGGCCCGATGTTGAGGCCGACGTCAGGAGAAGAGGGACTGCAGCTGTGAGCGTAGTCCTGGGTCAGAGAGTAAATGTGCTGCTTCTGTATGTTTGACACGCCCAGCCTGTAGTTATGTGTCAGTGTGTCCACAGTGGAATTCACTGTCAAAGGAGGAGCAGGCCAGATACTACGAGCAGGCCGAGAGAGAACGACTCCTCCACGCCCAGCTACACCCGGAGTGGTCCAGCAGTGAAAACGGTTTGGCAACTGTTCAGTGTGAACCCTGGGAGAAAGATGGCTGCCAGAGAAAACGCAGCGCTGCAACCATGTATGTTTGAACCAGAGTCAGACCCTGAGCAAGAAGAGTCTCCTCAACGAGGATACAACAGGACGTTTTTGTATGGTGAGTAATGATGATGATGTCAGTTAGATATTTTTTGCACTGGTGTCAGGATTGCTAGATAATCCGGATAGTTAGGAGAGCTCATACAGGGTGATGGACTTCCTGTCTCAACAGGGGCTATAAGGAAGGAACCTGGCATCTGACTGCAGAGGTGGTCGTTAAGATCATGCCAGGGCTACAGAGGAACTGACCAGGGTTAATATCAGATAAAGTATTGTGCTAGTCTTTTGCTGCGACGTGTATGTTTTGTGGTTTTAACTTCACAGTTGGTAGTTGAGAGGGATCACAACAGTGCCTATAAACAGGAACAGTGACTGACTCTTTACATTTGACATATTTTGAATTCATGATTATATTAGTTCTTCCCAGAAGTATAATTGATGATGATTTTCACCATCTTAATTAGCACTGTACGTCCATTTTCCTGTGAGATGCTCCCAAGCGAGCTGTCCTTGATGCAATGCTGGTTTTAGTCAGACCAGGGCCGGATTAACCCACCAGAGGTTCCCGAGAATAAAATCACAGTAGGCCCCTATTACCCCCTGTCTGTATATTGTGAATGTATTAGTAATGTTTGTGGTGACTCGGTTGAGCAGAAAGTTAATTGTATTGTACCATCAAAACCCTCAATATAAACTGAACTATTCAAAGCCATAAAAATAGAAGAACTTTAGCTCTTGGGAGCAGCTGAACCGTCCACGGCTCACCACAGAAGAGAGTAATGATGGACTCGAGTCATATGGAGCAGGAGTCTTTCCATTGCTTATAGACCTGGACATCTAAGCTGAACCAGACCTTTGGCGGCCTACAAGCAAAAAAGTCAAACTCGTCAAAATGTAGGAATTCTAGTGCATGAAATTGAAAAAAGCTGAAATAATAATCATCAAATATGTTCAGCTACAAGTTGAATTCAGGCCCAGCCTCCATCTTTATCTGACAACCAACACCTACAGCTTCTTCCTCAGCCTCCAACTACATCCACTAACATCCAGCTGCATTCAGCTCAGCCTTCAGAAAGCCATCTCCAGCACCTTCCTCCATCTGCAGCCTTTGCTGCCTGCAAAAAAACACGACGTCACAACTTCTGATTTTGCCTTGTGCGTCCTCATCTTTAAATGATCCAGTTATGGCTGCAGCTTTCCAGCATCTTCCAGGGTCCAGTCAAAACTACTTTTGCTACCATTACCATCTGACAGGTGGCTACATCTTCAGCCACAAGCCTTTGCCTGCAGCCTCTGGCAGCAAACTGCAACTTGAACATCAGCCTATATAGCCTCCGTCAACCAGCAGCAGCAGCCGTCGTCCACCCGCAGCTTCTAGCAGGCAGCCGTAACATCTGCCTCTGCCTGTGTGAAAGCCCTGAAAAGGGGACTATATGAATGAGAGATGTAGGGGCACAAACTTTCCTCAGTGTGTAATGACTGAAGGAAGGAAGCAACTTGTCTGAAAAGTAACTCAACAATCCCCCTGCTGGAGCCCTCTGGTAACTACTACCAATCTGACCACTGCTGGACTGCTGGAAACGTAAGAAAGCACAAAAGCACTGTACTCCAACTGCTGCACCTGGCCATGGTCATTATAATTCTAAACTATAACATGAAAATGCACATTTATCACAATGTGAATGTTTCTACATACAAGGCCATTAAATGTTACTGTGCTGCTTGTTGTGACTTGCTGATGATGCGCATTATTCCATCCGTCACACCTACAGCCTCTGACAGCCAGATGGTTCAGCCTCACCAGTCGGATCCAACTCCAACATCCAACTCCAACATCCATCTCCAACATCCTCCGACAGTCATATTCCTCAATTACAGAATTTAGCAGCGAACAGCAGCCACAGTGTCTCCATGTAGCCATATGTGACACAGGCCTCCACCTGCTCCTTCCAGTTTTCAGCCACCTAAAGTCTCAGACAGCCGGTCAGTCCCAGCTGCTGCCAACAGTATTAAGCAATCAGTTTCCGCTTCCATCTCAGCCTTTGCCTGAACACCTTGGCAGGCCGTCTGGGCTTTCCACAGTTCTGTCGAACCAAAATGAAATTTCTTTACCAAACCAACATCCAGAATGTTTTGTTTTTTTGTTGTTTTTTTCTTTTTAATGTGTGTGTGAGATAAGACCTGTGTCTGTATGCTATGACGTCCTGGTGACCTTGGTCTTTTCTCTGGTCATAAATCATTTGAAACAATATAAGATCAGTTGGAGAAAAATGGCTACAATGTGGTCTTAATAATTTTTATCATTCTATAAACACATTTTTGCTTATACTGTTTAGTCAGTTTCATTTCATCAGGCTTTTAAATGTCAGTAATAAATGTTAATAACTCACAAATGTAATCCACCCACTTGTTGACACCACTGCAGTTCCAGTCTTCCTTTTCAGAAAACAGACATAAAGCACAAAAGTTTAGGCACTTTTTCTGGGCTAAGTTCATGGGGAAAAGGGTGGAGGCTTGGATGAGGATGCACATTACTACATGCACTTGAACAGACTTTGTTCTACACTGTAAGAAATGTCCCTGTTAAATTACAGTAAACTTCTGGCAGCTACAGTTGCCAGCATGAAACTGTTATTCTACTGCTTACTTTTAGCTTTACATTATAATACTGTCAGCTGGTTGGTTGCATGATGCTGTTATTTTAGTGTTCCTACTGTAATCCTCATAACCAGTTTTTTACTGTGAAATGTATTAGAGAACTGTAGAATGAAAACCCTGAAAATTGTGAGCACAGAAATGACTTGGACAGGTGAATAACTTACAAAATGAGTCTTTTATTAAAGTCAATGCAGGATACACCATTCCTCATGCTGAACACTTAATTACATTCAGTAGCTAATGAACTTCACATAATAAAATGATTGTAAAATAAAATCTGAGAGAACAACTAATCACGTCAAACAGGTTCTAAACAATTTGTATACAACTTTCATATCATACTTAATGCACTTTACCTTCAGTGTCCACCTTTCATGAGTTATGATCATGTGCAATAGAAAGCAAGTGAAAGAACAAGCCTGGAACTGCATTAAAGAGACAACTGGAGTGAACTATACTGAACTGAACAGACCATAATACTGAGACTTGCTACCTTGACCCTCTGGTTGCAGTGTGGACTCATCCTTTGAGACAGTGAGGTCCAGTGAGGAGACGTGTTGTGGCCTAAAGCCCCAGGTGCTTCTGGGACCCCACCGTCCCCTCGCTGGCCTTTGGTCCTCTCTTGGGGTTGATACCAATGAAGCACCTGCATGTGCAATAACAGAGATGGATATATTTGGTGTGGCAAGTAAAGATTGTCTGCATGCGATGCATTCACCAAATAAAAGGATGTTTCCTCATGATAATCACCTCTGTGTCTCAGCATTATGAGACAATGTTCTCATTTTTATACTATAATATACAATAATGCTTAGCTATTTTATAATTATGAGAAACAAAACATTATTAAAAGTTTCTCCACACGAGATGGAGAGAAAAGCAACGTGACACATCAGACAGAACAACAAACATAGACATATAAAGGTAGATGCCTCATCATGGCCCGTTGCTGCGATACGTCAGCATGTCCGCCATGTTGGATGAGGCAGATCGGCCCGTAAACTAATGCAAGGAAATAGACCGAACTTTATGAAGTGCCTTTCTACAAAGTGATTTAAGTTAATACATTTTATCTACCCATTACACTAATATATTTGGGAGGCAAATATGCATCAAAAACAATGTATGTAATTTTTAATGTGATGATTAAAAATGTTTAGCTATTGTTGTAGCAGTTAACAAGAACTAAAGCGGTGGAAGTATGATTGTATCTTAGCAGTTAGCATTGGCATTTAGCAGTATAGGTGAATCTAGCTGTATTGTCTTCTTCTGTTCTTCTTAGCAGATAGGGGTTAGCATTTAGCATTAGCATTAGCTAAATGGTAGCATCGGTACTGGCCACTACCTGGGGCATCTCTGGGTCAGTTGAACATGGCAGTGCTGTTTGGATTGTGTAGGAGCACCGCCTAGAATCCTGGAGGTGTCGTGGGACTAAGTAGGCGAAATACCTTTGAGGGGAGGTATCAAACACAAAAAAGATTAATACGATATAAATTCAGCACAAAATGAGATTACAGGGTAAGGCTGGCTTAAAAGCACAGTACTTTGTTAGGTAAAGCACAGGAGCAGGATGGATATAGATGGATGGACCGTGTCTGTTGTCCGGGAGGAGAGCAGCACTTCCAGTCAGAGGAGGCTGACAATCGTCTTCTTCACCTCTGTCTCTTCTTGTTATTCTCCCTTCTAGCGTGATTAAAAGCAAAGATCCACAACACCTGGTGGGACTGGATGAGGAAGAAGCAGATGAAGATTCACTGCAGCTGAAGTCACTGGAAGTGGTCACATCCACAATACCTTCACAGAACACTGGATGTAGATTCCTGCAGGAGGAAAGGATAATATATACATTGATTTGTCCTCAAACTAAGCTTGTTTCACACATCCAGCTCTTCCTCCACCCACAGTAACCTTCTCTTTCTCCACCCACTGCTTGCATCCTCGATTAGTAACCTACAACCACTCGCTTCACTCCACCTCCAGGTCCTGGCAAGCAGTATTTTTATTCCTCTGCTTCAGCCACCAGCAGTAAGAGGCAGCATCGGCCTCCGCCTGCAGCTCCTGCCAGATATGTTCAGCCACATCCACCCACTGCACCCACCAGGAAGTGTGTGGTCTTCAGTTGTGACTACATCTCCAGCCACTTCCTTCAGCTTCTGCCAGCCAGCTCCAGCCCAGCCAATCAATAAGGTCAGTGCTGAACTAACAGAGTGGCTGGTGAAACCGCATGTGAGAAGAGTGATAACACATTTTTATATTTTCTTTACGTTTGTGTCTTCTCAGGCAGATCACCATCAGCTGGTCTATCAGTGTTGTTTCCAAAAGGATCATCAAACTGCCCCTGGGTCAGGTGTCAATCATGGTGAAGTCCAACCTGTGTGACCTTCATGGCATGTCCCCCAAAGGGTTTGCAGAACACAATGAATAAACTGAGGGGAGTCACAATTTTTTAATTGAGTTTAATTGACTTGTACATACTGATATTAAGGTTATGCAGACATGCCCACTTTGCCTTAGCCACACACTCAGCGCTGTGTTGCAGCACCTAGATGTGACAGACACAGGACACCCATCCTTTGAAACAGCTGCTGGTTTAGATAAATCAAGCATGTAAATTGTATTTGAAGCCAAACTGAAAATACTTATGAGCTTAAAGGCTGAGCTCAGTCATCTTAAATAAATAAAGTTTTACCCCTCTTTTTCATTACTTTGCATATATGACAATCATTTGCTAACATACACATTTGCTATTCTATACCAATTAGTCAGGTGTATTTTAGCCACATATGTGCTTGAATTTGGCAGATTCTCACTGTGACCTCTAGAGGGCAGTGGACACTTGTAATTCAACTTTGAATTCCATTAAGCACGAAGACAAACACAATGCCAAAACACTTCAAGTACAATCTTTCAAAATAAAACAATAATATATCAAGTTTACGATTGGACTGTATGTCTTCCCCCTATCAGAGGACTGATATCAGCTCTGTGATGTTCACCCACCGCACTTCAATACAATCTTTGACGACAGTGTGTCTGTGCAGACTGACCAGCCATTCTTAAACTCTATGTGTGATCGGTGTGTCTTCACTGTCGTGCTATCAGAGCACAACTGATCAGATAACCATTGAACCATCGCAGGCCATTAAGGCACACTCCTCAGTGGCTTTAATAGTAATTAGTAATGGAAAAACTGAAATGAATTTCAGAATGCATTGATAATTTTCTCCTTTGATCTGCTAATCAGGGACTATTTGATGTTGGGAAGAGTTGGCACTAAGTTAATTAGAAATTTAATATATCACATTAGTACCCCTTTATCGCACAAATGTAATTACAAAGTACATCCTCTCTGTTTAGGCTTGCACAGCAGGGAGAAAACTCAACAGATCGTTCGACTAGATTGCTTCGTTAAATATTCTCAGAAATAGACGCCCCCATATTTTGCTTATCATAAGGATGGGATGTGATAAATGTGACAGTGCACTGATCTCCAGTGAAACTCTGTGGTGTGTATACTTCATTAATAACCACTGTAGTTACACGTCTTTAAAGCCTCTCACGCCTCTGCGTTTTCAGTCATTCTGCCCGATTAGACTCTTCTTGAAATTACACTGAGCTATGATCGATTCACACAAGGTCATCAAAGCACCAATAAGAGTGAAAAATGGGTAAGTGGTCCTCAACAAGTGCACCTGAAGAGTGAGAGAGGATGTCACACAAGCACACCCACACAAGTGAACACACTGGGGAGTAGCACTATGTGAGAGCCTCATGCAGCATTTAATGGCATTTTATTAACATTAGTTTGGGACCCACTTTACACGTTTAATACAAAGTGGCCTTCTCAAAATGTGGTTATCCACATGTTCATAAAAGCCAAAACTTAACCCACTTAAGTATTTAGTTTGCCAGATAAAATACCAAAGGTAGCACCATAATATGAAGTATGGCAATGAAGGTGAAATTCCATCAAAATAAGCCTGGTGATAATGGCCATATTCTGACCTGGACTAAGGGACTAAACTGCAAGGAAAAGCTATTCCATTCCATTCTCTTCTATTCTCGTATTCTCAGTGTGAATAGAGCCCCCTCACCCTGCCACTCGTCCCACACCGAAACTTTCTCCACAGCATTATTCGTGTGGTAATTCTTACTCCTTCTCCCAAACTCTTCATCCAATTCTCCGTCTCTCACCATTACCCCCAAACCATTTACCAAGTCTGCATGGCTGCAGCCCAGGAGGAGGTAAAGATACAGCAATGCACAACACACAACAATGCGAGGCCAAATCTCCCCAGAAGCAAAAAAGAACTGGCATGAATGTGCAGATACGAATGGCTTTGCTTGCTCCTTAACAAACTGAAACCCAGAACACATTTTTTGTACTGTGTGCCACCAAGAAAGATAAATGCAGGCATATAACGGAAACCTTTGAGTAATTTTTGAAAACCTGATTTTCAATAGGCCTTTTTAGGGTGAATGCTCTAAAAATTACTGAAGGAACTGAAGAACAAATCATCCACTATGTCCTTCTCACAAGTGCAGGTTCACATCTTGAGTTTGTTTTTCTTGCAGCACCCACATTATTATGTCTTGTCTGAGCTGGGGGCTTTTTTTCTCTCATTACTTGAACTTGGATGCCAGAATTTGCAGAAGTGGTTGGACCGACAGCAGTAAATGCAGTTTTTTTATGGAATACCAAATAGTGCACAAAGGTAAACCAAAGAGAGCCACAGCTGTTCAATTACACGTACAGTTTAACAGCTCTTCATAGACTGCAAAGCACACATTTCCACTTTACTCAACTGTATGCACTTAATGAGTTTGTTTTGCCACTTCCAACTGTGAAACTCTAATGGACTGAGCATGAGGAAACATAAACTACAGGAGCAAAAATGTGCATTAATCAGTGGAGCTGTGGGTTTATTAGATCAGCTGTAACAATGTGTTAGATGAAGTGCTAGGTGAAGTATCTAGATATCACTCGAGTCTTCCTCCACAACAGTTCGTATTAACTGTGGAGGTGGACACTGATGGACAGTCAGGGATCAAGGAGACTGTCATTTCCAAGTCAAGACAGTCTGTGTCTGTAAATCGACTGAGCTGCAGGCTGAAGTAGGCTGGCACTTGAGTCGATATCAGGAGGAGCTGTTTGAGGGTCTGTCCCACTCCACCTGGTTTCGCACTGGAATGCACACTGCCTTGCTGGGAACCAGCTGATCCTTCTTGTCCTCTGGAGGTAAATCCCTGCTCAAAACGGGCACATCATCGCCTGTGGCGTTCACCTTGGCAGAGGCGGACATGTCCGGTCCTTGCAGCACAGTATTGTCACAGTGCGTCTCCCTCGCACTGCTGCTGCTGCTGCTGCTGCTGCTGTTACAGTGGGGGATGGGCTGTGACACACACGCGGCTCCACTGGTCAAGTCTGAATTCTCGAAGTGAAAGAAGCTGCTGTTTTCACTAATCGCCAGTCCAAAGCTCTCTAGCATATTCATTACTGATGATGTGGACGGGCCACTGGGCGTCTCCTCTTCAATAAGACTCAGCGTGGGCAAGATGTCCACCAGCTCTGCCATCTCCATTGGCCGGATCACCTCAGTGATGCAGGAGGGAAAGTCCTGCTCCTCACCGTAGGACTCCTGTGTGTCCAAAACCGCGTACCCCATTTCCAACTGTGTAACAGCTGCAGGCTCTAGTCCAGATTCGATCAATGCGCTTGTGCATCCCAATTCTGACTGGCCGACGCTCGTCAAGTCTACAGTTGATTGGGCGGCGATGTCCACAGGGTATCCTCCCTTGGCGACGCCCTCCGCTAACACCGTCGTGGCCTCTTCAGGGACAGCCATGGTTCCTGCTTGAGCGGAGACCTCAGCAGTGACAACATTTGGGGGAGTCATGCTGACAAAACAGTCTGAAAGAGAAGTGGAAAACAAAAAGAAGTTTAAATTATGGCAGTATTTAAGCCTTAAGCAGGTTACAGTAATTCAGCTTTGCAGCGATCAGGCTAAACTCAGATGGTGACCTTGTCGCTGTGAGTATATCAGCATGACCCCAATATCATCACTATACCTGTAACGGCTTGTCTCTGTGCTTGCATCCGATGTGGCCACGTCAGTCTGGCGGTCAAACCCTCCTCCTCTTCTTCACCATCAGGACGCGCAGGCGGGTCTCCACCCATCACCAGGCCTAGAGGCACCGCCCCCACCCACTGCTTGGATCGAACACACTGTAGACAGTCCATGATCCAGCGGGCGTCCCTCCACAACACGTCCAGCCGCTGCGCACAGAAGAAAATAAATGGCAACAGAGAAACTGTTAAATTAGTTCAACTGAAATCGCATTTAGTCATCCCCTTTTTCTACGCTTAATCATACACACTGATGGGTGAGTCCAAGTAAAAGCCTTTATTTTTTATTCATTTCCCTCATCAAGCCCATATTAATCAAATAAGAAGAGATGTATAATATGAAAAGCAGACAAAAGAGTATTTTTTAAGCTATGAGTCAGCTGAGATGTGGATTTTGCAGCAGCAACTGACGTGGATCAGTACGTCGCACTGTCCTGTAACAAGCTAACAAGCTTGTCTTTCACGTTTTCAGCCGCCTTTTGTTTCTGCTTTCATGATCTTACATGGGAAAGCTCAGTGATGTGGTTCAGACGCTCGCGGGCTTCCTGCACCTCCTTGGTGTCCAGCGCCTCCCGCAGAGCCTGCTGGGCCAGGTGAGTGTCCAGCTCCAGCCTCACCCAGGCCTGGCAGTACTGGGACAGGAAGTCCCGTTCATACGTCCAGAAGTGAACTGGTGATGGGGCAGAGTTAAGAGCGAAGACAAATCATGACATCGAAGCCCAGGGGAAAAAAAAAATTCAGAACCCATTAGCACACCTTTAGCATTAAATTAGAGTCAAACAGTCAAAAGTATGGATGAGAAGGAGGATCAAAGGACTAATTAGATCAGAAAAAACAATAAACATGACTCATCTTCAAAAGACCAAAAGATCCAATACTGCACCTCAGTGTGCTTTACTGGTGAGGGACAAATTGCATTTGATTGTTCATTTCTGAGGTTATTATTTTTTCCTTTGAAGATCAGACACATTTATTCATCTTAATGAGATGCATGGCATATAAAATGACTTCTGTCAATTTGTTCTTATGTGATGCTGCTGTTTTTCTTCAGTTAAAAGGGCTCCAGGACGCCATGCTGTTCCTCATAAGAGAAGGTTACCCTGGCAGGTGTTTTATCTTAGCATCAAGGTCCACAGTTCTCCCAGTTTGATGAATGCAGTATGAATCATAGTTTTCGATCTCTCGCTCTCTCTCAGCACTGCTTGAGAAACAGTGTGGCACTATTATGAGAGAGATCCGGTATTTATGCGACAATAGTTTTCCACCTACCCAGCTCAAAGACCTGCAGGGGCATGGTGAGCCCAGGCTCTTTGGTCCCCACCAGAGGCCAGTAGCTGGAGCTGAAGTCCTCGCTGGGAGGCAGCAGCAGCAGCATGGACAGCTTGTCTCCAAACTGCAGCAGCTCGCGGGTGTACACGCCATACTGGTAAGCCTGTCGCAGACACAAAAAACACGTCCAAGCGCTATGAGAATCTGTTAGAGGCTGAACTGCATTTCATCATGCCCTCTCTCAGAAAGGGGGTTTTGGAAGGTGGCTGTTTGGAACCAGTTTTACCCTGTAGAGGGGGATGTTGAGCTTCGTCAGGAGATGTGTGACTGCTGCTCTCAGAGACCTGATGAACTCCACCAGCCCGCTGCTCTCCATCAAGCTCTCATCCTCGCCGCTCAACAGGTTCTGAACGCTGCCATTGGTTGTGGTGTAAACATGACTCTGAAGCCACGCCCATTCCTCTCTGTCACACAACGACAATGCATGAAGAGCTTTCATATCAGTAGCTCTGCATTGTGGCCTATTGAGTACTAACTGCATGTAGTTTATATTCATCCAGACCATTTTCCAAAGAATATCTCATGTTTTTTTTTTACTGATTTATGCTGCCTTGTTAGTGGAGGCTTATGGAAAAATTCAACATCTAAGAGTTGAGAGCTGCCTGCCAAACAGCCCCCTTTCTAATGCCAGGAACTACCACATTTGAAATATCCTTTTTAAAGCATTTGGGTCTCTGTGCAGCACCAGAGAGCAGCAAGCGTGGCATGGTACGATCTGGAAAAAGCTCAGAAACATCACGTTTGTGATGGGCCTGGCTCAGCTGGTCTCAAACGGCGTTACCTGGAAACGTGGGCATTGTGTCGGACCCGTGTGTGGCAGAGCAGATTGGGCAGCCTCTGTGGCACCAGGACCCTGATCTGGTCCACTGAGCTGCACAGTTTCAGGATGCCCACGTACAGACCCGGCTGGGCCCACTGAATGCTGTGCCTGTGGAAGGACAGTTTCTCCTGGACAACAGAGAGAAACAGATTCAATGTCTGGGATTTTAAATTATGTTAAGAGGATGTGATTTTTAGATGCCTTTTATTGACTGTGTCTCTTTCGTTTTCATTTGGTTAGTTAATTTGAATGAGGTTTGCTAAATTCCACTGCATTTTCAGGGCTATTTGAGTTGCATAGAAAAGAAAAACAAGGCTCAGTAATCAAGTCAGGAAAGTCAATACACTCAATCACTTAGGCACTCAGTGCTAAATACATTCTGTTGCACGTAGCAGCTGCTCACAGACTTGTTCTGTGTGTCCCTCGTTTACACAAACACAAACCCAGGTTCACCTTGAGCTGCTCGTAGAGCATGTCCATGGCAGTGGGCTCAGGCAGCAGAGGAGTTCTGCTGCGGTTCTTTTCCAGGCGGGCCAGGGGCATCCAGTGAAGCGGAGGGTCAGGAGGGCTTGGAGCGGTGCGGACAGATCAGGGTACAAATGAAATGCAACCACGTGGAACCACCAATAAAAACTCTGTTTGATTGATTTATATTGGGACAACACAGCCAGTATAACACCAGCAAACAACAGGCAGGCTACACTGAAAACATCATTCTGCACATGTGCTAAGCAAGCTCAGCCTGATGTCTGATTGGGCTAGTATCTCCCTCGTGCGAGCGGGGTTCTGATTTGGGTGATTGATAAAGTCTGGCAGACTGACTGAAAATTCAGTCTGGTAGATTCTGAAAATGTTTCTTTCACTGAAGATGTTTTTCAGACATGAATATGAGCAGCTGCGCGGTGAGTGGGAGACTGTCCTTCGAACAGAGGACGAAGGTTAAACTGTCCTTTGATGCTGTGTGCTCTTAGTGGAGGAAAGAAACATGTCTGAGAGGGATTAACTTTCTCACCTAGGAGGGTTTGGGAACTCCTTCAGAGTCACCAGTAAGACGTTGCCCTGCCGGTCTTTCAGAGGCTCGTAGTACACCTGGCCCAGGTCCACTGTTCCCAGCGAAGACTGAAGGCAGAGAAAGGTGGAGAGGTAAAACAGAAGCATGAGGACGAATACATATGAGGAATTTTAGGGATTAATGGAGTGAAACACAGGTTCTGGGGTGCAGGTATGTAGCCTGAGATAGGGAGACGAGGCACCAGCGAGGAGAGTAGGAGGAGTAAGAGCTAATTAAAATTGCAGTTAACCCATTTTGATGCTTCTTATCATGCAGAGTAAGCTGCTTAGCTTCCTACCTGCAGCTGGGAAACAGCTCTTAAAATGTTGTGCCTGTTCTGAAGGAGGGAGGAGGGAGACGAATGAGCAGAGGAGAGGGCCTGCTGGAGCCACGGCACTTGTTGCCATGCACAAGACAACTAGAAGGAAAGGAAAAAAAAAAATCACATTCAGTTTTAAACTGCATTTCACACAGAAAGGTCCACAGCCACTTGTGTGTCTGATTGTAGAGAATGTCGGCACATGTCGAACTAATGCAAACATGTTCAACCGATGGCTCACCTTAGCAAACCAAGGAAAGTCTTGGGTGATGGAGGTGGAGCAGCACTGGATCTCCACCAGTGGGATCTGATCTTCAGCCGTCACCAGGATGTTGTCCTTGTGGTAGAACACAGTAGCCATGTACACGCCCCTAATGAGATCAATGCGAGACAGAAAAAGTGTACAGGTGACTCTAGCTCTGTGGTACAGTCAGACGACTTTAACTTAACGCTACGTCAATCTTGACTGTAAAACGTTAAACCGTTACATCATGTGAAGCTTCTGATATCAACTTTGTGGCCTGATCACAAATCATTTTTGGCATCAAACAGTCTCTTCAGACGGAAATCTGTGAGAGATCAGAGAATTTCCTCAACTCACACAACAGCCCGAAATCCTTCAAGTGAAGTGAAAGCAAGGAAATTCATTTTCACAGGCCAAAATGAAAATGGAGGAAGCATATTCTTTCAAATGCCTTCATTTTCTGATAGTGCTGTTATCACTGTCAACATTTATTTCAAGTTATGCAAATGATGTTTGAGCCTACAAAAGCATTTCGCTTCAGCCAAAACATTCTGAGGTATCTGTGCAGTCCTCAAAGCTGTGCTGTGGTTCCTATTCGTGCAATTAGACCTTTTCCCTGTCCGTCCACTGTTAGCTGCTGTGGTGGGCGTGGTCCACTGAACGCTTGTGGCAGCAACACGCCTTGATCAGTCACATGCCACTGGCCACATTTCAGTGATTTCAAACACTGCTAACTGCAAACAAGCTTCAATGCGACTGCTGTTCTTTTGCAACACCCGTAACAGACACGAGTTTGGACTCGGCTTTGTAGTACACACGGCTGTAATCACATCACATTTAATCCGTTACTCCCCGCACCCTCAAGGCACAGTGGGACAGGTAAGACAAATGGAGCGCTACCTCTGTAGGAGACGAACAAACTTGGTGGCGGACTGGAACAGTTGTTTGATGCCTCGGGACACAGACAGACGCTTGCTGGGACTCTGGGGCTTAGAGCTCTCTGTGGAGAGGAGGATCAGACAGGATGAGAACCACTTTACTGCCAAAGTACATTCACTGTGCACGCACAACGTATTTGATTGAGCGGTAAAAACGTTTTTCTCTGTCGTGGAGAGAGCTGATACCCGCAGTACATGCTGCTGATAAGAAATTCTGTAACGTAGGAATAATATTAGATCTCTATGGAACATCTTAAAAAATGTTTCAGTGTCCTCAGCGTTCATTATGTATTCTGACACTTCAGAAGCACATTGTACACGTACTTCTGACACACACAATGCAGTCATACTGAAAAGAAGCCTTATGCAAGATCCTTTTTTTCATGATTTATTTTGTATTGGTACATGAAATAACCACCAAAGGTACCGATTTATGCAACAGATTTTCATAGAAAAGTAATGAAGAAAATGGGGACTTGAAAATTGCCAGTGTTAATATGTTTCTTTGTTTTCTTTTCATTTCATTTTCATTTCTTGCGACACACTGCGACAGAAAATAGCATTACCTATGCAGAATCCTCGGTAATGTGGTTCTCTGGCATCTTCCAGCAGCTTCCTCACAAGGCCCTCGTGATTTCTGAACTGTGACTTCACGCCGGTGCACTCTCTCCAACCTGCACGGGGAGAAAGAGAGAAACGAATCCTCACTTCCATTTTTACGCAATTAGGAAAAATCATTCAAGACATCAAGAGCTCATTGGCAGGCGAGTCCTGAGTGCTGCTTTCCCCTGTCTTGGTGATTAGGAGGCAAGGGCGATTGCATGAGAGACCATCTGTGTGCTATCACTCCGACGGTTTCACTGCTGATTCATTCTCAGCTACAGAAACTCTGCCTCCTTTAAAATTACATTCAAATGCATTTACAAGTTAAATTGTGTTACCTAACAGCTGGATATGACTGATAACACTACTTGTCTTGTATTCCGACTTACATTTGGGCTGACATTCATTTTTTTTCCCTTTGTTCTCCATTTCAAAAACACTGTGTGGCAACTTTTGCGTCATTGCACGGAATAAAGTGGAAAGTAACAGCCAGTAATGCCGCGAGATAAAGATTGTGAGCCGAATTCAAACTCAAAGCAGTGCGGGTACACGGCCCATAGACTCACTGTGACATCTTCAACTCTCCACATTTTAATAATTCATTAATCCTACCAGCCGTGAGTGGATTCCACTTCTTTCACATCAAGCTTGGTGTCATCCAAGTAATTTCATTACTCAGGGACAGAGAGAAAAAGAATGGAGCCCTTTCCCCACGGCAAGTCCACATTCATCAAAGTTTGCAGTTCAGTATACTCACTGGAGGGGGCAGCGCTGGCCGGAGCAGAGCACTGAGGCGGGCCCCATCCTTTCACGTTGAATGCGCTCACTCTAACAAAGTAATGCACTCCCTGCATTTGGAGAAGCACCAGATCGGCAAATTATCACCATGCATTAAACTTACGAACAAAGAAATGACCGCTCTCATTAGTAGATCATCTGGTTAAGGATATAAATGAGGAGGATGAGGACTTTTCTCTGACAGGAAGTGGTTCACCACAGAAGATGACGACTGGGGAGCAAACAAATACAGTCTGCATGTAGGCTTCGAGCTAATGTGTGTGTATTGTATGTACACATATAACCATTTAACTATGTGTGCGTGCATGCACATCCATGCATGTGTTGAGGATATGAAGGCGTTGTTCTGTACTGACTTACTGCTGTGAGTCCGTTGATACTATAGGATGGATTCTTGGTCTCTGTAACTTGGGTTGAGCCGAGGATGCGTTTGAAGCTGGCTGAGGTGCTCCATTCCACTGCAAACACAAAACAATCGCACTGACAGATCATTCTCTGGCTTTACTCAAAGACCCCATAGGAAAGAACTAAGGATTTGAGTGTTTACAGTGTTGGGGTACTTGCCGTACCTGGGCTTAATCTACTCTTGGCTGCAAAGTATGACATTTATGCAGCTGTAAAACTAAGTGGCAAAAAGAGAGTAGCCAATATAATATAAAGCTTTTATACCTGCCAGCCTAGCTTATGTGTGAGACCTTGATTATATCACTCCTTTATTTATCCATCAGGTCTTTGTCCATGCTTTGATCACGCCTGCTGCTCTCTTAATTTGTCCCTCCACTCGTCGATCTTGCCATCCTTCCATCTACAGCGTATAATATATCAAAGCCTTGTTATTCACCACTTACCTCTGTAACGGGTGATGAGCCCCACAGTGTCTGGCTCTTTGATTGCCACAAACAGAGAGGACGTACTGGTCACCAGTATGGACACGTGACTGGGAGGCCCAGGGAGCTCTGGTTGAAACATTTAGACAGACTGATGATCAAAATAAGCACGTAGTTAGTTCTGAGAGTAAAACAGAATACACTAACACGTGTATAGAGAGAATAAAAGTATAGCATTGTCTCAGAGTAATAAGTCAGTTTTGTATTTTGGCATGAATCTCATCATCCTGGTCCTCAACCTAACCAACCAGGGATGCTAGGAAAATGTAGAGGTTCTCCCCTTTGTGCCAAGACACAGAGTCTCTGCCTGGATCTCTAGCATCGACGAAGTCATAAGTCTCAGATGAAACCATATTTCTATTTTTCATTTTAAGCAGACACTCGTTTCACCGCACCGAGATGAGGAGCCGGTGCCTTATTGCCCTTACAATAACACCGTGATCATACAGAAGTCAGGGAAGAGAACTGTATGTGCTTCAAAGACAAATGAAATGAGAACTAAGGAGAGGCGTTTTTTACAGAGCAATTACAGAGAGTACAGAGGGGAATAGAGATCCACCAGGAAGAAGACTTGAGCAGGTTGACGTCGGGAAAGGAAAGCTCAGAGGCCCAATATAGCAGAACACAGGCTGCACCAGAGCGTTTGGTGGTACCCACTATCAAGAGTTTCAATTTGATACATGCGGCCAGTGGGAGCCGGTGGCGGGAGCGTAGGGAAAGGGGGAATTTGGGAACGCTGATGACAACCCACTCTGTTGAATTCTGGATGAGCTAAAAGGGGGCTAGAGGGAGACTTTCAAGGGGGCAGCAGGGAGTCCAGACAGGAAATCAGTAAAACTTAAGCAAGAAGTTGGGCGGAATTCCTGATCACTGTGGTCTCGCCATCAGTGATGGAGGGGCTTTGGAGAGGAGAGCTGGAAAAAAATGCCTCTACTTTTTTGAGAGTGATTTTGAAGAGGATAGAAAAAAAAAAGCAAGAAGAAAACCAGTATTTCTAGCAACTGAGGACTGAAAAGACACAGGCCTGTGATGTAGCTTGTGTCCCAAGCTGGAGTTCAAGAAATGCCACAAGCTGACCCAAGACCACTGACCTGTGTTTTGGAAGTTCTCTCTCATCCGGCAGTACAGTTGCAGCCTGAGGCTCCAGAGGCGGATCTGTCTGTGGACGTCAGCCTGTGCCTGAGGCCCTGTCCCTGCCTTCCTCAGCAACTCCTTCTTCCTCTCCTCCACCCGTTTTCCCGCCAATGCCACCAGAGCATCCAGCTTAAGTGCCCACTCCGCTGGCCTGCACACTGAGAGGAAACACAGTGGAGAAAGATGGAGCGAGGCGGAGAGAGGACGGATTCTGAATATGATTTGCACTCAATTAAAGCTGCTCCCGAAGGACTTTTCATGCTATTTATAAACAAATATGTTCATGTTCTGTTTGTTGCTTTAAAGCATGAGACTCACAAATGGGGTTATGTCTGGCTCCCGCCTTTGTCAACACATGGAGCAGAGGGGAATTGTGGGTAAGGGCAGCCACATCCAGGGGGACCAGGCCCTGTTCGCTCACCCTGTTCACCCCCTTCTCCCTGTCTCTCTCCCAGTCCTTCTCTTTCTTCTCTCCTCTCTCCCACATGCTTCCTCCCCCTCCTCCTCCACATGTGGTGTGGTCTCTGGACAGCAGGCTTTGTACAGCCAAAGTGTCCTCATTTTCCACCGCCTCCCACAGGGTCTTGTACTAATGGGGAGCAGGGGAGAGGGTGCAGGGACAGAAAGACAGAAAGAGAGAGTTCATACTGAAAGAGAGATTTCTTTTATGAGGTAGCTGCTGCACAAAGAAAGACGCAGTGGACGAGACAGAGCGCATAAATCAAATCATAAATCAGCACGGATAATGAATTCACAGCAGCACAGAGTCAGCATGTAGTGTCAAAATAAGGTCTCATAATTTTAACAAGAAACCCAGCCAGGGGACAGGAAAGCATTTCAGCCCAAGTGGCCAGACCTCCCCTCCAAACCACACCCAAATATCTTACAGCATCTGCAGACTTGCCGAGGTGTTTGGGTACGTCCATTTCCCCGGCAACAGACGGCTCTCCACCCCTCAGCCTCACGGACAGGTTTCTGTAGATGCGTTTGGGCGAGACGGGGCCCAGAGAGCGCCGGCGCTGGGGCGGGTTCCTCATGGATACGGACATGGCAGGAGAGGAGAGGAGAAGGACAACAGGAAGACGGATAGCTGGAGAGAAGAAGGAAATAGCGAGCGGTGTGACGGATTGGTTAGTTCATGGAAAAAAAGATTAGGACCACCAACGTCAGAGGCAGGAAGAAGGAGGACGGGACAAGAAAAGGGACGTTTGAAGCAGAAAAAAAGAAGGACCTGGGGAGAATGAGGAGAGAGTTAGAAAAGGTGAAAGTCATTAGAAAGCTGGAGGAGTGTATAGAGGGGAGGGAGGTGAGAAACAAAGGTTGGGTGGACAAAACAGAATAAACAGTCAGGCTCACACAGTCGTCTACAGCAAAGGCAATTTTCTGCCGACTTGAAGGGCAAGTCTAGGCTGAGCGGAGCGGCGCTGTTGTGTGGGTGGATAAAAGTTTCAATGCCTGTACACAGTAGATGAAAAATGCCTTGAAACATTCATTTCTGTGCCTCTTACTGTTCTCCCTTTTGTTCCTCTTTTACCACTATAATGTGACAGGGGTTTTATTCGCTCTGAATGGAGTCTCTCAGCACACAAAGCGACGGACCCGTCAATCTAATTAACCAAAGAAAGGCGATCTCGTGTAGAAGAGCCAAAATTCTCCCCTTCAAATAAATATGGATGTCCTCGTATCATCAGCTTGAAGATAAAAATCCGTCACCACTACAGTAATGACGGTTCGTTATCAATTCCATTGCCCTTTCATCATTACAATCAGCCATTTTTGTGCCTAAAAAATCTCTTACATTTTTTTTTTCAACACTTGGAACTAAAGGCGGTTTAGTTTTTCCCCCTCTTCCTCTTCAGTCAGCAAGTCCTCTGTTTCATTTGTCTCTGTCTTTCTTCTCACTCCCTCTTCCTCGCCTCTCTCTTTCCACAGTTTTGACTTTCACGTCACGCCCGAGCGATCAGATCTGAAATGCATCTTTGGACGAAAAGGGGGATGTTCAAACTCTGTCACCGCTCTCTCTCATCATCACTTTCCCATCTGTAGGAAAGCCTCAGATTTCAGTGTTTTGTTTTTTTTTATTTAATCTCTATCAGGTCACGTCATGGGGTGATGACTGGTCCACTGTCCTTGCGTGAAAGTGAATACTCCCCTGGTTGGTGCCAGCTGAGGACAGAATATGAGAGCTCTGGTCACAGTGACGACACGTTATACCTGCTGCCTCACTGGCCTGCACAGTACCTGCACTGTGTATAAGTCGGGACGCGGGGGTAGGGCATAGGGGTATTTACAGCAATCGTTATTGGTACAGTTTTCCCCTATTTGTTTATCATGGCTTCCATCAGTTGTGGAAACTGCTGATGGGACAGCTTCAGTGCCTCTTGTGAAGCAGCACAAAAACAAGGTAAAAACGAGGAGGAGGAGAGGAAAAAGGTGCTAGAGAATAACAGCTATGTGAGCATGGTTGCGTCAGGAACTTAAAAAGAACCTACGCTGACCCATGAGCACACATACACTGTAGATTCCTTGTGGTTTTGTTGCGTGTCAGCATCTGCGTTTGTGGTGATGTTTTTTTTTTTTCATCTCAGTACTGTGGTCAACGTGCTGAGAGTCGGGTATGCTGCACATTTGCAAAGAGGGTCTGTGCTTTTTGTCAGTCTGCTAAATGCTGCGGCTCAGAAGTTCAGCTGTGCAAGGAGACATCTGATGACTAATAGCCCTAATACCCCAGAAAATAATGCAGAACATTCATTTGTGCACGTAAACCACAAAGACGTCACTTGCGAGGGTTATCATAGTGCATGGATAATAATACTTTGCATTTATTAGATTATTTCGGGACACAAATTGCGACAGCCAAAGTTAATCCAACATAAGAAGCCATGGAGATTATGATACTTAAACAACAGCAGGCAGTGAATGTTTTAGCATATAAGTTTAATGAGAGGCTACAGCCTAACTCATCACAAAAAGTTGGTGTACTTCTTATTAAAGTTTCTACAAGCTACAAAACGCCATAAGCTTTTAAATCAGCTATAAATCTGATTTTTTTTTAATTTTAGAATAGTTGTAATCCTGTAGTAATCCTATTCAACGAATGCCATGCAGATAAACAGTAACTGCTAGACTGTATGACTGATCCGCATGTCACAAAATAGTCACTGTAAACCAACACTAAAAGGAAAAACACCAAAAAGTAGCACAAGTGTAAGTCAGTCGTTGTGCATCAAATGGAGCAATGTGCTCCACACACTTTCTACAACAGGTTGCGTCCAGTTTGACTGTTACGTGAAATTTAGCGAAGTTCTTACCTTAAGTCGACACTTTTCTTTTTAATCGGCCTTTAGTCCAACGCTGCCGCGGTGTTTCCACATGTTTGATCTTTTTACGTAAGTGGGCTGCCTGCTGGTTAGACGTAATCCATCGTACCGACTTCAGCTGGTTTCACCTCTGACTGTGAAGCGCGCCTGCACGTCACACCCGAGTGAGAGCCCGCCGCTGCTCCGATACGCACGCGCGCACACACGCGCGCGCGAGCTTCTTCCTTCTTCCGCCCTCTTCCTGCTTTATCTCACTTAATTTCTCACGAGCAAACTGTGTCAAATACCTGAAAGCAGTGTTGTCTAGTAACATGAAGGCTTCAGTATGGTATTTGTAGACTATTGGGATTCACTAATAATAATAATAATAATAATAATAATAATAATGAAGCATTTTATAGGCACAGTATAGTTTATAAAGCTACACTTATGGCTGCTGTATGTAACTGGGTGGTGGGATAAAATCAGCGCAAAATCTTAATCTATTGCTGCTTGATTTGTCCACACTACACACTGAGCTTGTGTGTGTGTGTGGTGTGTGGCTGTACACAGGAAGCGGTTCAATAGCACATAAAGCCCAATGAGAGGCTGAGCAATGATGTGAAAAATGTCTGCATGTTAAGTCTCCACTTGTGCTTGGGCAGAAGCTGAATCCATTTGTCTCTGTGCTTCATTGGCCCTTAAAGAATTGTCTCCGTGAAACAGTTGTCAAATAAAGTTGATGGATATGCATCGGCCCCCACCTGAGCAGCGAGGGGGGCTCTACGTCTCTATCGCTGTCAGTTTCTTTCTCTCTCAGGGGCCAATAAACCGCCGAGGATGATGGATTTAGCCCCCGTCCAAGCACAAATGGAGACTTTAGTAACAAATATTTTCCACCTTCTTGTCAGAGGTCTGCTATTCTTTTGAGTCAGCCAAACAAGACTCTGACCACTTCCTGCACACGCAGACCCAACGCTGTACAGTATGATGTGCTTGCTGGAGCACAGTGGATTGGTCACAGGCAACACATACAGCACACTGAGAAGATTAGCCAGCTGCACACACTTGTGCTCGCTCACGCACCGCATCACACAGAAACACACACACCAAGGCAGAGCTGAGCCGGCTACACTTAATGTCACACACTACTTTGATGTGCAGTGAACTCTGTCTAAGGAGAAGTAGAGAGAGATTATAAATTGACAGGTTGGTAGTGGCTGATACTCGCCCCCACACTCAGATAGTTGTTCAGCTGCCAAGAGGCCTTTGTTGTCATGGCGATAACCAAATAGTGGCCTTCACTGCCAAATGATGCTGCAAAACAAACTCATGCATCCTGCCATACACTCATTGCATATTATACAGCAATGACATTCCGGAGGATACAGTGATGCTGATACATAATTTTGAAGATAATCCATGCTCAAATATATCAGCCTACCCTTGAACTTTAGAGACTTTTGATACACTTACATGTTTGATAGCAATACTGCATAAATAACGATGGCGCAGCAAACCCTTGAGGAGAAATGTGGAACCTGAGAAGCTGTTCAGGTAACGTAAAATAGCAATTTGGAAATTTTGGTCTGATTTAAGCCCTGATGTTTCCAGTGTCAGTAATGTGGCTCACCACCTTTCAGGATCGTATTTGGTACGATGAATAATGAATGACATGTGTTTGAAATACGTTTTCATTTAAAGTAAATGCAGACCGTAAAACAATTCTTACAAATACATTTGAGCCCGTGAGGACAAATTAATTGCCTTGCATATATATATATATATATATATATATATATATATATATATATATATATATATATATATATTACTGCAATTTTAACTAATTTTTTAAAACTTTTTATCTTATGATTACTGTATTAATATGTTACCGGCAGCGTAGTAGTTGCCATTATATTTGTGTTTGTGTTGTATTGGATTGTTTAATAAAGTTTTGATTTTGAATTGCTTTGTAGTGACGCCTGGAGCTAATTAGTAACTCCCAACGCAGGATCTTAATCTGTTAGCTGCGCCTTTTTCTTAATTTAAAGGTTAGTCTACTCGATTGAATAAACGTATGTTATCTAATAGCGTTGTCAATACGTAGATATGTATTGGTAAAACTTCCAAAATGAAAACAGACTGCAACTTACGTTTACAAGGATCATGTGGAAAAGTTGCTAATAAGCTAGTACTCGCATTATACTGAGCTAGTCAAGCAGGTGTAATAACCATAGCTAGCGTTGGCTTTTTTACTCACCAGCCTGACTTGCAAACTTTTGCCGCCATTCATGGTGAGCAGTTTTGTTTCAACAGGTTGAACGACCAAAATGACGAGCGGGGATATTATTTATGACAAGATCCACTTCAGACATGACCCAAAATGGAGCGGCCGCCTGGGGCCGGCGGAGGGGGGCGGGCTGCTGCTCTGTGTGCCCTGTGTCATTGAAATGATTGACAGTGACGATATTGCGGTGAGAGAAATATGATAAACACTGTGTTTTATTTAATATAATCTGGATATGAAGCTTTCCTCCTACCAAAATCATCATTGCACTGTTTGGCTGGACGGTGTCTGTAAAGTTGTCGGTGTGTTTAATCCCAACGCATTTCCTGATTTAGGTCATTTTTATGGAAATTACATTACACTACTAAATTCCCTTGATGCACACGCTGTGTTTACCCTCCCATATCTCTTTCCTACCTCTGTCTTTGTTGTACAGTCAGTGAGGAAGTCTTATGCCTTGTCTGGCATCACTGGGGTGCTGAAGTGTTCGCCGGGGGCCCTGAGGGAGCTTCTCCGCCAGGACCACCGAGTCTCTTTGCGTTTTACAGCTTCTCTGCTGGGTAAGAAATGGACTAGTGGTCCACACAGCATGAGATCAGCATGTGAAGGAAAGAATAGCAAGAATAATTAGGAAGCAGTAGACTTGAATTTCTCATGTGTTCTCTCTCTGGTGACGCAAATGGTGAAGTTAGTTTGGTTGATAAGTCATGCAGCAGCTGTTTGTTTAGAAGGACACTTACAATATTCATAACAAAACAGCACTGACCTTCCTTCTCCTTGACACAAGTATCCACTGGGTCAGTTCACAGTCATGGTGGTGTTGCAGTCACATCACTGCTTTTCTGCAAGGTCAGACTGAACAAACGAGACAATGAATCTTATCACATTAGCTGAGCAGTAAGATACAGAAATGTTTATGGCATTCACACGATATAAGAATATGAAATACTTAAAAAGATTAACATAGATGATAGAGTTGACCTGCTGTTCACTGCTCGTCTTTCTGATTATAGGCATAATCAAGGCACATGCTGGCCATCTGTGGTAGGATTAAACCAATACATTTATGAGCTGATAAACTGGCGTGATGTTTGGGCCTTTATTATTGGTTGTTACATTTTGTTCCTGTTTATATTATTTGAGGTTCATTTTTTCATGACAGCAAGATTAAATCAAGCATGGAATTGTATTGCTATTGCATACTTTAATTATTTAACTAATTTACACTCTAAAATAGTTAACATGGGCTATATTCAGCAGTTTTGATCTAATATATTATTTTAGATGCTTTTCTGTCAAATAAAAATCAATTTCAGGAGCAATATGTTTGTGTGAAAGAGGTAAGCCACAGTCATAGAACATTGGCATAAAACAAAATAAGCTAAAACTATACAGAAAAACTAAAAATCTATATGTAGCCTGACTTGTTCTTTGTGCTTGTTTAGTATACAGTTTTATACTCTGCTGATAGCTTAGTCAGACAAATGCTCCATGTAAAAATCAGAATGCTCAACAACACATCAAATAACAACATACAATGATTGATGAGAATATTTGAGAGGGCAGTGAATTGGTACAGCACTCATCCGTCTACCTTGGATGTATATATAGTCATCAATATTATGACAACCCCCTAATGAAGCCAGTGACCCTGTGAGATCATGTGTATCTGCAGGGAGAGTAGATTTATTGTCCCTGTGTCGTGGTTAATGCTTTACTGTCAAGGCCAGTACATTATCCACCCCGTAATGAATGACTAAAGTCTTCTATAGGAGATGTTATGAGGATGGCAGGTAAAAAGCATTGGTGAGTTAGCATATAAACTTCTTGCACTCTACTGTTGCTATAATTATACCACAGTGGGTTTTTATGGTACCACATCATCAGGGATATTGCTGATACTTCCACTGCACTGTATGAATTTCATGAGGTTATTGCAGCATGAAGTATTAAGCCTACACCATTTGAGCGCTAATCAAATTAGTGAAATGAGAGGATACGTGGCAAAATGTGAGCTGGTAAAAGCTCTGACCAGTATGACAACACATTTAAAGAGCCATTACAGAGCTTGTGGGATGATCTGCTGAACTGAGCTTCACCATGTGCCAATGAGAGCATAATCCAATGTGGAATTTATCATCTCCTGCACTACACGTTGTCCTCGTTCACATGCTCGTAGCGTAGTATTTACTGATAGAGATGGTGTCATCTCTGACACACTTGCGTCATGACGTGGCTTTTTTCGTGCAGCTACATGTTTTGGAAATCCAGCAGAACTAATCCAAGACACAGTAGATGCAACATGTGTGACTGTCACAGTGTTTCCATTTGGGTGCAGACTATACTTCATGATCAATAAGACACTCAACAAAATTAATTTCTTGTAAGTCTACCATGCTTCGTGACCTGGTTTGGCTGCTTTTCATCTGTGAGTGTTCATTTTTATAGCTTCCCTTTTCTTATTACACCTCTGCAAGACCTCTGTACATTACACTGGGTTTGAGAAGTATGTTTCTTAAATCTAGCCTGCCATAACTGTTCTGTTCCAGGGATGCTTCACACCGTGGAGGACCCAGACATTCTGGAAAAGGTTAACCAAGGTGAAGCGATGCCTTTTTGTTGTTTGTGTAATGTTTTGGTAATGTGTGTATGTGTGTGCGTGTGCACGTGCGTGCATGCGGGCCCAAACACAGACACACTTGCATTTGTACTCGCTTCCAAATCCTGCTCAATATTGCACTAGCACAAACATAGACACAGACTTTCTGTATAGTTGTTATAATTCAGACAGTGTGAGAGTAGACATACACACACACAGGCTGTGAGTCACCGTTGTCAAAGACAAACTCTCGTTATGTGATAATGGTCACTGGTGGTTACTAAGGTGATCTTACATTGACTCTACAATCCAGTTTCTAAATTTAACGTTTTTGACCTAATTTCACATATTGATGTTGGTTGGCTGGCACTGCTGGACTGTGCAGCTGCACCTTTTCTCTTTGTATTTACTGATCACTTTAGGTTAACCATATCCACATTTTCTGCGTCTTGTCTGACTGGCTCTCAGCAAACGCACAGTTTTTAGCATGCAGTCAGATTTGTCCCACTGAAGCTAAGTCTTTCAACATGCAAAATGTTTTACTAAGTGCAAACGACAGAAAGATTTTATGGTAGCTGTCTTCAAATGCCTCAGGGACCACTTTGCTGTAATAGTTAGCAGAGCGCTTAAAATTTGACGCTTTTGCTCATTGCACAGAGAATGTGTGATGAGCACATTTTGAAACTCATTTGAGCCCTATAAATAATACAATCACAATATCTCTCTCAGTGTGTGTGTGTGTGTGTGCTTGGAGAAACAAAGGAGGAGAAAGAAAGCCTTCCAGAACGATTAACATTTAACATCAGCAGAGCAGCCATGTAAAGCAGCCAACTTGATGGCAGCTGAGAGTTATACCTGCATATTGTCATTATGGCCATACAATCAGATGTTAGGAGGAATTAAATGACAGTACAACTAGTTCAAGAATTAGACATTAACTCACAAGATTGACACTGATTAAACAAAATCTAAAAGGAAAGAATGAAAAAAGATACGCGTCTATAATTGATTAATTAATACCTAGATTTTGTTTTTCTCTTTCTCACAAATGCCAATATTTGTGACTGTGATGCTTGTTTTTGAATGAATAATGAACTATATGTGTGTGACTGTGCACATACATGAATATGTGTGTGTTTATGCGTTTCAGTGCTGGTTCAGCTGCTTCTAGAGCTCCAGTGTGAGCTGTCACTTCGCTTTGTTTTGGATGAGGTACACAAACAGGTGAGACACACATTTACAGACATACAGAGACACACCTGCTCATCCACACACGCAGGCACGGGAACATGCTCAACATCTTAAAATATTTAACAGCGCTTGTGTAACCAACAGCATATCCTCCCAGGGTTGTTTAGTAAACAGACAGTGTGCATGTCTCCCTCTTGCTGCTGTTGTGTCACCTCCGGGGGAGGCTGGAGTGGAAAAGCTTCATTCAGCGGCCGACGCTGCAGGTAGAAAATAGTAAAGCTGTGTATACTGACGATGACAGAGAGGTATAGCGCCAGGTGTGGTGCAGACAGGCTTTATTTATGTTACGAGAATAGAGTCTGATTAGAAATCAAAGCAAATGTATTGAAGGAATCGTCTGTTGAGACTACAGATTTTTGATGTGATCTGATAGACTACTGGAAAAATAAGCGGGTTTGTTTTCTGAGTCCTGAAAAAGAATTCATTACAGGCATGTGTCTCATATTAATACCAAAGAGATCTGGAGAATAAGTTGTGGTTTAAGAGGTGGTTTGGAAAATATTACGTAACATACCATAAGAAAGAGTGCCGTGCTGTAGGGCTGTGGCGAGGGATGCTCGATTACAGCGAAAATCATAATCATGATTGTTTTGGTCAATGTTGAGATAATGTTGATGACATGATTGCCCATTTACCTTGGAAATGTCATGTATTTACTGACCTTTCAAAAAAACCCCATATCTTTTAACCAGTGGATTTCCTTGAACTTTAAATATGATTCAAGTGAAAAACAAATAGAAAACGGTTTTTAGTAATAATACAACAAACATTAAGACTTCTTCAATATAGGATGTGTAGTATAATGTCATTTTTATTTGGTACATAAAATGTGAGAAAGCATTGCTGAAATGCGACTTGTCCTTTTTGGCTGCTCCGACCTTTTTTGACGCGCATCAAAATCCAAGTGGCGTCTGGCTTGACCTGGTTTTTGCAGACGGCGGCTCACTTGACGGCAGTGAGCTGATCTTAACATGCCACAGCCAGCCTGAGAGTGACTTTGGGCTTTTAGGGAGGGGCAACTGTAAAGGAAAAGGTGCACGGGATTTATATCACAAGACAAAATAGAACCGTCAGTCTGAAAACGGAAGGGAGTGCAGTGATCGTTTTATTTTGTAATCTTATTTTCATCGTCATTGGAGGCCAAAATCAATAATCAGCAATTGAAAATAAAATAATATTAATTGTGCAGCCATTGCTGTGGCTTATGAATATGTGCCTTGTTCATCCAAACAAGTTTTTTGACTTTGTTGCACATCTATTGTTATTGATTTTTATTTTGTGCATTCTCTGTCCAGCTGAGTGACCAGCTCTGTGTGAAGGGCTTCCTGCCCACCGTCAACTTCTTGGGGAGCCTAATGGAAGCAGTCCCCGATGTGGCCCATAGTCTGCTGACTCATTATGGTGCGACTCTGCAACAGACACCCAGTCACACCTCACAGTTATGCAGGCAAGGGTGTACAAAGGGACACAACAGTGTAGTTTCATGTTAGCACTTACAGTCCTTATAGATAAGGATTCACCAAAATCTGTGGACAAACAGCTATTGTACTTGGAAATGTTGTCATCATTTCATACCAGTGTGCCCAGTTCTTAAGACTGGACAAAAAGGTGATGCATTTGCTCATTTTGTTACTAAGAACTTGTCATTGAACTGGAGCTGCCATTACTCTGCTAGAGTGTCCTTGAGATGTCAAGTCAAGTCATGTTTATTTATATAGCCCAAAATCCCAGGTCCCACAAATTTGTCTCTAGCGGCTGAAGCTGGATCCTTTTCAACTGTTAGGTTGCTGCTCTGTAGCAGACCCTCGCCTCAGACCTCCATGTGCAGTGGCCAAGCAAATAGATAGAGAAAGCTTCGACTCTGACTGATTGGTTTGGGTCACTTTTAAAGATGCAAACGAAGCAGGATCAGGTCAGATCTCAGATGGATCTTAATTGTGCCATCTAAAAAAATTGGATAGAAAAATAAAGCCACTCAGGCACAGTTCACCCCGGAAGCTGAGATCCACAAATATATTGGAAATATTACAGTTCACCTTGAATGGAAGAGGAGGATATAAAAAATATTACATTTTTCAGGGATATCCACAATTCAATCATGGCAGCCAATTTTGACCTTTTCAGATATATCCCTAATGCGTAGAAATAGTTCTACTGTGTCTATTTCTGAAATAGCCTTCTCCATGCTGAACCCTATTCCACTCCTGCTTCTGAGGAACAGGCAAAAGGTCCCAAAACTGTATTTTCCATATCCTTTCCCATGAACTTTCTCAATTTAATCTCTCTAGCCGTTGTGACCCTTTCAATTACGCTCCAGCTGCGTTGAAATAACTGTGCTGTGTCCATGCTTAAAATTCTCTCTGCATAGTCAGCCCCATGCCAGCTCTTGCTAAAAATTAAAAAAAACTACAAAAGATACAGATACATCCAACCTCTCCCCTGAAATTCCCCATATACGGATATATGTATGTATTCAGTATATAGTAATTCTGCAGTGTAGTGAGGCAGAACAATAATACACCCCAACACCCCTTCCACATACAGCTGTGCCGATTTAATTTCTGCTACAACCACCTGTATGATGCCTGTCTACTCACTGAACCATTACACTCAGTTTAATGGGCACTGTTAATCAACTTCCTGTGTGTGTGTGTGTGTTGTAGAGTGTTTGTCTCGTGCCTGAGTGCTTGTCCTCACAGGCGAGAGTGAATGTGAGCCTTTTGCCAAATAAGCAGGCGTCACAGTTATTTTGCTATGCTACATGTGTCCACCTCCCATGTATTTTCATGAGCTTTACAGGCTCCCCCAAGCAGCCGCAGGTAGCGGAGGGTTGTTGCGATGCTGATGCAAGATGCGGGCTGCCAGTATTGACTGTGTGTGCCTGTCTGCGGCCCGTCACTCAACGAGTCTCTGTGGGGCTGTTTGGACTAATGACAGCAGCACGGCAATGACAACACGAGCCCAGAGCAGCCGACACGTTTTGCTCCCTCTCTGACTCGCAGCCTGCCTGTCTATTTAACTGATGAACCCTTCTGTTTTTCTCACCCATTCGCTTTTCTCTGCCTGAATCTGTCTTTTATTCCCTCTCTCATTTCTGCATTGCTGGTGTCCTATACCCGCAGGTCCTCACTGAGGAGTGGATACAGACGAAATGAGGGAGCGGGGAGGGAAGATGAAGCATTAATGAGATATGGAAAGAGGAGGGCAGACAATGATAACAAGTAGGATAAGGGAAGGAAAAGACAATGGTTCAGATAATCAAAGCCCTAAAATCCAACAGTTAAGTGATTAAAAGAGATAGTGTCTCTACACATTAATTCACCAATTTGGATGACCAGTCTGCACTTTCAGTTTTATTTCTATGCAGAAATTTAAAAGGACGCCACTGTACATAGTAAAGTAAAAACATACTGAGAATATTTTTGGCGTGGGGGATTTTATTTGGGTGAGCCAAACAAAAACACTGTGTATGTGGTAAACACTGGCAGCTGGAGGTGTAAAAAGCCGTAGAGCAAGCCAGAATAGAGTTGAGTTAAAGCAGGGTGAAGCAACAGAGAAATATTGGAGGAAGCAGATCACAAAACGAAGCGCAGATAGCGGCAGTGTCACAGTGGGGCAGCAGAATGGTAAACAGAGCAAACAGTAGTTAACCTTTGGTTTTTACCCTCAAAGAAAACAAAAGAGAAATGTTTCCCCTTTTTAGTTTCAGCTCTTTGAGCCTCTGCCCCTGTGTTTGTATGCACGCGTCATAGAATGTGTTGTTAAACAATGGTAAGGCTTTTATTCTCCACCCGTCCTTTTACCACCTCTTATTCTGCGTTCCTTCCATTTCCATCCTCTGTGGAGGTCTTATCTCCATCCTCCCCGTCTCCCTTCTTCGCTCTCTCCTCCTCTTTTTATGCCTGGCTCTCATCTTGGCTGCCTCATGTATTTTGGTTTAATCAAACATGTCTGGGAGCCTCTCCTGGCACACATGGGGTTTGATCTGCTTCACAGAGCAGCTGGGCTTGGACTTGGCTCTCCCTCTTTGTCATCTCTTTCTCTTTCTCTCTCTCTCCCACACTTGTGATTCTCTGTTCCTCTGTCTCCTTCCACCTCCAGTGCTGCCCCGCACTTAAACACTGTTTATTCCTCTGTTCTCAAAGTTGACCTTTTATACTTGCTTCTCTTACCTCTTACCCTTATTTTTCATAGCATTTACACTCAAATAGATTATGTTAATGCAGTAGTTTGGTTAATTAATTAATTTTCCCACACTGTGCCAACATATTCATCCTTGTATAAAATTGTTTGACCTCCTCTGTTTTTTGTGGATGTGGTTAAGGGCAGAAAGCTGGCATTTGCTCACTGAGCTATTGCAGGTGGTGTATGAGAATCAGCCTGCCTTCTCCATTGGCTCTCCGTCCCCACATCTGTCTTATCTGCTGTTCTTCATCTTCATGGGAACTTTCCCTCTAATCTTATGTAACTGTCTGTAAAATATTGATTTGCTGTAGTTGAACCGACCCAGTTTTCCCTACATAATCATGGATTGCATCTATTTTTTTATTTATTCTACATGTTTGTTTCAGTGTTTACTCGTCTGTTTCCCACCTCTATCCACCAGTGCCTTTGCTGGAGCACCTGTGCTCGGCATTGCTTCACCCAGATGAAGCGCTGAAGGCTTCGGTCCTGTATGTGTGGCTCAAGCTGTTCGGGACAGCCGGGGGCTCGGCGCAGTCCTTGCCCATTGCCATCAGGGACAGAGTGTGTATCCTGCTGCTGCATACCTTGGCCAATGCCAGTTCCACCCAACTCATCAACAACTGCGTTGGTGAGAAAAAAACATCTGTTGTTTAGTTTATTTATTTATGTATTTATTAAGATTACATTTTTAATATGTTTTATGAAAAACATTAATTTGAGTTAAAAAAAAACCCAACTCCCCCACCATCACTACACACAGTTAATGGGCATCATTTTGCAAGATGGATTCAACATCCACAGTAAACAAGGTCGAGGTTGAGTAGAATGAAGCATGTTGACAAAATGGGAATTTATTATGACCTCAAAATGTTTTTAGATTATTTTTACATTAATATTTACAACAGACAAATATTAATAATTTAAAATAAAAGTTACAGAGACTACAATCAGATGGCTAGAGCACAGCTATTCTTAAGATATTTGTTCAACTAAAAGTCTTAATGACAATGCAGATGCAGAGTTTCTAGACTTTTGAACCTGTTTTTCTACTTTGCAGAAACATACTTTTTCAACATTGCTGTATAAAAGTATATTGAGAGCGTCATTAACTGCCTGGATGAAATTATGCAAAAATTGTTGGCCTCACTATTAAGCACTAGACAGACTAAGGGAGGTTGAGTGGCCGTCATTAAAAGGATTGAAGTTGTTGAGTTCAGTAGAGTATGCTTCGTTCAGGCAAGTATGCAAAATACAATTTGCGTTTCGAGATAAGGGAAGAATGTTATTGGAAATGGATGAAAATTTTTACTTAGGGACTGCCTGTGGTAAAGGCTGTTACGAATTGGTCCCCACTCTCAACTACCTGGGTGAGAATAACGATGACGACTGTTAGGGTGTCATAAGATAACACGTCAGTCATCATCTTACTCAGTGAAGACACAGAAATCGCAAAAGATTTCAGTCCTGGTTGATTTCCTGACACTTGGGTTACTATTGGTAACAGCAAATGCGATTTAATACTACAGGTCACATAGTTCTGGGGCCAGCAACACAAACTACTGTTGTATTAATAAAGAAGCTAGACAGTCGTTTTTCTGTCATTCTGTAATCTGATTGTATGGTGCACACAGCATGAGTGAAACTGAAAGGAGTCCTCCTCCTTGCTGCAGCTGTAGGAAATGTTCATCTTACATTAGCAGTATCTTCATATTGTATTTGTTTCTGGGAATGTTTAGACCAGCAGCCAGTTCATAACACTGCAAATATATAAATATTGCAGTACTTTCATCAGTGGGCCATAGGCTCAATCACCATTGTGCTACGCCGTTTGGCAATAGATAGAGACTTAACAGACGTTAATGTAAATCAAAATCTTTGAGATTATAACTTCAAGAGGGAGGCTAGATGGAGAAAGAGGAGGGAATACACCGAGATGAAAGAGTGTTGCTGTCTTGTAGGAGTTTTGAGTTATAATGCTAATAGGCTTTGGTGATAACCAGAATGGAGGCCTACACTGTGTGCAGAGGAGTTATTGGAAAGAAAACAGTCATTATCTTCTAGAAATTTGAAGTTGTTTTATTGCTGTATTAAGTTGGGAGAGAGGCGGGATGCACTGTGGTCTTGAAATTAAAGTGCAAGGTTTGTTTACTCCAGCTTTTAGAGTAGCTGCAGTTGTGCTTTTGCTTTTGTCTGTTTGTGGAATTTTGAATTGATTTAATCTTAATAATCTTATTGTACCTTCACCAGCCCCAATGAGAAAAGCATGATGGAGGAATTACACTGGATTATAATTTTTTCAGCACTGTTCAAGGCATTTCCATGAAAAGAAAGTGTACTTTTTCTAATGTTAAAAATGATTTCCTGTGTTTTAGTACAGTACTTTGTCCCCAGATGCCTGAAAAGAAAAAGAAAAGCCATGTAGCTGGGCAGCTTTTAATTGCTAATTACTTGACTGTTTATTGCATTGTGTGTTTGAGTTCTCATTTGTGTACAGCTTGTGTTTTCCCCTTCTATAATATCATATTGTGAAACTTATGAAACAGTTTTTGCACTATTAAAATGGTATAATACAGGACCCCAGTGGACTGTGTCCCTCTGTGTATGGTAGTATGACACTTGGTGGGACTTTGGACTTCATTGATGATGTTTATTATCACACCACTTGTGTGATCTTTCCCATGCTTTCTTCCACACAGGAGTTGTGTCCATATCATTAGTACTTGACTGACCTGACCTTTGTAAACTCTGTTAAGGATATGGCTACAGTATCAGTGTTATTATATTTTATTCATGCTGTGCTTTGCCAAGTTTCAGTCTGCATTTTTATGATCATAGATTGACACAGATTGTGAAGAATCTCCACGCCAGAAGTTGTCAGGAATGTATCTAACCTCACGTCTTGTCTGAAACACTGTTATTAATGCGTTAGGGTTTGTATATGTGTTTTTATACATTTCTAGAACATTGAACTTTCTCATCACTGTCTGTTTTCACCTGCATGTGTTAGGCCTGCTGTGGTTGCTGCTGCAGCTGGGAGACGCAGTCTCAGTTCTGATGAACAGCCCCAGCAATCAGGTCATGTGCAGTGAGAACCAGAACAGCCACACCAACAACAGCCAGATGCTCAGCCAAAACCAAGAGCAACAGTCCCCTGACCATTGCCCTCTGCCTCTCATACTGAAAAAGGTCTCTGTCCAAACATCCTGCTCCCAACCCCCAAGACCAGCATTCTGGCACTGACGATAATCATAACAAGAACTTCTAATCCTGGATTAATGTGCCTTTGAATGGGGATTCAGGGAGGGCTTACCCTGGACAAATATTTGTGCTACATGTCTGGGAAATCAATGCCTAGATTACATCTAGTTAGATTTTCTCAGTTATGACTCACAACACAGAACAGCTCATGACGTTAATAGTTTTTCTTGTAGATAAAATCTAACCCCTCGCCAAATAACCACTAATCTAAATTAGTTCCCAAAACATAATTATGCTGTTGAATGAGGGATCCATCATACCAAATAAATTGACTGTTTTACTAATACACAAATGTATGAAAACAACAGAAAAATTCATTAAGACTCTATTTACTTTGCACAGATTCACAGTCACTGTAACATGGCAGTATAAAATAGAACGAGGCAACAGTTAAGTCCCTAACATAATTAAATTTTCTTAGATTTTCCAAATAGCGGATTGATAAGTGATAAATGGTGCCATGACAGGCTTTTTCAGCACACCAAGTCTAAGTTCATATTTATAGATCACATTGACCTCACTTGTGAAGACAAAACTAATCGGTAATGTGCAACCCTGATTCCAAAAAAGTTGGGACGATGTGTAAAACATGAACAAAACAGAATTTGATAATTTGATAATCCTTTTTGAGACTGGAAACAGTCCAAAGACAATATATTTAATGTCTGACCTCATCAGCTTCATTGATTTTTGTTAATGTCTGCTTATTCTGAATTTGATGCAGCAACATGTTTCAAACAAGTTGGGAAAGTTGTGGAACGCTCCAGAAACACCTGTTTGGATCATTCCACAGGTAAACAGGTTGATTGGTAACAGGTGATAGTATCATGATTGGGTATGAAAGGAGCATCCTGGAAAGACTCACAAGCGAGGATGGAGCGAGGGTCACCACTTTGTGAACACATGGTTGGTTAAAGGATGTTGCTACATGGGCTCTTGAATACTGCGTAAAACTTTTTTGGAATTAGTATTATATAATATATATGTATTATAATGACTTACAATTATAATGTTGATATTTTTGCCTAACATACTGCTGCATTTAGTTAGCTTCAAACTTAATGTGTTTTTTGGTTTTGGTGTGAGAGTGAAACTATAATGACCAGACCTCCACCAGTATGTAGTACGTCACCTAAACCATTTCTTCATGGCCTAGACATTTTTTAAAGGAGTTTACAGTAATCAGAAATCATATTTACCAAAAGAAAGTCATTCTCATCATTTTTCAAAGATCATTTCCAAGCCAAAATTGCATGTACAAATTACCCAGAGTGTGCTCTATGTACAGGCCTGTGGTGCTGATATTTGACAGGCCTTGACGCGTTCATAAACTAACCGTGCAGCATCGAGCATAGACAGTGTGCAGAAGATGAGAGCCAGACAGCTGGCAAAATATTGCTTCATTTCTTAAGTCATTAGCAGCCTGGCAGTGTTGAAGAGGCTATACTTTACTTATGTCAAACAGTCTTTAAACACTGTGGAAACCCTGGACACTATTTGAATGCTGTGATTGGTGTATTCTAATTAAGCCCATAAAATATGCTTTCCAGTTGCTGCTGAGTGGCGATGAGATGTTGCAGACCGCCAGTGTAAAGTGCATTGCAGCCATCCTGGTTCATTCTCCCAGTCAGTGCAGCGCTCCCTTCATTACGGCTGACATACCTGGTGATATGCACGCACAAACACAGTGGTTGGGATGTGGTAGCTATACAAGCCGTTAGCATCTTTGATTTGCCCTCTACAAATGATTTCCTCTGACTTGTTCTGCATTCCCTTTTGACTTTCTTTGTCTACATTTTCATTTCTCCTTGTTTGTTTCTGTTGCTTTCTCCTTACTTTTATACCTATTTCTTCATCACTGTAGGGATTATTTTTGTGTTTCTCTCTTGTTCTTGAATTTCAGAATATGAATATCAGGATGTTTTTTGTAAAGTGTCATACTAAATTTGCATGCAAACATTACACCCTGTTTTGGTGTGGTAATATGATGCTACAGAAGAGTAATATAATGTATCAGTATTGTTCCTCTGTCTCCTCTCGTAACTTTATTTGTTTAGCCCCTCACACAAGTTCTCTTTTTCTCTCCATCCCTCTTTGCCCTTATAGAGTTTCTGTTTGACCGTCTGGCCAGTAGCAGAAGTGAGGTGCTGCTGTGGTCTGTCTATAGCTGTTTGGTGTTGCTGACAAGCGACCCCCTCTTCTTCTCCCAGTGTCACTCTGTCTATGGTGAGAGTGCTCAGACAGACCAAAAATACCCCTGAGGCACCATCGTGTCGTCCTTGTTTGTGTGTGTTTGATCTGTTTGTGATGTCACTGAAGGATTTTATGTTTCGTGGTGTATTGGTTAACATCTGAAAATTATTTTTGACGGTCCTGCGACAGTGTATACACAAGACTGAAAGTGCCAACTATGACAGTGACAGGGCATTTTAACCCCTTGAGGCCTGAATTTAATTAGAATTATATAAAAAATAATTAATTATTTGTGTTTTTGCTTTCAAATTGATCCTAAATTAAGAGGAGTTTGTTAATTTTTCTGTAGCACATACAATGGATATAAATTTAGGTATGATGCAAATTGGCGACAACAGGCGCTAATGCTTGCAGTTAAGCATCAACGCCTGTTGTTGCTAATTTGCATAAAAATACTTTTTTTTTCAAAATTCAGAAATGTGCATCATAAAAGCCACAAAATTGGCTTACAACCATTACATTGTAACAACAACGCAACGGATGTAGTTTTCACTTTGCCCGGTCCGACGAGAAACCAGTGCTTGCAAAGGTTCCTAGGTGTGTGTTGAATATGCACAAACCGGCATTAGAGGAATGCATGCGCGATTCGGCTGCAATGTGGATTAAATTTGTGACAATCGGCGTGAAGGGGTTAATAAACCTTCCAGAGTGGTTTGCCTGTGCCTGGTACTTCATTGTAGCATGCTCGTGGGCTCGAGGGAAGGAAGACTCAAATGCAAGAACTTAAATCACCAAGGAAAGTTTCACGCTCTCAGGCGGTATTTATTACAAAGGTCTTTGATCGGGAACAAGGCAAAACGAAACGCTTGGTTATCCAAAGTAGCAAACAAAAGGTGCAAGATTTTCAAAAGGTAGCTAACAAAAGGCGCAAGGTAATCAAAAGGAATTAACTAGGTAACAAGGTTTTAGCTAGACAAGATTTGGCAAGGACGCAAGATAATCTGGCACAGGACACAAGGTAACAGTGAACAGGTGGAAACAATCAGGGCAGGGCAGACAATCAGACAGGCGGGAAGGACACCAGAAAATCAATGGTCTGAAACAAGAGGAGTTAGGGTTTCACAATAAAACAGGAAGACAACAACAAGACTTGACGTCAGTGAACAAAACACATTAACACACGACGAGACACGACACTTTGCAGCGTGAGTTTTTCATCTAAGAATATCACACTAAATGGCTTCAGAACTTAGTAGTCACATATTGGCTACAATATCCATATTTTGCATCCCCAATGAATGGTAATGAATATTGTTTTGCCACACAGATGTATGCTTGTGTTTGTATTTCTTTCGTGTGGCGCATTACAGTCGATGATTTATGTTAGGTAAATCATTTTCATTCTGCAGCACTTCAACTCCACTCATGAGAAATCGTTTGAAAAACACTTGCAGTACAAACTTAATTTACCACTACACATGATATCTGGTGTAACCGCTCCATGTGCTATTAAGTTCTTGCTCTAGTTCACCACAAACATGAGATCAGTACAGCTGATTCTGTGTAGCAGTAAATTAGAAAGATGTTCCACTGCCACTGTTTGACATGTGTGTGTCGGTTTGTGTGCGTGCTGTGTGCTTGCACTACGTTTATGAGCGTGTCGCACTTAATGCAGGCAGTGAGGTAGAATAGACAAATGTGTTTGTGTGTTTGGGTCTGTCTGCCTGGTCATGTGCAAAGTAGAGTCATGTATTTCTTTGACACAATGAGTGTGTGTGTTTGTGTGTGTTAGGTATTGAGTCCCTGGTGCGCAGCCTGAAGGAAGCGCTGCATCTGACCAACCTGGAAGTGCCGAAACAAGGTCTGCTGCTCCTTACTGAGATACTGGAAAGGTGAGAGCTGTTTTTTTGAGCTCCTGCACAGAGCATCTTTGCTCGCTGACTAATGACTAATACATTGATGTTTCTGAAACAGAGTATTTCATCCTTTGTTCTCACAAAACACACCTCGTCCACTCAAGTACATCCTAAAAAACAATATATGAAAATGCAAAAACACACTTAAGGCTTTTTCAAGAGATAAACCAACAGGTGGCCATGTTGCCCCAGTTAGCTGCAGCTGTCTTCTACAGACATTCTTGTCAAAAGGTCCCTGTTGGATTACTTGCATGTGCAATTATTGTTTCATATGTATGTTAATGGGTCAGTTCAACACAAAACAAAACACTGTTGAGAGTTTATTGATGTTTTCAGATATCTGCCGCCAAGATTTCTGTCGCACTGATAAATGACACAGGGAAGGCATGTTTCTCTGCAGCGACATGTCTTCTGAGAAAAAATGTTCTGGTTACTCTGGATGAGCCACAGACCTCACAGTAATAGCTTTCATTGGAAAATAGTTTCAACCAAGTAAATATTTTGTGGTTATTTATGGATCATAACTTTATACGATAGCCCACTGACCTCTGAAGAAAGATATATGTTGTTTATTTGACTTAATTTTCATGTATCATGGCATGGAATTTGTTGACCCAATTACTTAATCATTGCCTGAATTCTATTGTTATGTTAAGTATGAATGTGTTACATTCTTCTCCTTTGTATTTTCCATTTTGTGTCTCAGTATAAGTTGTAGTTATGAGGTAAATGCTTGTTAATATCACCAAAACCACGGACACACACAATTATGCTAAATATGTTTTAACACAACTTAAACAGCATGTGCAACTTCAACTACGCCGACACAGAGAGGCTACATCCTGTGATACATGCTAAACATGGTGCACGACGAAGTTTAATTATATTTGAATTAACTGTCTGCTGGATCGAGGATGAAAATATATCACAAGCCAGTAACTGTCATATTTCTGCAAGGTTCACATAATTTTAATGGAATGTTCCACCCGTCACATAGCAATGATACAGGGGATAAGAGATTTCAAATGGCGTGGGAAATTTGTCCTTTACGCTGAGTGGAACAGTAAAAACGTAGCTAGACCAGAGCTCTGAAAGTGCTGAACAAGCTAAAGCGTGTGTGGGTGTGTGCGTGTGTGTGTCAGATAGAGAGAGAGGACGGGAGTCTTACCCAATTTGACCAATAATCTGTCCTTCACAGTGCATGTATGTGAGTGCATTTTGGTGTTGGTGTGTGTGCATACATTGTGGGTGTTCTCCTTCCTTGTGGAGACAAAATGCAAGTCCCTGTAATGTAAATCACTGAATTTAAGGGTGAAGTAGTGGCTGTCTGTAGGGTATTTCTCAAGGAAATTTGTCTATCTGATGTCCCCAAAAGTGATGGAAACACGACTGTATGTTTGTGTTTACCTTTGTGTGCACGTATTTGTTATTTAGGATGTTCTGTGCAACGACTGTTGTGGCAACAGGGATTCAGTCTCTGGCTGTTGTGGCGCTGCGTCATGGACAAGAGACATACTCTGGTGATCTTTGTAACGCCAGTAGGTCAGCACTATTTGTTTATTATGTGTCCCCTAAAAGAGAGAAAAGTGTCTCCGTGTAGTTGAGTGAGACAGAGGAGGACGGGTTCAGCGTGACAGCAGTCACTGCTGGTATTGGCACAGCAAGCCAAAGAATGATAGATAGATCAGACAAAAGGGCAGACTGCCAGCTTTTTGATGGGCCTTTATTGACATCCATGTAAAAAAAAAAACATATCAGCAAAAATCCTGAAAGGCAGCTCTGTTTCTCGGTATTTCTGGCATAGTTTTCAGTGACTCATCTAGGAGATACACAGCACTGTACCATTTTTAACTGCCTTCATGCTAAATGATTTGCTAACAACAGTGATTCCTGTAGAATTTATCATAGATTTCTGTTTCTCCATCTCCTCTAGGATTTATTCCTCTAGCTGCTAGACGACAGTTTAACAGTGGCATTTATCTGTGAAAGAATGCACTGTAGTTTTTTGATGTGTGTGTGTGTGTGCGTGCGTGTGCAGGCAGCCCACAAGCGTACGGCTGTTCCCAAGTGGACCAGGGTTTGCAGCAGTGTCAGAGGCTTTGGTAGCTGGAGTCTCCTCCTCCTGCCTGCTGGTAGCCTCACAGGCTGCCAACGCTGCCTCTGCCCTGCTCAGGTAAACACAAACACACACACTGTAGATACATAAAGAAGTTGCGTGTTGTCAAGGACACTTGTGTTACCATGTCCGGAGGATTTTGTCTTGTGATTGGCAGCTACAGACATAGTCCTAGACAGACATTAGTCATGAAGGGATGTATCAACAATAAATAATCAATAAACCCTGGAGTCAGTTACTCACGCAGTCACTTGAATTCATCAACAAATGAAAGCACATATACAGATCACACATAAACAATCCGCATGTATGTATGTGTGTCCATGCATCCACACAGTGTCAGAGGTTTCTTTTGTCTAAAGTGCTGCCACTCTCTGAATTCTCCAGAGTGAACCACCAGCCCAGACCAGTCCAGTACAGGGAGATAGAGGGTTTGATAGAGGCCATCACAAGCAGATGCTCTGAGCTGCACCTACCCTCTGCTGCTCATCGTCGAGGCTGCGTGAGTTCCTTTTACTTTATGTTTCATCCACAAATATGAAATAAAGATTTAAGATGCACAATTCAAGACCTGGTGGTGAGGAGACCTGTCTGTGCTGTTTGTCTGAGATGTTCTCTTGTGGTGATTCTCCAGAGTGTTTTCTGTGAGTTATCAGGGCAACACTGACACACCCTGCTTCTGATGCTGTCTTGCAACACGACACCCACTTCATATGTGATTGATATGTTTTATGAAGGTCTTATTCGTTTTGTGTCTGTTGTTTTTGTCACAACCGTCCCTCAATGCTGCCTTCTGTTTCAGACAGGAATCCTGATTCCTGTCTGAAAACTGGAGCGTTGCTCCTCTAACAGGGACAGTGATTTGACTGTCAGCAGGATATGGCTGGTTTGCATGTGTTACAATGAATGCATTTCACTTTAATCACGCTGAGGCACAACACAGAGCCAAGATTAGGAGTGTCTTGTGCCAATGGGACCTATGGAGTTTCACTGAAGAAACACAGAAAGATTTCAGGACTTTCTCAATGTCTTAATGGAGAAGTTCCATGGTTAAATATAAATCTGTTTGTATGCTTTTATAAGATGATTGTTTCCTTTTTGTACTACCAGTTTCTCAGTTAGTTACAGCGAAAACGAATTAGTTCGAACTCTCCAGCACTCCAACACTTCAAACGCATAGTTTCTGAAGGCATCACATGGATGTGTCACTTAGTAGAACGAGACAGAAACGGGCTGGAAGCGTTCAGGCAGCTTCTCACTGCAGATTCAGACCAAAGCAATAAGTAATGCTTTATGAGTGTTTATCTCCGTGGATATGTGACCATACTCAGTCTAAAGAACACAGGATTTAAGCACATGGTCCAAGTGCTGCTACAATGTGCCTTAATGTTGTGCTGCTGCTATAAACAAGCACAAGTTGTTCAGGAATTATCAGCAGTCTTACGATGGAGCATTACTGACATTTGTATTGTTTGTTTTTTCTTGTTGGCAGTATCACAGTATTTGAGTGCCTTTACTGTCACAGTAAGCATTCTGGACAATGTGGAATGTTATTTTATTTTCTTTTTCTGCACCCAACCATGACCCTAAAACTGAATTTTGTGTACCAGATCGGATCATCAGATTTGGTTTTCTCTCATGCTGTTGCTTTTGGTTTCCCGTACTTCTCTCTCTCTCTGTTGTCCTCCAGGGGAGTAGGAAGAGCAGCCAGGCTTCCAGGTCAGAGGGATTTCTGCTCCAGGCCCTGGTCTGTTTTCAGGCTGCCTGCAGGTCAGTGCATTGTCCAGTCAATGTTCAGAGATCACTTGGACAAAATTGAATAAATGGACTCACTAGCATACAGATGAAGTGTTCAGTCTCAGGTTGTTTTCTTGTTGTTTGATTTTCATTCCTACACTTAATATGGATGAAAATATCCACCTTAACAAGTTCCAAGCTATAGGTTTGTATGTTTCTGAATTGGTGTGTTTGCATTCGTTATGCATGTGTGTGTCCAAGGTTGGCTGAGGAGTGTGCATCAGAGCCTCTTCTGAAGGAGAACACGTTCACAGCTCCCTCTAAACACAGCCATGCTCACGACTCACTGGAGTCTCTGTGTCAGTGTCTGCTGCACTGCTGTGACTCCGTCTGGATACCCACCGTCATTGTGAGAGCTGGAAACACTCACACACACACAGACACAGATACACACATCGGATTCATTATCTGTCTGATCTTAAACTTCTATCTCTTTGTCACACACACCAAACACTTGCGAAAAAGATCCTGCAATTCGTCTCATCTCTTTTCTGAGAAATAGGTCAGAATGATTGCCTTGCTCTGTCTGGCGGTTCCTGTAAATGACTGCATTAATAAGCACAGCCGCACAATCTCTGTCTTCATTAGTATTGTGTACACATAGACAGATGAGCCAACCGATCAGTACCTGTGTAATACTGTATTTTTCTACAGTTAACTCTATTCAGGCTTAAAATCAGTCGCATAAAAATGATCATTTGTCTGTTTGTGTGTGTGTGCGTGCATGCGTGCGTGCGTGCGCACATGCATGTGTGTATGCGTGCAAAGAGGATGTGTGAGCGTGCACCCAACGCTCAGATACTGCAGTGCTTCTACTCCATCCTCTCCTCCCAGTTCACCCTCCTCCCATCTCTCATGCCGGTCTTTGCAAATAAGCTAGGTAAGTTGACTAACACTGTATAACCTCAAATTAACAGCAAGCTTCCCATAATATGTTTTAATTTCAGTATCACGCATCCTGTCTTCTAGTTCCATTGCAGCAAATTGTTGGTGTGTGGTTTCTTCCCTTTGCATTGGCACATTGCCACGTTGTGTGTGGCAGTCCTGATATTGGTATCTTATGAATATTCTGCCTAAACTGGTCAGCTTTGACTAGGCAGCAGCAGACAAATCTCTTCTCAGTCATCTGGAAGGCCTCCAAACAGTACAGGCTGACAGTGGCAGTAATATTACTGTGTTGGAGGAAAATATTATGAATTCACTGTTGACTAGCTGCAACAGAACTGAAGATGTAAAAGTTGGATAAAGTCATGAAATACAATACTAATAAGGGAGAAATGTCATAAGTTACTTAAGGAATTATGTAGGAATATTACGTTGATTTATCACTATGTATTAAAGTGTTTCTCTTCAGATTTTTGTCGCTGTCAGTAGTGAACCAAATTTAAGAGACTGTCCAGATAAGATGTGATGAGATTTGTGAGATCAGTAACAGAGAAGGCTGGTACAGGGACAGACCACAGAGCTCATGTTTTAAATCCATCTTTCCAAGGTCCAGTGTGTAGGATTTAGGTGGGTTGCAGATTTCGACCAACTTAGATAGACTCATCTCACCCTCCCCTATGGTGGCAAACTTGAAAGTCCCTCTTTAAAGCCAGGGTTTGGTTTGTCCGTTCTGGGCAGCTGTAGAAACATGGCGGTGCAACATGACGGATAAATAGAGCTCATTTTAATGTAACGAAAACACAACTATTTTTATTTTCAGGTGATTGTACGCTAATGTAATCGTAACTGTGATTGTGATATTACATTTCTGCCAGTAGACCCCACTAAATCCTACACACTGGACCTTTAAGTCTTGTTATTGCTGGCTCTGCATGTATTGCTGTAGGTTGTGGTGGCAACATGTAGCTCCATACTACCATGAAGGTGGAGGCCCATGTGTGTGTTCCGCCCACATGGGAATATAAAATGCAACCATGCCAACCAAACATCTCTCTAAAAAGACCTGCTCTTTTCATGCTTTCATGCATGATTTGCCAGCTAAGTACCTTGCTTACAGTACATTTTATTTAAAGCCTTAAATGTCTACTAAATTAAATGAGCACAAACAGAAGGAATTCACTATAAAGCTTAGTTCCCCACCTAAGAGTAATCATTTCATTTCATTGTCACAGAACAGATTCTCTGCACTACTGAACATATCAGTTTCGTTGGTAATGTTTTTAAATTAAAATCCATATCGCATGTTTAACAGTATGCCAGAAACTGCAGACAGTTGATTCTGCTCTCATCAAAGGCAGGGCTAAATGCCTGAATGTTGACTTGAAATTTGACGTGAAATTTCATTTCACTGCAGGGGGAAAACTAAGCAATCTGTCCAAAGCTGGCAGTCCACAAGATGAGCCTCAATTATTGACAGGAAACTTGTTGCCGTGGGCATCTCGCCGCAGACAGCTTGGTGGCAGTAAACGAAACTTAAGCAGTATATTTACGCTGCCAGCGGTTACCAAAGCAGATATGGCTGATCAGTACTTTGGCATTGGTCCAAAAGAGAGTGAGTTCGTAGCTTTATAAAATTAATACTTCCCTCTAATAAGGACTGTTGTCACTCTCTGCAGCAGTGAAACAGCCTAGATATTAAATACAGCTTTACATGATAGCTTTTCTTAGCCTTAGAATTAGAATAGGACTATGTCCCATTACCTCCAATGTAGCCAATTGATGAGCTGCCATCCCATGAAGGATCAGGGGGGAACGTAGCTTGAAAACTAATGTGAGATTAAATATATGAAGGTTTGGGGATCATGAAGTGAGATTTAATCATGTGGCTGGTGTCTTGCATAGTGATGACATGTGTCTCTCTCTCCCTCTGCATTACCTCTAGGTGCTGAATTTTCAAACTTTAACTATTGTTTTTTGTCTTCTTTGTCTCTGTGATGCACTGTGTAACTTGTTTTGAAAGGTGTTATATAAATAGTGTTTTTATTGCCATCCTTCTCCTCTTCCTCATTTCTTACCGCCTCATCCTTCCTCCATGCTGCTCTTTACCTCCTCTTCCCTCCAGCGTCCTCTGGTTTCTACAGGCTGGCTCTGGAACACAAAGGGCTCCTCTGTGCAGGAAACAGGTACTGTACAGTGTAACCTGAGGATACACACACACATACACATCAATTAACAAAGCACTGCTGTCTGCAAAGTTTAGCTATCTCTGTGTGTGTGTGTGTGTGTGTGTGTGTGTGTGTGTTAAACCACAGTGACTCAAAGTTGAGTTCTTATGATTCCCTGTTGGAGCACATTGAGACACATAACACAACTGAGGCATCTGTCATTTCTGAGTCACTCTGTCTAATTTCTTCCAGTAAGACAGTCGTCTCAGCAGTGTGTCTGTCTCAGAGCAAGGATCCGCGCCTTCAAAGTCTCCTGCGTGTGTGCGTTTAGAGTCTGCTTTGTGTATTTAAGCATATGTACTTCTGTGCATGTGTAAGAGTGCGTGTGGTTTTTGCTTCGGTGTGTGTCAGTGTGGACTTAAATGTGGTTGACTCAGTAGGTTTTTAGGCCCCCTGTGCTCTGAGCTGTAATGAAACTGAACCTTGCCGTGCCTGTGTTTCATATTTGAAAGGATGAAGTGAAGGCACATCCTGTCCTGCGTCTCACAGTTCACTCTTCACTGCTGTGACCTTGTGCTGTCTTTTCTTTATCTTCATGTTTATTTTTCGCTCACTCTATTTCTCCCCCTTATCAATTCTTTCAGGAACCCGGATCTAAATGCGTCTGGCTGTGGCTTTCTACGGAAACTCAGCATGTGTCTGCTTTCCCAGTCAGACCCTGCTTTTGCCTCCTATCAGCACGGTATGCAAATACGCATACAAACACTTGCACCACATGCAGAGCTACATGCTGCACCAGCAGAGCCCTGTTGTTGCTGTCAGTTTCCAAGCAATTATGTCATGCTGCCGGTTAGCTGAGACGGCTGAAGTGTTGAACAGCACTGTTGCTGCCGTTCAACACTTGTTTTGTGTAAAGAGGGTCACCTGCTGAATACATACCTGTGGAGACAGGACAGACCTGTGACAGACCATTTGTCATTGATATTTAATATTTTGGCCTGGAGATTTGTATTGTTGGGTATTGAAATACGTCCCCAACTGAATATATTAAGTGATTGTGCATATAATGTCATGTTCAACAAACTAAATCCAGCTGACTTTGTGTGACATGCATTAGGCATTTATTTGATGAGTCAAAGACAATGGAGAGCTTGTAGAGAAAAGTTTTTTTTTTCTAAAACCGCTTGTTGTAAATAAAGTTGCATTTCAGGTCATCTTCAGTTTCTCTTTGCTGCATGCCCTTCTCTCTCTTTTCTCTTCATATTGACTACATCAGCATCAGTAAGCGTAAGCAAAATTCTCACCCCTGTTCCTGTTCTGTTAAGTAAAGCCTGTCCAGCCGGGAGGGTCTCCAAGGCAGACACACGCAGTAGATAAGCCGATGATGCCATTGTAGAAACATGTTTGCAAAGCCACTATATAATAGCTCCACCATATTGTGCAGAATGAAAGGAATGGACTCAGATGTGTGCACTGTAAACATGTTGGATGTGTGAAATGGCCTTGAATTGAACACTGAATGGTGTTTGCTTGCTGACTGTTGTGTGAAAGAGCTGATACTAAGTCTCTTAAATGTCAGCGCGTATTGTGACAACACAGATAACCCTTCCAATTAAAGGGGCACCGGTTCTGATTGTGTGAGACTGAAGTAAATGTTATTAAAGAAAGGTTAAAACAAAACATAAAAAAACGTTTTGTTGGGAACTGCATTTGCTCCCTGGAGACGCGATGTGAGTAAAATACTTCTTTGAGATGTAAGAATTGTGTGCTGAGTGTGTGTGGTTGTGTGTGTGCGTGCGTTTGTGGCTGTGAATAATGAGCTCTTTGGAGCCAGACTACTGTTTGTTCCTTTTTCTGTCTGTCAACATCTTCCTCCCTTTCATCACTTTCATCTGCTTCAGTTTCATTTGCAGCCTTTCTTTCATGTCCCTGTGCTCTCATCTTAAATTTTACCGTTCCATTTTATGTGAGTTATTTTTCTCGTTCATAAAGTTATTCACAATTTAGGAAGTTATATTTTTACCTCTGTTTAAAACTTTGTTAACCAGAACATAGATTTGTTGTTTTACCCCACTGATACTCTGATGCAATATCAACATATATTTATATATGTAATATATATACAGTATATTTGTGCTTTTGTATAGTTGTCTGATAATTCTTTAACAGCTGTGTGGATATTTAAGAAAACTTCTCTGTCCTCTTATTATTTTCTGTTGATCAAAACCTGAGCAGGAGGCGACATGTCACTGCAGCCGGCTTTGTAGGTTTGTTGTCTTTGTCCCATCTGTTGTTTCCCTTCTCATCTTCTTCGTCTGCCTGTCCTTCGCTGTGTTCCTGTCTCTCCCAGTCCTCCCTTGTGGAACATTCTCCCATTCTTCCCGCCTCTCTTCTCGACGGTTCCCTGGAGGTGGAGGCTGTGTCGGTGCCTGGTGTCCCTCTCCTCATTTTCCAAACAATACCTTTTATCCGTCACTCTTTCGCCACAGCGGCCCCTCTGGACTGCAGCGCTCCCTGTCCCAAGCCGTCTCCAAGCTGGCCTCCTCCCCCTCTGATTCCTGTTTTTATTTATCTCTCCTCCTCGCTCTGTATTTCTTTAACTCCCTTCCCCTTCTTCACTTGGTTTTCCTCTCTGGCTGATTGGTGGTCTCTGTCCCTGCAGACCCTGCCGTTGCTTTACAGCCTGTGTGTAGTCATGCATCAGTGACCCCTCTCCCTGTCTGCCATCTCCTTGTGCCTTCATTTTCCTTCTTGTCTTTGCTCTGCCCCAGCTTATTGTGACTCCCTCATACACTGAACATGGCGGTGTTTCCTTCCTCGCTCCTCGATTAAAGGCCTAAGTAACCTCTTTTTCTCCAGACCTGCGAGAGGCTGCCGTTTTCTCTTTTCTGCTACCCCGTCTCGGTGTTGTTCTCTTTCCATTCTTTATAAGCTGCATCTCATTTTCTCCTCCCTCTCTCAGTCTTGCCTTCCCTCGCCCCTCTTCCCCTCTCTCTCCAGTTCCCTGAAGACAACCCAGATATGGAGACGGTGCAGAAAGTCCTACTCTTTCAGCTGTTTCAGAAAAAATTCTGAATTCCCTGCTGTGCTTCACATCTCCCCTCCCCTTTGTCTCTTCTCTGTCTTTTTTCTCTCTTGCCATTTTCTGTCATATTGTTTATATCATTTTCTTTGTTCAGTGTGCGAGTCGTTCAGTCTTCCAGTCCATGAAGAGGTGGAGGCCCTCCTCAGCGCTGTATCACACTGTCTGTCCATCTCTTTCTCTCGCAGTCTTTTTTTCCTTCTTGCTGTTCCTTTTCATACACCCGTCATTCCACATACTTTTTTCGTCTTGTCTTCTTATTCTTTAGGGACCTCATTTATGAAAAAAACCCTTTAACTTTGCTGTATTACATAATGTGGCTTTTCAGTGAATGTGATAAAAATTGAATCTAGGCACCCGTGACATCCACAGCTTGGTTAATGATGAATGCTGGCTGTATGTTTGGATCGAACATAGATAATTAGTAAAGTGTGAAATCAGTGTAACGCCACCCATTTTCACCCCCCTTATTATTTTTCAGAAACGTCAGCTTTGGATTGGCTTTAGTCATAAACAGAAAATTGGCAAGTAATGCTCCTTTGTAAACAAGGCCTCAGGGCCTCCTCTGCTGCATTTCACTTTATTCCAGCCATCGCTCTCCTTCATCCATATGCTTTCTTCTCTCTCTCTCAGCCTCTCTGTGTTACTTTCTCCTGTTCCCATTTCTAACATTGATTACTCAATCCTTTTCCTTCCTGTTTCTGTTTTACTTGTTTGCTCATCCCCCAGATGTTGAGGAGGCAGAGAATCTTCTGCAATACAACCTTCCCTCTCTGTGTTTTCGGCTGTCAGACTGGCCCTCTCTGCTGTGCGAGGACCCAGGGCTCCAGCTGTGTGAATATAAAGGACCAAGGGCCACTCAGTACTGTCTGCTGATAATACTACACCTTGCACTGCAGCAAGGAGACAGGTAATACACCCATGCACTCACCCATTCTGGACTGTCCCCTTGACGACGCAGAATAGCATCAAGCAACAGAAAATAAACCTACCCATCTTACTCACATTTCAGACGTGCAGACATGCACAAATCATGCACAAAAAAGGGAAAGTTTTGTTCAATTTTAAAATTGAGTGCTGGAAAGGTCTCGTGTTCTGAGCTGGTATATGCGTGGACTTAAAATAAATATTTCAGCATCAGTAAAAAGCATTTTGCTGATAGAAATTCTGAGCACCTTTGCCTGGCACTGCTGCAGAGTGCGCAGTGTGATCCAGATGTACTGACTTTGTTCTCCCAAAGCAGCAGCCATTTGCACTGCAAAACTTGTCTTTGAGGAGGAATATCCTGGCTTGGTGGCTGCTCAGCAGCTCTTGGTAGCTCAGTTTTACCTGTCTCTGTCGGGAATCAGTGTTACGAGTGAAATGTCACCAAACGTCTCTGTACATTACTTGTAAGTATGGTGAGGTGATTTTGACTCCTGAAATAACAGCTCCTTAATACCGGCGACCTGAAAATATTTTATAGGTGCTTCCAGAAATATTTGACACTTAAAGTAACCTTGGGAAAGTTACATTATTAATGTGGATATAATGATCAAACAGAGACATTTATTGTTGTTTAATAACTATTTTAATAACTTCACAAAGCAGCCCTTTGCTGTAATGCAGCCCTTGAGAGCAAAGTAACGTCTGAGCTGTGTCACATTATTGAAATAACTAAGATCTCAGATGATATCAAGCGTCAATATATCATAATACATTTTCATCATTAATTTATTTCCCAGCTCTACCAAGAAACCAGCTTGTTTTGCATGTCCCTCTCTCCCTGCTCCAGCGACACTGCTGCGGCCTGTGTTTTTAAGTCCATATTTTATGACCTCAGAGATTCGTCGGCCTCTTCGGAAAGTTTAACCTGCCCTTCTGTGGAACTTTGGCTATGCATTGTCCCACCCCCAGGGAAGGGGATGAAAGCCTCTCCGCGCCACGGTGTGGTCTCATCAAGATTAATGGGAGCTGTGGCCAGAGATTTACATAGCATGGGAGGGCTGAGTGTGTTTAGCCTGTGTGTACTCGGATGGGATCTGTGAATGTGTGTGTGTGTTGGTATACATTCTAACTGACTGTAAGTCCGCTTTATTACCCTCACACTAAACGCGTCTGCTGAGAGGTGTTTGACTTTTCAGGTATATTTGTGTCTTTGGTTTGTATCTGTTTAAATATAAATGTTTGGCCACATCTATGTGTACTTGTAATTAATGTCATCTCTGCCTGAGTAGATTTAATCGAAATATTATCAAAATCACAATGTGGCCACGTGCAATATCCAAATGGCAGGAGCTGCAACGTTATAGCATATAGTCTTTATAAATCGTTGTAGTGCTACAGACATGCCCCCGCCTGCATATTCTCCAAACATAAGGGACCATGCTTGTTTGTTACAGACCTTAGCAAATGTCATCATTGGTTTTTTCTTTTTTTCCTGTGGAAATGAAATGCCAGTATAATGTTTTGGACTGGACTTCTTAAATCTTGACTCATATCGCACTCACGACACCTGTCAAAATAATCACAATATGATTGATGGCTTCGTTGTTGTGAATGTTCGTGTGTGTGATCCAGGCTCCTCCCAGACCAGATAGTGTTCTCCAGTGTGGCGTGGCTGTTGCATTCAGTGCAGGAGCAGGGCGGCTGTGCCCTGCCTCGCTGTGTGCTCCGCTCTGCCCTCTACCTGCTGGCAGTGACACAGGACCAGAGCCCCAACCTTGACGGGGTAACTCCAAATGCCTTCTGTAATGTGTAGAGCTATCACAGTCGATAGACAGCATCAGGTTCATGAAAGTTTCAGCTGTGTTTTATGCTGTTCAGTAAACCTCCATACTTTGTTCAACATGATTTTTATTTTACAGTTTTACCGTTTATCACTTTGCATGCTAACCAAAATGTGATATTGAAAGTGAGGCAAGTAGACTGTGTCAGTTTTAAATATTCTATTTTATTTTATGCTCAGTGAGTCAACTTAACAATACTAACAATGTGAAAAATAATACTCATGTGATATTCACTGAGGCAGGTTTACCTACAAGCAATGCAACATTAAGGTGTCAAGATTTCATCACGATGAAGGTGTTCGACATGATGCTTTTTCAGTGCATAGAGAAAGAGAGCAGCCTGTACTGGAGATGGAGTGCTGCACAGTTTAATATGGAAACCATTAATATGGAGGCCAAGGAATGTTTGACAGCTCATATTCATCTTTTGATAGAAAATCCATATTCTGCTGTTGATGATTCAGCAGCAAAGAATATTAATTATAACTCACCCTTTTTCCCAAAGCTGCACAGAACTAATAACACTTTCCCAAAATAACGTACTTCTCTGTAGTTCAAAGAACATTACGAGGCAATGCTTTGTCCTGCATTTAACAGTTTATACTTTATGTTGGCTGTGAATATAAAAGAGCAATAGCTTACAGGAGACTTCCTGCTGTGATTGAGGGCTCTGCCTCAGTGGGCTATAAAGCAGTCTAATGTTTTTGTTGGGAGGAAAACTGTTTTAAAACGGCAAACGTTTTAACTTGTGTGTGTTGTGCTCATCTCAGAGCTTTTTCAATCTTTCTTTACCAACCTACTCAAGGCTCCTTTTAACTGCATCAGCAAGGCTCTCTCCTCCTGCCAAAGCTTCTCTTCGCTCTACATTCACCATCCTGCACTCCTCCACTTCATCTGTCGCTATCCAAAGCTAGCAGGGAAATTTGGGCCCCTGGTCTTGGAGCTTTGGCTGACCAAGCAAACACAGCACACAGATGGAGAGCAGACCATGGTGAGGGGCCAGTCCTTTCACCTTTATCTCAGACTGTATTTGTCAATAAATTATCGAACTTTTTTTTTTCCGACTGATTGATTCTGAACAAATGTAACTTGTTTAACTCCAGCACGTTTCACTAATTAATGTTAACTCCAACAGAGTTTGAGATAGGCTGCAGTAGAATGTGTGTTTTTAATTCCCTTTGAACTCTCGCAAACCAAAATCAGAGTTGATGAAAAGGTGGTTGGATCTCATTCCTGGGTGCAGGCGGATGTACAGGAGAAGACAGAGAGGAGAGGAAGCCGTGCAGACGACCAGGAGCCAGACACAGAAACTACAGAGCTACTGGCTCTGATAGAGAAGTACCCAGCTGTCATACTGACACTCCTGGTGAGAATCAACCAATGACAAGCAGGGGGTTAAAGATTTTAAATGCTGGCCGATGTGCAGCATTGTTTCACCCTAGTGGAACTATTTGTTAAGCCTTAAACAGTAATAAGACTTGGGTCCCATAGTTGATGGAAAACACGCATTGGTTTTAACCTGCAATGTACGATGTTCTCAATGACTCTGTCCTAGTGCTTGTGTCTGTCCCTCAGGACATGGTTTGCACCAGGGAGGCCCCCCTCGCAGGGCGAGCACTAGGGGTGCTGGAAGTTCTCTTGCGTGGTCAAACAGAGTACGAGGCTGATTTGTGTTCCAGGCTTAGGTCAGCCCTGCTCCAGACATTACAGAGGCTCAGTATGGAGAACATGGGCCATGGGTTTGGACAGGGACACACTGCACAGGGTAAGAGACATGAAGTCACAGAAACAGAGTATATAGATTTACTGTATCACATTTTTTTCCTCATTACAGTTTTAATATGTCTGAATTCTGTGTTTTATAATTGAAGCACATTTTGTCATCAAAAAGAGTGTCTGATGATGTGGTGGATGAATAACATTACAGCTATTCAATAAGAAAATATTCAATTTTAATGAACATCAGGAGAGCCTCAATATGCGCTCGAACACACCGGGTAAGGCTGCTCTTACATTCGGGGAACGCTCCTCCTTGTTTACAAAGCTTGACCAGAAACGGACGTAGCGTTTTCATCTTTTCCAACAGAATATCTGACTCCGAGCATACAGCCACGAACTCTTCAACAAACTCGGGTCTTGCATCTGCTGATGTGGTTGCACTTCTGAGAGTTTGTTGAAGTGATGAGCTCTTGCTAGCGCGCTGCCTCTCTATCTGTCAGGACCTCTTTGACATTACTCTCTGTGTGTGCGTGTGTGTATGTGTGTCTGTTCATTCAGCTTAGGCGTTATGAAGAAATGCTTATAATGGTAGGGAAAAACCCTTTTTATAAGTTGCATCCACATTTTCATAATTTCCATGATATTCCTGGAAATCATAGGGCAACTATCCCATGGCTTAAGTTTATTGAAATGAATGGGATGTATTATAATGGAAGAAAACTGACGCATTGTAATGTTACAATTTAAGAATCTGTTGAAATTCAAAATCAGTCAGCCGATGTGTTCATGAAAATTTCTGCAGGGGTTATAGTTTACGCTTCTACTAGCAGCTCATTGGAGATGCAAAGATGAATCACACAGCATTAATCCTTTATGACAGCTTCATGCACCTGCAGTGCAGTGGTGAAGCAGTAATGGATTCTTTCATTAGAAATTAATGTGCCTCAATCAGGGGGTTTTGAATATATTATGAGAAATCCCAAGTTTTGTTAACAGAGTATTTTTGAAAGTAAACTATAGTCTGAACCACACCCTCTCAGTTGTTGGAGGTGATCACATCCATGTAGAACCAAATACCGCACTGACCAGAGCATGCACACAGGAATGCATAATCACGCAGACACATGCACCGACCTGTTGATTCGTCTAATTTAAATCACACCGACCAAAGTCACACCGCTTCACCGCTTCAGTGCGCCATGAAACTGTTTTTTGATTGCAGACGTTGAAACCTATGAAAGCATACCGGCCTCTGCTGTGCTGATGTCACACCCTTTAAGGAGTCAACTCTCCTTATTCTACCTAAAATATATCATCAGTTCTCAGTTTTTCAAGCGTAGTCATACACCAGAGACAGATTTAAACACAGGAATCTTCACTTATACCTAAATAACGTTCTGACTCGTTAACTCGTTGCAGAAACTCCCTGCTTCAGTTCCTCGCACCAAAGAAAATCACCAAATTTTGCGAAGATTTTCCACAGAAGTCGCCTCTCACAGTCATGTTTCAAGATTAATGCCAACTGATTTGGCTTGATGCCCCGTTATTTCTCATTAAAGCACAGATACAGCCACTTACAGTGGATAGATGGAGGTAAATGTCGCTGTTCACTCCCCTGAGTTTACTTTTTATGATGCGGCGGACAGTGTTTTTGTTTTCTACATGTCTGTTTTCTGCCTCAGCCTTGTATAGTAAAGCTTTGTCCTACAAATGAAAGCTTTTAATGAAATTGTGTCTTCCCTGCACTTTAGAAGCTCATACACATGGTACACACACACATATACATACACTCACAGGTTTACCCTGTGGCATGTAATAGAGCAAATGAACCATGACAGCAAACAGTGAAAGAGCTGCTTAATTAAATCTCAGACAGCAGCAGCAGGCTCTATGTTCTCAAGATGCCCATCTCCTCATATTTATATTATTTTTTATGAGAAAAAACATTTTCTTAGAAGAAAACAGTTTACACTTTAACTCACAAGATTACTGTGGAGTGAGGATTAATTTCTTGATACCTAAGGTACCAATTTTCATTTAACTAAATAATGCAAACTTGTCAGCTCAATTAGTGTTTAATGTCTTACCAAAAATCCCTGTTTGTCTAAATAGAGTCCAGTGCAAACGTAATGAAAAGATGATGAGAAATATGAGTATTCAGTGCCAAGTCTTGCTACTTGTTCTAGGACCTGAGGGCCAAGCACATGGGCAGGTGAAATGAATAGGAAGTACTGCCTGTGTCTCTGCCCAGCAGTGGGAAAATGCTCCATTAAAGAAAACATGATTGAAAATTGCCATTAAAAATTGTTTGATTGGCGTACCAGTGCCACTACATGTAAAATGCTTAAAGCAAACTTGTAGAACATGGTAATTAATGTGTTGAAGTGCGTGTTGGTGTTTTTCTGTGTCAGGCTTTCAATGCCTCATTTGTATATTCAAATTCAGATCATAGCTATGAATTCTTAAAAATCCTGAATTCAACCTCGACTCCACCGACCTGATCTCAGTACGTCAATAATTTATGTAAGGCATTTAAAAAGTGATGGGAAAATAACAATTGCTATACACAGCAGTAAAACATCTATAAAGAAATGTGCATGGATTAATAGCTCCATTTGGCACAACCTACGCTTGCAACATAATGGAGAGCACTTAGTTTAATTATTCTCACATGTTGGATCATTTGGAAGAATACCTGCGCTGATTTATGTTTGTCAGGCCATCCGCTCCCGCAGCATTTTCTTTCCGATGGTTCTAACAAGTGTTCAGATTCACCTCATTATTACAGCGGAATTAAAAGCAGGCTGATTACAGTGACATTAAGAGACAGTTTAATTCTGCACATATGCAGTGGTAGATAGCTGTTCAGTTAGAACAAGTGTTCATTGTCTTCCTCGAGGACATTTTTCACAGGCAAACGCATGAAAGGTCATGTTGGATTGGCGTTCATTCACTTCGCTGACACATACTGCTGTATAGTAGTTGCACATTTTGGTTGTTTTAAACATAGTAAATGTGGCATGTGGCGGTGCTCCATCTTTGAACCACCCTGCCAGGTAAACTTAGTTTTAACTGAAGTGTAATCACAAAGTCTCCTGGTTGTTTTTAAATTGGATTGAGATGGCAAAACAGTTCCCAGAGCACTGTCACTTCTGATTAATGTTGGAAGGGAAGAACCATTAATCCTCCGTTAAAACGAATCCTCTCAACATCCTTTGTCTGCACAGACGGTGGGGAGTGAGGAGCGGGGTTGGTATCAAGCAGTGGTTTTGTTTGCTTATAAGGAAATTGGAGAGATGGTAACTCAGATTTGTGTCAGCTTTGTTTCATAGTATTAGTAAGAAATTCAGTTATTCAAACAGCATAAACTAAGCAGAGAGCAGGGGAAGTGCAGCTTTCTGAAGACACTGGTAGGTTAAATCAAACCTTGTTTAAACATTTACTTCATTAACACCCTGTTGTGTAGAGTATTTGTTAGATCACTGTATATGAGACAGTATACATGTCAATGTAAAGAAGAGCTCTGCTTCCTGTTCACTGACGGCTACACAATCTGTTGAAAGGCAAAACTGTTCAACTACAGTTTCCTCTGAATCATTGATTTGATAACATTTTAAGCAATTTAGTAAAACAATAACACAGCATGATCGTGTCACCAGGAAACAAGTTCACTGAAAGTAAATGAATGTTGGCGTTAATTACTGCTAATAAAACCAGATTCAAAGGAGACGGGGATGAAACCTTGACAGAGTTTGTAAAATTGAAAATGACAAATTGTTTAAAAACACTGACAAATCTGTAAGTGAAGATCCTCTGAATATTGAGGTGTCAGTACATGTCTGCATTTATCGTTTCAAAATATTTTTGGTGCTCAGTGTTGGTTTAATTCTCGTGAAATCAACCGTTGTCTTGTCCAAATGAGGTGGTAGGGTATGAATGCCTCCAGGTCTAATTGTACAATGCCCAGACATGCAGTGCTCTACGTGCACGCGTATCTGGTGCTGTACTGTGCTTTTGGTGGAGGTGTCTGCCAGATGGTGTTTTTATGTCTGTTTACCTGACCAGGTTAATGAGCACCGCCGGAGGGCTCAGCTGGGGATTCCGAAACTGTTGCTGTGGTTAGCCTCGGCCTGCTTTCTGCTCATCCCAGGCCCTGTGGGGATTACAGAACGTTATCTGCGCACGTGTTACAGTTCAGCCCACTATAATTTGCATTAATATATACTTCATATTAGCCTCTAACGCGGCGGCATCCTCTAAGGGGAGATATTTTAATGTTATGCACTACAGGAGTGAAAGAAGTGTGTAGATGCCTGGTCTCCCTGATCTTCCTCCAGTCTCTTTCCAGCGTACTCCTGCTCTTTCTCCTTTTACCTCATCTCCCTCTTCACGCTCCCTCTCTGCTTTTTCTCTGCCTGTTTCACCCTTAACTCTTTCTGGATTCAGACGCAGGTCTTATTATTTAAAGTGTTCGTGGTAATTTTTAATAATTCTGACTAATATGTTCTTCTTCTCCTTCTCCTTCTTCCTCTTGCCTCCTCTTTAGTAATAACTATGTGCAAAAACCACCTCTTGTTAGTCAACAAGCCACTGCAAGACAACATCACTTGTTTAAGAAAATCCTTATCACTATTTGAAGAGAGTCAGTCTGAAAATTGCCCCTTTTTTGCCTTTGCTGAAACTGCTCTGGGAACATCAGGTTTCAGACTAAGTAATGAGGCTGTCTCTTACCCGCACCACTCCTTCATCTCTCTGTCTCGCTCTCACACACACACTCTTCACTCCCTTGACTGTTTTATTAAGTTTAGCTCCTCTCTCCCTCGCAGCACTTTCAATCTGTTCGTATTTCTTTATATATATACGTACATCTGCCTGTCTCCCTCGCCTCCTTTTCACATTTCTGTTTACAGTCCTACTTTGTTGTCTGCCTGTCTTTGTTTAGCGGTGAACTCGCTCCCTCTGGTGCTGAAGCTGCTCTGTATGACGCAGGCCAGTGACCCACCTTCCTCATCCTCCTACAGTGAGATGGACGGAGTGCACTTCAAGCTGCTCTACCACGGTAAGGTCAAAAGGTGCTGCTGGCAGGTCATACTGAGCACAGCTCTCCTCCCCACAGCCCTCATCTGTTAGCATAAACACACACACATACAGCTCCCTGCGTTGTTTACATCACCCTACATAGTCAAACCGGTGCCCGACATTAGAGTCAGAAAAATGCAGCCACACACAAACGTTGTCACACAGCCACTTAGACGCTGCATTACAGACGCATCATCATCTAGTATTGACACTAAGACTAAGTTTATCTCACCTACTTCCACATGCACCTGTATTCCTTCCTCTCTAAGTGGAGGCCTCTTTCATTGTTGATTTAATATCATCAGCAACAGACCAACTTATAGGAGTGCTCGCTGCTCATGTGCAGATGAGACATTAACTAGACATGTCAGCCAATTATTATATTATGATAGGAGTGAAATTCTTTTTTGCCTTGATGTCAACACTCCCCGTCTTCTGTGACTACCATCTGTCTGAACCACTTAGTTTTTAGTTATTAGCGGAACCTCATTCTGCGTTGGTAGTTTTATTTTTCAGCCCCTAATCTCTGACATTTTCATTGCCACATCAGATTAATTCAGCCTTTACCGACGTGCAGTAAATGCTGAGGTACATTGTGTTCCATTTTATCTGCCTGTCACGTCGCGTCTCAGTGTCTTTCGAGAACAAAATGTTTATCAAATGCATTTGAGAGCACCGCAGATGAAATATATGATAAGTAAGCCATCAGACTTTGTGTGTGTGCATGTGTGTGTCAGTGAGTAATATAGCTGGAAGGTTGAAGCCTACCAATACAGAGAGCCTGCTACCTGCCCTCAGCTACCTGTACTGCTGCCTGAGTCTGTCCCCAGCACACTGCTCCGACAGAGGTTAGACACACTTTCCTCCTGTCTCTCTAAATGTCCGTGTGTGTTTTATGCTCTCCCTCTCCTGACATCTATATTTCACTGACCTTGATAAGCATGTAGCATCCAGGCACAGGAAATAATAAGCATACAGGCTGACACCCTCAGTACATCTTTACATAATGATGCACAGGCTGTGGCTCAGTCCTGCACATTGTCTCAGACACTTGTACACATCTGAGAGTTTCTCACACATTTGCACAGAAGCACAACAAGCGCTCACGGTTGTGTTGTTGCCTTGCCTAACCTGAATATCCGTAACGCATAGACAAAACCACACATGCACACGCCCACACAGTGACTTGGTCATGAGACTAACTTCAGAGATCTCACACACACAGAAAGACACACACATTTTCAGAAGGGAGGACGCAGTTTCTTTTTCTTTTTCCAGATAATAGAAAAATAAGAAGAGAGAAGAAAAACACCCTGAATCCTACAAAGCCAATGCAAAATTAGAATGAACTTAACAAATATGACAAATGATGTGATGATTTACTGTCAGCTGCAATCGACAGGAGGGATTAAGAGATGTTACACTTCTCTCACCAAAGACATCATGTATTTGACGTGGCGTCTTGATTGGCATTGATTTTAGTAGGGAGTAAATAATTAACCTGAAAAAGAAACAGAAAGCTCAGCAGAGGTCAGCAATGAGCGAGTTTGCGGTTGATAAGATGAGGCCAGTGGCCAGAGAGCAGCGGTACCATTGGGAAGCAAAGCTAATTATGCCCATAGCATTTTTCACTGCTTCTGCAGCAGCCTCCCTGCATTTGCCATCTGCTTCATTATCACAAGTGTTGAATGTACTGATGCACGTTACTTCAGCCTCAGGCTAGATGGTGTTTCAACTGGTGGTGAGGAGGACAGGAATAGTAACACATTCCTCTATGTTAAGGCAAAATCTATGATATTATATTTCTAAATGAGATGTAGTTGTAGTTTTTCTGGTACTTACAGATGACTGGCTGCCTGTGTACTGTATATAACCCCAGTTTTATGCAATTTATTCCACCTTGTATTTGATTAATTTTTGCTGATGCAACAGCCTAATGTTCGCGTTGTATGTTTAAGTCACATCAAAAGATATGTGCATCATGCCTGTGTGTGCGATTGTGCATAAACGTCCGTTAAGTTGATCAAATTTAGCAGTTTGTGTTGTTCCAAATTCCTCACAGGTGCCACAGAAAGGTGAAAGTATGTGTTTGTGTGTGTTCGTACTGTGTAATTGTGGGCTGGTGCCTGTGGAACGTCCCTACAGTCACCCAGGCCAACAAGCACAGCACAGATCCCATCAAAGTGTGATGGCGTAGTGTCTTCTCCTCCCCAGCTGTCTCCATGCTGCTCTCCAACACTGGACTGATGGACCAGCTGCAGACAGTCTTCTCCGCCTCCTCCTCCTCCTCCTCCTCCTCCTCGTGCTCCTTCTCTCCTCCATCAGCCCTGCTGTGCTGCAGCCATCTACTCCTGTCCTCCCTCATTACCTTGCAGCGCGTTCACTGTGCACAGGTACACAGTACAGCTCAGCTTTGCTCTTATCAGAACGTCAGGATAGAGCTCAACACAGTGAAGGGCAAGACACAGAACATACAGTAAAATGGAGCATAGATTCAGTTGTGAGCGCAGAATGCAAAACACCACATGGTTTTCATGCGATATATATCACAGTAAGGTTGTGGTGTAGAACAGTGTACTCTCTTCTCTGCTTTCTGCTTCCACTGCGTAGATAATGCGTTCTTACTTGCGTTGAGATGTGTAATCTTATTCTTCTGATTCTCCCCTCTCTCTCTTGTTCTCTCGTGCTCTCTTTCTCCATTATTTTAGGTCCATAAGAGCATCAGTTGGAGTCTGGACGCAGCTGTGCAGCAACTCCTTCTTCAGAAAAGAAACACAGACAATCTGTTGCTGGGTAATAACAAACACACTTTTATTTGATGATTATTTTGAAAGACGTCTGTCCTTGCAGGCAGCAGATACCAAAACCGTTCATCAGCAGTGCAAGTGCGAAGCTGAAAGCCCATTTGTTTCTGTCCTCCCAGTTTTCTCTTAATCTCCTCTCAGCTTCATACTGTCTGTAATTTCGTGCTACTGCATTTTACACTCTCCAGCGCAATTACAGACACATTACAGTGGTGCGTAACCCAAAATACATCAAAACATGTATCTGCAAAGTGTCAGGCACTTATTGAGACAATCGTCCAAAATATGTAAACCTCAAGATGGACTGCTGAGGTTCACCGCCGTCTGGTTTACATGTACTCCTGCACAGGTATAGTCACTGCTCGCCGATGTTTTGTCCTCAGCGGAGGTTACCAAACCACGGTCAAGCATTTCACACGCTTCCATTATATTAAGTGGCCGACGTCCCGCTGCACCACTCAGAGACTGATCATCCCTGCCGCTGCTGTATCTCTGTCTGTCAGCTGGATAAGTGGCCTGTCAGGGTTGCAGTGATGTATCGCCCCCCCCCCCCGCTCGCCTATCTCTTTCGTTGTCTCTCCCTCTTCAGTCCTTCACTCACTCTGCCTCCTTTCTGTCTTTTTCTTTTTTTTAATCTCCCCTCTTTTTCCATCCGACCGTCACTCCATCGCTCTCTGTCTCTGTGCTAGGTTTCTCCTCTCTCTCCTCTGCCACTAATTGAGTCCTCCCTCCCTCAGAGAGCTCTAATCTCAGTGTAGATGGCATAAGTGCAATCCAAATGTCTGGCTCCTCTCAGTTTGGATCCCACTGTGTTTTAGAAATCATTTTGGCCGTGTCTCTCTCTTTATCTCCATCACTGCTTTGGTCCCTCAGTCCTTCTGGCTTTCCTTCAACCCTGTCTCTCGCTGCCTCTACAGCTGGCACTGACATCTTTAACTTCTTGCCCTCACTTTCTGTCAAATATCAATTCAAGAATTGCCCTCAATTCTTCAAGTGTTACTCTGCCTCTCCTCTGTGCTTCTATTCCCCCTGCTACCTGCTTTTAAAATCTTTTTCTATTTCAAACTTTCACTTCCCACTCTGTATGCTCACTTAGTCCTTTCTGTTCTACCATGCACCTATTTCTCCTGTGGCCTTGCCCTCCACATTTGCTTGCTCTCTCCTCTTCCTCCTGCTCTGCTGTGTGTTAGGCATCCCATCTCCTCCTAATTCCCTTTGGCTTCTCTCGCACTCTCTCTTTCCAGTCAGCTACCTGAGGTTGCTGCGGGCTCTACTTGACGGTGATCTGGCGTCAGAGGTGGTGTGTGTGAGCAGTGGTCCCGGCTTGGTCGGGCCCAGGCCCCTGGGGTTCGAGGACGGCGCCTTGTACCCGCTCGGCTCCAGAGGGGCCCAGTGCCTCTCAACTGCTCTCAGCGGACTTCTTTTGCAGGTTGTACTTGGCGGGATTGATATATTTGTCCTTGTGTGTGTGTGTGTGTGTGTGTGTGTGTGTGTGTGTGTGTGGGGGGGGGGGGGGGGGGGGGGGGGGGGGGGTCACAGTCACAGTTCCAAAACTTAAAGTATGGAAAAATGCTCCCTGCAAGACAAAAGCTGGTTGAGCCTTCTCTGAAACATTTAGTTTTGAACGATAGCGAGGGATGCATTACTCAGCAGCTACAATCAGCTCTGTTGAATAATGCGTTTACCCCTTAACAGTGATCAAAATTTAATTGATCGACTTTGACTCGACAGAATGATTCTGACAACCAACATTAAATTTTCCAGATTTCTAATCTCACACAGCAATAAAATAAGTTTTCCCTCTGAAATATTGAGAAATGAATGAGGAAAGCTTTAAATTTTAGACCAGTTGTATCAAGGAAATGCTGCTTCTGTTGAGTTTAATAAAAAAAAAAGATAGCACTAAATCAACATATAAACCTGAAAATTAGCATTATATGGGCCATTTAAGCTAGCAGTTATACAGTCAAATTGAAAATATTGCTACAAATAGCTCAGTTGTTGTTGCCGAAAGCACAAGATGGATTTTACTTCAAGAGCTAAATTTGATTCTGCTCCAGGGATTGCCATTGCAACATTTTATTTCTTGTTTGTGGAGGGCAGAAGTAACAGAACACCCACAGTAAATCCTGTGTTGTAATGAAAGGTTGAGTGCTATCAGATGTTACGTGATTGTTGGAGTGATGGTTGGAAAACTAGCTGTTCCAGCGTTAATGGAAAGCTCCCGTCGTGATTGATTTTTGTTTGCATTTCACAGCATTTACTTGAATTCCATAAGACCTTTGTCAGTTGCAAGAATCAGTCTAAACATTTCACATTTTTAATGGTGGCTAGATGAACAGAGGTATGTAATGATTCTCAATTCTGTGGACATGCAAATGCAGCATGACTAATAATATGTGCAGAAATGTTGATTCAAAGAATTAAAAACGAAAATATTCACTGTGCACATCTATCCTCAAAAAGACAGATACTGTACCCACGTGCTCACACAGCGGTGGGTGAAGATGCTGATACGGCGATGCCTGCCCTCTCTTGCTTTACTTTCACTCCACCCTTTATGATGCAGCAGAGATAACATCAAAGCCATTTTAAAATCTTAACAGCAAGGCTGTCGAAAATAGATTTAAGTTGATTTAGCGGTTGGCGTAATGGAATGACACACAAATCCAGAGCCATCCCAGATGTCTCCAGAATGTTATAACATGTAGCTGGTGTAGTGACTTTGGTTGCGTATAACAACAGCGGGAGACAGCATCAGCATTTGTTTAACAAAAAATAGGCACTACTATATATGCTGATATTCACACAGGCCTTTGATTTCACAGTTGTTTCAACCTGGTAATTCTGTGTGATCACAACAGTGCTTTGGAGACCGGTGCAGTTAATGGCCACACAATAAGAGTGCAATCTTTGTGTGTGGCTGAAGCCATGTTATTGTGAATCAGTGAATCACACGGCTTGCAGGACGCATGAGTAGCTCCGGTGTGAGTGGTGTCTGTGCATTTTAACTAAGATAGATGCATCTTGAACACAGCTCACTTCAAATATGAACTGTTTTCAAGACCGTGACATATGTATACAGTAGGACATAGTAAGAAAAGTGTGATACAAGGCACCTGGATGAAAAGCCTTGTATCACACTATCACACTGTTTATTCATGAATGCCAAAAGATTTTTTACTGAAACATGAAAATTCAAATTGAATTTCCACTCACATCAGTGTACATTTTAGAGTTTAGACGAACAAGGAGTTCTTGAATCGACAGATGCTCAAAGGTCATCCAGATGCACAATGGTTATAGCTAAATGATTTGTTTTGCCACACTGTCATTGTGCCTGGTCATTAAAACGTTACAGCCCAGGACAGACACGAATACAGTATGTTAGGGACAAAAAGACAAACTAATGTCCTTATTTATCAGCATGCTGTTGCCCTTGCCGGCGATGGGAGGTGAAATGATTTTTGAATTAGAGGGAAGGTGTCAGAGTCGCTGAGGTCGATGGCGATTGTATAGAAGCCTGTGATGGATGTAAATAGGTTAATGAAATAACCTAGAAAAAGCTCCAGCTAGTGTTTGGCTCGGAACATTTTGATGCATGCAAAATGTAGCTCCTCCAGTACATTGGCCATTACTATACCGTATGATTATTATAATGATGTAATGAATTAGAAACGTTACAGATACCCGCTTTAAACTTAATTAGTAATGCTTCACTCATGACAAGTAAAGAAAAAAACTAACATTTGCAAATGCGATATTTATGTTTTTGAGTTTGACGATCTAGAAATAATCTGGATGAAATATGAGAACTGGGGTAATTGGATATCGTTTTTTATCCGGAGTCTGTGCTGCAGCGTGCCAGCCTCTGGTTCTGCACCACTGGCATTTCTTCCCTGTGTAAAAGTCTATAGTGCTGAACTGAGCCCCGGCTCTATGGTTCAGTGCTCTGTGCTCTGCTGCCGAGCAGCTGATATGAGTAGCAGTTCCATACTCCCCTCCTCTCTCCTCTGTTTTGCTCTCTGCCCCCCTTGATGCTCCGGCTCGGTGGCACTAGGAAGCTCTGTGGCTCCTGAGTCCCTCTCCTCTCGTTGCTTCCTCACACACTTCTTGCCTCTGCTCTCCTCACTGTTGCTTGCTCTCTTTTTAACCTCTCCTGTCATCTCCGTTTCCTCAACTGTTCTCTACTCATCTGTCCTATCTCTGACTCCTACCCACTACACCTCCCTCGCTCTCTCATCCCCTCCCACTCATCCTCATGACTCCTTTCTTCTCCTATTGCCTCCTCTCCGCCTCAGGATTAGGGTGTAACTCTCCAGTGTCGTCTATATACCCGCCTGGCCTACTTCAGTATTTTTGGACACTACGTAGTGTTCACTACCAGCACCGCCTCTGTGGGAGAGACATGCATTATTAAAATCTCACTCAATCATTCTCTACGGTGTTCTCTTGTTCGTCCTTTTGGTTTCTGCCTGCATTTCTGTCCATTGGTGAGCATGTGTCTGTGGGTGTCTGTGTATGTGTTGTCCATGTCTGTTTCCTATGCATCTGTTGGGGGGTTTCAGCCAGAGTCAGAGCATATAGGCAGGTGTCACGCTGCTGTGGCTCCCAGGACGCAGTGATATGACATTTTAGAGCTGGAAGATGCGCTTGGCTTTTTATCGTATACTCGTCTCGTCTCTCGTGTTTCACCTCAGTGTATCTCTTTCCCCTCAGAAGCACGAGCTGTTGCTGAGAGCCTCAGTGAACTGTCTCAGCTCCCTGCTGGGCTTCCTTCAGAGGAAGAGTCCCCCAACAGGTACCAGACTGGGACTGATTGAGTGTCGGTTACCTGTGTGTGCTACGTGTGTATGTGTGTGTGTGTGTGTGTGTGTGTGTGTTTGAGGGAGATGAAAAATTGCACATGTGCAGGTAATGTATGTGATTGAGAGGGAGCAAAAATAATATCTGTAAGCTCGACTGCACACTGTGTAAGTGCATGTGTGAGAGAGGGTGCATGTATTTGTGTGAGAGGGAGGAAAGAGTGTGTGAGAGTCTCTGTGTGTGCATGTGTGTCTCATTCATTATTCTCTTTCATATTATCTTCAACACTGTAGCATGCTTTTTTTTTGTAACATGTCGCCTCATGTCTTGATGTTATGGCTCTTGGCTAGTTTTCAGACATGAAGCATTTTCAGGAATTGCACCAGGAAGAACAGAGCAAAACCGAATTGATCTAGACATCTTGCCTTGTCTTTTTTCCCCCTCCTGGGTTTGTTTTCTCTGCGTGTGTGTGGTGTGTGTGTGCGTGTGTGCCACACATGTTAGCAAAGTTTGTGGTGCGTCAGCCATGGATTCGATTCCTCCTCTGCTGCCTGCTCAGCTCAGGAGAGAACTGCCTTCTGCACCCTGCCGTCCTCAGAGTCATCACAGTTGTGAGAGATTTTACACACACACACACACACACACACACATACTGCTCAAATCAGGTTTCATATTTTGGGAATGATTCTGAGCAGTAATAAATATTTTATAATAAATGTATCAAAAGTTAATGATGGTAATGAAAACATAAAAGTGGTAGAAGTATTTGTATCACATGGGTAATGAAAGTGAATGCAGCTCTGTGTCATGCAGGCTGACACACGTGGAAAATTAAAAGAACATCATTACCATATTTTGCGTTGTGGACGGAGGCTCTTGACACCTTTTCATTTATTATTCAGTGAAATCAGGAGAGCAGCTACAGGTCAGCACCAATTGAGCAACCACAAGCAAAATTCTAGACATGATGGAAGGAATTTTGTCTAAAATTCTTTGACTAAAGTTGGTCTCTGCGCCTTTCCCACATTTTCGAATTTCGACTTTGACATCAACCACAATGTCAAATGACTTCAGAAGGAGAACATGTTTGCTGTTTCTGTGTCTCTTATTTCTCCGAGCCTCTTTTTTCTTTTCCTACTCTCCTCACTCAAATTCTCCTGTGTTTGTTAATGTCTGCACCTGTGCACGATTCTGCATTCGTACGTGTGCATCTCTCTGTGTACCTGTGCTCGTGTCCTCTGCAGCTCCTGCAGCACGGTAGTACGGCGGTGCTGTGGGAGCCTGACCTGCTCCAGGTGATGGAGGCGGCGGAGAGGAAAGGGCTGAAGGAGCTCAGCGAGGATGCAGCACAGGCCCTCGGGCTGCTCCTCACACAGGTACACCCGCTCATTGTGTGTACACACATTCACGCTCACACAGGCACACAGACATAAAATAATGTAGGACACACTTTGAGAATGTTATGTGGATACTGATAGCTCTTTAACACGTATATCTGTGTGTACGTTCTTTAAACGGATTAATGAATTAGAAGAGAGGTTCAAACAAAGTTCAGTTTCGGGTGGGTTCATGCAGTGTTTATATTACTTGAAGAACAGCATGGGCTACAGTACAAAGACAGCGGGGGAATGTGGACGGGAAAGACCATGTTTGTTTCTGAAAATGAAATACCAGCATTTTGCACAGCAGCACTGCAGTAAAAAAAAATCTCATTCACAATGGAAGTCTCCGTGCGGGACTTCATCATACATTATATAAATGGTTGACTGAGGGCTCTAGTTCAATTTTGCAGTCGCAAAGACGCAAACCGTACAGTCAGAGGTCACCAATTAGGTTTGGGAGATGGTGTAACTCAGGTGAGGCTCCTAGACCCCCAGCCTCCGTCTCTGCAAACACACCCCGCCTATCATGCCTGTTTGGCACCTGCCTGGGACAGATCTTTGGGCTTTGCCCGCTCCGCACCCTGCTTCCATTCTCGTAATTGTATCATTAATGGTCTGGCACCCAAACAAAGGAAAGAGATACTGCTATCTCGTAGGGCTTGTCATTGGCGTTAACTCACTAACCTCAGCTGTTAGTTGCAAATACCCTTCGGCGCCCAGAGTCATTGGTCATGTTGGCACTAATGATATGAATGTGGTCCCAGAAACTAGAGACTGAATTTAAAATCCTCATTTACACCCCTATTGACACAGGCACATATTTCAGTTGTGTCTGGACCAATTACTGCACCCTATTTTGGGTCCATAGACCTCAATCGCAACTATCAATCACATGTCACACAGAAGGGCTACTGTAGTGCTCTTGGGACGCCATGTACAGGTGGAGAAATACTTGCTCGAGAAAACATTGGCTTGTAACTCTGACCTTATCCTCTGCTCTACAATTTCAGCAAATTCCTGAATATAACAGAGCAAGTGTAAAAGATTTAAAAGAAGTCGACGCTGCAATAGAAGTGATGCAATTGAAGCTTTTGGTATGCTTGACTCTGGGATCTGTGATCATTGATTTATAGTTTGCGGTAGAAATACAAAATTGAATCAATCACAGTGCCTAGTAGCTCCTCACTTGGCAGTTTAAGGCAAGGAATGCAACCTGAGTTACAGCCAAGACACACAACTGGATCAACCAGTCGGTTAGCATTCAAGTGACTAATTACTGCAGTTTGAGCCGCTAAGTCAGGATACTGTTTGAATCCACTGTCTAAATTCTGGAAGCCAGTAAAGTTTACCACCTTTTTATCTCCAAGTACTGAAGCTCATGTCTGTAGCAGCTCTCAGTAGAAATCTGTTGCTGCTGGCCATTTGTCAGAAGATGATTGCACGCAGTCTCCTGCAAATACAAATAGCTCGACTCAGCATTTCACTGCTGATAATTCGTGTAAACCCTACAAGCCATAGATGTTAAAAGTCAGTTTCAGCCTCTACTGTTTGGGGAATGATTAATTAAAACTGCTCTGCAGTTCCTTTTCATATCCATCACAGATTAACTTTGATTTTACTTTTTGATTTTAACACATTATCAAAAAGTGGCACTGAAATTAGCGTCCCTGTTGCTGGGTCTCTCTTATCCAACGCTGACCACAAGCATAGCAAAAGGCGAGTCGAGTTGCATTTTGAGCTCAGAAAAAGACCATCATGTGGTAGTGAAACTCGGGCTAGTGCTTCCACTCTCATGAAAATAGAGCCCTCGAGGTCTGCACATTCTCAGTGGTGTATTCAGAAATGAATATTGTGCAGTTAAGTTCATTTGAGCAGCACAAAAATAATATGGCCAAAATACCTGAGGCAGTACAGTTTACTGTGGAGCTTCACAGGCGTCTAATAATCGTTCGTTTCCACCTTCAACGGTGCTATGTTATTGTTGTATTGTTAATACAGAAATATTGAATTTAGGAATGTGTTACACCGTGGCAAAAGTGCCAACAGAAAAGCTGTTGGTGAGAAATGTAAGACATGTAAATGAATTATTTAGTTCCACAAGTCATGAAGGTGATTTGAGCAGAAGAACAAACTGTGCTTTCTGCTCTGCTCAGCTGATCACAGCTTTTTGGTGGCACAGGCTTGTTGTACAGTTAGTATCACTCATCGAATCACACAGACTGTCCCCTGAGGAAAGGAGGAGTCGTACGAACTGGCTTCAAATACATGTATTCTCTGTGAAGGTTTCGTTTTGACACAAGTCGAACACGATGAACTGTGTCCTTGACGGCACCCTTGTTGCCGTTCCAGCAAAATGCATAAAGCCCAGCTCGGTTTGCTTCAAGACAGAAGGAAAAGCAGCCGCATCAGATCGCTTATCTTGAATTTGGCATCGTGTATAAGTCTAGAGACACATTCAGTATTCTGACAGTAGAATCAGGCCAGTGACAGAATGATGGCACACACAGCAGCTCCCGGTGCAGTGTGTGCCAGGAAATCATTAACTGTGGATGCATGCATATGTGTCTTGCTTGTGTGTGTGTGTGTGTGTGTGTGTGTGTGTGTGTGTGTGCGTGCGGTGCATGAATCTGTGTGTTTCTGGAGACATCGAGGAGGCAGGGTTCAATGTGACAGACACACTTCTCTTAAGAGTCTCAAGACAGTACGAGTTATGTCTCCTGTCATCCCCTCTGCTACAATCTGTCACACGCATTGAACTTCACGAATTTCCCAGGTTTTGTCGATCTGCCTCTGGACTCGAAATCTGACTTTGTGAGGAAATTCTCTGTGCTCATTTGTCAGTGATCTGCGATCATGTCACTGTCTTGCTTCCTCGCCGTGAGTCCTGACACAAACCGTAAACTGAGCGTGTGTGGGCGTGTATTACTCAAGTTGTGGGGACATAAATCTGTTTACACGTCGCATCGTGGGGACTCACCTTCCTTATGGGGACAAAAAGCAGGTCCCTACGATGTGAATCAATATATTTTAGGCTGAAGATTTGGTTTAAGGCTAGGGTTGAGCAAGCAGTGGTTAGTGTTAGGGTCATATCAGGAAATGAATGTCATGCGTTTATGTGATGTCCTCTGCGGTGATGGAAATGACTGTCTGTGCACTCATGCGTGTGTGTGCGGGGGCACGTATGCACATTCTGTGAGTGCACGTGCATCTTTTGCATCCTTGGACGGTGGTTATTTCCAGCCTTCCAGTCAGACTCATGATACATTTGCCTGTGCTCGTCTTCCTGTCTCTAGCTGTGCGTTCACATCTATATGATCCAGCTGCAGCTTGCACTGCATCATCAGGTAGCTTGTCAGATCAGAGCTCGCCTTAGAGGAGAGTCCCTTTTCATAATTTCTAGTGCTTGCAGACTTCTTACAACCCCGCCCAGATTCTGTCACCCATCACTCTTTCTATGTCTTTCATTCTGGCCTTTTCTGTTTCTTGATTCTTTTCTTTTGTTCCTACAAATTGTTCTCACCCCACAAACTCCACTTCATTCACCTCTGTTTCCCCTTTTGCCCTTTTCAATTACTGAACAGTGTTGGAACACTTCTTTCTTTTTTCTGCCCTTTCCTTCAGTCGCCTGTTCTCTCAAAATACCATCCTCTAGAGTCGCTTGATGGGAACTGTTGCCAAATAAAAACAGCTTTAACTATAACTTGTTGCGTATGACGATCGACATATGACTGATCTTCACAACTCTGCGGCATTGAGGTGGACATTATCAGTTCTGTCTGAACCCACTGTCTTCACCACCTCTCGTAATCCCTAGTGTACCTGTGCAGTCAGGTAAACCACACCAGTCCAGACAAAGAGGTACAAGAAGCCTTTCATCCCTGCAGCCTTCAATTTAGCGCCTACTCCAGCCGTACTGAAAATAATTATGATGATCACAAAGAGGATGACGATAATTTGGTGACAATTTAGGGGATCTTTGTGCTTTAATAACAATACTCCTGCTGTTGGTTGGTTGTCATTCATGTTGGACTCCTCAATAAATCTGTTGCAATTTTCATCTTTCCTGAAGTGCAGGACCTTAACGTATTTTCAGACCTTTCTTTTTATTGTCTTCTGTTTTCACCTAAAGCAGATTGAGTTTATCAGTGTACGTAAAGCTCGACAGCAGCTTTACCGCCACTCGCAGCTCAGCGCTTCAGACAGGATGCGGAGATCAGACTGACTGATGTGATTAAGTAACTCTGGGTTCACTCACGTACTCTGAAGTGACCTTTACTCAGGGAGCTGATCAGCAGGCAGCTCTGTGTTGGTATTTGGCGGTTCCTCATGAACAAGCTTGAACAGTAATCCTTGTTTTCAAAGGCAGCATCTCTGTTAGCACAGCTCGCAGCAGCACTGACTTTTCAAGTGTTGTGAGAGTTTCTCATGTTAGTGAACATTTTTGCCGAGAATTTCATTTTCTTGTTGTTGTGTATGGCCAGTGTTCATTGTTCCTGCCTAAAGCGTACTGTTATATTTACGGTGTAGCTCTGTTTGCTGCCTCACACATTTTTGTCTACTGCACATCTCTAAGACGGCTGAAATAAAAAAAATTTTGGGGGGGGTAGGGGGTAGAAGAGGTTCCTGTTTTGCTGACTTATTTAGCACTTTGTAAATCCCATGTTTGTCAGCTTGTCCTCGTATTTTGCTTTTTAAGGGCTTTGAAATGAATAAAAAAAGTAGCTTCTTTACCTTGACACAGACATTTGACCCCCCCCCCCCCCCTTATCTTCTCACCCTCCTCACTGCCCATTAACTTTCAGTTCCAATATTGGCATAATGTTCTGTGCTCTTCCTTTTTCACTCAGATCCAGAGCAGTGTCCTGCAGCCACCACCCACAGAGGAGCACAAGCAGAGAGTGAGGAGTATGATGGAGTCCCTCAGCCTGCAGGCACCAGCCCAGAGCTGCAGCCCTGGTCTGCCCAGCAACGTCCTGTATCCCTCACGTGAAGTGAAACACACTCTCAAATGTACAAAACACACTCGCACACAGACATATGTATATATTATGCAGGCGCATGCACTCTCACCTATACGCAAACTACAGCTCACACCCTGCAAGCACCTCAAACACGCCTCTGCAAGGGTTGTAAAAGCTACAACACATGCACACACACACTCTCAGCACACCGTCAGTGATACGCATATTGTACTTCAAATGTCAGCGGAGCATCTTCATTGATTTTTTTTCTAGCAATTTATTGGACATCTGTTGTGCTTTCCACTTAATCTCTTTGAAAGCATGTTGTGCAACACAGGGGCGTTACGGTATTTCAGTCACTACAGAAGAGCTCTGTACATTTGTCGTGCTGATCGACACACTCACTCTCTCACACACACACACTCATTGTTCCACTCACCCACCCACACACATATCTTCAGTCTATGTCTGTTCAGTTTAAAATTAGCTTTATTGGCTCCTGTTATATAAAAACAGTGTTGTCTTATCACATTAATTGTAAATAAATAGACCCGTTAACACATGTCAACTGTAATTGAAGCAAAAGCACAAACATATTTTATGCAGAGTAAACACAATGCATGCACTCTGTTGTAGTTTCTGTTCTGATTGTTCACTTTCACATATAAACTCACTCACTCTCTCTCTCTCACACACACACACACACACACCTGCTTTCTTCATTGCTCCTTAACTGTTGCCTTCAGGCGTGTTGGAGATGTGTCCATCTGTCTGTCTGACTTTACACTGAACTGATGTTATGACAGATGTTTTGACGCCGTCAGTTTGGCTGTTTGTGTCATTGTTCACTCATTGTTCCATTTCTTTCATTCCTACACACCTGCTGTGTTTTCCACCCAGCCTCACTTTTAGTTTTTGTGTCCATATGTTGAATTTTACAGTTACAGAGCTATAGAGTTGGTGAAGGTGAAACCTACCGTTAGTGTGGTCATTTATTAGTATAATAGCTTTGTCTTTTTCATGAATTCTGTAGGAGGGCCCATTTCAAGCAAATTAAAACCACTATTAAATTAAAATACTGCTGTTCTTTCTGGGAATCCTGTGGGTCCCAAGGGTTGCGAGCAAAGGTGCCAAGGACACATTTGACTTGATAAGAGCACAAATAACTGTGATTCATGTGACACGTGAAATTGAAAGCAATTGACCTGGTCGTGCAGCAGTTATTTTCATGCCACAGCTCAGCATCAGCACCTTCACAGAGCTGTCATCTTGGGTGAGCGTGGCAGCCCGCGGGCCACCGGTGCGTCTGACAGTGATTGTGAGCTGGTCGAGGCCTCGCTGCTGAGGGGAGCAGCTGTCGGTGATGTGCTTTGGAGATGTCAGCGTCAAGTGTGCAGAAAATCTTTGACTTTTTCTCCGGAGGATCTTTAACTGTAATGTCTTTTGATGATGTCTGGATTAGGTTTTAGGTAATCCAAATAAATTATGCATGTATTTCCCTGGTGTTGACACAGTCAGAGAGGACAAGTGGTCTTCTCTTGTTTATTTGATTTAAGACAAAGACAAAACAGACAATTAGGCACATGTACACATGTACATGCAGCATGGCATACCCTAAATTACATTCCTGAAGTATAAAATTATATAATCAGAATATATATTTATGTGTGTGTGTGTGCGCGCGCGCGCGTGAAGTTAAAGTTGTACAGTCTGTTTGTGAGTTTGTATGTGGCTGGCGAAATGTCAGCGCCGAAGCATCAGAGCAGATACATGAGATAAACGGGACGCAGCCCACGCTCTGGTGGTGTCTCCCTTTAAGCCCTCCGTGCGGAAACAACATCCTACTCCGTGTTTAACGCCCGCTGGCTGTCATTCGTCCAAGGCGAGCCAGCCGGTGCGATCGTGGCGCTGGCGGAGTGGAGCAGCGAGAGCCGCATGTAAATGAACACCTCCACCTTCGCGTTGCTGTCACCTGAGGATCCAGCGGGGCACGCGGACTGTCCCGTTCCCCCCTCATCGACGAGCTGACCGTGAACGTCTCGTGTGGAGATAAAGAGGTTAAACTGCACTACTTTGGAGCAAACGCTGTCCGCTAATCGCTGCCGTGTGGCGCCGCCGTTTCTCGCTACAACACGGTGAGTGATCTGCGAGTTTTGTGGCCGCGATGTTCAGCGCTTCATCGGTTGGGTCTCCGCTGGCCGCTGACGGATCCGGCGGGTCGTACAGCTGCGATGACGGGCGAGATCGATTTGTCGGGGAGCGACTTTGAGTACTTGGTTAATTCCCAAAAGCGCACCCCTTGAGGAAATCGTATATAAATAAATGTGTTGTATTAATGCGGAGTTGCTGTACATCACCAGATGATGTATGGTCTTACATCACAGCTTATACTAAACGCGCAATTATCCTCTTAAAATGAGGCAGATTCACTCATTATTGGCCGAAGACAGTCGCGCGGCTGAAGGGAACGCGGGTCAGGTAGGGGACATGCGATCAATTAAAGAATCTGTAATTGATGATCCACATGACAGTCTTTATCCAGACTCTGCCATCATCATCACCATTACGCATGTCCGTGGCTGTGCCTCTGCATGAATGATGACCGAGGGAGAGCCTCGCGGATGCAAGCAGAGAGGAGAGATGGTGTGTCAGTCCTTGAACCTCAAACCTCCCACAGCAGGCTGGCAGCCTGAGGGGAATCTGGATCCACTCCTGCTGCACATCCAGCTGTCTGATAGCATCTTTCTTGTTCACCCAGGAGTCTTTCACCTCAAGGGTCAGTTTTGCCTCTTGAAATGAATGTCAGAGTCTGTTGGTTGACAGACTGATTTTTTTTTTCTTGCCCTGCAGGAGGAGAGAAACTGCAGATGGGCTTTTGCATTGTATCATAGAATATCAGATGCACGTTTTCACATCTCAGGGAATTCAAGCGTGGAGTGGGGCTATCTTCACGGGTCTGTCGTACGATTAGATGTGGTAGCCCTACTTATCTGACGAAGCTGGAACCTGGATCTCCCACACAGGAAATCAAACTTCAGCCTCTCAACCATGGCAGATTGTTGTGGGCAGAGAGGAAAATCTCCTCCGGCCAAGAGATTTACGTGGGTTTACACGGCTTCAGCAAGAACTGCTCTGCGTTCGCACCTCCCCACAGCGAGCACACCTCAGTGCCACATTGACAGACCAGATCTGAGGCGGGCCCTCCAACCATGGATGCTGAACATCCGTGGGACGGGAAAACCATCCTGTCCAGGATTCAGCAGGGGAGAATGTGAGAGCGCACGTCTCGCAGAGCAGCTGTCTTGTATTAATGCTCCTGCAATATGTGCTCCGGCCTGATGTGTGTGCAGTACATGCTGATGTACACCTCATGGTGGATGGAGGGATGATCCCCTTGCTGCCGTTATGACAGGAATCACCCAGGTGGATGTTAGTGGTTTTCTCTGCCAAAGCTCTCATTGGTCCCTCAGCAGCTCGGCCCACAGTTAACATTGTAGTGCCTCACAGTCGCTCTCACTCCGGCCGTAGCCAAGTGTAATCTGATCTGAGAACATGAGTGCTTTATCGGTAGATTTTCCCACAACTTTCTAAAATGATTGTCCTGTGTAATTAGGGTTGCCTTCTTACCGTTAATGGATGCATTTAGACTCTCATTCCTGTGCTGCCCATGCCACATTAGAGATGATTGATCCACTCTTAACGTCCTTCTTAAAGTCTCAGCACTTTGTCTTACTGCACAGAGACGTTAACAGCCGCTGGATATATGTGTTGACTGCATTAAACTGTGCCGGCGGCGATAACCTTTTTGCTCATAAATATCTGTCAGAGCTACATGGCTGACTGCTTGGAAGCACACAGGAACATCAAATAACCCAACGAGCCGCCGCCACGGGGGGAGACGAGGCCCCCTTTCTGTGGCTGTTATCTAGAAATATTGAGGCTTTCGACCAGCACTTAAGGATATTTAGTGCAACATTTCCCAGAAAGCTGGGAAGCTACCCAAAAGAGGCACACATTGGCCTTAATCGACAATTGTCTTCACTCAGCTGTCTTTGCAAACACTTGTTTCTGCTGACTCCCTAGGAAAAAAGTTGTCTTACTGTTTTATTTTTAAATAAGAGACGGACTCCGGGCACCACCACTTGAAGCCGAAGTAGCGGCAAGGAAAGGGAGTTTGTCAGCTTTCTTTTCTCAGTCGTTCCTGTCGTATCGGCAGATCCGGAATAATAGCCTGAGATCTGCTTTAAGAAGAGCGTCTTTGGGCGGCCTTGCTGACGCCAGGATGTGCTCTAAAAGCAAAGCTGTTGTAAAGCAGGAGAAGGATTCAGCATGAAATGATCACTGTTGGTCCATGTTATCAGCGCTCTGAAGAAGGATGGTGTATGTCTGGGAGCATATGCTTCCCCCCTCTGATATGAGTGAGATCTTTTAAGGGGGCTTATTCAGTCTAAATTAACATTCACACCCTGAGACGCTTGCTCGCTTCCTAGTCCTTCAGATTCAAGAAATCGGCAGCCGGGCTTGTAAAGATTAATTCTGTCAGTGCAAAATCAAGTCCCCGGTGCTCATTATCCTCTTGCACAGTCTCACACTCCTCCTTCTGTCTTGCGCTCGCTCTCCTGTCTGTGCGCCGTTCAGTTTCACCGCTGTGTCTCAGCAAAGTTAGATGAAATATTCACCAGGAAAGCTGTTGTTTCCCGCAGGGTCTCGCCTTCACAGTCCTCAACCCCCACCACCCTCCTCCGAAAGCCTCAACGCCCCTCTGCTCATCTCTTGCCTCCCTGTCCTCCTCCTGCCTCTCACGACTCTCCCTGCATGCCCTGCACCCCCACATCCCTCTGGTAGTATCATTGATGGAGCCCTTGCTAAATTATGCATGATTTATGTCTTGTAGCTTTTCATCAACATTGTCTTCTCCCTCCCTGCAGTTACTTCTGCTAATGTTTTCTGAAAAATTTGGCTTTCATCAAATTTTCATTTCACGAGGCCCTATTTTTAGCTGTTGTATTTATCTTCTCACTTTCACCCCCACCCCCCCTTTCCAAATGCATAGAAAGCCTCTGAGGGAAAGGAAGTTGCAACTGGATGAAAATGCTGAAGAAGCCCATTGCTTCGGATAGAGAGACCAGGGGGAGAGAGGAAGCAAGAGCGGGGAGAGATTCTGGTTCAGAGATTGTTGTAAAAGTTCCTGTGGGGATTATACAAGTGCCAGACATCAGATGTGTCTGTGTAAAAGGAACACAAGCAGCCCCTCTTCAAATGCCGGCTACCCTCTAGTGTTACATATTGACCACTTATTCCCAGCATGTCTCTTTATTTCACATACTCCAAAAAATATCACCAGAGAGAGAGAGAGAGAGCGCCTTCTAAGCAGCTTTGGAAGAAGAACAGAGGTGGCTTCATGAATAAGAAAACAATTTCAGTGAAAGCTCACTGTTTTCAGATGAAAGTGAAATGTCTGTATCAAAAGAAAATGTGTTCAGCATGACAGTCGTAGTCAGAGAGTGTTTTGAGGAGATGTGCAGTCTTCCTTCTGTAGCCTTAAATAAATTGAAATCACACAGCTCTGTGCCAATAGTTTGATGTCTGACGGTGTGACGCTCCCCTCCTGGCTTGTCGTCTGTGTGTTCAGGAGAGTCTCTCTGCCGACCCCTGCTGACCATGCGGAGCGTGTGTGCGGTGGTCCTGGCGCTCGCCGCGGCCGCCCTCTGCTCGGCGGACTCGGACACGCACAGGCCGAGGCATGACTCCAACCTGGAGATCTGTATCCTTCTGCTGTCCGCGTGCAGAGCCGCTGCCAAACGCACAGGCTCGTTTCTGTGCCTGCTTAATGTGCCGTTTTCATGCGAGTTGTTTCCCATGTGCACAGTGTGTCTGCTCCTGACCTCCTCTTGTCAGACAAGCGGCTGTTTGAGACCAAGAGGAAAGATCAGCTGAACGCACTCAAGAACCTGGTGGAGCTGAACGACATCAATCAGCAGTACAAGATCATAGACATCATGCTCAAAGGACTCTTCAAGGTAGGGTGTTTGTTTGTGTGTGCGCATAGTCTCATCATGCTCTCACATCGTCTGCGGGCAGCAGCAAAATCAAGCACAGGCAAGGCCACGACTATGGAAAAGAATCACCAACAGCAACAGTTGTTTCTAAGAGCTCAACCCACTTGTTGTCTCAGCAGATTGAATGACAAGGATTACAGCCCAGCCGAGAATCAGAAAGTTTCAAATCCAACATTGCATTCATTCGCATGTTTCCAGGCATCCGTTCGAATGTTAACTCAGACTCGTCCGCCCGGAGTGCCATTCACTCAGACTGAGCTCAGAGCTCCGCTTCACAGTTTCGCAGAGGATAGTTATCTATGCATCTGCGTGCCTCTCAAGGACAACAAGCATAGTGAACCTTCAGTGGCTAAAATACATTGTCAGCATTTCTGTAGCGCTGTGTGTGTGTGAGAGAGAGAGATAGAGTGCTTCGCATTGCTCCTGCTTATATCTCTTCCAAATACAATCCCCCCAGATGCCGCACTGCCTCTAATCTCAGCCGCCGTCTTTTTGTGCTCTGTCTGTTTTTTTTAGCCAGAATATGACAAAGTGTGAGGAAGACACATATAGTGTGTGTGTGTGTGTGTGTGTGTGTGTGTGTGTGTGTGTGTGTGTGTGTGTGTGTGTCCGTGTCCGCTCATTTCTGACCACTGGTTGCTTGTCCTAATGGATTTTTATTTAAAGCCTTACCTTTATTTCTCACCTGCGTTACCACAGCAACTTTAATCCACAGCCAACAGTGGAAAGTAAATAAACATGGCTGTTATTTCTCTCATCCTTAAGGTGTTGGAGGACTCGAGACAGATCCTGGTTGCAGCCAACATGCAGCCTGATGACCCTTTCCCAATGGATGATAAGATCAAAGAAGGTCTGATTTACTTTTACACCTCTGTCTCTTCTTATATAAGCCTTTTTATTTAGCAGCATCTCTCGTGTGTCTTTCATACCAATTCCTCTCCACCACCTCTTACTAGTTTATCTTGCCACCTGCCTCTAAAAGCTCCACCTCTGTGAGTCTTTCTTTGTCTCATTCTGTGCTCTTTTGGTCCCAGCAGGTGCCAATAATATCCGCTTTCTCTTTAATGTCTGTGATTTGTCAGCACCGATATATCATGAAAACTGTCCTCCTCTGCCGTCTAATGAACCAGTCTGATTCCTCTCTATACATCTCTGCAGCCTATTCCCATGTGGTGGAGAATACAGCATTTTTCGGGGACGTGGCGTTGCGCTTTCCCCGCATTGTCCACCACTACTACGACCGGAACTCTGACTGGGGCGGTCTGCTACGCTGGGGGCTGAATTTCTGCAACCAGACAGGGGTTTTCACAGGAGGAGCCCACCAACATGTCCTCACACTTGTAAGAGACAATCACCTGTCCTGCCCTCATTGTAAATCCTGTCACCTGTCGATAACCGTAGTGTCACAATCCACTGATATGATCTGCAGCGAGCGTGTTAAAAACAGATTCTGGCTTTGAGTAGCAACTGTAAAAGCCCTGCGCTTGGCTGGCTTGAATTTTAGAAAACATTTGTGAGATCTGCATTCTGCAGAGCTAAACACACAGAGAGAGTGTTGTTACTTTGATAAAGCTGTCGAAAATGTGGACTCAGACAACATTTAAAGGTCCAGTGTGTCGGATTTAGGAGGCTCTGTCGGCAGAATATGGCAGAAATGGAATATAATATTCATAGTTATGTTTTCATCAGTATATAGTTAACTGAAAACAAGAATCATTGTGTTTTGCTCATCTTACAATGAGGTCTTTATATCTACAGAGGGAGCGGGACCTCTTTCATGCAGCACCCTGTTACTACAGTAGCTCCAGACATTGCCTTTTGCGTTTGTGGCCACTGTAGGGTAGGTGAGGGGTGTTCAGTCGGTTGTAATCTGCAACCCCACTGCTAGATGGTGCTAAATCCTACACACTGGTCCTCTAGTAGGTAATGTGATGTGGGGCTAAAAGAAAAAGCCTTGAAAATGTAAAAAAAATAGTCATGCTTTCAGCTTGTGCCTCCGTGGAAAGCTGTTTTAATACTGATGACTGAATCAGCAGGCATTGTATTTTCATGTTGCTTTAATTTTTTGCTGAGAGAAATCACAGGAACTGAATAGTTGGTGAAGCCTATATGCAGAATTCTAAAGAGGTGCATGGTGAGAAGGAGAGTAATGTAAGAACATAGGAAACAGCAATAAAACAGTTCAGTGCATTATGGCTTGCAGTGATGAATATCTGAATAGACGTGCCTGAATCAGCACAGTTCAGGTTATACAGTAGATCTGGAGATTTTAGTGCAGCCTGCTGTCGTGTCAGCGTGTCTCATCACTGCAAAATGTGTCATTAGCCATCAGATTTGTCCGTGGTGTATTGTGACCTTTGAAACTTAAGACAGCAACGCAGATCAAATGGTATTCCCTGTTAAATGTGTGGGCTAATGAACTAAACTCTTGCAGGATTAATCTGTGACCTTAGCAATGTGCCAAGAGGATTATATAGTGGATTAATTCTCAGACTTGAAGCAGCAGCAGTTAGCGCCCTGAAAGTGTGCGTCCAGCCCTCACTTGCACCTCAGTGACCTCCCTCTCTAGCCTGTAGTGGCTAAAGCCACAATGAGAAAATCAGATATAATACCCAGAAAACAATGTCGATTTTGTCTGCTGCCGCTTGCCAAATGGCATCATTATGTAATAATGCACATCCAGTGCCAGGGTCTCATTTTCATTCCTGATCTGTTTTGAAGAATTGATAACGTGCACCCTCTTCCTCTCCTCTTGTCCTTATCGTCTGTCTATTCCGCTCATCTCTCAGATGTCGCAGGAGCTGGGAATAACAGAGAAAGCCCCAGACTTCACAAACCCGTACCGCACAGAGAGAGACGACGTGAGTAAGATGCACACACGTTGGTCCACAATCGACCTCTCTTAGTGACTTCTCCATCATCGTTAACATTCTGGTGGCCCCAAGGTGCCACGTAGCAGCTACTTGTACTCACCTGGTAACCCCCTTCTAACACCTTGGGGACCCTAGAATTACACCTTCACAACCTGTAACACTTGTAACACAGACAGATCTTCTCTTTATCGGGCTGTTTTCCCAAAGAAATCCCGAAAATAGCACCATCTCTCACATAGCCTTGATATGAATCTATCTCTCTCGCCCTGTCTTATCTGCTTCAGGTGCTCCACACTGCCGAGGCTTTCCAGAAGATCCTGAGGGAGGAGGAGAAGAGGAGGAGGAAAGAAGAGAAGAGGAAAGAAATCAGGAAGGGCCCCCGCATCTCCCGCTCCCGCACCGAGCTATAGCGCTCCACCTCAGCGCTTGTGGAGAGCAGAGACCAAGAGGATGGAGCAGACGCACAGTCCACAAGGGGTGGCTTGACTTGTAGACTCCGATGAGAGTGAAGTACAAAAAGCCAGGTGCTCTGTTGAAAACAAGAGGAAACCTCAAAGTGACACAAAAAAAGTAAAGTGGAAGTGGAGGTTGGATCACTGTGCATCTACAGTGATTTACAATTGGAAAATCTAACGTTGTATGAGGGGTAAAAGACGTCTCCGGAATAGGAGCTGATAAGGGAAACTCACTTTTGATAACTTGAGGATTACATAACTGTACTTTGGAATATAATTAATTTTAGTACAATAAATTTACTTCAAACCTTTGCAAAACCCCACTGTATTGTGTCTGGTCTAGATTTGATGTGTCTAAAACCCATGTGCTTCGAATACGCGTGGTTGCCAAATATAAATTTGACCTCACCTCATTAAAATTGTCTGAGTAGGTTAAGCTTGAATTGATGGCATAGATTTTTATTTTTGTTTTGTTTTGTTTTTTTTCCCTTGAACTGAAATTTGTTCTAGAGTTTTCCAGAGGGGTGTTTGTGAAAAGGCAGATTTACATTCTTATTGCTGCTCAAACTGTAAAGTACATGTCATTTGTTTTGTTTGCCCTAAGGACAATATATGGTCTATTTTATTACCATCAGGGGGGCTGGGGGGGTCATCTGTGAATTTTCCTTTTACTTATTTAGTCATTCTTTTTACACAAATCTCTGTTGTTGTTACACTTTAATGAGTTAATAGGAATTATTTTATCCTGTTGGAAAAGTCTGCCGACCAGAAATACAGTATATGCCCTAACATCCTGCAGTCCTGCACCCGTTTCTGTGTTGTTGTTGTTTTCTTTTTATCTTTGCTGGAAATTGACATATTTTAAAGGTTTAGATCCATGGAATTGAGATTGATGTAATTTTGAAATAGTATCACGACTGTTATAAAACTATATGTATATTCAGAGAAAGAATATCATTGCTGCAGAATGAACAAGCCATTTTGTTATCAAATTTAATGAAATAAAGTGACTCTCATATGTACAAAACTTTGACTTCATGTTCCCCCACTCGCGCGCGCGTCCGCAAACACACACGCCTGCGCGCGCGAGCCACACAGCTTGTTGTAGAGATCAGCCGACAGGGGGCGTGCAGCACCAGTAAAAGTCCACCAGTAAAAGTCCAATGTTATTGTTTGGGCCGAGCAGACTTTGAGCTGAACCCAACATGTAGCTTCAGCTACACAAGATGAAAACGAAAGCTTGAATGCAGAGAAGAAACGACCTCTTTCACAGAAACTGAAAGATGTCTCATAACGTTGACTCGGGTAAAATAATCTCTTCATGTTTTGATCGTTTCTAATTTCGTCATAAATTAGCAACTTGCTAAAGATATCTTGCTAATACGTGGTTAGTTAGCTGTAGCTGCTGGCAGTCAGTATTTGTTCCAGTTAGCTAGCGAGCTAATAAATAGCAGGGTTACATTTGGGATTAAAATGTAATCTTTCCTTTTGATGTCTGCTCTTTACTTTCGTGCTGATCACTGAGTAGGATTTGAGTTTTAAGGATCAAGTTACCCTGTGTGTAACGCTAGCTGTTCCCACAGATCACTCGTACAGTAGCGTTATGTAACGTTAGCTAGCCTATTCAGCGGTGTTTTGTTTCTTTCCGGAATCTTCCCGACAAACACTCGACTTTTCTACTGTTGCATGTCACTTGAAACCGTTTTTATCGTCTCAATTAGCAACAACCACTGAAGACAGTACAAGTCTTGACTGCTGTCTATAAATAAATGAGTGATGTCATGGTTTATTTTAGTCTATGTAATTGCGGTGAAACTATCAATTTTAAATGTCAGTTTTCTCAGAAAGTTATAATTTCTGTTGTGCAGAGTTCCCACCAGGGGGTGAGGAGGAGAAAAGGGAGCCTGTCGACATGGAGGATGAGAAGGAAGGAGACGACTCTGAAACCAGATGGAGTGAGGAACTCAGGCTGGTCCTCATTGGAAAGACCGGATCTGGCAAGAGTGCATCTGGAAACACCATCCTGGGCCGAAGGCAGTTCGTGTCACAGATCAGTGCCAGCTCTGTCACCCAGATTTGCCAGCTCGGGAGCACTGAGCTCGCTGAGGAAGAGGGCGTTGAGGGGGATGGCCAGACTGTCACACAGACGAGGATGAGGCGAGTCACGGTGGTTGACATGCCAGGATTTGGGGACACTCATCTCAGTAGGGAGCAGATTCATGCAGAGATAGCCAAATGTGTGTCTCTCTCCGCCCCTGGGCCACATGCTTTCCTCCTGGTGGTGCCAATAGGGCGGTATACAGACAATGAAAACCAGGCTGCCTGCGAGTTGACCAAGATATTTGGGGAGGATGCAGTCCGTCACCACACAGTGGTTCTTTTTACCAGAGGTGATGACTTGGAGGACACAGCAATTGAAGAGTACCTAAGGGAGACTGCACCTGCTGGGCTCAAGGCTTTGATTGACATGTGCGGGGGCAGGTACCATGTACTCAACAACAAAGACCCCAGTAACTCAGCACAGGTTAAACAACTCTTAATGAAGGTGGACAAGATGGCAAAGCAGACTAACAAAGGGTTTTATACCAATACAATGTTTGTAGAAGCAGAGGATGCCATCAGGGAGGAGCAGAAAAGGATGTTGAGAGAGCGAGGGCAAGCAGAGGGGGAAGAGCAAGGGGGGAACTATTGTAGAGGGGAAGAACAGGCTCAACTTGCAAAAAGAAGGAAGTGTGACTTGGAGTCCGACAGAGCAGAGAGCACCGATAGAGGATCACAAGGGGTCAGGAGGAGGGAATTGGAGAGAGGAAATGAAAAGGATTTTAGGGTGGAGAGATGGACAGAGGAGAGCAGAGGCAGCACATTCAGCCTCCTGAGGGACAGAGTTGAACAATGTAGGGACCACTTCAGAGGCAGGCGCAGAGGCAGGAGCAGGACTGCAAGCACACAACAATCTCTCAGTTCATCCTTGGATTGCATGAGGAGGCAGGCGGCGCTCTCTGATAAGGTGCTGGAGAGGGTTAAGATCCTGGTGGCTGCTGGTGCCACAGGCATGGCCGTGGGGGCGGTGTTTGGGGCAGCTGCTCCTTTAGCAGCTGCAGCCGGGGCATCTCTTGTGGGGAACTCGGTTGGTTTTGCTGCAGGTCAGTTTGCTGGGATGTCTGTAGCGGGAGGCACAAGTGTTGGGAAGGCTGTGGGGGCCATAGTGGCAGCAGCCTCTGGGAAAACGGCGGTGGCTCTGGGAGCAGCTACAGGTGGAGTGTTGGGTGGTTCTGTTGGAGCCATTGCTGGTGCTGAGGCTGCCAGTCTTGGGGAGGGTGCTCTGGATGCCCTGGGGCAGGTTAGCATCCTAGGGGCCTCCGCTGTGGGGGTTGCAGCAGGTGTAGGAGGCACCATGGGAGCTGGGGCTGCTTTAGGCGTGGCTCTGGAGGGAGCAGCTTTCAGCACAACAGCTCTCAGTGGGGCTGAAAGTGCGTCAATAGGGGCAGCAGGTGTAGCTTTAGCAGCAGGGCAGCATGCAGTGGCAGCTGTAGAAAGCGTAGCTGCAGGTCCTGGGACTCCTCAGTCTGCTGCAGCAGGAGTAGCCTTAGCCCAGGAGATGGCTGCGAATGTCTCAGCGGCTGGTGCATCTCCTGGTGCTGTGTGTGGGTTCACTGGGCCCAGTATGACCAGCACAGTGTCAGACCCATGGGGAGCTGTGGCGGCAACAACACGGATCCTGACTGCAGTGGCTGAGATAGGCAAGGCTGCAGCAGGCATTGCCCTGGCTGGTGGTATGGTGGTGAAGGTGGTAAAGGAAAAAGTCCGATGTGGCACAGGAACAACAGAAGCCAGTTACTCAGAGAAGAAGTCTTATGAGATCCACTGGAACAAATAAATACAGGTTAAGATCATGACCAATGAGATCATAGTTTTCTCTAGCCTCTTGATGTAGCACTGGACTCCACAATAGGTTTCCCCTCAGTGAGAGATAATTAATATTAGTTTGGAAATGCAAACCACCAAAGATGCGCAGCTAGCAGCCAGAGCATGTAATATTAAAGAATATCATATGAACAAGTCATAACGAATTGCAATAGATAAATGAAAACAGAAATTGAAACTGCAAATGTTGGTTGGAACTGTTCGAGGCTTGTGAATTAGTTCAGGGACATTTACAACGGTGTGTGGGACAACTAATAAAAGAGGTACAGCAGGTACACACTCTTGTGATACCTTTGCTTTTCAATCAGACTTTGATCTAAATCAATTTTTATGAGGTTGTGACTTATCTTGCAGCTGGTTGGAACCAGACGTAGTATCTTCATACACATCTTTATAAAATAAAGTCTTTATATAAATACTTTTCCCCCCTTAGCCCTTTCTAAAAAAAGGATGACAGCACTGAACAGAGACACAAAGAAATGCTCTTAAGTGTTCGCTGGGTTGATTAATGTAGCGAATGTTATTCATTACTGTAGTGAGTGTTAAAAATGAACAAAAGCATTCAAGTATTAAAAAAGTACTTAAAATTTCAAGTGTTTTATTTTTACATACAGATGACAGAGGGTGGCTGCATTGCAGTGTTTCACATCTCTTTTCACTTCCTGTAACACTGTTTTGAGGTTATGCACTGTATTAACACTGGTTTTGGCCAACCAGTACCACCTGTTTTCAATTGCTGTTACTGTATGAACAGTACCATTAATGTGTTAAATTTATTGCAGTGAAATAAACCAAAAATAGACAGTATTCTTCCATGACTAATATGTTTGCCTCATTTCTTGTCTTCTGTTGTTATATTTTCTGCCAGTGTCTCGACTGTGGTACTTTATTTTATTAAAAAATGACCACACGCACATTATACAAATACAGTTTTTTGTGCTGGAGTATGTTTTAGAAGACTTTTTTTATGTACTCATACTCCATTAAAATTTAACTTCTCTCACACTGTATCTTTTTCTTAATTAAAACTAAAGTGTATTAAAAAGCAAGTAAGTATAACATAACTTTTTATGGAGTATTTTTTTTATATTCATGTATATCATCTGCACGCATGAAAGACGTGAAAATCATAAATTCTTGCAATGGACAGGGAATTGTAATTCACAAAACATTTATTCTGCAAGTAGGGACACGTACTTCACGTCACAGTGTTAAAGGTATTGCACGATAGCAGAAAAAAAACATCATTTGAATAAATATGTCGCCAGTACTTATCAGATTTTACTTACTGATATTTGTTTTTACCATTCTTTCTGAGGTGCCGATTGGCCTAATGAGGTTCACTGTTATTCATGAAGCTAGGGGGCGCGGTTTATTCAAATAGCACAGAAGCTTCTGATGGTTGACGTACTATCAGACCACGGTAAATACGAACTTGTCATTGGACGCTGATGACTGGTCTCATGACAACAACAGCGAGGTTTGGGCCAATCAGAGCCCGCCTTGGGCCACCGACTCTGTTTGTGAATGACGTAATGAGCGTAAAACAAGATGGCGTCGTCTTAAGAATAAACCGACGTGAATGAGTTTATCGATGTAGAAGTGCGCCTCTCTTGAGGCCCAGGCGTTGTTTTATGGTCGTTCCGTAAGAGAGTAATCTTCACGATCAGATAAGTGTCTTGTAGGCGTTGCCGAACGGGTAGCGGATACTGTTGCCTTTCTCCTGCGACCCTCCGGTGACAGCCGGGGAGGCGAGGTGCTGATAGACAGGATGGACAGCGGAGAGTACATCTCCACCATGGAGAGCATGGACCCGACTTTAGCGGAATTAGGGGATGAATTCACCCTGGGAGACATCGACGGTAAGTAGCTGTGTCACTGCTTACGGTGTTCAGTATTGTTGTTTGCTAAATTAGTGTCGGCCTTGTTTCCGTTCAGTGTGACAGCTCCGCGAGACGCTCGTCCTGCCGAGCGGAAGGAGCTAAGGAGGTCTGCCTCCGATTAATGCGAAGGCTAAACAAGGCACAAAGTTTGCTGTTTAAAGTATACAGGACACGGCTGGTGTGAAGAGGGAAGTCGACATTTTTTTAGCCGGACAGTTCCTAACATTTTCGGCTTCTCAGTAATGTGTGTTGTTTACCCAGGCCAGGTGGGTTTATTCCACACAAAAGTAGCACATTGCAAATATGAACATCACCTTTTTGTAAATTGTGACGTTTGGAAGCCGTCATGTCACGTAGCCCTTTGACTTAATCCATAATTTGTACATTTGCTCATTGGAATATTCATTGTTTATTGTACTGCCTGTATTGATTCCTGCTGTGCTGTGTGTCTCAATAAAGAGCCAGGCTTCAGTGGAAAAGCGACTGAGTGAATTTACCGGCAGAGTGTTATTTTCCATGAAGCAGAAGTGGGTAGCAGTAAGCTCTGTCATTTATCAGGAAGGTGTGGATGTGGACAGTGAAGGGAGTCACAAGAGTGTAACTTGCTCATCAGGCTTGACTTTCTTACTTTTGTAATCCATAAAATCAACCAAATGAAACAGTAATTTAGACTCTAGACTTTCATGACAGTCAAGATGTATTTAGTTTCCAAAATTCAATGAAGAAAGCCTTTCCTCGCTCTTCAGCGTCTTTTCCAGGTGTATTCTGCAGAATTACTGAGCAAAGTTTGTGGGACAACAGCTCTGTAATGATCCAGTTCTGTACGCAGTGAACAAACAGCATCTCCCTCTTATCAAAACAACTTTCACCCCTTGGCACACAGTGAAAGGATGGGGATTTTAGTGCAATGCCGGCCAGCGCAGAGTCACCAGATTTCCATTAGGATGGAATTTTACTGAATGCTAAGTCACCAGACCGGACTGATGAAGCTGTGTGTGTGTGTGTGTGTGTGTGTTTGTGTGTATGCGCACGTGTGCATGCGTGTGTTTGTTTGTGTGACAGACAGGGTGAGATGAATTCTTATCTGTTTGTCTGCTGGCTATGGTGGGCACTTGGCTATGGTGGCCAACAGTCCTGTACATAACAACAAACAGTAATGACTAACAATGACCATACTGCGCACAGGCTTACGAAGAATTCCTGAAACTCCACCTGCATTTGGTGTCTGGTGTTAATACTCTTTTCAAAGGGGGCCTTTGGGCAGAATGAGCAGACAGCACACCCCCAGCCACAGTTATGTAATCCCACTTAATCATCGTGTCAAAAGAGAGGAATGTACAGATTGTGACTGTGTGAGAGAGCGACTTGACAACTGGGTTGACTGATGAATTCGCAGGACGGCTGCAGCAAAGACAGCCCACACTTGAGTTGTTCTTCACTCAGTCTCTGTTTGGACACAGTGTAGGGATAGTTACAATTTTAGTAGACATATTTAAAATCACCACTGCCTCTTTCTGGGACAGTTATAGATCTCATTGCTCTTTGTGTGCGGCCGCTGGTTTACTGTAGACTCTCAACAATATTTAACCTTTGTTCTTCAGACAAGCCCATGTGTGTTTCACTCAGTGTAAGATCTGAGAGGCCCCTGTAAGGGCTCATGCACCTGAGCCTATATTCATCTACAACATTCTTCTTCTCCCAATTATTCTCTTAGCAACTGCGAATGTGGTTATATAACCTGTTTTCATTGCACAGAGCAGCCTAGGAAACTGTCCCCCTTTGATGGATTTACCCTTTGTGTCAGCTTGTCTGAAGCTCTGGGGCCTCAGAGCTGCTTTGTCCTGTCTGTCATCAGCAGTCAGTCCCCCCATGGAGGTGTACAAGTGCGTGGTCTAGAGTGTCTGCCCACATGATGTGTGCATGTATATGTGACATGTGAGGGGCAGGCCGGTGAAAGCTCCTCTGCAGAAAGGCCAGTTCATGTTCCTGTGGTGCTGTGTATCTGAACACACACTCAAACAGGGCTGTTGCTTAAAGGACGATTCTGCATATTGTCAGCCTGGGCCTTTATTGTTTTTGCCTCTATGAATATTGTTTTCAAGCATATTCCAGGGAGTACTGTCACTGTTTATGTCCCTGTAGTGTTGCTGACCTTTCTGTCAGCAGAAGTCCCACACACAGTCATAAGTACCACCCCCAATATTACCATGTGTCCCTCGATCAAATCACTTTTTATAGTCATGCCATTGCATTACAACAAAACAAAGAAAGATGTGCAGATAACAACACCTTTATTCTTTCATACACTATATTGAAATGCAACAAGTGAGAGACAGAAAGTTGGGTGCTGTTGCTGACAAAGATGAAAAAGTTATGCTACTCTACTGTCTCAACTTGCATTCATCTATTCTGGTACCCTTTTGTGTTTTGTCCATTGGAATTTAGGAACAGTATAAGAGCCAATTGACTAAAGTTGAAAGTGTTTATTTCTTTACATTATAGCATGAAAATGTATAATGCATTAATTTATTTCCGAATTCTAGTCAAGTTTAAGCAAAGATGAGAGATAAAAGATAAGTGATGACAAAATTGTTTTTTTTATTCCCAGCTTTTTGAAAAGCATGTGTCACTGCACATCGACACTGTGTGAACTAGTTTGTATACAATTGTATTACAGAGTGGCGCTCCTTGCCTCTTAGGGATTAAATGACAAATGCAGTCAGTCGTCATGATGTCACTAAATGACATCACATGTAAAGGAAGGCAGGGTCATTGTTTGCTTGCACTTGACGTCTCTAGAATGAAACCGAGCTGTTTAGATCTGTTGACCTGTTGTCTCTGACTCTCAGTGCTCATGTTTATCTGTAATCAGTTTTCCCCTTCAGATTATTATGAATGTGCTCATCAGTGGGGGTATGCTTTGACTTCATGTCTCTCTGAAGTGGTCGTTGAATGTGTTGTGAGGTCCCTGTTGTATAGTAAGACTAAGTTTAAGGCTGCGGATCCTGTGTTCAGTGTTCATTGACACCTTGTTGACCCTGATGGCTGAACCCATATGCCCTATTAGTGATGTATATCAACCAGGGCAGCTTCCACCACATGCACCCTGTCAGACTGTTGACGTTCCAAAGGGACCATGAAAGACATGGTGTTGTGATGGACCACAACCTTGTGTTCTTTGGCAAACTGCTGTCCTCGCATAGCTGTCAAGAGATTACAGTGGACAAGAGATGTTGTGATGAATTTTGAAAAAAAAGTATTTCATAATTTTAATGCTGTGATAGCAATATATTTTAATATGTTATGATTATTTTGGAAATTGAATTTAGAAACCTTCTGCTCTGTATTATTAAAATAAACACATAGAAATGTTTGTACTTAATCATATTGGTGCAAACATCTGCCCTGTTTTTATCAATGATGGTTGACTAAATATTAAAGGCGCCCTGTGGAGTTTTCTTGAAAACTAATAAAAGTTTTTTGCTTTCTTTACATTCAGTGTTACTCATCAAACACATTGTGTGTATCCCTGCATTTTAACAAACATGCTTAATGCATTTTCTCCCTCATAAAGCATTTGCGTAGCTGATTTTGTAAGTATTTTATATCCTGCATTGTTCACAACCATGTTGGTTCAATTGCTTGCAGTCTGAAGCACTCTTCAGTATAGCACAATTCCATTAATCAGCACTGCAGACTATTCACAATAACCATTAAGTTGAATCAACATCTTACATCAGCAAAAATCTAAAATCACAATCTTAAACCTGCAGTGGGGAACTTTTGTCTCCCCTTTCGGGCAGCGAGAGTAATTACACAAACACTTTTGACGTGCTTATGATGCCATACTCCTGTTTTCTGAGGCCTTTTTCATCGCTATGGTTGCTCCCCCCTTCAGCTCTGGCAGACCAATCATTGCTGGTTGATGTAAAATGCATCGCTACTGGTGCATCAGCGCAGAAACATCAGATAAAAAAACTCTAGTATAAGTGTGGAATACAGAAATTTACCTGATGGTGACAGGCTTAATCAGTATTGTTTTACATATATGATATTGTTATCATACATAACACCGGCGTTTTTCCATCTAAAGTCTTAAAAAGTAACACATCTCCATTGTATGTAGGGAACCATTTATTGCATTGCTATTAGGTGGTGTTTCTAACATCATCTAACACCAGTGTTTAACAGTATGAGGTCAGCATACATTCACCATCACAACAATCCATCCATCAGGTCTCTCAGTGCTGCTGGATTCTTTATCTATTCGCTTTTCTACCCTGCTCCCATTGTCTTCCAGCACACATTTTCAAGGCTATCTGTTTGAAGGTCTTGCTGTACAATCTGTTTATAGATTTATGACCAGAACAGTAGCTCTCTCTGTGTGTGCATGTGCCAACTCAAGGCCAGTCCATGAACTTCTCTGGGCTTCTCTCTACTCTTATCTGTTAGCGAATAACAGCGATCTCACATCTAAGCCAGATCTGCAGTGGGGCGACAAGTCAAGGACACTTTTGAAAAACACAGATTATTACCTCCTGGTACTGTCTTAATGGGTGCAGCCAAGGCCTGAGCTTGAAGGTCGTGATGTAATTGTCACCATCATTCAGGGAATTTAGATCATGTTGCAATACGTTGATCTACAGGCGTCACCACATTATTCACCTTCTGCTCTTGGTGACACAACACTCAGCCTAAGTGATACTATAAATTAAAATTAAAATGAATCTATAATTATTCAAGTTTCTCGGAGTTTAACCATTTGGAATTATAGAATTGTTAAGTAGTTGATTTATACCTCATATGCTGAATTTATTTTTTTCCTTTTTTTTTTTTTTTTTTTAATTGAATCAATGGCAGAGCTGTCCCAAAAGCTTGCTTTGATTTCTCATTCAAATCCAGACTTGCTGTCATGCCCTTTCTGTTTCTCTGTTTTTTCAGAGATGCTGCAGTTTGTCAGCAACCAAGTGGGGGACTTCCCAGACTTGTTTGAAGACCAGATGACCTCAGCACCATCTGTACAGAGTGGCAGTGCCAGCACCACCCCACGACCTGCCATGCAGACCCCTCAAACCCCCCCAACTCCCCAGACACCAACCCCCGCTGGCTACCAGAGCTCCAACGTTGGCCTCACTGCCACCCAGACACTATCTCCCCAGCCTCTACCCCTCACCCCTCCTCTCACTCCCGCCCAGACCCCCTCCCCCACCACCGCCTCCTCAGGGCAGCAGCAGGTGACCCGCAGCCCTCCACTCCTTCAGCCACGGCCACAGGTTGTCCAGCCCATCCAGCCTCAGCCCCAACAGACGGCCCAGCCCACCATCCAGGTATCAACTGTCTGACACCGCTTTCACACAAATCCTGTGTTTGACATGGGCAATAACCCAAGTTTTACTCATTCTACCACCTGTTCTACAAGTTAGTTTTATGCACTGTCATGCAGCATATTGAAAGCTGTACTGGAGGTGACGCTGTTAAAGTTTTGGATTATTGCATCGGTCTGAAAAGACTCTATAACTGCTGCAGTGATGTACTACTGCTGTAGTCTTGAGTCTAAGGATGTTTGCAAGTTGTCTGCCTCTCCAGCTTTTATTTCGTCTTCTGTTGTGGAGACAGTGTGGATTCATTTGAAGTTATTGTGCCATCCATACTAAAAACACTTCTGCTGAGGGGACAAAAAATGTAGAGTACTGGCAGACCATAAAACATAATGTCCAGCTCAGCATCCCTACAAACAGCAATGCACATCTCAGCAAAACTGTAGTCAGCCCGACAGATAAAGTTTATAGTCTTGAGTGAAAAAATGCTTTTCCTAAAACAGTACATCAAAAAATACAGAAACGGTCTCATGTTGCCAAACTTTAATAATCTTTTGGAAAAAATACATGTTGTGATCACACTGTATTTATTTTTTAAAACAGGTGCACACCCAGGGGATCCCCATGCAGACTCAGAGCTTCCCAGTCCACACCCTGGTTCAGACCCACAGCCAGACACCTCTGCCCATCCAGACCCAGGCGGCCCAAACTGTGATGATTACATCTAACGGCGGACGCTTCATCCAGAACCCCGTCATCTGCCACCAGAGCCCTGCTTCTGGCTTCCAAGGTGAAAGAAAGGATCCCACTGGACGTTATCCTGTCGTTTAATGGGAACATGTACTTGCTGCAATGACGTGGTTTTTCTCAGGATCTGCAGTGTATTTTAGAATTGACTAACAAATCATCCATCGCTTTGTCTCCCATTCCCAGTCCTCCAACCACAGATGCAGAGCATTATGACATCACCACAGCTCCAACCGGTGACCATTCAGCATCAGCGTGTTCTGACCCCGACCGGTCAGACCATCCAGACTCTCTCCACAGCGCCCACCACAGTCCACACAATGCAACAGCAGGTGCAGCAAGTACCTGTAAGTAAAATCACTGCTGTCAGCACGGTTGGACGAGTAATCGCAGTTTTTACTGTCATAAAATGAGTCAAAATGGGAAAACTGATTAGCTAGATTAGCTAAATATCTAGTAATAAATGATTTCAACAAGCCCGATCTAACAATCTTATCCTAGTTAATGCAAAACAACAGCTCATGCACGGAAATTATTTTGTATCACGTTGTTTGGTGTAGATGCAAAGATCAGTAGAGGCCCAGAAGGTCTGAGTTCCAATGCTTTGATCATTTGAACTGCTTGTCAGTGAACAAAACAGCTTCACATTGACCTGTGGGTGTCTTCCCATCAGGTTCTGGTCCAGCAGCCTCAGATTCTGAAGACAGATTCACTGGTTCTGACAACACTCAAACCAGATGGGACACAGGTGCTGTCTACCATGCAGAGCCCCACAGGGATCACCACCTTGACCGCGCCCATCCAGAACACAGCTCTGCAAGTCCCGGTATACAGCTAGCATCAAAGATTTTCTATCACTGTTTGTTTTTTAACAATATAATATATATATGTGTAATAATATATAACATTTTGGTAAGTAATTCCCACTAAAACTAATGTGCTGCAACTGATTTCTGTCCCCAGACACTGATGAGCAGCAACATCCTGACCACCGTCCCGGTCATGATGGGAGGAGGCGACAAGCTGCCAATCAAGCAGCTACAGCCAGGCTCCTCCCAATGCACAAATGGAGCCAGACCAAGCATGGATCAAGGCCAAGTAATGGGAGGAGGAGTGGGCCCAGGAGGAGTGGTGAAGGAGGGCGAGAGGAGGACGACCCACAACATCATCGAGAAGAGGTACCGGTCCTCCATCAACGACAAAATCGTGGAGCTCAGAGACCTGGTCATGGGCAATGACGCGAAGGTTAGTTCTTTTAATGCTGGGACAGTCAAACATTAACACTGTTATAGTGTTATAAATTATTTCTGTTTTAAAATGTGGAAAGAAATCCACTGATTTCACTCATGGGCTTGACAGAAATTGGATCTTCACATGTCCTCCTTCATGTCCTGCTTCTCAGATGCATAAGTCAGGAGTGCTGAGGAAGGCCATTGACTACATCAAGTACCTGCAACAAGTCAACCACAAATTACGACAGGAGAACTTGGCCCTGAAGATGGCCAACCAGAAGAACAGTAAGTGTTTCACATTAATGTGAATTTCTCCATTGTGAGATTAATAAAGTCTTATCTAATCTTTATCTAATCTAATTTAATGATTGTTCTAAGCAGAGCGTGACCTGCAGCATCTTGAGTCTCTCTCTGTCTCTCTCTGTCTCAGAGCCTGTGACGCTGCCTGAGGATGTGGAGCTTAAACAGGAAATAGTGATGATGTCACCTCCAGCCTCGGACTCTGGTTCTGGTTCCCCTTCCCAATTCTCTCCTTACTGTGTGGATTCAGAGCCAGGCAGCCCCTTAATGGATCACGAGCAGGTAGGGCACAGATGTGTTATGTAGCCATTAATAAATGCAGTGTTGTCAAACCGTGCTGTCAACAGTTAAGATGCAAGTTTAATAGCTGACAGAATTATTATTCTACAGATGTTGTAAGTGTAAGGATTCATTCATTGTTTTCCATCTCTCTCACCGTCCCTCAGTTAAAGAGCGAGCCAGATTCACCCTCCTCAGTCGGAGTGATGGATCGTTCTCGACTGCTTCTCTGTGCCCTGACCTTCTTCTGCCTGTCCTTAAACCCGCTGCCATCTTTGCTGGGCTCTGAAACCTCCGGGAGCCCCAGTTTTTCTGCAAGCCACGGGCCATCTAGAACGCTGGTCTGGTTCCCAAGTCACACACAGGACTTTGGTGAGCATGGCCGACCGCTCTGTTAATCAGCGTCTCACGACACGAGAAGAAGTCATTATTGAATGTAATGTAACGGCCTGACCGTGCTTTTTGTTTCCTCTCATCCTCCAGCATCCTGGCTGCGGTGCCTGTTGCCATGGGTTATGGTGTGGGTGCTGAGCGGGGTGGGAGCGGTGTGGGGCTGCGTCAGGGTGCTCTACCTGTGGGAGCCCGTCACACCCCTTCACTCGCCAAAATCTGTGTCGTTCTGGAGGCACCGCAAACAAGCCGACCTACATCTTAACAGGGTGAGTACAGATCTTAAACAAACATGTATACGTGCTTTCCCTTGCAGAACATGACTTTTGTATTATGGGAACTTCTCAAGAGTGAGGGAGGTAGCATTTCCAAATATAGGGAAGAAATGATCACACTGCACACATTTCATGTTTCATGTGTCTTTGTCAGTATTGGTTCCAGTCATCCTTCTCTCCAGTTTTAGATGTGATGTTTCATCTGTTGTTTAAGAATAGCTCACCCAGTGTGCTTTGATTCTCACCGTTTTGATGTCTCAGTTTAGACTGCCTGTTCCCTGCCTGGATTTATTTTTAGCGTTTGTTCAAATCATGTTTAGATCTAAGTCATGACCTTCATCGCATGCCCCCCACCAGTCTTTTCCCATCAGTCCTCGCTGCATGCCAATTAGCTCACCCTTTGTCCTGTCTCCTCTCTCCTGCAGGGAGATTACACAGCAGCAATGGCCAGTTTAGAGACCTGCCTGTCCGTCTTGACCAGAGCTCTTCCCTCAACCAATCTGGACCTGGTTTGCTCGCTGTCCTGGAATCTGATTCGCTACTTCTTGCATCGTCCAACACCCCTGGGCTGGCTGGTTCACCAGGTCGGGGGAAAGCATGAGGGAGAGGAGGCTAGGACCAGCGCGAGGGACGCAGCACTGGTGTACCACCGGCTGAGCCAGCTACAGCTCACAGGTGAGCGTTGAGAACAAAGTGGGCTGCTGCTATACACAGGCTGCAAAAATACACAGTGGTTAAATAGGTGACTCCACAGCCATGTTACATTCTTGACAACAAATCAATTTTTCACCTTACTTTCACTTTGACGTAGTGTGAAGCTTCAAACACAGCGTCTGTTGTCTCTGCAGGAAAGCTGCCTCAGCGCAGCAGCCTGTGGGCTTTGTCTCTGTCTCTGAGCGCTGTCAACCTCAGCGAGAGCGCCCAAGGCAAGATGGCTCCTGCCCAGCTCACCCAGATGTATGTCACTGCAGCAACAGCCCTGCGCACCATACTGGGCCACCACCTCTCCTTTCTACCTGTAAGTCTCTCACACGGTCAGTCTATGGTCACTCTGTTTTTGAATATTGATCCAGTTTGTCTCAAAACATCACAGAAACAGAAGCACACAAAGATGACTTAATTTCAGTTATTTTAATATACTTTAGATGTCATCAGCGTCTTTTCTTCTGTATCCGTCTCACAGGGTTATCTGTTGAGCTGTGCAGAGAGTGTGGCCAACCAGTCAGAGACCAAGCCGGTCCCCGACTGCCTGCGCTGGCTCTTCACCCCATTGGGTAGGCAGTTCTTCCTGAGCTGCGATTGGTCAGTGAAGTCCGAGAGCACCGACGGGGTGTACACTTCACAGAGAGACCCAGGTATGTAACTCCAAAAAGTTTTAGCTGGTTTCTTGATACTTTTTTTTATTTTTTATTTTTTTGGTAACACAAGAAAAACTCATTGTGGTTTTTTAGCGGAGATCTAAGATGAGTTTGCTCTGTAGGGTAGCTGGGTTCAGCCTCAGGGTGAGGAGCTCAGACATCTTGGGGGACCTCAGGGTTGAGCTGTTGCTCCTTTGTGTCCAAAGAAGCCAGTTGAAGTGGTTCGGGTGTGTGATCTGGATGCCTCCTGCGTGCCTCCCTTTGGAGGTTTTCCAGGCGCATCCAACTGGTAGGAGAACCCGGGGCAGACCCAGAACTTGCTGGAGAGATTTTGCTGTACATCAGACGTGTCCAAGCTATTCCATTAAGGGCCGTGTGGCTGCAGGTTTTCATTCCAACCAAGGAGGAGCACACCAGGCTGGAATTATTTAATCAGCTGATCTCAGGCTTCAGCTGATAATTAGGTGGTCAATCAGCTCACCTCCTGATTGGTTGGAACAAAAACCTGCAGCCACACGGCCCTCTATGGAGTAGTTTGGACATGCCTGCTGTACATGATCCAGCTTGGGAACGCCTCAGGATCCTCCAGGAGGAACTGGAAAACGCCTGGACTACCCTGCCTAGCCTGTAGCCACCAAGACATGGCCACACTTATGCAGCAGAAAACGAGTGGATGAATATAAAACGGAATCATGTCGGCTGGGTTGGCTCAAGCTGTTTGTTGCACTAGATTGAGCTTACTCTCAGTTTGTCTTTCCCTTATCTACGAATGCCAACACGTAGTTTACTTGGTATCAAAGAAAGTTTGTTGTGTGCTATGGTTTAATTGTTTCCCTCCTGCTCTTCCTCCAGCTGATCCCATCGCCCAGCTACACCGCTGTTTCTGCAGGAAGCTTCTGGAGAGAGCTGTTCACACCCTCATCCAGCCGCAGAGCGACTCCGACGCAGGCAAACACAAGAACGACTCTGGGTAAGGAAGTGACACTAGCGAGGCTTCTGACAGTTTGATATGAGTTATTGATTCTGGATCTCTAATCGTCTTCCTTCTCTTTCTCCGGTCGATCACTCTTTCAGGGAGTTTTCCAGTGCCCTGGAGTTCCTCCAGTTATTGAACAGCTGTACAGAGGACTCTCCCTCCCCTCCTCCTCCCTTCTCAACTCCTCCCAATCACACCACCTCTCCAGGTATGAATAGCATGAAGAGAACAACCCTGCCCAATCACAAGAATGAATCACTTCAGATGTTTATACAAGAGGTTTAAACTTTTTCCTCAGTCAAGATTAACCAGTTAGCCATCTGAGTCATTCAGTCAACACAAAAGGATTTTCTTTGCTCCATTTGCTGTATTTTCACATGCAATTTAACTTTTGGGATTAACTTTTTATTGGATCATCACAGATAGCACTTGCAGTCGTTGATTTGCAGTAATAATCGACTTGCAATGGAAATGAACACGTTGATGATCTGTTCAGGTGATGTTAATTAGCTACAGTCTTCATCAGTTCTTGTGTTCACACTGAGCCAGACGAGACAGACGAGAAAAAGGTTTTTACAACCAAAGCAAACCCCCCAAGAAGCCCACCCAGTCTTTTCGACTGGAGCTAGTTTGTCCTTGTTGTTGTTTTGTGATTTTTTTTTTCCCCCTACATAATGTCCCTCTCTTCATCCTGCCAGTGGGAGACCCTGTGAGTCGGTGGTGGGCTTTGGTCCTGAAGGCTGCTGTCCATTGGCTGCAGGGCGATGACGTTGCAGTGAGGTCACTGTTGACAGAAGCAGAGCGGATGCCGAGAGCTCTGCACACTCTTGAGTAAGTGAAGTACAACTAGTTTCTGTTTGTCTGAGTATGACAAAGCGCAAGCTCCAATATTAGTAGAAGGAAACATGCACAGCACCTGTTTTGTCTGTTTTGTGGTGCAGGGAATCAGATCCCCCAAAAACATCTAGTTCCAAAGAAATAAATCAGTTCCCACACACACTTATCACCTCTGCATTGATTTATTTAAAATAGGGGTGACGTTTCAGTCCTGAAAGAAGGGTCGTTGTGACCAAAACATTGGCTCTTTTTTATATATAAATCAATGTGGAGGTAATGAGTGTGGTGAGGAACAGACTTTTATCTTTGAAAAACAGGCTTCCCCATGAAAGCACTGAAAATTCCTGTTGTGTGAAGTCAAGGAATCATTTGAGCTGTAAAAATCAGACAAGTTTAAAAACATCCAACTGGATTCAGTGGTGTGGAAGTTGTAACTTGGCACTGAATCATCTGTAAACTTTCTCTAATCTGTGTAGATTCTAAATATCTGAGATGAATTCAAGGATAAGAAAGATAATTACACATTCATATCTGTTACTTAAAAAAAGAAACCAAGGTAATCGTCCTCACCGTCCCTCTCTCGCCTCTCTGTTTCAGCCACTCTCTGCCCAAGGCTGTGCTGCTGCTGTGCAAGGCGGTTCAGATGAGTCTCTCCCCTCTGAAGGGAGAAGGAGCAGTAGCCTGTCTGTCCCACTGCGACAGAGCCAGCAGCTACCTGCGCTCCAGCGTCTCGGTGCCCCTCGCCCAGTCTGGGAACTGGCTGAACAAGGTAGTGTGCAAAGAATCCCTCACAACGCTCCAAACACTGGCACCATCATCTCCTAAAATCTGCTGCGGGTTTGTGTTTCTTATGTAATCTTGTCTGCTGTCTTGCACACACACACACATATACAGATGCCTGCGACCTGCCTTCTGCTGTATGTTTCATAAAGTCGATGCCTTCAGGGATTCATCATGCATACACACACACTGCATGCTCAGTTGGGGTCAGGGCAAGCTGACGTGGGGCTGTGTTTGTGTGTGTGTGCGCAGTGTGGGTGGCAGGAGGTGGCTGTGGTGCATTGTAGTTGCATTGCATGATCCTGAAGCCGAGTGCAATGTGTCTGCAGTGCAGTACAGAGGCCTCCCCGATCTGCACGCACCCGCTACACACCCCACCACTTCACATTAGACAGCACTGAATTTCCTGTCGTTGCCTTTTTTCATTTGTGGCGTGCATGATGGGCAAGGTGAAGGGTGAGGGAATGATGATGATTGCTGGTCGTTGGTGGGTTGCGGCTGTAATGGCATATTTGTGTCACACTTTGGGGCTCAAATGCATGTCAAAGAAACATAACTCAACCGTAGTATTAATCAATCAAATCTATCTTTCTTTTCAAGTAATCCATCTTACGTAAATGCACCAAACAACACTTTGACTTCTTTCTCTCCCAAGGGGGTGGAGCTCCTGGTGTGTGACCTGCTGTTGACCTTGAGGACCAGTTTATGGCAGCGGGGTGGCAGCAGCAATGGAGAACCTGGCCCGGCCCCTGGATCCCAGTTGGCTGGTTTCCAGAGGGACCTCAGCGCGCTCAGAAAGCTCACACAGTGCTACAGACAGGCGCAACACAAGGTACATCTGTGACGACGTCGAAGTCAGATATATTAAGGGAGCAGCAGTAGGTTGCATTCAGTCGGGTTCAGAACTGCGTACATTATTTTCTATACTCTGTCAGGTGTCAAGAAGCTGAAAGAAGCAAGTGTAGGATGAGATGGAGAAACAGCATTGTGGCCTATATTCTGCTTGTTTCAGGGACACTTTGAAGAGCAGCACAGGAGGAGAATACTTCTCTGTAGCGGCATAGACAACTCGGGTCATGTCATGTCTATCCCACATTCTGTTGTTACCAGAGCTGCATGGTTGGGAATAAGAGCCAGGGATATTGGAGATAAGTAGCGGGGATTTATTATTCTGACTGTGATCATACTGTATTTCCTGTGACTGGCAACTTGACAAGATTAATCCGAAAGTTTTTATTCATTTATTGCTCATTTAGCTCTTCAGATAGCACAAATTTGGAGAAACAGCAATAACAAGTTACTGGAGCCCAAAGTGATTTCTTCAAATTAGCTTTAATTGTGTCGCGTTCAGCCAAAGAGAACAAATAGTCACTTTATAAAGAACTTAGTCAGATGTTTAATGAAATGCTAAAAGTAATAACACCCTCAATATGTTGCTGGCTTGGCCTGAATGATTTTCATGTGTCAACTCTGCACTGATAACAAGCCTGTCAATCATCTGCGACCTGCTAATCTTGTACATGATAACAACACATTTACTGTATTGGCCTTGAAAGTCGAGTCCCATCCCATCCTTAGCAGCTGCAGAAATCTCACGGCAGTTTAGCATATCATCAGTCATACTTGCAAGATTTACTGGAGGAGTCGTTCTGTTGCCTGGGGGGTCTTTAACCACTACTGCTTTCACAGCAGTCGCTGATCATTTGTCATGTTTTGACTTGCGCAAGACTATAAGAACCACATGAGCTGCATCATTTTATGAGGTTCTTTTGTGAGACCGCTGATGGAGAAATAGTCACTCATGGTGCTGTGAGGTGCTTTGCACAGAATGGAAGGCGGAGTATGTGTTGTACTGTACATATATCTCCAGTAGTGTACTGTGTGTGGAGTGAAATGATGCGAGGCAAGTCAGGTTTTTCTACTCCAACATCACAAACGCATGGAAATACTTGATGAGAATAATTGCGGCTCTGATGTTGTGTGGGGTCTTTTTCCTGCAGGTGTTTCTTCATGAGACCACAGTGAGGCTGATGGCTGGAGCCAGTCCCACAAGGACACACCAGCTGCTGGAGCACAACCTCAGGCGCAGGACACACAGCACCTACACGGCCGGTGAGGAACACTGAACTCATTTCTACACATTGATTTAAGCACAGACGTCGTACACACACAAAGCAGAGTGGAAGTTCACCTTGACTGCTGGCTCAGGGCCAGTTCCCCTGCGGCCGTTCTTAATCCCAACTATTAATGGCAAAATAGAAAAACCTACTGGAGACAGTCCCAGAGGACAACATGACCCCGTCTTCACACACATGTAAACACACAAAGATGCACACACACACACTAGAAGGCAGTGGATACTAATCTGCATGTTTTTCTTCTTTTCTTCCTCCCCCCTGCTGCTGTCAGAAGGTGAGTGCGTCCTGGGTGAGAGGGAGAGGGCTCACGCCATCTTGCTGGCCTGCCGCCACCTGCCCATGCCTCTTCTAACCCCACCCGGGCACCGCGCCCGCCTGCTGGCCGAGGCCAAGCGCACCCTGGAGCGTGTGGGAGACCGGCGGTCCCTGCAGGACTGTCAGCAGATCCTGCTGCGCCTCAGCGGTGGCACGACCATCGCCGCCTCCTGAACGCACACACACACGAGCAATGGCAGAACAGACACACACAGATTAGGGCTGCTGTCAGTGCAACGAAACAATGAGCTCTGTAATTCGCTGTCATACATACAAAGATGTAAAGCAGGCAACTCACCCACCAACAACAGGTAATTGTTCATTCCCACCCTCATACAGACCAAGGGCCATGAAAATAAAGACTCTTCTTCAAATTGCCACACTTCTCTCACACACAGACAGCTGATTTTCACTGTCACAGCTACATCTAACTCCACGCCGCAGCTGAAACGCCTGCAGGCTGCACCTTCGCTCCTTTGATGCTTAGTTTCATTGTTGCAGCACAATCGTGCCCCCTTCTGGACATTAATGGTACCCTGCTGGCTAACCGCCTCATTTTAAACAATGCTACAAAACAACAAGGAAAGTCAGGTTTAATAGGCCCCAAAGGGAAAAGGGACCATTATCTAATAGCTGTTTAAATTAATGCAATGCAGCAGTGCATTGATTAGCTGTAGGATATCAAGCTGTACAATCATTATTGGCACACAGCAATGTGAGTGCTACAATAACTATATAATGTCTCATTGAAATTGCAAGCCTCAATTAAGGGCTTCAGAGTATTCATGAGTAGACAGCTGCGGTCTGTTAAGCATGGCTGTGCTGAAGGATGCAGACAGACTGGCTTGCTCTTAACCATACAGTGCAGAGTAGTGTCTCTTCTTATCTACCTCAAACACTGTACAATGCTAGAATTGTACTGTGGAGCAAATAGGATGCTTAAGCACCATGTTGGTTATCCTGAGTTTGAATTAAGTGACCATTTGAAGCATAGACTGAATAAAAGAAGTGGATGGAGCCACAGTGACATCACCCATTGGCATTATGGTTGTTGCCATCTTGGTTTTTTGGAGCCAGGAGTGGCCATATTTGGACAAGAGGGTGGCGCTGGGCAGGATATGCATCGCTATGCGTCTATCCCTGATTGGATCTGACTGAGAACATGCCATTGTTGCATCTTCCAAACTACAAAGTAGCCACGTACTAAAGCATACCGTGCTTTATTGTCTGTTATACTCTAAATGGGTCCAAAATTGATAAGATCAGCATCATGCTGTAAAGAAGAACACTTGAACTAGTGATTGAGACCATTAACGTGCTAGAAAGCTGTTTACTGAGGTAATAAATCAACTAAGAGAAAGGGTCATTTTCTCATAGACTTGTACACAATCTGGCTTCTTTTGCAACCAGTGCCTCCCAGCTGTTAGAGAGAATGCAGGTTAAAGGTATTTCTGCATTTGTTTCACTTTTCAGACCCTGAAGCTCCGTCCACTGATTATACTGTCTGTGGTTTGGATTGGTGCTTCAATATAGTGCAGCGTCATTCAAATGAAACCTTGCTGAGCTGCTTCATCTAGACAGAAGGATGCTGTTGCAGAAACTGTTAGAATGACAGACCGCTACTGCTGACAGGCTCACAAGAAACAGGGAAAAATGATTGGATTTGGGGAATGTCTAAATAAAAGAGGGAAGCAGCCAATCACTGGCCGTTTATTTGAAAATGCCTGCCTACACACACACATGCACACAAACACACACACACAGATACATATTAAAGTAATTGTATACAAACTCACAATGTGACTGTATATAGGTTGTACATAGGCAGATAAACAGAAGTAGATTAAACAGGAAGTCCTTACCCACTGCTTGAGAGAAGACACACGAAGAAAGCATCGCAACATGTCAAAGTTGGCTCGGACTGGTTTCCTGTCAGTCTGGATCTGATGGTCTGAAGCTCTGACCAGAAGAGCAAGGTCAGCTGCCTCGCCCTTAAAGTGATGCTCCACCAAAAAATCTTTTATCACCAAACACTTAGCCGCTGTGGCCAGCCGTGGTGGTCAGATTGAATTTATGGTGATTTTCACAGCAGAAGAAACGTATCAAAAATAACTATCAAAGGTCCTGCTGTCCATCCTGGTCAGCAACCTTTCAGGCCTACAGGCAGCGAGTGTCAGACGCTCAAAAGATGTTGGGCGGTGTATCACTGTAAGGTGTATGTAAGTGAAAATGGTCTGAACACACTGATAAAACCAAGGAATGATATTTCATGGAAGTTATGTCCACCTCTCATGTAAAGCTCTCAAGCAAAATGGCCTTGATGTTATGTAAAAAATTATTTTATTATGTTTCATCATATTTGGAATGATGGAGGAGTTGTAGCTTTGTGAAATGTTTGTCCAATTTGCTTTTTATTTGTAATTTTTGACTTATTCATTACACAGCACTTCTGTCATTCCTGTTTCTGATCATCTTATTTAATGGTTAAGTAATGTAATATTAATATAAATGCTTTTGGGGGGAAGGGAGCAGTTCTACAGTTATGTCATTGTTATTGTTTTATATCAATAAAAGCAGCCTAGGGTCAGATACCGTCAGAGGGAGAATCTCCAATAGGTGTTGTGTATTTTATTGAAGAAGTAAAGCCTGCATTTAAACAATTAGCTTGATATTTTAGAATCACTCTTTCTTTGGAACATGCTGTAATTTCGCCGCAGTTTTTGAAATGCAAGCAAACACACAAGTATGCTATTGGAAATTTCAGAACTGTCTTCCAGGCCAACCCAAGGTGTAAGTTAGCAACCTAAAAATCCTGAAAATCTTAAATCAGTTCGGATTAGCTTTCCTGATTGGCAAAAGTGTTCACAGAGGAAAGCAATCCTCAGTCAGCCATTGGCAGGCTGGAGCTTTTGCTATCATTAGATGTATGTTACAGTTGGGTTTTTTTTGTTGTTGTTGGTTGTTTTGTCTTTCCCCTTGATGTTTTATTGTCTGAATTTCATTGTTCATTTTGATGTTTGTTTTTATAATAAAACAAGATACGACAGTGGTTGGTGTGTGTGATCCTTCTTTGGTAAAAGTTTTATCATGGATGTGTAATATGGGGAATATGTATACAAGCACTGAAACAGAAGAACAGAGAGAGTGCCACATTTCATGTTTCATGACAAGGGTGTCAGCCAAGTGTGAGTTTCAGTGTAAATCTGATAATGATGGCTGTGTGAAGTTTGTTGGTTTCCTCTTTCACACTCTCTGTGTGGCTGAGTGATGAACACTGGACTCCTCAGTCTAAATGAAACACTTGCAGGTATTCGCAGAGAGGTGACAAGCCTGGATACATAATGAGATCCTGCCACTGGAGGGAGTGGAAAACAGCTGATTACCACAAAGGTGTTAGAGGAGTCAGGAAGGTGCAAGCACCAAATTAGAAAATATCAAATAAATGCAAGGATGACAACAGGCAGGCATCATATCATGATTAACAAAAACACAGACCTTCTAACCTGATGAGAGGTTGTATCAAATTCATTCCAATTAATGTCTCAATAAGATACAATGACTTGCTATCAACAGATAATGCAGTTGAAGACAATATGTGGACAATACACAAAACACACAATATGTGTGTTACAGTTGCAATAGCACGTCTTAAAACAAAAGCATTTATTTTAGGTCAGATGTGATTACACTCACTTCACAGTCCGAACATCTGTCTGGACCAACAAAGTCATTATGCTGTCCTCAATGTTTTGTGTGTGCGGAACGCTTCATGCTTTGTCGTACGTGTTTCTAGTCGGATCTATATGACGAGCTGATACAAGCAGAAGCCGGAAGTACTGTTGGGTAAACTCACGTGTACAACATGAAAAATACCAAAAAACACAATAATGTGTCCAGTAAGGCTAAATTCAAGCCAGGGTCCAAGAAGAGAGAAAACAAATGCATCGTTATGTTTGACGACAAAGACAGACAGTAAGTTAATCTGCTGTTTTTTTTAACATTTGGCTGACGTTAGCTAGCATCTTAGCGTTAGCTAACCTACAACCTACTTCTATATCAGGCAAGCATTAGCTTTTAAGAATTGTTATTATGTCAAATTGTTATAACGTTATCCAGAATATGTGTTGTGTGTGGATTGTTTATGACAAAGCCAAACCAGGCTTTACAGTATGTAAATTATAAGAATACACTTCACAATGCTGAAAAAAAGGAGTCTAGCTAAGTTCTTCACATTCTCACGTGTAAAATACTAAGCTTTGAAACACTATTGTTGTGTTGCGCTAAGCTATTGCATTCACTCATTTACAAATACTCCATAATTCTTCATATGTTTTCATTTGAGTCACTTACTGTAATATATGTTTACTATGTTAATTTTATGTTGTAAAAAAGAGTTGTCTATAAAATGTACTAAGCTGAGTTTGATGATAGATTGTTTATTAACTATTCATATACAAGTTGTGTGTGTGTGCGCGCATCACGAAAAGGCAGCCAATGGGCTTCTAGCATCTTCTAACCATACATCATGAAGATGAAATGAAAGATGAGATATCACTCGTGTACAAAAATGTACATGATTGTATTATAGTAGCTGCTAGAGGTATCATTTATTCCACACAAACCTGCAGACACTGGTTTCTTAATTTTCTTTGTCTTCTGCCCTGTCAGGGAGTATTTAACCGGTTTCCATAAGCGAAAGGTGGAGAGGAGGAAAGCAGCGGTAGCAGAAATTCAGAAGAAAATCAAGGAAGAGCAGATCAGAGTCAGAGAAGAAGTAAGTGAACAGTAAAAGAGCAAAGAGTTCAAATCTGTTTTGTGTCGACACAAATTGAACTGTTAGTACTTCACGTGTTCGGTTATGTGTCTGCTTTCAGAGGCATAAGGAGTACATAAAGATGTTGAAAGAGAGGAAAGAAGCTCTTGGTGAGTTACAATTAAAAGAATGTCGCTGGTCATTTTACTGATTTGTAACACTTGAGAATCTGCTTATTGCTTTGTTTTTTTTCCTCTTTTGATCCCATCTCTTAGAGGCAGCTGAAGATGATCTGGAAGAAGCTATAACCAGCACAACGGAGGCTGTGCAGTATGATCACCCCAACCACACTGTCACCGTGACAACCATCAGTGATCTTGACCTCACAATGGCTCACCGCCTTGGACCCGTAGCTAATCAGGTAAAACAGTTTAAACCTTGAGCGATCGTTTTGTTCGTCTTAATCAGGCTTGTGTGCAGGTTTTACTGCTTGTCAGTCTATACGATGGCTTTGACAGTAAGTGATACTTAAGTCATTGAAGAATAATGATACTGATGCCAATAAAACTCAATTAACACAAGAATCTTTGCTTTCAAGGTTAATGGGGAGGCTGAGGATAAAGAACAGGGGGAGGAAGAGAAGGAGAAAACGCAGATGCCAAGAAAAGCTGGGAATCCCATCATCAACAAAAAGTAAGCTGTTCATCATGCAGATTGCTGCATATTTTTTATTATTATTTGGTCTTTGGTCTTCAATACTTTTGAAGTTTTGGCTTTTGGTCAGACATCACTTTGGCCTCTGACAACTTGATGTAATTTTTGAGCCTTTTTAAGCTAAACGGCTGATGAAACGTTGCTTAATGTACTGTATACCCCAACAATACACTGGTAAAACAATGGCTGTCTTCAGATGTTCCTTCAGTCTGTCTGTCTGTCATCCTCCAGCCCCTCTCACTCCAGCTGCATTTCTTTTTTTTCTCTCCCCTGCTGCTACAGGATCCGCTCCCTGACTGCGTCGCTCAACGCTTTCACCAGCAAGCAGAAGAGGAAAGGGAAGCAGGAAGGCCGACGAGGACGAGGCCGTCCGACAGACAAGAGACGCGGTGCCACAGAGGGTAAAAACAGAGGCGGGAAGACCAGCAAGTGGCAGAGACGGCGAAACACTGGGAAAAGGGTTCATTATCAGGACTGAAAGAGCGCGCAGGAAATTATAATGTAGGCTTCCAGCTTTGAAGAGAGTTGACGACTTGTGCCAGCGTCCCACAGCTGAACAAATTGGACTTTTGGAGTATTTCTGCTCCTGTGTTTCAGCAGGATTTGCTCAGAAGCTTTCCAAGTGTCGGTCCGTCTTTCATGGCATCGCTCAGTGTTTCCACAGTACCTGCCTCTTGAAACCTTGTGCCCAGATGTGTACCTTTGTATCTTTCAAAGCTGTAAATTGTTTTTGTAGTGTTACTAAGTTTTCATTAAATAAAAGATTAATCTTACTAATGAGCTTTTGATGCAGCCACTGTCAGTGTGCTCTGTGTGGAATTTTTTCTCCTGCCATTGTTTAATAGGAAACCTGACACTGTTGTCAACATCCTCTCGAGAACATCAGGAAATCAACCCTTAGCTCTGTGTTTCCCCATAGCTCCGTGTTACCTGTGTGTGATCTAAAGGAGAAGTGGCCAGTGTGTCTCTCATAGAACCTTATTCCTTATTGGAGAACCGTATACTACACTTCCAATGGTTTTAATGTATGTTAAACCCCCACCTCACCAGTGTTTATTTATTTACGTTAACCTGAGCCAGCGTGTGCCAGCTGTCACTAGCATGAGCGTTTCATTTCGCTTTCTAAAGCCCATGATATTTAATACAACAGCTCAATGGAGCAACCGGCAGGCTACTGCCTCCATGTTGGCTCTAGGTCCGCGCGTGCTTCAGGGTCTCTCGCTGTGTCAACCGAGAGCCGTCATGGCCGTCATGGATGCTTCAGTTTCACTCATTGTCAGAAGAGCCAATCGGATTGATTTGAGAGCTTGGCAGCTCGGGAGGACAGATAGCATGGAGAAGAGGAGGCATGTGCCTGATGGGGGTCTGGTGGGCAGTTTATCCTCGGACTCCTGATGATGTACAATGTGGAGCTGACAGCGGGAGCCTCTCTCATCAGGTACTGCTCATCAGCTTTCTTATCATTTTGATATCAAAGTCATCACCACCTTTTTTTCTTCCATTTTTATTGTCCTACTTGTTACTGTCTTAGTAGATTAATTCACTACTAGAGGCTGAGCTTGTAAAAGCTGTTAGATTGCAGTGCATGTGCATGTGCTTGTGTTTGGTTGTAATGCTACTCTGTGGGGAGCTTTGACAGTGCTCTGACTGGATTGTGTTTCACTGTCCTCTAGTGTGATTAGTTATCACCTACCTTAACAGTTCCGCTATAGATCTTACATGAACCATGAAATAAAAGATCCTCTTATCTATTCTGAGCTGCTTCCCTGTGCTTACACCTCACCAGCAGTGCAGTGTCACAGCCAGACTCAGCAGCATGTAGGGTTGTTTTATTGTCAGGAAAACTGTCGTAGATTTGCACTTTCTTATTTCATCTCACACTTAAGTAAGAGGCTCTGCAAGTTTGGAAAGTATTTCATTCAACAGGTCTCTTTGCATCAGCAGATAACACTATTATAGTTGATTTCACAAGTGCAACATAAATTTCCTTGGCTAAGTCACTGCAGAATTCTTCTGGTTATACTCAGCAGAAGGGTTGCTTGTGTTGTTACTGTTTCCTTTATTTGTCATTGTGATCCCCCTCCTCGCCGTGCTGTTGTTCCCCAGGATGCGATGATCTTGCTGGTTCCCCCTCTGCGCTCACCATGCCCCTCTCCGGCGATGAGCCCATCTGCCCCAAGTTCCAGCCCAACATCTTTGACCCCTCCCGCTGCCACGACTGCCTGCGCCAGAGGCACCTGCACGCCGGCGCAGGGGAAAGCACCGAGGCAGCACCACAGCAGAAATTCGCAGCAGAGACCGGAACTGGGGCTAAAACCAGGACTGATGCTGGGATTGAATCAGGCAAAGGAGTGTTTTTAACACTGATCCCGTCCCAGGCAGAGGAAAGAGACACCAGCAGCAAGGTAAGAGAGAAGAGAGGGCCGGAGAGGAAGAGGGAGGGAGATGAATGGGGCAGCTAGGTAACAGGGCAGAGATGGGAACAGGAGAAGAATAAATGCTGAGTGATGGGATTAGCCTAGCTTGAAGAAAAGGTGAGCACACTGGACGTCACAGGTGAAGTAAGCAAGACACTGAGATTAGATGTGAAGTCAAGGGCAACAGAGTGAGGTACCACTGTGATGCCTGACTCGCGGTCTTACAGATCAGAAATCATGCACAGTTTCATGGAATACTTTAGAAAAGGATCTATTTAAGTTGGCCTCTTCTGAGACAAAAAGTGACCCGAAAATCATCACAAAGGTCCTTCTGGTTAAACGCAGTCGATGAAAAACAGTCCATGATGACGTGTGTGATTGTTTGTTGCCTGTGACTAAATTAAGAAAAGGTCAGAGATGGAGAATGAGACTTAAGGAAGAGAAGAGCAGTGCCTTCCATTATAAATTAATGAAGTTGGATCACTTACTCCCCTCCTGGGAATCACTTGTAACAGTAGACAGAAGGATAATGTACAGAAACGATGGGAATCACTCGATACAGTATTAAAACTCTAGCAGCTCTACTTTTTTTTCTCTTTTTTGTGCTTCTGTGACATAACCGCAGTCATCTCATGACCGTGATTTGTTTCAGTCCATAGTATATCTTGAATTGTGCCCCCATACTTTGTAATCCCTTACCTGTGGTTCTCTGCAGGTTGTAAGGATCGATGCCACTTTCTGACATTTGCAGACAGTTTTAGATTCTTTTTGAGACAAGAGGCAAGAAAAAAGTGATGAAATGTTAATGAGGAAAAGCCGCGAGCCAGGTCGAATTACAGAGGTGTAACCCTAATCGAACAGCAGTGTGTGTGTGAGTTTGTGTGTGTCAGGGAGGACAGAGGGGACAGACACGAACCCTCTGCTGGAGGAGATGGAGACACACAGACAGATCTAGGACTTTTGTGTACTGCATGGGCTCCTTCACTCTGCATGTAAAAAATGCTGCCACTTGTCAGAGGTTTCATATTGACATGTTGGTGAGCATCGCCTTGGCGGTACAGTCATCAACGCCTCTTCCTCTCTGACTTGCAGAGAGACGGAGTTCGCTGCGACGATGTGATTGGCCCGTGTCTTGCCTTGTCATCCTATCAGGAGGACTCTGATGGTCTGTCGGTGGTGAGCAGCTGCTGTGATGTCAATGGAGGCCGTCTGGGTTATCAGGAGAGCTCTTTGTGCATCCTGAGCCCCGACTGTGAGCTTTATATCTGTGACGGCGACGACGACGACAGCACTGACAGGTAGGCATACTGGATGGTGATAATAAGTCTTGTAGGAGAGCTTGTGCTGGTGGAATTATAGACTTTTATGTATTATTAAAATGCTTTTGTGAACTAGATTGTCACCACAGGACTGCATAATCATTTAAAAACTCTGGCAACTACTGTAGTCTGCAGTCATATTCTGAGTCTTACTGCTCACCACGCTCTCCGACCTAAAACATTAATGCTGCGTGAAACACTTATTATACACATATTATACTGATTTAATTGTTCTCTCTTTTCCATCTTTGGCCTCTTACATTTCTCCCCCCCTCCCATGCCCTCCACACTCTCGATCTCTCACCTTTCCATCCCTACTCTTGTCATTCTTCTCCCATCTCCTCTTCCACGTAGCTGTCGGGACCAGAGTGACTACCAAGAGTTCAGCGGCTCCGTCAGCGCAGAGGACGAATACCTGCCGATCCGTCGCAGTTCCACCAAACTCGGCATGACCCGGCTTGACCCGCCACCCCATCGGCCCAACCCTCGGGCTTGGATGGATGAAGCTCGGAGCAGAGACAGCTTCAGTGGTCGATCAGGTATGTGAAAGCTGACCTTGTATATTGCTCCGTTTGTTGATTGTTTCATTCACTTCTTGGCAGATAAGGAGCTGGAAAAGATGCAGGGTTAGGAGCATAGTAAGGAGAAGGAGAAACAGTATCAGCTGATCTCTTATTGGAAAATACGTAGCTCTAAATATGAGTTCTGTGCACCGATCCTTCAGTAAACCTATGACTTACAGCACTTGACCAATCCATATCCAGTTACAGCCAAAGGTGTTCTTTACTTGGCAATACTGTTTGATGTCACCAGCTGAGGTGTCTCAGAGCAATTATCAGTAATACAATATCTCTCCATTTGTGTCAGGAAGCCTCTGGTTGTTGCTCTGCAGTTGAACTTTGACGTGTTCTTTGTCCTCGTTCTATTTCTGTCACACTGCGACTTCCTGTTTCTTCCAGGGTTGAAAGACGACAGAGAGAAGCGTGAAAGTGGCTACTTCTCCCTGGGGAGGGCAGCGGGCGCCCGTTTACTTGACAACAGCCCACCTGCTCCTTTTCGCCATTTTGAGAGAGGGCATCCCATCTTCAGCAGCCGAAGTGTAGAGCCCAAAGACACCATCCCGTTTAGAAACCCTAATCTTGGTGTTGCCTCTGAAAGGCAGATAGTGAAGGGTCTAAATGAGGACCTGCCAGTGGAAATCCCACCTCCTGACCCCTATGAAATTGCCGTTGAGGTTGAGGCACAAGTTGGCCCCCGGTCTCCAAGTCCTACTCCTTTTAAGATTGCAGAGTCGCTGGCCTCCACTGGGAGAAAAGGGTTCAGCAGTTCATATGGCCGGGGAAGCCCTTCTTATGTCTCCTCCCATCAGCAGTCAGGACGATTTGATTCGTCAAGGCAAGGCTCAGCCCTGCAATCTCGCTCTTCTTCTCCCTCACGTGGAAACATACCATTCAGGCGCAGCGAGTCCGCCGCCTCTATCAGCAGGCATAACTTTGATGATGGAGGGCGGACTCGGGGGATGGAGCCAGGATCCAGAAACTCCTTTCAGGGCACACGTGAGCGACGTGTTGAGTCGGGAACTCTGCCAAGAAACTTTAAATCGTTTGCAAGTTCAGTCAAATCCCAGCCCAGCACCACGTCTGATTTTAGAAGTGCCTTGAGGAAAACTGAAGTGAGTGGGTCTTTGAGTGGTCGTGGGCGTGACAGCAGAAGTTCATCCCCATCAAGAAGGGACTGCAACCCTTCAGGCCAAATGTCTCTTCACAAAATCCCCAGCAGTTCATCTAGAGGACGTGGGTGCGACACTCGTGCTTCGTCTCCGTCCAGGAGAACTTCCACCAGCCCGCGTGACGGTCACAGTTCCTCACCACCGAGGAGGAATTACAGCTCGTCTAGCCAATCCCTCCTTCATAAATCTGAATCAATTATGTCTCTCAGCGGACGCAGTCACCATGGACGCTGTGGCTCCCCCATCAGAGAAGGCTATGACATTGAAAGCCAGGCACTACTACGTAACCCAACAGCCAGGAATGGACTAAATGACCAAGAACACGAAAGCCCCACCGTGTCTCCATCCAGACGGGGTTATGACACAAGTCAACCTGTGCACCGGAAGACTGAATCGAGCACTACCGGTGGCAGTCGAGGTCGGGACAGCCGTGGTTCCTCTCCTGGAAGGAGAGGCTATGAAACCCCAACTCAGTATCAGCTTCGGAAAACAGACACAGGTGGCTCGTTACATGGCCGTGTTCGAGAAAGTCGTAACTCGTCCCCTTCGAGGAGAAGCTATGACGCTCCTTCTCAGTCTTTGCTGCGCAAGTCTGAAGTAAACAGTTCTGTCAGAAGTCATGGTAGCCACAGCTCGTTACCTTCGAGGAAAAGCTATGATGCTCCTGACAAGCGCTCACTGTGGAAAACGGAAACTAGCTGCTCCCTTAGCAGTAAGAATCACAACAGCCGCAACTCCTCTCCCTCTAGAAAAAGCAACAGTGACCCGCCAGGCCATTCAATCCTCAGAAATGCTGCTAATGGAGATTCCAGCCATTCCTTTCAGAGAAAAAGCACTTGCCATAACTCAAAATCTGATTCCAGTCACTCTCCATTCTCCTGGCGGGAATCAGCTCATTCCCACCGCAGCTCCTCATTATCTCGTGCTGCTTCACCCTCGAGGCAGACCACAAACGGCAGCAGAACAGCTTTCGTCACCTTGGAAACACCCAGAAGCCCTAGCAGTATCAGATCTGGGGTTGGCAGACATGGCCATGAGGATCAATCCCGTAATGACAAGAGGCTCTCCCACCGTCCACGGAGCCCCTCTCCTTCACCTCAGATTCAAATGAGGAGGCACACCTCCTCCCAGAGCTCCATGGAGTCCTCAGAGTCAGGCCAACCGTTGGTGGGGTCCAAAGGACGGCACAGGGAGGAGTATGCCATGATGGCGGACGTGCCAAAGGTCAAAATGATCCATCAGAGAGAGGGACCGGGCCTGATGGGGCGGCCTCAGATCCAGCAGCCTTCTCGGAGACAGGAACTCTTTAAACCGGCCAGGTCAGCCTCATATTACACCACAAAGAATGAAAGGAGTGGTGCTGGCAAAATATTTAAATACTACATTAGTCAACACTGCATTGTGAAAGTTTCAGTTACATGCATGTTCATGGTGTTTAGTGGTGTTCTTCCACACCATCAGACTGAATACACTTGACCAAACACTGATAACCTGCTCTGCTGTTTCAGCCACTCCCTGAGCAAGCAGCCGTCCAGAGAGTGGGAAGATACAGGAGACACTGAGCGAGACTGGCACTATGGCGGCAGTGGGTATCTCTCTAGAGCTCACTCCTCCACCTCTCTGCAGGTATGCTGGCAGGGGACCAGGAGAGTTTTATTAAAGGATGAAAAAGTTAATGAAGCTGAGTGTGAGCAGTTGTTAGGATAGAAAGGGCTGGGAACTGAGCATTAAAGCATTATGCACCTTTCCCCCCTGCACAATGTGATCCCACAAGCTGCCGCCCGTGCTCTGTGGTTTCCACCCGCGTAATGTGTTAATGCTTAACCACATCTTCCCCATATCGTATACCAGATTAAAAAAAAAAGCCTGTGGATGTGAACTTCTGAGTTTTCTATGTGCGCTCGGTCAAACATTGCCTTCATAACTACAAGCTGCTCCTTTCCAGAGGTCTGGCAGTCCCACGGCAGATGAGGGCTCTTCTTGGAAAGGTAATCACCACAGATCAGAACAAATGCAGGTATGTGATAGAGCCAGCCCATTGAAAGTATGTATGTGGACTCTCACTATGTGTATGTGTGTATGTGGAAACAGCCACAGATATGGGGGGGCGAGGTTACAGCTGATTTTGCTCTTATGTCTATAGTGAACAAAATACTGCACACCTGTAGCACACACGGTTCAATACAAGTTTACAGCAGCTCAGCCTATTTCAGCTTACACTATCTTTCTGTTAAACATTTACCAGACGTGGTGACAGCTTGTCCAGCGTTCACACAGATCCTGTCTACAACTGTAAAGCTTTTATGTACCTGACACCCTCAGCAGCTGCTGTGTCAACAGCATCTCCAACTCTCTTAGAGTGATCTTTCAAGGCCTCCTTCTTGAGCATCTATAGACTTCGCCTACACCCTGCAGGCATTTCATCAGACTGACTGAGCTTTGTCAATTGTGGTCTGCTGGGGCATGTGTTGAAATTCCTGAACTGAAACCAGTAGCTACCGTGAGAGGATTTTGGAGGGGTGGGGGTGCCACTTTGTTTGCGAGCCCAGGCGATTTTCAGGCAGGAAAATAATACAGCAACCAAATTTGTTCGGTGTGTTTGCAGAGTTGGGGATTACCAAACTTTTCTTTGTCGAGGACCCCAAAAATTTTCCAGAGGCTTGGTCCCGGAGAGAGGGAGGGAGTGAGAGAGACCTCAGGCTGAGCGCTCACTTTAAACGCTTTCGTCCCCTGATAACCTCTTACACATCGGAGCTACATTGTTCCTCGTGTTGACGGGGACCCTTCTGGATCCCCCTCAGCCCCCGAGGTCCCCCGGACACAGGCTTCAGACCCAGCATCGTGCGGTTAGGTCGGGCTGACTCGATCTCTCCAACGATCTTCGCGGATCCGCCCAGGAAGTGGCCGAGAGAGAGCAGCGAGCGGAGGCGCAGCCGAGTCAGAAGTGCGTCGCTGTCCGCCCACGACTTGTCAGAAAGTTGTGAAGTTATTAATTTTGGACACCGACAGTTTGTCCGTTGAGTCGGATGAGTGCGCTCCCCCCTTAAGGCTGCAGAGAGCCCGCTGCGGACGCTGGCGGTTCGCTTGATCAGGTTAACATGGGGATGAATGGCGGGGCTTTCTCTGATTTCGCGTAACGTCTGTGCCCTGCGAGAAAGTAAGGTTTTTAGCCGAGAGGTGTAGCTCAGCCGAAAGGTGGAGAGGAGAAGAAGAAGGGTTTTATTCGCAAGAGGTGACGGTGTTTTTCTTTTGTCTCTGTCTCACCGCCTCTGGATCCTGTTATCATGACGGTAAGTTGGTTGCACCTTGAAAGCAGTTCTGTTTTTCCTGTCTGTCACTCCTTCCTGAATACAACGTTATGTTTTTAAATATATATATACTGAACATACTGAATGAACCCTGTGCCAGGAACTAACCATTCACGTATTTCACTTTGGTTGAAATGTTTAGTTTCTAACACCGGCTAATGTGGACTGGATAGCTAGCTTTTAATGGTTTGTTTGATTGGAGGGGTGTCCACGTTAGCGCTAACTGAAGTGGGCACATTTCCAACTTACTGCTAGCTTAAAACTGAAATGTTTGTGCCGTGTTGTCACTTTTATCGCCCACCCAGCTGAGTAAAGACTTTAGTCTTTTTGTACGTTTTTGTTCCCGTGACACGTCTTACAAATCCATGCTGGTCTCCAGGTGTTGTGTACTTCCGTCTGTTTACCCCGCGTTGTTTACAGTAGCAGCAACTGCCATTAGCCATTAGCTTGGACTGTATATGTCAGTTTGTACAGACAGCTGTGACATATGTTTGCACACAGACACTTGGCAAGAAAACCTTGGAGATTTTTTTTTATGTGTATATGCAAAATAGCCTGGAGGTAGAGGAACTGTCATCACAATGCATGCATACATGTGTCAGTACCCTGCTTCATACTGTTCAGAAAGGGGACCAGCAGAAACAAGTGGAGGACCATACATGCTATGATAGGCCTAAAGGTCAAGGCTCACCAGACAGAACTCCTCTATTGTGATGGGAGACAGGAGGCAGTAAGAGTGGACATTGTCTCAGACTGTCGCCACTGTTTGACCCGCTTCCCTCTGTCTCTGACCTTTCAAGCAAAGTCACTGATCTGAGAGCACATGACAGGCAGCAGCACTGTAGGGTCATTCATAACAGTTGCTGCCCTTTTTTTCTGTGCCCTCCTGTGGCTGCTCCCTGACCGAGCTCATGGGCGTGTGCGGACCGGACAGCATTCATTTATGATGAGGTTTGACACATGGCTTGCTCCAGTCGTTCACCTTCATATACATACACACTCATCTGGAGGTGAGGAAGGAAAACAGACAGAATTAAACGGCCACCAGTGATGAATCCCCTTAATTTCAGCCTCTAAAACAAGTGTCCTATTGTATTTTTAGTTGGCACCTGAAGATCCAGCCATTAGTATGATCATGATTGGTTCATATGTGTGTGTGGATACCCAACAAGAACTAAAAATTCCCACATTGCCACATCATTTATTCATGCTGAAAGGAAATTTAGGCTTGTCAGATTTAGTAATCCGCTGATATATTCTTTACATGGTGTTGCTAACTTCATTATTCCCCATGTACAGTCTATTGGCAGTCACCAGACCTTAAAATTTGTTAGATTAAAGAAGATGAGTGGCATAGATGAACTGGCTTATACAGAGGAAAAAACTGGGTGGTACTGTGGCTTAGAGGAACACAACTGAAGCCAGGAAGTGAATATAAATACAGTAAAAGGGGTGGTTAGAGATGACAGGACAGGCAGAGAAATTATAATAGAGTGCAAACAGAGAGGGAGCAGAACAACTTGATTTAGCGAGGGAATCAGAAGTAGCTGCAGTAGAGAGAGAAAGCTGGGGCTGAGATCTGAGATGACGTATACATAAAAAGATTTAAAAGTGTGGAATGCACACGCTGGCGAAAGAGAGATAAGCAAAGTGAGGAATGCATACTGGAAAAAGTTGCCTAATCTTAATCTGGGATCACCACATCTTCAGGTACCAAGAGTTTTCCCTCTTCCTGCCATCGTGTCAAAAGCGAAAACAGGCCTGTTGTTTCTGGCAGTACTGTAGGGTGGCTGAAGTAGCTTGAGCAAGAGATATGCAAAATATTTGACAGTGTGCAACAGTGTTGAGTTATGAACAGCAGAGTTACTTTAGACACTTGTGTTCCCACTGCAAATTTCCCCAGTTTCCAGATCACCCCTCCCATCACTAATGGATGTGCTGCTCCGGTTTCTAATCTTTCTCTCTGTCAGATATTCTGTCCTCAGCCTTTAGAGGCATACTTGTGGTTTCCTGTTGGTTCTCACACCTCAGATGTATCTTTCAGTGCGAGCATTGCCCTTTTTTTTTCATTTATCTGCTATGCTGCAGTGCAACAGAGCAGCACTCTGTTACATAAACACCATGTTGTTGAGATGCTATATTAACAACAGGGCTTTATTGAATGGTTGAAATACAATATTGTCATCATGTTAAAGTGTTAAAACCAATTTAAAACAGTAGATAACTTTGTGATCAAAATGTATTCATTTGATCCAAAAAAAGTGTTTTAAAAAGTATATAAGACAATTAGAAATATACCAGCACTGACTTCACTAAAGAAAAGCAAGTCTTTCCACGATAGAAACTGGTTCATGTCCTTTGTGGCACAATAAAGGTGCAGTATTGTGTCTGTTGTCTTCATGCACAATGATAGAATAAACCTGTGGTGGTGTGGTCGCTGCTAATTTCTCATATACAGATAGAGTTACATTGAGCATGCCCCACCCTTCATTGCCCGTTTTTTTTATTGAGTTTCGTGTAGTCATTTCTTTTTCCCCTCTTCCTGTTCGCTGTCACTGGATCTTTATTCTCTGTAATATCCTTTGAGACTTGCTTGTGATGAAGGATAATACAGATAAATGGCCCCGACTTACACAGGCAGCAGAGTTCCTTCCGTCATGTTTCCTATTTGTAACGTTTCTGTCAAGCGTTTGGATGAAGCTGACTCTGTGTGCTCTCCGCCTCACAGCCTGACCTCCTGAACTTCAAGAAGGGATGGATGTCCAAACTGGACGAGAGTGGAGAGGTAAGGCCCAGGGAAGCTGAATGTCGTGCTCCCTCCATCCCTCCTTCCTAATGAGAAAGGTTGAGTGTAAGGCGATAGTGGCACACTGTGCTCTTTATCGCAGTAATAGATTCGTGGCTTGAGGCTCAACAGGTGTCTCCTCTCTTCGGATGATATGCTCGAGCGAATGAGCTTCTCACTTCACGCATCGCGCGCTGTTCCTCTGCCGTTTAATCCGGGGCCTTGCTGCGTCACTGTGGTGTTGACCAGGCTTTAATAACAGTGTATTTAGTGTTGCTGTGTCAGGCACTGTCATCGTAGTGTTTTGATGGTTGCCATATTTGAACCTAAGAGGGGCTGATCTCAGTTCAGCCTTGGATTAATTGATATCTGCTCTGTTTCTGTAGTGGAAGAAGCATTGGTTTGTTTTGACTGATGCGGGACTGAAGTACTACAGAGACTCGAGTGCAGAGGAGGTATGTCTTTACATTTTTTACATTTTGTAGTAATTATGTTCATTAAAAACACGTTTGGTTGAGCACTTGGAGGATAAAAAAACTTGTATTATGACAAAATACAAGTTTTTATACATACAAAGTGCAAGAGAAATGAATCCTGTCTCTTTCTCTGTACAGAAAGATGACTTGGACGGGGAGATTGACCTAAAATCCTGTGTGAAGGTTTCTGAGTTTGATGTGGAGAAGAATTATGGGTTTCAGATACAGGTGAGTATCTCTGTTACACGTCTTTTTCTCTCATAGTGTGTGTGCCTGATTTTCTTTATGTTCATCCCTATCCAGCCTTAACCACACCCACTCTCGATTTCTACTTTTCTTGATATTCCGCTGTCATGACTGACACCTCTGTCGGCATCTCTTCCACCTCTCTCTTTGGACCTGTTCTGTCACATCTTTGTGTCTCCTGAACCTGTTTCCTCTTTTGTTCTGCAGACGCGGGAGGCCGCGTTCACGCTGTCCGCCATGACAGCTGGGATCAGGCGGAACTGGATAGAGGTTTTAAAGAAGAGTGTCCGGCCCAGCAGCTCTCCAGACCTCACACAGTAATTAACAGTTTCATTATACTGAAGTTTAAGTATAACTATAAGTAACATTAGGAGTATAAGTAATTGTGGGTCAACAGCAGTTTCTAACTAAAATTTCTACTTCACAAGTTGAATATATTTCATACTTTGCTCTGGCTGAAATATATATATATATAAGTAATATAATGCTCTTGCAGTTAAGGCAAGCAATAGTGCTAGTTAATAGACAGAAAATGAACTAATTATATCTTATAACATGCACACAATTTTTTCATCACTTATCATGTTGGAACACTTTCATGTCCCACCTTAGTGAAATCAAGGGGGAACTTGGTTTTCCTGAAATATTTTTTTGCGTTTTGATTTTAATCAAAAGAAGGACAGATTAGATTTAGCCAAGTGTAGTAGCTCTGCTTCTTACCTTGAAGTGTGAACAAAACACTCAGGTGCATCTGCAAAAAGTTGCTGAAATAGAAGCACAGGAATTTTTTTTCTATACTCAAAGTAGCTTCACTCCCATTTGCCCGCTGAGCTATGTTGACATTTTCACTTTGGCTCGGGTAGCTCGTGAGGGCTGTTTGCCACTGGCTGACTCTAACTTTCAACTTCCTGCCCTAAGAAGCAGCATCAAGCTGTTTTTGAATATTGTTTTAAGGTCGGTTGCCTCAGCCTGCCTGCCTGAATTGCTCATTTCTGGTCTGTCTTCTGCTGAGCCTTGGCTAAATACAGTCAGATAAGAGGCTCTGTTACTCACATGCACCAGCAACTTTGCCTCTTGAGAGTCACTGTATGCTCTGGCTGTTGCAGATGAATCAGAGTTTCATTAATTACTTGGGGTTTCAGTGTATGATCTGTTTTCATAATGACTCACCATCAGCTGTGCCTTCAGTGTTCATGTTGAGGCTTTGTGTGCTGTTGACTTACTTATTGTATCAGCCTTGATGAATTTGTGATTGATTGATTGCTTCTTTACTTTATTAAAAAATAATTTATGAAGTCCTCAGATATAAGAAGAAATCACAGCATTATTTATATTATTTTGGTTTTCTTGATTTATAATAATTTGTCTCTAATTGTCTCTAGACTACCTGACAGCAGCAGTGACAAGGAAAACTCCCATTCTCGCTTGGTGCTGTCTTCCCGTCGGCCGTCATCGCGTCACACAGACTTTCAGTCAGAAGTTCCGACCACCGCCCCTCCTGCTCAGCGCAGGTTCGACTATGTCGAGCTATCGCCTGTTCCCGCCTCGTCCAGCCCTCTCCCGGCCGGTCAGAGAGAAGCGGGCGAGGGGCAGGGCAGGGAGCACAGCCAGTGGCAGGAAGAGAGGACCACGAGCAGCCAGTGGGACGCTGTGCTGTCCAGGAAGGGCACTGGCGTGGGATCGAACCAGAGGCTGCGCACCGCGGAGGAAATAGAGAAGAAGTGGGCTGAGATCGAACGCATGCCGTTAAAGGAGATGAGCTCCTTCCCGCCAGCGGGAACGCTGTCTTCCAGCCAGTCAGCCAATGAGGCGCTGCAGAGGGAGGTAGTGCGTGGAGATGATTTTCCAATTTGCAAATTAAATAAAATGCAAATTAACTCTTCATCTGTGCAGATGAAGTAAACACTTCCTGTTTCTGCCTGTTAACACTTCAGTCGCTATTTTTCTGACTTGCCTCTGCTCTTCAGCAGTGTTTTCCATCTAAAATAGACAGTGAAACATTAAAAAAGAAAGATTAGAAGCCTGAGCAGAATACAGATAGTGATATGGGACACACTGCTGAAACTCCTGTCTGTTCTTTTTTGACTCTGTGTGTTGTGGTTTGTGTCTTCGGTTTGAACCTGATTGCAGTCTCTGACACTAAAGCTGTCTACACGTGATTCGCAGACAGCTGCACCACGAGGCTGGGCGAGGAGCTCTGCTAGATGCTGATATTTCATCAGATAATTAATTTAGTTCGGAAACAAGAGCTGAGATTCATAGAGAAGCCTGTGTGCATTTATTCTTGACTTTCACTAACATTACAATGTGATGAAAGTCGAATGCTTCCTCTGTGTTTAATCTTCTTCTTAAGCTCGAGTCTAATTAGGTTTTGAAAAGTCAGCAGTGATCGGGGTTTAAGTTCAAAAGATTTGAACTTTGACAGCCAGCAACCATAAAGTCCAAGAGTTGCACAATGCCACAACGATAGCAGTGGACAGAGCGTTGGCATCATTAGTCTGTCCATAGCAAAACAATGTCTCCATCTGGTGCACAGTTCTACCAGTGATCATGTGCAGATCACGTGTTGGCAGTGGGACACTGCAAGTTTATTCTGTTTGCAAGCCATACCTCACAGTTGGCATCCTTTTTCTTAATATTCTGCTATGCTAATGATGCTAATCACATAATGAATCCATGGGCCTCTGTCCCCTATGCCTGTCACTCAGTGAGCTTTACCTCTATCTTTGTCTTTTTCTCAGGTGGCGTCACTGAGGCAGCAGCTGGAGCAACTACAAGGAGGGAGAGGAGGAGGAGGAGGAGGAGGGAGAGGTGGAGGAGGCGTGAGGGGCGGCTGCGGCCCTGAGGCCCCCTGCGGCCGCAGCCTGGCAGCCATGGAGCGCGCTCATCGGCAGGTGCTGGAGGAGCTGCAGAAGCAGCACGACCGCCAGATGAAGGAGCTGGAGACCGAGAAGGACCGGCTGCTGCTTGAGGAGACCCAGGACACCGCACGAGGTCAGCGGGCCAGACGGGGTAGAAAAGAATATCAAGACCACAACAATTGTGAAGGCATTTTTTTTTTTTGACTGTCCAGACCTTTCTAATGCAAGTTAAGGCTGGAAACCTTTTTGGCATTGAGGTTTTCTCAGTTGGTCGTAATTTCTTTTACCCCCCAAATGTCCCTGCATTTTCCCCAATCAGGAAAGACCCTGCTGCGCTGTTACGGCTACCAGGAGATCATGTAGAAATTGTGTCACGTTGGTGTGTTTGTGTTTCAGTGATGGAGGCTTTGCAGAAGAAACACAAAGAGGATCTGGTGAGAGAGGTGGAGAAAGTCAAAAGGCTGAACAGCGGGGTGATAGATTCACAGAGTTTGCTGCTCCAACAAGAGTAAGTAACTGAATAAGTTCGTGCCAGTGTGGTAGAGATGTACACTTGTCAGCCAGGTGCTTGGGTGCACAGAGAACTGGCTAGCAACACAATCAACCAGTCTTAATGTTTGTTAGCGCAACACAGAACCCTTGACATTGCTGACACCAGTGGTGAACATCTGCTTAGAAACAATAATAGAATATGTTGATTTATTAAGTCTCAAAACACACAGTTTGCATTCATGCAGAAATTGCGTTTTTCTTTTTTATTTAACCAGAAAGTCCATTGAGATTGAAAACTCTTTTCCGAGGGAAAACCTAGCCAAGACCGTACACCAGTTACTGTTTAAATAGAAATAAAACTCAGCAGACAGGGAATACAAACATCAAATCCACAAGAAGGAGACTAAATCTGGCTCAAGTAAGACAGGGTCATTTCTCTGTTATGTGGATTTTGAACTTAGCTTTAAATTTTTTAAAAGGGACTTGGTTATTAATATGTAGTATGCTCTCCAGGGAGTCCAGGGAGCAAAGTAGGAGTAGGCTTTTTTTCCCCAGGTCATTATAAACCCTTGGAACCTGGTAAGGAAGCACCTGGTGGAGCTGAAGACTGCTGGAGGTCTGCGTCAGGACATTACATGAGGGGAGTTTACCCAGCATGGCCCTCAACACAAAAATATTCACATGAAGTTGTCTTCGCAGACTCAGTCGAATCATAAAGTGTACAATGATGAGTTCGGAAACCAGAGCTGGTTCTACATCGTAGAGCACTGTGGTCCACAGAATCTAAAACTCGGAGTGTACAGCAGGCAGCCACCACCAGCCTGCACAAGTTTCTTCCTGGCTAACGTGTTCAAACAAGCCCTACTTTAAAAAATAAAAACCTATTCTTAGTTTCAGCTTCTTCACAAGATTTCCAGCGTTGCACTTTAAAAGAAAGCTTGTCACCCAACCAAATACCCCGTTTAGTGTAGAGTGTAGAGGTTTGTGTTACCTGGGGAAACATTGGTAACGAGTCTGATTCGCAGGAGTGAACCGCTTCTCTTTCACTTGGGGCCTTTAGTCCATGTTGCCTTGAAAATAAATTGCTGGTTGTAGCCTGGCCCTCGGCCGCAGTCGGTGCAGGCCAGCACTGGTAATTTATGTGAATAGCTCTCTTGTGCTTTAAAGTGGGAGCTAGTTGGCCACGAAAGGGTTTTCTGTGAAATAAAAGGCAGAATTTGCAGACTCCACAACAATCCAGGCTTCCTTGTCTAAGCAAGGCCATTACCGCAGCGGCCACTGGGTCCTGTTAGGCGCTGAAGGAATGCACAAGAATTTGGTCATGGATTAGTTTTCCTTTGTAAGCTTCACAAGGCCTTTGACACAATGCTGTCTCAGTGGCTGCTACTGGAACCTGCATTTTAGAGCTTAACTGTGTTGCCTACGCTGCGTTTTTTGCATGCTCGTCCTTATTTTTGTGGTTATTGGTCATGAGCAGTAAAGATGTTTTAAAGCCACAGCAGGAAATACTTGGCTTGTAAAAAATGGAAAAAGAACCACCCTCATACTTTTTCACTGTGTGTTGCTGTTATTAAATGTAATCAATACTCTATGATAATGTTACACTTGCTTTAGAGGTACTCAGTAAGTGTAGAAAGCAGAAAAAAGGAGCTGCCACTTAATGGGAGGATTTCTTGCAAGATTAGTTTTGGTTGTGTGTGCATGTTGTGTGAAAAAAGGTCGTCCCAGCGGAGCAGTGCTGTGCCGTAGCTTTGCATCTAATATCTGAGCCTGATCACATGTTGATTTCTGTGATTCTTTCTTGTTTTTCCTGCTCATATAGTCAAAAGAAAGCAGATGATGTCACCTACATTCTGTTGTAATTGTAACCGACGGCATCGCAGTTGTTATTTCTGCCGTCTAGTTCACAAAGTATGCAAAATGCACAGTTTCATGTGTTTTAACAATCCATTTGTGCAGGACGGAGAGTCAGGCCATCCAGAGGGAGCTGGCCGGACTGTCTGAGCGCTACTCCCAGAAGTGTCTGGAGCTGAACCGAGCCGAGCAGAACAACGCTGAGCGAGAGAGGGAGATCAGCCGCAAGGAGAGAGATATGGAGCAGCTGAGGAAAGAGAACCAGGTGAGCGAGCAGCAGACTCTAAAGACTCTGTCCTCAGAGGAACAGGACGGACAGTGGAGCAGTCTTTTCACGTTTAAGTCAAAACTAGCACAAAATGAAGCATGGTTCTCCTTCATGTTGCACTGGCAAGTGAAGTTCTGCAATACAGTATGACATCTTTATGGACTGTGTAATTATAGGTGTTTGACTTTAGAGGGTTATGAAAAGCATGGACCCAGATGTGGTGTGAAACCCTCACAGGAACATTGTATACAATAAGGGATGAGTGAAAGGTCACATTTTGAATGTGTTACTTTGCACTATCCAAGCTAAAAGAAAAAGAAAAGGTTGCAGTTCTTTGTTCTTTGAGACTGTAGTCTGGCTTTTGTCTTCATGGTATATATGCCAACCCATGGGCATCATTCAAATAGTAAGGACTGAATATTTTCCCTTGCAGGACTTAAAGGCCCGTTTGAAGGAGGAGATCAGTCGAGTACAATCTACCGTCACAGATCAGCGCTCAGAGGACAACAAAGACAGGATGCCCTGTGAACTAGAGGTAAAGGCTCTTATGCTGAATGCTTGAAACTGAAAGTGGATGAGGGGGAGGTCGGTGCGTGCCCGTTTTCTGTAACTCTCTGAACTGACAGCCAGATCCATCAGATGTGCACAGGTGTGAAAAGTTCCCCTTCTTGCATTAAAGTTGAAAAAAGGCTGATGTGTGCAAAAGTCAACACTAACAGTAACTGTGGACAAATGTGATAATCTGAGAACAATTACAGTTTCAGTTCTGATCTAGTCCAAAAACATTTGTCTAATATGGATGAGAGAAGGTGTGTTTTTATTGGATCACTCACAGAGGTACCTGCGTGTAACAAAGGGAAAGCATCAAATACTTGAATATAGCCTTTTCTCTTTTGAAAATTCTTGTTGTAGCTTGACATATTGTACACCAAACTGTGCATCATATTATGCACCGTACACCATTACACCTAATCCATTAATGAGTTAAATATGATGTTACTGTATCCCACAATCCCTCCAGGCCCCAATCAAGGCGCCTTAATGTGGCGGCAGCTCTGTCCATCCCTATTAAGTCTATAAACTCTTCCAACAAACTGCTGAACTGAAACAGGTTCAGTTCCGTTGAGCAGCAAGACAACCTATGTTGCACATCTCAGTTTCCTTACAGATAACCCGTCTGTTTTGTCTCCTACTTTAAATTGCATTTGATTTCATTGTGTTGGGCTGGGGCAAAAGTCTCAGTAAATACCTCCAAACTCGATTAAACCAAATTAAAAGTGAAGTGAACTGACACTTTAAGTGAGAGCAGTGAAAGAAATCTCTTAAGAAACTCTCCAACCTCTCAGTTAGCCAAGTAAAGCTTTGCAGAGGCTGCATCATGTACATGTGTTCAGCATGGCTTGCAGTGTTTGTGTCACAGTAAGTGTTCACATGTTCAGGAGCACACTTAAAAGTACAGCACTGTCCAAGTGAGTTAAAAGGTTTTGGTGAAGGACACTGAGCCAGGCAGACTTCTAGAGGAGCATCAGTCTCAGAAATAGGCACCCGGCCTCTGAGGGTCATTATAAAGAAAACATATGGTAGCAAAACTGTAGCAGTTCATTTACGCTCTTTCTCGTTACTAGACTGTTGCAGTTTTCAGAACGCAAAGGGAATGTCGTGATAAACGGTAATTGGCCAAAAGCCCAAATCATGTACTCTGGAAACGACTGAGAACTGACTGTTTGTGTCATAAATCAGCCAGAGCATAATTGCTGAGCATTTCTGGTGGACTCAAGTGATAATTATAAGGATTTAGGATGAGAAAAAGATGGTTTGTTTTCTTTCTTTTTGGCAGCAAATGACAACTCCACCATGTTGTTTTGTTGTTTCCTCCCAGGTTCTCCTCAGGGTGAAAGAAAACGAGATAGAGTACTTACACAAGGAGATCAGCTGTCTGAGGAACGAACTGCAGTTTCTTAACACGGTACCGTGTGTGTGTGTGTGCGCGCGTGCGTGCGTGCGTGCGTGCATGTGTGTGTCCATTTGTACAAGTACGTACTTTTTTCTGTGAACCCTACACTATTAGATGAATAGCGTGGAATGTTAATCCTCATATCCTTGAACAGGTCTTTGTTAATTGTCTTATAGTCTGGAAGCTTTCAGAGAATGCAGTGCAACAAATTTCTTTTTGGCTTACGTTGCAAACAGCAAAAACCAAGTTAATTAAAATTACCCCATAAATCTATGCAGTTGTCTTACGTGGCCCTTCTTAGATTTCCATGTGCACTGGGCATCTTCATCCAGTGAATTTGACGAGGTCCAGCACTGCAGGATGCTCTGTTGTTTGTATTACACTGTACATGGTGTGTCAGAGTGGCTGTGACGACTGCCACCCTTTGCCTCGCAGGAGAAACGGCTGGCCTGTGAACGATACACGGAGATGCATGAGGAGCTGAATGGGATGAAGGGCCGGAGCGAGCGAGAGATCCAGAGTCTAAAGGAGCACTTGAGGCTGGCCATGGCTGCTCTGCATGAGGGGCAAAAGCTGGGTAACAGCCTGGACCACTGAGAGTCTGCAGGTGGTACCACTGCTCTGGCAGACAGAGTGACAGGTGTGGACTGATGTAGAACAGAGAGCATGCAAAGTCGCACTAATGCGACCAAGAAGTCCCGCCTCTCTGAAGCTTTTGAGAGGCGGATATTTGTTGTTTTTGGTTTTTTTTTTTCATTCGTTCTGTGTTTTTTGAGTTGCAGGTGTGTCCGCACTGTGATGACTGAATCAAAGAGCTGTACAGAGAAGCAGAGGAGGTGATTGTTGGACCAGTACAGATCCGGCTGTGTGGGGACCATGATAGTGCCTTAGTTTTCAATCATTCTGCCAATGAGCAGCAGAGCGTAGCTGTTAGCTGGTTTCATTACACTGGGCCACACATGACATGTAAAACTGCACTTTTTGTTTTTTAGCATAGCTCTCGCTTGCTTTTAGTGCAAGCATGTGTGAGTGCGCATTTGGTCTGAAAACTGGAATACTTGTTGAGTGACATGTATTTTTTTTTTATCAGGTAATGTAGAGTTCATACTGAATCAGCTGTATAATCGTCTCATTGCCTCTGTGTCTTCTGCCTGAGACACAGTTAACATAACAGCTACATAAGAGCTACTGTCATCTCCGTTTTCTATTGTACAACTTCGAGTCGTGTTTACTCTGTGAAAATGGATCATGCTTCTTTAGAAATGAGAGTTCATCATATGCTGTAATTATTATTATTATTTTTTACCTGGAGACAAGTGTGCATATGTAGTATTGTGTTTGTGAAAATGAAATTCTGAAAAAATATATTGGGATTAATACAGGACAAGACAGCAAACTTTTCTTATTCCTGACAGGCTGAATTAGAAGTTGATCTATGATTACAAGCAAATTCAGGCTCAGCTTTCTTTGAGGATGCTTGCAAAAGCTGTTGAATGAATGTTGTCCCGCATCACAGATGTGTTTTATTTTTTAAACCGTGGCTGAGAAGCAGGAACTCTCAAGCTTCCAGTCGCCCCTGGTCATTATTGGCATTCAAGTGCCACGGTCACAGCAAATGACAGGTGTTGCATCGATGAGCCAATTTTTTTTTTTTTTTTTTTTATTGACAGCATGAATTGTGACAAAATGACTTATCTACCTGCCTTTTGAAAATATTTTCGTATTTAATGTACTGTAGAGCCTGTATCATCTTTGTAAATTATACACATTTTTTGCAATCAGTAAAATAAGTTCAACAGAAACATTTCTGTCCTGTGCATTTCATTTCAGTGAAGCTGTACGTTCAGTAATATAGAATAAACTGTATGATGCCGTGCAAATACATACTACCGAGCGGATGTTCAGTTCTTGTTGAGAGCAGTCATTTGTGTTCTACGATGTTATGAGACTGCACATGGTCAGACGTTCCAAAAACCCTCAGTGACAGTGACCACTTTTCCAGCTTTGACACAATGTGAGAAATATGATCTGTCCCGTTCGAATCTCCTCAGACACTTTCAGATCCATCACTTTGTGCTTAAACAGTTCCCTCCATACCCTCACCTCAATGTAGGACATTATGGGAAAAAGTACTAGAAACACATCCACTGTGAGGGACTGATCTCTACCATTCGCTTTTAGACTGTGTATGTAATTAAAACTAATTGGGAAAGTGAATGGGAGATTAATTAAACAGAGGATTGGTGGGCAGGCACACTGAATAAGGTGAACAGCTCTACTGTTGTGCCAGACTTTGTCTCATTCAGTTTAAAGTTGTCCACAGGATTATCTGAAATGTTTCCACATCATGGATCAAGTTGCAACTGCTGTGGTTGTACTGAAGCAGACACGTGTTTTTGGCTTGTGTCAAACTTCGAAATTTTTAGTGCTATGTTTCTGATATTCCAGCTAAAGTCCTGGAGATCAAGGCACAACCTTGACCTCTCCTGGCAGTTCTTGGAGTGCTGCCAAGCTTATCTTCTATGGCCCCAGAGAAAGAGACATTATTGTGGCTTGCCACTCTTGGCTGGGTCGTATCCTACCTCACCATCTCGGTCTGCCTGGCTAAAGGATGTGATGATTTTCTTGAGACTTGAGAAAGATAAATATGCACTTAGAGGATATAATGATCATTTCGCTAAGCAATAGCAACCTTTTTTTCATATTTTAACAACCTTTCTGTGTTGCCTCTGTAATAAGATTCACCTGTCTAGTCAAATTTATTCATTTACCTGGTTATTCCCTTGTCGGTATAGTTGACATCACACTGTCGTTTTACAGTAAAATTAACTGTAAGATAAAATTACACTTCATTGCACAAAAACATTGTCAACAATGAATTGTGTTATGTTCGTTAACTACTGATTTGAATGGACTGTCAGCAGCTCGGCCACTAGGTGGCACCATAGGTTTGTCAATATGACACCATAGAGTAAGTACGACCGGAAACGCTGTAACGAGAGTAGTCATGGCGTCCACAACGGCCAGTCGGGCAGCAGTGGGTGCTGCGAAAGTTGTTAAACCGATTTTTAGCAGGGACCTGGACGAAGCTAAGCGCAGGGTCCGGGAGCTGTACCGAGCGTGGTACCGAGAGGTACCCAACACAGGTACGTCGGTCCGCTGTGGTGGTTCTAAAGTGTAGGAAAAGCAGCGGCAGCGTCAAGGTCGTGTCTATGTGTAGGTTCAACATAATGACTAACATTAGCCGCTAGTAAATACCCAGCTAACCATAACATAAGAAATTTATTGGGCGCTATCTGCTCCCTGACATTTGACAGAAACGTTGAAATTTCTATTTAAACTAACGTGAACTGAACAATGGGAAAGCCATGAACTGCAGGCGTTCATACCTTCTGATATTTATTTCTGTCAATATTCATCAGTATCGGGGGGTAACACCTGCATTAGCAGGTAGACTGTTGTTGATATTGGCTTCTGAATGTCGACAACTATCCTACACTGATAATGGTTTTAAATAAACGAGGGTGCACTCCTCTGTGCATCCATCTATTTCAGGACTTCGACCATCTCATGTAGAATGTCTGTTTGCGTTTAGCTCCACTTTATTCATGGAAGGCTCAAACGAGTTGGTTTACATTGTGCTGACAGGCTCACAGGTTGGGAGCTGTCCACCTTATTGACCTAACTCAGGTCAAGGCAGGAGAAACCGATGTCATGTTAAGATCAAACCAAACAATGGATTTATCCCCCTATCAAACACTGCATGTGCAGCCAAAGCCTGATCCTCTGCTATATAGACCTCCGTTGTTATCCAGGAATAGTGTAAACTTGTAATTGAGCCTCACTTTATTGCACTGTGAGAAATGGACCGGTACCCTGTTGGCTTTGGTTTTCTCATGGGTGGTCTCATGGGTTTTGTTGACAGTAAGAAATACTTAGAACATCACCAGTCTCATCCTTCAAAGTGAAGATGATTTATAAATGAGTTCACAGGTGAAATTAATGTGGTGGAGTGATGTTTTGTTTCTATCTTGTGTCTCTTTCCCTACAGTGGCAATGTTTCAGCTGGACATCACAACGCGCCAGGGAAGAGACAAAGTGAGGGAGATGTTCGACAAAAATAAGCACGTTACCGACCCACGTGTGATTGACATACTGGTCATTAAGGTAAAGAGCCTTTCACTGATCTGTGACCTGCATCAACCATAATCAGTTTAATTTACTAATTGAAGCAGCTAGTAATTTTGTCTTTGAAGTCAGCTCTTTTAGGCTGCTCAGTACCTCATCTCAGTGTTGGTGTATCCAAAAGCCAGTCACAGTTGAATGAATGAAGATGGAGGTTGTTACTCAGGGCAACACTATACCGTGTCTTCCAGGATGCTTTGAAACATTTTCCATTTGTGTGTCATTTAATCTCCAGGGGAAAATGGAACTCGAGGAAACAATCCACGTCTGGAAGCAGAAGACCCACGTAATGCGCTATTTCCACGAGACCGAGGAACCTCGTCCCACTGACTTCCTGTCCAAATTCTACAAGGGCCACGACCCGTGAACTGTATCTCTGCCTGCTGACCTCTGACCCGTCTTTGCTTGTGTCCAGTGTGACAGATGTTCCCCTTTGCTGTAAATACACACTTAACACTCACATTGTGTCTTTCATTCAGAATCTGAGTTTCACTGGGGTTATCTTAAAGGGACAGTTCAAGCAAAAACGCACTACACCTTAACCCGCAGACAGTGTACAGCTCCTCCTTATCCTGCAGGGAGAGAAGTTGGTGAAGAGTTAAATAGAAAGTAGCTCGTATTAAAGCTGTTCACAGCAACATGTATTTTTGTTATTGTTTAAGAGAGATGCTGCTGTTGGCATCTCCAAACCAAAATGATGGACAGACTTACACTTGTTCAGAAGAAATAGAAGATTTATTTAGTTTTGGATGAACTGTCCCTTTAAAATGGTATGGAGTAACTGGTGTGGTATTTTATGAACTTTATGAGTATATATGCATTGTGACTTATTCAGCTCCCTATTCAAAGTAGTGTTTGGGACAGCCTTGTGTCAGAAAGCAAAGCTTATGTGTTACATTCACTCAAATGCATATATGTAGGGAAAGCACCAACATCGCATTTCGTGTGCCTGATGGACTGATCTCTGTTTTGAACGCACAAACTTAGCCATGTGCTGCAGTTTACAATCATCATTCCCTTTATTAAGACTTCAGTAGTGCATGCAGATACAGTACGATGTAAGCAGCCTGGGACACCCCTATCGGCGTGGACTACAGCAAAAACCCTGAACCCAGCGCAGACTTAACAACACAGCAGAGGGGACACCAGGAAGGCATTTATGTGCTCGGAGGCTCACGGACTCGTCCCAGCGGTAGTGACAAACAAGATGACCTGCGGGGGAAAAAGAAAAGCTTGAGTGCTGGTTTCATTTTATGCCTTTATCCTGTTTTAAGGAGCATATGCTATCTTACACTTTAGAGGCTGACAGAGTTGCATTCTGCCTAGAATATGCACAATTTAAAGAAAAGCTGCAAAAATTAATAATTTTCTAAAAACAAAACAGTGTTTCTTGGTTAGCCCACATTTCTGTCTCCATTAATAGCACATGCACTTACATCATATAAGCTGTTAGAGTGTGTGTGTGGTTTTCCACAATCCAAACCGGTGATACCTGAGGACCAGGAGGCTTCACACCCCTCAGTCGTCATCGTCGTCGTCCTCGGGTACGAAGATGTCGTGCTCCTCCAGCAGCGCAGCAAAGCTCTTGCTGATCAGAGTCCCCACATACAAGAAGGGCACCAAGACCAGAGCAATCCGAACGAGGCCGAAGGGGGTCTGCTTCCCCGGTGTCACACACCCCACCATAGAAACAACTAAGTTAGTTCATGTGAGGCAGCTCGTCCGAGGCGGATAGAGCTGTAATTTACACACGCCACACCCGAGCCTTGAAAGCAGCACTCACCTTCTTGGGTTTGGGCAGGATGGCGCCGGACGGGGTGCACACGGCTGTCCGGCCCGGAGTCACCGTCCTCCCCGGCCCGCTGGAGGGGGTCAGCCGAGAGGTGAGCCCGGTCCTGAGCGCCGACAGCCTGGCCAGGCGACCGAGCGCCGACGCCATGTTGACAGCGTTTGACGCAGCAGCAGCAATGCGGAAAACGGCAGCTAATTTTGGACGCGGAGCAGCAACAGCGCCCCCCTGCGGCATCTCTAATAAGAACTCGTGAGCCGCAATTTCTCCACATACAATTCTCCACAGAGCGACACAAAGGTTGAAATAAAAGACACATGATGCAGGAAAAAAAATGGTTTTCATTCTTCCTCTTGCGACATGTGAAGTTGCAGCTTACATTTTAAATGCAGTAATCTTTTGCAGCCACATATTCTGAGAAAACAACAGTTTTGGATTAAAAAAATCCAACACAACTCAACAAAAGCAAGTCAATAAATACTGTACAGCATTAAATATTTACAGGCTCCCTACAGTGCTGAAGAAAACACTATCAGTGGCTTCATGACAAAACAAAAAAAGCATGTTACACGTGAATATACTGGCCTCGGAAGAGTTCAATGAGTGATGCATACTGTAAACACATTTACATGCTCTTTCATCGGCGTTATTGTGCTTCACTGTCTGTAATAAACTCCAGTATAAAGTTCCTCTTCTGCCATCGAGTCCAAACAGTCATAAACACTCAATGGAATATTAAAGAGTCCCTCAGAGATAATTTAAATAAGCTGTTTCATGTACAAACAGGATATGAACCGAAAGAATACAGACAAAATCTCTACCTACCGTGAATCTTTTTTACAGAAAAGAGCTCTCTTTCAAGTAACAAAAGATATTCATACTTTGTGGACCAAACAAGACGCGTCTCCTCAGTGTGTCCTTAGTGCAGAGCTGTCCACGACTTTCCTCCCTCTCGTCCTGGGACTAGTCCTTCCAGCTTTGCTGCTTCCTGCGGCGGTGGCGGTGTGGCTCATCACTAAACAGAGTGGAGAGAGGTTCATTACTGTGTGCAATCAATCTAACTGACCCTCAGTTCACATCAGAGGAGGCGAGCCTCGAGGAGACGCTGCTCATGCTTCTCACCTGGTGCTTGAAGGACAAACGCCTGAAGAACTTGTTGACCTCGAAGGCGCCAGGTTTAACAGGCTCCGCGGGCTTGTTGGCGTCCCCAAGTCTGACGATCTGTCCTTTGGCGATGGCAGCTCTGAGGCTCATGCTCTTGACTATCCGAGCACTGGGCTCAGACTTAGGCGTGGGTTGGGAGGACACGGTGATGTAGGTGGCGTCTTTCTGGTGGTTCTGGTAGCTCACTGTCGTAGATGGAGTGGGAGGAAACAGGAGGTAAAACATCAGTATTACTGGAGCATGAGCATCACACACTGCGGGGGTGGGGAACCAGTTACCTATCATAATTTTTTTAACCTCTTTGAGGGCCGTACTCATACGCTTTTTTAAAGGGGTGGGACACACAGGGAGGGGGCTGCAGTCATTAGGAAACACAAATATCTCAATAACATCTGCGATGGCTAGAAATGCTTCTGAAGTCAGATGGTCGTGATGATGATGATGATGCTACTGGTTTTCCAGGATTGTGAGTGTCAGTTTTGATAAGTGCTGCTCTCAGCAGTAGGTTGTTGCTTTGCAGCTCGCTGATTTCACGTTGTAGGATGCCGGGCACATCAGCTGGGCCCACATTAACTGCAATATGTTGAATTACCTATCTGCTTGTAGTTGTAATGAGTCTGGAGATTTGCCTGTTTCACCACTGAGACAAACTAACTTAGACACAACGGCTTGTGTTTTACTTCAATAAAAAAACTAATTGTTTGTCCATTGCTTTTGGAAGCGCGACACTCTACATCTACTTTTCTTTTGTTGACTGTCACCATGATTGATGTGATATCAACTGCTACATGGGTGTTGCATTCAGAGACTACTCAGAGGACCGCATTGCCTCGTGGGCCGGATCAAATGGTCTCGGAGGGCGGAGGTTCCCCACCCCTGTCCTACTGTGTAATTACAATGTTGCCATCTTTTTCTCATCTACTACTGAGACACTTTTCAAGACAGCTTGGTCTTCAGACTTTTGGACAGCAAGCGATAAAGGTTTGAACTTTTACCTGCAGAGGTGACTGTGGTGTCTGTGGTACTGCAGAGCTCCAGGAGGATTGTGGGATACGCAGGGTGTAACAGGAAAAGTTTCCTTATGAGCGGCTCCGCTGCAGCAACACCTGGTGCCACCTGCACAGCCAGTGTGGACAGGTTTTTATTCACACACACAAGTATGTCATTAATGCCTCCAAAGACAAGAACGTAAAATAAGCCTAGTGCACGATTCATAGTTCAGACTCACAGTCGTCTTGGTAACATTCTTCCGCGCTCTGATTGGCTCACTGGCCCAGAAGAGGAAAGCTGACTGGCCAGTTGAGGTGGCGATTACCGAAGTTTCCAAATCAAGACAAGGAAACACGAACTCTTCGGTCCAGAGAAGGTGCCCGTCAGCCCCGTCAACAACCTGTGCCTGAGAGACAGAGAGCAGGAGAAAAATGACCCAATCGGAGCAAACACAGGTCAGTGAAAGATGCATCCTCGACGCTCTACGTCTTATTTACTTCTGTCACATACTCAACATGCACACACCAGAGAAAGATTCATTCAGCATGCTTGCATTCATTCGTATGGAGGGACTGTTTGTTTCACCTGCATGATGCCGTTTGCTGAATGCTGGATGAAAAGATCGAGGACTCCATCATCATTGAAGTGTCCTGCCGCTGGTTTGCTGCAACAGGCAAAGAAACCATTTAAGAAAATGTCTCAACATTCTGATACTCACCTAGCTTTGTTTCCAGCGGTTCAAAACAGCTTTGATAACCTCGCATTGGCAGTAACGGACGTGTAATAAGCGACTGAGCGGTGACCCGGTGATTTGCGGGGCTTCACCTGTGAATGGGAGCGGAGTTGAAGGTCCATTCTTTGCGTCTGTCCTTCTGTCTGAGCACTGACAGCTTGCTGGAGTTGTACACCACCACCCAGTCGCTTCTGGTGGCATTGAGGTTAGAAACAGTGTCCAGGCTGTTGTGGTTGTTGTCAAAACCAGCCACCAGAGGGAGCAGGAAATCCACGTGATCAGATCCTCTGGACAGAAGACAGCAAAGGTGTGATTTTGACTTACATCATCATAAATGCTCAAAATAAACCAACTGTTGAAGGAAAACGCAGACCATGTTTCCCCCAGTAATTCATTGATTAACATGCCTACAAATTTGTACATCTATTAATGATTATGATGCCTTTTTTTGGACAATATGGTATGAATATTTCCACAATCTAACAATATTTTATCTATCTATGATATAAAATCCTTTAGGAAGCTTGAACCTGCAAGATCATGTGACTTGATGTGAGATAATGAAGAATGCTGCAAAGCAAACCGTTTACAGATTTAAAGTGTGTATAGAAAAAACATTTGAGGCAATGAGTGATGCCCCTTGTTGTGTCTCAAGCCTAACAATGCCTATTTCATTTCACCTGAATACACCGCCAAGTAAAATCATCACACTGGCAGCAGCTTTTGGAACAGTTTGCCCTTCGCACCAGCCGACCGAAGGTTTAATATTTAACAGACACACACAGCGGGGCTGGAGAACACGTGCCGGCCCCCGAGGCCTACCTGTAAATGTGCACTAAGGAGGAAAAGTTGTTTTTCTCCAGTCCCTCCCAGCCCGGATCCGTCCTGCGTAGTGCCGGAGCTGCGGGCATTTTGCCGGTGGCGTTAAAGTAGATATCACGCAGAGAGACGGCTACGACATTACCTGATGGAAAAGAAGCAGACTTGATAAAATGATTTATACGTATTGTAAAATAACTTTAACTATTACAGCCAAACTGTTGTAAAATCTCTACATCGCTGGTTGATTCCTTTACCTAGTCCAAAGAGGATGTAATACGCCCCTTGCTGTGTCTCGTGCAGCAAAGGACCAATCAGCTTCCCTTGAGGGCTGAGGTTGAAAGGCACGGGCTGTCCGAGCGTTACCCCCGTCAGCCCACAGATGAAGGTCAGGGAGAGATCCAGCACCTGAAAACGAATACGGCTGAATCAGGTATGGAGCCGCTGAATGCAAAGGCCTGGAAACACGATCTGCCGACTGTCAGCCCACAGTCACGTCAGTGTCACGTTGAAACACGATCAAACACAATACAGTGTTTTAGATGGGGGAGAGGGAGAAGGTGAAGAGTGACGTTATTCATATACTACTGAGAGGCACAGTTAAGCCGACCATGCTCCTTAACCCTTTAAAAAACCCCGATCAGTTACAGTGTGATGAGACGAAGAATGCCTCAGTGCAACTAACTTCATGTGTGTGCAGAAGTGGGAAAAAAGGGGAGAGACCTCATTGGCAGGCAGGGTGGCTATCAGCAGATCTGGGACCGAGTCTCCCTGGAGGTCTGGAAGTAACAGCGCCTGGGATTCAATTTTCTTCAGCTGGGCTGACCACAGGTTCTTCCCTGAGGAGTGAAAGGAAACCTCTTTGACCTGGTTTGAATGCTACAGGTGAACTCCCCTCATTGGCTTTGTTCTACAAGGCAAAGGCCTCAGCATTTTTTGGCTTTTTGCATGTGACAGGGTTTGCAAGTCTTGAAAGCTTGGAAAATGCTTCACTTTAACTGTTTCACGGTTAGGAATATGCTTTAATTGGAACAATCATGGTTCTTACTCTTAAGCAGTTATTCACACAGGAAACGGCGCAGAAATCAGCTCGGCTCGGCTCCTTACCTGTGGTGCCATTGACTGCTAAGACGATGGACTTGCTGATGAGGAGGACCACGGCTGACGGCTGGCTGCTGTGCTGCAGGCCACACTGGATGGACATCACGGGCTCCCACATGACTTTCCTCCACAGCACCTGGCCGCTGACTGCAGACAGGGCCACCACGCTGTAAACTGGGTTGAAGGAAGGACGGAATTAATTGCTAAAAACCAGAGAGAGGATGAGAGACTGAGGTGGATCGGGATGAAGCGATCATGCCTTTTCAAGGAACCCCTCACGTACCTTTGCTCCCTTGCGTGGAATGGGTGTCATTGGTCCATTCAGTCACAGCCAGAAGCACATCCTCCACTGAATCGCCATCAACATCCCACAACGCCAGCGCAGGTGGAGTGGCATCTAGACGGAGAAACCAAGGCAAGAATCAACACCGCCCACCGGTCTGCGTGCTTTCACAGCACACGCTGGAGCAGAACATGTGGTAGGTGGAGTGAGGCTCACAATCCTGTATAATTACAGCAGGATAATTAACGGGCGAGCCAGGTTTTGTCTCGCCACAGAGACTCCAGAGCAAGCCTTAGTAAAGTGAGCATTATTATCGATGTGACAGCTTACAAACACACCTTTAATACTGACTCAACATCTGGTGGAACTCTTCTTCTGTTTCTATCTTTATTTTTTTTTTATCTCAGTGTGCTTTATCTTTGCCGTTATTCTCTTTACCTCCTGTGTCTCCCAGTGCTCTCTCCCACTGCAGCCTCTTCTCCAGCTCCTTCCGGCACGGGATCAGAAACGCACACAGCAGCACGAGCAAAGTGGCGCAGACCAGAGGCACCAGGAAAAACGCACTCCGGACAGCGTTCTTCATCCTCATCCTCTTCTCCTCTGCCTCGGTGCTATGAACCCCCAGCCCGGCGCCCCCCAGTGGCCCAGCCCCCCCTCTGTCCTCCCCGGCCCTGTCCCTGCCCGAGTCCCTGTGGCTCCAGTACTGCACGCCCTTCATGTCGTCCCTGTCCTGCCTGGATTTGCTTGGGAGCCGCTCTCTCCACTCGTCATCCTCCTCGTCCTCCTCGCCCTCCTGCGCCTCGTCTTCGGCCCCCACGAGCCTTCCAGATCTGCCGCTCCGCAGCTTCGAGGAGCCTGCGCTGAGGCAGCCGTCCCTGCCGAGGCCGTTGCGGGGGTAGTTGAGCACGAGGTCATCCTCTTCGCTCTCGTCCTCGCTGTCCGCCTGGGTGAGAGGGTCGTACTCGCCGAGGTCAGAGCCCTTCTTCCCTGCAGAGACACAGAGGCTGCTGGTGACGATCATCAAGTCAGAGCACGTGGGACAAGAGACTGATGCATGGTGATACTCTGCTGATATAGTATTGATACTATTAATTACTGATATAGTCTGCAGTACTGCTGCATTATAGCTGTCTCCTTCCTGTACTTTGGCCATTTTACAGTGCCTTCCTCTGTAGGTAAGGGGCTTAATAGCCAATAATGCATTTTACTCAAGTACTGTTCCTCAGTACTAGTTTATACTAAGAATTCCATTTAATTACAACAATTAATTGATATTTTATATCATCTTTTTTGGCACATAAAAAACTATAAACAGGACGATTTGCTGCATATACTGTCGTTTACCTCATTACAGAGGGCAGTAATAAGAATAAAGTTACTGTTCTGAACAATCTTTATTCTACCAATAATAAGAATTATTATGATAAATATTGTAATGACGACATAAATGTTATTTAAAGATTTAAAGAAAGTAATAAATAAATATTGCAGCCTGCTGAAAATTAAACTCCTCTTCATCTAAAACTAAAGAAAAATTAAAAATTAAATGCTATTAGAATAATATAGAACTGATGCACATTACTTGTTTTCCATGAGTAACGTTATGACATCTACAGAACAACATTTAGCCTTTATCGTCTGGTTCGCTTGCTCACTGTCCGGCAGCACGGAGCATCAGCTGGTGTCGGGTTAACATTAGCTAGCAGCTAGCGAGGAGGCAGAGGACAGCAGAGCCGCTGAGACAGACAACACAGACACGGAAAACCTGGACTATCTGCGGTTACATCCTGAATAAAACACGCTCACGGAGCGGGGATGACACGGCACAGAGGCTCGCCGTGTGTGAGCGTCAAATCAGCGCATCAGATGAATCGACCGCATGATGGAGAGCGGAGCAGCCGGAGCCGACCCTCACACATCACCCAGACCCGTGTGATGGTGGCTTCCCCGCACCGTCTGCCGGATTGTCCCCTCTGCTCATGAATGTATCTGAGATACGTGAAGCGCATCTTACCGGGCAATTTGAGGGCACGGGACAGAGCTGCAGCCATTTCTCCTCTAACGGATCCGCGAGACAGCGACGTGAGGCGGCGGTGATAAAAACAACTCGCGGGCATCGACCCAGCAGGTTGGATCAGCGCCTGCCCAACTGCATCCTGGGACTTGGAGTTTTTACTGCAATGTACTTCTTTTTTGTTGTTGTGTGAACCCTCGGCACAAAAACATGACATAATATTCAGGAAAATAAGTGTCAAACTTAAAAAAATTGATACAGCACAAAAGACAAACTCATCAAGTGTTTTCCATTACTTAAGAAGCATTTCAGCCCATGTACCTTCGCGCACCAATGCAATAGAAAAAACTATTCTGTAAATGATTTCTTGGAAATTGGTGTGTACTCTTGGTGTTTTTCAATACGTGAGGCTGCAGTTCGTGATATCACTGCAGCAAGAAAGAGGAATGTATGTGTTCACACGAAGACGTACTGGTATTAGTGTCTTCTGAATGATACCTGTAAAAGTTTTTTTTCTGCAATAACAACATAAGCTTAATCTGGTTGTACTTTTCTTTTAACACTTTTAGGGTTCAGGGTAGGTCCTAGTCCCGCGAGGCATCTCGCAAAGTAGGCAAGTCACCTCAGCAAGCAGACCTATACCCCTTCAAAAATTCATCTCGTAAATTGACGAGAACGCGGGCGTCACCCCGCGTCGTTATTTTCCTTACTCATCAGTTTAAGGCATAACGAATCAAATGTCGAAGACCGATATATTTACAGTGTCCGAGGGTCCTTTGTTAGGGTGCCAACTATGTCTTACCGGCAGCAGTCTATTTTAGTTTTGAACAACATTTGTGTGGACATTAAACCATGCTATATGAGGATCCAACGTGAAACGCCTTATTGACGATGGGTTGATTATTGAGAAAAAAAACATAATGTTTGTTGTGAGAATTTGCAAAAGCAAAGGCTCATGGGTAAGATTTGCATTTTGCCAAGAGTAATCGATCGCAGATGTTTAGGTTGTCAGACAACGGAATTTACGTTGTTGATCTAATATGGTTGTTCAGACCCCTCATCGATATTAATTCCAGAGTTTGAAGCACAATACAACAGAGATTACACTAAACGACTAAATTATTGTCAATTCATGGCAGCCAGATTGCGTTCTGGCCAAAATCAGCTTCCGTAGTCGTCCCTACAACTACTCACTCACGCACGCGCTGTGAGGCAGTGTGAGAAAATGGCAGACGTCTCTTTGGATGAAGTGATACGACAGCGCGGTATTAACCTCAAGGCACCAGCTAAACGGTATTAAAACTATCACTGCATTGACTTATTTTCGGTTATTAAGGACATGGCGACTTGCAATAATATTTCGAAAAGCATAGCGACATTTGAGAGCTGTTGGTAGCTAGTTCGCTATCGTAAGCTAGCGTTAGCCCTTTAGAGCCATCAGCGAGTACATCGCAAACGCTAAGCTAGGTAGCTGGCATTAGCTGTAGGCCTTTACGTATGAAGCCATTCATCGCCAAATTTGGAAATGCGGTTTAAATACACACCAAAGCCCGTTTTTTAACCACACCAGTGTTCGGTTGTCGAGATTAAGCAGATATTGAAGAAACTGCGACCAGTTTGCTTGTGTTTGTAACTTCACTTGCTAGGCATAGCTAGTTAGCGAGCTAATATTTACGTTGGCAGCCAAGCAGGGTTTTGCTAGCTTAAGTTACCACGTATTGAACAAATGTGGATGCTGGAAGCACGGGGTTAAAATATGGTGGTAGCTTGTCCAAATTCATGTTTATAACTTCTTGTGTTTTTCCTCCTTAATTAACTCAACGCTAATTGTTGTAGAAATTGTCTCCTAAGATTGAGCTAAGTACGTCGGCCATTGAATGTGTTACCCCTTCACTTTCGGAATAACAATAATTTAAGAAATAATTAGAAAGGTTAGAAGATTCTTTGCTTTTGATTAGCATTACTGTATATACTTATATGAGTTTTTTGGAAACCTACAAATGTGGAATGAAGCACTGTCTACAGAATCCTAATGAGGAATCTAAGGAAACTGTTTTTTTCTTTCTCCCAGCCCCATGTTCGGACGAGGTGCAGGAGGAGTTGGCAAGAGTTTTGATGCCCGACAAAAGATTGGTGTCAACGATGTCAGGCAGCGGCTTGGAGGAGGAGCAGGTAAGGGCCACCATTATTGCCCCAACAAATAAAATTATTAGACCACTACTGGCTTATTTTCCGAAAAAAACAACTGATCACAGAGTGTTATGATTTGGAGATTAACATTAAATTCACTCTCAATCATCTTCTTGTCTCCCCTCAGGATTTCAAGTGAAAGATGCCAGAGAAAAGCTTGGTCAGAAAGATGCTCGCTTCAAAATCCGTGGCAGGGGAGGAGCAGGCGGAGTGCAGGATGCTCGTCAGATGATCAACTCACGCAAACAGGGGCAGAGTCAGTTTGGTGTCCCTGCACAGACCATGCAAATGACAGCTGTAACACACCAACTACAGAGCCAGACGCTTGTGCCACAGATACAGATTCACACTAGCAACCATCTTGCTGGTGTGAACACAAGGCAGTTTGGCCCTAATGTACAAGGACTGACTGTGAGGGGCAGTGCAACGCCGCAGCTGAGCAGTAATAAGAGAATGATGGATGCTCGTGATAGGCTGAGCCTCAAGAGAAGCATCGGAGGAACACAGACACAGTCAGCTGCTGCACCACCCCTAAAAATTACCAAGACCATCCAGGTGAGGCTGAATAAGTATCTTTGTCCAGAGAAGACCAGTGATACAGCCTCCTTGTACGCATACTTGTTGGAGTATAAAAGCATATTGACATGCTTATTGTATTCTAATGTGTGATGCTTCTTTTCACAGCAGCGTCCAGTAGGGATGTCAGGTGGAATACGTGCAGCTACACAGGTAGAGCTGTTGTTCCTCTTACACATTGCAAATTGAGTAATTGTTGTGTTGATGGAGATGTTCCTCTGAAAGAGAGCGCAATGTTTTACTCATGTAATGGCTAAAATTGTAAGACGTGGTGCTAAAGTAGACTATTTTGTCTCCCACAGCCTGTCTCAAATGAGCATGATGGCATCTCCAGTAAACAAATTAAGATCACTACAACTAATAGTATGCTACAATCACGGGTAAGAGCTGATTTACAACAGCTGACCTGACCTTACGTAGTGTAACACGGACTCAAAACACCTATTTGAATTATTGCACAATCCAGTGTCTGTTTCTTGTGTTGACTTAAACTTTTCATTCCTTAAATTTGTACAGTCTGGTGCACTGGGCTCCACATTCTCCATGTCAGCCCCAATCACCAAGGTGGTTAAAAATGATGCATACACAGCACCGTGTCCTCCTGTCCCTGTGGCTCCCACCCGGCCCAACACCAGCATGGCTGCTGCCAGGTCCTCAGCTGCAGCTTTACAACCAGTCTCCAGGACTCTGCAGCAAAGTGCAACAGAAACCAGCACAACAGCTCCTACTCCCCCTCAGGTAAAGATCCCTGCTTGCATCTATAGCTCATTATGGCCCCCCTTCCACCTCAATTTTACTATTTAGTGCTGTCATCAAGCCAATTGAGAGAAACCAACTAAGTTAATGTTGATTTGATATTTTAGCAAGCCAGTAGATTAGATATGCTTACAATACTTTTTCCTTCACTTCCCCATCATGTCCCACAGGCGATAATCATTTTATAAGCAATGACACTATTGCAAACATTTTGTCAATAAGCACTTAAGTAATTTTTAAAATCAAAAACACGGAAGTTTCAAATTGTTTTTGAAATAATTGACATTTTATTCCGCTCAAAGAATTTAATCCCCTCTTCTCCTCTACTTTTAGTCCCATTAAGCTTCCCTCCTCTCTCACTTTGTTACAGTAAGACAGTTGATCTGGATGCTGATCTCCTGTCATTATTTGCTGTTTTCCTTAGTAATCAAACTTGATAGTTAACAGGTAGAACTATTCACAGAAAAAAACATGGTGCTTCCTGGGCTTTCCTAAGCAGTCAGTGAAGTGTTTCATAACACAAACTCTCTGCTGGTAGTAGAAAAGAATCCCCAAATTGTTTTTGTGAGCTAATCACTCGATGGTGGCAAGACTACAATAGCTGTAACTGATTGCATTTTCATTGCCTATGCTTGATCATATGGTGTCACATTTCTTTGTAGCCTGCTTTCAGTCCTTTGGAGGGGACAAAAATAACAGTGAACAACCTGCATCCCCGAGTCACTGAGGAAGACATAGTTGTGAGTAAATCACACTGATTGCCACTAACCCTTTGTTACATTTGCTATTCAATGATGTGCTGAGTGGTGCTGTGATGACTCATTCAGTGTGTATTTGTACTCCCCATCTATTTGTCCACAGGAGCTGTTCTGTGTGTGTGGAGCCTTGAAGCGAGCACGACTGGTGAAGGTGGGCGTGGCTGAAGTGGTGTTTGTACGTAAAGAGGACGCCGTGAGCGCATACAGGAAGTACAATAACCGCTGCCTGGACGGTGAGTGCCAGTGGCAAGGACGCACACATCAGATGTATCTCTGGGTTCTGTGCTCCTGTTTTGCATGCAGGTCGATGACTAGTTTGCTGGTCAGGACATTGTTTATCTTTGTGTTTTTGTTTACCGTTAGCCATGTCAGATGCAGTCAGCATCACTGAGACCGCCATTAAGTAGACTGGTTAACTGACTGAATTTGGGTATTTCTGTGTATCATCTGTTCTTTTCTTTCTTTTTTCCACCTCCAGGCCAACCCATGAAGTGTAACCTTCACATTCAGGGAAATGTCATCACTTCTGATCAGCCCATTCTATTGTAAGTAACGCTGTAAGGCTTCATTCCTTCATTTCAGTTTAATCTGCAGTTGACTGTGTTTACATGCACATGCTTTATTTAACATATTTCCTGTCAGCTGTAATTTGCCTCTAACCTGAGTGACTGAAATTCATGCAAATTCATTTATTTCAAATACATAAGCATTGACTGCCAGGATTTGTCTTGGAAGCAGTTACACAGATGACACATTTGGGAATTGGATTATTCAGTTCAAGCTATGGATACAGTGTTTCTAACTGACCATTCACAATAAGTTTTGATTAAATAAAAAAAAGGCTAGTTTATCTTCAGCATGAGATTGGTTTGCACAGTCCACTTGAGTCTAAGGAATGTATGAAAATGATTGTGTTTGACGTCCCCCTCTCTCCTTGACTCCTACAGGAGGCTCAGTGACACTCCAGGCACAGGCGGCGGTACAAAAAAAGACGGTCTGCCTTCCTCTTTAGCTCGCCCCTCTGGGCAGCGAGCCTCCTCTCAGCCCACTCCAGAGGTGGACCCCCAGACCATCCTCAAAGCTCTGTTCAAGTCCACCACCCAGTCAGCCTCCACCACTGAGCCCCCCAGCTCGCAGGCCACTGCCTTTCGCATCAAGATATAGCTCATGTCTAGCGTGAATACACTGTTCATAAACATATAACTGCATTCTCAGTGTTCACATACAAACTGTGTTTTTCGCCTTGACAGCAGGCCGCCCGCGTCCTCTCATATGAAACTGATTTTTACACATTTGATATACATGACTTCTCTGAACTTGAAATTCATGGACAAGCAACATCTTGTTTTCGGTTTCGTGGTATCCGAATGTCACCTGTTTGTTGCTGAGATGGACCAGTGGAAGGAAGTGCGATGTGATTTGTTGTTTTATCCAATGTTGTGGGGGACGCCATATCAAGCAGGATGTGTAGGGTTTTTGAATGAATGACGTCTTTTGATGCCAGCCTATTTGGATATCTTGAGTTTTTTTTTTTTTTTTATTCTCCAGTTTAACTCCACCTACCCTGCCTTCCAAAAAAACAAAACAAAGAAAGAAAGACCTAAAAAAAGACCAATTGACAGACATTAAGCAACATTGTCATTACTGAGAGGTACATTGTGTTTAAGGTCCACACATGTGTGTTCAGTTACATTGTACCTCATTTTGGATTTTCCCGGGTGTGTACAGACTGTAGAGATAAAAGGGAATATAGAAAAAAACAACACAATACAGTAGACACCATGTCTGTCCAGTTAGGCGGCACAGTGAAGTTGTCCTTAGCAAATCCTCGCCACAACCCTTCCTGACTTCAACCTGAGAAAAGGTCTTCCTCGCCGAAATAACTAAAAAAAAACACTTGTGATTAAATCAGGGATAGACAAAAACTAAAATACCATACCAATTTCAATAAACTAGTTATCAGTCATGTTGGTATTTTTGTTGGTTTTTAACCATCGTGGTGGCATCCAGACTCTTCTGTGCTCTGTGACGGGTTTTACTCGGTTGTCCAGTTTTGAAGCAGTATGTGTTTAATTCTTTCTAGTATACATTACATGTGATTAATTTTCAAAGACTGTAAATTACTTTCTGTTGCTTTCTTGGTGTGTCAGTCAAGAAGATACTGGAGAGGTCAGATCTGTCTGTGAAATGTTGCCATTAAATATTTAGCTTTGTAGATGTCTGAGACTCGTCCTTCCCGTCTATCACATAATGAGGATGCACTCTTCCAGTTGTCGCTGTCAAATACATTTCAGAGTATTTTGAAGCTGGAGTACTCTAGCTGATGTGTTCAAAATTAAACTAAATGGCCTGAAGTGACAATATTAGTGGCCCATTTTTTCCCCCACTTTCTTGGTACAATCTGTATTTATGATTGTGATAAAACTGGTAATATAGTACTATTTTGTTTGGAATCTTTATGTAGGATATGCTAAAGATAACACACACAGACTCTATGAGACAAGTCTTGTGTTTGAAACTTGTATATTTGGAAATTCTTAAAATTAATCACCGAGAGTAAAAAACACTTTTCCATGACATAATTATAGCACACGTTTAATCTATTTAATAACTTTTTGAGTTTATCGTCATTTGAATTTCAGTGTTATTTGGGTTTTGGTTATATTCTTTAAAAAAAAAAACGTATTTACTGTACTTTGGTTGTACTTCCGGTGTGAAAGGTCACACAAAAAATGGCGCCGTCCAAGAAGAAGCATGCAAGTAGCCAGCCATGTATTATTCCTGGAGGATTTACAGGTACCAATTGACAAAATACATCACATTGTATTTATTTCCGCTTCACGCTAGCATACCGATTAATCCACGGACAGACTTTTTCCAGTCGTTTTGCTCGCTTTGGGTGCTTATTGGTGTGTTTGTTTCGCTTGGTGATTACAGATACGGTATCGTTACCAAGTGCTGCGTTCACTTCCTGTTGGTCTCTCTCCTCCTGTCTCTCTTCGCAGTGCTGTCCTTACAGTTTAGTCCCGAAAGCGTCGCACAGCACAAGCTGTACGTGAAAGAGCACAAAGTACGAGCAGAGAAGAGCTCACACAGACCTCTGGACCGGACTTTATTTGTGCTCAACATCCCTCCGTACTGCGCAGAGGTACAGTTTATGGAGCTGTTAAACCATGACTGGCTAACTGTGTGGCCGAGATCGTTTCTTAGTCGTGTAATTAAAATTTTCATCGTACAAATACAAACTATAACCGCTGCAGATCGCCCCTCCTGCTGTGTGTGTTTCAGGGTGTTGTCAAAGAGTTGTTCTCACAGTTTGGCTGTATTCAGTCCGTGGAGCTGAGAGACCACCCGGGCTCCTCTAACGAGTCTGGACCCAAGCTGTCCAAGTTCTTTAAACCAGGTCCAAAACAGGTGAGTTCTTCCTGCTGTAACACCACAAGTAAACATTCACTGTGCTTGTTATGTACAGCACACATCGGGCCGTTATTTTACCTCTTGTGTCTCTGTCTGTTCCCTCCAGGGTTTCAAAGTGGGCTACATTGTGTTCCAGAACTCCTCCAGTGTAACAGCAGCTAAAACACACCCACATAATGTGCCTTTGGTGGTCTGTACAGAGCAGCGTCCAGTGAGGACAGGAGTGCAGAGTGAGTGATGCATCCACTTTCATATTTTCTTGTTTTATGGCTGCATTTACTCTTAAATATGCTCCTCCCATTAAGATTTCAGCGTGGGCGAGGTCTTTGTTGATCAAACATTCAAATCAGTCTCATGACACCTTCATGTTGCACTTTCTCATGCCAGAATGGATTCAGACGTACAAAGAGTCTTTTATCCAGCCGGACAAGCTGCAAGAAATAGTCGACACCTTCATGGAAGACTACGACAAGCGGAGAGAAGAGGTGAGAATTCTGCAGCGCGTCCTCCAGCTGTCAGCCTGCACATCTGGTCCTTGTTCCGTCAGCTTGGGTTTGTTTTCTTTGTCACAGGAAGCTGAGAGGCAGAGGAAGGAGGCTGAGCAGCAACAGGAAGATGAAGAGGGCTGGGTGAAAGTCACAAGAGGACCCAAGGGCACCAAGGCCCGGCCCCACAGTGAGGCAGCCAACAAGAGGACTCTACAGAAAGAGATGAGGAAGAAGAAGAGGAAGGAGCTCATGAACTTCTACACCTGGCAGCACAGGAACACACAAAAAGAACGTAAGTTGCCAGTTTAGTTTATTTTCTTCCTCTGCAGACTAGAATTTATGTTAGTATTTGAAGTTATAGTTGACTATGTTTGTTGTTCTTTTTTGCAGATATTGCTGAACTAAGGAAAAAGTTTGAGGAGGATAAACAGAGAATAGCTCTGCTGAGGGCACAGAGAAAGTTCAGACCTTACTGAGTCAACCACCCCAGTTTTCCTTTGCTCACTTTACTGCTTTTGTGTGTGTGTGTTAGCTACATTAAAAACTGTGCTAATAAACTGTTATTCTGATTGACTTTTTATGATTATTGAATTACCAGCACCTCACAAGGGATGAATCACATTTGGGAAATCATCAATATTGGTAGTGGAAAGTATTTGATGTGCAACATCAAATACAAACTTTTCATAGTTTAAATATCATTAAAAAAAACTAGCTTTGGGAATCATTTGAACCAATATTTGGGCCTTGTGTTCTGAATTTTAAGAACAACTTTACGAGTAAATAATCACAGCAGGGCCTCAGTAATTAATCCTGATGTAAATTACAAAAGTGCAAAAACAAGTCTGAACGCACATCGCAGAAGGTGAAGGGTTTTATTGAGATTGTTCACTGTCAACTTGTGCATCACAAGCTTCCTGTGCTTTTGACTTCTGCCACTTCCTGATGCTGGACCATGCAGTGAACAGCAGGATCAATAGCAGGGCAGCACCAACACCAGAGAGCATGTACACGGTCACCTGAAATGCTGAGGAATGGAGGAATAACGTTTAATTCGAGGATTGCCATATTTCCATCATGTGGTACCTATAGTTTTATGCTGAACAGGACTCACTTGTGCTCTGTTTCGCACACAGATCGTCCTGCAGATCAGTGTTGTTCTGCCCCAGCAGCAGTGGCCCTAAAGAGACCAGCTGGACCTGGTCGGTCTGAGACGTTGCCTGTCTTCTCTGTCTCTTTCCCTCTGATGCTGTGGGAGAAGAGTTTAACAACACTACTTATGCACATCACATACAGTGTAGAAGGCGAGACACGTTGTAAAATACTCACAAATGATGGCACAGCGCTGCGCACAGTCCACATCATTGGTGCAGATTTCCACCCAACAGTAGAAGTACATCTAAGTGGGAGATTACACACAGCCGTGTCTGCAGAGATGCACACTTTTACATTCTTGTAATGTTTGGCTGTGATAAACTTACTTTTTCCAAACTTGGATGGCCCGTATGAGGGTCCAAGAAGGCAAAGGTCTTGACATCAAACCTCCTGACTTGGGAGCGGGAGGTGGTCTGACCCTGGTCGTCCACGGGGACAGAGCTTCTCATGTTATCCAAAGGGTTGGGACATCTATCCATGGGGGACACGGTCAGCTGCTCAGTGACTTGCCCACATAATTTTAATACCTCATCTCGGGTTGCCAGTTTAATTGACTCCACCTTACCCGTCATAGAGAAGCGTCCACACAGAGTGTCTAGATGCAGGGTATGCAAAGCAATCCCGTACGCGCAGGGAAAGTGTGGGGTCCGGGGACGGCTGGGCGATGGAAATCTCCACGTATGCAGCTTTGCGCAGGGGCAAGGTGAGAGGAAGCTGGTCCTCAGGAAAGAAGGATGTGAAAGATGCATCTGGAGGAACAATTATTCACAAACAGTCAGGTTTTGTTCCTGAGGCAATGCAAGACCCACACTTGAGTGATTCCATACTGCTCTCCATTGTATTACCTTTGGCTATTCTCATCTGCACTCTGATGGTCCCCAGTGCAACCACAGGCGGTGGGTTGGTCACTGCGTACAAGGACCTCAAGTCTGCTGCACGCTTTAAATCTGACGCCTCGTATTCACACTGGATCTGGAGACTGAAAACGGCATCTGTATCAGTGCATATTTCACCACCAGAATTCTATAATTGTGAGATAAATCATTTTATCTCACAGCCACCAGCTTTATATTTTACAGAGGATGTAAAAATAAACAAAAACTCACGTAAATGGTGTATTTTTGGTTGTACTTTTGGTATGCAACTCCTCCACTTCCAACTCATAGATCATCACCTCTCCATCTACCTAAAAGCAGGAGAATAAAGGATTCATAAGTACATATCAGCTATTGATATTCAAGCCATGTGCAAGAGCAACATCTTAGTGAGAATCGGAGCTCTGTACAATACACAAATGAAGATTTTTCTAAAATGCTATGTTTAAGTTTGTACAACTACGTATAAGCTGCATAAAATAGTTTTAAAATTCTTAATCTGCAACAAAAAAAAAAGGAGAAAGTGATATTATCCAGATACAACATATCTGAGTTTGGATTACTTTCATCTTTGCACCACAGTCCATGACTCCAATCTTGAAGACGGCCGAGTCTGGGGTGGTGACCACAGGGAAACACTGTGGCTGATCCTTCACTATGAGGCTGCTGGGGTCGATGGGCGGGTCCGTGTCTGTGGCCTTTACTGAGAACACAAAGTGTCCGTCCAGGGAGCAGGCTGCAGGGAGGGCACACACACAAGAAAATGTAGGCATATATTCCTCTGCACAAAATCACGTCTATGTACAGCATACAGTGCTTTCACAGGACAAATGCCAATCTTACCATTGAGTCTGTAGTAGCAGGTTAGATCACGAGCATCAAAGCAGCATCCTAGTGTGTAGCAGGCATCACTAGAAATGCTTTGGTGGCCACAGTCCACTCGTAGAGCTCTTTTGATGTCACAGTTTCCAGGTAAAGCTGGAGAAGAGACATTTTTTAGAGTCCTGAACTGACACAGTAAATTGTGCGGTGCTAAAACCCCTCTCTATTAAAAATGAGCGGTAATATCACCACATAGCATCACTTTTGTGGAAAGAAATTCTTCAAAACTCTCAACCAGGCTCCAAAGGAAAATTTTCCAGCTGAAGTTCTGATGAATGGATCTGATGAAAAATGGGTGGCGACCTCACATATAGAAGACATAACTGTGTCAACGAGCTTGTTCGGGCTCATCGGCCGTCTCCACTCACATGTTGGGACAAGTCGAGTCCTCTGGCTGTATCTCTGTATCAGCGGACAGCTGATATTTACCCCCAACCAGCGATCCTCTCCTGTCAGCTGTACCTGCAGAGGGATGACCACTCTGATGCCCTGGGGATCAAAGGTCATCACAGTGTGGACGTTTAGAAGACATACACACCGTTACATGCACACACAAACACACAGTGCATGTCTATAGTCTCTTCTGTAGACACAGTAAATCAAAGCTACATTTGCATATTGAGTTTGGGGCTGCAAACCTTCAGGACACATTTGTAGTTCCGTTTCCATAAAGCGTTTACAGTTTGAAACAATAAATAATGGTAATGATACAGTATAGTCTATGATCAAATGTGGCAGTGCATATGCATTTTGCACACACACACTTTTGAGTAATCCATAATGAAAAAACTATTAGGTACCTACAGCGATCAAATCCATAAATTATTTAGAATAACTGGTGATCACTATTTTCAGATATTTACAATTTTCTTGCCTTGACCTACTTCTGTTACATCTTAATTCAGTGTTTGTGTTGTTTTCTTTTCCCAGAGAGTCCTGCTCTTTAAATTTAAATAAGACAAGCATAATGCTTAACTTTTGGTGCATTTTACCTCAATCTGTGCATAGCAGCTGTCATATCTGCTGAGGAGCACGAGGCTCTGGTTTTTCTCTGTGATCAGTCTCACGCCACAGGAGTCTTCAGAGTGAGGCACCGGGACTGTGGCCCCGGTCGAGTCTAAGAGAACAACAAAGCACACGCAGCGCAAGAGAAGTCAGTGCAAACGCCGATAGCCTATTTTGCAAGAAAGAGCGTGAGCTCACCTTTGACACGTATATTACTTTTGATGAGCGGACCAAAAACAGCTCTTATCCTCCGGGCAGAGCAGGTGACTCTCGGCAGGGCGAGCTGCTCAGGTGTTGTCTTCACCTGGACGGCTGACAAACACCAGCAGTGCTGAGCCAGGCAGGCGAAAATGACAGCAATCAAACAAAGTTTTGAACAGTGATAATTCATCTCCAATATATATTTTACCAATGATTTAACCCCAGAAATATCAGGTCCTTTCTGACGCGGGGGAGCGGTCACGCGAGTCCTGCTCGTTAGCGTTAATTAGTTCGAGGCTTGCTGCGTCCGCTACCTGGGCGCGAGAGATTCACTGCATGTGCGCACGTGCTTATGGTGGTTCGTGTGGTATCAAAGTTGAAATGATGCCGCAGATAATCTCCGCGTTGTCTACCTGTGCGCCCCAAGAGCTGCCGGATTAAAGCTGTTTTGAAAAGTAGGACGGAGTGAGCTGGTAATTAATAAAAAGGTCATTGTTTAAATAATACATGTCATGCATGGCCCGACGTATCCTCAGGGAGCCATTAAATGAAACCATTGCGTAACTCAAAGGCCTTGCCAACTCTTTCCCCAATGGCAATGCTTGTACCCATCTAATTATTACATAAGCAATATCTTAAACCTTTATTCGCTGCTGTATCCTGACAGGGTTTCAGTGGAGTGTCTATGATCACTATTAAAAGTCATTCTTTCCTCAAGCAGTCGGGTTTGAAACTTCAATGAGCCGCTTGTCAGCAGAGTGCAGGGCCAGGTTAAGACTTCCATTCACTTTATTCGTGATATAATTTCATTCGATGGTTTCGATCAAATGAGGACTATTTGTTTTTGCCTGGGACACAGTCAGTTTCTGTACAACTGTCAGAGGGTACAGAGAACACTGAACTCGCACGCTGAGGTCAAAACTTTTAGCTGTTTCCACTCGATCGGATGGTAAACATTGATGTGGCTGGCCAGGTATGAGCGGCACGCAGCGGGTTGCACGCTCACTGCGCTGAGCGTCCCTCAAGTCACGAGTTGTCAGACGGTCTCGTGACGTAACGTCGGTGACGTTTCTGGGGCATCCCCGACGGGCTGACAGACATTAGCATCAGGGGAGCCGAAGACGTGTTTCAAACATGGCTTTGAATCGGAATCATTCGCAAAACGGCGGGGTTTTGATAAACAACGGAGAAAGGTGGGTGTATTGTTTTGCGTATGTGTGATTAATTGTATTAACTAGCTAGCTGACGCCTCTTTTCTTGACTTGTTTACCTTCTAGTTTCTAGTGCGTAGTCAACACAATGCTATCCAGCCGCTAGCCTCCCCTTAGCTGGCCTGGTTGTTAGCATAGCTTTAGCTAGCACGTCTGTTCCATTGTTGACGTTTGCGTTAACGTCAGCTATGTAGGGCATTTCGGCGCAATTCAGTTATTTTGTAAGCCGTTTTAAACTCGAGCGATGTTATTAATGGCCGACTTTTTAGTCCCCTCGTATTTTGGGTTGATTTAAGCAAGATGGCTAACTTGGAACGTCAGCCGACCATCAAAACAGGAAGTAGCTGGTTGCTCTCGTTCGGAAATGTTGACATTTTGTTCAAACAAAAATTTCATCATATGTAGCCAGACGTTATGAAACAATTCTCACATGCATATTAATATTCTGTACCATAATCGTATCAGTAGATTGTTTATAGGGGCTGTAACGTGTTACTTAAGTTTCACCTGCTTCTTCTTTTCCCAGTATTTTAAGGGAATGTAAGAACGTGGAGCTGTCATTCAGCGATGTCACCTGCAAGACAGACCTGCTGAGGGGGACCAAGAAGGGCACGGTGTACCTCACACCATACAGGGTACAGCCAACGTTACATAAGCAAACCAACATTGCTGGTGCTGCAATCTTTAGAGGAAAGTTTCATACATCCTGTTGTAACTCTTCCCTCTCTCTTGTTTCTTCCCTCATGCTTTTGTGTAGTTGCTGTTTGTGTCCAGTAATACCAAGGATTGCCTGGGCTCAGCCATGTTCCCCTATTATCTGATGAAGGGCTGCAGCATAGAGCAGCCAGTCTTTGCAGCCAATTACATTAAAGGGACAGTGTCAGCTGAGGCTGGTGGTAAGTGGTCTTTTGTTTTTACTCTTAAACACTTGTGGTTTGAGTTTGTCTTTGGAATAGTAAATAATCATATTCATATTGTACAATGACGTAGATATTTGGTGCATCATCTTAGTCAGAATTAGAGGGCTGCACCTACCTGTAATGTTGACATTAACAATAAAATACAAGTGTTACTGTTGTGTTTTTTGTTCTAAATGTGTTGGACTCTCCCGTCAGGTGGCTGGGAAGGCCAGGCCCATTTCAAGATGTCATTCCCAAGTGGAGGCGCCATAGAGCTGGGACAGCATCTCTTCAAACTGGCTACAAATGGTTTGTATGCTCGTTTCCTTAATCACTGTGTCCCACTTTTACAATGCTCAATATTCATTAAATACTCCTTAATAAAGGGGTAAGTTTAAAAGGTGCTTTTTGGCATAGGCTGTCAGTACAATTATTGTTCGTATTATACTGTATATTTACAGTATTCTAAGATAATAGATATGGTGGGCAGTTGCAGGAAACAAGTGAGTGGATACACCGATGACCTGTGGAAAATCCAGTTCATTTGTTGAGAAAACCATTTTCCCTTGCTGTGTTTCAGCTTCTCGTGCTGCTCCTGCCCAAAACGGTGCTGCCTCTTACGGCTATCCTTCACCTGGAATGATGAATGGCTATGGCCCACCTCCACCTGCTCCTCCGGGCTATCCTTACCCACCCCCTCCCCAGCAGAATGGCTTCTACCAGGGCCCTCCCCCTGCTGCTGCCAACATGGGCTACCCCTGTCCAACAGCCAATGCAGGTATAGAATTCAGTCTTTTGTAAGTTGGCATTTTTATTGTCAGTTTGTATGTAAGGTACCCACGACAAATGAGGTGTTTTTTGGTTGGTTCGTTTGTTCCCTAACCTTTTTCTGTATAATACTGTCTTTTTTAGTCCTTTCACAGTCAATAAATGAAATAGAGAATAAGCCAGTATATACTCCCAGGGCTTGTGTCTATATTGTGTTTTTATCTGAGTGCACTTGTGTGGCACTCCGAGCGCCGCTAGTTTAAAATCTCAACTTTTGCTCACTGTTGCTCCTTTTCAGGCAGCCAATCATACATTAGATGGGATTGGACTTATCACCCTGGTAACCAGGAAAATGGAGCAGAAGCTTGTTCTGGCTGTGTCTTGCTATCCTGAGCTTTATTATATGCCATAATAGAGACAGGAAAGAAATGAATGAAAGAAAGAACTGTGCTTTGCTCGAGCTGACGAGAAATTACGAAAGGAAATTTCTCCACCTGCTTTGTCCGCAGTTGTTTTAAGCTAATAGCAAATTGTTAGAAATTCTCCAGATATTGTTGTCATAGAAACAAAACCCACATGCATTATTTTTTTTTCTTGCAATGCACAAGCATAGATAAAAATGCCATGTAGACACAATCCCTTGGATGTGGACAGAATTTCATAGTTTTGAGCCTGCAGGTTATGTTTCTTTGCATGTGCATGCAGTGCACACATATTTGTTTTTTGTATACACGTTTTTTTGTCAAATGTCCTCATTGCACATAAGTAATAACCCTTGAGGCACAAATAATGCTGTGGTTTCTCTCCCTCTGCCAGAGTTTTGTTTTTTCCCTTGTTTCTCTTGTTTTTTTCTGTCTTTGCTGTGTAGCTAATTGCCCACACAGACTGTAACCTCCTCTGACTTTGAAACTCAATCTCTTTGAAATTTTTTTCTGTCTGTCTTTTTTCCAGGAATGTACCCATCTGGTTTTGACTACATGGCCCCACCTCCTCCCTACCCTGGGCCACCCCAAAATTGGGCTGCACCCCCCCAGAACTGGACAGCAACAGCACCACCACCTGCAGGTCTCTCTCTCTCTCTCTCTCTCTCTCTCTCTCTCTCTCTCTCCCTCTCCCCCCTCTTTTTCCCTCCCTTTCTTTCTATTTTTCCTCTCTGTATGTCTGTGTCACTGCACCCGTCAGATCTAATCTGTCTGCCTCAAAGTGAATCACTTCGAATCATGCCACCAAAAAAGGGGTGCTGATGTCTCATCCGCTTCACATCAAAATTACAGAGGAGAAACAATCTCCCCTCTCCATTCCCGTTCTCTCCTAGCACCTTGTGGATTTCAGTGAACAGTCTCACCCTGCACGTGGGGTGCGCTTGGTAACAGTGTGCTCAAATGCCAGTTTGCCATATCTGTATTTTAGAAAGAGCTTGAGTTGGACATTTGCTTCTCTGCATGCTCAGGGTATGCCACTGGATTTTTGTCCTGATAATTCCTGGAGCTGTCAGTTGTGGTTCTTCATATGACTAACACTGTGCTCCTCGCATCAGTTCTCCTTACAATGTTAGGAGCTGTAGCGTCTGTTCCTAAATATGTTCGGTGGTCATTGCTGTCTGTCTCAATCTCGCTGTCTTTGTCATGTCTCATTTTATGCACAGGTAACTCCAAAGCGGCTGAGGCAGCAGGCAGCGCGTATTACAATCCCAGCAACCCACACAATGTCTACATGCCCATGGTAAGCTGCTTTGCTTGTCCTCTCCTCAGTTAAACTTGTGTGCAAGTGAGTTCTCCTTTAATGGCGCTGTACAATTTTTTTTTTCCCTCTTTATTCCCATGCAGGAGCGACCTCCACCATATGCACCTTATCCAAACTCTCCTGACAAGAAACACAACTAAGGCTCAGGCACCATCACTTCAATCACTCTCCCCTCTCTCTTCCTCTGTATCTTAAATAAATTCGAAAGTAAGGACTATTGTTGGTGGATACCTACGTGACTGTAGAATACAGAATAGAAATTGCAAGTAATAGAGGGCTCTAGGATATCAGTAATAATTAAACAATTAATGAATAATATTTTGGATACTGGAATAACTTATAAAGCAATCACATCTTTAAATATTGCTTTCCTTTTTACTTAAGTTCATTTGGAGTGATTGACAATTCTGAGACTCGTAATTATAAACAATCTCAGCGATGGCATTTATTTTGTTCTGTCTAATAGCACGTTGTTAAGAGCTGAAAGGAGGAGGCATGTGGGGAATGTACTTTTTTCAGACAGATTTATCACCAAAACATTTTTAGCAATTTCTTGATTGCAGTTGTTGTAGTTATTAACAATAGCAGCTCCTGATATAAAAGGTAAAGTATTTTTGCAGTATCATTGAAGGTGCTGTGTGTTTCCTATCCAGTAGTTTTGAGTTGTTGTCCATGTACTCCACCAGAACTGGGTTGAATAGTGTCTAGTAACATGATATCTGACTGATTCTCACACTAGGATGAAAAGTTATAGTTTCCATTATATATAACCCGCATATTTGGGTGTTCTTGTACAACTTCAGTTGCATTACATTACAGTCTAAGTAATTCCATTCATTGTATGACCCGAATCTCAGTCATAGTTTAATATATGTAATGGAGGTTTTTGTTATGAAAAGGAGCAGTGTGTTGTTTGAAAAGGGGGGATCAGACAGCGTTCTTACATAACAAGTCTATGTATGTGCAATATTTCAACCTCACATTACAGGGTCATAGGTGACAGGCTGGGGTTACCTGAATGACCCTGTGCTCTACTCCTAGCTTCTATTGTATTCATGTATGCAAAGCCAAGCTGAAACCAGAACTCTACTCTTTGTGGAATTACACTAGTGTGGGGTTACAGGGCCAAGGCGTTACATTAAGGGCCCATCAGTGTTTTGCCTGTTGTTGAACTTCTGAATGAAAAGCATTTATTCCAGATTAAAGTGGAGTGAGGCGCCAACAAGCCGTGTAACTGCAACCCCCTCATTGTGCATCAGTTAACACCTGTTTGAAGGAGTATTTGCACACAGTTGCGCTGGATAGAGGATTTTTGGGGGTTGTTTTAGTTTGCTTGAATTAATCAAATGTCTGTATTTTAATATCTCTTTTGCAGTTCTTATTCCTCTTGCTGAAGTTTTTTCTGTCAATTAAAATCTAATAAATGAGTCAATTAGTGAATTTTGCATTTTGATATTTTTGACATTTATCTGATCTTTATGAGTTTTAAAGATGGAATTACATCAAATGTAATTTCATCCTCATTTGTTAAACCCAAGTCAAATTAAATCTGTGTTTTTTAACATTTAATCTATATAAATGCAGTCCATATACCATTATGTTTAGTCATTTCATTTAATCATTTATTTGTTATGTTAGTAGTCATTTTCCAAATTAGAGGCTTCACGTTGAGTCATTCACATGCACTTTTCAAGGCATGTGAAAGCCCACATGCTGTCTCGTGTCACACCTACTGAAGTCATTTCTTTTGAACACTGTGGAAATAGTTCAGTTGTACAGTACAACAGTTTGGACGGTTCCCGCTGTGCCTAACAGCATTTCACAAAACAAAGAAAGAAGACAGTTGTAATTATCCACACTCTTACTGAATAATATGTTTATTATGTTATCAAACACTATCAAACCTGGACGTTATTTTCACTCTTATCACAGAAAATCACACTGTACAGATGTATCTCGTAGCACAGTTTCAAGAGTCTGAATAAATAAAGATGGCATTGTCATGCACTAAAACACAAAATAGTCACTACACACAAATGAAAACGACCGCAAAGTTGATAACAACACCAATAGCAAGCTAGCTGATTTCCACTGACAACTGTTCACCCATTAATTCATAAAGTCTAGTCCTAATTTATGGCTCAACTCCTGTTTGTTTCCAGTTCCTGACTCAGGAAAAGGAAGTGTGCTTTTATCTACCATGTATCTAATGTTAATTCTATACATTTCTCTGCAGCCGCTGCTAAGTTGTAAACTAGATTAAAGATGTGCAAAGCCCTACTGTGTGCTCTTCAGGAAGATGAGAACTCTACAGGGACTTAATCGACCCTTTAGGGCAAACACGTAGTTCTAAAAGGAATGAAATGCAGATTCCAGTTACTTGGATAACAGTTTATCTAAAGGTCTTTAAAATCTGTTTTCCCTCGGCGCAGAGAACTGAACTCGGTCACAGTGCTACATCCTGTTTTCACATGAAAAGCCTGTGTGAAACATACTGCACAGGACTCCAACTAATGCTTTTACTTCTCAACACTACGTTGTCTAGAAGCCTTTACTCACTCAGAGCTAAAAGGAGTGGGTTTAAATTAGAAACGATCATAAAATGTGACAGTGAGGTGAGAAAATGCTACTGCGCTGATTGAATTTTAAACAGCTTGAACACCTAACTTCAGTGTAGCAGCTGTGCGTGTGACAAGCAGAAGATCAGATGGGTGAAGGCAACATGGGTAATCTCTATTTGTCCATTTGGGTTCAAAGGTCTATCAAGTGATCATATTGCTCTTACCAATCAAATACTGTTAGAGCTACAGGACTGTGAAAGGGTTGTTGAGGTTGAATAAAGAATTCAGCATGAGATTTGACTCAGAACGGCTCCTACGGCTCCTCCTGTAGAAACCACACCTCGTTGCGGCGTCCGTAAGGCTTGAGCGGTGGGTCGTAGCTACAGCAGAAGTACTGCTTGCGCTGAAAGGGCGCCGTCTCACCCAGGGTGCGCGTCAGACGCAAGGCCTCCGCTCGGTACTCGCTCTCCCCCGCAAAACCTCCAAACTGCCTGTAAACAAAAGGAGACATTTTTAATTAGGTGGATGATTTCGGTGTTAGTTTAATTGGGTGAACTATGTGGACTTTTCGCTGGATTTGCTGTCTCATAGCAATGGAACAGGGACCCAGAAGGCACACATGCACACTGATATTTCAAACAACATGCACCAATGAGGTCAAGTAGACCTGCCTTAGGACCTGTTCTACCATAATAGCCCTGCAGGAGACTGAATATATTAACGAAGACCTCGAAAAATATAATAGCTACTGCAGCATTTGGGTCGGGTGGGGTAACTGTGCTGCAAGTCGGTTTGAGAATTTACGCAGCATCTCAAATCAACGTGCATATTACTCTCTTAAACATGGGAGATGTATTGATGTCTTGTTCCATGTATATTTACGTCAACATTTTTAAACTAAACACTTTAAATGACACCTACAGAGCATAGACAGTCATGCCGGGCCGCTCCTCAATCCTGATGGCGGTGTCAGTAGGAGTGGGGGGGCTTTGCTGGTAGTTGGAGGGGATGCGGATGGCGACCATCAAACGGCGAGACAGAACACCGTCATTCCGTGGGTACACTGTGATGATGATGGGAGCTGCTGTGCCCATGGCCTCACCTTCGAAGATGAAGTATTAGATGGAGAGGGAGTTTAAAAAAAGGAGGGGGGGGGGGGGGGGGGGGGGGGGGGGGCATAGAGGGGACAGCAGAGAAACTCGACTATCCTCCCTAAAGAAAACTACCCACCTCTAAAGGTCAGGAATTGTGGGATTTTATGTGGAGGACATAATATCATTATGCAGATGCCAACAGAAAAAGGTTTTATCCAGACACAGTTAGTTACATGTTGCACATACAATGCCGACTATGCGCTGAGGTTTAGTTTTCATACTGCCCTTGTTGCCTGAGGTTATATCTCAGCTGGTTTGAATCAATACCAGGAATCCCAAGAGTAATGTGCCAAAATGAATGGTGCCACATCATCCCTTGAAAACTGGAAAATGCAGGCATACCGCAAGGTTCCATTCTGGGACCACAGTTCTTTTGCCCCTGCATTAATGAGCTAACAGACAGCTGTAAATAGGCTGGGTGCCAAATGTATGCTGATGATGCCATCATTTATATATGAACAACAGGCTGCAGGGTTACGGAACAGCCAAATGGTGGGCACAGTGGCTTCAAAGTCACTTCCTAAATGTGAACTGTGAAAAACCTTTTTCAGTGTGCTTTTCAATAACACAAAATATGTGATGATGTTATAACAACTATAGATCAGATGGAAATATAGAAAGCAAATGACTTCATATCCAGGTGTTGTCCTGGATTCACAATTAAAATTTGAAGCACATATCAGGAGACAGTCGAAGATCACCAAGACTCTCTTAATTGTTTCCAGCTTGCCTCCCAGCTGTATATACACATGTTGATTATATCGCATCTTTCTCATTGTGTAACCATTTGGTGCCAGACAACCAAATCAGCGATGAAGGCTGTCATGTCATTATACAAACAAACTTTGAAAATATTGGTTCAGAAGCCAATATAATGGCACTATTGTGTCGTTCAGAAAAAGTATAATTTGTAATGCTTTGACAATTGTATAAAATTTATAAAATACATTGCTAAGTATGTGAACAGCCTTGCCCCAGAACTAGTCAGTTTATTCCTTAAAAGCCTAAGGGACAGGAACTGCAAGATATCTATGGCTGGAAGTCCTGTATGCATTGCACTGGTTACATATTATTTAACTGTAACAATGTCTGCATGTATAGTCTCTGTCATATACATAAAGAAATAAATAAAAAATATTCATCTGGTGACCTAAAGTGTGAAACCATGACCTGAAAAGACATTAGTGTCTGAGCATCATTCAGATGCATCATCAAATAATAACTAAGCCATTAGTTAAACCAAAATTAGGAATAAGATTTTTAAAAAGCACACCAAGCCTAAATAATTTATTAGAAGGAATCACAAGAAATTTTAAAAAATGGTTATATAATATAACTCCATGAACAAAATCAGAAAGCTGAGAGGAGATTGTAATAGTTTTTTATTCTTTTATAGCCTGCAGAATTAGCCTCTCACTCAATAAAGAGTCAAAATTAGTCATAAAAAAAGATGAGTCCAAGATAATAAAAAAAAGCTTGTATTTTAATGACTCACCTTTAACTGTTGGTTTGGTGTCTCTCTTCTCTGTGGCCTTCATCGGATTATGAAAGTCTGTCTATTACTTTACATAAATCAGTACCGTTCATTCAAACTTTTCTGTATCATCTATGTCACATCAATGTATCTTATTAGCTTCGGAGAGGAATAGGAAAGATATCAGAGGCAGTTCACGAGCCAAACTAGGTCCTATAGTGTTAGTGAACGTATCTTCCAGGAAGGTTGATTTTCAGATGGCCTACCTTGTTCATTGCTCCCGCCGATGTACATAAGCAGCTTCCTCACCAGCTCGCCTGTCACTTGGTCGAAGGTTCGTCCCTCAGAGGACACAGCAGCGTATTTGGCCCCATCGTACCGCCGCACTTCAAAGCTAACTCCATCCTACAGGGGAGGAAAGGGAAATCAGCAGGCCAGCCACAGCTACACACATGCGTAAATCACTTTGTTGCACATACAGTCCACCCACACACAAACAAACACGCACACAAACCACACACAAAGTCGGTTGCTCGCTTCCTGGGGAGCTGCTGATCTCAGATATGATTTACCTCTCACACACTGATGCTGGCAATCTCCTCCATACGACCAAAGCCTTGAACTGGCAGGGTTTACACTTGGAGGGGTTCAGTGTGTGTGTGTGTGTGTGTGCGTGCGTGTATGTGTGACTGCACACATGTGGGTGTGGGAAACCAATGTGGACAGCCAAATAATGAGATGTAGATGAAACATATTTACACAGATTCGATTTCATTTCTTCTTCTGCTCTGCAGTGTTCAGTCAGCCTACAGAGAATAATGGCCAAGAGATGCACAGTCTTACATAACAGCACACACACACACACACACACACACACACACACACTTGCCCCCACCCCGAGACACACAGCGTTAATATGATGCAACAGTTTTGCATTAAATATGATTAAGTGGGGCTAATGTGGAGCACAGTCACTCGACTACGCTGCTGAGCAATAACTTTAATAGGTTTTGAAGGAATCTGGTCACTGCAGAGACTGTGAAGCAGGTTTCAAATACAGCTGCTCATACCACTAATGTGATTATGCTGTGTGGCATTTTAATAGTGTCTGGCTGTGTGTGCGTGTGTGTGTATGTGTGTATAATGTTGTTAAGCACTGGAATTTAATTTCATAATGTCATTGTCATTCGTTCTCCTCAAAATGATCGCCATCGATCTGCGAGAAGCTACTGTAAAATATACAGCTCATTATTTTGCAGCTGATGAGATTTATCCAACGCCATACAAGCAGGGAAAAAATAATTCCACTGCGTGTTCTCATTCTTGCGTGGACTTTTGTGTGATATTTTCTCTTCCCTGGGGGAAAACTCTAATCCAAAAATATGCTGCGGATGATTTCGTCTTCATATTGTGCGTGTGAATTTGCGAATCTTGGCCTCTTTACAAGTCGCAGGGTATTTACATGTCGTCCGATTGCTGTCTGATACTAACAACTTTCAACCACCCCACCCCAGTGAAAAACCTGTAATTTCCTCAGCACATACAAGATAACACTATGTTATCATGAAGCCCTAACTTGTGACAGGTGCCCAGGCTCCTGCATAGTAATTACAAGGGTTCTGCTCTGTATGGCTTGTCGGTGGGACCACCATTAACATTGTGTACTGGTGACATACGAAGGAAGAAGAGCCTGACTTCAGTTGAGCAGTGCAATTAATTTGTCTGTCATGTGTCAGCAGTTGCGTGCATGTGTGTGTTCAGCTGCTGTCTTATGCCAACCTATACAGTGATAATTACTCTGTGCCAGAACAGAGCACTCAGAAGGTGTTATCAACACTGCCACTGTTAAACTGCCTTGTCATTTCATGTTGTGTGAAAATAATCTTCCGCATTCATTAGCAAACTTCGAACTGAACTCCACCTATATGTTGCCGTGCTGTGGATGCGTGCATGCGTGCGTGCGCACAGGTATGTGTGTATTCCATGCCAGGCAGCTCCTCTGTATTCTGTGTCAGTTTTAATTAAGGGTGTAAGGTGTCAGAGTCAGGCGGGCGCTCCGCAAGATCAGGTGACGAGCTCTGATTTCAGTGCCTGCCGTTTAAAGAAGTCAGTCAAGTCCAGAGATTTGATGAAGCTTGAGCTCGGACTTTTCAAGCCTCGGACACCTTGCTGCATTTAGATCAGCAATATAAATGACTGATCACTCGTCACCGGTCCACTTTTCTGCAAATCACAATGAAATGCAAACCTGTTCTTTAAGAGCTTTACAGCTAAAAATTGTGTTCTTTTCCAAGTTCAAATGTGAGTATTTCTGAATGAAATCATGAAAACGCAGTTATTTGTACACATGCTGCTGGCTTTAACTGTCTTTTGTGAATTTCAGCCTTGGTGTCAGGACAGATCTGCCTTCATGTCTGTGGGTAAATATGTCAGTTTGGGTCATCTGAGTCCAGGCCTGCCTGGTCATTTGGGCAGCTGGACGTCCTCTTTGTCTCAGCCCGTCCGCCTTTGTGTCCCTCTCAAATGTTAGCTGCTATTCAAAGATAAACACACAAAGCCACTTTCAAAACCTCTTGTCAACCGTGATGTTACATGGATACACGCACATTTACAGTAGTGCGCTGTGGGTCAACAGGGCACCAGAGAAGGACCTCGAAATGACTGTTAGGCACTGCTTCAGTAAACAATACACATCACTGAGTTTACTCCAGTCTTTGAGGAGCATGCATACATTAAATATTGGCAAACATAACATATACATAAACATAACAAGGGGGTGGGGGTGGGGTGTTGACATGGAAAGGGCATGCCCTTCCTCCCCTATCATTGTCGTCATCAGCCATGGTCCGTGTATCAGTGCGCACACCCAATCCATAGCCGAGCTCATGGCTTGACCACAAACACGTGTGATCTGCGTCCTCTTCCAGGCCAGGGTCAGTTAGCTCGTGCCCTGTGGTTTCACGCGCGCGCGCGGTGCGCTCTCTTCCTCACACACATCAGACACACGTGCACCTACTGTACAATGTCATAATGGACAGAAAAGGCTCCACAATGAATGGGGACCTTGAAAACCTCCCTGGCTTTAGTCTAGAGCGCGTTGTTGTTTTAAGGTTCCACAGAAGTCAGCATCACCATCTTTATTCATGTGTGCCTTGTTGATTGGCGGAGGACCTCCAGCTGGTTTGCCCCTTCGCCCCACACTGCGGCTCAGCGGGCATCCTTATAGGTCACAAGCAATTAACTGCCAGGCTGTTATTCAAGGTTACAGGGGTTGTGATAACAGCGGGGAAAACGCAGCAAAGACAATAACCATTCTAAACAAAACTGCCCTAACCTAGTTAGTGTTAAGAGGTGGATCAAATATTTATGGAAACAGAAGGGGAGAGCGCGCACCTTTCCAGCACAGCAGGGTAACCGTGCGTCATCATAGCTGCGTGAAGCCACGGGGAGAGGCGCGCAGGAAATTGCAGAAGTTTGAGACTTATCACAGGGGTGAAGTTGTTTGTGTGGCAGGTGTCGTCGCACTGCTTACCTTCGTCTCACTGCTCAGCAGCTTATACTCCGTCTCCTCGGTGTTCCCGAAGAGCGAATTCTTGATCATGCCAAACATTTCGCTGCGGCCAGGTCACCTCTCCTCTCTCCGCTCCTTTGCCTTGTTATTTGTCCTCCCTGTCGTCCTTGTGCCTTTTCTTTTGTTTTGTTGTTTTTCTTCAAAACAACTTTCTCTCTCAGCTGACAGCTCCCTTGTGTGGTCGTCCTCAAGTCCTGGAAAAACCTTGTAAGCAAGAGGTTAACTTCTCGCTGTCATCCAGATGCTCCAAGGCGCAAATTCTCCTCCGGCGAAGAGTGCGCGCCTTGTTCCAGTGAGCAGAGTTCTCCTCAAAAGATGCTTTTTTTTCTTTTGGAGACAGAAGTTGCAGATGCTGACTCGTCGTCCCTTTGCTGAACCAAGGAATGAACAAATCAGCCTCCACTCTGACGGGTGGAGTGTCTCCGCCCTCCTCCTCTCCTCCTCCGGTCTCAGTTTTTCCTCTTACCAGCTTGACGCTCACTTACATCACCACCTTTCACTCCTAAACGTTTAAGTTCAGTAAAAGCGAGGCATCAAGATTACAGCATGGGGCTAATTTTCCACGACTTATTACCCCCAGATGAGTCCAGCTTGCACTGACATTAAAAATACATAGATTTACATGGCTAATTTCCTGATATGAGGTGCAGCATCATGGACTACAGGGAGTCTCCTCCTCCAAGTCTACCACCCAAAACAGAGTAACCTTTGGTGCCAGTCAGCTTTTGTTAGGCTTTTTCTCTCATTCTGTTTGCCACGGCTGTCTGTTCCAGGATGCATAAAACAGTGGGGCGTAAAGAAACACATTTACACGCTGCCGTTTGTGCAGTATAAATTTTGACACAAGCCGTTGGTTTGTCAGTATGCATTGGACTTTCCTTCCACGGCTGAGTGTGTGTTAGTCTGGGGCAGCGCATGGGTGCACGTCTCCCTGCCTGTGTCACTGTGAGTTGTTTGCTTTAGGGTTAGTCTATTTAAATTCACACTGAAGGCAATGTTAGTCACCACTGGGGAGTAAAAGGAAACAGGAAGGGTTTATTTAATGAAAAAAAGAGAAAAAAAAAAGTGGGATGGATAACACTGGGCCAGAAAAGCTGAGGTATACTGTGTGAGAGAGCTGTGGACAGAGAGAGGAGACAGGATCCCATCTAGCTGACACACTGTACACAAACTGTACACAGCGGACAAGTCACTGGGGCAACAAAATGTAATTTATATAAAAGTGTATTTCATTATATCATTTAGTGTCCCAGAGCTTGTGATTCAGATTTTTAGGACGCAGCTTGCTGTGTTGTTGAGCAATTATTTCAGTCTCTCGGGCACTGTTGACCAGGGTTTCCTTGCTAATCACTGCTCCTCCTCAGTTTCCCCATGTTTGGCATGTAATGTGATAATGTTTGACACTTTTCCTCTTGTTCTGTTACATAATGTTGCAGTGAGTGCTTCTAAAGCACAAGGCAACTACATTCTGGCCTCTTTGTACCTGCTGGGCTGCCTCAAGTTGCCTTGAAACCTCACTTACAAAACAGTGACTGTCAACAGCTGATAATAACCGACCACTCACTGCAACTCAACTATACGACTTTGACCGTTTTATAGCTGAGGTTAAGTCATACTATACTCTGAAATGTCTCACACATCCTCTGCACAAGTATAACTTCTGCATCAGCAACAAAAACTGAAAGACCTTGGATGGGATATTTGCTTAACTCCCCTACAGTTTCAACAATGCCCACAGAGCTGAATCGATGTCTCAGCAAAGGTTGTCCACTGTATGCTTCATCAAGTTGGTGCATATTGCATTAAACTGTACATATGGTCCTGCTTGTTTTGTACCATTGGACTTGTCCACTGAGGCATAGTGGGGTTTTTTTGTTGTTGTTGTTGTTTTTTTTGGCAGTTGTTGTCCACCCTCATGCTCTTAATGAGTGTACGTTGGGGTGGACAACAACTGCCAAAAAAAACAACAACAACAACAAAAAAACCCCACTATGCCTCAGTGGACAAGTCCAATGGTACAAAACTGCACAGAATCCCTCAGTTGTGCAAATTGCAGTGATACACAAGCACAGAGAACGCATACCAGTCTCTAACATTTTAATGGGACAAATGAATCAAAGTGAAAATGTACTTACAGTCCTTTTGACTTGTAGCTATTGCTTTTTAACAGTTAGGAAAATTGCCAAAAAACAAATAAACGCATGTGTGGATACACTGAACGGTGTATCATATTTACAGATTTGTAACCATAGCATGTATTTTCACAGTTGCTTCAAACACTCTCAGGTCAGATTATTATAATATTTCATCCCCTTGAACATTAGTAGAACAACACAACAGTAATAAGTGAAGGATCTCAAAGCAGTCCACGATGGCACAATGTCCAGTCTGCCAGACTCCAGTCAAATATTTATCCCTTTGGAGTTTACATGAGGTGAAACAGCCACAGACAAGTCATTTCTGAAGGGTGTCAAGATTTTCTTTCAGTGTCGTGTTGCACCCTCCCAAGTCCTTACTTCTCCCAGCCTTTACCTCCTGGCTGAGTGGGCAACCTGAGCCCCACTAGACCAGCCACTTCTTCTGGGCTGCGCTCTCCCTTGCCATGGTAAAGGTTGTGCAGGAGCAGGTGGTTCCTGGTAGATGCCAGCAAACACAGGTATGTGTGAGAGTCATGGTGTGCCTCCTGCTGAGCACGGCAGTACCTTTCTCCTGTTACCTGCAAGAGGGTAAAGGAGAGAAAAGATTAGAGAAGATCTAATGATAAACCAGGTCATAACATAATGGCACCACACTAACGGTGGCTGCCAAATGGCCAGTTCCTGTAAACGGTACTGTCTTTTTACCTTGTGCACTTTCATGAACATTTTTCTCCACAATGAGAAAAATGTGATCAAATATATGTTTATGAAGAAATGCCTTAAGGTCTAGCGGGTGGACAGCATGGTGTTTGCAATGACTCCAGTCACAGACAGTAAACATGAACAGATGTGTCTATATCACAAGATTTACTGCCAGAATATATTTTCTCTTCATCAACTGTAGCAGCTACAGTAAGGACTGTAAGCATTTGGTCCAGTCCCTATAGAGTTTCATATTTACATTACAACGCCTTTGGGTCTTTTAGAGATGGGACAAATACACATTGACATGCAAGAGTCGCTCCAAGCTATTTTGCTTCAATGACTGCACATGCATTCAACCACCCCGGTGAGCCATGTTCTCTCAAGCATAAACAAAACAAGCTTTAAGCCTGTATGTTTTATAAACCTTCCCATTAGAACAAGCAGTTCTGCTGCGTTTGGGTAAACAGAGAAATAAACGGAATCACAAGCGCTGAGATGGACATGGTTACAAACAGACTAACAGCATACGTTTAATGTGAGAGTAGTTATACATGTTAATAACAAAAAAAAAAAAATGTTGAATTTAGGGCTACCCCTGACTGAAGAAACTCTGTCGACTAACGATCCAGGGATGTCTGTGCCAAATCGATAAGTGGGTTTAAAAAACAACAAAATGTGTTTATGAGCCTGTGTGGATGAATGTAGTCATACAGGACTAAAAGCTCATTTCAGATACAAACATTTTAACATTGTGAATGAATTAATTTGGATTTAATCAATTTATTGAACTTTCCTGGAGGATTCATATCACACACTCGAACATTAAGTGAATGTTTCCGTTAATTTGGATTCACAATAACGCAGAGGTCAATCGTCTGTAGCATGTTGCACTCTGCTGTGCGCATACTACACTCAGATTCTCTCGTTAATTCATTGTTAGACTGAGAGAGTACTTCATCCCCAGCGTCTCAACACTGAGCTATGCTAGGGCTAGTTAGCTGCTGGCTAATGCTAGCGCGTCCTTTTGCTTCAGTCACCTTGCGTTGAACTGTTATTTGTAAGTAGTACAAAGTTTGCAATGATTACACTCCAGTGTCACGCTGGGTATTGACTCTAGCCTCACTTTTGGAAACAGATGAATGGCGAAAATTGTTTTCACTTCAATAGCAAAACGGTAACATTATCATTGAAGAGTAACCTTAATCAGGCTAGCTAACGCTAGCCACGCACTTCCCATGCAGTTTATAAAGGTAGTTAGCTGGCTAACTTAGCTAACCTTAGCCGAAACGCAGTTGGTGGGGAAACTCGCCTTATTCTTACGAAACTGGTCCATAACATAGTTGTAGGCCAGTGACTTTTTGTAACTTGGTCCCTGGACGGCACGTAATTCTTTCAGTATTCCTCTGCAGACTCGTAGCGGTGATGACAGCGTCGCCATCTCTGCACGGTGTTGTGACTGTGCGGCGCATGAAGCCAGGCAGACTCAATCTACCACCGCACAGTCGATCAGATTAAAGTATATCGACCACAAGGCGGCGATATGTCACAATAATAAGTTCACGACCTCATATGATTCTTCTTCCGAACAGACATTTCCCTGCAACATTAATAAGGTAACGTGGATGTAATTTAAAAATCTACACACAGAGTCAGTCTGTAAATGAATGTCTAAACGTGCAGCATAAAGGACTAATGCATAACCAGTGTTTTGTGTGTATTTGCAACCCAGCGTTCATCAAATTACTTCTGCTACTTAAGCTGAGCTTTGTGCCCCGGTTTGAGAATGTTGCTGTCTGGTTGACATAGAATGAAAACAGTGTAAGAAGCCAACAGCGCTGTTTTCCATCTGTCCGAGCCTCAGTAGCTCTCCTGAAGCAGGTGGCAGTGGTTATACTGAGAGCTCACACACAGGTGCAAAAGTACATAATTAGGAAAAGAACATGTACGCTCAGCAACTTCCATGGACACAGACGGTGGGAAGAAACTGACATTGATCAGCACAATTGTCCAGTAATTGTGCTTTAGCCATTTGTTGTATTTCCAAATCCAGGTTTGCAGATGTCTGAAGCTTGGAGAAAGGTCAAGCAGAGACTGCTGAGTGGGTCAAGGAACCACAGTGCTGCAATAAGAGCTGGTCCCCGGTCACGCCTGAAGCCTCCTTCACATGGATTCCACCTTCAGCTTCACTGTAAGGTCATTTCTCAACGTTGAACAGTCAGCCATACACACCCCACCCGCCACAGTGAACACAACTGTGTGAGTGTGATCGTGGGTTAAGTGATTACTGTCTGATAAACGGGTCAGCAGAGGAGACAGAGGGGACTGTGGAGGTTTCTAATCATATTTTCTTTCAGGATCTGTCGGCATCGCTCCGTCTCCCTCTGCCTCTCCCTCCCTTTGCTATAAATAACAACTTTAAACACAGATGGAACAAAAGTATACATGCGCTGCAGTCTCGGCTGTGGAAATGTATTGAAAACAACTTATTCCCTGAAGAGAAGGAAACAAAACAATGTGGTTAACCTCACACTCTTTTGAGTTCGAGCTTGCCTGTTGTATACGACGGCGTGTCTTTGCGTGCATCCTGTCATTCCTGATTGCAGAAACAGGTTAAAGCAGACAAAACGTTTGACGACGGGAGTGTTTCAACAGAGGCGCAACCACTGTGGAGATCTCCAGCTTTGATTTGGACATTTGGGAGCGATCATCTGTCACCATAGCAACACTGAGTTTAGCTTAGGGCATAATGCAGAGGAAAGGATCAGTGTGTTTTCACCACGCCGCAGACGCGAACACGAATTCCTTCAGTTTGCTTTGGCTGTTTTTCCACGAGGGGAGCGTGTTGCATAGAAGATAACAGCTCTTCGTCGTGCAGAGATGGTAAACAGTGCTTTCAGAGTAACAGGAAGCCCCCCCCCCCACATATTAAAAATGGAACACTGTGCAGTAATAATGTCGTGCAGTTGGAGCGACGCGCCGCAAAATTTAGGCTGCGGAGCTGTCCCGACAGGCTCAGACGCCAGGTGTTGTCCTGAAGGCAGGTCACTGATCTGGCTGCTCCAAAGCTGTACTCTCAGTGTTTCCAGCCGTTTGAGCTTGTGTATTGATGATTGACTCTAGGGGGAGCCAGTCTCTTATCAGTTTCACACACCGGTTTGGTTCCTCGACATTTGTTGGAAGGCACCCCTCTCCCCCTCCTCCCCACCTCTCTCTCTCTCTCTCTCTCTCCCTCTCACTCTTTCAATGAATACTAATGCAGCGAGTGGGCCCACCTCCCTTCCTCCCATCTTTTCGCAGGGATGGGCGGGAGAGGGGAGACAGAGAAATTCCAGCTCAGTATCCTTCCTCATGAGGCAGGCAGTGCTTGACTAGCAGCAGCCCCAATGCCTTTTTTTTTTCCTCCCACTGGGCAACATTGGTGATACTGTGCGTTGCTGCTGCAACAATGTCCAACCTGTGTGAGTGGCACGTGATAGCAGACCAGAGTTGAGGGGGAGAGGAAAGGACATCAGTGCCTGCTTTTTGTCATCTGGATGGGAAGTCTTTTTTGGGAGGAGAGGCAGAAGAAAGCAGAAGGCAGCCGGGGAAGGGGAACAACTGGCAACAGCCAATCCCCCCTTCCACATATAGACTGGAGACAACGGAGGCCACTGGAGTATTTGCTTTTATCTTTCGTTTTTTGTTCTTTTTTTTCCTCATCGCGCTGCTGGGAGGTGCTTTACCTTTTCATTTGCTTGCTCTCTCGGTCCTCTGTCTTCTCATCTATTTCGCCATTTACCTGGTCAACAATTTCTTCTATTTATGAGCCAGACAAGGAGGGAGAGAGAGAGGCAGAGAGACAGAGAAAAAGAGAAAGAGAAAGAGGAGGGGGATTTTTTTTGGCCCCCTTTATTCTCTTCCCCCCCCCCTTCATTCATTCTCCCTTCCCTCTCCATCGCTATCACTTCCAGCCCTTTCTATCCCCGTGCAGCCCACGCTCCCTCCTCCCTCCACCGCCTCCCTCCTCCTCCTCCTCCTCCCCACCACCACTCCACTCACTGTCCACCCCTAACTTTGGCTACTTTTTCACTCCACCACTGTTTTAATTTCTTTACTTTAGAGACATTTTAATTGGCTTGCTTGTATTTTCTCTTTATACCTTTTTCACTTTTGTACCTTTTCCTATTTCCTATTTCCCCCTTCTCTTTTTTCCTCCTACCATCCTATGCATCTTTTTTGGGCGATTCTTAATTCTAACTATAGGTAGGTCTATTTAGTGTTTAGTGTCTGTCTCAAAGTCTTTGTTCCTTTCTCTGTGTATGCGAGGTGTTTTGTGTGGGGTGCACATATATCAAGCACGTCTTGACACGCACACACGCACACACACACACACACACACACACTGGCCTACACCTAGCTTTGGTCTAACCATGGCTCCCCTCCCATCCGGCTCTCAGCTGATTCTTGCCTCATGCCATGTCATCCTCACGTCACTCCCCCCTTTGCATACTACAATCTGTGTTTTCTGACTTTCTTTTTTGTTCTCCTCAACCAAAACCACAGTGACTCATCAAGCAAGCACCCTCTCCAGCCGTCATCATGGAATACACATTCTGACCGCCGCGCCACGACCATGTTGTTGCACAAAAGTCTGTCCTTCCATTAACACGTCTGAAAATGCCCCTTTTGTCACACACCGTCCTCCTCACATGTCCTTTTGTTCGCCATCGCTCACGCTGAGAGACAGACTCCACGTCGGCTCTGTCAGCTCGAACGTGCATTACTGTGGCGCCGAGGTGCGTTTTAAGTTTGCTCGCTCCATGTTCATCAGGCGAAGGTCAAACCGAGCGAAGGCCTAATTCATCAGCGACAAAGCGTTTTTCTAAGCCAGCACTGGTCCGTTCTGTCGGGGTGTCATCTGTGTTTATACACTGCTCTGCCTCCTTCTTTCTCTCTGCCCTCTTTTCCTCTCTCTCTCTCTCTCTCTCTCTCTCTCTCTCCCCCCCATCTTTCTGAACTGACTCTCATTCTCGCAGACAGACACACACAAGCACTCAAAGAGAATGGACTAGAAACAAAACTGGCTTTATCATCCAGAGGATTTTTTCCCCTTTTTTTCCTCCACCATAATTTTCACTTTTTTTCCCCACTCACTTTGCTTCCAGCCTCATTCTCTGTAATCACCTCTTCCTGCATCTTTTTTTCCCCTTCCATCACTTCCACCCTCTCACCCCCTCTGAATCGATCCACTTATTGATTTATCTGTTGTTCCATTTTGTTTTGTTTCATTTGCTGTCTACAAAATTTCATGTCCGACCACTCACACGTCATTGCCTCGCTTGCATCAGAGAGGAGTTGCTTTTCATCTTGCACGTTGGTGATGTAATCCATCAACTCGACTACTTCCATTTATTGAAATGCAAGGGGCAGATTATTCACGAATACTCTGCATTTTAGAAAAGTAGAAGGTAGGGTGGCTGGAAAGAATGAAGCCGGCTGCAAAGTAACTGAATAATTTGGTGTGTGTGTGGCTGTGTGTGGTGTGTGAGCTACAGAGAGGCACAGCAGCAGACAGATGCATAGCAAAGTGAAGCAAACCACACAACTCATTTCCTCGTTTCATCTCCTTTTTTTATATTTCCACTTTTTTCCTGAAGGAGATTTAATGGCTCTCCTCGTCATTACGTGAAGATAATGGGAAGTGGGACTTTTGAGCAACCGTCACCATGATAAAGGCACTCTGGATTTAGCTGTTTTCCTGTGGAATTACCCTTTAAATCCTGGATTTGATTCCAAATGAAAACAATAATTAACAATTAATCAAAACTGTCCTAAATTCTGGACTTTTTTTTTTTAACTCTCTTTTTGTAATGGACTGAAGCAGATTTCAATATTTCTTTTTCAACTATTGAATCTTAATGGGATTTCACTAACGCGGATTAAAGACTCAAGCAACATCTTTGTCTATTAGTTGATGTAATAGCCACGATTCTTGCAATTTCTCCAGCCTACAAAATTGATTAAATTCAATATTTTCTAATGTTGAGGGTTAAATAGGTGAGTACGGTGCTTTGGATCCACACATGCTGTTGCTGTTGCATGTTTTGGATGATGATTAATTGATGTGGAGATTCATCTAGATGTTTTTTGCCATTAACCCACTATTTTTGCATGCGTGTGTGCGGGTGTGCACACACGTCCTGGATGTGTGTGTGTGTACTGTTCGAGGGTTAGGTAGAAATTAAATGGCTATTGGCGGATTATCAGAGATCAGTAATTTCCCTCACACTTCACCACCATTTATCCTTTGTAGTCCCCCCTGTGAGCCTTTAATTCTCTTTCTGATACATTTCATCCATGTGAAATAAAATCATTTGGCCTGATATTGTCTTCACATGCTGAAATGAATCTCCATGCTTCATCCTGGTCTGGTACTTATTAGCCCCTCTCCACCTGATGAAGTAGCCACTTCACCTGTCCAGTGCTGCACACTCTTATTTAAAGCAGAGAAGCGTGTGTGTGTGTGTGTGTGTGTGTGTGTGTGTGTGTGTGTGTGTGTGTGTGTGTGTGTGTGGGCCAGCATGAGAGAAATATATAGTTAGATCAATAAAGTAATCTGCATGAAGAGACAGACTACATTCCCCTTTTCGCAATACAATTATTTTTATCTGCTGTTATTTCAATGAAACACAAAGTGCTTCACGGTAGCAGAAAGACAGTATATCTCACATCTCCTGGTGGCGTGTGTTAGAATGAAACCTTGAGTGTACGTCTGCAGTAAAATGCTCATTCACACCCTATTTCTCTCTTACACACACACACACACACACACGCAGACATCAATCCATCACAGGCACAGCGACGATTGACCCCTTTTCTCTGATTAACTTTCCTATCATTTAGCTGACAGTAGTTTGGATTTACACCAAGTGTGTGTGTGTGTGTGTGTGCATGTGCCCGCACACATGGTGCACAGTCAAGGTTACATACCTTTGAAACCCACCTGGGACCTGCTCTCATAACCCGGGACCATTACCCATTCTGCTCAGCGCTCTTGGCACACATGTGACCCCTGTAGCCTATCTACAGATGGGCACTTAAGCCCAGGTAGTGTGTCAAAGCTGTCACAGCTGCCACGCTGCAAAATGGACGTCTCGGGCGCCTCTGACACATGGCTCGTTGTCTTTTTGCCGTAATGATCGCCAGCATAGTGCATGTCAGGCGAGGCTTGCTTCTCGCCGTCTTGCTTTGACGATGTGGTGGAGGGAGGCAGGAGGAAAATGGATGGTGATGTGAGCGTTATGCACCCTAGTTGATCCAGCTGATGTTGACTAGTTGTTACGCAGAGGATGCTGAGAACGCTTTAACCGGCCCTTTAGAGCGTAGCCGGTGATGGAATGAGCAGACACCATACAAGTGAACGGTTTGGAAGGTGGATTCAGCTAAACATCACTAGCACGCAAAATATAGAGGTGATTTGTCTGGCGTAGCTTTTTTTTTTTGTCAAGTTCTGGATGACGTTGGGGATCACGAAAGACGAGAATAGATCCTTCCTGCTTTTTCCGAATGAATCACAAGTTTCATCACGGAGTCACCTTGGAAAGCAGCGTCATATTCCTGCCGAACACGACGCCGCAGTTAATGTGTGATCTTTTGTGCCATTCTCAGAATTAAAGTCTGCCCTCGCGCTCAATGAGTAACGTTTGTCTGAATATCGCCGCCGAATTTTGCTGAACGACAACCCAGTTGTGTTTGGTGACCGGGGCGCTGCTGCATATTTCAAGCTCCCTGTCAATTTTTAGTGTCTGAGAACTGTTTGATGCCAGGGGCTTACATGAAAAAGAAGTCTGCCAGAAGTCTCCGAACGGAGCTTAAGAGATTTCATAGGCACCGTGTTTGCAGTCGTCATTGATAAACAGGCCAGGAGAGGAGACAGCAGGGGCTAAGGAGATTCATAATCCTTTCCCCTCTTCCTACTGATTCTCTCTCTGTCTCTCTTTCTCGCCATGTGCTAGCTAATGAGAAGACAGTACGACTCCTGTGTCTGGCTCTGAGCATCGCATCTGCCTTCATGAAACCAGCAATAACCCTCTGTTAGATATTTTATCGTCACGTAACTCCAGGGTTTGCATCGTTCCGAAGCGGTGCTGTGTGCACCAGAGGTCAAACCGTAGCTCTTGGCCTCCAGAGCGTGGTACCAGCCAACACCTCAGGTTCAGATTGCGCGATGCTCACCTCGTCCATCATCAGGCCCAATGAGCGAATCCGTCCGCGGAGCCCCAATGCGAACCCCGTAGTTGAATGCCGCTCGGCCATTAGAGAGCAAGCGGGAAGCCTATGTGGGACGACTTAAAAAGTGCGTCTCGATTTTATTGGCAGCGTACTCACTTCAAGCGAGCGGAATATGGGTCATGATCTGATATAAAAAGGCTATTCAATAATTCATCGGCGCTGATTAAGAGGACTTGTATCGACGCAGACCCTGTCCGTGAGGAGGGATGCGAGTACACAGATTGCACAGAAAAGCAACATTTAGGCCCCTTTGTGGGATTAGTATAAGCTAAGAAACAAGCTGAAGCAGCCTGGGCGTTTCAAGTGAGCAGCGTAGGCCCCCTTTGATGTCTTAATCTACCGTACGTTCGCCCCTTCCTCTCATGTGTCGGCCGCGAAGTGGTTGCACATGTGACGGGGTGTGTTCGCCTGTGATTACATGTTGCTGCGAGTGTGTGTGCGCATTGTGTGACTTTGTGTGCGGCCCATCGATCTATTAAATATGAAAAGTGCAATCTGTTACCCCGCAGAGACTGCTTTATTATTCATCGACATATTTCAATTAATCATTTATTTACCTAAAGTATGGCTCACACTCTCCCCTTTGATTCAGACACTCATATGGACTTGTGCGTGTGTGTAGTGTTCATGATATATGAGTTATGCATAATCTGGATTAATAGAAGCTATTTATTATTCTTCTGATCTACTACGTACTGTTGTTGGGGGGTAGTTTGGGATGAAGGCAGAGACAATTTAGTACTACAGCACATTTGGAAGAAATGTATTATTTATCATGCTGGGCTGGATTCTTCTCAAATCAGACTGTTTAATCCCCTGCAAAACTGCACCAACACACACATACGGATGCACACACACACACACACACACAAAAGGAGATGTGAGATGCATTTAAACAAATTAAGGAGAGAGATGTATTGTTTTTATAGAACAGTAATGGCCTTCAGAGTGGATTTGGATTGTAAGCAACACAGCGCTGTATTCAGATAACCGTGTGTGTAAGACCCTCCTCATTCCATTTTAGCTTATTAATTCAAAGGGGAGCAGGTCAGAGGTCAAAGCGCAGTATGGCTTTATTAGAGTCAGTCTGACTGCGACCTGCTTCTAACCCTCTGTCCTCCCTGTTCCCTCTGCAATAACAGTCTGGCGGACGTCAGAAAAACAAGCGGCGGCAAACATCTCTTCGGAGGAGCGAAGGGGAGAACAGAAGCGAAGCTGCTCCTGTGGAGTACAATTACCTCGAAATTGCTGCTTTACCCTCTTGACCCGTCGCGGATTTCACCTGAAACTGCTGTGAGTACCCGCTTCCAAGCCCCTTGTTCGCAATCATCACTGAAAGGATCGCGATGCGCGGAGGAAGTAAATGCTCGGCGGCGACGCCTCAGTTCGGATCTCGCCTCCTCGTTCGTGGACATGTGTATTCGTTTCAACAAAACCACACACGCCTAATGAGGCGTTCTGGTAGAGAGGTGCACTTCAGTGAATCACGAAGACTTAAACACATTTGTTATATAAAGTGCAGCTGGTTAGAGCAGAAATACCTGCTGGTGGGGTCTCCTCTTCTGAGTTAATTGAACTCATCTTTCTATTAATTGGCTAATGACGTCGACAGATGGTGTCATTCCAGCTGATTAGTTCTGCCTCTTCAGAAGAAATGGATTTTAAGTCAACAGTTTCAGGTTTCGGCAGCTTCGTTTACATGCACAAAACATTCCAGTTTTTGCCTTTATCCCGAAAAAGACAATATTAAGGTGCATACATAGCTAATAAAATGTGCGTTTTCTGATTAACGTAGCGATGATCATCACTTGTTGCAATAGTTGCACACGTCCAAAAACCTGTTGATATCCAGGTCTTTGATGCTGTTTAAAAGTGGGTGCGTGCATCTCTACCCCAGCCTTGCAAACTTTAAACAGGCAAGAGGCCGTGTATTGCAAACTGCGATAAAAAACTATATTCAGAACAATAGTGGAATATTAGTGTGCATGTACGCGTAGTCACTGTGTCTAGAGTCTTTCTTCCATTTTCCAAGTTTAACAGTGATGCTTTCACTTCCTTTAATAACTTTCTGTCTTACAATCATTGAAGTCCATTCTGTATTGCGATTGCATGGTGGGAGAGAGCGGACGCCTAATTGTTCCTACAGAAACTCAAAATTGGAATGCTTTAGGATAAAGTAGCTGCTGCCAATCAGTGATGACATTGTCCTTGTCTCTTGTGTTGACTGCAGTTGAGCCTCCTTCAGTCTGAGGCTATGAGAGGGAGAGAGGAGTCCCAGGCCGCACCATCATGCTACTTCTGAGACGCTGGGATGAGACTTTGGCTGGCAAAACACAAGGTAAGACAGCGTTGATGCATGGGGCCCCTCTTCAGCTCGAGCTGTTCTTAGTTTTCTGGCGTTGTCCCTGCAGAGACCCGCTTAAAAAAAAAAAAAAAAAACGACGGTCTTATCTCACCTGTGTGTGTTTGTGCGTCTGCAGCTTCCCTAAGTGTGCGCCTTTTCTAAAGCTCAGTGATGGATGGTGTAAAACTTCCGCAGGCTTTTTTCTTTTCTTTTTTTTCTGCTTTGTATCTGACGCCAGTTTTGCTCAGGGGTCAGGATAGCGGTTCAAGGTGGATCCCACAGACGAGTGGTTTAATCCTGGCTTTTTAGCACAGTGTGCACTTTGATCGGTGGCGTGCGCGCTAACGCTCAACCCCGACCCAGCCCCTATTGAGTATCGGCTTCATTTGCATGGCTGTACAAGCATTGATCGGGCAATTAAAAGGATTTGTCAAATGAGATGTTTGTGGCAGAAGCGCACGTGCTTGCGTGTGCTCGTCAGCCGTGTTTGTGCGCTATTATACCATGTGTGTGTGTGTGTGTGTGGAAGAGGGAGCGAGACGGTATGTCTTGTGTGATAAGATAAAAGAAGACGTAATTCTCTCTCCGTCCCAGGACCAAATTACACAGAGCAAATGCATTTTGCCACAAGAGCCCATGAGAGGCCATTATCATATCAGCACATTCCATCGTTTTCTCATACATTCATCTCCTCTCTGCTTTTTTTTTCTTTTTTACTTTTTTTTTTCCTGCCACGTCTCTCCCCCCCATCCTCTCTCTCTGGCTCTCCCCTTTCCTCCCCTCCCTTCATCTCATCCCATGCACTATTAATCAGCCGTGACGTTTAAGAGACTGAGCCTCGGTGCAGAGGAGGAAGAGTGAGAAACTACATTTCTTCTCTTTTTTTGATGGGAGACAGTGGTTTTTGTGTGTGTGTGTGTGTGTGAGACAGAGAGAGAGAGAGGCGGGTGGACTGTTGGAGAGTGTGTGAGCCCACTACAAATGCTGCCATTACACAGTTGCTCCTCTTGCCTCGGCCAGCAGCAGAGCGGCGGCGCAGCCTGGTAATGAAGCGCCTCATCCTCGGCCCTGTGTCGTTAGCTGAAAGTCACACAGCTGCCTCGGCTAACGCTGACGCTGCAGATTGCCTCGCTGACGCTTTACGTCATGAGACATTACCATATAGATGACTTAACAACTCCACCCCACCTTTCTGTGGAACGAAAAAAAAAACAACAACATTTGTGCTTACAGTTACAGATGATCAGACTATTAGGCCTATTATTCAAGTCCAGCGAGCTTCCTGCTCTTACATAAACTGTTTAGAGAACGCACTGGCTGGAATAATGGTTAAAATGAGGACATATTAGAATAATAATGTCTCATGAGTTTTTTTTAAAAAGCTTTATCTCCAAACCCTTGTGTACCTAACCTAAATGGGATTTTTGGCCCCCTCATTATATCACCACCACTCAGTTCCATTAATTAAGTGCCGCGTGGCTTTTCGCTTATGTTTCAGTCAAATCCAATTAACAACAGACTCTTATTTAGACTCCGGGAGCTCACGTCATTATTCACATCCAGTGCACAAACCTGGTAGAGTGCTGCACCGAGGCCACGGTCTTTGATGTGTGAAATGTAGTGTGAAATATTTAAGGATCACCTTTCTCCTGCTGCAGATATACAGAATGTAATTAACGGCAGATTTCTGTATTGAAGCGTAACAGTGAGATAAGCGAGCACCTCTTGGGTATGTCTGTCCTCTTCCTATAGTGTTTTTTTTTCTCTTTTTTTTAAGTCTGGTGTTGCATTCTTCTGCTGAATAGGCCAGTGTGATTATTTTGGGAGAAAATTCTGAATTTGAGGCTTTTTTTTTTTTAATGGAAAAGTTTTTTTTTTGTCTTTTTTCCTTCGACTGTGTCTTCCTAAAATTAGAGCAAATTCAAGAGCTGGGGAGTTAGGAGGCTTTTGATGAAGAAAGGACAGGAGAAAGAAGCACGGAGAGTACGAGAAGAGAGGAAGTGTTTTAGTAGTTGTTTCTGGGGACGAGGATAGAAAGAGTGCAGCTGTGTGTTTTCTCAGGAAGACTTCTCATGCGCCTGTGTTGCTGTCTATTCTGTTTTGTCTCTATATGCAAAATAAGACTGCGGCGTGTGGCCATATCTCATTAATTCAATAACTCAGTCCTATTCAAAGAAACTTTTCATGCACGGCTTACTCCGGCACGCTTTTCTTTGTAATGAATTCCAATCACATTGTTCAACCCAGGCTTCAATGATGTTCAATTATCTCCTAATTGAATAGACCTGTAGGATACAGCGGCAAGGTGAGTGTAAGTCCCTGGCGGTTATTTATCTCAGAGTAATGCTATCATTTCATATTAGCTGGATTTGGGGCCGTGAGATCACGTGTTCCAGCTTGACCTGGTAACACAGCTGAGGTCTGTGTGGCGTCATTGATTGGGTTGCAAAACACCAGATCAATACGGCTTCACTCATCCTTGTCTCCAGCAGCGGAGCAGCAACATAAGTCATCTGGAAAACGGCCTGCAAATCCAATCATTAGCTGAGCGTTGCACTTCCAACATTTGCTTCGGTGGCATCTGTTATTCTCTGGCACGTCCTCGGATGCCGCTGTGAGGAGGCTTCGGGTCGTCTGTGCTCCAGTTGTCGGACGGATCCAGTGCCGAAGCGATTAGTCGATTATTTGATCGGCAGGAATTTCATCAACAGCAATTTGTTTTTATTGACATTTCTGCGCATATTACAGACGCCTTCCCACCCTCCGGATCATTAGTGACAGATAGGGACGTTCACAGACAGACATTCAGAGGCGGGGGTCCACAGGTGAACAGTAAGGCAGATGGAGCAAAAGATGGACGGGATGGCATCAAGAGAAAGTGGGGCAAGATAAATAGATAAAATAATAAGCGATAAGGAAGACAGTGGTTGTACTGAAAAATAAAAAACAAAGAAAAATATTGTTGAAAAATAATTAAGACAAAAGCAATTAAAAATAATATTAACATAATAGCAGCTGTAATTGCATGGCAATAAAGATAATAAATAAAAGGTAATGATAGTGATATTATTTAATAAAAGACCAAGACAAGAATAGTAGTAGTAATAATAATAATGTATAGTTAAAGGTGTGTAGGATTTAGGGGCATCTATTGTGATTGTATGATCACATGAAAATAGGCACTGTTGTATGTTCATTACCTTAGAACGAGCTTTTTATATCTTCACAGGGAGAGGGTCCTCTTCCACGGAGTCCGCCATGTTTCTACAGTAGCCCAGAATGGACAAACCAAACACTGGCCCTAAAGACTCAAAGGAAACTAATGCATTTCTGGACATGGGTGTAATGGATTGATATGGGATGGACTGTGAGATGTGGAGTCATGCAGTGAGCGGAGTTAGTTGAAGGTATGAGTTTGTATGTTAATGAAATTATGAATGGGGCCCACGTTTGTTCAGATTGTCTGCGGTTTGGTGCTGATGTCAAAGTCTTTCCACAGAAATACTGTATATTCTGTGAAAAGGTTTAACCACCGCGTGATGTTCATCGCGTTTCTTGTTTTTCAGTTCAACAGGTTAGTTTTCGTGGCGATGGCAAGGGCGGCGAGTGTGGGTTTATGGTTTTGGACGGGTGGACTGAAAGCTGAGAGGTGGCTGGCAGACAGGCAGAGAGATGGAGGGAGGGGGATGCTACAGCTCGTAATGAGGGATATCCCGTCAGCGACTTGTGTCCAGAAGTAATGAGTTGGTGGGCAGGGCCAGGTGGAGTGGAAGTAATTGTCTGATGTGTTCACTGAGCGGTGCGAGCATGTATCTTGCATACATGCTCGCACCACTCAGCGCGTGCAACACATCTTTAAAAATCGATTGTTAACTGAATGTGAAGCTTTGCTGCTTTTCGGTTCAAAATCCGAACACTGTGAAGTGAATTTAGAGTGTTGTTTGGACAGAGCAAGCACCTTCGGTCAAAAGTCACTCTGCTTTGTGGTCCGGAAAATTTCGGTGAGCGTTTTTCAAAGTTTTCTGCTGTTTTGACACGGTGCCACAATCAAGACAACTGTGAAGGAATTCTAACCTCAACTTTAGCCCAGTTCTCTTTAGCCTTTTTTGTTTATATTTTTTCAAATTGGCAGCATCTCACGCGGGATCTTACGTGTGTGAGACTGGGTTGATAAACTGGGTTAAAAATGTACACACATGCATACGTGCGCCTCCCTCTCCGGTATGCGAGCTGCCTGAAAGAGCAGCTCTGTGCTCGGCCTCAGCTGACTTGTTGTTTTCCGGCCTCACCTAGAGGTCGTGTTGTTGAGGCGGGTGAATGATTTGCTCCAGTGTGTGTGTGTGTGTGTACGCCACAGGTCAGCAACTTAATGCCGGCTGTGATCGACACGAAACACTGGCGCTCGTGTCTGGAGGACTGACGATGCAGACTGCAGGAGGGGTTTTGCAGTATGGTTGAGGGAGCTGAATGATAGACCAGACATATTCTTTATTTGTATACAGTAGCATTACAGTTGGAGGGGCAATGAGACAGTGAAATCCATTCACTTGTTGTGTTTTTCAGTAGTTGCACAGACTAAATATGGGTTTTACATGACTCTGTACAACTTACAGCGACTTGGTGTTGTCATCAGTGATTAAGGGCAACTCGTCAAATCCAGCTTTAATTTGAAATAATAACACTTGTGTCATAGTACATGATTAATGTTATACTTACAGAATTTGATTAACGTCTTGTTGTGCAGAAGCTGCAACTAAGTAATGCTCTTTAAACTTCTTTTTCTTCATCTCCGCTCCACTAAGCTACGTTTTTCTTTCCCATTATGAGAGCTCCGCCGGACAATAAATCAGTCTATACCAGGAAAGGGATTACTTTCCCAAATGCAGCGTTCTACCAGGAGTCAGCTACGCCCCCCCTGTTATGAGACTGTGAGCGCATCATCAGCTGAGCCACACACGCAAGACAAAAAAAGGAGAAAAAAGCCTGTTTGTGATGTTGCAAAGATAATATGGTCAAGCACGGGCAGTGACCCTCGACCATCGCCGACTGCGCCGTCTTCTGCGAGTGGAGCTGGAGGTGACCCGGACATGAGGCGGCAGCATGTCCCGGCCCCGCCGCTTCAGTCGCCTCAACGAAGCGAAGCAAACTCCACGGCCGCGCTCTGCCCCGCCTGCCGCCTGGCAGGCTCCCGGCCTCAGCCTGTCCCAAAGCCTCCTGCAGCCTTTTGCTGCGACTCTGTTTGCCAGTAGATCACATTAAAAGTCATTGATTGGGTTGTGTTAAGGAAAAATGCCCCCCCAGGAGTTTGGTAGGAGGACTCCCAATAGGGAGCTAATGCCTCTCTCAGGGACCTCATCCACATACTGTCAAGCTCTGTGATATGTGGCCACCAGGCTGCAGAGAGAGAGGGGGAGGAAGTAGGTGGGTGGAGAAGAGAAAAGGAGAGTAGGTTGTATGTGCCAATCCATCTCGTATAGAACAGGGAGATGCTGTAATACTTCCAACCAGGCAGACAGACAAAAGGAAGAGAGAGGAGACTGAGATGGGAGCGATTGCATGGGACACAAACGTAATAGGTTTGTCAAAGTCTGATTAAACTCAACGCACCTGAACACGTCGCAGCTCCCATGCAGCCGTTTAACCTCTTCTGTGTATTCAGTCGATTGTTCCTGTTTGCATCTCACATTGATCCCCGGAAGCCGCGACCAGAGTTTGAGAAGTATTGAAAACGCTGCAAGTGCTCCGACTGTTCAATTGTGAAAACTCCTGACAAGCATTTCTTTGCACAAGAGATTTCATACTTGCGGAGTTAATTACGGATCAATTTCCACACACAGTCACTTGTGTCGCCGACGAAAATGCTGCAAAAAGAAGCTCATGGATTCGTCCTGTGGCGCGGCGCCGCGTCAGTTGTTTTTCACAGCAGTTCAGTCATTGCTGGTGGGATTTCGATGAAGCTATATGGCAAAGGTACAACTCAACTGCATCGACTGAACCATATTTCTAAGAATGACAAATAACAAAAGAAGGTGGTGCGACAGTAGCAGGTCACTTTAATGTGATAGACTTGTTGCGGGTATGGTTACGCGACTGGTTATGACAACATGTGTGCCTCGTTTTGTTGTTGTATTCGTTTCAGACGCGTGACACACTGATAGAATCACTTCTGCTCTCCTGTCAGAATAATGAATGTGGCTGACTGACGGCAGAGGGAAGCCGCCCACCCGCTCCAAACTTCTCTGTTTCCTAACCTTTGAAAGTGCTAAACACTCTGGACTCTTGTTTCTGCGGCGCTGTCAGAGGTGTGTTCTTCGCGGTGCACGGACGGAATAACAAGGGGATCAGCGCACGCTTTATTTGTAATGCAGTTGGTATCACATGACGACAGCTTGGCAATTAATTTTCCATGAGGCGCAGGTGGGGTGTTGGCGGGTGACGGGGCAATAAGGGGAAGATGAGAAGGTACACAGAGAGCAATGGCATGGGTGTGAGAGAGGGGTGACGGATGGGGTGCAAGCACACTTTTGGAGGGCTGAGTCCTGGGTGTAAGTGATTATGCGGACGTGTGTGTCGGTGATGGGGCAGAGTGTAAATAACACCGGCGCTAGAGGAGGACTGGGTGTTAAATTAAGCCTCGGTCCAAGAATGTGCCACCTCGAAAGATAAGACAATTAGAACATGCTCACACAGCCGGACCCTGATGGCACCCTCATTACGGCTGTGTGTGTGTGAGTGTGTGTGTGTGGCCGTGTATTACTCATGTTATGGGGACATAAATCTGTTTACACAGTCACACTGTGGGGACTCGCCTTCTTTATGCCGATAAAACGTGTGTGTGAGTGTGTGTGCGTGACAGAGAGAGAGACTGGCTTTGAGTACTTTCAAGTTATCTACAGAGAAAATGACTTACACTACTTACCAAGGTCTTGAAAACACTTTGTTTGACCAAACCAGGGAGTGCTTTAAAAAACTTTTCCAAATTTAATCTGCACAAAAAGCTCATTGGACAGACAGATAACAAACAGAACACACCCAGGAGTGCTGGAGAATGTTGCAAATACACAATATGCGCGTCGGCCCGCTGGGTCACCGAGATGCTCCATTAAGCTTATAGTTAACAGTATAATAAGAGTCAGTGGAGGGTACAGAGGCAATTGGCCTTAAAATGTCCCAGGCAAGTAGGTCTATAGGACATCTAGAGTCCATATTAATTCTCAGAACTGATCACTCAACAGGATTCAAGCTGTTTTGGCTCGTCAGGCATTCGCACGTCGTAATTGTAGCTATAAATCCTTCTCAGGCTTTCTCTAAGCTGTACAGTCAGTGTTATGTAGTTTAGCTCTGATCGTAATGTTGATAGCAGTTGCAATTGTGGAGGTGTGGTGATGATTGACAGGTCCCATCCTACGTGGAGGAAAGAACATCGTGCTTGAGGCAACATATAAATATGCGGCTTTAATAAGCCAAAAAAACAACATGCAACAATGTGAAGATGTGAACAGCCTCAACATTCTTCTACTGTATCTAACTATGTAAATGTGACTATTGGAAGAAACAAAACACATGAGCCTTATTTTTAGTCATGCACATTTTCATTTTCAGCAGTGAATTCCATCTTTGTATGGAAAAAACGCCATCATGTGTGTAATAGATATATTAATAGCAGCTGTAAAGTCTCATATTTGAACCATTTGCAACCTGACATTACATCACCACTAACCGATTTCTGTGGGGGAACCAACGAATCTGCCTCAATCTAACGTCACCTTAAGTCAACACCGGTGCATAGCCGTTGCAACATAATAGATATTCGAGTGGAGCGGAGCCAAGTAAAAACAAACACAATGTCGGGCAAAGAACTGCCTCTCTAGCGGGCGCCACTGTTCCCACTTCTCCTCTCGGTTCCAGAGCACAACTTGACAATGCTTGACAGCAGCAGGTCAGCGGCGTCAGGCGCACCACGCCGCTCACTGGATCGTCTGCCTTTTCAGACGAGAGGCCGCCGCTTCGTGTCACGGTGCCAGGCGAACCAGGCGCGGATTCAACGGCCTGGACCCAGACGAGAGCAAATGCTTAAATATGGGAAAATGACCACTTTTCTACTGGTAAAGGGCAAACCAAGTCCACTGGAATTATATTATCTGTTACTACAAAACTGCCCTCTGACATTATCTACAACTGCTGCCCAAGCGTCTGATATCTGTTATGAAGTAGGGAGCCCCTCAGGGTGACAAAAGATACTGTCTCCTCGGCTGCACAGTGCGGCGTCAGTTTTCACATGCGTACTGTGTTCTCCAGTCTGTGTGTGTGTGTGTGTGTGTGTGTGTGTGTGTGAAAGAAATTCTAAATAAATTCCATCTAGACTCTATCTCAGTATATATATATAGACACAGTTTTGCTACATCTGGCTCTAAGTGTGTATCTTTTGTGATAGATGGGTTGTGTAATTGAAGAGGCGGTATGGATGTGCTTGAATGGCTCAGGCTGAGAGACAGTGCCTGCATGTTCATTACTTAACACTGAGGCCGTCTACATAGATGGATTATTTGATAGTATGTGCGTGCATCATTCAAATTGATGCAGCCTCCTCCAGCGCGCCTGTGCGAGGGTACGCGGCGGGTCAGCGCGCATGCCACTGCACATGCGTGTGTGTTTCTGTGTGTGTGTGTGTGTGTGTTGGCGTGTGAGCGCATATGTACTTTCACCGTGGTTCGTGTCGTGATTGCGAGTGAGCCAGACCTTTAAAAAAAAATCAATCACCGAGAGTGAGGAAGAATGGGAGAGCACCGAAGGAAGCCGAAACACACGGCCCGACGCAGGCATACACAGACGCAAACACACACACACACACACACACATACACACACACGCTCAGAGCGAAGTCCTAGAAGACTGCAGTGAGCCATTGAAAACAAACGCAGGCATGAGGAAAGTAGAGACACTGCTTTTCTGTTTTCACTCCAGCGCAGAATGAGCTCTTACTTTGCACTTATCTCACTCCTGTAATCACTCTCCCCTTTTTCCGTCCCTCCCGTTTCTCTTCCCCGTTCTCCCCTGCTTTGCTCTCTGCATCGTCCTCCTCCTCTCTCGTGCTCTCTCTCCTTTCTGTCATGCTCCCTCTGCATTTATCTCTCCTCTCTCACACAGTTTTTTAATTAAAATCTCTCTGTATCAAGGGATTCTGTTATGGCGGTGATTTAAATGGAGGGGGCTGACATAAACTTAACATTACTGTCAGACCAAAGCAAATTCCATCAGCCATGGTTAAATTTGCAGTGCTGGCCATTTTCCAAAGGGCTTTTTATTCTAGAGCCAATATCTGTACCACCAGCTATCTATCGCCTTTTTTCCCGCTCATATTCACTCATGTTGTTTCTTTTTTATTTTTAGTGTATCGGGTCAGAGGTGTGCATCTTGAAGTGTAGCTGCTCACGTACACGCAGGCTGGAGCCGGACCGATGCTTGATTTTTGAGGCTGATATCGATAATCATGCTTGAGCGCAGGGGTGCCGTGGTGAGGGGAATAGTGGAACTGAGGCCACCAAGTGGTCCCAACGTGGAGAGGGCCCTCAAAAAGCATATTTTTACCTGCGATTTTGAAGCGTAGACATTATCTTTTGCTGTTAGATAATAAATAGCTTGATAGGCTTGTATCTAAAAAAGTATTACAGCCTCTCAGGGGCCCTTCCCCCCTTTTGAAGGTGCCACATGGTTCAGTCCATTCCAGCCATAGGTCAGACAAGAAGTGTTTGTGTCTGAATGTGCTGATGCTGATGCTGACTGTCCAGCTTTGTGTTACGCTCAGGGTGTAATGCATATAAACACTGATTAACATAATAACCACGACAGTGCATATGTGCAGGGCCCAGATTTTTGTACTGTGCTGCTATTTGAGGTTTTAACAGACATGTAACCTATAAAAGTTTTTTGATCAGCACCCATTGAATTGGCCCGAAAATCTCATGTGACCATGATAACGTGAGTTTTTGTAGTCACAGTTACGCTTATTATCACCTTCTGGTTGACAAACTACGCGAAGGTGATGCTGTTTCCATTCTGCAGCTTCTTCTTACTTACAGCCGACACGCTGACGCTGAAATGACGCCGTGTTGACGTATCGGTCGGGCTCGAGCGAAGACAGACCTGCACATATGCTCCCCCCGCGCACCCGCTCCGTCACGTTAGCGGCCCCTCCGCTCCCCTCGCCGGCCCGCCTCCTCCGCAGCGGACCCACTCTCTCTGGTGGATGTGAGCCTGCGGTCGGGTCTTCATAAATCAAGATGTTACCACCGGCGCTATAAGGCTACTTTTTAATTAAAACTGTGAATCAGTCGGACCTGATTATGAATTGTACTCTGCTGCCACTGAATAAAATATACAGGGCTCACTTCTTCTCCGCCTCTGACTCTTCCTCTCTCCATCTCTTTCTGTCTCGCTCTGCCAGCTTCTTCTTCTTCTTCTCCTCTTCTCTCTCTCACTGTCGTTGCTACCTGCCAGATATTGAGAATGTCCACAGCAGGCCTCGGCCATGCACAGCTACTGAAGGTTGACATCATTGTGAAATAGTTGAGGAGCTTAGCGGTTGCATAAATTTAATAACTCAATATGGAGGGTCTAGCGCCACTGGGGTCAACACCATTATATCACACAAAACAGCCAGGAGGACAGAGGCACACCACTAGAGCTACCAGGCCAGTGGGCCCTGTTTACCACACGCTGCCGCTCCTTTAATTATGTCACAACACGAGAAGTATGCTGCTGTTGGGTTGAAGGATCCTATCAAAGCAGAGACGAGAGAGCAGTCAGTGTTGTGATGGGAACAAGAGACAGCTTTTGTCCACTGGGTGAGTGGTGATTCCCCTGAGATAAACATTGAAAATGGCTCCTGTTTTTATGACATTCATGAAGAGATTGCCAGGAGAGCAGCGACAGAGGGAACGGCTCTGCTTTGCATTGTCAAAGGGCAGTGGCGGCGGCACTGTACAGTCAAATGAAATAAATAAAACCCAAATGTATGAATATATTTATATGCAAAACATTAAGTCTTAAAAGCTCCTCTTAGGAGTGCCACCAGGTTGAAGCTTAACAGCATGTCTCCTTCAAGGGGCCCTATTGCTAATTTATGACCTTTGCATGTCGTGCAAGCACAACTGACACCGTCCTAGGGAGATACAGGGATGAGCCAGGCCTCAGTGGAGCAGAAATTAGCCCAATGGAGCTCGGCGGCGGAGCTGGAGCGGAGCGCAGGGCTGCTGCTGCGGTGCTGCCACCCCTGCTTCCCTTTACATTATATCAGCAGGCGGGAGCAGAGAGGAAGGACTAACTGGAATTCAATCTTACAGCTCTGCACAAACAAACTCATGAATGATAATGGGTTGCTAATTGAAGGTACTGGAGCGATTCCCTCCGCTGACTGTGGCGCCACAAATGGAGTCCTCCGGGTAGTCATGGCGACAGGCGCAGAGAGGCTCTGGAGGTCTCCTGACCTGAGCCGGAGTCAGATCATCTTTTACACATGGTCCCCACAGCGCCAACATTTGGATATATTTGCATGCATGAATATTTATAAGTGAACTTTTTGCAGTTGGTGCATCACTGAACTGTTTGAAAAGTTAGTTGAAGTGAAGGGTTGTCCTCATGTGTCTACCTTGCAGATATTCTGATAATTTTATTTGCTGTCCATGTTTCTTTATTTAAATCTTATTTACTTTTTTATTTCAGACAATAGATGCCTAAAAATCTCAAAGGTTCTTCCAGGCGCAGACGTTTATCAGTGATCTGTATTGATGTGTACTGAACGACATTTTCACCACTGATTTGCATGATAAAGGCTGGCTTAGTGGGGAAACTATGGCCTTGTTCAGACTGCCAGCCCAAATCTGGTTTTTGGCACATCCAGAGAAAGATTGTAGAAAGTCTGGACAGCAAAAAACCACATCAAATGCAATTTTTGCAAATCAGATCCAAGCCACAGTTAGAAGTCATTTGAACTATGAATCTAATTGGATTTCTATTGATGTGTCACAGTCCGGATGCTCTGGCCCTTGGCTAGATTTCAAAGTGTTTTTTGTGTCACTCACAAGGCGACACACAACGACGACGTCAAATCCAGAGTGACAGAAGTGCGTCAGAGCGGCTGAGCAGAATCCAACATGGCAGCGCATACCAGCGTCCTCCGCCGCTGAGCTTGTCTGCTGCGATAGAGGATTTCTGCAGCGCCACTTGAGAGCGTGATTGTTTGGAGGACGAGATGATGGATCTCCATCTCATGCCTCCACACTGGAAAGCCGCGTCACCAGCGTCCGCAGTTACTGACGCCTACATGGTTACCACAGCAACCCGCAGCAGATGTCTGGACATGCAAATCTGACCGGATCACTCAGGAATAACAGTGCAGACACTCTGTCTTAAAGTTCTGATTTAAGAAACGCATCTGATTGGCCTGCAGTCAGAACGAGCCTGTGATGCATGTCCTTAACGCAGTCCCCTACTGAGTGTCTGACCTGTGAGGTGTCCTTGAGAAAGACATTGAGTCTCGAGCAGCTGCAAGGTTGTCATTGTGTAGCTGACCACATGTGCTGACCTTGTCTGGACGGGGAGAAAAAGAATTTCTTTACTGGTAACAGATGCTTGAAAAAGCTGCCTTTATCCAGGGGAAGGTGCATTCTGCACTCAAAGAGCAACACACTATCTGGTATCACCACGGCTTTTTTATCTGTAGTATGTCTCCAGCAGACATCCTGTCATACTCGGATTAGGAAAGCTGTCTTAACTTTGTGGTTTTACTCTGGTGCCACCCACTATGGTTAGGTGTTCACCTGTGGCGGCGTGCCTGTTCCTGTCTGCTTCTGTTTGTGCAGGATGTCTGCCGGCGAGCTGGCCGGTCTGACTAACTGTCTCTATGTGTATCTTAGTGGCTGCTGCCTGGCGAAGTGGCAGACCCGCCCGTCTGTCCGTATGTAGCGCTGCTGTTCTCCTCCGGGGTATGCGTCTCTCTCAGGCTGAGCATGGGGGTGGGATTAAATCTGGGGGACATCCATTGGAGAGGCGCTCGTAGATGTTATTATCCCTGCAGGGAGTCTCATCATCATCCCGCAGCGGAGAGGCGCTCGGCACGCCAGGCTGGGAAGACGGCGCGCGGGAAAAGAGACAGCCGCGACAGCCTTACGTCTGCAAGAAAATTGTGATGATCATGCGAAAAAAAAGCAACACCCAAAAAAAGGGCGCATTAAGGGCTCCTGGTGAAAACCAGCAAAAATAAAGGGCTGCACCACCACCTCTGATGGTGAAATCCATCCTCTGGCAGCTTCTAATCATAGCAGGTCCCGTGCAAGAATACCTGGAATTAATTGAAATGTGTAAAATTAGCAACAGAATTGATAGCTGAAAATGAAAGTCATCAGTCAATATTGCGCCTAAGGGGAGAGGGAGGAGACAGCTTTCCTGCAGTGTGTTTGCAGAGGTGGTGTGAATCACAGGGGGCTGGAAAAGATTATGGGTGATTTAACGTACACTTTTTGTTATTACATGTAGCTCTGGTGCTGCAGAGGTTTTGTCGAGGCATTTGTAGTCTTGCAAATAATTAAGATGTGGCCAATTATTGGAAGATCTAGAACATTTCTACTTAAAGCAGAATGTAAAAAATGGTGCTTTTGTGCAAAGGTTCCTTAAAATGTATTTAGTTTCCTGTATGCACACTTTGTTCTCCTTGTCCTCCTCCTTTTGCAGGGTTAGTGATGTGTGCATTGTACTGGCAGACACAGTAGACACAGTACAGTAGTGGATTAGGCCATGTTCTTTGCTTAAGCATATTTCAGGCCTTGGGTTTTGATGCATACAAGTGCACCCATGAAATGTTGATTCCCACTTAAAGAGGCAGATTTTGAGCATGCAGCCACACTGTAATTTAGTATCTTCTTTAAGGAAAGTGATTGGGCACAACATCCATTCGAGATTATTTTCCCAGACAATGGAGTGGTGCAGATACCTCGCTATGCAACCTTGTTGTTTGTCACTAGTGCACACACACAAACACAGTCAGCCTGACATGGAAAAAAAAAACTAAACAAAAAAAACCCTTTTGCACACCTACTAATCCAAAAAGGCAGAATCCTGGTGCCAAAAATAACAGCTTGGAATGAGATGGATAGAGGAGGACAGATTATTGTGGCTCTAATCTGTGAAAAGCTGACAATAAAACACATTTAAAGTGATTACAGCGCTGTTATTGGCATGGGGGTCACTCAATGCACCGTGCATGTACTCTTCCTACCCCGAGCTTTACCTTTCAGCAGACAATGCAGTTTGCTGCATAACTCCACATGTATAAACACTGCTGTAAAGGTGCTTCACAGCGACACGTGGACCGAAGCACACAAAGCTGACGCCAGGCAGACGAGGAGAGAGAAGGCGAGTGGATAAAACGAGGCAGGAGGGAAAACAGAGCAGAAAGAAGAGTCGGGATGGAAGAGGAAAAAGAAGAAAGCGGGGAGAGGGATTTCGGAGCTGAAGCCACAAATCATGGAGAAGATTAAGCGTCTCCTCTGCGAGGTGGAGTAGGTGTAAATAGAAACGTGTCCCTGGGAGAGATCCTGGAGACCAAGTGCTTATCTCCCTGAGTGCTGTCAAAACACATTTATCAGTCTGAAGTGTTTAAGTGTCTTTGTGTGTATAGGAGACTTGATATGCAAAAATGAACAGCTGACGGTAGATGGGAAGTGGTTGGCGACAAACACACATGTCTGCAGCGACACAAGACCCAAACACACACACACAGACACACACATGTGAGACCAGACGTAACTGTTTACACTGTGCCGTGACTCCCTGGCTTGGTGGAAGCGTGTGGACACGCAAGTTGATCATGCATTATCCCCGTGTCTGACTTCCTCAGCTGCAGGACCAGCGCATCATCAAACAGCTGCAGGCGGTTTTACCCGTTCAGCAGCTGCCACATCTCAGGAAACGATGAGAAAACGCTTCACACTGCGACTGTGTCTGCCCAGTAAATTAGCCAAGTGACTCTGGCAATGCCTTGCTCTTCCCCTTCACTGTAATGTGTCCTATGGGAACATTATTTGGATGTGGTGTAGGCTCACTGGGCAGCTCTGCGGCCTGGACATGGCCAGGAACAGCTGCCGGGAGCTTGGGCGGCAGGTTTGCATTGTGGTTATGCATGATCTCTGTGTGATGGGACACCTCGTGTTGCCCCACACAACCTGTGGCTGTCCTTTACAACTCAAACAGCCTGACATAATCCAGAATTTGTGTTCCAGTGAGCACTTGCATTTGTGTTCCAGTGAGCACAGCACCTGAAATACAGACTGAAAGTCAAGGGTCCATGCAACCGAGCAGAGTATTGCCTTGTGCACGATGATTCAGCACAACTCACAACCTCTGATCCATAACATCCCCTAATAAAGAGGAGTGTACAATGTTATCAAGGCAAATAAGCGCAGTAGTTACTTATGCTCCTTAAGCCAAGGAGGTGCTGCATTATCTTGCAAAAAAGCCACATGGAGTAGATTGAGGGGCAGCTTGAAGCAGATAACACATTTAGAAAACCTGATCCACAGAGAGAATAATTGACTGTTTGACACTCTTCAATTCGGGGACATTTGAATAAATGCTGGTAGTTGTTAAAGGTGCTTGTTAAACTGTTTGGTTTAGCATTTACATGATTTTCAACCTTCTTGTATATATTCACAAAGAACTTTGGCTGCAGGCCAGCTGGATTTTTATGATCCTCATAAATTTATTAATTCATTAAGTATGGCCACTTCATACTGCCTTATAATTGGGAAAAGCCACAAGATTTGTCTAAGGGCTTACCTTAAATTGCATCCAATACGAGAGCTGCAGACTGTTAAGACTCGGGCTTTATGCCAGTGAGCGTGGATCAAATTCAGCTTGTCATATTAAGTCCATTCCTAACCAATTTCATGTAAATTTTAGGAAACATGATGCATTTAATAATGGCTTTATAAACGCACCCACTGCCTGCCCTTGTCGGCTGTTCTCTTGGCATCTTCCTGCACACCGCGCTCTGTGATGGAGCTACAGGCTCTTTATGTTCCCCAATAACACTTCAACAGACAGATAAAAGAAAAGTGTACCTTTATTACCTTTACCAATCTTTTTGTGCTATTTAAAAATATATCCTGCATGCCCATATAATTACTAATTTAGAATTTTTTAATCACTTGCATCATTTTATGAAATACTTGCATGCTCAATATGAATTTGAGTTGATAAGTTGCGCAGTGTTGTATCCTCCAGGCTACATGCGTGCGCACAAAGGCACTCAACTTATAAATAAAGTAGGTAATGTGCAGTGCAGAGGCGTAATCATAGACCTTATGCAGAGGAAGTGAGTGAGCCCCCCGCTGCTTTCCTCCTGCCATAATTATTCCCTTTATAATATGTGTATCTGTATGTCCAATTATCCACAGCTTAAATTTTCGTTTTCCGATCAACCAGAAATTCCTCTCAATGTCTTCTGTCCTCTGTTCAAAATCTAAGTCTTAGAGGGACATTTTTCCTCCAGTCTGCTGTAGTTGCTTACAGCTTTGTGCATTTCAACAGCAGCAAACCCTTCATACTGTCTTTAAATACAGACTTGAAGGCAACAACATGTGTTTCAGTGTGTGCTTCTTCACAATTTTGGGCTTTGTGAGGGGCCAGAGGGCTGCCATGGTGTGCCCAGGGTTGTCTGTTCCCTTCCTCCCACCCAACACGGTGTCACAGGTTGTGTGTGTGTGTGTGTGTGTTAGTGATCAACCACCCCCACGTCTCGCCGCTGTGTGGTCAAAGTGGTTGCCCAGGTAACGTTTTCTTTCATCACCTGTCAGCACTTGTTCTGGGTCAGGGCCTGAGGGTTTAGCCTCGAAACAAAGGCACAACGTGGCGCCAAACAGCTCAACAACATTACACTAAGGCTGTCAAAAATATTCACTCCGTCGAGTCGCTGGAGCCCTTCCTCCCCGCAGAACGCTAAAAGCCACAGATGAAGTTTCTCCTCCTCATCTGTTCACTTCTTGTAATGAAATCACAAGCTTGCTCCGACAAAAGAATTATACCCGTAAGTAGCCTCAAGTGTGCGTGGGTTTTGACGTAATGGGCAATTTTTCAAACTCCTGGTGCTTATTCTGCTGCTGCTGCTGCCGCTTCTGATGCGTGAACCTCTCATCATGACATTCTCATTTCAATTAAAAGGAGAAATGAAGCCACTACACCACGCCTGACTTAGCGGCTAAGATAATGTACTTGCACCCATAGACGCTTGGAAGTCATCCGGAGAGATATAGAGAGATTGTCTCGCCCTGCCATCTTCTGCTGTCCTCCTAAATATCAAACCAGGCAATAAATGTGAAAAATTGCCGGTTGCCTTTGTCCTCCAGTTTTCATGCAAATAACACCATCGACAAACCTGACACTTACCACATAATGAGAAGAGGGCGATGAAGAGAGTGCGAGCGCAAGAGAGAGAGAGATAAGTGGGAGAATTGAGAGGCAGCATTGTTCGCAGAGACAAAATGATAAAACACAGAGAGAAAGGGATAAATAGAGTTAAAATGAAAGAAACAGAAAGAGGGAATCGGGGAGGAGTGGAGCGATGGGCGCTTCAGTGTCCCCTCTTTCTGGAAATAGACACCATTATGCCAGTGGATTGGTCCTGGAGCCTCAGTGAACATGTGATTGCAAAGCCTGGCTGGTCTGCTTCGGTGAGGGGGCTGGTGAGTGGCTGCTTCAGAACATCATGTACAGACACAGGTCCAAACACATCATCTCACACACTCACACACACACACACACACACAAACCACCTCCCACCTCCACAGCAGGCTGCACAGACAGGCTGCATGAATATTTATCAGAGCGGTTTATAATGAGTTCACACATTAGACCAGCATTTCTTTCACAATCTCACATATCGCAGGTTTGGCGGCCATTCCTGCGTCCAGCCGATTTCGCTCGTTCATCGGTACGCGGCGCAGTGACGGGCCCGCGACCGGGGGCTCACCTTCGCCAAATGCTACCACGGGCTGAGATATGTTTTTAATATTGTCATGCGCCGACCGCCGTTGAATCAATTTCAAATCAAAGACACCTCATCGCCAGAGATTAGCGCTCGGGTTACATTTTTCTGCCGGCTTTCATTTGAACAGAAAACATAAATGTCAGTTCTAAAAATGCATTAGGGAGAGCAAGCCACTGCAAACGCTGTTCACAACCTTTCAAACCAATTTCATCAACGACACACACACACACACACACACACACACACACACACACGGCCCGCGAGGACACACACACCATTCTCGGCAGTAATGCCTCCTGTCCTGTGTGGATTTATTACTGTGAGAGCTGAATATGTCCTGATTGGATCAGAGTGCTGTTCAGTCACATATATTAAATACAAAACCTGAACACTGTGGTGCCTGTTTGTTCACCTGTACGGCGAGGCGAACCTATTTTTATTGACTGGAAAGCCAATTTTTCCTGATTGTGTGTGTCTGTGTGTGTGTAGTGTTTGCTTGACCTGCCCTCTAATAGTCGGCCTGCATTTGACACATGCAGAGATCCGCTGTGGACTCCCTGCTAGTTATAATTGTGTGATTTATAGCTGACAAAAAGCGAGAAAAGAAGGAAATGGAGAGAAGGGAGCCAATTACAAAGCTGTGATATCCGCGTCATGCCTCGTATCCGCGCTCTGTCAACTTTCCACTACAGCAATATGAGCCATGTTAGCCTCGACATTCATTAATGACTATTACCCCTTTTATTGTCCATTTGGGCCCACTTAGTACCTGGTTTTGTTTGGTTGGGGTGGGTAACTACCTGAAACACTGTGTTCTTACCTAATTGGCCAATGCTTTGTTGCATCTGTACAGTAACAGAGGCTGAAGCAGGCTTAACCAGGCAATGGGGACTAGAGTAGAGCAATGTACTGTCCTTACTCTACTGTAATAGCAAGACTCTTTTCTCCATTTGAGAAAAATAATGTGGCTTCATATCATTTATTGTATATAGTACTGTATATGTTTTGACAGTTAGTCCTCAAAATCATTCAAGATGTGTTAGCAGGAATGTGTGTGTCGCACAGTGTCTTGCAGTCACTTGCAAAGCAGATCCTTTTTTTTCACAAACACAGGGAGCACGAAGCACAAAAAACAAAGGGCTCCAAAAAAAGACTTTTCAATCAATCCACCCAGTATTGGGTGGATTGATCCGACTCAAGCGCATCGTTTTCTTAGAATCGTCTCGGTTATTTCATGCCGACACCTCTGTATCTGTGTTTTTATCTGAGCGTTTCTTACTGGTTTGAGGTGACCAGGGCTCAGTCGCAGAGATGATGTCATACACTTCCACGCACCCGTCCGAATTTAGCAACGTTTGAATCAAAGTCCGATGACAGATGCACATTTTTACAGCCGGTGGTGGTTTGATGGTGTAGCCAGGCCATAGAGACCTCAGGAAACAGATAATACCTAAGGACGCCTTTTCCAAACTTTATCTCAAATTGTTTTTTAAGGAGACAAACCAGGTTTTGAGTGGCTTTTTAAGATACTCAGAGAGAAAAATATTGACTTTTGTAAAGCTGTAAAACCAGTGAATTTTTGCAATTTTTGCTTAAACAATTTCTAAATGCTTAATAGTTGATCAACATATGTTGATGAATGAACTAATTGTTCTAAGCTCTAATCTACACACAAGAAGAATCATTATATTCTTTCAGTAACTTGACAACACATCGTGTTTCGTGTGTTGTGCAGTAAATCTGAATTACAGGAGTTTGTGAGGCTCAGGATCTGTGAGACGTGCCCACAGACTCCTTTAAATACTTTGTAGACATAAAACCTGTTTTGCGGCAAATAAAAGACATTCTCATTTTTCTTCTCCCACTTTGTAATTAAATGTACACACACAACAAAATGCATGCAAACACACACATTTCCGTCGTTAAATGTGTTTGTGCGTGCAGCAAACGTTTTTCATAAAAAAAACAGGTTTAGGACAAGCAGAAGTGTGTGGGGGCTTGGACCTCAGGGGTCTCGGCCTGGTAAAGGCTATCTGCGGTCCACCCGTGTGTAACTGATATGGATGCTGTGTGCGCTGGTGTGGCTAACAGAGCAAATGGTGGGTGAGACGCGAGGGCTGGCTGACGGGGAAATGGGGTCATTTAGTGTCATAACCTCGCTTGTGTAATCTTCAGTTTGATACAAGGCTTTTGTGCTTCTTTACGAGACACGCTTTGACTCACTGTGGGACTTTATAATGGCCTCATCTTTCTGAATGATCATTGGAGTTACACAGCACGTCGGCTAATACAATCTGCACCCAGAGGGTGTGTGTGTGTGTATGTGTCGAGTGCCAGTGTGTGTGTGTGTGTGTGTGAGAGTGGGCTGCAGGCTACTGTGTGTGACAGGGAGAGAGAGGGAGATGATGAGTTTGGTGTGTGTATGCATGAAAAAGAGTGTGTTTTCTTTGCTAGGGTGTTTGTGTGTGTGTTCACGTGTGGAATGTGTCACAGGTCCCTATGCTAATCTGCGCGTGAGAGGAATTGGTGTGTAAAATAAACCCACTTTAAGGATGCACAGCGGAGTGTGTGCTACAGTGGACCACGTCGCCGCATTTACATGATCAATGCTTATCGCAAAATGTGTGTGTGTGTGCTGGTCTGTGTGTGTGTGTGTGTGCATGTGTATCTCTGTGTCCATCAACTGTGTCTGTATGTGTGCACATGTAGGCCTATTTTAATTGTTGCCATGGAAACAGAGTGCTGCCAGAGAAGTCCAGATTCAAAGAGGGCATCTCTCTCTCTCTCTCTCTCTCTCTCTTTCTCTCTGTGATACTCTCTCTCTCCTCCTCTCCATTTTTCTTCCTGTTCCTCCTCTTCTATCTCTCTTTCTCGCCTCTATCTGTCTCTTGTCGTGCCTTTCTTCCTCTCCTCTCCGCTGTCTTTCATGTTCGCTGCGTCTCACCAAGGTCCTCCTCGGTTTACACCCTCCCACTCCCCCCCTCTTCTCCTGCCTCCTCGCGCCTCTTATCATCCCTGCCTCACTCCTTTCCTCCCACCTCTCCATCCTTCCTGTAGAGTGGTGTGCAATTGACTATTAACACAGGGACCTGTAATTAGAGCTGACGAACCTCCAGCAATTAGTTTTCCCTAAAGAAGTTGTTCTGTCATCTCGGCATACATCCCTTTATCCTTCTCTCAATCTCCTTCTTGCTTTGTCTTCCTCCCTGTCATTTCCTGCCTTATTAGCTGTCAGCTTCACAGGGAAGTTATTGTGTTAGTGTTTTTGTTTTTCTTTGTACCGTCCGTCTGCCTTGTTAAAGGCAGTCATGTATGAGATTTACACACAATACACCACTCAGAAGGAGTTCATGAGCGACTGCGCCCCCACTGTCCCGGGTATCTCTGCCCACAAAACTGAAGTGAGCGTCTATTCCCACCGACTGTACACCTACACAGACTGTACGCTGAGAAACTCAAGGCGACACATGCCCTCCCACTCGCTCAGATGTAAACATACAGACAACACACATCTTCCTCGGAAAGCTTCGTTTTCCAGCCGTGCTGCTGCCGTCCCACCTTGCTGCCGTCGTCTCTCCTCCCCTCCTCTTGTCTCCCCTGGATCTTGCTCCCCTCTCCCTCGCTCTCTTTATTTTTTGCCTTTTTCACCGGCCCACGTGGCCCTTCCTCCCCTCTGCATCCCCGTTAATGAAAAGCTCTATAAATAAGCACAGAGACGAGGGGAGAGATACGGTCAAGTAGAACGTGGGAGGGAGGTAGAAGGATGGAGGGATGGACAGCAGACGGCTGAGTGCTAAACTAGGCCAATAGGGGTTGAGGGAGGAGGGCGGATATCATATCAAAGTCTTGCGAGTTGCTCCGAGCGCCTCTGCCGTCAATCACTTAATCAATTTCGGCGTCCGTCAGTTTGCCTGCGTCTCGGGCTGCGGTGTCACTCATCTCGCTCCAGACAGTTTGTCAGTCAGCCGGAGTTTGGCGTGGAGCCGTCTTTTCCTCCATCTGCCCTTTCTCCCGTTCGCATTCCCTGCTCCTCTCCCGCCCTCCTCCCCTGTCAAGAAGCCAGCATCTCATCTGGAGGGAGAGTTTATATCCTCCATAATATATATCATAATGCTGCCTCCGAACATTCCACATGAATTATTGATTTGTGTGAGATTATACGTAAACTATACGCCATCGTAGCATGTGTGTGTGTGCGCGTGTTTATGCACTATTTATGTGTCAAGTGTGACCTCTCCTCTCTCATCTCTCTGTGAGTCTTTAAAGCCTTGTTTTCCACAAGGTTTCCCTCTCCTCCTTCATTCTCCCCCCTCAACGCCCCATTTCTGCGGACTGACATTGATATGCACTGATTCATGTGATGCATGTAGCCTCTAGGCAATTCACTTTATTCAATCAATGTTGCATGGTGCTATGTTAACCCTCGATCTCCTTCTCTCCTTCTCCCACTTCTCTCTTCTTCCATTTTATTTTCTCTCTTATTGTCTTGCTTTATCGAATCTCTGCCTCCCCCTACTTCTTTTCCTTTTCTCTCTGTCTCCATCTCTTTCTGCTCCTCCCCTCCTCTTCCTCTACCTCTCCAGGTATTACTCTCCCACTCCTCCACCATGCCTGTCTGCGGCTGCCGCAGCCCCTCCCCGCCTCGCGGCCAAGCCGGGGCCTCCTCCTCCGCCCCCTCGGTCGCCCAGGAGCAAGAGAGGCGAGTGCGACCCCTACATCCGCCCCCGCCTCCATCGCTCCACCGCCGCACCAGCGCCTCTCTCTGCCTCTCCCTCCTCCTCCTGCTGCTCTGCCTTCTCCACCTGCCCCCGGCCTGCCACTCACGGAGAGAGAAGGGCGGGGGAGGTGGTGGCGGCCACTACATCCCCATCCCCCAGCCCCCTCCCCACCACATGGCCCTGCCCAACATCCTGCGCGGCCTCAGCATCGCTGTCGTCCTGGTGGGCAACTCTAGCGAGGTGGCGCTGGCCGGGGCTCGGGAGAAGGAGGACTTCCTCCACATGGCGCCCAACGTGGAGGTGCTGACCATGAACGAGACGGACCCTAAAAGCATCATTAAGAGCATCTGTGACCTAATGACGGAGCACTGGCTGCAGGGCGTGGTGTTTGGGGATGACACCGACCAGGAGGCCATTGCCCAAATCCTTGACTTCATTTCAGCCCAGACCCATATCCCCATCCTCGGAGTCCGCGGGGGCTCGTCCATGATCATGGCTGCCAAGGTAGGACTCGGAGCCTTCCTTCAGTAAACCTGCACTGATTTACAAACAGCGCGGGTTGTGTTAAAACAAAAAGTTCCCCGTTAACAGTAATTGTATGAGGAAGTACGTGTGGGTGGTTGGAGTGTTAAAATATAAAGAGCGGCTCACCTTGGAAACAGTGAATGGAAAGTGCTGGTCAGCGCTGTTAAATGCAGCATCCTGCACTTAACTTTGACTGCCGCCACTGCACAAAAAGTTTAATGTTGTTATTCACAAAAATACTTCCAAAATGATGCCAAACCAAGCTGACGCTGCAGCATACAATGCTCTTTGGTTCTGAGAGGCCCGTCTGTGGACTCAAATCTCTCCTTGATTGCATTTTAATTGCTGTCAATCATTGCTGTCAATCATGGCTTTATTTACTGTAGTTATTCCTGTGAAATCTTGTCATGGATAGATGACACCACCACACAGAGATTTTTTTTTTCCACCGATCAAAGACTCTTGCTCTGACTACACAGCTTACACAACTGGAGAAGTTTTGCTATTTTTTTAAATGGTATCAGTGGCATGTCTGCCATAAAGGTCTGCTTGTGTTACAGACCCTGGTTAGGTGCAGCAGGGCTTGTCTTCGTGCAGACTCAGGAGCCTGCATAACTTGAAGCTATCACTACTGCATCCTCATCTCTTCCCCTTCCGCCATATTGCATCAGTATTAACTCTGAGTGCAGACAGACAGACAGGCAGACAGACAGACATACAGGCAGGGTAAGCTGGGTTGTCTGACTTGAAAGACACACTGCCAACAGTGCTGATGCCAGTGACAGGATCAGCTGGAGATTGCACCAGAACAGAGAGCTAGATCTCTGCCTATTTACTAGGCCTTGCCTAATGGGATCAAGCAATCTGCTACTGCTTTATCTGTGTTCGCCTGGGATCCGGGCTTGGACCCCTTTCCACAAAATCAGCTCATTCATTTGGTACTTTGTGCATAAATCCAGCCTCATCAAATAATAAAACAAAACTTAACATGGCTTCCATGCAGCGAAAGTGAAACCTTTATTAAGACACTGACAACAATTGCTGCTGCTGTCGAAGACTTGCTGGACGCTGTTTTGATTCGGCGCCTCATGGAGTCTCTTATCTCAGCCATTCTTGTCTCCACGGCGTCGTCCTCCTGTTTTGTCTGCTGACCCTCTGGTGTCAACAGGTCTTTGTACCGGGAGAGACATGAGTCGCGGTGACGTGGCCGGGCCAGCGGCCACCGCTGAAACTCTTCTCTCTGTTCCTTCTCATTAGAGCACTAAGGAGAGAAATGGCAGGGAACCGTCCACTCCCATTTAAAACTGCGCTCTTCCAAGCGAACATGCAAAAACCGCTTTACCGCACACACATTTTCTCACAGCGTAATGCTTGTACATGCACACACCTGCTCCACTTGAACATGAAAGCATCTGCCCCTGAACTGTGGCCACATGTGTCTTTAACCCCAGACCCCACTAACTATATGTCCTAAAAACATATAAATCTTGTAGAGCACTCCAGCTGCCCTCCTTGTGCATGGATGGCTGCATGACATATGAAAATTTATGACTGTCTTATTTTGTGGAAAGATTCAGGGGTTGTGGGAGGAGAAGGGAAATGGAAGGTAGTCGAGGGATAGTTAAGGAATGCATGTGCCTGGATATATGTGTGTGTGTGTGTGTGTGTGTGTGTGCGCGCAGGGACAGTATCATTCATTAAGCACACGTGCCCTAAGTGCACCAGGCAGCAGGAAAGAGCAGTGTTTTGTGGCAGAGGTTTAAATGGATTTCCCCCGGCCACAAGCCAGAGCCTGCCTCTCCTGAGAGCTTCCTCCTGGCTGCACAAGGCCCCGGAGAGCGAGGACGGGGCTGCGCTAAGGCTCAGTCTCCAAACGGATTTGTGTCTGCCTAATGGGCTGAGACAATGGAGTGGCGAAAATACGATAGAGAAGGATCAGAGGGAGGGAGAGACAGAGAGAAACATGGGGAAAAGTGTGAGAAATTGAGATAGTGAGGATGAGATTGGGTGGAAGAAATTCTACTTTGAGCAGAAGCGGATGGGGTAGGAGAGGCGGGTGTCATTTGAGGGGTTTAGGGCCAGATCAGGTAGGGTCTATAGAGGTGATGGACAGATGAGGGACAGAGTTTGACACTATTAGACTGGGAGAAAAGGGATGGAGGGAGAAGGCAGGAAAAATGTCTCTGAAAGTGAGTGGAGAAAGATAAAGAGAGATGAGGAAGGGAAGGAAAGAGTATGGAAGGAGGAAACTTTTCTTGCTTATGGACAGCAGAGATGGAGAAAAAGCAATAGAGAGTAATTGTGGATGGTGGAATGAAAGGCAGAGTTTATAGAGCTTAAGAAAAATTGGGCCGCAAGATGTTTTTTTTATTCTTTATTGTGAGTGAGCGTCTCAAGGAAATGGACTGACAAGGACTGGGAAATAGGGATGGCAATATGAGGTGTTTATCTTACAGCCTCGCTCACGCACACACAAATACACACACAGATGCGTGCACCATCAAAACTGAAGGCCAAATGCTGCTATTACAGTTGGCAAGACAACCCCTCCTTTTTCATTACACATCCGAGGAAGGATGATAACAGGGAGCGACACAGAAGGCGGGGAATACAGCATTTTGATTTTTAGTGCGGGGCTGAATAGGAAAAGAATTTGGAGGAACGTTACACGATAATTCCATAAAACGTACCCACTGGAGTGGACCGCTGTAGTGCCGCGTGAAGAGTCAGGTCGAATCAGAATCAGGAGAACATTTTTCTGCTCACATTTGCATCTACAAGGAGTATCGCTCGGTGTTTGTGGTGATGAAACACAAAGCTAGGCAAAGCATTATGTGCCAATGGGAGATGAAGTCCCCCATCCAGTCCTGCATCATTGCATCACAACTGCCTCCCAATCAGCCTGACAACTCCGTCAGTCCTCTGACGTCTGTGACAAGAACAAAACTGGATTTTTTAGAACAATTCCTCTTGGGGTGGGAGCAAAACTGCAGCAGTAGCTCAGCGACAGAAAGCAGGACTAACGGCTTCCACAGCGGTTGCATCTGTGCATACAGCTTGCCAGTGGGAAGTGGCTATGTACTGTGTGCAGTCCCTGCTGGTGCAGAGAAAGAGTAAACTTGTGTATAAGCTGGAAAGTAAGAGAGTTAAATAGATGAAGGGACGGAAGGAGGAAGCCGGCCGCATCTGGCATTAACAAAGAATGAAGAGGAAGGCGGAGGAGGAGGGGAAAGGAGAGAGATGGATGGAGGCAAAGGGCACTCACATCTATATCAATGAATAAGATCAGTGAGGGAGGGTTGGGCGGTAAGTAAGAGGATGAGTGCACTGAGTGCTCCGCCGCACCACTGAGAGGAGAAGGAGCGAGCCGGAGAGAGGGAGCGGCGGGGTGACATAGAGCGTGTGTTTGCAGGGAGTGCAGCAGCAGGTGTATCGCCATCTATCCAGCGCAGCCAGTGTTACATGAACAGGAGAAGCCTGCCTTTTTGCTCTGGAAATCACAGCCTGGATGGAGGCGCGGAGGAGGAGAGAAAGATGGATAGAGCGCAGCTGTAGCCACATCTGTGAAAGACAGGACAAGATAAAGAAGGAGGAGGAGACGGAGAGAGGGAAAGCGTCCAAGAGTTTAAGGGCGTGTGCGTCCTTGTGCATCTGTGTGTGTGTGTTGTTACCAAGCCAACATAGCTGTAGTTGCCAGTCTTTTGTCTGTGGTGGTTTCCAGCACCACCCTGCTTGTTGTCCCTTTACAGTGTCTGTTGGGCTGCGGTAATCAGCATGATCTAAAGCTCTGGCTAATGCTCATATTATCATGACATGGTGAGCCATTTTCCTCAGCTTGTCTAGAAGGTATGGCTTTGTAGTGGTACAAATAGCTGTAGTTGTCGCTGATCACCCCAGGGCCGCTGCATAATGCGAACAGCGAGCTAATCTGTAAGTGGAGGCTGCTGTTGCTGTCGATTAGGAGAGAGATAGCATCCACTTGTGCACAGGATTTAAATGTAAGATCGTCGGCAATTACTGAAAGAAGGAACAGCAGCCAACCCTGATGACCTGAGGGAAAGTGTGGTGTAATATGAATAACATTTGCACATACAGTTTGGGCATCCATGGTCAAAAGATGTGTTCTCATTAGAGTATTATTTTTGTTTTGTGCAATTTTAGAGGAGGACCATGCAAAAGTTTGGCCATCCCAAGAGATTGCAGCTCTCAGATAGCTTTTACCAAGGCCTCAGACCTTAATCAGCTTGTCATGGCTATGTTCTGATCACACTCATCCTTAGGAAAGGCCAGCTGATGCAAATTTCAAAGATATGTACATGCTGTGACTCCTCAGACCTTGCCCTAACAATCAGCAGCTACGGGCTGCTCTAAACACCTGCTTAGGACTTAAAAAATTAAAAAAGATTCCCACAAAGCAGAAGAAGGTGATAAGAAGACAGCAAAGCATTTTCAGGAAGCCGTTTCCTTAGTTCGTAATGTAAATCAAATCAAAACCTGTGTTTGACAAAGAGGATGGCTTCAACAACAGGATAATAATCCGAAACATACCTCAAAATCCATGATGGACTACCTCAAGAGGATCAAGCTGCCGGTTTTGCCACGGCCCTCACAGTCCTCTGACCTAAACATCACTGAAAATCTGTGGATTGACCTAATTATTTTAAAACGTAAAAGATGGAAGTAAAAAAGTAACCTCACTTGTAATGCTAAAGAAATGTGTCATCTTTGACTTCATGCCGCTTGGAAATCAGGCCATCGTTTGCTCGCTTAGCGATACACAAAAACAGGGCAGGCATGCTCACGCCCACACACACACTTGTGTTTTCATAAATATAATGCAAGACATGTGTCACAAGGGCAATTAATGTATGAATATTAAGTAGATAATAGCCAAGCTAGATCCACAATGCTGACGTGGGGATGCAGGCACTCACAGGCGCTCCCACACACCAGCACGTCTGTCCGTGGCCATCTTTTGTGTAAGTGGCAGCCTTCTCCAGGAACAAAACAGCAGGATGCGATCAATTAACTTTTGCCCAAATAATTCAGGCTTTTCATCGTTTTCGAATGTGCTCGTTTGCCTGCGGGTGTCCAAGCCTTTTGTAAGGAGAGAGAAAGAGAGCGATTTTGCGTGTGTGTGTGTGTGTGTGTGTGCATATTCTCCGGAGGAAACAGGCTGATGATGGTGTAGAGTTGGCGTTGAACTGTGTCCGGGGATAGTTGTCGTGGACCGCGTGTGTGTTTGTGTGAAGTCAGCCAGTTGAACCATTTAATCACGGTGCCGGGGTGAATTCAGAGGAGCAGTTAATGTCCATACCTCATTTTCCAGAGGAACATGTTCCCCCTGTCCTCTGTATTTATGTTTACCCAACATTTAGGGGGAATCGCCCTTTTTAATTTTGGGTCACAAAGTAAAGGCACCATTTCCCGTTTGAGGCACACTCACCACGTCCTCTTTCGTCCTGTGGGTTGAACATAAATGTGCCCGCATTTATATTCCCAATTAATGTCCTACAGTAGCACCTATTGTTGCAGTAATCACTGAGGTCCTGTACTCTATTAATGTAATGTGCTGTTCAGCTTGGCAGCACCGCGCCCTTGCTAAAACATAGACGCAATTAGGAGCATTTGTAAACGATAAGAGAATTAAAAGCGAGTGTTCCTGTGCCTGATCGTCTCTCTCAGCGTTCCTCTTTGTCTGTTTTTATTTCTCTGCCATTTTCCCTGTCTGTCTCTCTCTGTTCCTGTCTCTCTTACATCTCTCCCCCCTAATTGTTTAGTTCATTCATGGATTTTGTTGTGTCCAGTAAAGCACAGTAAACCCCTTGTAACAGCTTTCTGATCTTTCCTTTCATCCTGGATATGTTCTCTCTCCCTTTTTTTATTTTGTAGCTGCTCCCGTCTAGTCCCCCCCCCCCCATCCTCCTCCGGGGTGTTTCTCTGTTAGTTTTTTTTTCTGTCTATGTCTCTAGCACTTTCTCATATAGCCATTTTCATCTGGAAATTACCTTATCTGGAAATCTTCAGCACCTGAAGACATCCTGAGATTAAAGATCTTGTTTCTTTTACCACAGCACATCCAAAAAAAAGTATTGAACATATTGTGAAAAGGCTAAAAACCCTAATAGATAAACCAAGTAGATAAATTAAGCGTTACATTTTTTTTACCACTATAAGTGCTGGCATGTCCATTTTCTACTAACTTGCTGTTTTTTTGCCACAGTTTCTCAAAGTTTAGGATAATGCAATAGCTCACACTCACTGTGGCGATCACAAATCTGATTGGCCGCACGCCACTTCAATGTGTAATTCTCAAGATTTCAGTCCTGGTTGGTTTGGTGACACCTGTGGTTTCTGGTGGTAACAGTGAGTCTGGCCATAGTCTTGTGGGGGCAGCAAACACTCCTCAAGCAGCTGCTTTGTCAGAAATACAACAAAGGAGCAGCTGGTGTATCTGTTTCTAGTGCAGCCAAACAAATTCACAGTGTTTTTATGTAGAAGTCAGTAAATCATTTGCCTTTTTTCATCACGCAGCATCAATCTGATCGCACACCGCAGTAGTTTTCTTGACAACAGCACTTTGGCTGCTCCTTCACCTTCCACACATTACACATTACGCGCTGCAATATTAAAGACCCAATCTGTTCCATCCATTTTTAGACACATTCTGATGTACGATCGCGGTCAGCGCCAACCTCAGTGACAAACACACTGCGTTTCTTGAGGCTTCTTCGCAGTTAAAGCCACCCTCCGCTTAGATAGAATCCTGAAACTACGTGCACATGTAGTTCTCGATGAATCCCAAGTGCACGTGAAGTCAAATTGAATCCAGTGTGGGACTGTCAGACTCTGCCGCTAACAACTAAAACTACTATGCTGAGAGGGAATTACAGAATGTAAATACACCGAATGGCTGTTTCATGAAAATGCCAACCATGAATAGCACCAAAAAGGGGGTTGTCTTTTAAGGGCCAGCGTGTAGGCTTTTAGGCGATTAATTGGATAACGTGAAAATAAGAATTGTGTTTTCATTACCTTAGAATGAACTCTTTATATCTACAGTGGGAGCAGGTGCTCTTCCACGGACTCTGCCACGTTGGGCTGCCATATTTCTACAGGTGTTCAGTTGCTTGTAGTGTAACCTCACCGCTAGATGCCACTAAATCCTGCAAGCTGGTCACTTAATGGACATAAAGAGATATAGATATAGAAGATATAAAGAACTCATTCTGAGGAAAACACAATTCTCATTTCCAGGTGATCACACACTAATGAAAACATCATTATGATTATTGATGATGATTCTGCCAATAGATCCCCTGAACCTTACGGACAGGTCCTTTAATGAAAATCTTAGGATCAGAGAATATATCCACATCTATAGGAATATATTCAGAACCTGTGAACTGGGTCTCCAGCCGCAGCATGGCTTGGTAATGCCCGATTTCTTAGGATGGAAATGTCCCACTACTGGTCTCTTTTTACCTTCTCATTGTCCTGGTTTAGAAAATGTGACAGCCCACTGTGTGTGTTCCCCTTTTCTGGAGAAAGAAAGAGAGAGAAAGAGAGAGGGCGAGGGAGAGAACGGGGATGATAGGAAGAGGTAGTGAAAAATATCGAGAGTCCTAAATTTATGTGTCCTATTTTCCAACCCCGTTGGTCTTAATTTACTCCGGCCATTTAGAATGTGGCCATTTTTAAACTCACCCCATAACTTTTTTCTGCACCTCACCCTCCCTCAACTGTCTCACTTTCACTCTTTCCATCTCGCATTGTTTCTCTCCTCTGCTCTGTTGTTTTACGTTGTAGGCAGATTAATCCCATACACTACGTTAACACTAGCAGTTACAGAGGTTAAGTGGAGGACAGGTGAAATGATTGGTAAAAGGATGAGATAGCTGTGATTTTAGGACAAATGATTCCACCCTGTTGTCTGACCCACTCACTCCCATCCTTCTCTGTGGCTCTCCTCATGCTCAGGTGCTGGTAGAAGTCAGCAGAATAGAACAGGATTCGTCAGAAGAGCTCACTAAACAGCAACAGTTCATCTGTCCCTCCATATTCTGCCAATGTATCCTCGCCTCCTTTTTGGTCTACCTCCTCTCTGGATCAGGCGCCAGCTCACTCACTCCACTCCCTCTCGTTTCCAGGCAGGAGCTTGGCCTCCTTTCCTTCATTCTCACTCTCTGTCCCCCAGGTACGGGACCAGCCACACCTTCCCCTCCATCCCGGCCCTCCACTCACATCTCCTGACTCCCTCCAGACATGCCCTTACAACCCCAAAACCTCCTCTTCCCTTCCTCCTCCTCTTATTACATTGCAGCTGGCACCAGCCTCATCTTCCCTTGCCTCGCTTCCCTCTAGACGCAAACAGTCTAGACCAGCCTTTTCCCACTTCTCCATACACCACCATCACCACCACCTAGATCTATAAGCAACTCCTCCCCCTTTTTCCCCTCCTTCACTGACACCCACCCTCCCCTCTTATCCCCTCGTGGGCCTCACACCAGCCCTTTGCTGGGACCCTTATTAGCCTTATCTCCGCCTGCCCCCGCCCTGATTCAGAGGTGGAGAGGGAATGGACCTCTATCTATTCATAGGCTGAGATGAGTCAGTGCTTCTCCATAAAGCATACCGTATATACAGAGAGCAGAGGAGGGGAGATATGGATGGAAAAAGTACAAATTTAAGAGTCTGGTTAATTACTGTCAGCTCTGACCATGAAAGGATCAAAGGCTTGCTGTCCCAAACTGCCTGACCCGGACACCCCCTTCTTTAACCTGTAACACAACCATTTTCCCTCCAACTGTTTGCGCCTGCCCTGTTACAGACCTCGGTCTCTCACGGTCACAGATTCAGCCCTCACCACACCTGTTGTGTTGTAACTGCGCTCCGTCTTCACTGTAACTCACTCTCGATCAGAGTGTCATTGAAAGGTGATGGGAGTAGTGCTTTAACATCCATAAATCAGTGGCGCCTTCATTTTCTTTCATCAGTATAATCACTGTAAACAAATGAGACCGTTGCTGACAAGCTTGGCAGCCTCTGCATCGGATTTTATAGTTTGTGCTACTGGGTCAGATTTGGCTCGGCTTTATGGCACAGAGGCTGCTGTTCTTCCAGTGCAAATTTCTTTTTGTTTTTATACAGTGAAAGACCAATGAAAGAACACGTTTCTCCCAATAGCTGTACAGAAGGATGGTCTCCACTTCCTCCCACAGTACAAGTGAAACCAAAATATCCCGCACGCAGGCGCTGCCATGTCGCTTGCAGTCTGTCAGGGTCAGTCGTGGGCTAGGGTCAGCTGTCAATCATAATTTTTTTAATCATCCAAGCATCAAATAACTAATTTAGCAGAAGTATGTACACTTTAATGTACATCAGCTTGATGAGAAGTACCTAAAATGACAGAAAGCATCCGCTAACATGGAGGGGGCGGGGTTTATGACACACGCCGCAGCCAGCCACCAGGGGGCGACCCAAATGTTTTGACTTCACTTTTGGAGAGCTGTCACGTTATCCATCTTTATATACATTCATTAGTTTCTCCCTGTTTATTTTAAAAGAAGATTCAGGTAGAGAGCATGTTTCTTGATCAAACCTTTTATTTAGGTTAATTATACCAGTTTATCACAATGATTCATTCATGAGATATTGATTTTACATTGCCATTGCACACATTACATAAATGCCAACAAAATAATTATGTGATTGGAAGGCTCCACTTCTTAAAGTTATTCACATTTGCTAGACTGAAACTCATAATCCACGAGAACAGTTGTTAATACTCACCACTATTATATTGTGCATCCTTTTCTGCCACCGTCTCATCACAAGGCTCATGACAACGTGTCAGCACACTCGAACAAAATCAATCTGCTTTTGAATATGGTTCTGAGGGGAGACACCTGTATACTCACTAAGACATGAGGTCGGTTTGTTCAGTGTCACTCGGCCCAGAGCGTGCAAAAAGGGGGAAGCAGAGGTTGACAAAGGAGGATCACTCTGTTTGAGTCACCTGCTTGTCTGGTCCTATCGGCAGGTCTCTCCTCAAGGTGAGAATACAGTGCTGTGTAAATAAAGGGAAGACAGCGGAAGGAAGTAGGCCAAAGGACACAACTAGAAAATCCCAGTAATGATGACACTCTCTTAACCAGTAGCAGGTGTGAAAAAAGCCTAGACTAAACTTAAGACTAGTGAGTCACCACTTAAGCTGCAAACCATTTTTCCAATGTTGGTACATATCACATAGTTGCAAATAAATGTTCACATATAAACATTTCGTAAAAATCTAATTTAATAACTGTTTTGAATTGGTCATTAATTGGACAAAACTTTTCACATTTAAAATTACAGTTTGCTTGGATTCATTAGTTAAAACAGTGCGATGTGAAAGTATAATGAAAATGATTGTATAATCAACATCCGACTGCTCTGAATGTTGATAAATTAAAATATTTAATTATGGCTCATTTACCTGTGCAAACACACATTTGAATTTTAGTCCAAGTTTATTTCCCCCTTCTCTCTCTCTTCTAACGCTTTACTTCGTTAACATTTTCTTTTAGACCCCTTGTCTAATTTCATCCTTTTCTTCTTTTCGCCTTCTCCCTGTTTGCCCTTGCTTTGTCCATGCTCTGCCTCACCCGTGGCCTCCTGTGTCGAGCAACTGTTACAAGTCCTGTATCAATGGAGGAAAGAGAGCAAAGGAAGGCGAGGCTGAAAGAGAGACAAGAAAAAGCGGGGCAATAGAAGGAAGGAGGGAAAGAAAGGAGAGAGGGAAAGAAAGATGGACAGAGGCATAGGAGGAGAAGAAGAAGAGAGAGGGAAGGAGGCAGGGATGTGGAAGAAGAAAGGCGTGAGTGAAGACCACAATGTGCTTGCTCAATTACTCACCAGTGCTGTGCCAAGCTGGCTCCTGTCAGAGCCACATGCTGTGGCACACACACACACACACACACACACACACACACACACACACACACACACACACGCAGCAGCCTATACATCAGACCAATATGTTCAGATGTTTTCCTGCTGACCTGCAGCATAAAAATTATTCAACCTGGACACTCTCTGTGCTGAGTAGGGACACACACACACACACACACACACACACACACACAGTTATGTTTCCATCACATTTGATTCATTTCTTGCAGACTAACCTAACCATATGCATAACCACTACTTGCCTAACCCTTACCTTAACCTGAACCTAACCTGAACCCAAGACTTCACACTAAATTTTAATGACTCACTTTATGGGCACTTGTGTTTTGTCCCCATAAAGAAAGCGAGTCTCTGTTGCTGCGTAAACAGACTTATGTCCCCACAGTGTGAGTAATGCATGTCCACACACACACACACACACACTTGCGGACGCTTACATAAACCCCACTCCCCCTCCTGCGTGTTCGCAGGAATCCAAACACATGTATAGAAAAATATATCTTGAATGTGAGGACAAACACACAAGGGTGCGCATTCCAGGTGACAACCCAATCTCTTCAGATGTCAGAGGCTGTTTCCATCTGAGCTGACCCTAGTTAGCGCGCAGGGTTTTCCCCCTGAGATCGATGTCAGGTGGGAAAACAGGCACAGACACGGTGTATGCACTACCACACACGGCTGGATTGTCCTATAAAACGAGCACAGGAGCAAACACACTTTCCCTGTGGTGTTTTCTCTTTTTTTTTGGTCATTTTATTTAGAATTGCCCAGAGTGCATTATTTAGACGTAGCATTAATTTGTCTTTACTTTTTAGGTAGAAATAAAAATGCCCTTTTTGTCTCAAACATTTTTTTATTTTTATCTCTGTTTCGAGGCTTGTGTTTATAGATTCATCGCTACAAAAGCATTCCTGGGGTTGAATAAAAAATTAAGAAAAAAAAGCTAAACAAAACAAGAAACACAGAAACGATCTCTTTGCTCAACCCCATTCTGTCTCGTTACGTTTCTCCGTTTTTTATCTCGGCTGCTCTGGCGCTCTCCTTCGCCTCTCCCTCTCTTTCTCACGTCATGTGAGTTGAGGCGAGGCGAGCTCCTGTGATGAATGTAAATGTTGCCCCTCCCGTCCCTTGTTCTCCCAAATTACAGCAAACACCACCTCCTCTTTAGTGTTCACTCCCTCTGTCTGTCTGCATTTACCCACAAGCCTGCAGTTCGTCCTCACACGTCGACCGGCGGGCACTCTGCCCAGCCCTCAGCATCCGTATAAACACGGTTAGAGGTACAGTACACAGATGTATGAGTCAGACATGACAAACAGACAATGCTGCGAGACGAAAACTACACCTCCAGCATGTATGATGCTCACTCTGTGCGGATACTTTCAGTACAATATGAAGGCCCAGGCTGCCAACACAGCCTAAATACACTTGGCTCATCGTCCTCATCCTTGCATTAATCACCATCAGAAACAGGCAGGATTTTACATTTATGCCTGTGAATACAAACTGTACATCAGTACTTACTTTTCGCGGATGTCACTTCTGCAGGACCGAAATTGCAAATGTGATTTAATGCACTGCAGCACTCTCGGGGGCCGGATTTTTCTGAAACGTTAAATTATTGTTGGCGCAGATCAGGCTTATAGATGCAGCAGTAAAAAGGCGTTTATTGAAAAGTAGTTACACTTGTAAAACCAGTGGACAGTTCACTGAAGTCACCCTGAGGATGAGACAATTAGATAAGACCAAACTAGTCTCACCATTCTTTTCTCTGGGGATAAAAACACTTTGTGATACGCTGGTTGTGACTCTAAGCTGCATACAGAGAATGACACACTGACATACAGTATAGAGTACATGCATGACTTGACTATTCAGTGACAGCTTGTGATGTTTTCTCCAGTGAGCAGCACACAACACAGCTTTAAGAACAACATTGGCCATTAGCCACTGAATGAACTTTGAGTCCCATTCACTGAATGTACTGCTCCCAGCATCCCCATGTTTATCACTGCAGAGTGACGTATTAAACCAACTTAAAGGAGATCGCAAAAGATGTTCTTTTCAAAGGTCCGGTGTGTAGGATTTAGAGGGATCTACTGGCGGAAATTAAGACATAGCAGCTAACAGGAACATTGCAGGTCAAGCTGAGGTCTGGAAGACCAAGAAAACGTTCCAAGTGAACTGCTTGTTGTATTGGTGGAAAAGCAAATCAAACCCCCCATTTAACTGCAAAAAGACCTTCAGGAAGATTCAGCAGACTTTGGAGTGGTGGTGCTCTGTCCTACTCTGCAGCAGCACAAATGCACAAATATGACCTTCACGGAAGAGTCATCAGAAGAAAACCTGTCCTGCATCCTCACCACAAAAATCAGCATCAGACGCTTTTAAAGGTGAACAAGCCAGATCCATGCAGCAGAACTTTTTGGCTGCAAAGGTATGTTTGGAGAATTCCAGATTTCATGGTAATCCATCCAATAATTGAGACATTTCACTCAAAGCCACAGTAGTGAGGGGAAGTCAGAGGATCTCGAGTCATTAGGATTCATCGTCTGTCTGTACAAAATCTGTCAGTGTATCTGGTAGATGCCAACATATTTCACAGGATAAGTGTAAACCTTGACCTGCTGGTGGTGCTACCTGAAAGGTCAAGGCAAAGTCAGTAGGATCTACTCTCTGTACACCATTAATGCATGAACCAAATTTCATGGCAATCCATTGAATTATTGATGAGATCTGTATGGACCAAAGTGGTGGACTGACTGACTGACATAAAGCATGAAAAGGTCAGTTTTGTGAGGTTTACTCATCACCATTATTATCTCGCCACTGGACATTTTATTATTTGTCATCCCGTTATCTTTATCATCATTACCATGTTTAGCATCATCAGTCATCACCATCATCATCATCATCATCATCATTATCTTCAATAAAACAACCCCCACTGGGCGTTTAGCTGTTGGCATTAGTTCCTGTGTTTGCTCTCAGTCACATCAGTCCTGTGTCAGGCACTTGTTTAGTAGACTGGAGCTCTGATTGGCCTGGCCTCCACCAAAGACTGATTTGCATTAGCAAAGTCAAACAGGCTTAATAGACTTTTATTGGCATGAGGCGGCCGGGCGCTGAGGGGGACTTTTAAACAATGCCATATGCTAATAAACAGAACGCCGTGTACTGGGACAACAACTAACACAACAACAACAAAAAAAAAAAACCCAATCCCATACACATGCAAGTAACCAACCTGCACGTCTGCTTCAATAAAACCATTTGCCTTTTTTGTATTTTTACGTCAGTGTGAAACATAATTCTGCTGGTGTTTTTAAAACAACTATCATTAAAGGCGGCATTTACCTCAGACCATTAACCATGGTTAAAATTTGTGGTGCATCTCAGCACAGTGTCAACTTCGCCACAGAGACTCGGCTGATACAGTCGCAGCAGAGTCTTTGTGTAGCTCTTACAACTTATGCCAAGGTTATTTTGTTAGATAAGAATGTGGAAGGAATAGAGCAGACCCGTGTTGTATCCTCACCTTGTTCTGGATAAGGGCCGGTTGATAGCAGCACCTACCTACAAGTGAGCTGTGCATCGCGTTTGATCAAGCAGATTCTGCAGCGCACTGCAGCTAAACTTTTATCTTTGTTAAGTGATGCCAGCAACAAAGATAAGTGTCCAAAAGCAATAAGGGAATTTGTATCTAAATTTATATCCCGTCGTACGATTAGATCTCACGCTGTGTTAGGTGTGATTTATGTGACCACACAGAACAAAATACTGAGTGCACACTGCCTCGGGTGGACCAAATAAAAGAAACTTCCACAAGATTAGCAAGAAACTGAGAGTAAATGAATAGTCTCAGTTGATCTTGAATTGCTGCAGTGAATTGTTAAGGAAAAAAGGTCCTAGTTCTTTGAGAAATGAAGAAGGTGAAAATCTCTTTTTCTCGAGAGACCACTGACGGTGTCTGATTTTATCCCCTGCTCGTGAAACCGCTCGTGTGAGGGCCGTTATCTTCTTGAAATTTTGGCGGCATCATTAAAGAAGGGGTGCTTTCACCTTGGGGTAAGGCGCAACAGCCATGCAGCCATATACCTGGGCCGTTATGTGTCCATGCTGAGCAATCGTTGGAATAAATGACTCCCTAAAGATGGCTGCCTGTGCACAATAGATCCACGGCTGGCAGTAAACCCTTAGCCTTGTTTTCAGGAATCAAGGTACAAACGCAGAGCCAAGTATCGTACTGTATTGTCGGAAATCCATCTGTATCGGATGGACGTCACGATTTACTGTACAGTCAGTGCCAACGCAAGAAGTATTGTGCTCTCATTTTAGCAAGGCCAAAAGTAAAGGATATGGATGTCAGCCTAGTGGTTTGGTGGAGTTGTGTTGCCGTCTGACTTTTGTTGCACCTCTAGTGTATTTTAGTCGCTTCTAAATATAGTAAAAATCCCATTATGTCTAAATATTGCTGGAAGTTTTGCTAAATCCATCGTGTGTGCCAGCTGTTGGCCAGCAGAGCTAACTACCACATTAGGTCTGTTACTGTCCATCAGGTAGCCTCCAGTGGAGTAAATGTCTTGTGGACAGATGAGCTCGCACAGCTATTCAGAATTCACATTTTACTGGTGGCCCTTCAAGTTGATGTGGTTCTCGTGTGTCGTTATACTTGCCTCTCTGTTTGGGATTTTTGGAACACAGTGATTCTGTTATGTTCACCCCCTGCACATTTATTTAAATACTGAACATTGCTATTCAGTAGCATTTGAAAATCATTAAATGGGCATCAACTTCCATGTTTCATTGAGAGAGTTAAACAGAGAAATTTTGGCAGCATTTGATCCAAGGTCAGTAGGGGGACACAAAAAGACTCCAGGGGTGGCCGACTTATACACTCAGCTATCTCTGGGCACAAGCATCACTTTTCTCTGCGTTGCACCCCGCAGGAGTTTCTGTTATCAAGGAGACCCTTCACCCGAGCCTGTTTTAGCACTACATATATTTTAACATAATTTCTCCCGCGTCTTCTTGCTGACGTGTATGGGAGCATCAACAGCGTCAGCAGAATTGTTTGTGCTGATGACGGATAGAGTCATGAAACATGCAGTTCACACAGAAACACACGATAAATCCCCGACCCACCCCGTTAACACAAGCACACGCAATCCTCTCTTTGTATGCGCTGTGCATTTCGTCCATAGGGTTGCACCTGACCCATATGGCTGCAAGCAGCGTTGCAGCACTACAGTTCTGTATGAGAATAACAGTCTGTTCCTGTGTGGAGGAACAACTCTCTCACTCCTCCATGCCCCAGAGCAGTGCCGAGGGTTGGCAACGTGCTGCTTCCTATGCTGGTATCAACATTATGATTCTCAGTTCAGAGGCCCGATTACATTAAACCCTCTGCGGATGACCTTATAGCATATCATTACACAAGTGAGTCGCTGTGTGTTCTGGCAATGGAGTTCAAGCACATCCTCACAGGTGATGAAGGCTGCAAGGAGTGTAACTTCAACCGCTTTTCCATCACAGGGTCGAAGGGCTCGTGATTAAATATAAATGTCACGGTGCAACAAGATTTACAAGGCGAGGATTTGATTTCAAAATGCTTTTGTAACCCCTGATATGTTTTGCCTTCATACCATTACCTTAAAAGCCATTTTTTTTTCATTTTGGAATGAAACCATTTTAAACATTTGTTTGTTTGATCTCTTTTGGCAATAAGGAACAAAACAAATCACATTTTATTTTGAGATGAAATTTCTCTGTGACACGCAGTAGGTTATGAACAATCTCTGTTTGGCTATTCGGCCCTGCAGTGGAAACTAGGTTATTGTCTCTGATGCCCTGGAGCAAAGCAGAGAGCGAGCAACATGCCTGCTGCCTATAGTAATATCAACATGCTGTCTAGTATCAGGACTTAGAGAGTGCAATTGTGCACAGTGCACATTTTATCAGCTCATATCACAGCATTACACCACATATCGTTGGTTCTTTAATTTAGATGAGATGATAATATGACCTCCTGACTTGTATTTGTTCTAAATTAGCAATAACTGATGTTATTATTGTTAGTTTTGCACATAGACAGCAGGTACAAAAGCATTTTCTTTGCCTCCTCTTCTCTGCCCCTTTGTCCTGCCAGAACTATCAAGATGCTGTTGAGCATCGCTGAGTGGATGCAAAGGGTCAGCAGCATGGCGTCTGTATAACAAACTATTGACAGGTCTTCTGAATACTAAAGAAAATCTGACTGTTATTCCTCCCTCTCTCTATAAAGCGTGAATTGTTTGAAGGGATGGGTTACTTCTGCAGTGTCTGTGTTTCTGCTTTGACCTTCACGCTCCTCACTGTTGTCTGCTTTATGCGCTGGTGATTTACAAATTTAATCTCTTCCTCTCATGGATGTTTTTGTGCGTTCCATTTGATAAGAGCAGCAGCCGACTCCTGAAATGTAAATGGGTCAGCAGTCCGAAATGTGTGGCAAAGTCTTAACACCCCCTCCAGCACGTCGTGTCCAACAAGTGCACGGTGCGGATGGCATCAGCAGAATATGGACGCGGCTCCTCGGAGCCTCTAGCCGCCAAGTGTGAAATAATTTGACGCTCGTGTTATATAGGAGCCACGGCGGGATTAATCGCAGGTGTGAGACAGAGTAGAATATGTATGTATTAGTTTGAGTTTCTGTGTGGGCAGTGGGGAAGTGGCAGCAGGATGTGTGTTGAGTTGTGAGTTGAATGGGGGGAATAGAGCGCTGTGTGGGTGGATGCATTTGTGTGTGTGTGTATGCAGCTTATCTTGAGTGCTTGTGTGTGTCAGTGTAGTAGGACGTCTAAATGCACGTCGGTGACTGTGTGTGTGTGTGTGTGTGCGTGCGTGCATGTGCGTGCATGTGTGCGCGCCATACGAGCGGTGAGTGGCATTCTCTTTTTGTTCCCCACTAATGGCATCCTTAGCAGGGCTGTTACGATGGAAACCACGTTGCCACGGAAACGCAGCCTGTCTCTGTGAATTACAAGTATTCCACTCCCTCTCTCCACCTCTCTCTCACTTTCTGTCACACTCTCTGTCTCTCTCTTTCTCCCTCCCTCACCCTCTCTTTCTCCCTCCCTCACCCACTCTGTCATCTTTCCCTGTCCCCATTCCCCTCTCTCTCTTCATCTCCGTTTCTCTTCTCCACCTGTCTCCCCCTAAACCTGACAGGGCAGCAGCTGACGCCTGAGGAGAGGTGTGCATGTACATGAAAGAGCGAGGGACAGACTGACAAGGAAAAGAGAGGAAGAGTCAGAGAGAGTGAAAAGGGGAGTGGGAGTGGAATTTTTCTGTGCGGGTAAAAACTCTCTGAGCGTGAAGGAAAGGTGGGTGGAGGGACAAATAGAGGGATGTGACGGAGGGGTTTGGCCATAGGAAGGAGGAGAATGTAAGTGGGGCAAATGTTCAAGTAAAAGAACAGTAAGGCAAGAGACAGTAAACTGCCAAAAGTAAGTGGACACACAAACATGAATATGCCATTCCAAAGCCATCTGCTTCAATGTGTAAAAGATAATACCTGACAAGCATGTCATCAGGTGTTTCTTAGCCACAGTGTCATTCATTACAGTCACTATGCCTGGCTGCTGCCAACAGAATTCCATATGTAGTCAAATTAGAAATCTAATTTGTTCATATACTTCTATAATGAATTTTCATCTTGCTTTTCTGTTTTAATGACAATGAACTATGGGTCATGCGACTCACATGCACTGTAAAGAAAGATATACCATATTTACTCAATAAAATTGAGGCAACAGATTGCACGCAATATTATTAATTAAATATTATCAGATTTGTAATTGAGTAAATTTTAATTAAATGAGACCCTTTGGAGTTAACCATTTAATATAAGTAGATTTAATTAAAATACAAAAAGGCAATAATTAAAACCTAAACAAAAATATTGAGTATATATCAAAAAGAGAAATGTCTAAATTAGTAAAAAGTATTAATAAAACATAATTAAATTCTACATACAAGTACCATGTAATTGAGTAATAATGAAATATCTTAATCAGTTAATTTATTTGAATTTACTCAGTGGATTTAATTAAATCGAAATATTATTCTTACTTAGATATATTGTGTTTATCTCATGATCTACATTTTAAGGTGAGATTACACTGGGTACCAGGAAGAACAGAGGAAATAAAACTCAGAAATTAACAAATCACACATAAAATGCTTGCCAAAATTAACATTTTTTATTATAAAAGTTATAGCATTTCATTGCAAACTTTTACAAATTATGACCTTGAACACTATTTTGTGAAAACAAAAATGTGTACAGTTGCCAGAGTACCTGTCGAGAAGAACTAAGAAACATTAGGGCATGGCTACACTGTCCTATCATGGACAAGACAAGGTACCGAATTTCCAGTTTCAAATGTCCTGTGCTGTAGCCTGTAATGGGTCAGAAGATCACCTCTTGTCGTTGCTCTGTATCCACAGGTTTTACACTGCCATCTCATCTGGGGGCACATAAGAGAAACACAGTCATGTTAATTACAAAATGTGCCTTTCTGTTTAATTGCAGATAAAATAAAAACCATCCATGTATCAATCACATGCATATGGTGTATTGTAGGGCTGGTTGGTATATCAATATTTGCATCCCTTTATTGTCAACATATATGTACACTGATGACATCCAGTCTAGCAAGAAATTAAATTTTAAACAATTATAGCCTACATTCTAGATGTGAGAGTTACTCCAAAAACAAACCTTGTTAATTTAACTTTATTTCAATATTTCATATTTTAAATGAATTGCAAAACCTAATTGTTGTACACTTGAACACATAATTACTATCATATAATAAGTGATTGACTAAATGTTTACTGAGTTTTATGCAAAGGTAGAACAAACAAACAGATCACAGCAGCATGTCCTGACACGCCCCCTACCCCACCCCCACCACACACACACACACACACACACCACACGAAGTGGAGGAGGGTAACTGCCCATCTGCATGTTTTGCCTGCCAAATTCAAAAAGCGCGGTTAACAGGAAGTGCTTTTCAATTAAAAATTGACAGGTTCAATTAAGTTGGATTTATTCAATTTTCTCTCCGTTTAGAATTGCATAAACAGAAAGCTTATATTTAATTAATCCAAAATACGCTGGTTTTATTCAAGACATTTTTATTTGAATTTTACTTAAATAATCACGACAAAATCAAGGACACATTAATATTGAATATACTTTACCAAATTCATCAGTTAAAACCTACATGACCACAGAATCATTTATTACAGTGTGTCCTGCAAGCTGAACAAGAAGCACCTCACAGGGCCGAAGTCAGAGCTTTAAGATCGTGACAAGCTTTGAAATCGAGAGAGAAAGACACATTTTACTGACTGCTTTCAAATCTTGAACCAACTCAACCTTTAAGAATACAGCTCTGCTTTCTGCTAACAGTCTCAGTATTAATGAATGCACGCAGAAGGGTTCGCTAATGTATTTTGGGATTTATATAGAAGTGACTCTTTCTACATAAATATTTTTATGTGTAAATAAAGTCTCATAGAACAGAGAATAGCATTTCACAGCTGAGAAGTTGTTCTACAATATTGTGTGTCGTGTATACGGATGTAAGACCATGTGATCACATTAAATGATGAAACGGAAGGAGCCATCCGATTGGCTACAGATGATCCCTGTTGAAAAAAAAGGCGTCAAGCCATGTCAGGGGAGCCTACACACAAATGCAGTGAAGTTCACAACGCATTGCCAATTTTTGTGGATTTCTACCACATTTATTTAAAGAAAGAAGAAAGATGTGTGTGTGCATCAGAAATGCATTTCTGAGCCTTATTTTTTATATGTGAATTTGTTTTACACGCAACAACAACTGTCACACACACAAAACAATAACATTACCTCCTAATATTTGCTGATCTGGATTTCCAGGTTCACACGAATACAAAGCGCATTTTAACTGAAATCTGCGTGGTTCTCAGGCAGAAGTTGTTCATCTTTAATGGTTGTTGTTGGTGTTGGTGCCACAAATACCTCTAGCTCCAAGGTTTTTAGATAAGCCTCACTGTTGCTGTCTTTGAGAGAGTTTAATACTGGTGCACTAATTTAGCAAGCTCGCACTTGCACCATAGTCAGTCAGAATTTGGCATTTTCTGTGGCCGTGGAATAAGCTGCTGTAACAGCCTCTGTCCTATGAAGGCTTTCCACAAAATCTTGGAACCTGGCTGCAGGAATTTGCTTCCATTAAGGCACAAAAACCTGAGTGAGGTCGGCCAATGACATGGGGCGATAAAGCCTGGCTCGCGGTCCATGTTCCCGTTCATCCAACAGGTGTTGAATCGGGTTGAGGTCAGCACAAGTTCTTCAGCACCAAACCAGGAGGTCATGGCTGTGACTCTGTGCAGGGAGACTCCGTCGTGATGAAACAGGAAATGGTCTTCCCAAATGGTTGAAGTTGGAAGCACCCAACTGTTTAAAATATGTCATACGCTGTAGCATTAAAGGTGCCCTGAGAAGTTTTCTTGTAAAGATTAGGTAGATTAGATAAGACTTTATTGATCTCACAGTGGAGAAATTCACTATCAAACAAAAGCTATTTTTATGTTCAGTGTTTCCCACCAAAATGCATTATGTGGACCCTTGAGGTCTAAAAACAACATGCTGAGTGCATTTGCAAAGCCGATTTTTGCACTGCACTGTTTACATCCATGGCGCTTCCTTGCCTTTTGTTGGAGCATTCTTCTGTTCTTCTGTATTCTTCTTTTTTGGCGTGTTATCGCCATAAACTGTCAATCAGTGGAACAATGTGAAACCGGCAGCAGTAATGTGGATTGTGTCGCCTTTGTGCTCATGCATCCTCCTGCGTGTGCACGATGCAAACAAAACTGGCAGCCACATGTAAAAACAGGGCTCCGTATTGCCGCGAGTGGTGAATTGAAGGTTTCCTTCAGCTGGAACAGAGGGTCCGACCCCAAACCATGACGAACCGGGCCGTATAGTGTGTAATGTCATGCTCAAGTTAACAGAAGACAGACATTTAGAGAGCGGGGATAAAATATTCGAACGAGAAAGGGTCGATTAGAGCAGTGTTGAGATAGCAAGACTTAAAGGAGGCAGAGAGTTCGAGTCCACATATGGAGGGAATATAAAATAGGGTCAGAAAACAGAGAGAAAGAGATGGAGGGGAGAAACTGAGAGCTAGCGAGAGAGAGATTGATTATGTTCTCCTAAGTGCTTTCGGCATTATTGGAACTGTACTGTCCTCCCAAACCAGGCAATTTGAATTAACATTGCAGGGAGAGTGATTTAGAGGGGGAAAAATGGAGAAGCGGGACGAGGGAGAGATAGCGGGAAAAAGTGAGAGAAGGAAATGGAAGGAGGGCGGGAGGGCGATGGGGCCGGTTGGCAGGGAGACAGAGAGGGAGAGTGAGGGTCTGGAGGGAGGACAGAGAGATAGATAGAATAACTGGGTTCAAAAGTAGGACAGAGAGAGAGATGGCAAGAGACAAAGGGAAAAGCGTGAGAGAGGGAGAAAGAGCATTCAGGGTTGAGAAGACTCACAAGACGAGCCAAATTGAAAAAATCAACACGCTAAACTCTACTTTATAAATTCCAGCTGGGTGCTGTGCATAATAATCCATTTGGAGGATAATAACTTCAGAAATTCCCCTTTAAATATTCATTCTAAATGCTGAATCGTCAGAACAAAAATCCATTTGGGGAATAATAATAATCCAATCAGGAACAGGAGGAAAAGATAACACAGGGGAGCGAGAGTGGACAGATGGGTTTGGATGAAGTTCAGACAAAAAGGGGAACGGTGTCGGCTGTATCACCAGCAGAGACGGAGGGAAAGGACAGTTAAGGACACACAAGAAGGTTGAGCGTGGGAAAAGAGGAAGAGAGAGGGTGTGTGTGTGTGTATGTGTGTGTGCGTGTGTGCTGGGCATAACAACGCACAAAGAAGAAAGAGGCTGATAGAAGCTGAGGGGTGGGAGTGACACGTGTGCAGGAAAAGTGCAGATGGGAGGAAGGGAGACGGATGTGAAGCGACAAAGCTGGAGGAACAAAATGTGTAGTGGCACAAAAAAAAAAAGAGAAAGTCATGCAAACTTAAACAAGCTGTGGAGCATTTGTGTGTTGTCCCTCCTGCCTTCACTCATCGGCCCCTCTGGGATCTGACTTTTCCTTTACCCGTTACCCTTTCCTGCCCCGCCCCCCTCTCGTCCCTCCTTCCCTCTACCTCCTCCGGATTGAAGAGGAGTGACCCCCCTCCCCTGTTGACTGCGCAGGCCAGACAAATAAAGCAAACGTTAAGTCACGCTTTACGCTGCATGCGGAGTGCATTACTCCGAGGAGGACATGGCGGCGGCCTGGTGGAAGCGAAATGCCAGTGATGGAGCACCTGCCTCTTTAGTCTAATGAGAATCCCGGTCAGGTGATAATTTAATATCGCTGAGGAGGAGGAGGCAGAGGTGGAGCCAGGACGCGGCGCATCAGCACGGGGATTTTTCAGGTTATGTCGGATTATAGTTTTTCGGTGGGCACGAGAATTCCATTGATTTCTCGGTAATCCCCGTTTTTCCTGACCTCACCTTTAGAAACGTTAGCATGTCCCTCGATCATGGCGACACACTGGCATCTACCGTCTGGAGGCCAGGGGTGGAAGAAGTATTCAGATCCTTTGTTTAAGTGAAACTGCCTATTCAACAGTGTGCAAATGCTCCATTCCAAGGAAAAGTCCTGCATTCAAAATCTTGCAAAATCGTGAAAGTGCAGAAGTATTACAAGCAGAATGGCGCCTGTGAGTGACATACAAAGGGTCAGCAAATAATCACATTCTGTTTTATTCATGTCTTACACAGGGTAGGGCATAAAGTAGTGTAAAATAAAAGTACCACTGTTGAAGACAACATCAACAAGAGACAATCTAATTGTAGTTTTCCCTCCCGCGTGTGTCTGTCCATGTACTGTGAATGTCCGTCATGTCCCAGCTGGTCGGCTCCAGCTTTGTAAATAGATTTGCAGTTTTTCGGCCGGTGCACCTGCAGTTTGGACACAGATGTTTGGGCCTCTTTGAAGCTCCGCGAGTTGTCTCGTGTTGCTTTGAAAACTCACATATCAAAGTGCACGTTGCCAGACCCTCTTTCATAGCTGACAAATGCTGCTAATTGGCATGGAGTGTAATATGACCTAACTTTGTAGCAGTGTTTGTAAACTCTCATTATTTTAGTTAGTTTGTCTTTGTCTTTATTCACAACTCAAGAATAATCATGGTGGTTTGTGTAGATTTTCATGTACTTGCATTTTAATGCAGATTTTTTGATAATTTGTAACATGGTTATATATTAATAGCATGCATTTAGTATGTGAGGACAAGTTTCTCTGACATAGACAAATTTGCTAATTAAGGCATTAATGAACATGTTTAATGACCCTATTAGCTTACTGCAACTTTTTCTGTTTAATAAAACATTGAACAATGATGGGACGGTGGGCAAGTGTTTTGCATGTTGTTCTAATTATGTCGTTAACAGAGTGTGTGCTGTAGTGTATATGTGCACGAGTGTGTTATTACTGTAATGGGACTTCATTTGCTGGACTGAAAGCCAGCTTACCTGTGCCGGAAATACTGTTACTCCACTCGCCCTCAGCCAGTGATTGTGCAATATATAATGCGTGCTTTCCGAGTTCATACCCTTGAAGTACACTCAGAGGCGAGGTAACTCATCACGCAAACTCACTATAATGCAAAGCATGCCGCCTTACAGCGCAGCACTGTACCTCCATTACCTGCTGAGGGATTTGTCTGGTGAAGGTAGCCTGCCCTGCTTGTCTCTATCTAATTCATGTTGTCGAAGGCGCTGCTTGGCTTAACAGGTCACATGTGTCTTACCTGCATTTCGGTTCTATGTGTTTATTTTGGTAGTTTCACGCTTTAGGTGAGAAACAAGGTGCAATGAATCTCCACAGTTTTAATCTCAGTGCGCAGTGTTTGCTGTACTGGAAATAATGTGCTTTCTATGTTTGATAGCTTTTTCCTCTGTTACAAACAAACCCAGTGGTTAAGTTGCTAATGTGTGTGTGTATGTGCGTGTTTGCGTGTGTGTCTTCTGGCACCACAGTGATACCGTGTTTCGGCAGATATTTTTAGCATCTTTTCAAAATTAATAGTTTTTAATTAAGAATTTAGAGTCTTTGGACGGAGAAAGATACAGAACAGAGATGACGAAGCAAACAGAGACGCGTGGGAGCAGGAGGAGAGTATTGTTAACAAGGTGAGAGGGAGATAACAATACTCGCATCGTATAGATGACGACAGAAAAACGAGCAAAGTCTTGAAATTCTATTTTTGGGCGTCTTCCCTCCTCTCACGTCACTCTCTGACATGAATGCTGGATGATACTGCAGCGTCTGTGCATCCAATAAACACTTGTGATTATGTGCAATGCCACAGCATTAGTGTGTGAGGTACATACATCTGTGTGTGTGTGTGTGAGTCACCAGCTCAGTCTCCAGATGCAGGATTCAACTTCTGTTCAGTGACACAGCGCACAGGGAGGCGAGGAGAGAGCGGATGCGACTGCCAAAAGCTGGCTTTAGTGCCACAGCTGGTGTGTGTGTGCGTGCACGCGTGTGTCTGAACGTACACAGCGTGCACCGCATGTGTATGTACATTTCCAAATGCGCGTGTTGCAGCACGGAAGCCACACATGCGCATTCATCCGTGTGTGCATGCGCGCAGGGGCACAGCGAGGGAGAGGAAGAATAGCTCGCACCTCCACAGTGTGTATTCTGTGGCTGCTGTTGAAACCAACTGTCAGGCAGAGAGGAGAGAGGGAGGAGACAAGGAGGGGGATGGGAGCAGGCTGACTAGGTGTGAAATCATAACCAGTGCTCATGGATGTAGAAAACCATACATCAGAGGTGCTTATGTGTATGAAATCACAGCCAAGGGGGTTAATCGGCCAGTAAAGGGTTTATAGGCAGCTTCCATTCGTTAGAAACCCAGCTGTGCATCAGTGGCTGGAAAGACGTGCTGGGATTGATTATTTTTAACCATCATCATTCAGGATGATCAAACCATCCTCATCAAAATGTTTGAGTCAATGCCCAGGACCTGTGGTTAATATTCTCATCCCTGGTGCTTTGGGCTCAAACATCACCACATTCCTAACTGTTTTTCTGAGTAAAATCCAAATATTTCTCAGCTGTGAACTCTGTGTAGCTTGATATTTACACCAAAGTGGATCAGAAATGCTCAAGTCAGGTCAGGCTGGGTACTTTTTCCATGTTTTATGCCGCTGAGTTTGGATCAAAAACACAGAGAAAATGGCATTTTTAAAAAAATCATTTGGTTAATAGGCTTTAGCTGAGTTCACTCACTTTGAAAATGCATACGTCTGACCAGAAGTGTTTCGGCTCCGGTCAGACCAGGCTCAAATTTTCAGCTCCAAAACTAATACCACAATGTAAAAAGACGAAAAAGCTCCAGTCCCCATAATCTCCTGTAGTCGCTTACAAAGCAACTCAAAAATATAAATTCATTAAAAAGCTCCTGGGAAGATCTATCTGATACTAATTATATGGAAACAGACACAGTGTGTAATTAAGACAATTACAATAAATCATTGCAATTATTTTGTAGTATAATCTAAAGAGCTTTGTAGTTTTTGGACACTTTCAGCCTTTGTTACATGTACCTGGAAAATAGGTAAAGAGAGATGCTACAAAGTCTTGTTCATGGTCGGCGTGTTAACCCCTGAACGTCTCAAGCCCTCTGAACCTGGAGAGGTTTTAAGTAAGTTCACAGGCGACAGCTGAATATTCAGAATGTGTAATTTGCTAACAAGTATGCAATTCAACATGTATGAAGAATTTAAGTTCCCAGTAACACAATAATTCATTTTGAATGTTTTTTTATTTAAATGGAGCAACTATTTCCTCTGTAACAGTACCAAATAACATAGGAAATTGGAAATTGCAAAGTACAGATATGTCAATGAATTGACATAAGTGAATTAAGATCTCTCCTCTTACTTGGCTGTCAATGTCAATGTCAATGGCTGTATGAATCTCAGCAGTTTTTTAGCCAGTCTTTGTTGTGGTCCACTGCCCCCCTCCCCTTCCTTTTCACCCTCAGTTCAAAGGTTCAAAGGTGAACGTTATTGGCGTGACAGACGACGGGGGTCTTTGCAAAGCCACTGTTGGATCAGCAGTGTGTATCCTACAGAGCAGGCTCTCTTCTTATTTCCAAGCCCGTTTCTCTTCCCTCGTGTTCATGTCCTGCAGCACCTCCACAAGTCAGAGGAGCTTTTGTGGCGACTGTATCCACTTTCTATTGACACGGCACACGACGGCAGCGTGCTGAACCTTGTCTCTGTGTTCTCCTTATTATCTTGGCCTGCTCCTTCTTTTCAATTCATCTGGTTCTCTGTAAATGCCGTGTCCAGCGGTGTGAAATCTGTTTATCGATCGTGACACCGATTGTGGGCCACTGTTGTAGGGTGACGAGAGTGAGAGGGAGAAAGAGAGGCCGGGGGGGGTGGAGCACGAGAGTGCATGGAGTGAGAGTGTGCACGTGCACAAGAGAGGGTGAGAGGACGGGTGAAACAGAAGAGGAGGAAGAGATGAAAGAGAGAGGGAGCACGTGGACGAGAGACAGGAAGAGAATAATGGATGGGGCGAGTGTGTGTGTGTGTGTGTTTGTATGTGTGTGTGTGTGTGTGCGTGCACTGGTGGGAGGGTGAATGAAATATTCCTAATTGCCAGGCTGAAGGTTGCCGGTTGCTGGTTTAACGGCTTGATGACTCTAATGGGCCATTGTGTGCCATTTAGATATTGTTGTGGTTAAAAAGCTTTGGCAGCCACAGAGGATGCCTGTCACGGCAGCACGCAGAGGAAGAGGGAAGACGAGCCACACACACACACGTGTGTCTAACTGTGTGTGTGTGTTGAGAGAGAGAGAGAACAAAGAGACAAGAATGGCAAATGTGAGAAGAAGAAAGTACAGTTATTTCATCTTTTTTTCAATTATTTCTCTAGTTTTCATGAGAATATATACACAGGTGGGTGCTTAAGACTTCACTTCAACACACCATGTAAACATGTTTAACTACCGTCAACAACCAACAACAACTAAAAAAAGCAGACAAGACCATTAATAATAATGGAATAGTAAACAGGTACATGTATCTCTCAGTCTCTGCAGATCACATACCACACATACTTACATATGCGTACGGTTGTACATGCCCCAGAGCACTCTGAACACATGCTGTGTACTGTGCATCTCTGCATTCACAGTATCTGCGGACGAAAGGAGAAGTCAACCTTTTTGCATGCATATCCAGGTTTGTACGCCCGTGGGCCCACACATCAGAAAGCCTCTGTATAAAACATGTCCACAGCGTCTACAGGTAGAATAGAGCACAGTAAGTTAAGAGTCGCTCCCAGGTGAAGTGTGGACATGTGTGCGTGTACACCTGAAGAGCGTGGGAGAAGGGAAAATGAAACTGAGTGTTACAGTGGAAGCATCAGATTAGATGTCCTGGATACCACTGCAACCACTGTCCGGACATCTGAAGTCACCCTAAAATTGAAATAATGTTAATGGAATTGCCTGACATGAGCTGGTTTTAGATCCAGAGATCTTTGAAATGAAGTGATTATAGAGAAAAGTGAGGGAACTGATTTCTCAGGATGAGTTACTAGTGTCAATATGTCAACTGACTGACTACAGGTGGGCAATATGACCTAAAACTGATATCATTTGTCTCCAAAAAGGAATGAAAATGAGCTTTAGGCCTACATGTAGTGTCAGCTTCAGTGTAACAACAAAGCCAGCTGAGCCTGCTTTGCAGTATGAGTGATGCAATACGACTGTTCCTCAATGTTCAATACGCCAAGTTGATATCGATCCATCCTTGAGCTTCGGTTTTGAAGCAGGTTCTGCTTTCTCAAAGCAGTATGAGATAAAATGATCAGCGCACACATAGAGTTTTCCAGTTGTTAATCCACTGGCTCTTCACTCCCTCAGATGGTGGGACCAAATGAAGACTTTTGTGTTGGTTCTTGCAGCCATCAACAGAGAAAATGGCGTGCATTGCTCATAATGTCACCTTCTATATCTTTGGCATCATAGCGAGGAAAATAGTAGTTAGTGGATGTAACTCTGGTTCTATGAGTACATGTTCGCGCTCTACCTGCATGTTATCACAGCCACAGTGAAGCACACTGTTTTTAATATGCTAAAACGTTTATCACAGTGACTGTATCCAGTCTGACGGCCACAGCAAGAGGTTCAAGTGTAATCACACATTTAAATGATTGTAAAGGACCAGGACGTAGGATTTAGTCATATATAGCAGTGAGGTTGCAGATTCCAACCAAATGAATACCCGTTGCCTCACCCCTCTGTTTCTGAGTGTGTGGGAAAACATACGGTGGTCGCCAAACTCCACAAAAACAACTAACACAAAAGCGCTAGAGCCAATGTTTGGTTTATCCGTTCTGGGCTATGGTAGAAATGGTTTACTCAAAGTAAACTTTAGCGCTATTTAGCAGTGATCAGACAACACCAAGTGGCAGATTATGTGTATTCTGCATCCAAGAAAGAGGGAAGACATGAACTAAATATAGGCCGAAATCGTGTTTCCATCAAATGGCAGAAGTTAAAAAAAAAGTTTTTACATTCGCTTGAGGAGGTTTATGCCTTTTTGGAAAACCTTTTTCAGATAAGTTCTGACGTAGTGAACATTTAACTCTGACTGATCAGCTGTTTTATTCTTCTTCTACTTTGTTTATTACAGACAAGCATAATGTTGCCTTTACTGCCAACTTATGAAGACGCTCTGCTTTATGAAACCAAGTTTACTCACTCCAACCCAGTTGAGGAAACTGTCAAATTCACTTGACACTTGCATGAAAACTCGGCTTGAGTTACCCCAACCAGGCTATCGAGACTCGTGACAAACCAAGAAAAACCAACTGTGTCAGTGCTGACAGTACTAAGAGTACATCCAGCTACACTGCAGCATATATACAAACAAAAGAACAGTGTTTTTTTTTGGTTTTGTTTTGTTTTTGCAAAATCTACCAAAAATCCAAATAATATGACACACTCTTAGACCAAAGCAAAAAGCAATATTTACTTGGGAAAAAGAGCTGACATTGTCATGCGTGTAGAGCCAGCTATATAATGTTACCGTGGTAACAGCAGCACTACAGCAGCAATCACTCCTTGAGCAGCTACTTTGTCAGCAGAAGAGCGAACGGTGTATCAGATTACAGCGTAGACAAACAAACTTGCGTCGTTTTAATACAGAATTTGGGCCGAAACCATGATTTTCCAAGGTTTTATAAAAGCCGCCCCTTGTTTTGGCAGTTGAATGACTTCAGTCTGAAACAGCAGCAGTAGGAAATGTTCAGTTTGCAATAGCAGCCACTGAATGCAGCTCTGATAAGGCTGCAGGAGAGTGAACAGCGAGGCCGTCAACAGGACAAGGAGTGCTGGATTACATGCTGCATGGTTTCCTGTGAATCCATCGCGTGTCTGAAGGGAATCTGAATGCTGTGCTGGAATGGCGGACTCCGCCGCTAACAATAACAAACTACTACATGTAGAGGTCAACAGAGTGTACATGCTGAAAAAAAGCAGACTATAAGTAGACTATAAGTAACTTAAATTACGGCCATGCCAATAAAACACTTCTGAATTTGAAAGAGAGACGAGAGAAAGAGGTGGAAGGATGCAGAGGCTGTGAGTGAATCCAAGGATTAGGAGTGAAACAGTCTGAAGTATTTATAAGTCCAGCGGCAAGTTTTGACTCCATCTGTCCTAAAGCTAAACAACCCCTCACGTCTCTGGTACATGCAACTCCGGCTCTCTGCTCTCTTGTCTTTTTTGAAGCTTCACTGGCTCCACTTTCTTTTAATGAGGACAAACACACACAAACACACACAGGTGCACACACACACACACACATGGATACAGGTAACCGCAAGCGCACACCAAGAAAGGATCTGATGGTGACATAACGAGGGAGTGTCTCTACGTGTTAGTGTCTTAAGAGACTGTGAAAAGGAGGGAGGGCGGCGTGCGGAGGAGGGGAGGGTTTTAAGTGCTTGTGCACGGCTTTACGCAGCAAAAACAGGGTTTGTTAGTCAGGGAGGAAAGGCTGGAACGAGTGAGGTGTGAGAAGAGGAGCATACAGATTGGCTTATTGTCTTAGCCCATCTTCTAACATGTTCTGTTGTGGAGACAACCCCCCGCCACTGTCACGCCAATAAAGCAGATTTGAATTTTAATTTTCATCGCAGTGAATTGAAAGGAGCGCTCAGTGGGGGAGCCTCGCGAGTGAGGGATGGGGTAGCAGGGAGGGAGACGGGGTGGTCTGCGTGAATCACAGATGAGAGAGAGACTGAGGCGTTTGTGAGGGGAGGAACACATAAACCTTTCTCAGCTTTCTCCTCAGCATGTGCCTCCTAGTAATTTCTCCTTCTCATCAGTCCAGCGGTACAGAACATTTGTTACATCTGTCATGGAGCCGCCGCGGCGTCGACCTCCGCGCCCCCGCTCCTCGAGGTGTCGGAGAACGAAGACTCGAGGCTTGTTCTGCAGCTCCACTTGTTAAGTCACTGTGGATGAGAGCGCCGGCTAAATGCCTGAAATGTAAATGTAAAATGCAGGGGATGGCGAGAGCGGCGGAGATAAAAGCAGAGGGCGATAGAGAGGGTAGTCTTTGCTTTGGGAGGGATGGGACTGGGGAGGCGAGGAGGAGGAGGAGGGAGATGGGAGATAGGGAGGGTGGTCTAGCCACTGACAGTGACTGAGAGCGAGCCTTTATCGCATAGCCAGGAAAAGAACACAGAAGCACATATCAACTGTACTCTCACTCTATTTCCCTTTGCTCTCTGCTCACCTCTCCTCCTCCTCCCCCTCGCTCTTCCTCTCCCCTCTGAAGAACGGGTGGTTGTGTGTTTCACTTGTTTATACAGGCTGCAGATGCCTGGCTTTGTTGCTGTAGCATACGCAGGTGTATCGTAGTCAAGCTGTAAAATTGGGGATGAGGTGATGAAACCCTGGTAGTGGATTTCTGTGGGATGAGTGTGTGTGTGTGAGATGGAATTCAGTTTTCATAGTGTGAAGTGGCGAGAAACAGCCCCAGCGTGATGATGGCTCCGGGCCTACAACTGACAGCGCAGCCCAGGTGCTCCCTGGGATGTACGTATGATAGATGGAGACGGAGGAAGAGAGGGGAGGAGGAGAGAGAGACTTAGCAGAAGAGGCTGAGGCGAGAAGGAAGGGAAAAGTTACAGAGGTTGTCAAAGGATGGAGTGGAGGAGGGAGGAAAGGAGGGAGTGAAGGGAGAGAGGGGGGATAGCAGGGGGGAGACGGAGAGCTGAGAGTTGAGGGCAAGCCGGAGCAGGAGATTGAAATCAGCAGATATGACAGGAGTGGAGGAGATAGCGGAGGACAGACGGAGAGAGTGGAAGGGGAATAAATGGATTAATAACATCCCTCATCTGGACCTTACTGCCCCCCCCTCCCTCCCTCCTTCAGTCCCCCACTCCCTCACTCCCCGCCACTTCTGTCTCTCTTCCCACCCGCTCAACCCGCTTGGGGCAAGGGACAGGAAGGAAGATGTCTGACTACAGAAGCGTGCTCACCTCCCTGACTCCCTAAACCACTTTACAGCCGCTTTGGGACACTGTGTGGTCCTCCTGAACCCCAGCACATTCACTGTCCCCACTTCCACTCCCAACCCAGACACTTATCCCCCGTCCTGACTGAGGAAAGACTTACAACTCTCTGTGAGAGTGGCTTAGTTGAAAACAGGACGTCTGAGAGGCAACAAAATACTCAAAGTTCACCAATATGATATTTTAACCTTGGAGTCCATCTTAACAGGAAGCTTTGCAAGTGGTTACGATCATTCTTCTCAAATCCGTGTGTCTATGTCCTGCATTAGCACTGTGAGGCTTTATTCTCCTTTGAGAAAAGAAAGAGTCTCTTAAATCTCTGCTTTGGTCTTTGGTCTGGTGTGGCTGTGGACACATGATTTTAGTAAGTGTTGCAGTTGCTTTTTTGATTAGAAACGTTCCTAACTGAGTGAAAGGAAGTATCTAAGTGGCAGCCATGATGAGAGCTGTTTGAATTCTGTTGAAGAAAGGCACTTCCTTTCATACCCTTCAGCACAGGATACACTGGGCCATCCTTTACGAAAGGAAAGGAGGTGATGCTGTCCGGCAGTTCCTTGTGGCAGCAACATTTAAAACAACATGTCACATTACACATCCACAGCCGGTATCAGCCAGAACGACTTCAAAGCACCATCAAGTTGGATCTGTTTACTGAGTTGTGGCTCTCAAGCTATTATATGCATGGGCTGCTAATCTGAGCATAATCAGCATATTAACCATAACACAGAGGGCCGTCTTTGAAGAAAACAGCGATCTGAGACGTTTCCAGCCGGAAATTCTACATGGTCGAAAACATAAGAGCAATGATATGCACGGCAGCAGATTTGTATGCCTGACACGTCGTGCCTAGCGCGCATGCATTTTAAACATTTCACACGATAGCAAACAGCGAACTTGAACACCGACACGCCTCATGTCGAAGCAGCCACAGCGGCTCCGCTGTCAACCACATCGGACTGAAGCACGAAGCCTGCAAGGAGATGAAGAGGGAGAGGCACCACCATAGTTTCCGGACGTTTCATAGTGTAGTTATACACTGATAAACCACAGAAGGATAGAGCAACATTAGGCTTAATGATCAAATAAAGTTTTAACACCATGTGGACACTTCTGTCTCTCTCTAGTCTAAAACATTCTTTAAAGTCGTGCATGGGTTAAAGACTCACTTTCCAAATTATTATTAATCACTTAGCCTCGCCCAGCTATACATTTCCTGAGAAAAAACACACACATATGAAAGCCAGACTACGTGCACATATATTGTAGACTCACCCTGCCCTGCAGCCACCCTATTTAGCCTCCTTAGCCTAACTCTACCAGACACAGGCGCACACAGAGAGAAAGAACTATTACCATTCTACAAGGACCAGGGGACAAACAAGAGCAGCGGCAGCAGGAAAAGCATCAGACTGCAGAGGCCCCTCGGTGGGTCGTCTGCTAAACTTAGAGCAGAAATGGGCCAGAGAGAAGCGATCTGTGCATTCGTGTGTCTCTGCCTGCGTCTGAGTGTTAAGTGGTATTAGCTTCCTTTCAGACGCTGTCTGATTATGTCGAGATGTCAAACGAAACACCCTCTCCAGCATTGAGTTTCTCACCCAGTTTCATTTGTTCCCTCCAGTTCCTGTTTGAATTTTTGCTTTCATTTCTCTTCCTCTTTTTACCTTCCCTTCCTCCTGGAAGGGCGCGGTGCAATCAAAATCACGTTGAGGCAAAATTAGTCAAATATTTTAATGAAGACCTGTGGTTTACTTAATTAAGGTTCAAAAAGTACTTAAAATAAGGTCACTGTTAATTAGATGATGGTCTGACAAATGTGCCAGCTAATTAAGCTAGTATGTGTTTGATTAAAGATAAGTAGGCTTCCATGATAAGAAATGTGATGATGAGGCACGAGAAGAGCAAAGTAGAGGGAAAAAGAGACACGCCTGGTGCGGGGAGGTTTAATTGAGGCAGAGATGATAAGTGTGTGTGTGTGTGTGTGTGTGTGTGTGTGTGTGTGTGTGTGTGTGAAGCGACAGAGAGCGAACAAGGGACAGAGAGGAATGAAGGGGGTGCAGAGGGGAGGGCTTGTCATCAATACGTAATTTCAGCGCGCGTTGGCGATGGCGGCTTGTGCACACAGGCTTTATCAGAAATGAACGCGCTTGAGCAGCTGCGTGTGTGTGTGTGTGTGTGCGTGTGTGTGTGTGCGCCTGCGTGAGTGTGTGTGTAGCCCTGCATCCATCTCTACTGTGTGTGTGAGAGAGAGAACGCCTGTGGCTGTGGTGAGTTTATATCTCCAGCCCACTGTCTTTTAAATTCACTATATTCAAGTGAAGGCCAGCTGTTCCCCCTTTCTTCCTGCCTCCCACTCCAGCTCTCTTTTTTCATCCCTCCATCCTCTCTCTCTCTCTCTCTCTATCTGGCTGGCTTCTCTTTCCATCAGGCAGTGCAGCAGCAGTCAATAGCACCCCCCCTCGCACAAGTTCAAAGGAGCCTTTATAGGAAGGATAGAAATATGCATTGCCAAAAACCTCCCAGCAACAGACACCATCATCTCTCTCTGGCTTGCTCTACCTTTCTATCTCAGTCTTTGTCTCTCTCTCACACACTCATACTGTCTCTTCCTGTCTTTGCTTCCTCCTCCTCCTCCTCCTCACTACTTCCTCACAAAGACAAAATACCTATATGGTGTACAGTGCACTTAAGGTTTATTAAAACTGCTTTGAAATCAATATTGTCACTAAGGGAATGACAATCCAGTAAATTTAAAGGGCTAATTAAGATGTAAGCCCCCATTGCACGTTCTCCCACATTATCTGTGGTGGTTCTTGTATTTTATGTCAGTATTTCAGGATATGTAGTCACATAGCATGTATGTAAGGTGTCATCCACCCAGATCCAAGCAGAGATCTGCATAGGTCCACCAAGTCATACCCAATCTGAGATGAGCCTGAATCTGTGCATCAATTAGCATTTAAAGAACAAAAAGTTTACCGGATCCAAATCGACCCGGGGATAATTAGACCCGATCCAAAATGCATTCGACCCAAACAAACCCTAATAGAGAGAGAACACCGACAGCAGCAGCATGTGTCATCAGTTACATGCAGGCATGCACAAAACTATTGTGAAGACATAGAAACTATAATTTAAAAAATTAGAAATTTTTATGCTTCAAAATCTAATTTGTAGAAATAATTGAAAGTCCTATTTTCACCTCCAATAAAACATAAATATAGGCAACTGGCCATTAGGTTAATAATTTTCTAACCAATTTATTATGTGTGAATCTAATTCCAAAAATACACTGTAGTCCTTTTTTTCTACACAGATATATTTGTAAATATATATTTTTATGTATTCATGTATTTTATTGTGTTGAATTTGGCCTCTGCTTACTCTCAACATACTTTCCAAGACAGACAAAAAACAATAAAATCTTTCAAATCCAAATAACATGAGTATAAACTGGCCCCACAGTGAATATCAGAATGCTCGATTACAACAGCAAGAAACATAACTACTCAGTAAAAATTAAAATATTTGTTATTTCTTTCTCTACTGGGGCAATACACCCACTTTAAATCTCGCCTCTCTTTTTGTCCACCTTGGAAAATGTGTTGCTGTTCTGTACCAGCTGACATGAGCACTATGTGTCTAAATGATGTGTTCTCTGCTGTTATTGTACAGTTTGATGTAAACGACCTCGTCTGTCAGCTGTCAGTCAGGAAACGTGACTTCTGTAGCTCCCACAGTGGCACGGTGTGTTCTGCTGTACTGTGATGTTTCCTGTGGTCGCATTTGAACTTGGACAGAATGCAGCGACTATGAGTGCAAATGTGTGTGGAGCAGGAGGAGAGTAATGTTAACAAGGTGAGAGGGAGATAACAATACTCGCATCGTATAGATGACGACAGAAAAACGAGCAAAGTCTTGAAATTCTATTTTTGGCGTTTTCCCTCCTCTCACGTCACTCTCTGACATGAATGCTGGATGATACTGCAGCGTCTGTGCATCCAATAAACACTTATGATTATGTGCAATGCCACAGCATTAGTGTGTGAGGTACATACATCTGTGTGTGTGTGTGTGTGTGTGTGTGTGTGTGTACATTTGACCTGTGAGAGTGTGTTCCCATATTCCCCTTTATTTGTTTTATCTGATCACTTTACAGTCCACTTTGCAGTTTAGCAGTGTGCCTCATGGTGTTTTACCGTGTTGTGTTTGTGTGTGTGTGTGTGTGAGTGCTTGTGTGGGTCTACAGCAACACCCCAGTATTAGTCTGTGACTGCTGTGTTGATTTGTCATTTTATGTGTTGTGCCGTGTGTTTCCCTTCTATTTGAGAGTGGGTTTTGAATGCAGCTATTTGTGTGTGAGCTCGTGTGCCTGCATACACTTATGTGTGTACACGTGTGTGTGAGGCTGTCAGTGTCTGCGTGTAAAACCTTTCAAATTTGTGTGCATGCTTGTAGGTGTGTGTGTGTGTGCATATTCCAGAGCAAGATTGGAAGTGGGTCTATTTCTTTTGCAGTCACTGATGTGCCCCTGTGTGTGTAATTGAAATACCTGAGTTATTGACTCTCTCTCTCCCCTCCAAGTCAAATAACTGCTTCAGGAGTGTATGAGTGCACTCATTTGGAGGCTCTGGGGCAGAGCAGGCAATTCTGGCAGACCAAGGCCTGTCAGCCATAGACTAGACACACACACACACACACACACACACAAGAACACGCGTATGTAACAGAGCCCCACTGAGGCCAAACAAATACGGACATGCAGGCACGTATTTGGCAAAAATTCGAGGCATGAACACGCACATGTGCATTGATACACACATACTAACTGCACAAACTGGCACGCACACACACTGAAGGGCACACAGGTACTGATATGTCTCTATCTCCACACACACACACACACTTCCCGTAGACGACGGCACACATGTGTCCCGTCTCTCTCCTCCTCTCCCTGACAGCAGCAGTCCTCTGTGGCTGAACAGCTCAGGCTTAGCCTCCTCCTGCCTAAATGGCTGGCTGGCTGGGTGACACACGCGCACGGCCACGTGCATGCACACACACACACACACACACACACACACACACACACACACACACCTCCGCCTGCCCGCTCCTTCACTGACTCCTGGCTTCCTGCCCCTTCACCGCTCGCTCGCTACACACAGGATCACAGCCGTCTGCCAGCCTGCCCTCTTCCTCTCCATTCATCCTATTGTCACCACATTGTCCTCTTCCTCTGTCCCTCCGGAGGCTTCAAATCTCAGCTACATCCTCGCTGCTTTTTGTACATCTCTATCCTTTATTCTCGCTTGCTTAATTCCTTTCCCTCCCTTCAGTTTCACTCTGTTTTTCTCCTTTCTCTTATCCGTTCCCTCCCCTACGGTTTTTATCTGCTCTTTTCCCATCTCCCGTCGTATCTCTCCATCTCTCCCTCCCCTGCCTCCACCGGCCATTCATCCTGCCGTATTGTGTGGTGTAGTGTATTGTTGTCTGTGTACAGTAGCCAGCGCTGACGTCAGCCATGGATCCACAGAGAAGACAGTGACCGGCTCAGAAGCGTTTTCAAAGCCTTGCTGGCTGGCTTCCTGCGTCTGGCTGACTGACTCGCTGGCCTTGCTACCCCCTCTGGGAATTTTAATACTCACTAATCGATCACCTTGTGCCAACAGAGGTGATAATGTGGCCAGAGCCTAATTATTGTCGCTGTAAATGAAGCGGTGTTTTGCAGCACTTCATTTTATTCAAGGTCTCTTATCATTCAACCTGCTCCCTCCAGTGATTTTTTTATTTTATTTTATTTTACCACCGTATCTCTCACCCTGCCTCTTTACTGGCCTCTGCGTCTGCCTCGCTCTTCTTTTAGCATGTATTTTTCTCAAAGGCTAATGAAAATCCTGCAGACCTCTGGCACTCTGAATGAGTGCGTTGGACAGTACATTAATACTGCTCTTAAGAAGAGAGCGATAGAGAGAGGAAGCCAGAGGAAATGGGGGGCAAACAGGGTAGCGAGGTGCTGCGTAGAGGATAAAGGGGGGTAGCGGGAGTGCGCGATTCGGGAAATTCAATTATAACTGTGCCCTGGCAGTAATTCCACTGGTATAAATGGGATGGCAGAGAGAGAGGAGAGATGGATGGAGGTAGATGAAGGATGAGAGGGAAAGAGGCAGAGAAGAGATAGATAGATAGATAGATAAGTTGAGGAACGAATGGATCCAAGTTGGCCGCGAAACAGGAGTACAACATCAGCGTGCACATCTTTATTTCATGACTTTGAAACGCAGCTGCTGCATTGAACTCAGCACTGGATGCGCACAATTTATATTTCACGCAGCACAGAATGATAATGTTTTGACACTCACAGACGCAGCACATTACATTCGTTATTTGAAAGAGTGTTCAGCACGTGTTTCACATGCGCATGTTCTAAACATGCCACCTGAATGGTACAGCCCTGATCTCATCAATGCAGAAACAAGGTAACGGATCAACCCATGTGCATCCCCTGGGACGGGGCAGGCTAGCCTTTGATGTTGAAGCACAGAGAGAGTCCTAATGGTACAGACACACTGGGTTCGTTGCCGGACGCCAGGTCAATGGATTCAATTCATTTTCTATGGGGAGCAGGTGACGCGGCTGCACGGCGCATGATGGATACGACACGGCAAGTGGATGGACCGGTCGCCATATCTGAGTTGACTTGACCGCTACTTAGCCCCTTAACGCCGATTGTCGCGAATTTGCATCATGCCGCTTTAATCCACAATGCAGCCGAATCGCGCATGCATTCCTCTAATGTCGGTTTGTGCATATTCAACACACACCTGGGAACCTTTTTGCAAGCCGGACCGGTTAATGCAAAGGACACCAGTCTCGTGAAAAGCAGATCCAACTGTCAAACTATGCAGAGCTGATAAAATATAAATTAAGATTTTCAGAAACACGTTTTAGTGTGCTGTTTAGTCGTAATGTAAGAAAGTTTGTGACCCTGGCCGCCATGTTGAAAACAGATGAGCCAAAACCAAGCACCCTCCAACTCGCAGCATGTCACCCACCAGCCGGAGATTTCAGTGCGTTCGGATTCTGTGATTTCTGTACCCTGAGAAGCCAGGGGGATTTCAACACCATGCCTGCCTGCCTGCCTCTCTGCCTGCCTCTCTCTCTGTCTGTCTGTCTGTCTGTCTGTTCTGGCTGCCACAATCAAACATGAGACGCACATCAAACTCGTTGTCATTAATATCACTTTCCACATTTGAAGTTTGAATATCCAAGCACATGAACGCGCTGCTGTACATTGTGTTACAGGAGCTCACACACTGACTCACCCATGCACAGTAACAAGCTCATGTCGCAGAACTGCAGTCTTGTCTAGACTCGCGTTTCTCACCTCCTCCTCTTCTTCTGTCCAGCTCAATATTCCATTTCAACACTGGTGGCAAGACGCAGGCTTGGATCAGTCTGTGAGCGATGTTTACTGGAGTCTGGCTCTGACTGTACTGCTGTTTGGTTTGCTGTACATTCTGTATCTCTCGTATTCAGATTTCGCCTCTCCAAGGGAAGGGACTTAGTGAATGTTTTATGCACAGTGTGCCCATTCTAGGCGCCCTTTCTAGTGTATTTATGGCCTAATATCTACCACCTTGTAGGTTATGTTGAAATTGCATTGTTCCGACACGGCTGTAATATAACAAATTAATGAAAATGATCGATGAGATTAAGGACAGCAGCTTTGAGTCCCCAGAATTTGCTCCAGCCGCCCCCGTGTGCAAACTCATTAAAGGAGTCATAAAGGCAACTAATGAAAATCATGACTAGTATCATTACAAGCCCACCGGTGTCCTCTCGCCTTTCTCCTCTGTGAGCGAGAGAATAAAGGCAGCTAAATTAATGTTCACACCAATACTGTTACAAAACCACCACTGTCCTTTAAGTAGTATCTGTTCTCCTCTGTGTGTAAAACCAACTAAATTAAAGTTCAGGCCAATATTGTTACATAACCATTTACACTCTGCTTCTTTGTTCCTCCGTGTGCTTCTGTCATTTCAGGATGACAACTCCATGTTCTTTCAATTTGGCCCCTCCATCGAGCAGCAGGCTTCGGTCATACTAAACATCATGGAGGAATACGACTGGTACATCTTTTCCATCGTCACCACGTACTACCCGGGTTACCAGGACTTCGTCACCAAGGTAGCCGCCCTCAGCCGAGATGGCATGCACAAAAATCAGGACGTAAAGGCAGAATATACAGAACAGATGTATTAGCTTCCATCTCTCATCAGTGTCACAATAGAAATATTGCAGCCCTTTACTGGGAAATGTACTGTATAAATACATATTTTTTATTCATTCTGGTTAGAGGTGAGTTTGCAAAGCAATCGATGGTCGGTATGAACCCAAGGATTGAACATCTCAACCTTTTTAATAATCCAAATTTGGAGGATTTTCATCAACAGTTCTGTAATGTTAAAATGATGCCCGTAACAACATCCTCACCCAACAATGCAAAAGCTACTGTTAAACAAGTGTCAAATAAAGTCAGTAAAAGTCTCTTGTACAACTCCATGAATGACAGGATTGACATACACCTGGAAAGCTTTCAAGATTTGGTTGGCAACTAACAAAAGTCTTTAGGAATTGTACATAATCAAGCAGACCACGGCCTTATGATCAGCCTCTTCTTCCTCTGCCCCATCCAGATCCGTAGCACCATCGAGAACAGCTTTGTGGGCTGGGAACTGGAAGAAGTTTTACTGCTTGACATGTCCGTAGATGACGGAGATTCCAAGATCCAAAACCAGCTGAAGAAGCTCCAGAGCCCCGTCATTCTTCTCTACTGCACAAAAGAAGAGGCCAACACCATCTTCGAGGTGGCCCACTCTGTTGGGATCACTGGCTATGGCTACACATGGATAGTGCCCTCGCTGGTTGCTGGAGACACTGTCGTAGTGCCTGCAGAGTTCCCCACAGGTAGGAAATCTTCAATAGCAGAGCTACTCAAATATGAGTGGTGGAGGTGTCCACTTGCAAATAAATGGGTAAAAGCTGCATACATAAACTTTTGTTGTGTAACCAAGTCCTTAAACACTGGGCACAAAAGGCGTGATGGCCAGGCGGACACACTGATGGAAGGGTTCATTGGTGAGTTTGCTGTGCTTTTTTTAAAATTTACTTTATTAATCCCGAACTGGGAAATTACTTCTCTGCATTTGACTCAACATGCAGTGAAACACACAGGAGCAGTGGGCTGCATTCAAGCACCCAGGGAGCATATTGGGGGGGTTAAGTGCCTTGCTCAAGGGCACACCAGCCGGCTCATGGAGGGGGGGGGGGGGGGGTGTGGGTGGGGCTACTCCACCCAAATTTTTCTGCCAGTCCAGTGGGAGAATCGAACCGGCGACCTTCCAATCACAAGCCGCTTCTCCAACCTAGGAGATCTAATCCAGGCCACGGCTGACTCTTTTACTGTTAAAAATGCTGACAGCTCAGTCTTGTTGTGAAATTAATTCTACAATACTGCTGGTGGCTTGATATGATGTTTTCAGATGGTTCAGTTTTGTGGTTCTTACCTCCGTACTCTGAGGACGCTTTGGGCTGAAATGGGCATGGGCGGTGTTGCCTTTGTGAAGGGCAGTACAAACTGTTTCAGGGCGAATTGTGCACACCGGTCTTGCCCTTTTCTTTGCTACAATGAACAAGTATTTCTCAGTCTACTAATCCTCAAGTGCACGTTTCCACCATTAACCTCTCTTTTGTTTGCTTAACTAGTTTTAAAGATGGCCTCCACTTTTTTCACCTTGACTCCTACATCTGACAACAGATCTGCTAAATGCTAGGCGCTACTACCCTTCATGACAGGTGAGGTGACATAATAGCGACGTGTCACTTGCAGCCCAGGTCAGGTTGCTTTAAAATTTTGTTAAAGGTCCGACATTTAAATTGTCTGTCCGGATTCGGCCAAAAGTCTGGCTGAGTGTGTGGGTGCTGAATCGGAATTAGGAATTAAAATTTGATCCCGTTTTTATCTGACATAATCTCAGTGTGGAAAGACGCTTGCTTGCCTTAAGCTCAAATCCTAAACCCTTTGTAAGAGCAACAATTACATTTTCTCGGTGGCCCCGGTCTGAATCAAATCCCTAACCCTCACACTGTTCCTTGATTCCACCAAGCTGTTCTCCACAGGATGACTACCCAGCTAAGGAGGTCAGCAGCGGTATTAAAAAATCATTAATCGACATATACTCAACTAGCTATTTACATTTGAGAAAAATGTGCCAATTACTTGTGTGGATCAAGGTAAATGCTGAACAGTAGTAGCGCAAGAGTAATGTCGGGTTCAAAGCTGTTTTTATCTTGAGTTTGCCAAACGTTAGCTAACATTAGCTAACCATAAGCCTCGAGTCGTAGCAGACCAAGTGAGGCTGTAACAGCAAACTCCTTAGCGCTTCAACCTGAGCAGTTTTATTGCTTAAGAAGCTTTCACGGTGTTAGATGAAGAATGTGGTCGTCTTGTGAGCAAAAACGTTCAGTTTTATGGCCTTTGTTTCGCAGTTTTTATCATCAGCTAAGGGGAAATGTGAGTTGGAGTTAAAAGCTGTGGAAAAGGCTAAGTTGACCTTATTTTGTCAAATTGCTACCCCAAGGTCAAGAATGAGCTTTCACACTCAGGAAGGTGTTTATTGGGTCACTAACGACCGAGCACCGACAGCTAGCTCGAAGCAGCGATGTCATGTTGGTGCTGTAGCTGGTCACTCTAGTGATGTTAGCCTGCTATACACTATCCTTATACTTTTCCCTAAAAATGATAACTTTGGCCATCATGAGGAGAAAGCCAAAATGTTAAAATTCCCGTAAATGCTCATGAGAACAAAGACAAAGGCACGTACCCTCATCCAGTCCATCATCTTAGTCTTACAGTTGCATACTTGACACCACAGAATGAACACAGAGCTTTTGAAATGTTACTTTCCAAATTTTATTTTCAGTCAGCTGTTTGGATTTTCCCTGCAAGACGAGAAACAAACTGACCTTTCCTGATAAGAAGTGAGCGAGCGTTTCTCCTCTGCGCTCCCCCCACAACACCACTGGAGGTCATTCTAACCTTTTAAGGTCAAATGTGGAACCAGAGTGACATCTAAGTTGGGGTGCATTAACCACACGACCTGCTCACGCAATCTGTCGGGCACAGCTGTCAGACTGCCTTCATGTAACTCGGCTTTCAGTACTTGGGGGTGGACAGACGGTTATAGAAAGGCCAGCTCTCAGTGGGAATCAAACCTTTAACTGTTAATGATGTTGCCAGCATGAAAACTAACTTTGCACGACAGTGGAAGTCTAGTCTGTTTTACTCACTGCAGGACAGTGAACTTTAGAGCAGGTAGTGTATTTACACTGGAGATAAGTGTGATAATTTGTTGGTGTTTGACTCGTTGATTTACAGTAAATGGGAGATATTACACTGCCGCCTCTCCTCAGCAGTTTCTGGGAAATGGTTGCCAGGCGGAACCTGGGATCGTTGTGCCGCTCAAGCACCGTAACTCAGACTTTTTACCTCTGCCTTCCCCCTTATTGGCATCCATGGATGATTTACTCTAAATGGGAGTTAGGAGTGTGTTTGCGAGCCTGGGCGTGTGTGCCAGTGAGTGTGTGTTTTGTACCTGTTTTTTGTGTAATGTCTGTGTGCATTTGTGTGTGAAATGTGCGATTGGTTCATGGTTTAATTTGCATGAGAAAATAATGGGTGAGTGTAATCAAATGGGTTGTGTGTTTTCGCTTTTGTGTGCACCTCATATGGCAGAGGGCCAGAGTGTTTACATGTAGGCCAGGGTGAACGAACTATGGTGTGTGTGTGTGTGTGTGCGTGTGTGTGTTTCTATCGGATTGTCTGTTCCAAATTAGGGTTCCACTCTATAAAGTTTGATGTATCACCACATCAGTTATGTAAATCACACAACTTCCCTCGTGATTTATGTTGCCACAGAGATAATCGTGACTTGCTCATGTACTGCCTGGATGATTACAAAGCGGGGCTGCCGGAGCGGCTGTGTTGATGGACACACACAAACCTCTTTCAGTTAACAGTGTCGTATCATGGGATTAATCATATGGGACACAATGACAGATAGTGGGCCAAATGTCATCTACTCACCGAATGCACGATGAAGAGGATGTGCCTATAGTCTAATGTGAACAACAAACTGACAGATGTAAGATAGAGTAGATCATTTATATGTTGATGATTTGATCTCAATGATCAGATCCATACAGAGATCCGAATATTGATCCAGTGGAGGTCATTTCTTACTGTACAGCCATCACTCATTCTCACCTGTCTTGCTTGCATCTTTCGGTCGCTTTTTGCCACATAATAGATGTAATCAGTAATGAGAGGCCTGTCTCTTTTAGCCTTCTTGCTTAATTGCTCTTTAAATTTGAACAACAACCTGTCTCTTTTAAAATCTGAACACAATGCAAACCTCCAAATGTGCACAGGCAGATCACACACATTAAGATGAATTTTTCCTTATCCAGATAAGGTGTATGTCACATTTTAACACCAGGTGTAAATGGCTCTATAAGTGCTTATGCAGATGGCTAAGCTTCTGCTCACAGCACTGTTGCTGCAGGATCTGTGCGTGTCGGCTCTGTCCACTGCCAATACAATGAATACAAGGATGTTACTTAACAGCTTCAGCAGTGATAGTCTGTAAAACATGCACTGAGAGCAGCCTCACCTTCATAACCAATTGCTAAAGCATCTGAACGACGAGCGATTTGATGTTTTTAGCTGTATTATTGCAGATACATTGATATCCTGACGGTAGCATTTTTTTGCCATGAAAAAGGTTAGATAATAACAAAATACTTGCCTGAATTCACCAGGATGAAGACTCCACAGTGGCTTGATATTTGTGGATTTTAGGTATTCAAACAGTCGAACTCAGTGATTCAACCAAGCCTTTTATCTGAGTTTTAACCTCAACATCATGAGAGCCACATGAAACCTGCGCCTCTGAACGATATGACACCATGGCACAGCATGTGACTGATGGTGTGTTGCTCTGGGTGAATCCAGCAGTTCATGGTTCAGCAGAAGGTGCATGCTAGCTGTGGGGTGAAGTTGCTTACTAGGCACACTTAATAATTTGCACCATATGTGATGAAGGGCCTCCAATTCTCATGGGTAATTCCACTGATGCTTCCTTTAAGTGGCGCTCTGGGGAACCATCTCTCCTCCCACCCTCCTCCTTCCTTTCCTTTCCTTTCCTTTCCTTTCCTTTCCTTTCCTTTCCTTTCCTTTCCTTTCCTTTCCTCCTGATTTCATGCTGTTGTTCCCTCCCATCCCTGTTTTCTCTCTCACTATTTCAGCCTCCTCTGACTCTCTGCTAACGCTCTCCTGCCGTCAGTTTTTTTTCCTGTTTCTCTTGGTTCTTCATCTTTGCGTCTCGGCTGCCGTCTGACTTTTTCTCTCTGCTCGTTCCGTCCCTCTTTTTCCTCCTCGTCGCTCTCAGCTCTCTCCCTCTCTTACTAACAGCTTTCCTTTCTCTGTTCTTCCTGATCAGAGTCACACACACCACTGCTGCACAGACTGTGCTAACGTAACCACCCCATCTGACATCACTGACAATAATAAGCAGTTTCCAAAAATACCCAGTGATACGGTAGTTCTGCTGTTACGTTCTGCAATCAATTTGGCTACTTGTGGATACTCTCTGTCTGCAGTCTCTGTGATTTTCTTTGTATTTGTGCGTATCTGTGACAGGGAGACAACTTTTGCCTTCAAACAGAGGCAGTAACCAGCTTGCAGGCCAGAAAAAAAAGGCTTTCCGGTTGCCATATTGCTGTTCAGCTATAACTTTGCCAGTTGACATGACTGTGTTGTGACAGTTAAACATGTCCTGGGAGATGTATGAACATATACGCAGCAGTCTCCAAGATGTGCAGAGGAGTACACCTCACGGTGCATGCACATGTGCAGCACATAGATGCTGCCAACGCCTGCACGCATGCATCTTCCTATGAAGGGATCTTCCCCATAAAACAATAAATGTGAAATGTGCAAAAAGGAACAAGCGATGGGAGCGGGTGAGTGGGTGTTGATAAAGTGTCAACAGTGTGTGACATTAGATGTGGTCCTGGAGGGCTGGAGCTGTCAGTGCTGAGGCCCCATTGGGAAGGCAGGTTGCCAGGCCGCTTGTCTATTTCTGCCCACTGACATGGTAGTGGACTGGCTGACATGTGGTCATACTCTGTCAGATAGACGCGGAGCGACTGATGGACACAGAGAGGGGTGGATTAAAAGGCAGACAGAGAGACAGATAGCCAGATAAATTGACTTGAAGGCAGTCCGCGCTTCGCTGAGAGCCGCGTGACCTGAACCCAGAGGCGTCCAATCCGCCCCAAACGGAAAGATCACTTATTGCCCATTTTCAGAAGTCATGAGGGCACTTGATGCTGAGAGTCGAGATAAAACCAGGCTTTTGATCTGGAAGGTTTCCACATTAAATCGACCATTCACTAAATCCACCCTCCTTAGTGTTGTCACTACCATCAAGCTTTAAAGCCTCAGCACAACACATATGCAGTTTACATGATAGCAGGGGCATTTTCTACTTGAAATTCTCAATAAGGCTTGATTTCACACAGAAGTAAACAAAAGCAGCCTTGACTGGCTGATAGCTGTGGATTACCCCTCACAGATTTCATCAGCTGGAGCGATATAATGTAGGCAAATGCGAACACCAAAAGTCAGTGACTTGTTTTGGGTTGTATCCACATGGTTGAATATGCTTATTGAAAGATGTGTCAGATATACGTTTCTGCTAAAGAAATGTAATAAATGGTTTGAAAGACTTTGACAAGGGCACAGTGGCGAGAGTCAAGCTTCATTGTTTACATTTTTTAACAGCTGAGCTCAAGGACGGTCCCACCTGTAAGCTCCAACCTGAGCTCCAACCTGATAGAATCCTGACAACGGTGAACAAGAGAGCTAAATGACTGGTCATTAAAAAGAGATTGCACATTATGCACTAGGCTCAGTGCCGGGCAGAACACACTGTGTCATCAATTGATGGCGACTATTTGTCACGAGTTAATCATATTATCAATAACAGCAGTTTAATATCAATGAAACTCATTATCAAAATGTCAGCACTGTTTTAATTGACGCATAATAGCCTTAGTTTCATAATGAGACTCTTCGCATAGTTTTTCTCTGTGTTGGCCTGTCTTTATTTTTGATTGGTAATATAGCAAAAAATTATTAAGAAACATATTAATAAACTAAGCCAGGCCCTCTGCGAGCACACAGGTAAAACAGTGTCATTTGTGATCAGTTGGCTTTCACCTGGCTACACATTTGTGTTAGTAGTGTGAATCCAAGCATGAACATCTTCAGCCAGCCTCTCCTGGATAGCTGCAGGTAAAACAAGTGGGAAACCTGAAACTACTTGAAAATATCCACACATCCATCTACTCACTACTCTTTCCACGATAATCAATAGCAGACAGGGACTGCGGTGTGGAGGAAGGACGGGCATCCTGGCAAACAGCTGAATGGGCTGATGGATGGTTGGAAGGGCATCGGGAGAGATGGGCATGGAGACAGACCGGGGGAGAGAGAGATCTACAAATGACTGTTCATAAACAGACAGATTGTCAAAAGAGAACAGGACTCAGGCAGACAGAAGGACAGATAAACAGACGTACAGACAGTGCAAAGGCCAGCAAACAGAGACAGACAGTGCTTTAGACAGACAGATGGACAAACACAGCAAGGTGATAGACGGTAGTCAGGCAGGATGGGACTGCTCTCTGAGTCATCACGTAGTGTGTGCTCTGTCACTTGGAGTGTGTTCAAAACATACACTCTGTATACCCTAACAGAGTTATCCCTGTCTCTACCCGCTTTAGTTTCCTCCATCTGTCTCTCTCTCCTTTGTCTCTCTGTCGCTTCACTTTTACCATTATAATATAGTTCACCTCTCTTATTTTCATGCTTTATTTGCCTTAGATTCCTGAATCCTTCCCTACACACCTCTCTATTTTTACTAATCCATCTGTCCCCTTCCTTCTCGCCATCTTTTCTTTGTTCTGTCCGCGCCTCCTCTGATCCTCGCCTCTCCTCTTCTGGCTCTGCCCACGCAGGTCTGCTCTCCGTGTCCTACGACGAGTGGGACTACGGCCTCGAGGCACGCGTCCGGGACGGCGTGGCCATCATCACTATGGCGACCTCCACCATGATGATGGACCGCGGGCCTCACACCCTGCTGAAGTCCGAGTGCCACGGAGCCCCCGACAAGAAGACTCCCATCTCAGGCAACCCCAACGAAGTGCTCAGGTGAGTGAAGGCGAAGGCTGGACTGTGTGCTTCACCCACACATTACACTGGCTTTACATTCAGTTTAATTATTTGGTTAAGGGAATAGTGCTGCTGGTAGCAGCTGGTTAGCTTCGCACAAAGGCTACAAACAGGGTAAAACAACTAGCCTGGCTTTGTCCAGCGTTAACCAAACCTGCCTATCAGCATCTCTATAGCTCACGAATTAACATTTCTAGTAATTTTAACTGGAACAAAAAACGAGGTCTCCAGGAAGTTGCTGCTCCCAGCCAATAAATAGTCCCACACACAAACCTCTTGAAAACAGTGATTTTTTTTTTACGCAAAGCAGAAATTATGTGTTAATCAGTGAGCTTTAGAAGTGCTACCAGACAGATTTTATTACCTTCTGACCGGCTAGCTGTTTCCAGTCTGGCACTTATGCAGCGTGCACGTCAACTGTTAGGAACTCTTCCTTTAATACACTATATTTACTGGTGTTTGTTGACCTTCTGAACACAGTTAATTTAAACACAAGATACTTGTGCTCAAAAAGAGGATTCATTCTCAGTGAAGAACCTTGGAGCTCTAATCTGCCTCTATACCTGCCAAAGAGCAGTGATTCCTAACACGTCTCTGGGGGTCATCAGGTGGAAACCTCCCTTCAACAGTGTTTCGCCTACTTAGTCCCACTACACCTCCAGGAGGTTAGGCAGTGAACTCCGGCGTCCCAGAGTCACCCCCCCTAGTGCCAGTTCACACTGCTCCTACACAATCCAAACAGCACCGCCACGTTCAACTGACCCAGAGATGCTCCAGGTAGTGGCCAGTACCGATGCTACCATTTAACTATTGCTAATGCTAATGCTAACCGCTAGGAAGAACAGAAGAAGACAATACAGTTCCGATGCTACCATTTAGCTAATGTTACGTGCTAACCGCTACCTGCTAAGAGAACAGAAGAAGACAATAAAGCTAGATTCACCTATACTGTTAATGTTAATTGCTAGCTACCAATACTAACTGCTAAGATACTATCATACTCTCACCGCTTTAGCTATTGTTAGCTGCTACAATGCTACCACAGGCCTAGATGCCACATGTAACTGCCGATTGCCACACTACCATCATCTACCCCTGCCTCTCACCAACTGCACCAAGAAAAAGCGGGGTGGGAATACAAACCCTGGTTCGGGTAGGGGATAGAAAATAAAGAGGTAGAGTCAAAAGATGAAAGTAGGGATTGGATACAGACCCTTGTTCGGGTAGGGGGTGGAAAATTTAGAGGGTGCTGAAGGTGGAGGCCTAAACCACCGACTAGATTTAACAGCCTCTTCTAACATTTCCTTCAAGAAGCAGCAAACCCTACCATTTCCTTCAAAAAGCAAACAAAGCAGGAAAACAAACCCTACCAATACCTGTGAAATACACCATGATCACATGACAATTTCAAAGTGTATGAGTTCTTTGAGGGCTGCCTGAATCGAGACGTAACTGGTTCAGTTGGGTTTGAGATGCTGAGGGCAACAAGGGAGACGCCAGTTTTGCATCTTGAAATGTCTGTTTAGGATTTGCTGACAGTTAATCGTCAGACGTTCAGCTTCCTGTTGAATGTCGCCACTTCACTGTGACAAAGTCTGAGTCTGCACTGCAGGGGCACTGTTCTTTCTCCTGCCTTCTGTGCAGTAAAACAAGCTAACTTTTTGCCCTAAAGCAATCCAGCACGTATCCCGTGAAAACTAGCCCTATGATGTACAGAGTGCTCTATAACAAAGTATGGAGGCCGCACGTCCCAGCAGTGGTCTCATTTGTTTACAGTCGTTTATTTGCAATTACTCTAATGTCTCCAAATTAATGTGGCAATGATTTATGGATGCTGAAAAGCTCCACGCAGCAGCTTTAAAAGGTGCACGGGTTCAGGTGGTGCGACATCAACACGAGCATCCTGGCGGAGATCAGCACAACCATGGAACAGATGCCTGCGCACACACATCCCCTGCATACTGTGATTACCCCCCCCCCCCCACCCCATAATAATACCCTATGCACACAAACACCCCCTTCGCATGCCCCTTCCTCAGGAAAATCCAACCCCACCCCCTCAGCTGTCCGTCTCAGCAGCAGGCCTTTTGAACTGGTTGTGAAGCGCAGCGTTCGGCGGCGCTTTGCTCTGCGCACTGCCTAATTGGTCCCAATGGCGTTTCAGTCGACGAACACTAGCCCCTGTCGCGCTGTGCTCCAGAGCTCAGCACAGCGTTATTTTCGGGGCCAGATTCACCCCTCTGCCGTTCTGCGTGTCTGCTGCAGCTGTATGTGTGTTTTTATTGTGCTAAAGAGGGGCAGGCTGTCAGTGAAGGCCACATATGTGTGTGTGTGTGTGTGTGAGCATGTGCAGGTATTGTAAAGGCTGACTACAATCACACATTCATGCCACAGCAGACCCGTTCAGCCTCATGCCGCGGCAGGAGAAAGCAGGAGCCTCCTGGACAAACACGTGCTCACCTTTTTTTGGACTGCACTGTGCACGAGGGATAATTTTTTCCGCCGCCGCTGCGAGCTTAACTGCATCCTGCACTAAGGCAGCGCGGCTTTGTTGTCCGTTCCAGTAAACTCTTTAGATGTCATTTCAACCCCTGTCTGCTTGTTCGTTCCTCTCCGAAGCTTTGCATTTGTTTCACCGCTGCTTACTGCTTTGAGATAACGCTGGAGTTTGTGGCAGCTGCCGCCGCCCCAGAATGCAATTCCCCTGTTCTGCCGTGTTGTTCCTCGCCGCGGTCTGCCGTGCACCGCTCTGTTCTTCTCAACTCTGCTGTGGTCTTTTCTGCCACATCCTGTGCTGCTCTCTGCTCAGCTCCCTCTTAACTCCGTCATGTTCCTCTCTGTCCTCTCTTGCCCTATAGTCTTCCCCTTTGTTCTGCCCTGGTCTGCTTTTATGCATCTGCTCGCCTCCGCTCTGCTTTGTTCCACTTTATTCTCTTCTGTCGAGCGCTGCTCTGCTCTGTTTTCTCCTCCCCTCTGTTTTCTCCTCTCCTCCTCTCTTCTCTCCTCTCCAGCCATTGTCTGCGCTCCAGACCTGCAGTTTTATAATCAACTTAGCTGTGTCGTTGATTAGATCAGTTGCGAGTGCTGCTAAGATCCTTCGCCCCTCGCTGCCTTAACTAAATTTGTTTGGTGATAACCTTTGTCTTCAAGTGTTCAATCAAGAGATTAGCATTTGGCCTATAGTCTATATACTAGAAACTGAATGAACGGCTGGCTTGCCCGGCTTGCTGGCTGCTTGGTTGGCTGGATGGAGGCCCCGCTGCCTGGTTGGTTTATTCCTTAGTGCATCAATGGATGAACGGATGAAAGATGGGTGGAAAGGGAAGCAACTCAATCAAAAGGCTCTTTTGGCGGGTAGGAAACCTTCTATTTAGTGACACTCTCCGGTGAATTCAAACATTGTTTGTAAATTTTCATGGAGACCTTTTCAAGCTGGATGCTTTTTAGCTGTTGATCATATACACATGGATATAGGAGTGGACGTTTCAATATTTTCATACAGTTTAACTGTCATTGTTCAGTTCGGTTTGGTCAGGTTTGCAGTCGCGCTGTTACACAAAAGCTGGCCGTTCCATGGGCTCTCCCCCTCAAAACAAATCACCAACTCATGAGGAAGACCACTGTCAGAGAAGGGTCAGCATGACTCGAGGACTGCGTGGCCTATTAATCTTTTCAGATTTATTCCAGTTTTTTAAATTCTTTTTCCAGAGCGGCCATCGTATTTGCAAACTTGAAGTTGAAAAATCAAATTGTAATCTGAGGCAGCACAGCGAGTGGCGAAGGAAAAAGAGACGGCGCTTGTCAATCATTCATTCCGCAGCCGAGTGAAATGCTGTCACGCCAAACCGCAATGAATGAAGCAACACTTGTGGGGCGGCTTTGGGACTGAGTGTTCAGCCGCGTATCCCAGTCTGATACTTCATTCCAGCAGGGATTGTGACTATTGGAGATGATCACATGTTTTCCAGTCTTGCAGATTACAAACGGGTTCGTAAGAGCTGCATGGAAATATGTAAATCATGTCTAGTTTACATTTTGGTGAGCGGTTGAGTGATGGAGAATTGCTGTATGGTCACAGTCATCTGCTCGACTGTATAAGCCATACATTATGCCGATGCAGTCCCTTGTCCGGCCCTCAGAGCTTCATAGAATACCACAAGAGAAGGACGCGTCACTCCGCTAAGTAAATTAAGTCCACTGTAGCCAGCGCTGTGACATTCCAGCTAATGCTACAGTATGAGCCTGACAAATGAAGATAGCAGAAAGAGGAAGAAGAGAGCGAAGCACAGAGAGGGAAAAAGACACAGCGAGGGAGAGACGGGGGGAGGCGGAGAGAGGCCGCTGCTGAGCAATACACAACAGTGTGAGAATCATGAGTTTGACAACAGTGGCCCTGACCTTGCTCGGCGTGGACAGGTTCCAAATGAGCTTGGAGTTGGAAAGGTGTCAAGTGCTTTTAAGCTCTGTGGACATTTTTGAACTTCTGCGGCCCCGGCGAGGCTTTCAGTAGAGTGTACGCCTGTTTGCATGTGTGTGCGTGTTCCGCCGCGCGCGTGCAGCACACTCTGAAGCAGCATTTTGACCCTATTGAGCTGAGGGATGAGTGTGCGCCAGCTCGACGGACAGAGTGTCCACCTGAGCTGTGTGTGCGTGCTTCTAGCTGTTTCAGGCCGAGTCTATAAAGGCCAGTGGAGTGTGTGTTTATGGGCCAGGCCAGTGAGAGGCGTTAAAAAGGTACCTGTTTGTGATGGGACTTGATTGGAAGTAGGTCAGGATGCTCCTGCTTTCTCTCCCATCTTTCTTCCCTCTCCCTCCTCTTCGTTTTTATTGCCGTCTCTCTTTCTCCACCTAAATCTTTTCATCTGTCACTAAATCTCCTTTTCCCTGCCGGCTTTTTTCACTTCTTTACTTTTCTGTTCTCACATAATCATTGCCTCTCCCCCCACTTTTTAATAACATTACATTACCCCCCAAATTCCTTCATCTGGAGGCTACTTTTGATTCTTAAAATGTCTTTTAAAGCTTAAGTTTTATTCTGAAATGCTCAGAAATTCGCAAAAAAACAAGCAAAGAAGAATATTTCCTCAAATATTTCAATATTGTGGTTACTGTTAATTAAATGCTGTCCATCATTTGTCAAAAATGAGTCAAATCAAAGCACATATCAAGGGCCCTTTGCTGCTTTGCCGCCCTCCCTCCTCCCGTCCTTTCTGGAGCTCTGTTCCCGTCTTGTCATCTCGCCGCTCTCTTCCCATTAGCACAATTTATTACACTGTTTACACATTCAGTTCCCGTGTCTGAACACACATATGGATACCACTAGATGCGTACTTGTGCAAACGCATGTACACAAACCAAATTCACACCCCCACCACACACGCAGCAAAGATTATTTTTGTCTGCCCCAGTGCCATATGGGGCATGTTATCATTCTCCATATACATAGATTCATCCTCTGGAAATCCAATAAGTACATTGCGCCACAGTAATTGCTAAGGAGTGTAATTCATGACTAATTCATGCCAGGGTTAATTTATTAAAAATGACTTATCAATATTTCACACAACTCCTCCATTATTCACACCAGAACATGCGCTAAAACGTATCTGTGTCAGGCCATGGAGTTAGCATGGCAAGTATTTGTCTGTGCGTGTGTGTGTGTGTGTGTGTGTGTGGGGCACCAAGTTGTTCTGATTTACAGCGGTAAGAATTTGCCTCAAATGAAGAAAACGGTAGAAAGGAACGACTGAGAAAATGCGAGGCAGTTAGTGAAGGAATGTTTCGCTGTAGATCTGATTGGAGCTCTGCCTGCTGGAGTCCGAGTCGCTGTCACTCGCTTTCCTTCGGCAGGTGGAGACAGCTGCTGCCGCTGTTTGAATTTTAATTCACCTGCTGTACAGTGTGGATGAGATGCTCTCCTCTAGCAGGAGCTGGAAACTGACAGGTTCAACAGGATATCATAACAAGAGGTTTAGTGGGTGTGTGTTTTTATGGTGTCCATTGTGTTCTTAGCATGCTTAATGTCACCTCATGACACATACAATACAGTTACACAACAGATGGAGGAGATCGGCGTGTAAGTTTGTGTCCACATGTGTATTTTGTGTCTCTGACTTGGTAAGGAAGGCAGTGAAGGTGATTGTCTGTCATCCAGCTTTGCCCCAGTGGACCTTAAGACGACTTTCTGGACAGCTTCCAGTTGTAGATGTGATGTATGTACCCCTGTGAATGCTGAGTAAACCCTCACGGCTTAAAGTGTGGAGGGCTTTTGTGTCCAGTTTTAATGGTAGCGATCCAGGAAGTTCAGAGGAGCTGACATAAGCGGATAAGATCACATGCACCCCATTTACATTTGGTGTTAAATAAGAATATACAGGTGTGAATGCGTCATGGTCATGATCTGACTGACCACATCAGAAGGTGGAGTGGCTCGCATTGTGTTCTGATCTTAGGTAGGTGTAAACGCAATCCGGACATGCTGGCATCTGTACACACCATAGCGTTGATAGAAATATTCAGTGTTCAAGTTAAGAGAGCGGGCAAACAAAAAGGCTGTAAGAGACACACCGCTGATCGCTCATCATACAGAATGTCTATTCTGTGTCATGAAAGAGGCCATAATGTTTCAACAGAACTGTGTGAAAAATTAAAGCGATACAGGCTGGAAATGAATGAAGGCTATGCACTAAGAAATAACTGTGTGTGACTTAATCTCACCTGTGCAGTTTATATAGTCACAGTTGTGCAACACACCGCGACAAGATGACACAACACTTTTTATACACAGAAAGGAACAAATTAATGTATTGCATTTTCCGAATGTAGGGACAAATAATTAAGAATTTGTCTTGTTTCTCAAAGTTTATGAAGTTTCCCCGAACCCAACGACTCACACAGTAACTCTCAGATTACGCGCAGGTTTCGCTCTGGAGGACAGAGATCCGATCTCAACGAGCAAAACGAGAGCGCATTGAAAATACCAGGTGAAAATGCAAAGGCAGGATCGCATCATTTATTATCCAGATGCCGCCCGGATACAGATTCCATTTTATTAGCAGGTGTAAATGGGCTGATGGATGGAACACAAAGTCAAAGTGATTTCCTGTAACCACAGTAGTCACAGTGTGATGGGAGGTGAGGGGAGAGAGCGCTGCAGTCTTGTAGTAATATGTCCCATCCCCTCCCTCTTCTTTGAATTCCACCTCTCTCTCTCTCTCTCTCTCTCTCTCTCTCTCTCTCTCTCTCTCTCTCTCCCCCTCTCTGTCTCCATCCCTCCCACCCTCTGCGAGATTACCGTTACCATAGTAACACAGCAGATTGGCTTGGAAGTCACAGTGGTTGTGGCTGCCATGGCAACACACGTATGCTTGTGTCTCGCTCTGTTACTGCTGTCAACGTGTGTAGGATGCACACACACACACACACACACACAAGCACACACACACATGCTGTAGACCCGTGCCAAGGCCCCACGTCGTTGCACGTAACAATGCCTCGCTCAGTAAAGATTAAACGGGACAGCGCGTCAAGTCATTTTGTAAATGGCTTATGATTTATGCAGTAGATTCTATGCACTTTGTATCAGTGCCAAGGCTCAACAGGATGGGCCGGTTAGCTGGACACATGGGGCTGCATGAGATGGTATGATGCTGGGTGATTTCACTCATCACAACCCATTGGAAATATCAATATTTAATACAGGAAATAGAATGAGGAAGCTGGCATTAGAGTAATTGCTGGATTATTACGTAAATCAATCCCCTCTGTACATAGGACCTGCATAGATAGATAGATAGATAGATAGATAGATAGATAGATAGATAGATAGATAGATAGATAGATAGATAGATAGAAACACAGAAAGAAAATCAGCTTCCTTTGTGTTTAGGTTTCTTGATCTGCTCCAGCTAAAATGTCAGCCGGGTTAAAGTTGAAGCAGTTTGAACTTTGAGTGCAGCAGCGAGGCGGTGTGTGACGTTGATGTAGAGCTGCAGTGAGGCCGAGCTTCGCCGCTCGCTTCTGAGGAAACGATGGCTGAAGACGCACTGATTCTGCTGCTGATCGTGTAGTCCAGTGTTTACAGAACCCATCAGCGCACGGGCACCGAGCCAGTCCCACACACACACACACAGCCGCATACACACACATGCACCTTCTTTTGTCATTTATATATTCATCTACATATATATGGTGTGCGCGGTTTTGAGGCAGAGTGTTTCCATGGAAACAGAGAGATAGATAGAGAGAGAGTAAGGGGTGAGGGAGTGAAAGAGTTACAGATTCTGTGTGTGTGTCTGTGTGTGTGTGTGTGTGTGAGTGTGTGTATATGTGTGTGTGTGGGATGACAGTGAAGTGATTTGAGTTCACCTGACATAAACATTCCTGTTCTCATATACACACACTTATACACTCCCACTCACATTCACCATAATCACTGCAAGAGAATAGTGTTGAGTGTCTCCTTGTGTGTGTGTGTGTGTGTGTGTATGTATGTTGTGTATAGCTGATGGGAGGTGAAATGATTTCACTTGACAGAAACAATGCTGCTTTCTCTCGGTTTCTCCTTCGCCACACAAACACACCGACTGAAGCAGACACGCAGAGCCAGACGCAAACACACACACCAACACACAGTGATCTGACAAGCTGCTGCTGGTGTCTCATATAATACTTTTTGTTCCATTTAGACACAAAGTGCATTAGTCATTTTTGTGCCTCCTGTCTTTGTCCCTCTCCCCAGAGCTCGCTGTATAATTTGTCAATGGGACACAACAAGATTAGTGTAAAAACTGGTCAGTTTATTCTTAAAGTGATGTAAGTTTCAGCTGTTGTGTCTGGCTAGATCATTTGTTGTGGTGCTCCATCCTATTGCTACCTCACTGATAATTGCATTCTAGTGTAAAATTGGTACCTGTTGCCAAATTAATTAAGTTGTTCTGTGTTAGAAGAATACATACATGTCAATTTGTATTTGATTTAAGAAAAACAAACATTTAAAGTGTCAATTTATTAATTAAAAAAAAACATTTTCACATTTTTTTTGCTGATATGATGATGTGGCGATGAGGAGGGTGGGTGACTTTATTGTTTGTGTTTTCACTTCTTTGATTGGCTATAATCAGTCAAGCAAAAAAATCTCCATCCAGCCAGGCAAACAGAGGGCAGTTACTTTAGCTTAGCACAAAGATTGGAAACAGCTAACCTGGTTCTGTCCAAAATCCACCTACCAACACCTCTAAAGCTCACTGATAAACACATTGTATATAGTTTATTTAATCTGTGCAAAACCCAAGTGTAAAAATGACAATTTGCCATCTTTCAAAGGGTTATGTACTCTTTCTTGGCTGACAGATAACTTCCTGGAATCTCCACTGGTTGCCTGGCAACTGCTCCCGGACACGAAGAAGTCTGGCACATAATCCCCAGTAATAATGCCAATTGTGATTTTTACTCTTCAATTTTTGTGCACCTTAAGCAAACAAGATATAACAGCTAGTGAGCTGTAGGCCGGAGATATACTTGCATTTAGCTGTGTGTCTGTGTGCACAGGATGTCTGTCTCACGTACCCTGTCCTCAGATATTAACGCGACACGTACAAAAGATGCAGTACGCACATGTACAATATGGGTTGCTAGAAAGCAGAGGGTGACGGCAAGCCCCACTACTGAACTGATATTCGGAAATAATGGTGCCATTTCTCAACATCGGTTTGTCACGTTGGCAGGATGAGAGAAACACTGAGTTTTCTGGAGTGCCCTCTAGTGGTATCCTCCAGTAACGCACATAGAACGCAGGCAAGGTTCCAATCACAACGCAGTCGGTTGCAGTTAAAAAGCAAGTATATCCAAGCCTTAGAAGTACCAGTTGTTGAATTTTGCTTCCCTTAGACAGATCCAGGCTATCTGTTTCCCCCTATTTCCAGTCTCTGTGCTAAGCTAAGCTAACATGCTGCTGGCTGTAGCTTCATATTCAGAGGACAGACATAAGGGCTGTATCAACTCTACTGAAATGTCAAACTATTCCTTTGCTGTCACATCATTGAGCATGAGCACATTGAAACTGAGACGACTTAAGAGATGATTGCTGACGTTAGTTTTACTCAGTCTTGCCTTAAAATCGTCGCTGCTGTTTTACACCATCCGTAACTGATGAGTGACGTGTATTCATCTATTTGTATTCGTAAAAACAAATTCATGCTCAATGGAACTTTGGTGGTAATTGAGTCAGCAAACAACACGTGATAGAGATATGTCGAGCAGCCGTCACTGACAAAGATGTTTTTCAGGTGCCTCCATAAGTCTCTTTCTCTGTCTCTCTCCTCAATGTTTCCCTGCACAGGTACCTGATGAATGTGACGTTTGAGGGGCGTAATCTGTCGTTCAGCGAGGACGGATACCAGATGCACCCCAAGCTGGTCATCATTCTGCTCAACAAGGAGAGACAGTGGGACAGGGTGAGAGAGGCATGGGGGAGAAAAGGAGAGAGTGTCCATGAGTGGCGTAAAGCAGCCGTGTCAGGCTGGTAGCAATGCCAGTGAGTTAGCTGTATGTATGTAAGTACAGTACCTGCTTGGCACATCTGCCTGTCTTTCTATCTGAACCTCTTATCATCTGATTTTCACTTTTTAAGCATTTCAAGCCTTAAGCTTTATGGGCGCTGCTCTGATTAGATATTATCAACTCGGCGAAGGTGCCTTTGAGCAATACACTGCAGCACAGGCTCCAAAGTGGAGACGTAGGAGCAATGTCTGCATCTGTTCATTTTAAAAGTTTGGGAAGCTATTAGATACTAGCTATCATTTATCTAGTATTTCTTTGCAAAGTCATCCTTCAGTTCGCTGATGCCGCACTCAGAGCATGTATGCCAAAAAAAAAAATTTTTTTTACTAGTTTATACGGAAAGTGTCACAACTAATGTGGAGCAAGTGCTTATCAAAATACCACCAGTGTCTGTGTAATTGTGGTTACATTTCAGTATTCTTTTTAGTATTCGAACAAAGGTAGGTCCGAGGATCATCCTGTACCAAGTAAGTGTTGCAGCAAAAAGACATGCTTAAAAGACAGGAAAAATAAAAGTAAGGTCTGTAATAGTCGGACCTGCAGCTGCTCAGACAGTGCAACGAGGACAGAACTTGTGCTTGGATTTGTTTTAACTGTGACTTTTAGAAAACAGCATATGGGCTGTAGTGTTGACAAGGGGTGGTGCGCTTTTTAGAGAACTTGTAGTCCAGTGAGACCAGTGGCCAGTTATCGTTATAGGACCCCGTGTGGTCGCTGAGATAAATTGGCTTCTAATTAGCTTTTAAATTTTTGAATTTTAAACAGTTTCTGTGTGACAGAAAATACCCGATTTAGTTCAGTCAACTAAAATTATGGTAAAGAAATAGGGAGGATTGTTTTACCCAGAATCAAAATTAAAAGAAAATATGGCAAATTATTTAATTTAACTTTTCAGAATAATCAGGGCATAATTAAGTGTTAAACTAGGAAACTAAAAAAGGAAAGTTGATATTGAAATGATAAATTGATATTGTGGCAATTTCATAATATCATTATCAACAATAACAGTGAAGCATTTTCTCTTTTAATTTTCAATTTTCCCTTTTTGTTTTAATCCTGAGTTAAATTGGCACCTTCAGTCTCAACATTATTAATGCAGATTGATTACAAAGAAGTATCATCACGAAGCAGAGGCATTAATGGCAGGGATTCATTCCGACAGAGATGATTACCGAATGAATAGAAAACACAAATCCCCTAAAACAACAGTTAATTTGTGTGTCTGTAATGTGTAATAAACGTAACAAACGCAAGAGAAAATCGCTTATTGGATTCTGCGCAAACAAATAAGCACATGCTCGATTTAAGTGCAAAACTGTGCCCCATGACCAAAGCAGCTTCTCCATGCGAATGCATGGAAACCGAACTTCAGTCAAACTTTGTGCGCACTCAGTCGGCTTTCTCTGAAGGTGAAAGCAGCTGGTGAAGCCGCTAGAACTTCTCCAAGTGCGTCTGGAAGAGAAGGCGGTGGAGCTGATAGGGCAACCAAAAACCCTGAGTCAAACTCTGAACCACCAACCTCAAATGAACCCGATGCTCCTCGCCACCTGCAAAGTCACCAGCATGCATCTGTGTTTCCTGATGCTCCCCCTCCATTGTTTCTGTGTCCTGTCGTCTGACTCCTTTGACTCTCCCTATTCTTTATTCTCAGTGTTCCTCTCTTTCTTCTGCCTCTCTAATCTATATTCTGTCCTCTGATCAGAGAACAAGGTGAATCGCTCCCCTCCCGCCGCCCCTCCCGTCCCATCTCTTTCTCCCCTTGCAGCCTGCACAACCCCTTCTCTTTCCTCCCCCTCCTCCTCCTCCCCCCCGCTCCCTCACTCATGTTTAATTCTTAGCTTGACTTCCAGCTGAACCACTTTTCTTGGTTCTTAATGAGTTCCAGCTCCTGCAACCATCCTTCCACCGCACCTTTGAAGTAGTGTGAAGACTCTGTAGTGTCCAGCCCAGTTTACTCCCCTCCAGGCTGATTTTAACCCTTTTCTCTCCACCTTCGCCCCCCTTTCTCTCTTTCCCTCCATCCCTGTCTGTCTCTATCACTTACCTTCGCTTGCTCTTTGTCTTCTCCACATAGGAGAAGGCTGTGCCTTAGCTTGTCCACTCCTGGTTTGTGTTCCCTGGAGTGCACTGTGTGTGTCTGTGTGGACATTTACATATTTAACGAGTGTACAAACCTGATTCCACACACTCGCACCTCAGCTCCCCGTCCTGCCCTCTTTCCCATTGTCGTGTGTCCACTTAGCTGATGGTCCGCATCCATTTCCACCCACATCTTTCCCCTCAGTGAGAGTACCCTGCTGGGCACTTCTACAGGAGAGGCCGCAGGCAGAGTCTCCAGGTATGGTTTCATGTGACCGCCATCTGGGGGAAATTGACTAATTGATGACGCTTATTCGGTGGAGTAGAGCCACAAGGGCTGGAGGGCCCTCGAGACGTACAGCTGGATGCTCCTCCACAGAAGAGCCGGCATTTTGCATCTGAATGAGCTCCATCTCCGGCTTTCTGTCTCCGTCGCACAGACACTCGACTCTTTCGCTCCGTCCATAGTCCAGTTTCTCTCTGCAAATGCAGCTCGCTATTTTCTGTCTCACCTCATGCATGTCCGTGTTTGTCCATGTCCCAGTGCGCCTGCCGCCACCACCACTCTTTGTTATTTCTTTCTCTCTCTTTAATCTCTCCATCCACCTCCTCCGTCTCACTGTTCCTCTCCCCACCCTCTCCTCTTGATCTGAATTCTGCTCTTTCCCCCGTTCCAGTCTCGTCCTTCATTTTAACCTTGCTCTCATTCTCCACTCTGGGTCCCAGTCCTCTCCTCTCCTCTCACTAACTTTCTCTCTCACTGTCTCACACTTACATATTTTATTATCAGTCATAAAACTCTCCTGTTCATATGTCCTTTTATTGGCAGATGGACTCATCACAATTAAATTCAGAAAACAGGAAATTAGGCTATTAAGTCCTGATCAGAGTGAGATGTTTTTGCATAACAAGCATGCAAACACCTCATTTCTTTTTGTTGGCGTGTTTCAACTCAGACAAGCAGAGCCGAAGTTATTTTTGATGATGATGGAATTCGATTCCTGCCCAGTGATTCATTTCATGTGTGTATTTTGCAGTTACACTTTATCATTGAGTTGATGAGCTACTTGTCCAGACTGAAGGCTAATTCCATTTTACACCAACATGAATGCGTATTTGTCGTTTTTTTAATCGGCTACTTTTCCGTTGCCAGTAGACAGCATGGAGGCCAGTGCCAATGTTATGGTGGTTTCTTTTTTCTATCTTTGATGTGACGATGATGATGAGGTGGAAGCAGAGTTTAACGAGTTGACAGTATCAATCATGACTCCTCATGCCTAAACCGAACCAACCCGACCAACGAAGGCAACAAGCACTAGCCAACCAGAGGCAGAGGAGGGCAGGTCGTCCCTTTGCCATGGTAGGATTTGTAATTTAGCACCTGGGTGTCATGCTTTCATCACTGCCAGTTGGACAAAGGCCGGATGGTTACTGGTAAAAACAAGGAACACAATCTGTGTATGACAATTTTAAGGCAGTCTGAATGTCTTTTGTTTGCTGCATGTCTCTGCAGGTGGGTAAATGGGAGAATGGTTCCTTGTCTATGAAGTACCACGTGTGGCCTCGCTATGAACTATACGGAGGGGCAGCGACCAGGGAGGATGACCACCTGTCCATCGTGACTTTGGAGGAGGCTCCGTTCGTCATTGTGGAAGACGTGGATCCGCTGAGCGGGACCTGCATGAGGAACACCGTACCCTGCCGGAAACAGATCAAAACACTGTGAGACTCAAAGCTCAGATAGATCAAACCGGTGTCAGAATCAGGGGTAAAAATGTAAAACAAGAAACAAGAAGAAAACTTCAGCTCTGCACACTTAGATAGAGAGTAGTTTTTACTGTCCCTCTGCCACAGTGGCTCGCAGATCTATTGCAGACCTTCTGCAGCACTGGAAAGAAAAAACCTGGCAAGTGGCTAAGTTTTGCTTGTGAATGATGTTAATTTCCTATGGCAGCTGCACAGAGCCAGAGGTACAATCAGTTCACACTTCATCTGTGTGACAGTGCCAGAAACACCAAATCACGACTACAATTAAAAAGTCAGACAGAAGTACATATTTGATTCAGTGATTATCTGTCCGTCTATCTGTCTACGCAGTAATCAGACAAAGGAGTCCGGGATCTACATAAAGCGCTGCTGTAAGGGTTTCTGCATTGACATCCTGAAGAAGATCGCCAAGACGGTCAAGTTCACCTACGACCTTTACCTGGTGACGAATGGCAAACATGGCAAGAAGATCAATGGCACGTGGAACGGCATGGTGGGAGAGGTGAGGAGATAACTTTGCGTCTCTGTGCTTAGCTTTCCGTGGAGACGTCGGTCTCTTACTTTTATATTCGCAGCCTGCTCTGTCACTAACTGTGTGTAACATATCGGTCAGATACAGATACCCGAAGCGGCCAAATCTGAAAGCCTCTTTGTGCCGGTCGTGATCATGCATGTGTCAGTTATACGGCAGTTTGTTGCCAAAGCTTGCAAATGAAGATTTCACCTAATTCACACTTTACAACACCATCGCATCATTATTCATGTTCCTGCTTTTGCAGCAGTGGTGTAAAGACATTTGGCCGTTAATTGCAGAAAGACGTTCAAGCAAGGAGAGGAGAATGACTTCTTTCCCTCCCTATTGAGGACTAAACATAAAATGATCCAATTACAAACAGGCTTTGGCCACAGAGGACTCAGCTTTGGTGCAGAAGTTGAAACTGATATTGAAAATGACTCCCAACAGAACTATAGCGGTTGACCAATGTGGGTTATTTCAGTGGCTGATGTTGATGACAAATCCCAACAATTTAATAATAATAACAAATGAGACATGAGATAATAACTTAATGCCAGGATCAAACCAACCAATCACAGCACATCTTATTCCACGATCACGCACAAGTTCAGATGTCATCAGGCAGGCGGGTTAAGCAACTGTCAATCAAACTGACTGAAGCATTGTGTGTGATGCAGGCAGTCTTGTTTAAACGATGTAAACCATTCGGTCATTATTTATATATCTACTGGGCAGCATCCAGATAACAATTAGGACTTGTACAACAAGTTTAACATATAGTCATTTTATTTCCATAGTTATTTATTCTACTATTGCTCTTCTTAGCTGATCGGCCGATCGGTGTAGCACTACAAAACAATACAGCAGAAAACAAGGAAGACTTTATTTTCCTACTGACTGAAAATGGTGTAGGCCGAAACAAAGTATGCCACGCATTTTCACAGCAACAGTTCCATAAATTCACCCCTTCAATAGGAATACAATGGTTTCTTACATAAGGAGAGGTAGACGAAAACATCAGGAGAAAAAAACATGAGTTAATTCATGCATTTAATCTATAATGGAGACATGAAAGCAGACAGAAATGTGCCAGCCGGACTGGATCAGCAGCCAGCCTTCATTTACCCAGGAGATCGTGCCCGATGGCAGACAGAAAGTGAGCCTTATAGTGAACCAATTTAAACACAGATGGTGCCTTTATTCTATAGCCATTACACTGTGCAATCAACATTTACTATATAATGATACATTAAAACAAAAAACTTGCCTATCGCCAGTTTAACTTCAGAAGTTGCAACTGTTTTCACAATATGCAAAAGTTGTTTCAAATTCTCAGCACTGAAATAAATGCGTATCATCTGCAAATGAAACACATTTCAACCCAACATTCACACTTGAGTTCACAATTAGATCCCTTTCTGCTGAGACACTGCAGGCTTGAGACATCATGGCCACAAAATAATGAGTCCATCAACATGCAGTCAGTGTGTGCAGTCCCGCCAAGAGTTCATCAAGACTCTTGGATTGACATCCCAAGTGATGCTGAAGGTGAAGAGAGATCAAAGGGGACACAGAGTTACAGTCTGTGTTCACCCCTGTGCTATATTTAGCTTCCGTCGGAGCAGCCTCAAGGGTTCATTTCCTCTTTGAAGTGTGCTTTCATACCTTGAATTATGAGCTTTGCTTTCCGGGTCAACCCTCTGCCCAACAGACCTAACACTTATGTCAGACGGGCTGCGCACCTCACCCGAGGGTGCGGACAGATCAGTCAGCTGCATTAATTCACTTTGGGCTCTAAACATTCCCTAATCGACACTGCTCCCAAGGTAAGGTCGTTGTCAGTTCTCATACTTCAGCCTGTAAGAACGCGCTGTGCTGGTGGTGACTGACTTTGGCTGTTTGTTGATGAAAGGAAAAAGGCAAACAGATCGATCGCAGCCCAAAGGTCGCAGGTCGTAAACACGCCGCGACACGTCTTTGAGTTTGAGTCTGAGGGACCTTCAGAAGTCACCGACAGGACGATGTGTCCATTTGGTCCAAACTTTTGCTGTTTAATTTACATTAAGTTGACCCATTTCATTATATAATACCATTTAAGTCATCCCGCCAGTCAGCCGCTGTGTTTAGCGGGCACGGAGCTGTAAGCGTGGTCACCTGTAATAAACCCGATCACCCTGACTAAAAGCGCCGTAGTGTCTCCTTCTCACCTCCACAGATGAATGGTCGTTAGGAGGAGGGAGGGGGCGCATTCGTCTCGGCACCCCTTCCCCACACAGACGCACATGCAGACAGGGGACACTTATGCGTGAATGATCACAGAAATAAGAGAATACATGCATGAATGCGGACACGTGGACACATCCAGACTGTTTGCATATGTGCACATAGAGGACACACACACACACACACACACACACACACACACACACACACCACTGTAGTTCTGCCATATCTGCTGTATCTAACAATACCAACCTGTGTCCTTCTCCAGTTGGAGCACAGCCAAAGCTACAGTATATCTCACACCCTTAATGGACCGACATCTACACTGATGATGACACACACACACACACACACACACTAGGACGTGCTTCTGCACACTCTTGGACACTCACCGAGATCACTGAGGGCCTTTATGCAATTTCCCCAGCTTGGAAAGACAAAAGATCAAAAAGAAAAAAAAAATAAAAATCTATGAACGCTTGAAGAAGGCCTACATTTTGTCCTAACTCGATTCCAGCACTCAGTGTCAGATTTCATGGGCTGCATTGACTTGTGCTGCCCCTAATACTGCTAATCTAAAATATTAGAGCCAATACACTTGATTACATGAGTTTGGCCTCGCTGGCAGAGTCACATAAAGACACTGGCGCACACACACACACACACACACACACGTCCACCAGCTGAGACACACACACACAAACGCGGATCCTCGCTCACTCATTCTCAATAACACCCACATGGGTCACTTTCATAACACGGAGAGAACAAGTCGTAGGAGGGAGATGGAGAGAGCGAATGGAGAGAGAGGAAGTGAGTACACTGCTGGATGGACTCGCTCTCTCGTCCCCGGGGAGGCATTCGCACATTCAGGCGCTGAGCGTGCGCGTCCGGGCCTGCGTGCCGACGGAACAAACAGGACTGAGAAGTTGCAGATGCACACACGTACGTGCGCGCCCGCTCGCCAGCAGACACAAACACTTGCAGATAATGTGCAGAGTAGATGTGTAATATTCTCCCTGCCTGTAAAGGTCCACTTCACAGGTAGAGAACAAAGGTTCGCTCCCTTCGCTTTCTCTCTTGTCTTTTTCCCTTTATGACTCACTCATATGCACTCACTCACACACACACACACACACACACACACACTCTGTAACGCTGAAGCACATACTGGAGCTTTGACTCACACAGTCACAAACGCCTTATTAACTCAGTAAGACAGTCTCGTCCCACTTTACCCCTGTGCTGTAGGGCTCTGAAATTTGGGGCTAAATATACCTGTGCGGAGGTACTGACGGGAGGGAGGCAGGTAGAGGAAGGAGAGGCATTGGGGTGGCTATTTCAAGCAGCCATGACCCACTGTGGTAACCCACTTTCTCCCTCCCGCTTTCTGTCTTTCTCCCTCCCCGGGTGCACATCACGAGTGTCCACCCCGAGCGCTGCGTGTGCGTTGGCCTCCTGTCTCCGTGTTTGTCTCCATTCTCAAGCGCTCCTTCGCCTCGTTGTTACTCTCCCTCCACTGTTTTTGTGAATGCATCCTCTCTCCCTCAACCTGGCCCATCTTCTGTTATGTCAGATTTGATTTCCTGCTTTTCCCGAAATACCTTTTGACAGCTAACAGAGAGGGTGCTCGTGTCTGCTGCATGCTTTATACACGTTAATAGAGAAGGCAGGCAGGCAACTGCGAGAGCGCGACGAGTTTCCCTCTCCACTCAGAACAAACCGGTTGCTGAAGTGCACGCTGGTCGGTTGAAAAATTGATATTTGGACCTCTTCTGCGATGGATTCTGTATGATCGCAGAGCAGCAGTGTACAGCGAAGCGTCTAGAGTCTAGACGGAGGTTATTGCTCTTGGATTATAAGGCCCGACACTAAAACCTAATATTTACTGTTGATGTATTAGATTGCTGAAAAGCATTTCCCGCTAAGAGGCCCGGTCACATTTATTCATTCATCCAGTGAAATAAGAACGGGTCCAACAACAAAGTGGACAAAGAAATTCAAGGGACATTATCAAAAACTGTTTTTCAGCCATGCTAGGATATTTGCACGATGTCCTTTAGAATTGCTAGAATTAACAAGAATCACCTACATTTGGAAAGACTCTGAGCACATCACCTTCGACTGAGCTGATGGTGTGATATGCTATTTTTGTGCGTGCGTCTTAACGCTGTTTATTTGACTGTAAGCTATTCTTAGCTATCTTGATTGAATTTGTTTTCTGAATGTTTTTGTTGCTGCAGCGCACCAGACGTTCCCCCTCAGGGAAAAGCTGAAGTTTTAAAACAGATTTCTCCTTTAAAGTGCGCTCCGTTCATTAGCGCACGGTGCTCCAGTGGATTTTTACTGGATGATGGATGTTTGACTAAAGGGTGCTTTTTGTGTTTCTGCTCTCCGCCGTCTCTGCTAGGTGGTGTTAAAAAACGCCCACATGGCCGTCGGCTCCCTGACCATCAACGAGGAGAGGTCAGAGGTCATCGACTTTTCCGTCCCCTTCATCGAGACAGGCATCAGCGTCATGGTCTCCCGTAGCAACGGCACCGTTTCACCCTCTGCCTTCTTAGGTGAGGAGCGCAGCGGCATTGCTCAGTCTTGTAGGATTGTCATCTTCTCTGCAGGCTCCAGATAAGAAATCACTAGTTAAGCCCTGTTTGATGGACAGATGGTCCTTTCATAAAACTAGAGACACAAATATTTATGAAGTTGCTGCTACATGACCCAAGAAAATGGAGAAAAACAGCTGTGCTAAGCTAACCAACAACAACCAGAATACACTGGCTCACACCGGTGGTCAACGTGCTGCGAGTTGGGCGGTGCTTGGTTTCAAGCCCTGCTGGCCAGGTCACAAACTCATGTTACAGCTAAGACAGAGAAATAAGTTTCTGAAAACATTTGAAGCCAGAAATAGACAGTGCAGTAAGAGGATCTTGATTCATATTTGATCCCCAATGCCTAGTTTCACAGTTTGATCTGACTTTCATGTTATTATTCTGCCAGATTTAGCAAAAAATTGGTTTTGCAAGGTGCAAAGGCAAAATTTGCAAGATAGGTAGTATGAGTGGAGATCCAGTCAAACGCGGATGATCAGTTTCCATCATAAATCCAATGAATCGCATTTTCAAATTGTTATATCTGCATGTTCGGCACATTGAACTCCATCATGTTGCGTGGGCCACGCCCGTTTCCACCGATAAATCTTTCTTTACTTTACTTTAGTGCTGATTTTTCTGACTCAGAGGCACCAGACCGGTCTCAAAGAGTCTTTTGAATGAGTTGAGCAGTTGTTTCAGGCTGATGCAGCCGTCTTTTCGCCACCTGCGAGACTGAGAGCGTTAGTTTGGATCTCAGTCAGGTCACTTTCGGTTGACATCCATTTTTCCGCCTTTAGAAGCTGAGCTAACAGTGATTTAGTGGACACACAGAGTGATTAGAGCCAAGTTTGAATACATCTGTGTGATGAGGAGGCAGACCGGAGTGCATGATAATATGGCTAACTGTTTATTTATTCTCTCTTTCACTCCCTGTCTCTTTGCCCTCTTACATTTCCCACTCCTACTCCATTTCTCTGACTCTTCCTTCCTCTTCTCAATCTGCCGCTCCACATTTGCATATCTCTCTTCGCCCGCTCCCTCGCTCTCCTCATTTTCCCTCCCCCTTTCTCTCCGCCGCCCTCGCTCTTTTTTTCTCTCTTCCTCTCTCTCTCCTAATGTCTCTCGATCTCGTCCCCATCTTCTGCCTCCTCACAACCCTTTTTTTCCCCCGCTCTCTTCTCTTTTTCCTAATCTGTCCGTCCACGCTCCCTCCTTCAATTCCCCATCTCCCTTGTCTCCCTTCATCTCTCCTTCTCCTCTCTTCCCTCTCTCTCCCCTCCAGAGCCCTTCAGTGCGGATGTGTGGGTGATGATGTTCGTGATGCTGTTGCTGGTGTCAGCAATGGCTGTGTTTATATTCGAGTACTTCAGCCCTGTGGGCTACAACCGCTGTCTGGCTGACGGCAAAGGTGAGAGGCCTCGGCTCAACACACACAAACACACACACACACACACACACACGCAAGCATATAGACACAGGCATGGTACCTGTTGGGGGCGAACTGCACTGTTGTTTGAGGATATAGATGTAAATTGATGCCGACAGTTCTCTTCCAGTCTTCCAGCCCTGTTGCCTCCCTCATCTCTCGTTTTTTTTGCTCCGAACACACCACACGGGAGGGCATGCTGAGGTTGAATTTACCAGTGAAATTATACGTTTGCAGCATCTGCTGAAAGCGACGCATTACTTTGGAATTACAGTTGGACTTTCCAGCGCTCCACAGTGAATCTGTTTTGTAGGAAATGTGAGGCTACTCTTTACTCATTACAGTGAGCGCACATGCAAAGAGTTCACTGCCAACATGCCTGTGCTTTGTATGCCACAGCCGGCCACCTCCAACTCTTCTCCTCCTCTTTTCCAAAAGCACCAATACAGCTAGATTAGATTCGATTAGATAATGTCAGTGCACAGACTACAAGCACTAAACACATGCAGTTTAGCATCTAACCAGAAGTGCAAAAAGCAGTAAGGTGCAGAGTAATGTCCACATGTACTGAGATATATGTAAATAATAGTGAGGGGTATATATGAATACGCCAATATAAATGAACAGTATTAACAATATAAACATGAACGTGAAATGAAAACACTAAGATACATGCAGCATGTGCAGCAGTTACAGTCGGCATGTGCAGGTATAAGTTTAAATATACAGAGAGGTGTAAGAAGGAGTAATGTCAGTAGACATTATGCACGGAGTAAACAGCTGGATGTGTATGCACTATAGGTCAGATATGTATAGTAAACAGCAATATGATTATGAATACACTATAGGGATAGATAGATATATGCAGAATGGACTATGGCAGGCATGTCAAACTGATTCCATAAAGGGCCGTGTGGCTGCAGGTTTTCGTTCCAACCAAGGAGGAACACACCAAGCCAACCAATCAACATCATGGGATCACTTAGTTATCAGCTGAAGACTGAGATCAGCTGATTAATTGATTCCAGCCTGGTGTGCTCCTCCTTGGTTGGAACGAAAACCTGCAGCCACACGGCCCTTTATGGAATCAGTTTGACATGCCTGGACTATGGTATCATATGCATTGCTATGTGAAAGTATAGATAGTGCATGTGCAGTATTGTAAAAAAAAACAACTTTATTACAAGAAAAATTCTTAGCAAAATGCATACTATCAAAAGAAAATATTCTTGTTATATTACATTATTAGTTTGTTAAAAGTACATTAACATTACAACAGCACAATAACTCATTGCATTCCCTGGATTGGAAAACTGTGACTTTAACGCAGGCATATGAATATATGGTATATGAAGACATTTTGTAGAAGACAGGGTTGTGTTTTGATGAGCAGTGATGAGGTTTTAGTGGACGACATGCTAACACACATGCTAACAGAGCAGATTCCAGGAACAATGCTTTGTCCCGTTCTTGTAGCATCACCTTTTCCCAAGCTACTTCCCACCATTTGCGCTGATGAATCGATTAAAGAAATGATAAACCTGACTGCTGCTGGGTCGTACGCACTCCAGCACCAGCACTCCCCAGTGTTCGGTCGCCCGTCGTGTTTAATTTTCTGGCATTTTCTGCGTCTCTGATTATCTGAATAGCGTTTGAATGAGAGAACGCTCGGCAGCCAACTTGAAAGTCCTGGATGTGAGACCACCGCCAGCACATGGAAGCAGTGTAGTAGCTTTGGCAAAGAAAAAAAACAATCTGACGGCGCAATTGTGCATCGAAATCAAGCCAAGTGCTATCTGTCCACCAAATTTCAGCATTCAAAGAGAGACGAAAACATAAATTGCTTTCATCTCTGCTGGTGAAGTCTGCGAGAGAGCATCCAAAGTAAGCCAAGAACATGGCGGCGAGCAATTTGGTCCTCCAGAGGAAGAGTGCTCGATGAGTAATGCTCCAACTAGTAATTTGCACCAAACAAGCAAGCGCAGGTACAGCTTCGCAGGTTAATGCATTCTCTCTGTAACAATGCCAGCACGGATCGCCGTGCACGCATTGTCTTTTGCTGTGCACAAAGACTGACAGAGACACAGACACGCACAAACACACCGCGGGCCGCCTCCACATATAGACCAGCCGTCCTCGCTGACCCAATGACTTCATTCTGCTCTCTTCCTCCTCCTCCTCCTCCTCCTCCACGCTGCTCTCTTCTTATCATTTACAGGTGTGCCTCACTGCATGGGTTTCAGCACACCTCCAGCGCTGCTTCCTTCACACCGAACAAGCCATTTGCATTCATTTCCATATTTCCCCGAATCACGTGTCAGCCCTGACAGCAAGGGGCTAGTTTCGTGTTAGATCTCCCCAGCCAAAAAAGATAAGAAAAAAAAAAAAAATCAATGTCTTCCCACAACTCTATCTCTGATGTGGCTATATATAGACAGTGGCTATCTTTTTTTCATTCCTCTCATCCTTCATCATGTTCTGGAGAAGATGTACTCCTCCCTAAAGCGCTGCTCTGTTCTGTGTGCCTCCTTGTTTTATCTGCTTGTAGCGCTGTGGGAGTTTGGTATCATGAAGAGTGCAGATCGAAGCTTGGACTCAAAGGACTGGACGCAATAACGCATCAATGGCATGACTGCAGATTTGTGAAGTCTCTGCCCGATTCATTTAACCAACTTTCTTTCAAACTTGACAAAGGAGATATTTGGCACGATAAAGTCAGTTTGTCCGTGAACAAAAGCCCCCATACAACAATACATGCCCACATGCTTGCACACACACACACACACATACACACACACTCTCTTTCTCTCTCACACACTCACACATACCCACACAAGCTTTATGAACCAACTGCTAAACACAGAATAATGGCTGGAATGAACCAGTCTGCTGCATGCATGAATCGAACCTACACAGTTCATAACCTAAAGACAAAAAAAGATATGAATCACATTTGCATGTGTGAAAAATGTATCGAGCTGATATAAGTTACATAAAACAGGAGTCTGCAGCCATGTTAGCAGCTCTAAGGCTGTAATAAATGCTAAATGCTAACGCTAGCATAGATCACGCTAACATGGCGATGTTTGGCAGGTGTGATGTCTGCCATGTTCATCAGCTTTGTTTAGCTTGTTGGCGTGCTAACATTTGCTAATGAGCGCTAGACACAATGTAGGGCCGAGGCTGATGGGAATGTTATTAGTCGAGTGCTGTATTTCATTAACCAAAATACGGGAGGGATTGAATGTTTGACCCGACGATGGTGCTGGAGAAAAAGTTAAGTGATCATCAAAGTTATTGCAATCTCTCCCGAGGAGGACATGAATGTGCGAGCCAAGTTTCACGCAAATTCATCCAGCGGTTGGACGGACCGGCTGACAGCGAGCACGGCGTTGAAACCACATTAAGACTGAATGGCTGTCAGAGCAGGGTAGCTTTCATGGAACTCAAACAGCCCATTTCCCTGTCAAAACCACTGGAACTTTTCCATTCAGTCACATTCTAATAAACACAATCACTGCTCAGCTGGAGACTCACCAGTAAAAGCAGACCAACCGTGTGTCCCACGCGCTGGTTTAGACGGATCTGTCACGCATTATTTAAGCGCGGCTGTGCTTCTTTCAGAGCCTCACGGCCCGTCATTCACCATCGGAAAGGCCATCTGGCTGCTGTGGGGTCTGGTCTTCAACAACTCCGTGCCGGTGCAGAACCCCAAAGGCACCACCAGTAAGATCATGGTGTCAGTGTGGGCCTTCTTTGCTGTCATCTTCCTGGCCTCCTACACTGCCAACCTGGCTGCTTTCATGATCCAGGAGGAATATGTGGACCAGGTAACTGGTCTCTCAGACAAGAAGGTAAGATGAAAGGCGTCTGTCTGACGCCGTGCCGCCCCGTCCTCTTTTTCTCATCTGCACCCTCAATTTGGTAAAGCAGACGTTTTTACGTGCCTCTTCTGTTCGTGCTCCCCCCTCCCCATGCAGTTCCAGAGCCCTAACGACTTCTCGCCTCCGTTTCGGTTTGGCACCGTCCCAAACGGGAGCACCGAGAGAAACATTAGGAACAACTATCCGGAAATGCACTCCTACATGACAAAGTTCCACCAGAGAAACGTCAACGAGGCTCTGCAGAGTCTGAAGGCCGGGTGAGAAACTGCACACTGAAGTGGCTTCACTTTAAAACCAAATGTACAGTTACACTCCAAGCAAGAAGGTTTTTATAGCAAAATGAATTCAAAGTATGACGTCCTTAATGTTTGAGATCCCTGTTTGAAAAACTTTCATCTCAAGATATTGTGTTTTGGCAGGTGTTTATGTCTTGACTTTAGGCATGTGAACGTCATATCGTATTTCTATTCATTCTGTTGAATTTAAAGACTTAAAGTCAGTTTTAGTGCAGCAGTAACGACAAACGTTAAATGATGGCCGTCCATTGTGGTCACATATTGTAACAGACAGTGTAAATCGTGGGGGAAATAGTGAGAAAGACCCCTGTTTATGTCTTTCCTGCTTGTCTTCATGTAAACATATTGTGTCTGAATAAGTCCAATAATACTTTCACTCCCACTCTTCAGTTTTCATCAAGTGAGCCTTTTCACCAGTCTGTGTGCCAGCTCCAGCCTTTGGCAAACCAAGTGGAAGTCTATTACACTTATCAGCAGCTTAGTGCTATTTAGCAGGTTAATTGGAATGTTGTAGCTGTGATGTCTGACTCCGAAGTGCTAATTAATTGTAACCTATCTCTCCCTCTCTGTCTCCCTCGCTCTCTTTTTCATTAGCAAACTAGACGCTTTCATTTACGATGCGGCCGTGCTGAACTACATGGCCGGCAGGGACGAGGGCTGCAAGCTGGTGACCATCGGCAGCGGCTACATCTTCGCCACCACGGGTTACGGCATCGCCATCCAGAAGGAGTCGCTCTGGAAGAGGCACGTGGACCTGGCCATCCTGCAGCTCTTTGGAGACGGTGAGGCAGCACGCCGTCTCTTCAGTCTGATGCGCGCCACGCCAACAGAGGCACAGCTGTGCTCATGTGATGAGTTGTTCTTTGAGTGCCTCATATAGTCACTGAGATAATGCCATAACTGACGGCCTTGCAGCAAACGTTGAAGGATAGGTTTGGCTTCTTTAAACATGTTAAGGACTTTGTTCTCACCAAGGTAGTTGCTTTATTTAAACCACTTTATTTGTAGGCACCTGAAATGTGGTAATAATCTCATTGCACAGGGAGATCGTGTGTGCGTGCTACAGTAAGTTCTGTGTGGTAGGTCAGAGTTTGAAATCAGGCCTTGAACTACACAAAAGACAGTTTTGGTCAGAATTTTACCAGTGGCCTAAACAAGTCTGGCTAACCTGAGGGTTTGTTCAAAACCTGTCTCATCATGACCCCAATTCCCAGACCTCAGCAATGAACTTGGTGAGTACAGCGTTACATCAGCCATTAGAAATGATGGTCAGTCCTGGAAAAGTAAGATCCGGTTTGTAATAAACCTGAATGATCCTTTAAGAGCTAATTCGGGATGCTTGATTTACCCACCAATATGCTGTGAACAAATCTTGCCTCGGGCCATGCTGTAGGGACAAATAACAGTGGCGAAGTTTATTCTCATGTTTATTAGTGTAAAACACACCATTTTCAAGAATGTGTCCTCTAAACTCAGGCAAAAATAGTCTCCTCAGACAGTGAGATTTTAGGGTTTCACCTGCTCCCATCTGTTCAGGGAAGAACGGGTAGAAGGAGGCGACAAACGTTGTTTTTCTAAAGAATATGTGCGCCTGCGACCTGCGCAGTAATGAACAGTAATTCCACTCTCATATATAATGAAAGCAGACAGAGGAGGTAAGACAGAGCTGCTAGGAATATATGTTGAGATTTAGCTCCAGCACGGCTCCGTGCTTTATGATCACGCTCGCCTTTTATGGGAGACTGTCCAAGCTCTCCAGGGCTTGTTCTTTTGAAACACTTCATTCCTGTCAGCTCTAGCCGGAGCATTAATAGGCCTCAGAACGGGCAGGGAATGAAATGAAATGTGCTCAGCGCGTCCACTCCTAACCCGTGTAGTACATGCTTTATGGTTTTCAAGCAAAAACTCTTCGTCATAAACAAGTCAGAATGTCACAGACAACGGCTGCTCGCCGAGTTTATCGACTTTAACAGTCTAATTTCACAATGTCCTGTTTTGATATACAGCTCAATTCCGGATTGGGAGATGTAATGGAAGTTTGGTGTGTGTGCGTGTGTGTGTGTGTGTGTGTGTTTACTTGGGCATGGTCCAGCGTGTTGTGAGCATCCTGAACCAAGGGCCCTCCGGGGTCCACTATAGTGCGTCCCAGTTAGGGGTGCCAGCATAGCTCCTGGTGTATTTCAACACCGTGTGTGCATGGGTGCGCGGGTTTGTGTTTGTGTGTGTGTGTATGGCGCGTGCACATGTGAATATGGGTCAGGCCTCTGAAAATGAGAGGGCCTATGTGTGTAAGCGAGGACTGTGTGTGTGTGTGTGTGTGTGTGTTAGAGAGATAAAGAGAGAGTGGTTCAGAGATTCTGACTATTTATGACACAGGTTTATTTTTATCAACCTACATACAATTCAAGTGTGTATTGTTTCTGACTCATTGACCTTAAATTGATTATTTACTATATGTTTCACTTCCAAATGATATTTTTCAAACACTGATTTGCACATGTCTGCACGCGTTTTGTACGAGCACACTCCACATGTGTGCGTGTTCGTGAATATGGGTCGGCTCGCAGTAACATCCCTCTGTGCCGCTGCACAAGCATTCATACAGGAGCCAGGCGGCCCCGTCTCCCCCCTCTCAGGAAACCAATGTCACTTTGCCACGCCTCGCCATCCACTCCCCTCCTGGTGGCCTAGAAAGCCGTCAGACTCACGTGGAGAGCCCAGTGGCCTGGTGCGAAGGCTGGAAGGGAGTCTGGGTGGTTTGACGCAGGCCGGAGCAAAAAATATATCACAGCTGTCGTGAAAAAAGAAACAGCAGTCCTGATTGGTGATTGGACGCAAAGTTTGAAGCCATGTACCGTGCATTGAGTTTCATGACCTTTCGCCCTCAAAACCAATAGAAGACCTGTTGCGTTATGTCAGAGATGCCAGCCATCAATGATAAGCTTTAATTAATGAAGCAAGATATGACGTGTTAATTGGTGAATTTTGAGGTGCTGGTACAGTAGGCAGGTTTTGTTAGCTTAACTTAGCCCTGCTGGCTGTTTCACCTTTCCAGTCATTATGCTAAGCTAAGCTAAAAGGCTGCAGGCATTAGTTTCATATTTAGCACACAGACATGACCAGCTCTCTGCCAGAAAGCGCATTTCCCAAAATGTTTAACTGCAGCTTTACTTTAAAAAGTTGTTCGCTTGTCATGGAAAGAGCTCAGTTGTCATCATGTGACCTGCTCTGAGTGTGCAACTTCAGATTACAAAGATTGTTAAATGCAGTTGAAAGCTCTGGAAAAGCCAAAGGGGCGCCCTTGAGTTCATTTTCCTCAGTCAGTTCGTGTTCAGTCACTTGGTCTTAGTTTTGTTCTGATAGGCCTTTTGTTTTTACAGATATTTTGACGTGTCACGGCAGGAGGAGCGCAGGTGTAGAGAATAAAATTAGCGTGACTTTGTATGCCGCGGAGCATCTCGTTGACGCTCGGAGGCCGACCACTGCTCCGGTGCAGGAGTCAGCGGCTGATTGTATGATTAATTAAGCGACGCCTCTCCCGCCACGGTCGGCTTTGATAGAGAACAGCTCGTGATGAAACAGAAGGTGACCCACAAAAGAGACCAGAAGCTCAGGGACCAGCTTCAGACACACTCACACACACACACACACACACACACACACATGCATACATAGCAAACGCTTGTTTTTTAGCTTGCAGAGATGCATGCACGTGTGGGCGCAAAATCTTTTACATACGCAAAAAGAAATGAGTGCAAAAAAGATCAGCGTGAGTCTGCTGCAAAATTCAAGGCTGTGTTTCACTTCTAACTCCCCTGACCCCCCCCCCACCCCGCCTGCCCGCCATCTTCCCTCCTCTCTTCTTCTGTTGCATCATCTCTCCATCCCTCGTGTCCTCCAATACCCATCCTGTTATTACATCATATCCCTCCTCTCTCCTTTGTATTCTACATTCCTTCCCACTTTTTTCGCACCCCTTTCTTTATTTCAACTCCCGTATGAATTGTAAAAACACTTCTGCACATCGTCGTCACGTCCCTATCCTCCGTCTCGTCTCCTTGTCTTCTTCTGTCCGTCTACCTCCCTCCTTCCTTGCCTGCTTCCTTCTCGTTGCCGCCACATCCACCCTTTACCATCCCTCCTTCCGACCCTCTCATCCACCTCTCCCTGCCTCCTTCCCTCTTCATGCCATCTGTCTCTCCCTTCGCCCTTCCACTCCCTCCCTCTGCCCTTCCCCTCTTCTGCCCATCGCATTTCCTCCATCCAGGTGAGATGGAGGAGCTGGAGTCCCTGTGGCTGACGGGGATCTGCCACCACGAGAAGAATGAGGTGATGTCCAGCCAGCTGGATGTGGACAACATGGCCGGCGTCTTCTACATGCTGGGAGCCGCCATGGCTCTGTCGCTCATCACCTTCATCTGCGAACACTGGTTCTACTGGCAGCTGCGCTTCTGCTTCATGGGCGTCTGCTCCGGCCAGCCTGGCTTCGTCTTCTCCATCAGCAGGGTGAGGCAGGGCGGGGGAGGGACGACAGGCACGACAGTGTGTGATCTGATGTCCAAAATGTTGTCACAATTAATAAATCATGAATATATGCATCAGTATGCTAAAGCAGAGAAACTAGCATATTTCCTCCCTGTTGGAGACACCGTCCACTTCAAATGTCCATCAGCTTGTCGTGCCTTGTGCTTTTCCTACAAATATCCTGATTGACAGATTCAGATTGCCAATAAATGCTTTTCAAGGCACACTGGAGCTGACACATTTCACACCACGGCTGTGTTTTCAAGCGTCAAAATCGCGGAAGAAATGTCCGCCGTGCATGACATGAATGAACGCCAACTTCCAGGCAACTAATCTGCCATCTTTGCCTCTCACAAATACAAGAGGTGACAACATCTGGAAAGATTCATCCTCCCATGAATGAATTACACACATTTTAGCATTTAATAGTTTTTCATAATGGTGGTTAACAAGAGATAAGCAAGAGATAGATTGTTTGTACTCTGTTTGGTCTTTTCTCAGTGGGGATGGAGGACAGGAGATGGGGGTTGGTGGTAAATGGGACAGAATGTGTTGCGGGTGTAGAGAAAGCTATGAAGAATTAAAGGATCGATAGGCAGGCAGATAATCAAAGAGAGATGCTAGCATGATAGCAAAACAACCAGGGAGGTTGTAATTCTCCAATTTCCTGTTACTGCGACACTGACGCGTCCTCGTCTGTGAAGTCACCTTTATGACTCGTTCATTCAGCCCTGCATCATCAGCTTCACTCTGTAATATCTCTCAAGTGAAAGCACTTTATTCTCAGAGGCTTTCAAGATGCTGAAATTATAAATGAGCATGGATCCTACGTTACCGAACCAAATGCTCGCTTCCAAAGCATAAACGGGCACAGGAGCTATTTCCTTTTGTTGTGGTGCTTGGGCCTTCCTGACATCCACGGGGTAAATATTTACAAAATGTTGAGCCCAAATCAATATTTCACTCAACAAAAATGAGCCACAGACCCGGAGAGGGTAGATTACTGGATCCCGGGAGACCAAAGTCACCCCCGAGGTATTTGATTTGCATTCCAATTGTTTTGACATGGCTTCGGTGTAATTCACTGCCTCTGAAGGTGAACCGCTGCAGGCTGAACCACGTGGCTAATTTACAGCGGAGAGCCACACATTGCTGCGCTCTCCCTGCATTTGATATGCTGCTGTGGTGCCGGAGCTGCTTGTGCCAAGAAAGCAAGGCTGCGAAGAAAAAAAGAAACAGAAAAAAAACAGAACATTTTCCCCTCTCTGCTCTAATATTACGCTCCAGTGCCCAACTTTGATTGTTTTGTATGGTGTTAATTTTACGTTGTTGCTGTCGCCTTGTTTATGGTTGTGTGTGCGTGTCCGCGTCTGTTTGTGTAGAGGGAGCATAAAATATCGGTTGTTAAAATGTCAGTTGACTTCTCATTTCCAAAGACAGGCTGCTCGGGGTTGTTTTTGATTATTACATCATTATAAATTGTATGGGAACTCGGTCTGAAAGCAATTATGCTTTGTATAACATTCAGTGATTGCTCTCATTTACAGAAATTACCTCTGTCTTTGCTGCAATGTGACAGCATAAATGAACCCTGCGTGTCCACAAATACAGCCAGATGATTCAGTATGTTAAAATATTCAGGGGAAATATTCATTGAGACGGTTCATTTGCATATGTAGCACAGAGCTCGGGCATTGCTAAACAACAACAGTGGAAATTACAGTTTGTTATCGCTCCACGATCCTCGGCCACAGCCTCACATTGTCTCATTTGCTCAAGTGTTGGCTCTCAAGCCATTTCTCCCTTTCTTTTTTCCTCTTGCTCTGCCACTCAGATTGATTCCGCTTTTTTAATTTCACAGCATAATCCAATAAACTTTATTGTTATTGCCGCAATTAACATTTAAGCTCGGCGGTGTAAAAAATGAGACATCTGTCACGGCTGGCGTGGGTCACGTGGCTTCGGTCACGGCTTCACGGTCGGTTAGCGTCGCCTCCGTCGGAGGGGCCTCGGTAGCTTTGTGAGCGGCGCTCCCCTGGCTACCTGCTCCTCCGGGTCCCACCTGCAACACTGAAACGAATTAATTATATCGATTTAAAAAGCCTCTAATTACTTTAGAACAGTAAACTTATTAGAGGCTTAATCACTCCTCTTTTCGCAGCCCTCACATCACATCATGGCTAAGTTCATTTGCATTTAGCGCCATATACTTACACCACACACAGGCAGTATTTAATTATGAGCTGCTGCACGTACAGAAAGCGCCCTATATGCAATTGCGCATAGGCGGCTGCTAGTTATTTGCTGATTTCCTGCCCCTCTGTACCAGTGTAATCACTTATAGATTTTGCTCTGATCCCCTGGTGGATTGAAAATTCTTCGGAGCCCTCAGGCCACAGTTATTGCTATTCACACATCCTGCCCAAATAATCAGCTACTGTAGCACTGGGCCGGCAGCAATCTGCCAACTGTTACATTATGTGGGCATGTGGAGTAGACAAAATCTGCTGTTGAATACGAAGCAGCAATCACTTTGTTAAGTGTCCAAGATTTGATGCACTACAGTATTAAGTTGTTGTTCCCGGTCATGGTTGTGTGTGTGTTTGAGTGAAAAATTGTGCAGACATTCATCATAGCTCAATACAGCACAGCGCCTCTGTCTATACAGGTGAAAACCTATTGGGGAGAGATCATCCTAAGATTAGGGTGGACGCTTCCATGAAATTCAGCCCAAGACGGGAGGATGTCATGGATGTCATGGGAGGGAGGTTGTGACAGATTTGGCAGCAGGTGCGGTGTAATCGGGACAATAAAGGAAGAAAAACAAAAGAGACGAAGTGATGACAATTTATATAAACAGGCAGATGGAAAAAAGAAACACAGATGAGACAGAGAAGGACCAGATAAACATTGAAAGATGGTTCTAATTGGAAAAAAACAACAACTTGAAAATCTCGCAGGTGGGTGTATACGTTTATCCTCCACTTCAAGGCTCCATCCAAATCCCATATTTCTCCAATACTGTTGAGTCATTTATGCTAACCTCTCTCGCTTTCAGCCACTGTCAAGCTTTACATACTTGGCTGTTAACAGACTGTGAAATTGAAAGAAGTAATAACATTATCTATAAAACCGGAATGAGGATGACAGCTTTTTTTTTGCTGCAATGCAGGCACTGTCCATGTAGCTAATTAACTAGCAGAAACAAGTGGTTAGGGAAAGGAGAAGTGAGGGTCAACGAGTCACATTAGTGGATAAAAGGAGGGGCTTGGGAAGAGTCGTAGTTTAACAGCAGAGAACATTTGACAGCCGGCTGACCCCTGACCTCTCAGCAGAGTCCCGACCTCTGCAGTGGTGAGCGGGATGGAGGTCAGCTGACCTCTGATCTCTTAACAGCATCCACAGCATCCCTTTATTGCGTCAGTCATCTGCGGACGTCCAGAAAAACTGAGGAAAATCATTGTTTGGAATTGATCTGATCCTTTACCGTCCCCATCTGTCATGCCTGGTCCGCTCTGCTCTGTATATCCATTTTTATCTGAGTATTGTATCGTACATCACTGAATGCAAATGGGGCAGTTTATCTTTCTGTCACTGTGACGCTCAGCCTCTGTCTCCTTGGCTCGGCCTTTCTCTTCGGAGGGGATTGTGCTGTGGCCTGTGGCGTGGAGGGATAGTGGAACCGAGGTGTTTAATAACTGCCGGAGGATATTGTTCAGCTGAATTCTAATCACATTGATTAAGGGTATTGACCACTGGGACCCAGGGGTTTTTACAGCCCCCTTGCCTTTATCCATCACCCAGCTACTGTACACTGTCCTCTCTGAATCTTCATATGCTATGCTCACTTGCACTGTCTCACTGTATCACCCCAGCTGCACGTTGCTGTCTATAATACAAGTATACAAGCGTTTTTATGTACTATATGCTGTATTTATTAAGCAAGGTACTGACAGCATCGGCAGAAAAAGCTGCACCGAGTCATGAACTATGTGCAGCTGCAGTCTGTTTTTTTCAACCTAGAATACAATATTGGTGAGTAATAATGGTTAAATGTACCAAACGTTGAAAATGTTCACTTGTTAATGCTGCCTCTCGCCTGTCTTTCCCCCTCACAGGGCATCTACAGCTGTATCCACGGGGTGCAGATCGAGGAGAAGAGCAGCTCGGCACTGAACTCCCCGTCGGCCACCATGAACAACACCCATTCCAACATCATGCGCCTCTTACGCACCGCCAAGAACATGGCCTCCCTGTCAGGGGTGAACGGCTCTCCACACAGCGCTCTGGACTTCATCCGCCGCGAATCCTCCGTCTATGACATCTCTGAACACCGGCGCAGCTTGGCGGGCCACTCAGACTGCAAGCCACCGTACCTGCCCGAAGACAACATGTTCAGCGACTACATCAGTGAGGTGGAGAGGACGTTTGGCAACATCCACCTGAAGGACAGTAATCTGTACCAGGACCACTACCTGCACCACCATGGCTCAACACTAGGGCTCAGCGGACCTCCTCCCAACAGGCCCCATAGTTTGGGCAGCGCTAGTTCTCTGGAGGGTGGCATGTTCGACTGTGACAGCCTGGGCGGAGGCGTGGCCCCTATTTTCACCACCCAGCCGTGCTCAGCGCTGACCCATAGGAACATGAGCAAGTTCGACCTGCTGTCCGGACAGACTCCTCCCTCGAGCCAGGGCTTCAAGGGAGGCCTGCCGGACCTGTACGGGAAGTTCTCCTTTAAGGGAGGTGCCTCCAGCTCCACGTACATCCCCGGGCATAACTACTGTGGCGGGAGAGGAGACGACGATGGGAATATACGTTCAGATGTCTCGGACATTTCCACGCACACTGTAACCTATGGCAACCTGGAGGGTAACGCCAAGAAGCGCAAACAATACCGTGATAGCCTGAAAAAGAGGCCGGCCTCTGCCAAGTCCAGACGGGAGCTGGACGAGATTGAGCTGGGCTACAGGAGGAAACCGTACCACATCAGCCACCACCACTACCATGGCCACCGCTCTACCTCCCCACCACTTTTGCCCTCTGAACGGAAGAGAGGAGGAGGAGGAGGAGGTGGAGGAGGAGGGAACAATGATGGGAACTATCTCTTCAGAGAAAAGGAGAGCGTTAGGGATTTTTATTTGGACCAGTTTCGGCCCAAAGAGGGCGTCCCTCAGTGGGAACATGTGGACCTGACCGAGGGCCCTGGGAGTAGAGATGGAGGAGTGGGGACCTGCACCTCCCTGGTTCCAGTGGATGACTTTCTTAAGAGCAAACCCAAAAAGTCAGATTCAAAGAGTGGGGGAGGATCTGGGCTGGCAGGGGGAGAGTGGGAGTGCAGGAACTGTCGGGCTAGTGGGGGAGGAGGTGGCAAGCAGATGTCCATCCATGGAGGAGGAGGTGGGTATGGTGGTATGAGCTGCGGGTCATCAGGCGGAGGAAACAGCCGCCCCAGCTCTGCGACCTGCATGCGCTGCGAGAGCTGTAAAAAGACAGGAAACCTCTACGATATCAGCGAGGACAACAATCACCTCTTGGAACAAATGGGGGGAGGGCAAGGTGGGGGTGGAGGAGGAGGTATGGGTGCAGGCCCTCAGCCACAACTTCAGGGTCAGCAGAGGAGGAAGGGTGGAGGGTTAGGCAAACCACTTAGACGGCAGCACTCGTATGACACATTTGTCGACCTTCAGAAAGAGGAGTCAGGTGGGATGGGAAGTCTGATGGGTCTAGGAGGAGGTGGAGGGATGAGTGGTGCGGGTATGGGAGGGATGCTGCCCCCGCCCAGGAGTGTTAGCTTGAAGGAGAAAGAGCGCTACATGGAGGGCACCAGCCCCTTCGCACACATATTCGAGCGCCACGGGGGCTCGGAGAGAGAAAGGGAAAGAGACAGGGACCCATTGTTTTACGGAGGTGAGGGGCGTAAAGGACCCGGCTCGCCGTTCGGCCTGTTCAGAGGCGGCGAGGGCCTCCACCGCCGCTCCATCGGAGAGAGAGACATGAGAGACAGGGATAGGTCTTTGATGGAAGGCGGAGGTGGGGCAGCGTTCTCTTTATCCAAATCTCTTTACCCTGACCGGGTAAACCAAAACCCCTTTATACCCACCTTTGGCGATGACCAGTGTCTGATGCACGGAGCCAAACAATATTACATGAAAAAGCAACAGCAGCAGCAACAAGTTGCCAAAAACAGCCGAAGTGACTTCAGGAGCCAGATGAGCACGGCATCGTATCTGCCGGCGTCCGCCACGGCCGGGGTGATGTCCAACGTGGCCCCCCGGTTCCCGAAAGAGCTCAGCCTCGGTGGAATGAACCACCACGGCTCCATGCTGGGGGTCGGCCCCCCGCGTCCCTTCAACGGAAGCAATGGCCATGTGTACGAGAAACTCTCCAGCATTGAGTCTGACGTGTGAGAGAGAACAGGGGGAGGAGGAGCGCACGATGGCGAGGGAGGAGGAGGGGAGGAATACAGGCCTGTAGTGTTAGGAGATCAGGGATGATTTTAAAGACACTGTCCACACACTGCAACCCGAGCCCATATTGGGACAGCAAGATGAGTAGAAATAAGAGACTAGAGAGCTGGAGGAGGACAAGACTGTAAGGTAGAGACTGTGAAAACTAAGAGTAAGGAGGAAGAAAATCTTTAATTTTTGCGAGAAAAATCTGGGTAAAAAAAAAAAAAAAAAAATCAGGACTCCCTGAGGAGGTGTGGGATGTTAACCCTCTCTCAGAAATGGCCAAAGCTACTCTACTTTTATGCCCAAACACAGTCAATTTCCCTCCGCATCACAAACGCACTCAACTCCAAGCCCATCGTGTCACCCGGCAGCGAGGCAGAAGTCAATGCACTCGGTCATTATCGCAAAAGAGGCGACACCTCATCTTAGTTATCGGACATGTGAGCCTGGTGCGATTTGACGGCTGCCCGCGAGCTCCCACTGAGCGCTCGCGAAGAACGGCTGCGAGAGCGGAGAGAGGAGCGAACTGCCCATCTGCCCCCCCCCCCCCCCCCCCCCCCTTGTCACTGCAGAAAGGAGACATTGTCACGTTTACACCGGAGATGACTGGTGCTCCTCTCTCCCCCTCTCTCCCCCCTCTCTCCCCCTCTCTCCGGAAGGAGAGCCTGTCCATCTCTCTCCTCGGCCCCTCTGTTTCTCCCCCCTCTCTCCCCTTCCTCCTCCTCATCCCTGACGCCAAAAGAGCTGATCTTGTTTGCTATGAGAAATACAATCATGAATGATAATAAGATATTCTTATAGAAAAAAACAGGGTATAAGAACAACAATAATATTGATAACATTGTGAATAACAAAGCTGTTAGTACTGATTATGATAACACTGCTTATGATATCATTAAGTTTTTCTTGTTTTATGTTCTGTTGGTATAATATTTCACGACTGTTTTAGTAGCTGTAGTTGTTTCCTGTCTGCCCCTGGCGGCGGCAGGAAAGTTGTTTTTAGTTCAACCAACAAGCCAGAGAGACTGAGTCCTCGACTCCCGTTTTTTCTGTCCTCTGTAGAATATTTTACTCCATGCTCATACACTTATTTGCTCCTCGTGGAAAAACAGGATCTCGACGACACGTTTAGAGCGGACAGATCCTGATTTGATGTTGCGAGACATTGCAGATCAAGCGCACACACACACACTGCAACACGCAGAGCTTTTGTCGGCCTGAACTTGTGCTACTGTGAACAAGCCGAAGCTGAAGATACTGAGAGGAAGGACGTGCCTTAACGGTCTCCAGTGGATGTGTCCTCCAGTTGGCATGCGGCCGTCACGCGGCAGCGCCGGGACGGACCGGCGTGCTCCGAGGCTGCCCGGCGGTCTCCTCACGTTTATGAGCCAAAAACCGCAGTAAAGGTTTACGGCGGGCTCGAGGCGCCGCTGCTGATGGTTTGGGTGCGAGAATGCCGCCGGAGATGTTTTATAACTCCGTAAAATGATTTCATATGTCAATTATGGGCAGAGCTTTAAGAAGCAGCTGTATTCAGGATGTCCCACAGTCACGGCCAGACGTCTCGCTTCACAACACGGCAGCCTTTAGACCACTTCTTTTATTCAGGTTACACGACGACAGTCACCAGGCACTTACTTTTTTTGGCCTCTCACTAGTATCTCGCCAACGGCGTCGCTTTTCGCTCGCGTCAGCAGCCCGAGAGCACACGCGAAGCTTTGTTTGGACGTTGCGTATGATGAATATATGCACTGTCGCTCGCTCGAGGCGGAACGCTACAGAGTGCGTAGGAGAGGTGTCGCTGCCGCACGACAAGCCGAGGAGGGGGTCTGTTCGAGAGAGGCCTCTCAAACGCCGACCCGAGGCGTCCGGGGGGCGGCCATGTTGCGAAAGCTCTGCGGCTTTTTACTTTGACTGATGTAGATAGTCTTTTTAGCAGGAGAGGCCTCGTTTATTGCACAGGACCTTTTACTCAGTGTAGGTTCAGGCACTCAGTAGACATGCCTTATCGTCCCATCACCCCCTGCCCCCCCCCACCACCACCCACGAGCTGTCTGATGATGACTCATCATTTTACTGTACAGAATAAAGAAGCCTCTATTAGTTATTTAAGGGTTTGATCTTCGATTAGCCGGTGGTTCAGAAGTTCAAGGGCTTGCGGGAGATTGCACCGGAGTGCTGGCCTGAGATTGAAGCTGCTGGAGTGTGTAGAGTGTGAACAAGTGTCATTGCGGACTTCTATCTTATACCCTAATCTAAATGCACCAATGTAATAGGTTGGCGTGCGGGTGTGTGTGTGTGTGTGAATGTGTGTGTGTGTGTGTCGAGGGAAGCAAATCACGACTGAGTGATACCAGCTGTTTGCCCCCCCCAACACTATCCTGCCAATAACTTTTCCTAAATCCAACAGCCTCTCCTCCCTCGCTCCACAGACAACAGCGGTAAAGTGAGACTGATCGAGTTAGCCTTAAATCAACCACGTCCATCCACCCATCCCCCCATCACTCTCCTAATAAATAGATTGGGATCTCTGGAATTTTTATACGCACACCTTTTGAAAGTTCAGGTCAAACCATTATCAGCAAGACGGTATAAGAAGGAGACAGGAGCACGGGGAAATAAGACGGAGCAGAAGAAAGCCTTCGGAGCAGGCATCAGTCAGCGTCAGCATTTGTATGTTCGATCTTTTCCTTGTAAATAATATATTTAAAACTCTTTTCACTTTGTACAGTAAACAGACAGACAGGATGTAACTTTCAATATGTTTTACAGCAATTTACGAAATAAACAAAACAATAATAAAAACGCATAAAAACAAAAAAACACATGAACAAAAATATGCAAAATATAGTTAAGACACAAATATTACTAATCATAAGTGATATAATTGAACCTCTTTTTCTTTCAATCTCATGTTTACTTAATTATGATAGTTTACCAATCAGTATACTGATTATGTTAAGAATTCTGCTTTTTCATATTTTCACTAAAGTGTTGGAAATCGAGGATAATTTACTGTAGGTGTAGACGTTTGGTGATAAAAGGGGAAAGTTTAGTTTTAGGAGTCTTTGCTAAGTTTCCCTTGAATTGTGTTAGATTCTCTCTTTTTAAGGTAAGCTCTTCTTCATGCTTTTTGAGATAAAGTCAATTATCTACACATTTATGTAATACAATATTACATGTATTCATAGATGATATTTGCATTTAGAGGCAGTATATTGTGATCCTTCATTTCTAAGCAGCAATCCTTGTTAAAAACTTAGACGATATTTGTGTTTTTTGTTGCCCGTTTTTTTGACCTGGGCTCTAATGGTGATTGCACACAGAATTTAGAGCCATCTTCGGCCCGGCCTATCCTGCTCCCTCTCTACGTGTGGGATAGACATCACTGTGGTAAAAGGAAAACGCATGTGCGCGTATGCGTACACGCACATGCACACGCATACATGTATAAACACATGTGCGCACACAGACGCGCGCTGGATGTTTCCCAGCGCTGGCGTTTTGTTGACGCGCTGAGGAGTTCAGCACAATATGGCGGCAAACCAGAAACGAGTGTAGTTTCATCTGATGGAGAATCCAGTTGAAGCTGAAATGCATTTGTGCAACCCCTTATTAAAAGGTGCAACATTTGTTCTGTCATGTCTCGTTTTATGTGGAGTTTTGCTTCAGGGGAATCAACTGTTGCTATATTTTAGCTCACATATTACTAAACCGCATAATTTGACAGCTGAAAACAGTTAAATGCTTTGTATTCTAATTTAGTTTGTGCAACTTTGTGCACCGCTTGTTTCTCTGTATGAGACGGGAAATTTGCAATTTGCTGTGTACAGTTCTGTCCCCATGCAGTCAGAAATTATTTCCCCCGCTCTTCTTCTGTATGGTACTGATTCCAATAAGTCTCTATAATTTTCTCTCCAGCCCTGAGAGAAGAAACTCATCTCTCTTCTGTTTTTCTCCTCAGCTGCTTACATGTCTGGAGGGTTGATTGAAAAGTGAAAAATGTATCAGTGTGCATGTAAACTCTGTCAGGTTTGAGTATTTTTCATACAAGCCACCGCTTCTCTTTTGCCTCTTCATTTGCAATAAACTGCATGACCAACAGAAAGCGCTCTTACTGTACACTGTTACCAGTTCCTGCTTTATCGGACGGAGAGCTATAGGGCCAGTTTACAGCTGCTGGTTGGGAAGTCATGGTGCACCTGACACTGTGGTAAACATGCCATCATCGGGCCTTCGCCACCTCCAGCGTGCGCAGGTCGGCTGGCGATGCAGAGAAAGCACGGCTCGTCAGAAGTCTTTATTTCCCTCGCGGCCAAATTGGTCCCAGCCTCACTTCTCTGCACACGAGCGTGCCACAACACATTTGTTCAAACGCTTCATGTTGAGCAAAACACTGTGTCACTTTTTTTTTTTTTTTTTTTTTTTTTACATCGCAAGAAAACGGCTGTGGCAAGTTAGTGGGCTGGAACATCCTGAAGGTGGAGGATGTAAATATCACCTCAGCTGACGTGTGTTTTTCTGTCAGGAATACTGACGCATGGGACCAAATAACAGCATGACACGGTCAGCCGCAGGGATCGACGCACCGGTTAAACTGACTTGTGAAAATGTGATTTTGCGTTTTGTGTTTTGAAGGAAAGATATTGTTTGTTTCATATCAGTATTTCTAACATATTGAGTTAAAACTGCTAATCGTGTTTTGTTTTTTTAATCAGTGAGTCACTCCTCACACAGATAGGAAGAATTCTACTGTGATATTATATGACTGATTTGTTGTGAAGGTCCATGTAATTTAGCTGCTTATAATTTTCACCTGAATTCATTGCAGAACTTGTTTACTACTATTTTAAAGTTGTACCTTGTGCGTACGTGTATTAATATGTATTGATATTGCTTTATATTGATGCATACAAATTTTTCTATTAAATTGTGTACAGTTTTGCTTGTTAATATTGCTATTTTCCATCTTCGTCATTCATACTTGAGAATGGTTTGCATTACCTGAATGAAAACTGATGATAACATGACGTAAGGGGTTGCTACTAAATGTATTTCGCGAGGCGATCAGGTTGATGAACACACACATCTTCACTGAAACTACATAACCTGATTAAATTTACTGTGGGTTGACAAAAAATGTAACATATGAATTGCATCAATTGTACACATAATGATATACATAATATTATTCTTGGCCATTCTTTTCTCTTTTTGTGGCCCTTTTCTTTGAAATAATCCCCAAATTTTTACACCATACGAACAGAAAACGACACAAAAACAAATAAATGTACAGGTTGTGTAAATACTGAATATTGGGGGAAACATTTACCTTCTTTTTTTTGTATGAAAACGATCGAAGTAATCTCAATAGCGAAATTAACCACATCATGACAAAATTGCAAAAAAAACATCATTAAGGTACTTCTAATAAGGATAATACTGATATCTATAATTATAAGTGCTCAAATAAGACTATTCTTTCTCTTTGTACATGATGAACAAAATGAAGTGTTGAGTATTAATAATAAAATACTATAAGTTTCACGCATATGGCACTGAGTCTTTTTAAGCTTTTTTGTGTTTACCTCCTACCTATTTTGACACCTCATCTTCTTTCACACACACCTCTGCATCCTCTTGATTCACTTCATTTGAATGGTGCATTCATGTGCCAGAGAAGTCCCCCATTCTTGCGCCTGTTGTGCATGGTCCTGCCCACTGCAGTGGACACAGAGATAATCCATCCGGCTCTCTACCTGCTTCCTCCCTCCCCTCGCCTTCTCTTGTGTTCTGTCTGCCACCTGCCTTCATTGCGGTTCTCTCAAATACATGATCTGCCGTTCGCTCACGAGCTGGCTCTCCCAATGACAGGAATTTCCAGGGAGAAGAGAAGCAGGCCTGCCTGAGAAACGAGGGCCATATGGTGACTGTATGGTGGAGTGGTTGGGTCTGGGTCTGTCCCCTCAACAACCCACGCTGCCGTCCAGCCCCCTCAGGGTTCTCCCAGGCTGCTCTCTCCTCTCCCCCTGCTCCTGCTGGACTGTGCAGCAGTACAGTAGACCTGCCGGAGTCCTTGCCAAAGTGAGACAACTGATGTGTGTCCTCAGATTTAAAAAGAGACTCAGACTGAACCTTTATTTTTCCGAGAGAGATCAATATTCGTCGTTCAAATTGCATAATAATTATCTGAGGCCAGGGAAGCGGGACAGATTGGAAAATCTGGACGGTGAAAGTAAATGACGAAAACCCACCCCTGTCTCAGGAGTTGCCATCAAACTGACATTGAGAAGGGCATTTATCTTCCAGCAATCTCCAATGCTGTTCAGCTGCCAATAGTGCAATATTGTGCTTGGACTGAGCAAATGTATTTAAATGTATGAATAATAAGCAGGGCGTTCTGCAGAGGGGGACACATCCAAAACATCCCAGAGAAAAGCAGAGCTTATATCATGTGCATTTAGGCTCATGTCCTCAGATATATAAGCGATTTTTCAGCACTATGCATTAAAGACTCTAGTGTGTATTTAGTTGTACAATCACAGTTTATGATGCATCATGGAGACGGAAAGCCAGATTCAACATACCTTACTGAAGGGTGATTAGCTGTTGTCATGATACTGTTTTGACCTCCCTCGTTACAAAGCCACCTCAAAAAAAAAAAAAAAAAAAAAAAACCTTTCACTACTGTACCAAGCTGGGCTTTGCAGTCTGTAAATTTTACATTTTGACATTTTAACAAGCAGATCTGATCAAGAGTGACTTAAAGATGCATTAAGATTTTTTATTGCCCCGCAGTACCAAATGATATATCTTTGAGGGTTTGATTGGGTTGTTGATCAATACCAATGACTCGACTATTACTTTGCCAGGTAGCCTTCTTGGACTTTCCTCCCCGCTGACTGCCTCTCAGCCCGTCAGAGATGGAGTGCGGGTGCGGTGCGTGAGTAAACCAGCACCACGAACACGTTTCGTGCTGGAGCCAAAAAAGCAAAATAGTGTTGTTTTGCTCCGTGATGCATCATGTCTTCACTCAACATGTCCGTGGCATTTCTGCTCTCATTAGATAGCTTTCTGTTCTTCAAGTGTAAGAATGAGATTAGTGCACGAGTGTAAGAGCAGCTCAGTCTCTGCCTCACACCTGCCGGCGTTCATGGAATTCCACCTGTCAGACATTACTGAGGGTTGAAAAGGCAGAAGTTACAAGTTGCAAAGTTGCCTTTTAAGCATTTAGCATGCTAACATTTGCTAATTAGCTCTAAACACCAAGTATCCATTCAGCAGTTGTGGAGCTGTTTTAGTGGAAGCCCGTGTGAGGCTCATGTGACTGGTGGAAGAAGAGGAAGGGATCACCAAAGTCACATGGGTTCATCGTCTGGATGTTTAGACGAGGGTTGCAGCAGTTTTACTGCAGTATGAAAGTTGATGGTTATCATACCATGTACATTTGCTTATCTATGGTATTGAACTTTATAGTATTAGGAAAAAAAAAAAAAAATTCAAGTCAAGTTTAATGTCTATCAGGACATAATATTTTGTGGAATTAAAATAAAGCTTTTGTTCAGCCAAGAAACCCTTCCATTTTCACTCCTTTAAGGGTCCTTGTAACTGATAATGTTACCAATACTAATCGTGTAATACTGTGAAATCTCATACTGTTGCAACCCTAGTCTGTACAAAATCTTCTGACAGTCCATCCAATAGTGTTGAGGTTTCCAGACAAAAGTGTCCAGACCAACTGCTCGATCGACATTGTCACCCACAGAGCCACGACACTAGCATGGCTAAAAATGAGGGAGGGGGTGAAGAAAAGAGTGATAGACTGAGGGGTATGGAGGTTTGCAGAAAGAGAGCAGGTGAGGTGAAGGGAGAGAGACATTTAGAAACTCAGGCCACTTCAACCTCCTCCCAAAATAGTGAGGACGAGACGAGGTAGCTGAACTGCGTCTCTGCGCAGTTTCTCCCATCACTCCCTCACCTGTGCTCACACTGCACGCCACAGCTGGGGGAAAGCTGTCTGCCAAGAAACCTGCAAGTCCAGAGACATGACGGTAAACTTGCTGACAAGGGCAGTCAGGCTCTGCAGTGGTGAACGATGCAAAGCATGCTGGGAGCGAGGCTACCTGCTGGACTATGCTAGAACGGACTTGATCTCCGCTATGCATGCTTCATATCTGACCCCACCTCTTCCCTCTGAGCGTTTTGCCCATACCTGCACACAGCCTGTCCCCCACCAAGCTACGATGACACCCACCTCCTCATCCATCATCCCTGAAACAGCACACCCCCCATCACTCCTAGTTCACATTAATTTTTCAGTCACACCGGCAAGCAAGACTTATTAAATTATTGATGGTGGGAGTGAGGTGTGAGGGGAAAAGGATGAGATATATTAGTGAGATAGAGATTCACGTGTGAGGTTGCACACCACCTTAAGTGTGAAATATCGCTAGCTGCGCTGCATTTTGTTATTCCTGCTGCTGTCAAGGTGAAGATGGAAGACATTTTTGTGGTTCGGAGCGCTGGACAGTCCGAGTGTCTGAACAGAAGTCCGACAGGAGCGTATTTGAAGGCCGAAACCTTCCACAGCTCTAATTCAACAGCCAGTCGGAGGCGAAACCTTGCTCTCAGCATTGCTTTGCCCTGTCACTTCCAATCCTCCTTTCCCTCACCTGACACTCTCCGGCACTCTTTTCCCTCCTTCCTCCCTTTTGCTTCCCCACTTCTCCGTCTCTCTCCTCCCCTCTCTCACTCCCTTCTTCCCACTCTCGCTCCCTCTCTCTCCGACGCCCCCTTCTATTGTGCGTCAGTTTGAATTATTGGCACGGAGGGAGAGGTGGTGGTGGAGGTGGTGGGAGCATCGCGGTAATAAAAGGAAGACTTGCCTGTGAGTTATGGATGAGAGTTCACTGGATTATGGAGAAATGAGAGAGGGAGCAGGATGGAGGGAGAAGAGGGGTAGAAAGGACAGATGACTGTGGTGGAGAGTGCCATAAAGCAAGCTTCCATTTCAATGATACAGCTCACTTTATCCTTGAAACTTGTGACCTTAGAAGACTCATTTGTTTGCAGAATATTGATCAGCTGTTTTTGTGCGCGTGGCGCACTGCTCTGTCGTTCTCTTGCTCTCTTTTTTTTCTATCATTGCCTCTCCTTTCTCTTTCTGCTCTTCAGAAAGTACCTACATTTTAACAATTAACAGTTACCTAGCAACAGGATATATTATTTCAAAAAGCAGAGAGCAGGAGGGTCTGAGGCAGCAGTGTGATATAAAGTATATTATTTACAGTAATATTGTTACATACCGATAATGCATTTGAAGCTCATCTTTCAGTAAATATAAGACAGAGGATCTGGGAGATTGAATAAGAGCAGCCGAGCTGTTAAATTCAACTTAATTCAGGCATTAGCGTGGTGATAGAAGGCAGATGCATGTGTGTGACACACACTGGCTACACTGACTCTGCACACTGTGAGCAAACTGTTCCTTGAGATTTGATTTGGCTGGACACCGATTGTTGTGTGTGTGTGTGTGGGCGTCGAGATCCTCGTGGAGGAACACCAGCCTCTGATTTCACACAGCAGCTGGGCAGCTTTCATGATCTATACAGTGGAGGGAGACTGTGATCAATGCACACGGGAGCATATAGAATTGAGCAGCAGATGACACGATGCAGCATTTGGAGAGTGAGCGCTGGGCACTGGCAAGAGCCGAGGAAGGTTGTTGACGCTGGCATTTTATTTTCCTGACCTCTAAATGTCCGGGCGTGCGCTGGTAGACGCCCATCATATCACATGGTTACGCAGGAATGAACTTTGTGAATTTTACTTTGATTTTGGCTTAAGTTGCAAATTCAGGGCTGGAATTGAATGGCGATAAGGGAAATGCATACTTTAAAGGAATAGTTTGAATTTGGGAAATACACTTTCCACTTTTCACACTACTCACTTTCAACTGGCTAGCTTAGCTTAGCATAGCAAAAAGACTGGAAATAAGATCTAAATAGCTTTGGCTGAGTTTATTTAATCCGTACACACGCAAAAAAAACCCCAAAGTTTAAACATGACAGTTCCGTTTCCCCCTATTTCCAGTCTTTGTGCTAAGCTAAGCTAACCTGCTGCTGGCTGTAGCTTCATATTTAGTGTACAGACAATAGAGTGGTGTCAATCTTCTCATCTTACTCTCACTAAGCAAACAAATATGTGTATTTTCCAAGAAGTCAAACTATAAAACTATATCATCAGAAAATAAAATGTTAGAAAATGTCCAAAAGAAAAGTTCAACATTTGCTCAAAACCCCAAATATATGAACATTTGCATCCTACAATTTGACCTCACAATATTTTGTCAGCATTTATCCCTTCAGGGTAGTCGCTCTCCTGCACGCCCGCAGCCATGTTGTTGCACAGTGTGTTAAAGTTTTCAAATCATCAATCACACCTGCAGCCAAACAATTGCTTCCCAAAACACAATTTAGCACAAACTGTTGCTGAATCACTCTACTGTAGCGCGGAGTGATTCAGAGCTAGCAAAGCACATGTGTGCAGACGAAATGACAGGTGTGCCGACATGAGGGTGAATAATCAGGATGAAGGTGAGACTGAATGGCTCACGCGTCGAGATGCTGCGCTGCAGAGGGAGGAACAGACACGGGGAGGGCGCGAGATGGAGAGCGGTGGAGCTGCGTGGAGATAAAGAGACGGGCAGATGGAGTGATAGGACATCAACAAGTGAGAGATCGCTGCAATGGGAAAGGACAGAACGTGAAAAGGAAGCGCTGAGGAGAAAAAAGGGTTAAAGAGGAGAGGAGGGAGAGAGAGAGAGAGATGGTTGCCTCGGCAACAGCAGCCAGCATTTTCTCTCTCTCTTTCTTTCTCAATCTCTGTTGCACACACAGACACACACACACACACATACAGCACACATACACATCCTTTCCCCCTCCTTCCCCTCCCCTCCTCTCTCTCCTCTCCTCTGTGGTTCAGAGTTAAAGTTTTTGCAGGCGTATATTAATGTGTTGCTCTTCCTGGAACAGATTTCTTCAAAGGATGATGTGTTTGTCTGATGCTGTGGCAGCACTCGGAAGCACAGGATGTACTGTGCAATGAATGGTGCTGGACTGTGTGGTCAGCCAGTGAGTTTCTATCATATCATATAATTTCATATCATAGCACATCATATATTATATATCATGTATATCATGACTTCATATCATATATCACATCATATGTCATAATTTCATATCACATCATGTATCATATCGTGCATCAAATCATCACATTTCATATCATATATCATAACATGGTAACATATATTTGTTTAGCCTGATACCTTTCTACCTACATGCCTGTACCTGTATCATCCATATCCATTCTTATCAGCACTTTAACATTATAGCAGTTTAATATTGCTCACATTTGGTAAATATTTCCACTCTGCTGCAACTCATATACTGAGTCCTGACATCTGAAATAGCTCACATGTGCAATAATATTGCACAATAAATGGTTATATTGTATCTACACTGTTCAGATTACTTTTAAACATGATGTTGCATTTGTTAGGAGCCGCACACAACCTGTCTGCTTTCACTCCGGCGGCTCCTGTCGTGTATCAGCCTGACGTTGAACATGGCTCAGTCTTCCCGACTGAACCCTGTCATGCGTGTATCTGTGTGGCGCTTCCCCACATGACAGCCGCCACGGGGGGGGGGGGGGGGGGGGGGGGGGGGGGGAATCCAGTATCTAAGGTCACTGTCGCATCACACGAGGATTGTGTGAAAGGCTGTGTGTTGTGACTGTGAGTGACAAGCATGTGTGCGCGTGTGTGTTTGTGTGTGTGTGCGTGTGTGTGTTTTCTTTCTGCTCTTTATGCATGACATACACAGAATGTTATATGGGCTTGATATGTGGCGTGTGAGTGTGTGGTATGCCCAGGAATACCGGTGTGTGTGATAGTACCCATAGTCACATTGTGGGTACTTGCCCTTCTTATGGGGACAAAATGAAGTCCCCATAACATACATCATTACATTTTAGGGTGAAGACTTGGGTTAAGGTCAGGGTAGGGTTAGGTTTAGGTCTAGGTTAGGGTTCAGTTAAGTCTCCAGGAAATTAATGCAAGTCCCCAAAAAATGATGTAAACACGTCTGTTTGTGTGTGAGTGTGTTATTTTTGTGTGTGCCTGTGTGTACATGCATGCTCGCACGCCTCGTGTGTGACAGAAACATAGATCACCGGAGAGAAGAGTACGGACCCCCTGAGGAAGAGTGGTGTAATAAGGCACAGACGCCCGCCAAGAGTCACGAGGACAGACCGGAGATGATGATGATGGCACCATCAAATTTAATGGGTGGCTGAGAGTGGAAGAAGAGAGGACGGGAGGAGCTGCTGTGAGCGTGAGCTGTGGAGGCAAAGCAAAGGGTACCCTCAAGACAAACAGGCTTAATTGGGGCAATCACTCTCCTCTGCTTCACATTCTGTAATATGGCTGATTTGAATTATGATCTCAATATGTCCCAGAGAACCTTGGCTTCATGATTCACCTCTCCCTCTCAGGTCCCCCCACCCAACATGCTCCACCTCTGAAAAGCCTGACATCAACTTTTTTTTTTTTTTTTTCTTTTACCTTAGCACACTTTCAGTTTTCATGCTTGGGATGCTGATGCCTCGCCAGCCTCTCCTCCTCCTCCTCCCCCTCTCCCCTCTCCCCTCTCTGCCTCTTTCACACCCTCCCACCCTCCCTCCATCCCTCCCGGTATCCGTAGTGATTGGAGGCAGGGTTCTGGGGTTGCTAGGAGACGAGGAGAGTGTGGCAGCCAGCCTCAGTGTGAGAGAGAGATACGTGGGAGCTGCGAGGGACATCAGGAGAAAGAGAGCGCCCCCTGCTGGCCCCCAGCAGCCACTGCTAGCTACAGTGGATCAATAGGCTTGTGTTTGGTGAACAAGCAAAGGGATCACACAGCAGTGACTTTATATGTGTGTTTGTGTGTTTAGGTGGAGTGTCTGCAGTTTATGTTTTGCTATCACAGATTTGATAAGTGCCATTCGTTCGATGGGAACTTTAATGGTGGTGGAAAGAGGGAATACTGATTATGTGGCACTCATGTCCTTTTGAGGGACATACCTCTTTGCATAATCAGGCTTCGTTAAGGTCACAGGTTTTAGAGTTTTTGCAAGTGTATTACAACTACACTGCATCATGCTCTTTGATCAAGAAGAGCTTCACTGAGATTGTAAGAGGGGCACCACACCTAGTAGCAATCAAAGTTCAACATCTCATTTCTCTCTGTCCTCAGAATTATGTTTTCAACCATGTTTTATCAAAGCTGGGCCCATTCTCCTGCCATAATACTTCATGTCTGTGGGACAGTAATTGTGATAGTGTAGAACGCTCCAGATGAAAAAGGATCAAAGACTGTGAAATTGTCCTAAAGCATAACTTCAGAAGCCTACATTTCAAAGCGGTTGATTAACTGCGATTTCAGGCAAAATAACATGAGGGATATTTTTCCATCTATTTCAGCCTCCTGTTGTAATGCAAGGCCAGTGTCTGAGCATCACAGCTGCATGTTTGTTGTATGACTCTGACTCCATGTGGTCATCAAGGAAACTGCAAATTGTTGCTGTGAGGAATGGATGCAGCAGGATGTTCGTGGTGCCCATGCTAGTATTTTGTTTTGAGTGCTTTCTTGTTTTTCTTAGAACCTGTTTTAGATTTTTTTTTAAGTCAATTAAATTCTAAAAACACTGCCATAAATAATGGCTGCATTGTGCAGCCGATTCTAGTGAGGACACTGTGTAAAACCTAAATAAAGACAGAATGCTCTCATTTGCAAACAATTTTATGAACGAAGTGTTCCTGAGCTCATGTAGTAACATCCTGTGTTCACAAAGAGGTGAACCTCACTCCATCCCTGCTTGTGAACGACTGAGCCTTTCCAGGATGCTCCTTTCATACCCAATCATGATACTATCACCTGTTACCAATCAACCTGTTTACCTGTGGAATGATCCAAACAGGTGATTTTGGAGCGTTCCACAACTTTCCCAGTCTTTAGTTGCTCCTGTCCCAACTTGTTTGAAACATGTTGCTGCATCAAATTCAGAATATATTTACAAAAATGTATATACATTATATATTTTGTACTGTTTCCAATTGAGTATTATTTTCACATTCATATTTACTTTATGTTTTACACAGCATCCCAACTTTTTGGAATCAGGGTTGTATAATTGAGAGGTGAGTATGTGTGTGTGTGTGTGTGTGTGTGTGTGTGTGTGTGTGTGTGTGTGTTTGTGTGTGCCATAGTAAGGTGTTTGGCCACTATGCACTACCAGAGCAGCTTCAGTGCACCTTGCCATACATCCTACGAATCTCTGGAGCATGACAGGAGGGATGAGCACCATTCTTCCAAATGATATCCCCTCGTTTGCTGTTTTGATAACGGTGGTGGAGAGCGCTGTCCAACGCGTCGGTCCAAAATCTCCCATTGGTGTCCAATTGGGTTGAGACGTGGTGACTGCGAAGGCCGCAGCATTCACAAAACCATTCGGCGACCCCTCGTGCCCTATTGATTGGGGCATTGTCGTCCTGGAAGGGACCGCTTCCATCAGGATAGAAATGTTTCATTATAGGATAAAGGTGATCACTCAGAACAACTTTGTATTGATTTGCAGTGGCCGTTCTCTCTGTGTGGACCGGTGGACCCAAACCATGCCAGCAAAATGCCTCCCACAGTATAACAGAGCCGCCGGCTCCCCTCACTGGCTCAAGCGTTCAGGCCTGTACCGTTATCTTGATGTACGCCACACATGCGCTCGCCCATTTGTCGGGAATACGGTGAAGGATGAGTCATCTGACCATCTCACCTTTTTCCACGTCTCTGCAGACCGGTGCCTATGGTTTTTGCACCACTCAACTCTCAAATGTGCTTTCATCTTTGTAATGAGGGGTTTACGCACTGCAGCTATAACATCTCTCTCCATGTAATTGTCGACAGACTGCTCTTGCTGCCACGGCCTGATCACGTCCTGCGTTGACATTCTCAGTCACCTGAGGAAGTGTTGCTCATCAAACGTGCGCTGTCGACCACAGTTTCCAGCCACATTTACTGATGTCTCGCCCATAGATCTGAGGCAGATGTCACTTAAGCCACCGTTCCTATTGAACAACTTCGATCTTTTCCACCTGCCATGTTGATACAAAATCAGAATCAGCTGGGTGTGCTCAGCATTGTTATACCTGCCACTAAGAAGCATGATTAGATGTTGTTTGCTTAATAGTACCATGCAGTGCACCTGTGTAGCAGCATCTGCATTCGTTATGCTTCTCCGCTCATTTAGTCAGGTTTGTCCTTTAATTTCTCACCCGTCTGTACATATACTCATGAATGAAACAATGTGACCTGCAGTATAGAATATTTGTTATTAGTACACATATAAAATGAACACCAACATCACATACAACACATTTTAATTGCCATTTGTTCCCCTTGGAGTGACTGTTCTGCTGCAGGAGTCTTACAAATGTTATCAACGCATCAGCACTCAAAATGGAGTCATTAGCGGTTGCTATATCCACAGGCATAATCAGCGGCGGCAAGAACCTTCCAACTAGCCTCACACCTTCACTTGAGAGTGGATGGTATTCATGGTGAGCAGCGAGCGCGCAGTGCAGGCACTTATCCACTGTTCCTCTCCCCATGCACCCAGCTTATAGAAGCGTGTTCCAGCTGAGTTTTAGCCGTCCATTCACTTGCTTTTGTCACATCCGACTCGCCCGCGTCTCAGGCCTGCAGACCTTAAGCGGAAAAGCAGACAGTCACATTCAACATGTCGAAATTAATTCTATGTAAATGTTGATGCAAAATGCCCTTGTTCAGTTTTGGTGCTTCAAGGGCGATGGGTTTCAGTTTTGTGCGAGGGCTACTGAGTGGAGATCTTTGCTCCGATTTCTGTAAAAGCAGGTGGTGTCAAAACTGCAGGCTGTGCAGCAGCTCTTGTGCGGTTTATTCACAGGTTTACATGGCTGGGTCGTGTTGGACTTTTCAGATGTGAAGGCCTTATACATAATGTAGTCAACAAATTGTTTAGTCCTCGCATTTATTCAAGGATCCGTAACACTTCAGCCATCCCTGTAAGCAGATTCTGTGCCGGAGAGGACACAAGTCATGACAATATCAGCCATCAGAGACACAGCGCCTTACAGCCTTGAGATGGTTCCTGTGATGGAAATACAATCAAATCAAATTGAAGTTCTTGTATTTTATCGTTTGAAACTGAAAACCACGACCTATGGATATACAACAACAAAACCAACATGGGAGCTATTCAACTTGTCTGCAAGAAAGCACGAGTCCTTTTCAGCCGTGTTTTTCACCGGTATTATATGAATAAACGTACAAATTATTTTAGTGGTAGCTTGACTGTGAGTGTGATAGCAGGCTCTCTTATTGTAAATTTTCAAAATCTGTCCCAAAGGTGACTTAAAGTTTCTACCAATACAATTCAGCAAATTGAAATCTAAACGCTTAAAGGAGCTGATGGAGAGAAAAGGGAGCTGTGAATCAGAATCCTTCTCTGTAACGACGGTGGGAGAGCAGCTGTGAAGTAGCATGTGCAGTGGTGGAAGGTAACTAAGCTGGTTACTCAACTACTGTACTTAAGTGCAATTTTGAGGTACTTGTACTTTCCTTGAGTATTTCCATTTTATTTTATTTTACTTCACTACATCTATTAGACAGATTTAGTTACTGGTCACTTTTCAGATTTTAAGTAATTTGTCACGCAGAAACATTTCCTGGTTCCAGCTTCACAAATGTGACTATTGGACTGTTGGTTGGACATTGTGAAGGTGTCGCTTTGGGTTGTGGGTAATCGTGACAGCATTTCTAAACCATCATGGTTTTTTACAAACCAAACAATCAATTTATTAATCGAGAAAATTATCAGTGGATAAATCCATAATGAAATTCATCAACAGTTGCTCTCCTTTACAAAGTAGCTTAAAATGAGCAGTAGCAGTAAAATCCTGCTTTTACATTAATGCATGAGAAATAATAATCTAATTATATAATATAGTATATAAAAATTAAAACCATCACAAGGGACGTTTTCATGCATTGAATACTTTTTCCTTTAATACTTTAACTACAATTTACTCATTATACTTCCATACTTTTACCTATGTAACATTTTCAATGCAGGCCTTGTACTTAGAGTGCGAGAGTACTTTTACAGTGTCGTATTAGTACTTTTACTTTTGTAAAGGATATGAGTACTTGGTTGTGGTTGCAATGGTGCATTTTCTGTAAAAAGCATCAAACTTTGGCAACACAATAGAAGAGCGAGGGCAGTTCTGCAGGACTGTGTTCGTACATAATTGTGTGTGTGTGTGTGTGTGTGTGAGTGTGTGTGCATTTGTACAATGAACAATGATGTGGAGAGCATCAAACGTGTTCAAAACTGCTTGCTTTCTTTACAAATGTGTGCTTTGAGCCTCCTCTTTGGAAGATTTTGTGACCTTGTTCGTGATGGAGAGAGTCTGTGTGAATCCCAGCAGGCGTTCCTGTTGATTGGATAGGCCTGGCTGGCTGACTCGCTGGCTCAGAGTATCAATGCCCTTTATCTCGCCTCTCAGCTCTTTCACTTTGACTTGGCGGCAATACGAGTACACAACTGCATGTAAGTGATTCATGGATGAAGACTTGTAGCAGCAAACAAGAGCGTCTGCATGAAATTGCACATGTAAAAAGCAAGTGTAGATACGTAGCCTGAAAATTATCCACAGTTAAGGCTCTGTGATGCAGTTGCTATGGCAACTATGATAGAAATAGACGTGTATCTGCAAGGGAATGAAATGTATTGAACTGTTGTTTAGAAACTGAGGGAGATTTTACTCTTGTGATTGACAGGTTAAGTGAGTGCATTCAGATGTGTATGCGTGTGTGCTAACTGTGCGCGCGCGTGTGTTTGTGCATTTCAGACTGGATTTTTGTGATCGTGCCTGCTTGCGTGTCCTTGCATGTGCACGTGTGGTTTCTTTGTATGTACAGAATGTATGTCGTGGTGAACGTGCGCGTCTGCGTGCGTGCGTGCGAGCGTGTGCATGCGTGACACACAGCAGTACATTTAAAGTGCAGCACCATGGATGGGGGGCACAGGGCACATCATTATGATGGTGGGAGAGTGCGAGTGGGTCTGCGTTGCACTCACTGGCCCTGTTTGAGCGCAGATAAGCTCGGGCAGAGACAATAAATTTAATGGGGAAAAGATTCTGTTTGCAGCACCTCCATTGTTGTCCTGGCCACGATGATGCTCTGAGCGTGTCGTGTCAAACATTAACCAATGAATAGATATTATGGTAATGATTTAAGTGGCTTTTCTTTGTGGAAAAACAACTAAACAATGTGGCAGCACTGTGCGTACAATGGGTCTGCGTTTCAGCATGAGGAGACCACAATAAACTTAAAAAGCTTCATCCATTGCACTGCAATCTCCCTCTAATGCAGACGCACCTAATAGCTCACAAATTGTCTTTTATCTGTTATTCATTTCAGACAGAGCATTCCATTCAACCCCGTCTCCTCTCCATATTGCCTTTGTACCCTGGTGCCTTCATTAGGCTTCCCTGATTCATTTTCACTTGAGATGAAATAAGAACAAAGGGGCTGTGATAAAATGCTAACCCCAGACATGCACAAATGCATTTGCAATATTACTATAATCTTAGATTTTATGGTAGAAATAGGTGGAAATCGGTGAAATAGCAAAAGCTTCAGAGAGGGAGGGGAGTTGGAGGGATGTGATGGAGAGAGATGAGGGAGGGGGTGCAGGAATATGAGTGTGTATGCATTTTCAAGGCGGTCTTTCTGTTGCAAGAAAAAAAACAGTAGTCTAACAGGAAAACGAAGAGGTCGAGCTACTGATGAAGGCATGCAAGTGCAATTTAGTGACGGAAACTGACGTTTGAGATCTTCATGTGTTAGTGGAGGCTCGTGAGATGGCAATGTGTTTAATTTTAGTTCTAGATAGGTGGAATCACCTCAGCGGTGTGTGAAAGAGGGAGAGAGAGGCGAGGGAACAAGAGGGGAGGGGGCGGGGGTGTATGGACCTCACTGGTTACGGGACCTACAGGCACCCCGATTGTGCTCTGCTCTCATCATTTTTGGAGGTGAGGACAAAAGGAAAAAGGGGATATCGGAAGAAAGGCCCGGGATCTGAGTGTCGTGACGGGGCCCCCGACTTCGCCGCCGCTGGTCGGGGTTGTCTGGACTCAAAAGGGTGAGGGAAAAGCGGCGGAGCAGTCGACTCTAGACTGGGGTTTCCTGCCACAGCAGCGGGATTGTCACAAAACAGCCTTTCAGTCTTCGAGGGGCCTTGTATTGCTACGTTTTCAGGTATGCATTTGGAGTATGTTAGCTAGCCTGTCTCTGCCTGACTTGCCTCTCCCTGGCAAACGTTAGCTCTGTTTATTCAAGGGAAATGTCAGGCTGCGTGATGATATTTTTCTGATGCAGTACCCACACCAGGTCTCTTGCCAGTATAACTGTTACGTTATTTATGCTAGCTAACCCATTTACTCACAGCCCCACTGAATTTCAGAGGGGGAAACATCTGCACCTAATCACCTCTCTTTTGTAGCTAAACGCTGCTTGGCTGCCCCGTGCCTTTAGCCTGCTACATCTATCGTTTTCTACACATTCTCAAATGCTAGTAATAATGTAATAAACGCAAATGAGCTAGCTTGCTACGATGCTAACTAGTGGTGTGTAGCTTAGCTAGCTCCTAACATATGCGGCTAGTTCGCATATTTAATTTGCAGTATGTGAGGTATGTTAGCTAACGCTAACCCTACAGAGCTAAGAGAGGCAGCACTACAAAGCTAATTGTAATGCGTATACCTTGCTATTGGCTAATGTAGCTACTAAGGCTGTGTTACAAAAGCAAGTGTTGTGTTAATGACCATCTGAGACGGCAAATCATCAAAATACAACAGAGCTGGCGTTTGATCATTGTCTGCAAAGCCCATTGCGTATGCTCTTATCAATATGTAGCTATGCCATTGATTGACTTGCTGACAGACTGCATTGAGCCAGTTTGTGTATTAATGCTGCACTGTTCTCTGTATTGTGAATGCTGCTGCCTGGTCATGCACAGTGAGCTGCTGTGATTAATTAGTAATCAAGATATGAGCTCATAGACGGATGGAAATCAATAGTGTCCTTCTAACTTTATCAATTGTACAGTGCATTTAGCTTTGAACCCTAAATGACACACTTGAACATTGACCTGTATGCAGCGTGTTCGACTTCACTGTGATTTACCAGTTTGTTTTGTTGTCCTCCTGGTCCTGTTATTTTCCCACGTTTTTTTCATTCTGCTGCTCATCTCACTGTGGTTAAAAACAATATATCACATCGGTGAAGATAGGTTCACACTAATGATAAGACTGACGGACAGATAACACCTGTTATAGTTGTAATCATCATCAACAGGAGTGGCTTGTTATTGTGGGGCTCAGAGTAGGTCCACACCACTACAACAAAAGTCAAACGAAGTTGTGTTAGGGCCATTAACTATTTTATAGTGTATTTGAGGCAGACAATAGAGGCTTGTGTCACACATGGCAATTATGGGCACTGACCCGGTAAAGGTGGCGTCATCCCTTTAATTATCACCTATAATAATGAAAGCCCATTAAAACAAGTTAAATACACAAAAGTTAATGGTCTTAAGTCTCACTGTAAAGAGGTTGGAGATGGACTGCTTCCGCCTTGGCTCCCGGAGGTTGTTTGTTTACATGTGAAGTAGTGTTTGTGACCTTGTCTGTGTCACTTTGTTGCCTTAATTGCATGCTGCCACTAACCCACGTTTCTCTCCACCAACTCTGTTTGTTATCAGTCGGAGGCTACAGCTTAGGCATGTATTGTTAAAGCTGCAGCCACAGTAAAGGCTGTACTCGTACTGCATGTTAGAAGAGGAGTGTTGATATGAGGCCAGCAGGCCTTTTAAGTAGTGAAGTCAGGAGTCGAATGAATATGCAACATGGAAGTAATGTTAGCATTATTGTTGGTTTGGTGAATCTATTTGTGATGGACCTGTGTGATTATTGTGGTGGGCCACTAAAAATAAATCCACTTATGAGGACTGCTGATGCAATCTGAAATATGTGAGCCTAGATCAGCACTGTGTTTTTTTTCAGCAAACACAGCCTCACCAATTTGGAAGTTACAGAAAGCCTAAACAAAGGCTGAAAGCTAAATTTTATTTTTTCATTACATATATGTCTCCACTGGATTGATGAAATTAAATTGCTGAATAAAAATATTCTTACTCAGACAAATGAATATTAAACTAGCCCAAATAGGCATTTTGATATTATTGTATGCCCACAGTGTATTTCTCTTTATAATTATTTAATTACAGCAGCAGAGCTGTAGCCTTAGCTAAAGGTATGGTAATTAAAGGCACCTTTTCATTTTTGCATGCTAACTTTTTGGTTCATCTTTTGTATTTGCAGAGTTGTGAAGGCTTCTGGTCAGCAGCTGCTGGAAAATGAACGTATCTGCATGGAAATACTGAAGAGAAACAGAAAACAGGAGCTTGAATTGACTGAACTTGAAGTGGAATAAATGGACTACCCTCCTTTGGAAAATTGTTGCCATGGAACTAGGTAGAATTAAATGATGGTTGACAGAATAAACAAAGGTAAGACAGCTATATGCTGAAGACACAGGGAAGCATCAAGAAGAATCTGAACACAGTCAAAGAAAGAACAATTACTAAATAGGGACCAAAGACTTCTAAGTCCGAAGGAATGCATGCAGTAACAAAAAAACTAAAAAAAGAAAACAGTATTTCAAAGGGAATGACCAAGAAAAAAAAAACATCTCCAAAAGTATTCCACTCTGCATCCAAGAGCTGCTGAGAATATCAATGGATTGTTTACCTCTGGGAGCGTTTAGTGACGGTCTGTATTCAGACCGCTTGATTCAAGTTACTGCAGTTTTCGTCTCATACAGGTGTGAGTCAGGTCCCGGCAAACAGAAGGATTGCTGTGACGGAACAGAGTCTCAATGGTTTTATTGAGAAGTTTTCTTTTTTCTTTTTTTTTCTTTGCACAAGATGCTGTTGGATCATAACAAAATTTAATCCTAACATAGCTCTGGTTGCTTGAGCTGTGATTATAGCAGCGTGTATACATGTAAAGACGTTGAGGTTGAACATCTCACATGGTTGTGCTTCAGTCGTCCATGATACCATTGCCTGCCCAGTGCCAAACTGCTTCATGGAAGTGACTGCACACCTTTAGTCTTGTATTTTCTGCATTAGAAACCTGGTTCCCACATATCTCTTTTTTCTTTTTGAAAATTCATTTTTTAAGGCATTTTTTTAGAACCTTTGACCATACTATCATCCCATTGAAGAAGTAAGATTTTCACCATTTGGCCTTTCATATATTGATAAAATCATCATCTGTTAAACCTCCCCATCCAGTCTCTGCTACAGAAAGAAGTGATCAGAACATCTGCGATATATATTCCTCAGCCTGAACTCTTTGGTGGATTTCGAAAGCATTTCCTTGTTTTACTGCCAGGCCATAGACTCTCTTTTTGTCATTTATGGTTACTGCCGTAAGCCTTCCAGTTTCTGATCAGAAGCATTCCCTGGTATAGACACTGACAGATATTTCCGTTTTTAATCCAAACTTGGAAAAACAATGCAGAATTTTTCTAACAGTCCAGCTCCCCCCTCTGTCCCCCCGGGGTTCAGTGGGAGGGGTGGAGGAGGTCCTCCGTATCCCCCTCAGCCAGCAGATCCCCAAATCTCCCCAAGGATGACAGATGATTACGCGGGGATGCAACAGCAGAGCCTGCACAGAGGCCATCACCACCCCACTCAAGCCAGCCACATGCTTGCTTACAGTGCTAGAAACAGAGGAGCTGTGGAGCCACCGCCAACACAGGGTAACATTCACAGTGGCAACCCTAGCAACCCTTACAGGAAGGATGTCATGGATTATTATTTTTCAATGGGTGGAAAGGACAGGCACAGAAGGGGGGGCATGGGTTATGGGGCAGGGTTTGGGTACCCTAACATTGATGGACATATACCTCACCAGTACCGGCATGCTGGATCTGGCTCTGCACCATCATCTGGCCTGATGTCACCCTATCCAGTAGACTATGGCTCCAGTGCTGGTTCAGGTGGAGGTGCTGGTGCTGGAGCGTTCTCTCCTTCTCATCAGTACAATATGAGTCAGAACCCTGCAATGCAGTCAGTGCCAGGTTCTCAAATGCAGCACCGCCAGCACGGGCAAACCTTCGCAGCCGTCCCCCATGCACAGCAACATAGGAGCTATCCACATTCTGGGCACAGAATGACCCCTCAGTATCCACACTACTCCCCACAGGGTGGAGCATCCACAGGGTCATCAGGAATGTACAGCCCCCCTCCGCAGCGATATCTTGATGGGGCTCCGAGCACTGGGTTCGATCCCAAAGTCAACAGTTCTCCCAGTGTCAACTCCAGTTCAAACTCCGTCTCCAGTTCAGTTGCTGCTAACAATGTGGGGGCAATGGAGAATGTTCAGCAGAGTTACCATGCTTCAAATTATCCTGGATATTCCCCACAGACTCATTCACTTCACAAGCAGGCCACACTACAGCACCGCAACTCACAGCACAATTTAGGGGTAGGTTATGACAACTCTCTCAAGATGCAGCACCAGGGCCCGTCGCCAGGCTCTGTATATGCTAAACATCATCAAGCCTCCAATCCCAGTATACCTCAAGCAGCATCTCAAGAAATATCCAAATCACCAATGCACCCCAATGCTCAACAAACACAAATTAACCAAAACTTTAGCCCGATATCCAACCCCTCTCCAGCTGCCTCTGCAGTGCATTCCCCCAGTTGTAGCTCCTCTCCTTCCCCTTTGATGGGTGTCTCAGAGGCACATGGAAACCCCTCAGGTCATGGTCCTTCACATCCACCGGCTTCAAACCCCCGTAGCAGCCATGGTCAGGGTAGATTACTGCAGACCATGCCTCAGTTAAGTCCCACACCCAACTCAAATAGCAGCATTAGTAGTTGTGGTAGCAGTGGCAGTCATAAAGCTCACAGCATGAGTGCAGTTGGAGGGAGCAGTCTTCCTCCAACAGGCCGCAACAAAATGGGTCTAGTCACAGGAATTGGATCTCGAGAGGAAGGCTCCTCTGTTTATTCATCTTCTCCGCATGACAAAATGCAGGATGCTGGCCTGAATAGTCTTAATGCTTTGAGCTCCCAAGTAGCCAATTTACCAAACACAGTTCAGCACATGCTCCTTACTGACACAGTGCTCTCACAGAAGAAGGGAAAAGATGGGGGGCTGCAACAGGCAACACATGGCGTACCCCCATCACAACCAAGGAGTCGAAATGCAAGTGCAGCCTCAAGTACTAGTACAGTTAAAGATGGAAGTGCAATGGGGACTGGTGATGGTGCAAGCTTAGATGCTGGTGCTGATGAAGACTCCTCATTGATGCCACTCGGAGGCTCATCTGGGACCAAGGTGGAGCGCGAGGAGCAGTTTTCTGAGGGGGAGCGTGGGAGAGTGAGGCAGATGAGTGGTGCCAGCAGTGGATCTGAACCAACTGGCTATCACCCTCCATCTCAGACTCAAACACAGACTGGACAAGCATCAACTGTTAAAACAGTCACCTCTGATTCACCGTCAAAAGAAGCACTTGCTTCTGAAACAAAAGCAGATGAATCTCACGTTCCCTCTTCATCATCATCTCCATCCTTTGGATGTCAGTCATCAGAGACCGGCCCAGCTTCACATTCAACACCTCCAGTTTCCTCATCCCCCTCATCCACCTCCTCCAGTATTCCTCCTCCACAGCCAAATTGTGTCTCAGAGCCTGGTTTAGCATACAGTGACCACAGAGGTGGCCATAGGAAGACAGCAGAAATTAAAAATGAAGTCCTCAAAAAAGTAAGTGAAGGCGCAGTTGAGAAAACAGAGAAAGGCAGTAGCCAAGTGCAACGAGACGGAGAAGTCAATACACAAAATGGTCAGGACAAAGAAAATAGGTTGCACACGGCATCCAGATTACACAATAATGAGAGGGAAGAAAAGCACATATCTGAGGAACAGCAGAGTGCCAGTAGTGTTGGTGTGATAGTTTCAGCCCGCTCTGAGGGAAGTCACACTGAAAAAGGCAAGCATCCCCAAGACAACTGTATAGAAGAGAAACAGCCACACTCTTACTTTAGAGAGTCAAGCAGCCACAATGGGGAGGAAGGTGTAGATCTAAGTATATATTCTTCCCTTCACCAGAAATCAAATTTTGGACGGCCTCAAAACCCTCCCCAGTCTGGACCACATAAATATGGCCACCCAGAATCAACATATGGCTCAGATCTGTCAATGAAGAACAGAGGGAGGGCTGGCCCAGCGGGTGTAATGGAATCAAATTCCAGATACTTGGGGTACCAACAATCACAAACTGGTTACGGCCCTGCGCATCCAAAAGATACAGGCTCTGTAGCAGAGGCTTTGGTGAAGAGGGGGCAAGGAGCAGGAGCTAAAGGTCATGAGGATAATTCGCAAATGCAGCAATTTCCAAGCCTTTTGCAAGAGGTTCTTCAAGGTTACAATCTAGATAGACGTTATGGCAGACCAGAACAGGCATTTCCTGCCCATCTGCATGTTCAGCAACAGTTTCAGTCCAGACACCCATATAGCATGACTGAAAGTATGAGGGTGCAAAGTGGAGTAACTGAGGTTTTGGCTCATGCTGCCCAAATGGGTAGCTCTGGAAAGCCCCCACATCCAAACCAGAGGCATGGAAGTGACCCTGATTTTACCGCAGATCCACAGTCCTCAGTGAAGTCAGATGTGTCCAATATTAAGATATTGCAAAATACTGAAAAAAATGAAGTGGGTGTGTCCCAGAGTAATTTACCACAGCCTACAGAGTCTCGGCAACCCCCAACAAAACATATAAACTTAGCTGACTTTTCTCTACCACAGAGGAAAGCATTATCTAATGTGTCCACCCCATCCTCTGCTGTGCAGGAGCTCCTTTTGCAAGAGCCAGAGCCACTAACAGGCAGCGTTGGTCAAACAGAGTCTCAAAAATCATCAGGCTCCATATTAGCCCCATCAGAGCGGCGCTCTGTCATCTGTGATGTGTCGCCAAACCGACGCAGCACACCAGAGAGGGACAGGGAAAGTGACAGAGAGAGGGAGCGGGAGAAAAGTCAGAGTGGAGCCTCTGTGATTCAACAGCCATTTTCCTCTCCAGCAGCAGCCAATGATCTGAGTAAAAAGGATGCTGGAGAGAAACAAGTGGTGAAAATGGAAACAGCATCAAAAGAGGCTGGCCTAGACGCTGCAAATTTACAAACTGATCATGGCAGCGGTGGAGCTAATGAGGCTGATATGGAGTATCATGCCAAGTCTGTTCACTCATCTGTTGTAATGAATGCTGACCCCTATAGGCGAAGTAATGTTGATATTTCAGCCTTGCCCTCTCATCCTATGAGCACCAATCCCTTGTCTTCACCTTCAAGGCATCAGTCCTATCTTCACGGTGTTGATTTATCAACTTGCAGTGGCAGCAGTTTTCCTGCATATCGATATGGAGATGCAAGAGAAGGAAATATGATGCCGCGCAGCAACCCTCATTTTCCCTCTCACCATCCTTACCACAATTTATCCCCCCAGACTCAGTCCACGAATAAGCTTCAAATGTATCCTCACCCTCGTGGCCCCCATCACCCCCATGACATGAGCGACTGGGTAAAAGCAATGAACAGGCCATCGAAGGACATGATGATGCAGCCTGGTTCTTCTCCAGGACGACATAAGGTCAGCCAATCAGAGCAGAGACAGAGGATGATCTCCCAAACTGATATGCCCAGTGAACAACATCCAGCCAAAACTTCACTCCATCATCAAAGCGCTTTCTTTGATTTGAAAATGTGGGAGTCAACGCACTCTGGAAGAGAAGGTGCCAGAATGATAGAGGGAGATTCCTACTACAGAACACAACCACCTCCCCTACCTCCTCCTCCTCCTCCCCCTCCTGTTCCTGTAGCCTCACATGGCCCTGTTCCTCCACAAATGACTCATGGCCAAAATGCTGCTGAACCTGAGGTCTCCAGAGGAGCCACAGAGGAAGCCAAACATCCCTGCCCACCCCCTCCACCCAGCTCCTCTAAGCCTTCTGCTGACATGAACTCCAGTCAGCCACAGGTGCAGCGCCAGACTAAAACTGGGGGTTCTGGAGACACAAATCCGTTAATATTGCGAAGGAGAGTTCGTTCTTTCATCTCTCCTATTCCCGCCAAAAGGCAACTCCAGGATGTTTCTCAGCCTAGAGCTGCCACAAATTCTCATCACTCTCCTGGGGCTCAGTCTGAATCCAGCCATCACAATGAAGATGACTCATCCAGTTCAGATATCCCCTGTCCCAGGCTGTCGTCCCCTTTGCTTGGAGAGAATACCTATTCACAACCTCTATCTCCATCAAGTAGTAATACCAAGGTTTTGCCTCCCAGGAAAGGACGAGGTTTGAAACTCGAGGCAATAGTGCAGAAAATCACCCCAAATATTAAAAAGCCAGCAGGCCATGCTGATGATGAGTCAAATCATTACCCAGGCTTCTCTCACTCAGACATACCAGCGTTTAATGATTCACAGGACCAAGACTTAACACATTTCCCCAGGGTCACAGGAGGGGATGATAGTTACATGGATGAAAGTCACTCATTAAACGACATGATTCCCTTCAGAGTAGTCGATGAGACTGGGCCTTTACCTCCGTCTGCCTACCCATGTGACCCTCATCAGACATCCCAAGCCCTAAAACAGCAAGACTTTGACTTTGGATTAGGAGCTGCTGTGGCATCAGCATCTGGTGACAAGGAGGATTTCGCTTTGCTCGGGCCTTTACCCCCTCCTCCGCCTCTTCCTCGCCCAGTCCAGGGCTCCCCACCTCCATCTTCGTCCGCGCTGTCTGACATTCAGCATTTTACCAACACTTACCAGCAGCTTGAGACAAGAAGAGGAGAGCAGTCTGCTGCTAATCTCCTTCGACAGAAACTTCAAGAATCTGGCATTGGATTTGATGATTATCCTGGCAGCGACTACTACGGAACCACCCCACCTCACCATAGCCAGGCTCAAGGACACATGCTGAATAGACAACATCAGATGTCCTCTGTTAGGTCCAGTTTGTCACCACAAGATTCTAAGCCACCAGAGAGTGTCGTGCCTAAAGGCTATTTCCCATCTGGCAAGAAGAAGGGCAGGCCCGTAGGGAGCGTGAATAAACAGAAACGGGCCCAGAACCCAGCCCAAACACAGGCGCAGGGCCAGTCTCAGGCCCAGGCTCCGAGCACAACTCTGAGTGCCCCTCCAGCCCCACCCGCTCCAATTGCAGCTGCTGCCACAACCCCACCGACAGTACAGACTGCTAGCAGCCCACCAGACCCTACAGCACCACCTCTATCAGACAATAAAAACACTCCCCCGCTGGCCCCACCCATTTTAACCCAGGTAGTGAAAGTGGATGTTGAGAGTGAGGACACCCAGCCAGAGATTGAGGTGAAACCTGTGCGGAGAAGACGCAGAGGTGTAAAAGATGAAGATGGGCCACTAGAAGCAAGGGGACGTCAGAGGAGGAGAAGGAGAGGCGCAGCAGCAGCAGCAACGTCGCCATCAGTGGCCAAAGATGACCCAGATACACCTTTAGGGGCAGGAGGGAGCCTGGGCTCAAATAGAGTATTCATGGATCCAAACAGAAAAGGCCCGTTTGTTCCACACATACATGTGGAGAACAAAATACCAGAGATTGGGGCAGTATGCACCATTGTAAATGCTGAGGAGGACAAGATGAAAGGAGAGCGTAGTGCAGTCGGAGGGAAAGCAGGCGGGAGTGGAATTGATTCTCCCCTGACCTCAGCTCTTTCCTCCCAGTTATCTAGGAGAGACAGAGAATCAGAGAAGAGGGAGCCAGACGAGGTGGAAACTACACTTCAGTCAGGAAAAGCACTTCCTTCATCTGGCTATGTTGTTGCAGGCCCCGTGATTACAGAGACCAATCACTCCGGCCGCCTTCTCTGCTGCCTCTGTCAGAAATGGGCAAATTACAAACACCTTGGAGATCTCTATGGGCCTTTCTATCCAGCTGAATATGCTGCAAAGCTTCCCAAGAACCAGCCCCAGGTCAGACAATGTCAGGCAACCACAGGCACAAACAAAACAGGACCAAATTCAGACATAAGCTCAAATGCTTTGAGCACTGTCCAAGACACACAAACACAAGATGCTCAGTTTACCAAGCCCTCAACTGAGTGTGACTTTGCCATCAGCCTAGATTCAAACCCAACATCTCTTACCACTACAGTCAGAACTGCCACCATAGCTGGAAGAGAGGAAATGATGATGCACATGGCTGGCAAGCTCAGTAACGCTCCATCCTGCTCCTCCCCCACTACCAGTAAAACAACATCACTAACCTGGGACATGAATCTAGATATCCGACCTATCCCTGAGCTTAAGAGAGAGACGGACCTTGAGGCTGACCAGCAGCAGACGCGAAAACAGCAGCAGCCGCAGCTGCAGCAGCCAACAGACGAAACTCAACAACGACCTCAACACAGAAAGCTCACCTCACATCCCCGCTTTAAAAGGAGGCACAAATCCAGTGAGGACTCCCCCAGAATGGTGCCATCTAACAGTAAGGCGTCCCTGCCCTTCCAGCCCCCTCCACCAGCCTTGGACTCCCTGGGACCACTGGCACAACTTGCCCAGCTGCCTCAGATGCCCATGGACCCAGAGGAGCTGTGGGTCCACGAAGGATGTATAGTGTGGACCAGTGGGGTGTACCTTGTCAATGGGAGACTGTATGGCCTGCAGGAGGCACTAGATGGCGCCAGAGAAACAGTGAGTGTCCCGTGGTTGTTTTGTTTTTATTTTGGGATATTTAATGTTTATAACTTGGTATTTCTAGTGTTTACTGCAGCTCTTTAAAGGGAGGTTTTTGAATATATCAGTGGTTTATGTGTTATGATATATGTTATATAACAACAAGTGTTCCAAAGTTTTATGATAATAGTCTTACATGGTGACTGATTTCTATCATTTTGCCAGGCCCAGAGATGTTCTTTGCTGTCTAGTACAGTTTGAGGTGTGTTGATTTCTCTGCCATTCTGTCTGTCTCTGCTCAGTGCTGCTCATACTGTGAGATGGTTGGCTCAACCCTGGGCTGCTACAGTAAAGGCTGTACACTTCGCTACCACTACCTGTGCGCAATTGAAGCAGGTGAGCGAATGCATTGAATACAGACGTATTGTAAAAAGTGAGTTAATAACTAGCAATAACATATTGGCTTTCAATAATGGATATTTGAGCCTGTTTGACCCCCTGCTCCTCTTACATTCCTGCTCACTGTTGGCTCAGTTTTCACTACAATATGTAAATCATGCACCTAAATGGAAAGAGCTCATTCATGTCTTAAAGTAGGGAGAGCTCAAAATTTATCTGTGCAGTATAACAAGCATTACAAAAAGAAGAAACCATAGTTGTATTTCTTTAATTATTTTACAAAACAAAAAAAAGGAAACTAAATGTACAACATTCTTCCAAGTTCCCACAAGTATTGCTAATATTGGGGAATAAAGGGAGGCTCCACATGCTATACATATGGAACTGTTTGCATTTTTGCAACCTCTACTAAAGATTTCCCTTGTGGTCTCCTCCTGGCTGCTCCTCCTCCTGCAGTTCAGTTGACTATTTGCTGAATTGTTGTCGTGTGACTGTAGGTCTTAGCAAAGTCACTCAAGGCTTCCCACAGAGGAGCATAGAATTTTATGTGTTTTAAAGGATCGGGTTAGTGCAGTTGGTTTATTTTTGGCAAAATAAAAATGATGACATCTAGGATAAAATGATCTCTCACTGTTTGAAGATTAGATTTGGTTATATTTCCTAACTGAAGCGTTAGTAGCATGTGTTTTGTTCATGGACTGTCCGAAATATGAAAATCCAATGATAATTTCTGTTGTTTTGCGGTTTCTGGTTATGATAAATGGCGTCATTTTGTCATTTTTTTTAGAAGACATGCTTTTCAAACCCACTGCTGGGCTGTGGTGTTCAGAGGGTCAACATAGCCGATTAAGCTGCTGCAAAACACAAATATTATTCTTATACTGTAAGAGCTATTGATATTTCCTGTCACTCTTCCAGATTGTTCTCTGAATGAAGACAACTTCTCACTGCGGTGTCCGAAGCACAAGGTAAAGAAGGAGAGGTTGGTTTTCATACCTTTTTTTGGGAAATTTTGGGAAAATGTCCTCTTGCTGTTTTGTTTGCCACTGTAGGTCCTCACCACCCAATCACTGACTGAGCCACTTCGATTCCTTCAGTCTCACCTTCTAACCCCAAGAATTTTCATTTTCCTTTCTTTCTCTCTCTCTCTCACCGCTCTCCCTCTCTTCTTTACTCAGTTTACCCAGAGCATCCGGCCAGCCAAGTCAGTTTACCTGGAGCAGTCAGAGAGAGGCTGAGAGAAATGGAGAAGACGAAGAGACGCAGTGGTCTGGGAGCTGTAAGTTTAGCCTCAGTTATGTGTGTTTTGTGTGCCTGTGTGTGTGTGTGTGTGTGCGTGTGCGTGTGCGTGTGTGAGACGGAACATTCAGTGTATTCTTATAAACACATTATTTGTTCATCCCAACATATTTTAATTATTATCATTTCTTCCATCCATATAAAATCCATATAAAATCACATAGACTGAAAAATACAACTTCCCTAATTGGATGTTAGCATGTAATGTAATGCTGTTCTGCAGCTGACTGACGGTGTAAAACCCACCTCGCCACCTAAAGGGTTCCATCAACACAAATACATTTTAGCAGGGAAACACAGCCTTTTGGTTCTTAGTGGGGACTGCTGTTGAGGGAAATCATCCTGCTCCCACACTCCTCCTCACCTCACCCTTAGTGGCCTTACTCCTGCCTGTCACTACCTCCCCCTCACTTTCAATCTATTCTGTCCTAATGGAAACTACAGACATGCCACACCACATCTCTCCTGTTCTTTCCCTTTAAGGCTGCAGTTGAATGTTGATGGTATGCTAAGGATTCAGCAGCTTTTCCACCTCACTTTGTCATGTTTTGCGCGAATGTATTCCTGACTGTAACCAATCATACAGCAGTAGACACCTGATCAGAGTGAAGTTTACCTGGTAACAGCTGTTTGACTTGGTACAAAATCAAGTTTTACTGTTGAAATCTGTCTTTATGCCTCCAAGGTGGTGAGAGCATTTTGTGTTTGCGCTGTCCATCTGTCTATACTGGGACAGGGGCTGTTAGGGAATTTCTTAAATTAGGCAGAAACGTTGCCTTGGACTCAAGCATGAACAGATTTGATTTTGGTGATCAGAGGTCGAGGGTCACTGTTTGAAGACAGCATGTTTCTCACTGGAAATGATTTACTGGAATTATTGTCAGACATGGATGGAAACTGAAGCTTGACTGTTTGCTGGAGGCGTACAACCACAAGGTGGTAATTCTAGTTTCTAATTCCTTCAATTAAAAATTTGGTTACATGCCTGAACTTGTGCATACATATTTAAACAACGTGGAGGTTGCCAGTGAGTTGGATAATTAGCAAAGGACTTTCAACTTTTCTCTGCGAGCTTGCATGGCTATAGTGACAGAACCTGTGACTATCTGCCTGTTGGTCCTATTGAGAAGACCCCTCACAGAGGGTGTGTCCCTTTAATAAGCTGTGTTATGTGTAAGAGGAGTTCATTCTTTGTTTGAAAATGCATGGGCCATGATGATGATGATGATGATGATCCTGCTGCTAACCTCATTTTTTGTGTTCCTTTTTTAGGTTAGTTTGGACAACAGAAGACTGAGAAATGAAGCTTGTTTGTGATGCAGCCCCCAATGTGAAAGGACAGGACTGGCATCTGTGACAGAGAACAACAAAAGGGAATGTACAATTTCTCAATGGGAATCAGCATACTTTACATTTGAGATAATGGAGAAAAGAAACCTTTTTTTTCTAAGAGAATTATTGCTCTTTACTTAAAAGCAGAAAAAAGAAAAAAAAACATGGACATGCAACATAGAGGAACGGAGCTACAAGTAAAAAAAAACAAAACAAAACAAAAAACTACAAAGATCAATGCGGAATAAAATGAGACGCCAAGACTGATGGAAGAACTAAAGGAACTTTTCTGTGAAGAACAAAAGAAACAGACTTCCTCTCTAGGCTCACTTTGATTTTCCTCAGACACCGTCTAACGTGTTAAACTCTTATTTTATCATCAGTTACCTTTGTTTTCTGGTTTTCTTTTGATTACTTTGAAGAGGCGTATTGGGAGCAAGTTGGGTGTCAAACCCAGGAAAGAACAGGAGAGAATTTTATATCCTCTCACAAGTAGTATCTTATCTTATATTAGGATGACAATTATTACTTTTGTCCTCATTATTATTTTGTATCCTCATCATTATTTACTCATGAAAGTGGATGTATCTCACATTATAGTCAGTCAACACATGAACTGGATTTTTATTTGTGTTTTTTTTTTCATTCCTGGAGAGGGAGGAGCCAGAGCGATGTCTGGAATGTCAGGGTCGAGTTTGCCACAAAGACATTATTGCCTTGGAGAACGGACATCTGTTGCCTTTCAAAAGTCACGTGTATGAATGAGAAGTGAGCGTGTGTGAGAAACTGAAAAATGCCGATATTTGGGTCTTTGATTCCATTTTGGTCCTTTTGAAAAGTGTTCTTATTTTTCATCACTGGGGTTTTTACGGTACAGATAGTATTCATGAAAAATCAGATGGACACAATCTTATTTTTCAAGTACAAATGTTCGTAATGCGCAAAGCGAAGGATGGAGCCTTGTAAGAGGAGGAGATAACACTATGGACTAATGCGTGTCCGCTATCTTTAACCGTGCTGAGTGGGAAAAGATGATGGACAGGACGCTGAAGAGTTTTCATCGGTGTGGAACTGTGTACTGGGCGCGTCTGTTCTACAGAGGAAGTTACGTTTGACTGACGGGTGTCGGTCCCTCGGACAGTGATGAAACATTTTGCGAGCTGAAAACTTTGGAGAGGGTGTAATATGAAGGCTGTGATTGGCCAACCGTACTGGCAAATGGGGAGTAAGCCTTACCAAGTACTTTTGAATGGTTTCCGTCTTAAGCGACACAGCAGCGATTTGATCGGGAGATGCAAAATCCATTCAAAAGAAGCATTGCCATAAAATTTAAAAGTGAGTCATACATGGTGTTGTCTTTATCATTTTTTATTGTTATTCTTGTAAAAAAAAAAAGTCAAGCTGAGAAGAAGACAGTTACACTATCAAAACCATGCTGTATTAGAAACCTGTCAATATGTATATGAATTATGAATACACTCAAAAAATGCTTCAAGTATGCTCTTCTTATTATTTCTCAAGCATATTTTCGTCACCTTTGTTGCACTGATAAAACCACCTGTTTCAGTTTCATCTGACATTTTTCTGTCCCAGTTTCATTTTCACTCTTACCAAACTCTATTCCCGCCTCTCTTTTTTTGCAGATGTGTTCTCAAATATATAAGCCATCCCCATCTCTATTTCTGTCATATACACCCACCCACGCTTCCTCTCTTCCTCGTTTCTTCTTCCTGTCATTTCAGTTTGAAGGGAGTGCATAACCCCGCTCTGACAGGTTGTGAGTGCTATCTCGAGACGAGACACCGTTGTACCAGGTCAAGGATGCTGTGTTTCTGTCAGTCAGTGTCTGAAGAAGCAGCGTGACGCTGTGAACACTTTCACAACCTAGCTTAAATAAATTCAAAATTGAATCTGAAAGCCAAAATGTCTGACTAAGATCAGGTAAAAGTTCGGTTACATGTTAAAATGCAGTCATTAAAGAGGACAACACTTTCTCCAAATTTCAGACATCACTAATCACATTTACATGTTGAAGTTTGTTATTTGTGCATTTGCTCAGGTTTAAAAGTAAATAGATGTACTTAGCTGTAACACCTCAATGCAGTTAACTAATGTTATCACTAAACTAAAAAGCATTGACGTGAAGTTTTTAAGTTAATAGAGAGGACACATCATTAACAAAAAGTAATGGATAGGTTAGCTTAAAAGGCGGTTGATAGCTAAATGTTAAACAATTTAAATTATTAGCTAAAAGTAATGGATTAATGGTTAAAATTGTTAGCTGAAGTAATGGTCACAATAGCCAACCAAAAGTAATAGCTAAATGTTGAAACAGATAACCGTAATGGAGTTTTAAATTGTTAACTACAAGTAATGCCCATATTGTGGAATAGCTACAAGTATTTGAGGAATGGTGAAGTATTTTGGCTATCCATAAACAGTTGAAATAGTTAGTTTAAAGTAAGAGAAAAGCAGTAAAGATAGCTAAAAGTATAATGGTCAAAATGGATAGCTATAGCGAAAGGTAATGGATAATTTGGTTGAATAGTTAGCTAAAACTTATGGCTGACTGGTTGGAATAGCTAACGGTAATGGATAATGGCTGAAGTATCCGGTTTAGTTACAATTATAAGAGAAATGGTGAAATACCCAGCAATGCTCAAGCAGTTAAAATGATGGAAAAGTGGCTAAAACAGCTAAACTCATAATTGGTGGTCAAAACAGATGCTATAGCTAGAACTAGTGGTTGAAATATACAGCTAAGATAACAATTCAATTGGTCAGATAGCTAAAAGTAATACGTAATTACTTGAATGAGTTAGCTAAAAGTAATTGATAAACGGTTCAAACATGCTAACTTGACCAAACTACCTTAAAAATGGACATTAAAAAAAATTGTAATTGCGTTAAACAACATCCAGTTTAGGATATTGTGTCTTTTTGAAAGTGGAAACAACATGAAGCTTCTACATTGAAGTGACTGTGTTGACTGCAGTTAAGTAACCACGGCCTCGCAGGGTCACGTAGTTGTCATTGAAAGTTGGCGTACAGATCAGGTACTGCAAAGCAAGATTGCCCATGTATTAGCATGTAGGCTATCTGACGTGTTTATTCACCATTTCAAGGTCATGTTGATTTTCACATCAGAAAGTGAGTGCTGCATGCCCTCACTAGGCTGATGAGCGCTGGACGAGGGGCCAGATGAGAGGAGAGGTGAAAGAGATAGATCGAAATGAGTCGAGGAATCAAAATGAAAACAGATGGAGGAGCCTGTTTTGGATTTGTGCGGGTGGATTAAAGAAGAGGCGTGTGCGTGCCCGTGTGATATGCTCACAGTGGTGTCTGAGCGCCGGGGGTCGGATCATAAAGACTGACGGTCGCTCCGCTCGCAGAGGTCAGTGTGACGGCCAGAGTCCTTCATCACTCTCACTATCTGATGAAGAGCGAGAAGGACCGCGGACGGCTGGAGGAGCAGGACCGGATGTTTCATTCACCTTCTACGCCTAACTCCATGAAGGAACTGAGGACAAAGTAACAGAGGCTGACGGAGGTGAGCGTTTCTTTCTCCCGCTTGGGTCAAATTTGATTCATTGTGTGATGCCAAGTGCTCAGAGTTACTGGTTTGAGCATCCGTCTCCTGGAGAGGTTCCATGGTGACAGCAATTTCCCTCTATTTTCCTCTTATTTAGCTGTCTGTCCTCCCACAAATTACCAGCAGTGTGCTGATTTTCTGTCACAGTCTTTTTGTTCTTTAAATGTGATTAGTCATGTAAAACCGATGGCTCCCCCGCACCTTCTCTTTCAAACACCTCACTAATCATCTCAGGCAATTGGGCTGTTTCTCCTTGGAAACTAATGACATGCTGGTGATATTTTTAGTGACGTGCCAAAGTGGAGGTGCACCTAAAGTCAAGTAGATTAACAGCGAAAAACTAGAGATACTCATTCCTTTGTTGGACATTTAACATAAAGTGCTGACATCTGACCTTTTGTTTTCTGAGTGACGTAGCCCATATTTTCTCTTGAGCACTGAGTTAAGAGTTTGAACATCTAACCATCTCTCAATGTGCAAACATCCATCTCCATCCCTACAACCAGCCCAAGCCCGTAGTTAATCCCCGGCATGATGGCGTTCCTGCAGCAGATGCGTTCCCCTCGCCTCTCCTTCATCCAGACGGTGGTGTCTCTCTTCCTGGGTGGCGTGGCCCTCATGTCCTCCTACTGGTGCGTGGGCAGACAGAAGGTGCCCAAGCCACTCTGTACACCCACCAAGCACAGCAACTGCATCCCCGTTCCCGGCGTCTCCAACTCCTCCAGCATCCAGTTCTCCTGGGAGACGGGCGACGACCGCTTTGTCTTCCCAACCTTCCACACCGGCCTGTTCGTCACCTGCGAGGAGAACATCTACACAGACGCATGGGGTGAGAGAAGAGACTGTATAGGTGTGTCTAAAGAGGCAAAATGTGTTAAAATAGATGAAAATGTGAGAAAATAAATTCCCTGTCTGCTCAGCTGAAAATGAAACACAACGGAAGGTCAAAAGCCAAAGATGCCTTTCAAAAGAATAAACGCCCAGATGTGTCTCCAGTGACCCTGAGAAGGATGAAGCAGTTAACAGAAAGTAATAAATGAGAGGGCTCAAAGAGATCTGCACAGAGGCACTGACAGACCTCAGTAATACATGGAGCCATATTTACAGTATGCAGTCAGCATCATTGGACAGGATTTCATAAGCATGTCCCTGACCATATGTGCCGATCTGGTCGTGTGTGCGGTAGAGGATATTCCCAAGGTGAGATCAGGTCGGCACTGAAACAGGAAGCGAAACGAGCTGTACCATAACTGTGGCACTAGTGCGACAGGCAATGAACTGGGTCGCAGGAGGAGAGGAAATCCAAGGTGATGATATGAATCGAGGCCTCAGGTGTGTTAATTTTGCATGCGTGTTCGAGCGAGCGTGTGTTTGGGTTATGTGCTCAGCCCAAAGAGGATTATCATCAGTGTTCTGTGCTCACAGAGATTTAGACTTCAACAGCATGACTCAATTATGGATTAGAAACCCAGAGAGAGAAAGGTTAATAGGATTCACAAACATCGGCTGGGTTTTCACCGTCTCATTTGCAGCTGATTTGCAGCAGATTTTAAGTCATCAGCCTGAATGATACTGAAGTTCGGCCAAAAGTTTCAACTGACTAATGTGGTTAGTGATATAAATCGGTCTGCTTTTTGTAATTAATAGATTGGTATGTATTGGTTGGCAGTGGTGAAAGCAAAAACCAATCCTCCTAATCTGCCCCGCAACAAGAGCTGTAAATCTCCCTCTTCATGTATTAATGAAGGTATTTTGTTACGGAGACGGATATTGTTGAACTATAATTTGTGTTTCTATGCCTCTGCATAAAAAAAAACATGAACAAATTAAGAGAATTGGAGAATTTAGGAGCTAATGACACAGATATTTCTAGCAAGAGTTGGTGGAGGCCCAAAACAGAGCTAAAAGCAGAGTCAGTATTGGGCCTGCATGCACTGGATGGACAGAGAGATGACTCTGAATGCTAATGTTGGACCATATCTGCAGGATGTATAAATACTGTAGATAGCAGTATGCTAATGTTAGCCATGTCAATTAAAAAGGGGGCAGCATGTCAGTGTTGTGTCCACAGCTTTGTGTCTGCTGCCCCCAAGAGGCCAAAAGTGTTGTAGCTTTAAGAGACACCCCTGATAATTAGTCGAAATGTCATAATGATGACTATTATCATATTTTATTATATTGCATTGTATTAGAATAGTTTTAGAATCTGTGTTGTCGATGGATGTGTATCAGAGTAATAAGATCCATTCATTACATCATTCCAAGCATTTGAATGAATGCTAATAGTTACTTTCGTATGGTGGTCCTAAGAGCTCAATGCACGGCAACTTAAGACAACACATGCAAATAAACAAACAAACAACAGCAAATGAAGAAAATCAATTTGACAGCACATGCACAGTATTTAGGAAAACCACTGCAATGAGAGAAAACACACTGTAACAGCTGAAAACACAAGCAAACATAATGCAAGCAAAGCACAAGTAAATGAAAAACAACTTAGTGTTGGTTGTGTTTTAGATGGTGTGCACATGTTCTCTCGCTGGTGGATATGTTTCCTACATATTCTTGTGCTTTGTCCATTTGCATCTGTTTTCTTAAGTCGCAGCGTGTTGAGCTTACGGACCACTGTAATTTAGAGCCAAGTACGGTACTCTGATTGTTACAGCTGTCATGAAAACACACTGGTAAACAAGCCACAAAGAAGCTTAACCGACTTACAAAACAGGTTGTTTCTATTTATTTTCAAAAAGGCATTGGCAGCAGTGGGGGGAAAAACACATTTTGGGGATGAAATCAAAAAGTTTTTATGTTGACATTAAGAAGTGAAATGAAAAAAAAATCCCCAAAATTCAAAACTACAATAGACAAAGTCTCATTTGTGCTGCTAAGAGTTTTCCTGTAAGCCCCATCCAGCCAGATTTCTACCAGACAAATCTTATAATCTCCTATCAGTTCACCCTTTAAACACGACGCAACTCGTTACCGCAAGCTGACCAATTTGACAACACATGCGCGCCGTTTGGAGAGCCAAGTGGAAGAAAAACACAACCCAACGACGCAATTAGACAGCGACAGCAAACGAAGAAACCACTTTCACTAACTTGACATCAGCGCAGTGTGTTGATCTCTCAGGGTCACTGTAGTTTAGAGCCAGATATGGTTCTCTGATCACTGCAGCTGTCATGCAGACACATTGGTAAACAAGCCACAAAGAAGCTTAGCCAACTGCAGGAGCAGGTTGTTTCTATTTCTCTTGTTTTAATAGCATTGCAGGCAAAGGTGGGGGAAAACAAAATAGTTTCTTGTTGAAAGTGATGAGTGAAATGAAAAGCAAGACACACTGGCAGTCTCATTTTGCCAGTGTGCCGCTACGATCTTTCCTGTAGGCCCCATCCGTCCAGATTTGTACCAGGCAAATCTCATAATCTCCCATCAGGTTACTCCAGGCCATGTAAACACTTTGTGATCTGCTACCTCAGTCTACTTATTCACACAGTAATTAGATTGCAGAGTTCATTTAAATGTGCAATATACGCTATGTGTGTAGGGGGGCTGAGTGTGGGTTGGGGGAGGGGTTGAATCGGTTCCTTTTGGAAATGGAGAGCATGCTGATTACACAGTGAAATATCACTGTTGTAGTGGTTACTTTGACTTCACCTGCTCAGGTATTCACTGAAGGCTTTCTGGTGCAAATTGCCATGTTTCGATGAGTTTATCACTACATCTGCATTTGTCTTTTGATTTGTAGAGGAGAAGTGTCGGGGGTTTTATACTTTGACTCCAGGCTCTGAAAAAGGTAAATGGATCATGTCTTCCTCCTCCATTTTTTTTGCTCCTGGTTGGCTAATTGTTTCAAATCCGAACCGTCGTCCGTCTCTGTGCTCATGCCTGCTCTCCTCCCTCCGCAGCGATGATGTGGCTGTCGCTATCGATGGAGCTCATGTACATCGGCCTGCTGGTGATCAGCTGCACGCTGCTGTCTGTGCAGTTGTGCATCAGGGCCTGGTTCCCCTCCACGCAGCGCTGGGGCCAGCTGCTCAATGCTTTCGCTGCAGTCTTCACGGTCCTGGGAGGTAATTCAGTCGAGCTTTAACGAGACAGAATGACCGCTGTTAGCGGCTGGTATATTTACTTCTATTGTCCTCACAGGTCTGCTCGGGATGGTGGGTCACATGATGTTCATGCAGGTGTTTCAGACCACTGTCTCAATGGGACCAGAAGACTTCAAGCCTCACAGCTATGGCTACTCCTGGGCGTTCTAGTGAGTTCATGAAACAATGAATTTGAAATTACATGCACATGGGACTGATTGAATCTCGGATCACAGTGTACTGAGTATCCTGACAATGATGTTTGCGGGGAAAGCAGAGCTGCAACGACAAACCTTCATGTGGGATCACATATGTTGTTCTATATCTTTTGGCATCATAATTCATTTAAAATCCCAACTTTACAACCGTGGCTGCTGCTGATATGTCAGGAACGCGGAACCGCGAGTGCCGAACAGCCCTGAAGGCATCATCGTGACATTCCGCTGCTCACCCTCTTTCTCTCACACGTCGTCTCAAGAACGTGGCCTCAGGTGTGATTAAACGTCTGCGAGGCCAATTATCGAGCCAGTTTTAGGTGGTTTTTCACAACAAACACATAAGATCCTCTTTGTGTGTGTGAACATGTTTCAACATGACATACAGACGTGAACACACTGCTATCACTTTCAGAAAAAAATATACTAAGAGCTCCTGTGTTATAAATAGTATAAATATATGGAGCAGGTACCATGATGTTTTGGGGCATAGTTACCTCTATGTCTTTCAATTGAGTTGCAAGAAAAATGTATCCTACTATCCACCCACATAGCCAACTTGCCATCCACATATCTGACCTAGAGACGTATCTGTCTCTGCAGACCAGTGCCTATGATTTTTGCACCACTGAACTCTCAAATGTTCTTTCATCTTTGTAATGAGGGGTTTACGGACTGCAGCCCTGCCATATTATCCCTCTCTATGTAATTGTCGACGGACTGTTCTTGCTGCCACGGTCTGTTCGCGTCCCGCACTGACATTCTCAGTCATCTGTGGAAGAGCTGCTCGTCTTGTTTTCTTTACATATCGCACTCACGCACAAGCGTCGCGGCCGTCAAAAGTGCGCTGTCGACTGCAATTTCTGACCCATGTCTTTCCCATAGATCTGAATGCAGATGTCACGTAAGCCGCTGTTCCTGTTGAAACATGCTGACTCTTTGTGGCTGAAGCCCCTGCCTCTTTCAAAGTCTCTTAGATCTTTTCCTCTCGCCATCTTGACACAAAGTCAGAATCAACTGGGCCTGCTCAGCATTTTTATACATGCAACAGAGCATGACTGGATGTTAGCCAGTATATACTCGGTTGCGAACATGTGCACGCCTTCTGCATGAGTGTGATTCCTTTCTGCTCCTCTCTGTCTCCATCAGTGTTGCCTGGTTTGCCTTTACTGTCTGCATGTCAGCCGGCGTCTCCACCCTGAACAACTACACCAAGAAGGTCCTGATGGTGGGACCCAGGCGCAACTCGGGCCTCAACTCCTGCAGCTTTAACTTCGTGGGGCTCCTGCCACCTTATTACACGCCTGCGAACCCAGCCTTCACCCTGGCCTGTCCCCCGTCTCCCCCCCGCATCTCCCACTTGTCTCCCTATTATGAGCCCCCGACAGCAACGCCACCGGCCTCCGCTCCGAGGCTCACGCACTCCCGCCCCCTGCCTCTGCCCCACTCTGACTCCTTCCCTCCTCCCCCCTCCCACCCTGCTCCTGCCTCCCCGTTCCACCGCCTCTCCCTCCCCTCTCCGTCTCCATCACCCGCCCGGTCTGCCTACATGACCCTGCCAGGACACCAGGGGGACCATTATGTGCCGGAGGAGGACTACAGCCCACTTTGAACTACTGTACAGTAAATCCAGACTGGGCTCTTTCTACGATTAGAGGGCCTGTGCCTATATCTTAGCAATGCAATGTAATGTTATATACTGTATTTAGAAAAAAAAATGTTTTTTTATTCATATAGAAACACTTTGCAGTTTCATTGTTTGAACAGTAGATATCTTGCTTTGGCTGATGCACAGATTTGAAATAAATTTTATCATCAGCCATCAGTTTGAAATATTTCACTGCATTTTGTCTGCATTTTGTACCAAAATAGCCAGTAGAACATAATTAAACAGATGTACTAACAGTCTTTGCTCCTAATCATAACGAATGCAGAAGAAACAAAACATAACGTTGATAACTGGTTGAAAATCAAGTTTTAATATTGTAAAAATCATTGTCATATATAATGAGAAATAACAGTAGCAAAAATAAAACAGCATTAGACATAGAGCATTATGGGAAATGAAACATATTTACACACTACATCTCACGCTTTAAGAGTCAAGGCAGTTGCCTTTCTGTCACACCGAGAGGAAACGGAGCTGATTTGACAAAGGCTGAAAGTAGATGAGAGGTTGTGAAGGTGTGATATATTACAGGCACATGGTTGGATTTACATTACATTATACTGATTAGTTCAGTTATGGCAAGTTTCATACATACTAGATGAGTGTAACAGAAGATTAGTTTTAGCCTTTCTACTTTGGAGTTCAAGACTATCAATGCCATAATGAAGTGTAAGAGTTCCTTCTGTACTTCAACACATAGTCTGGTTTGTTGTTTTCCTCTATCAGAAATAACTGCAAACTGCATTATATAGTGGATTTTACACTTGATATCATTGCATAGTCATATCATTAGATCACACGCAAATCTACAACAGGTGACACATCAATCGATTTTTTTAAGACTTCAGAACAGCACAGCTTTGCCAAGTACTGCAATCACATCGTAGTTACACTCTGTTTTATTAGTGGCATGTTATGTAAAGTAAGATCAGAGCAGATATATGAAACACAAATTGGTGAACTAACAATAAAATAATATAACAAACTAAAATGATAAACTCACCCATTTTTATCCAAGACTCATATCCATATGTAAATATACATTACAAAAAAAAGACCACAGATTTGACTCTTCAACCTGCTTTTTTTATAAACCACAAAAAAATGATAGATCTTAATTTATCGTAGCATCTTATACGGATCAAGGCAAATTTTGTGCAGTTGACGGCAAAAATATTCTTAATCCTTTCAGATGCCCTCGAGAAATCCAGCCCCAACTCTGGGTTGAAAACTCCCTCAAATACCAGTGTGATTGACTGAGCCTGCCTTTTGCTGCAGGAATATCCAAAACACTCCACAAAGCGTGAAGCCCTGACAGCAGACTCAGCGAAGCACTAGTGTGTATTTGAGAGGATCAACAGGTCTGCTATGGCTGTGGCTGAATATACACAAGCAGCTCAAATCTGAGGTCCCAAACATGTAAATGTAAACACCAACCCACACATGACTAAAACCAGATTTTAGCTGAAAGAGTAGATCCGGCCAAAGGTTTCGGGCTGGTTGGAGCTAGTTCTAGTGTCCTTCTCACGCTGTCTTCTTGCGTAGCACAAAGTAAGTGATGGAGGAGATGAACGTGAGCGCGAAGGAGATCCACGCCAGGATGTAGCAGTGACCGTACCAACCAAAGTTCTCATTGAGGTGGAAGCGGTCTGTGTAGATGGAGGCTGCGATCATGATGCACAGGCCTGGGGGGGAAGGAGGCATGGGCGTCGGTGAGGGCAGAGAATCAGGACGGGATGAGGGAGATGCAGAGAGAGAAAGAAATCAAAGACAGGAGGAAGAAAAAAAAATACTCACAGGCGAGGAGCTGGAAGATGCCGGAGATGGTGAACCTCTGTCCTTTGCTGAGGGTGAAGAGCTGAGCCACAAACACAAAGATGCCCAGGATGGAGAATATACAAGCAAGTATAGAGCTGGCCTGCACTGCCTGGAGGTAATCTGCAGGGGGAGCCAGAGAGAGGGCAACACAATGAAGATGTGCTCAGACTGACACACCCAGGAAACATCCTGCAGTAACAGGTTTGGGTTTTTGTTTTGTTTTGTTTTTTTTTTTTTGACAAATCTGGATTAGATATCCTAAATATTTTATGCTGCCATGTGAAAACAAACAGCTACTCTATGTTTTGTCCAAAGTTGTAATTTTCGTATTACCAAGTCTAAACCCATCGCTATACATCACCATGCAAGTTCAAGGGATAAACATAAGTCTTTGCTTTCAGTTTTAACACAATTGCATGTCTTTGTTATATGAACGCTTAATTTTAACTCACACTGGTCTTAATTTTCAATGTGAAAGAATTTGGATAGCTGTGAACCCATTGTGTGTCTCCAACTGCTTCCCATGCAAATGTCCTGGGAGGATGTCAGAACAGAGAGCACTACACAATAGGACTGCTGCTACGTGCTTGTACAAGACAACACTGATTTTACACATCACTTGAACATTTGTATTTAATGTGGATCGTTAAGGGCTGAACAATACGGGGGGAAAAAGTCTTATCGTGATTGTTGTTGGAGGTCTGTACCTACGTCAGAGAATATGTTGTGTAGGCCGCGGTATCTCTGTAACACCATAATGCTTCATCTGTGATTTTCATGATATTTGTGGATTGTTCACCAACGAGATCAAACAGATTTAAAAATGTTATAATGACACAAAATAAGCTAAATAATAAGTCAAGCTATCAATAGGAAGGCTTGTTTCATGGGAGTCTTTAAAAGCTCCTCCATGAGCACGAGCAGCACTTTTGAAAGGGGCAGGGCTCAGCAAGAAGCAGGTGGTGTCACGTATTTGTGTGCACCAATCAGGATTTCACAACATTTGAATCTAAACATGATGACACTTGGTTGGATGTTTGGTCACTGTCAATCAAATCTGATTAGACTGCACCTGCACGGCCCTGATGAAGCAGGCTGGCTGAGTCTGTGAGCGCCAACTTTTAATGTTTTAGAGAAATATTTAAGATTTGAAGGCAGGTTTTTAGGGGCTTCACAGATGTTTGAGCCACTGGCTCATAGTGTGTTACAGGAAATCAATGAAATATTGTGGGAACATTTTCATTTAATTGAAAAGTAAATATGACTTTGAGTGCTGTATGCATGGAAACAGGTTCTCCTCACTCTCCTTCTTTGCTGCATGGGTTCTGTGTGTGTGTGCATGGCTTACCCTCTGGGTAATGCGAGCCTGTGGGAAGATCAGTGTAGTTCCACACGCCGCTTTTTTCCAGAACCCATCGGGCCCACACATCAGTGGTGTAGGTATCAGTCACCCACCAGGCCTGAGAAGAAGAGAAGATGGGCAAAATGTTACAGTTCAAATCTTGTGATGACTTCGTTGCAGCAGTTGCATAAATATGGACATTCCTACATGCCAAGGGAACGTGAATGAATACTAAAAGAGAGGGAAGTCAGAGCGTGTGCGTTCACTCTGTGTTCTGACATGTATTTGTAGGCAGCTGCAGGCAAAAGGACAACGACCAGAGGGAGGAATGCACATCCACCTGTCACTGAGGCATTCCAGTCGTACTCAGGTATGAATCTGACATATCTACATGTGTATGTGCACCGTCTGACTGACACTGTGCCTGCAGTTTAAATGCAACACACACACACACACAGAAATGCACTGAGTGGCAGTGGGTTACGACACTGCGGCTGGCCCATCTGTTACTCAGAAATGTCAAACATGTGGCCCTGAGAGGAACAGTGGACCGCTGACAGAGAAGGAATGCAGGCCTGGAGTGATGAAGGAGAGGTGAGCAGCCAATCACTCATCGGGCTCCACTCTCCGCTGTCTGTCAGCGAGGAAATGCACATAACTCTGTCATTTTAACACTCAAACTAGGGAGGAAGTTAGGGGTTATGTTGGGACAATTATGCTTTGGGGCTGTGAGGAGTCTATGAAGGGGGGGGGGGGCGCTGCACTGTACAGGTATGTGGGAAAACAACTCCAGCGATTTAAACACAAAACAGCAGAATTTAATTCCTTACATTGTCAATGGTGGCCACCAGGAGGAGGATGATGCCTATGATGTGAAGGGCAAAGATGGCAGCGAGGAGAATCAGCATGATGACTGTGCTGGAGAGAGAGAGAGAGAGGCACAAGAGGAAACTTGTTACACCACTTTCCACCCGTTATTATGCGGGATGAATATAACTGGAGGGCGAACTCAGCCTAATAAAAAAAAGGACGTACGCACACGCGCAACAGACCAGCAGCTAATATGAGCTGAAAGAATCAAATACGGCCTGTAACAAAGGCCTGGCACTTCCTGCCTGCGTTCAGAAAGGCAGCCATTAAATGACAGCTCCAAGCATGAACACGCACGCACACACTCACACACGCTCATTCAGAGCAAAGCCAAAAACCTGGCACCCACTCAGGGCGTGGCTTCACAACTTCTAATTACTTTGAGTTACAGCTCCCAGCGAAACGCCTGCAAATAGACAGCAAGATAATGTTCCTATCAACAATCAGAGAGGTGTTGGTGGACATGAGGAGAACAAAATCAGTTGATCCAGACACTGCTGGTGGAGACAGAGTGTTGAGGAGGGAAGTTCAGGGCAGGCAGATGAGTTTGGGCTTGTCGTGTGTTTCTAAGAAGACAAGCCACTCCTTAAAATAACTGTAGAGATTACCTGCTAGCTGGTCGACGCCCCATCCCCTTTATTTGAATTGCTACACGTTATCACAAACTGTAGCCCAAAAAACTGACTTAGGACTAATTAAAAACCCTCTTTCCCACAGTTCCTGAGGCTTCTTTACTGTGCCTGCCATCGCTCTACTTCACTGGCTCCACTACAGGTGTGTCCGCCCCGAGGTATCACAGATTTTATCATAATTTGTCACACTCTTGTATGTGAACTATCTGTGGTTGTATCCAATGCGGAGGCTGCGCTGGGTGTGAACGGAGGAAGAGGCATATCTGGAATGTGCTGGTTCTCTCCATGGTAAAGGAGCGGTTCGAGGGCTGGGTCCACACACACACACATATGGCTCACACCCTGATACACATGTGATCGCGCCTGACGCATCTTTACCAATATTTGCCACCTTTCATCTGCTCCAGAGGGCTACGATGAAGCGAAAGGTTCGTAGAACGCCTGCCTGCAGTGCTAAGAGCTCAAACGCAGACGTGCTCTTGACGACCAAACTTTAATGAACAACTTCTGGGTGGAAAAAATAACATGTGACGTTCCATGCTCAGCAGTTGGATGCTCTCATTTAAAACACACTGGTGGAACACTTTGATCAGAATTTCCCTTTAAAATAAGTCGTGTCAACCGTTGCTGCTGGGCATTTGTAGATCTGGCCTGGATGTGGCATATTTTCCATTGCGCACAGTGGAATACATATGCCTGAGGTCGGGTTTGAGAATGTCAAAAATCTAGAACGCAAGCAAGAAAGTAGTTGATGTGTCTTTTTTTTTTTTTTTTTTTTAAAGACACATCAAACTAATCACTTCAGTAGAACATCTGCTGCAGGGACTGAGCACATCTGGAAGGCAGCCTCACCTGGCCAGCAACGAAGGACTGTAATTCAATAGCAAAGCCGCTGGTGAAGGTGAACAGGTATATGGGAGGAACTCTGCTCCTCATTATTTGCTTTTCTTAAATACAAACAGAAAATACTAAAGCCACTGTGAAGCAAATCCTATTCAGACACCACAGTTGATCATCCTGTAGCAGTTACAGAGAGGAAAGAAACACAGGGATTCAAAAAAAAAAGCACAAGAAGACTCTCTGACTTACTGTTTGATGGCTGTGGGTCTCTTCAAGTCGAATTCCTCCTGCTCTCAAGGATACTACTCTCAGACTCAGAGTCTAAATGCACAAACACTAGGATCTATCTGTCCGCCTACTTTTACCCAGCCCTCTTTTTAAGTCCACACCCCAGGCAAGCCTCCTGCTCGCTTGATCACATAATCTCTGCCTCCTTTAAGCCCTCCCACTCCACTCTCTGCTCCTTGTCCCACCCTCTCTCTCTGCGTCTGGCTGCTTAGCACACATGCAAAAGTTCAAACCGGCCACTATTTCAACAACTTTTGTGGGCAGGCGATAGATTTTCCTTTTGTGTTTGGGTGTCTAATGCCTTTGTCGCCCAGCTGATGGTGGTGATTTTCTGCGGGAGGGCAGCCATGACTCACTGATGTTTGAAGGGGGAACTCCCACAACACTGGGCATTATTGACAATGATTCCACGCACGCTACCATGGCGACAGACTGCAGCCCCGGCCTGATCACAGTCACACCGTTGCTGTTGAACGTATAAACAAACAGTCAAAGTCGGGCCTATAAACACACGCAGGCACAACCGACGGTGTGGTGTTTCTTCCTGATTGCCGCCCTTCGTCTTTTCCCGCTTTTGTTACAGAGGAAGGAGTTTCAGGATGAAGGAATGTTGTTGGTTGCGAGGGCGAGAGACAGAGAGGTGGGGGCAAATGGTTGCAAGTCGTAGCTTGAGTGAGAGAGGGAGGGTATGGGAACGGAGGGAGGAAGATGGAGGGAGACATGAAACCAGTGAGAGAGGAATTTGAAAGGATGGGGGGGTGGGGGTGGGGTGGGTTGTTGGAGACATTTCACACTGCTGCAAGTTCATTAATCTTTCTCATCATTTACATGCTCCTAATGAGTCCAATGAGTCAAAGTCATCTGCTTATTGAGCAGATCACATGCGCTAGTTTAGTTTGAGGGGAAACTCTTTTAACAGCTGTGAACCTATATCGACTGGTATCACATCACATTATAGCAGAATAACTCACAGATAATAACTCGTAGAGCTCGCTGATTTTGTTGCTCCAGATTGTGGTTGAATTCCTGTGGCAAATTGCTGACATTATTGGGGCAGAGTGAAAATATCAGAGTCTCGTTGCTAACCATATCTAACAATTCAATAAGTTCCCCTCACAGCACGAGACACACAAAGAGAGGATGGTTGTTTTCTTTCTTTTAGAGAGAACTGGGAGTCTTAAATCAGGCTCAGATCTGAAAATCAACAAACAAACAAACAAATTCACAGAAGCAGAAGCACGCAAGCTGCAGCTTTTAACTGGAGTTTATAGCTTTATGACGTGGTTTGATTTGAAAGCTGTTGGAAAGGTCTTGGGCGGGGACAACTGTCGAGCAGTGACCATAAATAAAAGGAAAACAAGCTTTTCATCAGCATTCAGCGACTTGAAACACCAGTAAAGGCAACATTTTCGGAAGAAAATGTACATATACATCACTGCTGAAAAGTCTCACTGCAGCTGAAGCATTTGAAATAGCTGAAATACTGACACAGGTGAAGTGAGGAAACCCTGAACGAAGGCGAAATGGTGGTTAAATGGAAGAGCGGAAAGAAGTTGAAACGCCAATATAAGTGTAAGTGCTGAGTGAAGTACACGAAGGGTCAGCATTAAAAGTCGAGATGTCAGTTAAAGAATAAGAAATGAAAGAAGTGAAAGTTTCATTTGACATGTCAGTGCTGTGTTGTTTGAAGAGTGAAAGATGAATGCAGTTGAAATGTCAGTTGACGCGTGAGGGACTGAAGCTCTGAAGAGAGTTCAAGTGTTTGCAAAGTGAAATGTCAACTGGTATATGAGGCCCTGAGTATACAATCCACAATTATGTGTGATCTTCATTACAGTGATATTGTATATATGCATGCCTCTCATGCCATTGTAGTGCTTTATCACAGGTGATGAATTTCTCACTACTGCTGCATCTTATATGAAAAGATGGGATGGTCCTCTTTATTTATCCGTACAGCTCGACTACCAGAACCGCCTCAGTACATCTGCTCTCTGGTCCCATGCAAATACAGTGGCTCTGACATCTGTTCATACTTGTACACTTGAAATATGTATTCTTGTACACAGATCTCTCTTAAATAAAGGATTAAATCGTATATAAATATGACAGTGCATGAGTATCCTAATGCAAGTCAGACAGGAAAGTTAGATCCACGCAAGTGGGTAGAGACAGACTGCTGTGGGTGCGGACTGGGAGACTGAGGTCACTTGTTTGCTTCTGGTGAGTATAAAAATGTGGCGATACACCAACAGAAGTCTGAGTCAAAGGCACAGCAGAGTACCTGGTCAGTAACATGTCAGGCTGCTTCAGCCTCAGGTGTGAGCCAGCAGGATAATAACAGGCTTCAGACATGATTTACCTGCCAATACAGCGGCCTTGAAAGGCAGCAGAGCCTGCTTGAGTTTATGGCGAGGCTACTCAAGAGGCTACATTCTGGTGGAGTCGAGAGGTTGTTTACACACACACACACACACACACACACACACACACACATTGCGTTTCCATCATTTTTGGGGACATTACGTAGACTTACATTCATTTCCTTGAGACTTACCCTAACCATAACCATAACCATTACTTGCCTAAGCCTAGCCCCTAACCCTAACTTTAACCTAAACCTAATCTTAACCCAAGTTTTCACCCTAGAATTTAATGATTTACATTATGGGGACTTTCTGCATTCTGTCCCCATAAGGAAGGCGAGGCCCTACAATGTGACTATGTAAACAGATTTATGTCCCCACAACATGAGTCATACATGGCCACACACACACACACACACACACACACACACACACACACACACACACACACACACACACACAAGTTAGTACATCTATCCATGTTAGGGCATTGACTTCCATTCATTGTAAACAGCCTGACTAAAACCCTAACATTAACCATAATCATAACCAATTTACACCTTAACCAGGACCTCAGAAATTATGTTTTTGCCTCATTAAGGCTCATAAGGACTACTGGTCCCATCAAGGTGAGTATTTATACCGGAGAGGGTCCCCAATAGGTAACAAAAATGTGCGCACACACATACACACATATACAAATATTCTATTGCCTGACATCTCTCTTAGGAGAAGAAGCCAAGGCTCTTCTCCCTTGTTGAAAGCTCAGAAGAATAGTGTGTTTTAATGTGGTTGTCATGGAAAATAACCTTTTTCATATGTAGACAGAGGGACTCAGAAAGCTGGAATGCTAAACATAGCCAGTGCTGAACTAAGTGATGCCTCTGCCATGGCAACACTTCAGGTTTCTGCGCCTCATGCACATCACTGATTTCCATGACAACACTATCAAACTCCATAGAAGCCACAGTGAACATACCACCCATCTGACATGAATGAGGGTCCATCCATTCATGTTCAACAGTCTGAATTTCAGACACCACACCTTGATTGGTCTGCTTAACATCTGAAGTGTCCCACCAAAATCCCTATGGCAAAGAATGTCAGTCCTTTGAAATTCTGCAATTCAGGTTTGGAATTTAGGGGTTTAATCTCATCAAAATCTTGCAAGGGCATTGCTTGTATCAGGACCTTCACAATTTTACTTTATATTTTAAAAAACAAAAACAACATAGTGATAAATTGACTAAAATGCTTGTGAGACACACTCTAAAGATGACAGAGCGCAGAAAAACACAAGAGAGAAACAGACCGAGAAAAATAGAGAGGCGAGAACGGAGAATGTGGTCGGACCTGATTCTGTTCTGGGCGTGGCGACACCACCTTGCAGGTGAGGTAAGACAAGATTTGTACAGCACCATCCAGTGTGATACGGCACTCCCTCCAGCCTGTTTCCACGCACCATAACTACTGTGTGAATGTCTGTGAAGCAATTTGCCGCTGGAGTTATGCAAGAATCAGGCCATTTTTCAGTTCTTGGTATATTTTCGGAGAGGAAATGCCATGAGTCATGCATCAGTCATCTATCGTTTTTCAGAGTAAAACGTAGTCGGTGTTTGCCCATGCAACTGTCTACTGGTGTATGCATTGGGGGGGCGGAGCAGGAGCTTAGCCACAACACGTTTTTAACATCCAAACACAAGTCGACAAATCACATGCCTGTGTAACTACTGAAGAGGACCAATGAGGTGACTTGCTGAACAATCAGCCCTTTGTCCTGCTACCATTGCTGATGAGTACTGGAAAAACCAGAGCCATAAAAGATGACTTGGAACAGTTGTGATATTGTTTAAACTGTTAGTTGTTGTGTGCACAAATATTAACATTCATTCTTTGAAATGCGCTCAGGGCTGGCTGGTTTCATGGTGGCTCTGTTGGTTCCAGCGCTCGGTTCACCTGCACACTGTGGGGTCATTAAAGAGCCGAATGCAGGCCTGAAGCCGCTGTTCAAAACCGACAGGAAACACAGACATGAGCTTTGCTACACTTTGACATTTCACACTCTGGAAAATGAGTTATGTGGCCTATCAAGTCTCTTCACATTTCCTGTCTTAAAGCTGTGCTACTAGGTCTCACAACCCCCATTTCAAAAAAAGTTGGGACTGTGTAAAACATAAATAAAACAGAATGTGATAAATTTCTAATCCTGTTTGACATATACTCAACTGAAAACAGTACAAAGACAATATATTTAATATCTGACCTCATCAACTCATTGTTTTTTTTTTAATATCTGCTTATTCTGAATTTGATGCAGCAACATGTTTCAAACAAATTGGGACAGGAGCAACTAAAGACTGGGAAAGATGTGGAACGCTCCAAAAACACCTGTTTGGATCATTCCACAGGTAAACAGGTTGATTGGTAAAAGGTGATAGTATCATGATTGGGTATGAAAGGAGCATCCTGGAAAGGCTCAGTCGCTCACAAGTGAGGATGGAGCGAGGGTCGGTAAACAGTTTGTTTGCAAATTATTCTGTTTGTATTTATGTTTTACACAGCATCCCAACTTTTTCTGGATCGGGGTTGCACATTCTTACTTAGTGGTTGTATGTAAAGTTAGCAATGCTGGACATTCATCTCTTTGACACATGTTAAATTGGCCTGAAAAAGAACATCAGCTTGAAGCCAAAAATACGATTTAGATGTAAATAGACAAAATAGGCCTATTGCGGGACAAATTGCTATTTTTGCTTGAGTAATGTCAAAATCCCTTAATGAAGGGGTTTGCGAGGAGTCTCAGTGAGTGAGTATTTCAACATGACTGTGTGAAACAAAGCCAGCAGAGCGGTGCCTACATGCCAGGGGAGTGAGCCTGACCACAGCCAAGTCACTGCTGCTTTACACAATGGTAATGCTCCCTGTCTGTGGTTGACTGTCTCACTCTGCTCATTCCTTCTCTGTCTTACACAATGTCACACCCTGCCCTGAGACGCCTAAACTCCCAGTATAAAAACAGCCAGAGTGTGTGTTTAGAGGATTTACATGGGTAATTTCAAAGACTTTGAACGTGTGTGCTCTCTTGAATGAGGCAGAGCAAACACTCGGGCCACTGTCAGTGCCTTTTTGTGTTGAAACTCTCACTTCACCCCAGGCTGTTGACTAATTGGAGAAGGTGACCATCACCCTCGTCCCCGCTACCAGCGCCACCGGGCTGGTTTTGATGACAAGCCACTGCACAGGCATGTCAGTGAAGGAGTGAGACACACACATTCTTACGCACGGACTCACGCTCACACTCACACCTACATACATGCACAATCGCATACACATCCTCATCTCAATGCAAAAGTAGTGACACATGCCCGCAGTTTCTCGAGAAAAACCAACACGTGCATACTCATCATCCTCGAAGGGAGTGACGCGCTGCCACGGGCATGGGAGAAAGAAAACTCAACACGTGTTCACAGCTTCCTTCCCACTGTTCTTCTCTGTTACTCAGGAGTGAGATGATCATCAGTTTAATTTTCCAGTCATGATCACCTCCCCGGTGTGTGTCCATTTTGAGGTCTAACTAACTAATCATTTGAAGGCAACCTTAGTAAGAAAGCAAAGATATATTTCTTGGCATGCATATTTAAGAAGTGTTTTGTTGGAGGGTGTACAGGCAGCATGACAAAGCTACTAACTGGGTGGGGCCCCCCAAAAAAATGGTTCAATTTAGGATTATACAGATCTAATTGTTTTTTTGTAAGTATTGGTAAGAATGTAAATACCAACTACTTCAGATGGTGTTCCACAGGGTTCAATACTCGGCACACATAATTTTCATTTTTCATGCCTCCATTCAGTTAAACAACCACACAGTATGAATTTTATCAGCAACGTGAAGGACACACAACACACAACTGTATGCACAATTTGCATCCAGTGATCTCAACAGTTTAACTTAATTTTTGTTTAGTCTAGTCCGTATCCTTGCTCTGATTCAATCGTACCGAAAATGTATTTTTACTTAGTTTCAACTTTATTTTATTCCTACTGTTCTACTCTGCCTCACTTAAATATTATGTTTGGCACCTTTTATTTGTTTAAATTTTAATTTTTTGTATGAAAGGTGGTGCTATACAGATAAGGTTTATTATTATTATAATTATTAGTATTAAGATAATAAGATGTTTTTTATACACTTCTGTAGTAAGAACATTTTTACATGTACTGTACATTTGGGCAACATGTTGAGGCAAGTGTCTGAATTGTGCCAAACATTTCTGTTTGCCCATTTCTGTTTGCCCTGAGAGTAAAATACTGGAATCAGATGAGAAAAGAAACAGCCATGTAGGAGGTAGACACATACAGAGGTAAACTCTGAGTAAGGGGCAATCAAAATCAAATTAAGACATCAAAGAATATGTTGAGATTTTCTCTTTAAGCATTTGCATGTGCCCTTTTGGCCGCCTGCCTGTGGTCTGAACAAAGCTCAGGCAGGAGCAGCTTCAGGAGTCTATTATGAACCAGACGTGGTGGATGATGTCGTACAGTTGATGTGAGCCACTGTACTTTTTGAAAGCTGCAGCACAGCCTCCAGTGGGAGGCGAATATTGAGTGTGTCGGTTGTGGTGCCCCAGCCACCGTTTACATTCAATAAAAAAAGAATTCCTCATATTTAGTCGAGCCGACCTGTTTCCATGGTTACTGGCCAGGGGTTTTCATTCTTGATTCACTTCCTCACCCTGAGCGCTCTTTTTGGAGACCTCACTCTGTTTTGTTTTGTTTTTCCCCCTCCCTTGCTGACATTACTACATTTAACTCCAGTTGCTCCTCACGTGATTTCTTCTCCTCTTTGGGAACATTTGTGCTCCTCCTGTTTCCTGCTCAGTGCCACCCCTGCGTTTATGCCGCCCCCACAAAGCCTTGCTCTCTCAATGAAATCCAGACATGCACACTGTACTCTCCCTCTGAGTCTAAAGAAAACAACTCCTGGCTGTAGCTAGGCAACTCCAAATATGAGTCATCCCACTGCCGCGCCCATCATCAACTGACCCCCCCACCCCCCCCAAACTCCTCGACGTACACACATACACACACTGCTTCAGAGCCACTTTATAAAGTGGAATTGTTTGCAGCATTCAAACTTTGTGGCTGTGTTGGTTCAAACTGTGCGGCTTTGCGGTTCACCTAGTTCCTCGCCACACTCTTTTAACCTGCTGTCGAGGCAGACATGCAAAGACAGCCCTTATAATGGAGACGCTGTGAGAAAACTACCAATCTGGTTGGCTTAAGTTGATAACATCATGACCACAATGTGACGACTGATCACAGCTTGGCAGAGTCACTTATTGTCAGATGGTGACTTGGCAGCAAACTGGCAGTGATCATCACGCTTGGATGTTTGGCTAAGTACAGTAGTTCACAGGCACCATCACGAACCAACCATCATTTTTTAAAATAAATAGATGGAGCATTTCTAGTTTATTAAACTTTTATGAGATACATTTATATTCAGGCCAGGTGGCAGTGGGGAAGAACACTGGCAATAGAAATTTAATGTGAAAAAACTAAACAATGAAATGGAAATGGATGTAAATGACATACAGGAGTTATGTGGTAAATCAATCTGCAAACGCAAATTAGTGTGACTTATTTCTATCAATCAGATGAGAGTTTCAGTTTGAGAAAAACAGAGGGAAGGATTTAGTCAGAAAGAGGGCAAAGGTCAAATGATGTCAGGGTGGCATGAGATCAGCCAGAAGGGCACAGCAATTATGTGTTTGAGTAAATGCATGTCTAAATGTATTTTTTAAGATGATTTCACTTATTCGCTACGTTCAATAGTATTAAACAGAAGAAAAGCAAGTTATTTTCAAGATATGCAGATATTGTATGGTGTGTGTGTGTCCTGTGAAAAATTCCTCTCTGTTGTCTCAAAGCTTAGGAATTATACTTTAAAATGATCTTAGAAATGACGCTTAGACAGACAGATAGACAGAGAGATAATTTTACATAAATGTATCAGCGTTCATAAAATAATCCTCTACAGCTGCTGACTTTGTGCAATGCAGTGCCGCTGCCCTCTAGTGACAGAAGAGTAGATCGTCTTATATTATAAACGTGACTTTTCACTGAAGAGTAGTCGTGTGTCATAATCCTACTTAAGCAAAATTATAGATGTATTATAAGATAAATGAACTTCAAGTCTCAAGAGTAAAATAACTCACTATGCAGAAAAATGGCTCTTGTGGCTGATTTGTTCTCCATGCCATTATTAGATTTTAATAGTGATGTATGGAAGCAGTTGTAACATTTTACTGGTGTGCTATAGCTGGGTTAGATGAAGCTAGCTGAGCCCCCTCCAGGAGGTCATAAATGAAATCTGAGGAACTGTGAGATGAGACGTTTTGTTCCACACATTTATATTCATTGTTTTTGGACTTAACTCTAAGCTTTGCGTGAAACATTGTTTAATTTTAGCCACTATTTAAATAAACTCCCATAAGAAATTCAGAGGGAGGGTGCATCTGCTGTCAACTTATAGACATCTGATATGTGACAAGGGGCCCCAACCACCCACTGCTTCTTTATGAAGGGTCACAGGGGTTTGGAAATGTTAGCAGAGCGTTATGTTTTGTAATACTCACGTTTCTTTTTTTATGTTAAATCGATACAGGTACTACAGGTGTGGGCTATTTCCCTTCTCTTTAACTACATCTGTCAAACAGAAGTATGCAGGAAAATGTACATTCTCTAGTAAAGCAGTTACTGAAAATTTTAGTCAAGTGCAGTACTTAAGTAAATGCAGCCTACTTTAATCACATTCTACTGATAACATTAAAATAATTTGAAAGATGTGGGAATAATAATCTGGTAACCAGTGAGCATGCGTCACCTGACTAATTAAGGCCAATTAGTGAACAGGTGTGGGAGTCTACAAAAACACTGCGGCTGTTCACTCTGTCCCAGTGTTTTGGTGTGCACAGAGAAACTCTTACTTGCAATGCATTTGAAACTTAAAGGATACGGCCTCAGTGTCCTTCACATTTACACCATCACAACAATAGCTTTACTTTCAGTGGGCTGGTGCGAGCCCACTGTTTATCCCTCACAGACAAGCTCTCATTTGGCTCCTCGTAACGACAGGAGGGGTCTCAGTCACCCCCCTGACCGAGGTGACGGACTACACCTCCACTCAAGGCCGGGAGAAGAGTCGAGAAATCTTCCACACTTTCAGTATATGGAAAACAGGGACGGGACACGGACTCAGACCTCTGAGAGGAGGACTGAGCGGCCTCTCAGACCCAGAATGGTGTCTGCTTCTACTGACAAAAGCTTCAAAAACCGTGGCAAACCTAAGCAAACCGAGCAAGAGAGGATGGATACTTCACTTTACCCTCCAAAGGAAGACTGTAGCAAGGGGGACACAAGGCCTGTCATCCGTGGCAAGTTGTTCATAACTGGTCATCTTGAAACAAACGCTCCTAGTATGGGCTATCAGTCAGACTCTGCTGTTTCAGGTAAGCTACCTGGGATCCTCCCACAAACCCTGCTGCTTCTTTATGATTTTTGGCAGGTAGCAACAAAGATGCTCTATGACAGGATTGTCCATTACAGGCTGCCACAGTGGTTTGTAATGGTGTACATTTTCTGTCTCTTAAGTGGACTATTGCTTGTCAATATCAAAACAATACAACTTTAGATACAGCATAAATTTAATGTTAGCGCATCATCCCGCTGTTCGCTCGTTTTTACCCAATATGCTCAGATATCGCGAGACTATGTTGCTGAGCCAGACAGGTCACGAACAAAGTTAACCTTCTCCTGATTTGTCGGTCTGAAAAATACCATTTCATTGTTTGAATGTTTAGATGATATGTGGCTTGTGAAAATGGGTCCAGTGTTTACTGTGGTGGCTATGGGGCGAAAAAATCGGCCATAATCTGCGCTCGCGTTCACTTCTCCCGTTGGAATCAATAATCTCTGGACCTGCCGTTAATGTCTCCTAAAGGGGCGGGGCAGTGGCGACACCCACGTGACACAGATACAGGAAATGACCCATCAGAGGGGTGTGTCTGCTCCTGAAGGGTCTCCGGCAGCAAACAGCGAATAGTTACTAATAGTTCACCTACTTGGCCACCGTTGTGGAAGGTGGGGAGGTACTCTGCATTTAAGCTACTTACACTTAATGACCAAGAATACGGAACTATTCTTAGATATGAAACAAACATATTATTCCTCTCCCGAATTATTTGCAAAAGTCTAACGTAAATCACACTTTGATTTGCTTTCTCTGAGGCTTCTTGTCTGCAAAAGCTGCATCTTCCTGTAATGTTTTCCTATTTTAAATAATATGCCGATTATTTAAATCTTTTTATTTAAATTGGATATCAAAGTGTCCTCTTTCCTCCTTCCTGTGCTTCTCTGCTGCACCACGCCTTCTTCCACTTTTCCTTCAAGATGTGCTTCATTACGCTCTCTTTATTCTGCCTGAAGTTCACTGTTATTAGTGTCCAATATGTGCTGCCTGGTATCCATAGAAGAATCCCACTCAGTCCCAGCATTTGAATTCTGTATAATGTTCGTTGTCATTTAGTCAGAATATATCTGTTCTGCTGTATCTCAAACTGGTCTGTGATGAACTGGACTGTGAACAAACAGCTGCTCTCAGTGGTCTCGTCTCCATAATCCACTTTAATGCTAACAAGAGTTCTGACAGTGAGCATCTCTCTGCTGTAAACTGATAAACCATCACTGATTGAAACTCGGGATTTTGACTGAATTTTTTCAAAGCATCTCTGTAGATCTGAATATATTTGTACTGATGACTTCCTGTGTAGGTCTTCATTATTTGTAAAGACAAAAATAAAGTCTTTATCTTTATTCTTCTTTTGGCTTGATGTCTTGTTTATTTGAGACATCTGTAGTTCTGTTGCTTTGTTTCCCTTCTCTCCATGTCCCAGCAAGGCTTTAATGAGTCTTGTATAAATAGATGATCTTGACCATGACCCTGTAAATTAACTCAGTAGTTAGCTGAAAGCTTTACACTTCTTATTTCAAGCAGCATTCCTCCCATTTCAACTTGTAATACTGAAGTCGGTGTCTATTTTTTATTTGGGCTTTTAGGCCATTGTGCAATATGTTGAGATGCGAGACGCAGCGATCTACTTATGTTCCCCAAAAATACAGACACCAACACTCTCTGTTCTCTGTTGTGAACTGGGAGATGGTTTGTGTTTGTTTACCAGGCCAGGAGAGGATGAGGGGTCAGCGGCTCAGCGGCTCGGAGGAGAGCTGGCAGAGGCTGCAGCCTGTGGTGGAGTGTGGAGACTCCGCCATGACCCTCACCGTCAGGAGGAGACGAGCTGTGCAGCTGCTGCTGGAGCGGGGTGAGACTGCAGCTCCCCTGTTTACAAATACTCCATCTTTGTGTCTGGGGCAGTGACTTTGTTACACTTGGCTTGAATTTGAATTTGGAGATAGACTTCACAGTATAGTTGCAGTGTCTGTCCTTCAAACATCAATATCCACTTTATTCTGACATGCATCTGTTTTATAAAAAATTCTTATGTAGAAGTACATTAACTTGTCTTGTTAATTTCTTCATCACATTGATTTCATCGTAAGAGTGAAGCATTTGTTGTGTCTTTTTGTGTCCCAGTGAATGAGTCTTCCGTGCCCCTGTCCCAGCTGCCACCTCTGTGTGGCTACTCTTTTCAGGCCACATGGAGAGACCTCAGTCTGACGGCCCAGTATGATGCCTGCCATGTCGTGCAGGAGGTACGGGATCCACACACACGGATTAGTTTATCACTGCAGACTGCAACCAACCAGCTGGTGCTGGCGCAGAGTCTCTCCACATTTTGAGGGTCAAAGTTGTGGAGAACCTGTTTACCTGTTGAATCATCCAAACAGGTGTTTTTGGAGCGTTCCACAACTTTCCCAGTCTGTTGTTACTCCTGTCCCAACTTGTTTGAAACCTGTTGCAATCAATGAAGCTAATAAGGCGAAGCATTAGATATACTGACTTTGTAACGCTTTCAGTTGAGTGTATGTCAGAAAGGATTGGCTAATAATCACTTTCTGTTTTGTTTTATACAGCCTCCCAATGTTTTTTTGGATTGGGGTTTGTCTATTTAAACTGAAATAACTCAGTACACTCTTATGTCACCTTGACAAGATTGTTAGGAGCTTTCATGGATTGTTGACTCATGCTTTTAATTCTAACTTAACAAGCCTTGTTTCTGACATGTCCCGGTGAATGTGAAATGTTTGAGCCACCAGCAGAAAAAGTATGAAACAATGCTGTTACAACACGTGTGCAGGGTGGCAGCTATGTGTTGCCCCTGCTGTGGAGGGGGACTCCAGTCCAGATGTCCTGCCCAGCCACTCAGATCCAGGGTCAGGCCGAGGACCCAACCCCTGCACCCTCTCTCTGCTGCTCCCCGCATGGTATGACCGTCAAAGTGCAGGGACTGTCTGCCACAGAGGAGTTGAGGGTAAATGGTAAACACAAAAACTAAATTTCACTATTAGTTGTATTAGCACTTGGTTCACTAATGATTTTCTGCATGGTTATGGTTGTCCAGATTTTAAAATAAATGAGTTTTTTTTTTTTCCTTTTCGTGGCAGTCAGAGGAGAATGGACCCCTTTGGTGGCGTTGGCTGAGCAGTGTGGCTACACTCTGGACAGGCGAGATGCAGCGATTGTAATCGCTGCTCCGTTCATTACATGTGGCATCACAGTAAAGGTGAATTTCAGAAAATTTTTATATCACATTTTCGATAAGCAAAATGTGTGGTTTTGATAATGTCACCATAGCACATTTGTCCTACTATCTCAGTCTCAGTACTAATGACTCAGTTACTTGACAGTGACAGCCAAATATATGTGGCTGGTGTCAAATGATATACTGTATAAACAATCTGTATTTATGACGAATAGAAACTCATGGATGTGTGAATGAGAATAGTATTAACATTATGAATTGAATAAAACCATCAATAACAAACTGTAAAATAAGCTTGAGTATGGAAATAATAATAGAAAATCTACTAAAATTTTTACAATATCTTTTGAGTTATAAATGTTTATAGATTTTTTTTTTTTTAACCACTGAATGCACTGTAAAGTCAAATAATTGCCATCTGGTCATTCAAGTCATCATAGATGTGACAAGGAAGTTTAACCTGGGTTCGGAGTAAGAGTCAACACACGGAGTCAAAGACAGAAAGGAAATCTCTGCTCTTATTTTTCAGGATGGAAAATACACACTCTCTCTTCAAATAGGAGAGCAGACATTCATACTGGCCTGTCCTGTCTCTCCCCATAAAGAACTCCCGCTAACCCATCAGCCTCTGGTCAACAGCCTCCATCATCTAACCAGGCCAACAGAGCATGTGCCCGCATCCTTGGAGCCTTTCCCATGGGCTCCACCTTTCTACCTGGCCCCGCCATACTATCCCCATCCCACGTATCACCACGAGTATCGTGGTGGAAATGATGCATACGACCATCCCGCTTCATCTTCAACTCCTGACCCTACATTTGGTCCACAGCCTCTCCCTCCTGTTGATCCCCAACCAGACTATCAGGACTACTACTCCCACCAGATTCCTGTATGGGAGTCTAATAAGCATTTCACTGTCCAGAGTTCTCTGTCACCCCCAGATGATCTGGAGGATTCAAGTCTGGTGTATCCAGATCTGCAACAAAAGCAAGAAATCTTGGGTCTCTCTGGAAATTATGGTGCCACACATTCTCCCTCCACAGATACAGGCTTTCCCATCCAAACTGAAGCACCTCCTCTCCAGGTCCCCAGCCATGCTTTCAATGAATACTATCACTACTACCATCATCCAAAAATCCCTCTTCCTGATCCACCTCAAGACCCTGATCCAGGTTTTTCTTTAACTAATCCTCGTAACCCAGAATTTCCAGTGTTGCCCCCCAGTCTCCAACAATCTGAGGCTCTAAGCAAAGATCACTCAGAACAGACTTTTCAGCCTGTGCCTGAGGCTGCCGCTCATCCTCACACCCCTCCAACAAGTGCACCTTATACACCTTATCCTGCACAGCCGCATCCATACCACTACTTCTCTTACTTTCCACATGCTGCTAGAGGTGAGGCCAAGCGATCAGCTCCTCTCAATCCCGACTCGGCAGCGAAAACAAAATTGTCTCATAATCAAAACGTCTTTGTTCATGCACTTCCTCATTCATCACAGGTTCATCACGAACTCGACTTACATCCATACGTAGATCAGTCAAACCCGGATAAAATGAATCACAAATCAAAAAATAGATGGATCGAACATCTGCTTTTGTCTGACAGTGATGGTGTAAAAGCAGAGCTGGAGCCTCCGGGACCAGATGCTGCTCCTGAACAACCATTTTTCCCCACGCCATCACCCAACCAACGTCTTCCTCCTTACCCATACTACTACCACCCTTATCACTACTATCAGATGTATTATGGACCTGAGAGTTTACTCAACACTGACAATCCTGTGTCTCCAACTTCATCCCAAGAAACTTTAAACCCTCTTCTTCAAGCATTCTCATCCCCACCACAGCATCCATCCTCTGGCAAACCTCAAACTCCACCCACAAAATCAATGGACAGTATTCACCATGGCCCCCTACATCCTTACTACTATTATTACCACCTGTACCACCAGCCTAAAGTGTCCGTAGACGATGAGGACGTACATCCTGCAGGCCGCATGAACTCAAAAGCAGAATCTCAGCTTCCATCAGACGCTGACTACAGCCAGATGGGTTGGCTGGACCACGCTGCTGAGGCCGGATATCCCAGCATGCTTCAGTCAAGTCCCTTTCATAGCGTCTATTCCCATGATATCGCTCAGCAACATCCATATGATCCTTTTGGACATGATGGGGAACAAGCAGGGGGGAGGCTGGATAATGACATGAAAGGTAATTAGTGATATAGCAACTCCAGCAGCTAGAAAGCCATATGTTTTTAGTTACCTGTGTAAGCGTCATATTGAGCTAATGGGTTACATATGTATTCTCCAGAAGTAACTTTGTGTCTTGACTTCGGATCACCACAAGGGGGCAGAACATTACTCAGTGCTGACAGGCCTCTTCTTGTTTTTTGGTTTTGTAACCTCACCAAACCAAATTCCTTTGACTGCTCTGACACTTCAATGATGTGTTGATTCTTGATAAAGATCTAGCATCTGGTTCTGGCCGTGACTAGACACCTATATGGAATATATTGTCATCTCTCATGCTGCTCATGCTGTTCAAGTATAACCAGCTCTCCTCACTTTGTTTACTCCCTGCGCTCAGATCACCTCAATGCCAGCCCGTACTCTCCCTGGGCCTGTGGCCTTGGCCTCGTGTCAGATTTCCACTGCAGCGTCTCTTCGGGCTGCTGTTTGTACCCTGCGAAGGGTGAGTCTCTGCCAGAACAGATCTTGTCAACACATGTCTGACAAAAATGAATTGACAAGAGAAAAATAGATGATTTATGTGTGGGGCTGACACCCAAGACACAAAATTAAGGTGTGTGTGTGTGTACTGTACAGCAGCATTTAATCTTTGCAGTGCCTGACTCTGTGCTGGAGCCCACAGTGGCCCCCCTGGCTCATCCCTCTGAGGCCAGTGATGTGTCCTGCACACTGCAGAGGCTGACCTCCGACCCTGACATCTACATTGTCCCCCTGGAAGGCTGTGGAGTAAACAAACACGTAAGGCACACTGCTACTGTATGCACACCACGCAATGTCGAGCTCCAAAACAAGGCAGTCGTGTGATGATGCTCTGTCAAAGTTGCTCTGACCTAACTTCTGTTCACTGGAGAGGCGTGCATCAGATTGTTGCTTTTGTGACATTGTGTAAACCATTTTTCCAACATCACATCCCTGTTAGGTGTTTGGTCAGACAGTGCTTCACCTGTTGGAAGTCCAAGGTATCCATTCTCTTCAACAAGACCACAGCTCTGTGCCTGAGAACTCTGTCAGGTATGTGCAAAGGAGGAGGAGTTTAACATATTTCAGTGGGACGTTTGCATCGCGACCAATCCTGTGGCGCTGAAGTGTTCTGTATGAGTTAGATTAAAAAAACAAAACACATTCATCAGTTATGGGTAATGTGTGTCTCTTACAGGCTGGCATTTTGTCTACTGTTGGCTGTGTGGTGCACATTAGTTCTACTTTTAGGTGTTTTTTTTTTCCATTGTCTTTGATCAAATTTGTTCTACTTTTATTCTCTCACCCCCAGCACACTAGAATCAGTTGCTTGGCTGAGGACGTCCACAAACCAACAGAGAGTAGTCTGCCGGTGCAATCAGTGAAATGAAAACATGATATTTTTCTCCACTTGTTTTTGATATTGCAGGAATTAATGATATGGCTTTGATCCCAAAACATGCTTATTTTACATTCATTTCCTATAATTGTTGTCACAAACCCTTACACTAAGAAGACAAAAAACACTTCCCATCCCTGGAAAGTGCATCCTCTCTACTGTTACGGTCAAATATTACAATGTCAACTAGCTACAGAAGCAACAAAATCTCCAGCAATTTGAATACGGAGCCGCAGATCCGTTTGCTGGGAGGTGAAAGGCAGACACGAGCATCGCCTGACTTTTAAAGTTATTGCACTGTCACCGGGCAGGAAATACTGCTGCAGTCATTCGAAGCAGGGGCTCACAAAACAACAGATGCACGCAGACACATCTCCACGTTCTGTCCCAGTGAAAGAGAAAAGACGCAGCACGGATGGATGAACGATGAACATTGTGTCAAAATAAACGAGATGTGACACGCAGTTGTATGACATGAAATCATTGAAGTATGGAAGGATGTTGACACGCTCTGCAGCCACCATGTTAGATTTGTTTCCATGGTTTACTGTCTTCCAGCATTTACGCCAGCTGCCTGTGTTGATCCATAGGTTGATGGTGGAATGTAGTTCTCCAGGTGATGTGAGGCTCCATGTGGTAGATCAACTGCCTCCACCTCCTGTTCAGCCTACACCAGCCATGGCCACGGTGCAGCTGAGAATTGCCACAGGTGATTGTCTTTATCTTCCTCTTTAAGGCCCGCCTTTTGACGTGTTCACCTGGTGCTCAATATCAGCGAGCTGATGTACGAGCCACAAGAGCCTGTTAAAATATTCCTTTCCTCGTAGACGAGTCCTTCGCCAGCTTCCACCCCGAGGCTCACCTGCCTCTCGGCGTCATGCGAGGCAGACCAGTTTATGCGGAAGTGAGCCTGCTGGACCCCCCAGAGCCTGGCCTGGTGCTGCTGGTTCACTCCTGCCTGGCTTACACCCAAGCTCCATACAGCGGCTGGATGCTTGTCTACGATGGGTGTGTTGCACAGAGATAAAAGAAAACCAGCGGAGTCAACATGATTAAATATGGGTTGTTTGTATTGTGATCAGTGTTGGCAGCTTCAGTCATGAGCGTTACACACAGCAAGAGGACTAAGCAGATGATTATTTGAGTACAGCCTGCTTGATCTTTTCACAGGATTATGTCAAAGGCCAGCGTGCCTCTTGACTGTTCAAATCATTCTGTGTTGATTCTCCCTGAATGCTGCTTTATAGTCGCAAAGCTCAGGAGTTTAAGAACAGCTGATCTGTTCAGCGCCTGGTAAATATGTAGCATCTTGTGCCTTCAGAAGATATTAATACTGTGTGTTGTTGAGTTAATGTGTTGTTGCACCAGAATTCTTGCTTTCTGTCTGTAGGAGCTCATTTGTATCTATACAGTATGTTGTATTATGTGACTGTTTTTCGCATGAAGCTGCAGGAGTCAGTCAGTTGGGATATTATCTGTTCTCCTTCATATAGTTTGTATTTTCCTACAATTCATGTGAAATCTGAGCAGCCATTGCCAAATTATGGAAAAGATTGTTGCCCCTCCTGTAGTTGACCAGACGACACCTTTTTCAATGTGGTCATGGACTGATCTGGATGTCGGATCAGGGGCGTGAACAACAATGAGCATCAGGCACGACCGTTAGAAAAGTATCCTATGAGCGTCAACGGTGTCCTGAGGATGAATCCTACCATTGGAGGAATCTTGTCAAAATGCAAGCAGTCTTCCAGCTGTGAATCCAAATAAGATTGTACTTTTTGCATATTAGTTGTTCTTTTTCTCTAGTTTCAATTGTCACTGCTGTGTGTTGTTCAGCTGTCCCAGCCGAGGTGGTTCTCAGCTACTTCCTTCCCCACACTCCGACCACATCCGGAGGATCATGATCTCCAGCTTCCTGTCGCTGCCAGCAGAAAGTCCCAAATACATGGCTAACAGTGGATACTCTCACCTGGAGGACCCAGAGGTACCACCATCTCATAAAAATCTACCCTGGTCTTTGGAATGACTTGTGGTTCTTTTGGGCTCAGGCTGCCTGAAACACTAAAAACCATAACGTTGACTGCATGCAGGCTGGGATTACTGCCATTTTGTAGTAAAACCTCTCATATTTTTTTTCCTCCCCTCAGATCTTCTTCTTGTGCCTGACAGAAGTGTGCTCTGCTGCAAATGGTGACTGCACTGTAGGCTGCATTGACAGTAAGTTCAACACAGTGGCAACATAAAGGAGAAACTGAGGAGGCTCCTTATGTATTTGTTAGAAATCCCTGTTTTCGACACAAATACCACACAGATGGACTCCTTTTTAATGAATGAATAGTGTTTGTTGTGGTGACATAATGTTCGTTCCCATTAACCAATGAAGTCATTATATTTCACTTTGCACTGCATAATTCCAAAGAGCTTTAAAAACAGTGCCTTCTAAAAGCCAGTAGCACCATAAATTCAACACAAACAAGGCAACAGAAGAATCATGCCGGTGACGGCTGGTAAAAATGAGACTCATCAGCTTTGGTCATTGCGACATTAACTTCTTTTTTCCTCATAGGTGCCGACATTGAGGTGTGAACAATGAAATAAAGACACTTTTACGCAACTGCACTCTTTGTTTCGTTTCATGGAAATAACAAGTACACCACTCATTCGGGAAGACGAGGGGAAAAACCCTCTGGAATATTTATTCAAAATGTGTGAACTTAAAAACAATATAATGCAATCAAATAGTGCTGAGCATGAAAAGCAATTCAAGGCATTCAGTTTTCTTTCTAAACAGGACACTTTATGTATTTCTATTTGGCCACAGACGGAAAACATGGGAATGCAAATGATTAGCATAATGTCGTTAACGGCAAGGTGTTTCCCTCGGATTCATACCAGCGTTGATAGGAAGGCTGCACTTCTGCTTCACAGCTCTAAAGCAATGCAACACTTGAAATGTTTATACAATCAGTTTAAGCCTGCAGAATCAGTCCTATGGCCGTCATCATCATCATTTTTGTTTTTTTTTTGCAAAAACTATAGCAAATGAAAATTTTGTCTGTTGTGTAATTGTAACATGACACCTGAATGTATAGAAATGAATAGGTAAAGTGAAACTAGCTGCCTAGTCATACACCCTGACATACTTAATGGCTGATGTGATTATAAAGCTAATGAAATAGTTTAACCCTTTTGCATTTATACCTAAATCTAACACAAACAGCGATAACTGTCCCGTGGTTTAGTGAGTATTTAACTCTTCCACATGCAGCAACAAACAAAAATCACAAAGCAGCAGCAGTGTTAAAGCGCTGCTGTCAGCGTAGTGCAACATAAAAGCTAACAGACAAGTAGAAGTTGAATTTAAAATACAGCCTCTCATTCTCTACCAAACAGTTTGTTAGTGAACGGATGTGCTGTCAGCCTCAGATGACTTATCGTGTAGTCCACAATGATGTAGGGGCCTGTCAGGCAGGAAAGCACACTCTGTCTAGCTGTGACAGTTCTTGTTGGATGAATAATGGCTCATTATAAGTAACGTCCATTTAACCAGGAGCTGCTGTGTGATTATTTTAAAAAGCACAGTAAAATACTGATGGTTGTAAACAGCTCTGAACAAAGCAGGTTTTTGTTTTCTCCCCACAATGGGTCAAATTATTAGTACAATGTAATGTTTTAGGATTATAAAAATGTCATTTTAACTCTAGCTCAGCTCTGAAACTAGTGTAATCAGTGGTTCACGTACAGAGAAAAAAACAATCTGTACACGTTTATTTGCTGGATGAGCCTGACTTCCAGCAATGGTCTTCGTTGATGAGGCAGAGGAGGGTATGGGTTGGAAACTGAATCCACTTCTTAGTACACAGTCGAGTAGTAGGCAGAGACCTCCTGCTGGACTCTCTTGATCTGCTTCAGCAGGACAATGGCGCAGACCAGGGCAATAATCTGTCATGCAGACACAGGAGGAGGAAGGGGCGTAAAGAGCAGGGATGGGACAGAGCTGTGCAGTGATCAGCCTGCTTCTCCCTCCTTATCACATCCAGGATTAAACCAGCCACAGAATGAGTTAGTGTGTGTGAGAGAGAGGTTGCATTTATAAGCTCCTAGTACCAATCTGCACACAGCCACACAGAGAGAAAGTTAAAGGAGAAATCCAGCCTTGGCAATGTATCCTTAAACTCTAGATTCATATGCCAAAAAGGAAAAATTGTAATGACTGTAATGACTTAGTGATCCCGTGGCTTTCGATCCAGCATCATCATTTGCCCAATTACTTTGGTTTATGATTCTGTACTTTGTGTAATACTAATTAGCAAGTGTTAGCATCCTTAAAGGCTAAACTAAGATGGCAAATCTGAAAAATAACATACTGACTAAATCAGGGGTCACCAACCTTTTTGAAACTAAGAGCTACTTCAAGGGCACTGAGTAATGCAAAGGGCTACCACTTTGATAATACACTTCTGAAATAACAAAGTTAGCCGTCGCCACAGTCGCACCGCAAATGAGACACACACAGTTTTCTTTCACGTTAGTAAAAAAGAACTCTTCCTCCCATTCACTGTGAAAATGATAAGTTTTCTTCCTTTTTTCTGCCATGTTTTTGTGGGTAGAAAACGTGTTCGTCTCCTCATCTTTGCAGCACTTACGAGCTCATCTCGCACTAGACTGACCTCTGACCCATACTACGTCAGAGTTCGTATATTAAACTTTTTTTATGATATACATTATTTTTACGTTTTTATGTATTCGTTTTTAAATTTACATCACTGTAAATGTAATTCAAAAAGAATAGCAACACAATTAAATAAAATTTTTGACATAGCTAATTCGTGATTAGTGCTTTTTTTAGAACTGGCTTACGGGCGACTGATGTGGATGCTGCGGGCGACCTGGTGCCTGCGGGCACCGGTTTGGTGATCCCTGGACTAAATACTAGAATGCTGGTGTTGTCAGTGTGGCATGCTGAGATTAGCATTTAGCTCAAAGCACAGCTGTGCTTCCTGCCTCACAGCTGTTAGCTTGGCTGTGGACTCTTAGTCTTGTTAATAATCAGATTTAGAAACTTTTTAGATTTTTTTTGGTCCTATTTTCAACCATTGTATATTATTTACAACAAACATATAACATAAATTCAAATACAGTTTTTAAAATAAAAATGATAAATAAGGACAATTGGTCATCAGTTTGAAATGATTGAATCTAGGGTTGCATATTACCTCCTCCAGGTGTTTTTAGAGGGTAATGCATTGCTTCAGCCTTTGTCCCTGCAGGCCACTGTACCTGCTTTGACCATGAGCCAATCAAAGCACTGCAAAGTCTGTATCTGGCTTCTGATTGGCTGTTTGATATGACGGTTGCATTACCCAAGTCAGTCGCATCTACAGTACATCTCTGCTCTACTTTGCATAGTGGTACACTTCATAATAATCTGTATTAAGTGAGTGGGCAAATACACACAGTATTTAATTCTAAATACAAAATAACAAGGAAAATGTGCAGTGACTTTTAAAATAAAAATTTAACATTTGCCTACCAGAAGAGCTCCAGTTCCAACAAAGATGCCCATCACCAGTGGTGCTTTACTGTCAAAGACATTTGCGATGACCCCAGGACAATTCTGTAGGAACACCAAGATAAGAGACACGGTTACACCCTCTGTACTGTAGCTAACCCAGAGTCTACAGCATATATAAGTTTAATTTCCAGTGGAAGGAACATAAAAAAAGTTTCATTAATTCTCCTTTTTAAACAAAAGTCACCTTAGACTGTGAAGACTGACACCAACTCAAAACCGTGCAACATATAGGCTACATAAATCAACTCTTTTACTTACAGGCATGACGATGTGCTCAAAGATCCCATCTGGTTTGGGACAGGTCATTTTTGCCAACTCTACCACCGGGACCCCTGTCACTCCACAGCAGTGAAGCTGTAGGGGAGGAGGATGAAGACAGATTAAGATCACGCAAGAAGCCTCCAAATGAAATGAATGAGCGGCAAACCATCACATTCGCTATTTCACAGCAATATATGGAGTCTTTATGTGTTAAATAATTAGTTACATCCATATGTAAATAAATGGTCAATCATTTGTTAAATCATTTGAGACATTTTTAAAACTCAGCTCTTTATTATGGAAAGTTATTTCATCATTCAAATTTTTAGCTGTTTTTAAGTGAGCCTTGTCCATTTTTATTTTATCATGAAGTTTATTTTTTCTAAATGCCTTTTTTAAAATGTTTTCATGTCACTCACATGAAATAAAACAGACTTTTGAAAAGGGGCATCTTTGAAAAGAACAAGTCTATGCTGAGATAAAAAGTGTTTCCAGCAAATTCACTTTTCATAAAAATGATTGATGAAATAAAAATTCACTCCGTATAATGAAATGTTAATATTTTTCCGCAACTGTTTCACAATTTGCTGGATCATTTACACAATTTATTCAGGATTTTTGTAGTTGTACAACCATTAAGTTCTAAGCACGTTAAGGCAATAGTTTTGAGTTAAATTGCGCTTTTATTTTGATCAAATGGAGTTTGTGCTTACCGTTTTGTGGATGAATGTGAGAGTGGCACCAATGACTGGGTCTCCATTTTTCAAATACAGAGCATAAATGCTGCCGTAGAACTCCACGATGCTCATCGCAACCTTCATGACAACGATTAAAAACACAACATCATGCTCATTAATATGAGGCATTTACTTATGGGTGTTTCAGGTATTTATTTATGTCTTCCTCCTCTCCTTTTCTGCTTCTCTCTCACCTCATCACTCCTGGAATAAGCAAGCACTCCAACAACAACTTCAGCCAAAGCCAGAATGGCCAGAAGAGTGGAGAACTGAAAAAAGAAGAAGAGGCAAGTAAATGAATTATAACGCCTGAAAAAGTTTAATAAACAGCTCAACACGCTCCGACCACTGCTGTGCATGTGCATAAAAACAAGAACATGCAAAAGTCTGCTTGTTTTTGTTTTCACCAGTAGGAGGAACGCTGAACATTCAACTTCACAGAAATGTAAAAATGACATACAAAATATTTTAAAGAGCAGCATTTTCACCTCTTATATGAAAGTTGGTTGCTATCTTAGAAAATGTTGAGTTAATATGCAATCTATTCATTTTACTGGCCACTGAGGCATATAACGTCTCTTGACTGCGTGCAATAACTAATGATTTAGAGATGTTCTAATATATTCAGGCTGTTCCACCTCATAAAACTTGTACAGGGAAGCAGGCGCTTCTATTAATGCAAGTCATAACAACAGTTGAGTCTCTGTGTTTTAGTCGCCTTGAGCCTGAAATCAGCTGCGATGCTCACATTTCAAAATGATGTGTTGCAATTTGTTTCTGTCTGTCTGATGCATGAATTACATTCTCTTCTGTGTCGCAAAGCCTGTTTTTTCCTGCAGCACAAAAGCCCTCTCAGCCTCCCGCCTTTGTGCGATGTAACAGTAGAGGAATGCCTCTGAACTTTCCCACAGGGACACTGAGACGACACCGAGATAAAACTGGGAAATGCCATGGAACAGGAAAATCTGAGGAGCAAGAATGAACGAACTTTTGGAGGTAATCACAGATCGTTTAAAGAATGTGTATGCGTTTGATTTTTCAACATATTCTGACCCCACTGTCGGTTTATAATACCCACTTTGTCTGGGATGTAACGTTGTACGCTGACCTGATGACGAATGGAAACAAGAAGTGCAGAATCCCAAAGAGCTCTGAGCAACAAAAGGATCTCTTTACATTCCTCCCTCGCACCCGTTGGTTTCTCAACATGAAACTGAGACAGTTTTGATACTTTGTGGTCAAAAAATTGGGGAAAACAACGTGTCTGCAGGCTTCAGCAAGTTCAATCATGATAATGAAGAACAAGAATGAGCAAGTCACTGAGATCGTTTTAAGCAGAACGTGAAGGGACGGAGCGCTACAGAGAAACACAACTTCCACATACTGAACCTTAGGGGGTGGCTTATTTACAGTGAAGTTGCACGAGCAAACGTGATCTCAGCACAGCAACAGGAAGTACAAGCTAACAGGCACTGTGGATGCTTTCTAACGGAAACATGGGTTTAGATATGCAGCAGATCTTATCTACTAGATAACAGTTGGCCTTGGATGAAAAATGGGCTTCTGCCTCTGACAGAAAGCAGTTCACCCATCTTCTTAAGAGCCCCGCCTCAGTTATTTAGCAGCTGTGTGTTGAACATCTTGCTAACTCAATGACCGCATGTCTGTTTTGTGTTGAACAAGTAGTCTACGCAGCATCTTTTTGTGTTCCTTGGTTCTTGATTTTAAATGACAAGAACAGACTCGTGCAGTCTGTGGTGCTCTGTCCCCTTTCAGTCCGCTTTCGGGTTTCAGTTATGAGCCTCTGAACAGAGGCAGAAGGCAAACTGAGCTCAGTGAAAGTAGTAATCCCACAGTTTAGAGATATACTGTCGCAAGTCAAACTGAATTCAAAATGATTTGTTCTGCTGTGTAGCTTTATCTAGAACCATATATCATATTTTACTTGTTGATTTTTTCTATGAATACACTGATTCTGTAAAGTAACTACAAACTAAATGTATCAAATGAATGTTTAAAGTAACATAAAATGGAAATATGCAGGTGAAGTACTAGTACAGTACTTTAGTAAATGTATTGTAGTTACCTTTTAATCACTGCTGTATATCTTAGCCTTACATGTGTACTACTCAGTGTTTGACAAAGATTTCTCAGATTTCTCATTGTGTGAGTTGGCCAGTTGTGACTCCACAGGAAAGCAAACCTGGCTGTGGTCCCACTTTACAAGGCAGTTACTGAGGAAGGAAACCCGTCTCACCACTTGCAGGGCACATCTTTTCTCACTGCAGGCGCCGTAGTCTCCAAACGCCACCACGACCAGCATCACTGTCCCCAGAGCGATCAGCACGGTCACAGCTGATAAACAATCGAGAGACACGTCTGTCACGGGAAGGGTATCAGAGGCAGAGAAAAAGCAATCACGCGAACGTGTAACACATGCACTGACCCATGAAAAAAGCCCTTGAGTTGAGGACCTCGATCTCGAAAATGCCTCTGGTGTTACCGCTGAACCTCAGCCACAAGCCCAGACCCAGAAAGGCAAATCCCAGCATCTGCCAACACACACACACACACACACACACACACACACACACACGCACACACACAGAAAAAAACAAACCACATGCACACCAGCGGTCCTCATTACACAGTTTCACATCTTCAAATATTCAAACCGCATCTGTAATATTGTGTACGGCGTCAGATGTCTTATTTCCAGGGACAGCTCAAGATGATTTTTTTAAATTCACATTGTGGAGGACTTAAACTACAGGTGGCATGCAAGTTTATTTTTGTGCATTCCCGCTCAAAAGTTGTACATTTTTAGTCAATTTTTCTACTTTCAATTTGTACTACTTGATTTTTGCAGTTCTTGCTTGTCTTTTTTGAGTTTCTCTATGTTCAGACAAAGTAGGTTAAAGAAGTTAAACAAACTGAACCATTTCAAACAGTAAAACTACACCAAAGAGTGCACACGAGAAGCACAAGAACATAACAAAAGGGTAGAAGTATGATCTTCTATCTCCCTTTCTCCTTTCTTATTTAGCGCTCTTCACAGAACAGATCTGGTTATGTATGATGAAATACTGACAGACATGTTATTTCCGGGAAATGTCAGCAACAGGTAACCTCAGCTGGATTCAACAGAAACGAAACCTCCGCAGAGCAACGACGCACCCGCTCACACTCAACTGAACTACACGGTAACGAGTTTTAATGCGACCTACAAAAACAAACAATGCAACAAATACAATGTTTACATACATAATTAGACAGACTTACCGCAAAGATGAGGTTGAAGAGGAAGAGGATGTATTTGCAGACGAGACCACATCCATCCAGAGCCATGATGACCAGCCGTTTGTTCTGCTGCGTCCACTAGGGAAGTCTGTAAGGTGGATGCTGGGATCAGCTCATCTCTTCTGCAGGCCTCTTTCGTGCCATTACAAGTTAAACACATACACATGTGCACACACAAACACACTACACCCTCTAAGGGCTATACTCTACATGTTAATTGCATATGAACCACTGGTGAGACGTCTGAGCGTTTAAACAGCGCTGCTTCTTTAGAGATCATGCATAGCCTTGTGTAACGTGGCAGCCATGCTGCACACAAAATGAGCAGCAGATGAAATAAATACCTGTGTTCGCCGAAGGTTTTCTCAGCCCCGCTCCTCACTGACTTACTGACAAGAAAGACGACAAACTGCAAATGCTCAATCTCTGTTACTGCGTGCTCTTCTTCCAACCCAAATATGCGCCATGCCCCGCCTCTTTTACCCCTTCAGTCTTTTCATTGGCTGCGAGGTGCGACTGACACGAATTAGCACCTATGAGCAGAGGAGCTGATGCGGCCAGGAGAGCATCGCCATGTGGGAGTGAAACTTTAGGAAACGAGAGCTATCAAAGGTTAGTTCTTCGTGTTGTAACTGGCAGTAAATAAACTGTTAATGCGGGTCCATTTTTTTAAACTGATGTGATGTTACAGGAATTCATAGACAAATGTGTGGCCAGTCAGCGCCATTCGTCATTCTTCTGCCAATTTGCTAACCTAGAATAATCTCTTATGAGAACTTATTTGATTCTTGTAATAATGAAACTTAAAACTTACCACCCAGGTAAGAAAGGAAAGAAAGGACAGGAAATGGGCTGTGCCATCTCTCTCTCTTTCTCACACACACACACACACACACACACACACACACACACACACACACACACACACACCTTTGAGATAATTCACCATGTTTAATGTAATTGCTGTGCAGAGACTTGGCTAAGTAAAGAGAAGGGAGCTGAGGTGGAACTTGAGGCTTGTGGCTACAGACTATTTACTCAATGAGCAAACAAAAAAAGAGGAGGGGCTGCCCTGTTCCGGAATAATAACTTCCACTGCAAAACAAAGGAAAGAATGCAAACAGCCACAGAAAATATAATGGAAGGTGTTACTGTAGACATGGAGGTGGAGAAATCTCACTAAGACGGGTATACAGAACAAGTGACGGTGAAGTTCTGCTACTTGGTGGCAGATTACAGCTGCTGTCGCACATGAACTGCTGAGGTGCAAACAGCTGCTGATGTGAGCACAAGGGGTGGTAACACACTGGGCCACTATTAGTCCACCATAAATCTTGTGTGCCCCACAAACCCTGGTTCACCAAACAGCTCGGGGAACTCGCAGGGAGGCTGACATGGATGCATTCAGGCCGACCGGACAAAACCTGAGGAAGAAGAACATGAAGCCAGGACCATACAGCCGTCTAGAACTAACTCAGGACAATCATACATTACAATAAGAAAAGCTCTGCAATCAGCCTGATCCCCAGACTGGATGACGACCCCAACACCTTTTACACCAGGTGTGAAGGGTCCCCTACCACACTCTCTGATGGCCCACTGCCCCTCCCTTCTCTCTCGCCTTCACAGACCTACCACACACACACGCACACGATGGACCACTGCCATCAGTGTGTGTGGAGAATGTCCAAAGTGCTAATACCGATTCTGATTCTGACTGATTCGACACAGAACACCAGGAACGATGGTGGCTCTCAAAGGGGGACTTAAGGAAGTGAAGCTGGGATGAAGTTTATTTAAATAATGATCCAAACAAAGCTTGTGATGAATTTCGGTCTACTTTTATGACAATTGCAACAAACTGTTAGAACAGCAGAGGTGTAATACACGAGGTCCATGGAAAGTGCTCAACAGCATAATTAAAAAGGCTACAGGAAAATCTGATTATTCAAATTACTTTATTAGCAATAATAAACCAAACATAACCAAATCAAAAGAGATTGCCAATTACCAGCTGGCCATAATTAATATTAACATGAAATGTGGACCAAGTAATTACGATGGTGAAGATGATTGCATTGGTTATATACAGTAAATATCTGCACTATTTTTCTGAAGAGAAGTCAGGAGAATACATATATACACACACACACACACACAGAGACACACACATATACATGTATACATGTATATATATGCTGCTGTAATGTGAAAATTAAAATGCAGCAACCCACTTGCACTACCTCTGTGTTTACCATCTTCTCTACCTTGGATTGATAGTATACAGTATGTAGATCAGATGTACAACGGTACATGAAAATAAATGGTAGTTATGTAAAAAAAAAAATTAAGAAAACAAAGATTACCAGAAAACACCTCAGGCGTAGTTAAAAGGTGTAAGGTAGCGTCCATGTTGTCGTTTCTCTGAGTGGTGTTTTTGTGCAGTGAACATGACACGGGGTCATGCTCACGAGTTTATTAACGTGGCGTTAATGTGTCGGCGGAAAACTGAGTGTTCGCACATAAACGGCTTGTTGAGCCCCACACTGACAGTGTCAGCCGTGGGAAAACACCACGCGCCGGCTTTGACACGAGCTAGTTCAGTTATCTTGTAAAGCAAAATATCCGCTCAAATCCATCCACCCAGGATACATGGGGAGTGAAATTACTCATCAGAAATCACACATTTGGCTTTAAAATCAGCAAAAAAGTGGAGTGTGGGTTCTACAAGCTTGTGACTGATCTTAATTAATCATTTGTTTAAGATAATAGTGGAAAACACTATTTCCCATTGTCCAAGCTTGCATCTTTAAATTCCTTGTATTGTACGGTCCAGAGCCCAAAGATAATAAGCTTACACTCATATATGATAAAGAAAAGATCAGCAAAAATCAGATAGTGTTTCACTCTTCTTGCTTGAATTCTTGCTTGATTTGCTGAGCAATCGTTTCAGCTCAAGCCTAAACGTGCTGGGAGCTGTGTGACGTCTCTTAAACTTGTTGATGAATGCGGGGGTGTTAAAAGCAACCTGTGCTTCCCCGCTGCACAGAGAAGTGGTCGACACAAATACATGCTCAGCCACAGAAGTGTGCAGAGAGGGTGCTTGAAGTTGGAGGTAAATGACAATGAAAGCGTGCAATGTGAAGACTTCAGGTAGTACAAAATACAGATGTTCTCACAGATACCGCGGTGTATTTTTCACAAGCAGTAGCTCTTCATGACCCGTGAGGTCTGTGGCTGTATTAAGAGAGTAATGGCTTCTGCGGGCTCTCATAGCCTCTGTCAGTGAAACAGGCGGCTGTGTGGAGTGATGTGACCTCGCTGCCGTCCATCATTGCAGGTTCGGTGGGTGGCAAAGGGACAGGTAGCGGGAGAGAGACGGAGGTTGATTGAGTGAGTGACTCAGAGGGAGAGAAATAAGCACACACACACACACACACACACACACACAATGCACTGCACTCTCGGCTGCTCATATGCACACACAAACACACACAGTCGCACACATTTACACATTGGCAGTCAGCCTAAAGTAACAGCAATCATCCGTTCTGAGGCAGGCAGGTGAAGTGAGGAATCAGTGCAGATTTTATCACAGAGGTGTGTGTGTGTGCGTGTGTGTGTGTGTGTGTGTGTGTGTGCATTAGAGAGAAAGAGAGACAGCAGTGTTTCTCTCATTATGGCAGCTTTGCTACCGTAAACCTCTTCTCCAAAACAGCAGCCATATTTGGTTAGTGTCGCTTTTGTGTGACTTATATGACAGCAATTTCACAAGAGAGCAGTGATTTTTTTCTCTCTTTCAAGATGGAATTGGGCTCCCTTCAGGCGCCCTGTCATTTAAGACCCACCAGGGGGCGCTAAAGCATTAAAAAAACACGACCCGTATATCATACCTTTAAAATAATCCAACTCGGAGACTCTTCATGCCATCTTGCTGTTCGTTTCATTTATTTTGCTTTCTATTTCCTTGGACCTTTTGGTTGTTAGGGGCTTTTCATTGTAGTTTACACTTGGCCATGCTCCAAAAACACCCATACAAACTTGAATCTATAAACTGAATATGTGTCAAGATGTGTTGAACAATTGAAGAATTTTAACATGCTAATGCATTATGTCATTTCAAAATGTGGCCATCCGTTGTCTTTTTGTGAATGTGAAGACCACCTAGAGACATGTTGTGTTATGATGCAGGGTTGCAGACCTTGAACGTAACATACATCATAAGTACCCGCATGAAAAAAAAATCTCCTGGAATTTTTTAAATGTAGCCTCTATCTTTTATTTTATGTACTTAAATTTGCCTTTTGTTTGTCTTGATAGTGAGCGTTTCCTCACCTGTGTCTGTATACTTTCATTGTTCTCAGATGTTTAGCCTCAGATGATTCAGAAGCAAATGTTGGCGGTTTTATGTGCATCAAAATAGCAGCATTTTCATTTTTATTTCGGCTAAACACTGAAATAGCGAGGACAGAGGAGGAGGGGGAGCGCCGTGGTGGCGGTGGGGGATTTGGGAAAAGAAGGAGAAGGAGACGGAGGAGAGGCAGACCTCAGACCAGCCCACCTCACCTCACTGTCCTCTCTGCCGTAGCCCGGTGCCCGTAGGCAAATCTGACCGCGGATCAGCGCACTCGGGCTCCCTCCACACTACGAGTTACACCAACTGGGACTCAGACCAGAGGAAATCGTGTTCGTCGGCAGCCAAGTCCGCACGCCAAGACACATCCATACAGAGCACGGCGAGGGAGCGGACGGAGTGACAAGAAGGGACTGAAATCAAGGGGAAGGCTGGTAGGAACAACAGAGAGGTTTAAGGCAAACACACATTTAGCGGCGAGAGGAGAAAGGACTGGCTGGACCCACACAAGGAGAAGTAGCCTTTACGCGAAGCTAATTTCCAACATTTTCTATTATTGGCAGCGAGAGTGTGCTCTCCGAGCCACATTTATAACGAGAGCTAGCGGAATGTAATGCTAGTAAGCTAGCTAATGTTAGCTAGCTAATTAGCTTGTAAGGCATTCAAGGGTCGGACGTGTGATCGTTATTAAAATAGGTCACGGTTTGGCGTCGTTTTACTTTTTTTGGGAGGAAAAAAGACTGTACTTATTGTGATTAGTCCATAATCCTGGCATGGTCATAATGTTCAGTCTCGAATAACGTTTGCTAACGCCAAGTTAGACAATAAACAGTGCTGTAAGCTGCCTCTATTGATGAAAAACTGTTCAAAATTATCCGTCTTCGCTTTTTGGGAGAAGCCAAATCTAGTGTGAATATCGAGCTGTGGACAAATCAGAAGGAGAAGGCAAAGGTAAAAAACAGACTTTTGACTGGTGACTGTCTGCCGTCCAATGTTAATGTCGACCGACGTTGCATCTATAATGCTACCCGTTAGTCGGGGAATAATGGACCGGGAAAGAGACATTGATACAGCAGCCGGACCACTTGCAAACGCGGCCGGGGGTCCAGCAGCTGTCCGGGGGATGAAGCGAGGAGACCCGGAGCCCGACGCTCAGACAGCCGCTGCCCTGACCGACTTAGCCGGAGCGGAGTGCAAAAGACCAAGGATAGACGGCACCGGGGGTGTTGTTGGTGACATCGGACAGGTAGGAAGGCAATGTTAACACATATACTGTCAATTTCTCACATCTGTGTCGTTTCTTTTCCAACCTCAGATCCATGTGTGCAGCATTGGGATTAAGTATCATCTGCCCTCCCCTTTCTTCTCCCTCAAAAGCTTTTGTTCCTAAGCATCAGCAGGGAGTGATGGTAATGTTTTGATAGGCCCCTTTCTCTCATCAACAACATAATCATGCATCATTGCAGCATAGAGAGAATCCTTTAATTGAAGCGCAATGGGTGGTTTGTGAATTACACAAGATGTGGCTCGGTGAAGTACTGTAGCCGTGCTCCTGGGGCTGCTCAGTGAGGCAGCATGACCAAGCCAGACAAAGGTAATATGATCCAGGCTCCATTGCTATGACAGACAGCAGCACAGCAAAGATCAGACCCATTCATCATGCCTGTCTCCTGGAAAGTAAACCAGTGCTTTCTCACTCATTGCACGTCACACATATATATGGGTGAATATATGTACAGATATACATGTACATGGATGAAATCAATCCCCTACGATCATAATTTGCAGTGAGTCATCTCATCGAATCCTGATACACACCGCATGTGCCATTAATCGCTCCGTGCCCCCCATGATTGTCGCTAGGTGTTAAAAGAGAGAGGCAGACGGGCATTGGGGGAGGGGTCACCACAGCCAAAGACAAAGAACAGAGCCTTTTGGTGTCGGCTGAAGGAGCGAGGGGGCTCAAGGGGGCCCTCCTTAACGCTGGTCTTCCCTGCTCTCATGACTCGACTGCTGAGACAGCAAAGCATCAGCAACCATTCGTGCCTCTGAAGGACTAATCTTTGTGTATTACAGTAAACCAGGGGACCGCGGAGGCACCTCTCTCACTCTCGCTTGCTCTCCCTGAATCTATTACTATTTATTTCTCTCTCTCTTGCTCTCTTATGAACACATGCACTACACATCATTCTTACACCTACACACATACGCTTTGAAGTGCCCATAATCCAACAGAACAAGGGAGAATTTTAGCTGACATCTGGTGTTTTAGTCCAGGGAAACAGCACTAACAGCAGTCGAAGGGCAGGCAGACATGGTTTGAGGTCATCTGCAGGTAATTGAATCCTGGGGAACTGGTAAAATACTTTAATTGGCTGTGCGACTGACCTGCTGCAATGACAAATGGGTCCCGTGTAATGCTCTGTGAGCCTCACAGAGGATGGATGCTGATGATGGGGAAAGGTTATAGCCTGCCGGCAAAGATGATGTGACAATGAGCAGCATGGCATGGGGAGGACTCTCGCTGCCCATCGGTTGTATTGATCGCTGGGCTCTGGGGGGGCGGTCAGGCTGGAAATAGGAGGGAGTAGAGCAGAGAGGGTCAGGGAGGATGAGTTGATGGGTGGATGGCAAGATAGAAAAGGGACCGGTGGATGCACATAGGAAGAGAGAGATGTAGATTTAAGAAGGTGGAGGACAAAGAGTAGTAAATAGCTAGGTTTGAATGGACACAGTATGTGGGTGAAAGGACAGTGGGGCTTGGATGGATAGATGTAGGGAGACAAAAAAGGATGGAGGCAAGGAGGGAGCAGACAGACAGGAAATCAGAGCCATTAGTTTGCATCCATCTGGGATCATGATAGAGGATGAGAGGAAAGTGATGGATGTCGGGAATGACATGATCAGTTGGGGGGAGATAAGCAGGAGGTTTGGCTCTGAGTGAAGATGAATAGTTCAATAACATTTTATGCAAAAGGTTAAAAAAAAAAAAGAATCACACTAAGGGCTAATGCTGGCAAGTCAGTCATGGTGGTTGAATGGCAGTGGCTCACTGTAGCTGAGTGGGTGCTCAGGATGAGTTCAGTGGATGCTCCTATTAAGTAAATGCACCTAACAATTATTATAGCATTCCCATTGAGAGCTGGAGGGAGTGGATCGCTGACCTTCCAGGCTGACTGTAAATCAGGACTGTAATAATAAATGAGAGTGCAGCCTCTTCTCCCTTTTGTTGCTCCTGCTCTCCTCCCCCCGCTCTGCAGACCCCTTTCAAACCCCCCCCCCCCTCTGCTGTTTCCCCTGCTCCCCTCTAGCTGTCCTCTGATTTCCCCCGCTCCTGTCTCCCCCAAGCATATTTCCAGATTGCTAATTGACTCCTGGTTCACAGGCTTTCAGTGTACCAGTGAGGTGAACCACCCCACCCCCTCCCTCCACCCTCTTTCTCCCTGCTGCCCCCTCCCCCATCTCTCTACCTACCTCCCGTCACTTAAATCTATGCAACATCCATCACTTTTTATGTCTCCCAGCTCCACATCTGTCTCGTCTCTTGTTTTCCTCTCGCATTTGCTTTCCTCCTCATCTTCGTCATGTATCGTCCCTCTTCTGCCTTTTATTTGTCTCCGCTCTCTCTGTTGGTAGTATTGACGTGTCCCCTCGAGGCAGTTGCTGTGGTCCACTCGGATGCAGTGGGAGTACGGTTCCTGGCTCTTGGTCGGCCTGTCTCTCGCTTTCTCTCTCTGTTTCGGAGAGCCGATTTGTCCTATCGTTGGCAGTAAAGAGGCTTTGTGTCGCGCTAACGAGATCAAAGCTCATTTAGGAGAGGGCATTAACCAGACTGATCGCTTTAACGGGTCAGAGCAAAGGGAGGGCGTCAGGTTCATATGAATGGGCAGATCACTGAGATAGGTTATTACCATGTTCACCACAAGCAGTACTCATCACATGGAGTGTTGCTTGTTTCTGTAGAATAAGTGCGCTTGTGTGAACTTTTTTGTCTGCCCAGGAGCCCAATGACAAATTGAGTCTGTCATATCGGTTGCTGATGACAATATATAGCTGCAAACAGTCAGCTCCTGACCGCTTGCCTTAAAAATGGGTGTTAAAGCATTCTTTGGAGGTCTGTTTGGATTTTTCTAAACTCCTGAAAGTAAATTGCACTCAAAATGTAAATATTTTATGCTGTTATTGTTCATTGCTAAACTCATTTATTAAGGAAACGTATCAAACATTGTCTGGATAGAGCTCTAGAAATGTGCAAATGTGCTCAATACAAACCTCAATGTGAGATGAGATGTGACATCAATTTGGTGTTTTTGATGTGTATTTGTCATTATTTTCAACATTATATAGAGTTGGACATTGCAGACTTACAAAATAATGAATAGGTTATTTACAATTTGAAGTAGTCATTGCTTTGTGTCCCTAATGCTTGACTGTGAGATAGAAAGATAAAATGCTATTGCTGCCTTTGCTCATGATGGCAGTTGTTGTAATTGTTGCATAGCCACAATAGTAACCTGCACGTAGCCAGAGAGTCTATGTGTAACTGTAGCTGAACAGACTGAAGTGTCCTTCAGAAGTCAGCAGCGTGAATTATTCACAGAAAAGAAGAAATGTCCACAGAAAGGGAGCAGTTTACAGAGAGGCAGAGGGTGTTGGTCCGGTTGTGTTCAGCCTGTACTGATATGTGTTCGTATTTGTTACAGAGGGTCGTGCACAAGCCTAGCTAGTCTCACATTCTGCTCTCCGCTGCTGTTTAATGATTGCTGTTAAACTTTGAGCTGCAGCGCAGCGGCGGAGTCACCCTTGACTTTTGAACCGGCAGCGATAAGCTAAGACTTCCCCAGACAAAGTTACTCAACTCATATTCTCTCTCTCTGTCTCTCTGTCTCTCTGTCTCTCTCTCTCTCTCTCTCTCTCTCTCTCTCTCTCTCTCTCTCTCTCTCGCTCTCTGTATGAGTGTGTGTCCAATTCACCATGCTTTATTGGCACAAGTGCAGAAGCCTATTGCCAAAGCACAAAGGAATAATCAGACTGAAGAAAGAAAAGGAAAAACACCATTCATAAAAAGAAGGAAATACAATAGACCTCTCGCTCGTTCTTTCTCTCGTTATATTCGTGGAAGGCCCACCAGTTTCATCTCCTTAACGTGACACTTGCATGTTAACGTTCCCTTTATGGTCATCATGTCAGCACTCCCCCACCCGATATGCCTCCTCCTCCCCCAGGCTGCCCCCAAACTGTCATATGTGCTCCCGTCTCCAGCTACACAGAGTGAAATGTCAATTCAGTGTTTCCCTTACATGGGGTCATCTATGATGCACTGTCGCAGTGTTGTCACAGCTGCCACAGTGACAGGAGTACTGAAAATTGTTGTGATACCTACCTGGATCAATTAGGGGTTGTGTAATGCTTTGTAATATAATTCATGCCCGTGGTGCACTACAAGCTTTGCTAAAACAAACTGAAATAATTAGATCTGACAGAAAACGATGAAGCAGCCTGTGCACCATATTGGTGTAGCTTATGGGGCACAAAAGGACAGACAGCTTCTCACCTTTTAAATGAAAGAACATCCTTAAGTACAATAACATAATGAAATAAAATGGATTAAACATGTTGCCATAATTTTACTGAATGATTAATTACTGCCATGGAAGTTTCACATCACAGATTTCTTTTAGATTTTTAGCCACAGTAAAAGATGTTTGCTCAACAAAGGGCATGTGATTAACGGTATCTGCTGCGGTGTCTGAAACGGGCAAATTAATTAGCAGGTGCTGAGTACAAGCGCTAAGGAGTTATGTTGCAGTGAAATCTGCAACACGTATTTGCAGTGATAATGTTTTTTAAATTTTTGCTTAATAAGTACGTAAGGGGAAAAAAATCTGTATGTATGATTCATAAAATAAACTGAAGGCATCTTTAAAAAGTGATTCCAAAAAAGTTGGGACGCTGAGTAAAATATACATGAAACAGATCAATAGATCAATTCCTCAGGCAGCACTGCATTAAAAACTAACACGATTGTATAAAGGATTAGGGGGTGTGCAATATCCCACCATTAATGATAATATCAGCTTAATTTTTAACATGAAACAAAAATTCATATTGTGATAATGGCAGTACCGGCTCAGCGTAGCATCACTGAATCAGAAATATCCTGAAATATCCTGATTTTATTTTAGGGCCGTACCGCCCACCCACCAGGATATTACCACACAGCCATGGGGACACTTTGGAAAACTATTGTCGATGAGCGCATTTCAGATTGTTTTGGAAATCATGGAGATCGTGTTCTGTGGGCTTAAGAGGATAAGGACCATTCAGATTGTTTTCAGTGCAAAGTTCAAAAGCCAGTATCTGTGAATGTATGGGGTTGTGTTAGTGCCCATGGTATGAGTAACTGGCACATCCATGAAGGCAACATTAATGCTGACAGGTACATGCAGGTTTTTGGAGCAGCTGCCATACAGTCGTCTTTTTTTAGGGACATCCCTGCTTATTCCAGCAGCGTGGCTTCTTAGTAAAAGAGTGCAGGTACTAGACTCGCTGCCTGGAGTCCAGACCTGTCCCCCATTGAATGTGAGTGGTACATTTTGAAGCGCAAAATACGACAACAGACTGACTATCTTGTGTTTGTACCTTATTTATTCAATTGAATGTAGATTGAAAAGGTTTTGCATTGCATCATTGCATTCTGTTTTTATGTATGTTTTGCACAGCGTCCCAAGTTTTTTGGAGGCTGGGTTGAACTTCATCCTGATGTGCTGGTTGATGGTTGAGTCAGCAGAGGATTTGGCCCTTTGACGGTTGTAATGCTACCACAACATGATGAATGTGTCATGGCAGTGTTGTGCATGTATTCCATTCATTACTCCAAGAAACCGCACTGCATGTAGGCCTACACATCAGCACCTGCGTATTTCTGAACTCCCAGCCATCTGTTGTCATTAGCGGGCCTTGCAGTCGGAAGAAACAGTCATAAATAAATACACCCAGCAAATGCCCTCTAGTCACATGTTTTGTTTTTCGGATTGGAAAAAATGAGCTTTGTCCAGTTCGTATCAGAGGCGTCAAAGACTATTACTTGTTTAGAAAGTACATAAAGGAAAGAAAAATGGATGGCTGTAGCTGTCCCATTCTGTGGGCACATTTTGGTGTGAAAAAGGTGCTATTCTCAAAAAAAGGCCTTCAGTCTTTGGGGGAAACACTGCAGTTCTTGGCTTTCAACCCTTCCTCTTGGTTGTCTTTGCGTCCTTTGTGTTCATATCGACTGTGTCCGTTGTCATTTTCAACCTCGTCATTTGGCTTCGATATGCCTTTTGGAGCAGCTCACGTTGACAAATCACATCCATCACGTTCTGTCCCGTGCCCTTCGGTCTGTTCTGCTACTGCCTTCCCCCTTCACTTCTTGTGTGTTTTACGGCGGCTCCGAGTGCGCCTCGTTCATCTGTAGTCTTTCCCACTCGGCCGTGATTTGTTGACTTCAGTGAGTTTTGAGGTTGCTGATTATACTGGGCCAAAGATAGCCAAGAACCTCTCGCAGACAACACTTGATGAATGATTGGTTTTCCACTTCTCAGATCCCGTCATGTTTGTGAGGCTGTTAAAAGTAATTTGACTGTTGTTGATTCTGGCTCGTAGATCACAGCCTCTGTTGAGGTGAAAGGCGGGACCTTCTCTGTAGTTTTTGCCATGTTTTTGTCAAAAAGTTTCAGGATTTTAGGCTTTTGGGTGCGTTGGTGGTAGCAGGTGGGATTTTTCTTACATTTGGTGATATGATTGAAACCATAATAAAGCCAAACACCGGAGCAGTCCACCTCCTCAGGCTGTTCTGTTAGGGCTCACTGGATGCCTGCAGCAGCCCCCTTAATTACCCTGCTCCCCTCCTCCCCCCGTCTCCCTCCCCTCTCACCATCTGTTGACCTCATGTCATTTTGCCTTCCTTCACCACGGCTGCTCCTTTTTCTTCCCCTGCTCCTACCCGTTTGCTCCAGCAACTCCCCAACTTCTTTCCTTCTCCTAAAATAGCAAGTCGGAGAGAGAGAGAGAGAAAATAAACAAGAGAGACGCCCTTTAGTTTTGCCCTCCGCGGAGTCAGAGAGGGGGACACAGAGAGAGAGTGAGTGTTAATGTGTGTGACTGCTTTTCTGTGCTTTTGCTGATCCCTGCCAGTGGAGTCTGAAACCCTCACAGTCAGCCAGCCGGCGCCTTCAAAGGCTCCTCCTCGCTCACAAACTATATGGAATTAACTTAATGGAAACTTGCAGAAGTGCAGTGCGAAAGCCCCGCTTTCAACCTGGACAGGCTTAGTGCAGCATGCCGTGTTCTTTTTTCACTTATTCAAAAGAAAAAAAAAGTACGGCAGGCATAAATGTGCCTGCTGCCGTATGCTTACTTTTCAAGACACTCAGACATGTAATATACTAAAAGCAATGGCATATGCCATAAAGAGTGTGTGTCTGTGAGCGTGCGTGCCTTAGCGTGAGTGTGGGTAAACAAGAGTCTCTGAAAACTAGGTATCGAATTCAGACCCCCAATCCCTTCCCCCACCCCTTAAGAAAATATAAATCACATGGCATTCTTCACTTATGACTCATTGTCTCCATTTCACGCAAGTTTCATTGCTTTATATTTCTCTCCCCTTTCTTGGCTCTGGCCGTCTTATTCCCCACATTCCTCCTCCTCCTGTGTGTGTCTGTCCCTGCCCTTATTTTCATCTCGCTCTGTTTTTTCTTTTCTTTTCTTTTCTTTCCTTTCTTTCTCCTCTGCCCCCCCCCTCCATCCACCACACTCCCTCCCTCCCCCCTTGCAGACAGATTGATTCCAGATGTTGCTAAACTCTCTCCCTCCTCCTGTTCTTCTCTGTAAACTCCTCCTCTCCCTTCTCTTTCCACTCTGTCCACTGTTGAGCCAACAGTGAGTCTATAATACGATGGTTGGGTATAATTTTGGTTTAGATTTCACTGCCGTTCCAGTTTTTCTCCCAGTTTTTGTAGCTGAGTGCAGCGCCTTCATCCTTACTTGACTGCAGATGTGATTAAAGACACTAATTCTTAGCATTTAATCACCTGTAATTGTATGTGTTTTGTTGTAACATTGCTGCTTTATCACATTACCTCAGCTGCTTTGGTGGCCCACCACCACTGAACGAATACAGCCCAAACAGTCATCAAATACAATGTTCGCTCCAGCGTTTGGTGCACTGAAACCAGAACGTCAGCTCAGTCCTATTTGAAATGCAGAGCAGTGTTGGTAACTCCCAACATGCATCTCTTTTTATTTAAAATATAAAGAGTTTTCTCATTCTCATTCACATTGCCTGAGGCTTTGTAGACTTGAGATTCTGCTCTGAACAGCCCCCTTATTACTGCATTTCTATATGTGCTGTGGTGAGCACCGGCGGCCTTTTACACAGTCAGTATTTGGCTGAATATAAGCCTGTCCATTCCGCTGGAAATGCGGCGCACCAAGGAGAGTGTTCCCCCTGGGGACGAGGCACGAGGGGGAAATTGGTTCCAGATGAAACAGGAAGTGCAGAGTGGAGACAAAGAAAGGGCTGTTTCAGACAGGGGAAAGGGAGGACGGGCCCCGAGTCTGGATACAAACACACATGCACAGAGTCAGTTTGCTGCCCGCGGCATCAAAAGAAAAATGTTTCTTTCTCATTCTTACCTATTCTTAACATGTGGCGCAACCACGTACTCTTATTCCTCCTCGGTTTCCCGCTATCCAGCTCCGTCTAGACATTTCTTCCCTTCATTCAATCATCACCACATCTGTTTTTGGTCTTAAGTCCCAGTGTTGCAAAGCGATCTACTGCATAATGGTAAATAGTAAATGGACTGCATTAATATGGCACTGTTCTAGTCTACTGACCACTCAATGTGCTTAACTACACATGCCAGGACACTTGGACATGCTGACCGGAGGAGCCGGGGATCGAACCGCTGACCTTTGATTAGTGGACGATCCACTTTACCTCCCGAGCCACAGCTCTTCGGGATCAGCTTTGATAGCTTTGTTTGTCTGTGTGTTTAGACAGTGTGTCAATCTGCCGTCACCGTGGCCTCTCGTCTCAGACACTTGCCCTTGATTGGTTAGATGAACGGCATCAGGAAGTGATTCCCACAGGAGGCAGCTCGAGGTCGGGGCCAGGAGGTTAACTCTCTGTTGACACTCCTCAGAAGCCAAATCTGCCCTTCTCGTCGCTGTGGCATTGCACGGCCCACACTCAAGCTGTTTGCTGAATGGAGGGGTGCATTCAGGCCAAGGGGCAGCACATGGATCTGAGACATTTTGTCTGCTCCTTGGTCCTGCAGATTAAATGTAACGAAAACATCAGCAGTTCTAAAGACTTACACCCCATCCCCCAGCGCATACATATACGCACACTCACATGTTTCTTTCTTTCCTCTACCCCCTCAGACCTCCCCCCCCCCTCCCCTTCTCGCCTAGTGAGACTCATGCCTCGGCATGAGTCTCACTAGGCAGTCATGTTTTCTCTGCGAGGCATGCCAGCAGGCTAGACTGTGCCGGTGTCATCTCTCTAACTGCTGTCACAATATCATCGTTTGGTTAACTTTCCCCATTGTTCCAGTCCTCCTCCTGTCTCTCCCTCTTTGCCTTTCTCTCTTCTTTTGCCCCCTCCGCCTCACCTAGCTCTGCAGCAAACAATGGCTGCCCTTGGTGGGGCAAAATGACACTGGAGGAGAAAATAATAGTCGCACACAAAAGAGAGGAAGAGAGACAGAAATAATCTAATTAAAAGTAATTACTGAGCAATTAACCACAACACTGGTTTCTGGGGCAGGGTCGATGAGGGATGGGGGGCTCAGCCTCTGCTAGTGGATTTTGATTGGTTAGTACGGCTGGATATGAAAACTCGGCAGTGATGGTTCACCAGTCATGACAAACTGTTAACTGTTGACTTAATTCAGTCAGTTTTCTCCCTTCAGGGAAGTGTCTTCTGCAGTCGTTTGAACTTTGTTCTCCTGTGGGCAACGAGAAACAAAAGCACGCTGTAGATGTTTGGGTTTAATTTTAAGGTTTAGTAGTGAGTTGTATGACTTGATTATATAAGCAGGTTTTGACAATAGTAAAGGACGTTGAAAAAAATTCCAGTTGTACCAACCTCTCGTTTGTTCTCTTTTTGTCTCTGCTTAGTTTGAAAACAAGCCAAGTGGAGGTTTGCGTCTGGGAGTGCATTTCACCCGCAATGCAAAAGTTTCGGACTGTCATGCTGCATCCACTCAATTTTTCAAAAGCCCAACCACTTACACTGCTCTCTTCCCTCTTTCCTGTTGTCTCTTGCAGAACAATGAGCCTTTAAACCCAGGTTTCCATGGATACCCAACTCACAGTCAGGTAAGAGATTAGTTACTGCTTGCAAACCTCTGGCACAATAAATTAAAAAAATAATGTAATGCAGAATCCTTGACTCGCTTGAGATATGAGTTTTGGTTCTCATGCAGTTTCTGTCTCATGGGATGTTAAAAAAAAAGAAGGAAATAGAAGCAAAAATGAAACAGCGTGGCACTTCTTATAGGGTAGCTGCAGTCTTTATAGTCTGTCTCCACTAAAATGTGGAACAAAAGTGTGACATTTTTTGCATACAGTATAATCTGCATCATTTTAGAAGCCAACTCTTTATTCTGTTTGGCCACAGGGAATGTAGTGCTGTCGTCCATCCAGTCCTATAGCAGGATAGGGTCTGTTGCACTACGGCATCATTATCGAGACAATTATGAAGTTCTGCAGGGGCTCTTCCATTTTTCTTCGGCTGCAGCCTATGGTAGTATATAAACGATGGCTGTTAGAAGAATTGATGAAAGGGGAGCTGCTAGTGATTGAGCTTCTCTTTCAAAAGCTTGACCCTCAGAACGTAGAGAGAAATTATGCCATCACCTTATTTAAGCTGAGCTCTGCACGCTCGATGTGCAGCACTGTTTCACAAAACCGTTCCTATCCCCTCGCACTTTCTCTCTTTTTAGGCCTCTCTCGGTCTCTTTCTCATTCTGAGTGTCTCTCCATGCATATTTCTCTCAGTAATGAGTGCCTTATGTGTGCAGCGTAGCGGCAGGGTAGCTGACTATTTTCTTATCTACCTCCAAGCAGCAGAACACAATGAGCAGCTTAAACCAGCTCAGTATTCATGTGCGTGTGTGTGTGTGTGTGTGTATATGCACATGCACGCGCCATCCCCATTTGAGAGAAAGGCCTCTGCATCTGAGATGTGCGTGTGCACCTTCGTCTGTGTTTGCGTGCGCTCGTGCATCTCCAGCCCGTGTTCCGGATGTGCAGCTCTCTGGCAGTGCCACAGGAGGGGAGTGTTGGTCTGTGAGCCTGTTCGACCTCCCTGCCCGCATCACAACATGGGAGATTCTCCGAGGCCTCATCCCCTCTCATGTATTCTTTTTTTTCCTCTCCTCTACTCTGTTTGACACTCCAATTCCTGCTCTACCCTTCCTATTGCCATCTTGGGAACACCGCTCTCCGAGAGTGTACGAGGGAGACTTAAAGAGGACGACGCTGTAAGGATTTGGCGCTCTGTTCGTCAATTTTATGCAGATTTCTCATCCCTTGCGTCCAGTATTCAGTTATTTCTGCCCGACAACAAAAAAGAAGAGATTGGCAGGCAAAGAAGGAATGGGAGGATGAGACAGAAAAGTGGAGCAGAGGTGAAACAGAAATGGAAGCAAGTTATTTAAGATGGCTAGCCTGCAGGGCACCAATTCATACAATCGGTAGCTGCACTGACTTATATTCCAGTCTTAGCCCTCACCTGCCTGGGTTCATGTGCTAGTAAGACAAACACCTGGGTAGAGACTGCTTGTGATCTGCAGTACGTCTGAGCTTCCCTTGTCATCTGCTGGATTGAGAGCCAACGCACACTGCCGCATTTGTTTTATAAATGATTTAAAACTCGTCCCTGCTAATGTATTCTACCCTTGAGCACACATATTGGGAGTCTCCAGCACGCTAGCTGCTGGTTATCATGCAAATGGAGCTAGCCGAGCCTAGCTTAGCCAGATTGGCTTTTCCGTTGCTGCAGTACATTTGTCTTGGTAATGCTCCTCTCTGATGTTATGTATGCATGTTTGAACTGCCTATAGGCCTGCTTGTGTCAATATGAGTGTGTTAAACGGTGAAGGGTTCCTGTGGGTCCCTGCTGCTGCACACTGCGAGGGGTAAATGTGTGTGTGTGTCTGTGTGTGTGTGTGTGTATGTATGTATGTGCATGCATGGTCGTTCTGACCCGTGGGGCCTGTCAGTCTCCTGCTGTTTAGGTCACAGAAATGATCAGGGTTAACAACACACACGCAAACATGCATACAAACAAGTCCTAGGGGCTACACACTCAAGCGTGTTTCTATGATTTAGCCATAGCAGCCAAAATGTTCAGGCTTACTCCTATAGAAGAGTTAAGCCTGAGCTATTGATTATCGTTAGATGCTATTGTTTGAAGTAGAAGGCCTTTGTTTGAATTACCTGATGAGCATGGGATGGATATAGCCTTTTTGTTTGAGCATGTCCGCCGGCTAAGGTGCAGCAGCATGAATATGGTCATGGCACATCTTTGTGTACATTATGTGCATGTGTTTGTGTGAGACTGCGTGTGTGTTTATCGCTGTGTTCAGTCTGTGCGCTTAATCCTCAGATCATCCCCTATTCATCCTCTCATCCTCCTCACTTACAGCCCTAATCCTGTCATCCCTGGCTTTTTTTTTTCGCCCGGCCCTTTATCCATTTATCTCTCTATCCCTTTATCTCTCGCTCGCACCCACTACTCTTCTGTCTCTGCCACCCATTCCAGCCGAGCTCCCTTCTTTTGCCCCTTTTCCCCCCGCTACCTCCAGTCACTTATCTTGCCCTCCCTCCATCCCTCCATCCCTCCGGACCCAGTTCTAGCCAGACTCAGCAGATGTCTGAAAGCTTGGCATCAGGGCTTTTTTTCCGCAGAGTTCAGTCCCTCCCATATGAAAATGCGGTGCAAGGAACTGCACTCTCATCTCTGCAAATTAAGCGCCTCCTAACAATACAGTGGTGAGGGAACTGAGCCTGAGCCAGAAGGAAAAGGCGCAATGCAGCGTAATACAGATTCATGTTCAGGTTGAGGTTTAGATACTGGAATCGGGGCTGGCGCTCCCTCAGTTTTGTGAGACTTCCATCTGTGTGATGAAGGGAGCTGCAGCACAGAGATGGTGATCTAGGAGCCTACCCACGCAGCTAGCTACCTAGCTGTCTACCGACTGGCCTACCTACCGCTGCTTTTTGGAGCTGACAGGCTGCCACGCAATAAATAAATCATCAAAAAAACGCTGCAATGCAGTGGGGGTCGCATTCGTGTTCTGTACTCTCAGGCAGCCAGTGCGTGGATAGAAGACAGCATCTTCTTCCTTCCTGTTCCTTTTCTCTCTCCTGGGGGTTCGAGGAGACAGCACCAACAGCTTTCTGACTCCCATCTAGACACAGGGTTAGATGGCTACATGGAAGGATGGATGTTTTGATGGATAGGAGGGACTGAGGCTGAGAGGGAGGGAAAGTTTTAAAAGAGGGGCGGGAACAAGAGGAAGCAGGGGGAGCAGCAGGACGTGTAACGCGAGTGTGTGAATGACAGACGCAGAGCAAAGAGAAGAGAGAGAAAGGAGGCGAGAAGAGACTCAGGCTGTCAGGAGGAGAGAGACAGAAAGGCCCGAGGGGGATCAGAGCAGCGGGGCCGCAGAGACGAGGAGAAGAGAGGCAGAGAGTGACAGGCAGACGAGGCTTGCGTGCTGGAGAAGTGGAAGAAGGGACACCGGCGAAGGGAAGGTGGAGGAAGAGGGAGTGAACGAGGGAGAATTTGAATGTGTGAGACAGACGTGGACTGAAGCCATCGTCGGCTCATGGTCTTAGAGCACCGACAGAGGAGAGGAGGAACAGGAGGAGAAACAGAGACACAGAGGGAAGGGGAGAGGAGAAGGAACGGGAAAGTGGAGAGCTGGTCAGCAGCAGTTGTTCCTCTAGATCAGACAATGATGGGGCTGTACTACCCTGCAATTCTGCCGGTAAGTTCACCGCTTAAGCAGAGCTTCTTTGTGTAAACAACTCTGTGCATATATTGAGAACCGCAAGATCAGAACTAGAAAAGTGAGAGCGATTATTAATCATTTATTTTCATTGGTTTGGCCGGTTGAATCTGTAATTGGTGTTCTGTTCATGGCATGGCCTGTTTTGTTTTGCTGTGTCTTGGCCCAGGTGAGGCCTTTGTCAGATAGTTGGCAGGGCATCAAACTAACAGCAGGGCTCGTCCCTGCAGCTCTGCTCCTTTCACTTTTTTAACTCTTTGCGCTCAACTGTCTTTAATTGTTTTGGAAGAAATCATGCCAGCGGCTTCTTACCACTGTGATTATGCAACGTTTTGTCCTTGTGTTGCTGGAGTGGAGACGGTACATGGCGAGGCATTGGTCGAATTGTAGGCTTGCACAAGCATGGCTGAGTGGCAGCACTTTTGTCACCGTATCCTATAATGTTTATACAGTGGATGTGTGCTAGGCTTCTCTTAGCATATGGTGGGCGTGTCTGTGCTACTTTAGCAGAAAGACAGCCTGAGGATGAGAGCCGTTTTCTCGCTCTGTTCTAGCATGTCCCGCTCTCTGGTCTTGGGTTCCATTTGGCCTTAAGGGGGGGGTGAAGGGATTGGGGGAGGTGGCAGGGAAGTACGTGCAGACACGAGGTAGCAACCGCTGCACAGCCGCCCGTGTTGACATGCATGTATACCGGGTGCTGCATGCTCTCGCCATGCTGACTGCACACAGTGTCATGTTATATTTCATGTATACGTTCGTGTGTGTGTGTGTGTCATGTCACGTCATGTGCACACAGAGGGCGGAGGCTGAGATTCTGTCAAGCGATTCAACGTTGTCATCCAAGCTGTCCATGCAGTTCAAACTTCATCTGTCCCTGGATTGAGGGAGACAGGTGCCAAGGCACAGTTGTTTCTGCACACACACACTCACACACAGTCACACACGCACACACACACACACACAGCCAGTTGTTGCTACTTCTACAACCCCCACTCGCTTATGGCACACAGGCACACTTAGTCCATATTAATGAATAGACAGCAACAACCCTGTGTTTTGGTGACACAACCACACAGGCACACATACCCACTACCTGCATTTCACCTGATCGCAGGGCTCCCTCTCATTGGTTGTTCCCTGGTCATCAGCGTTAACACATGACACGCCACTCCAACGACATCACAGCTAAATCACAAAATAACAACAAAGCCTAATCTGTATATTTCTTAAAGAGGTGTAGACATGTGGAACATGTGAAGTAGAGGTGCATGTCACTGTTGATGTGTTTCTTCTCTTTTTCCTCTCTCTCTCTCGTTCTACCTCCTCTGCCCCCCCCCCCCCTCAGGCTAGAGCAGCTGTAAGCTAAACACATTATTCTTCTTCAAAGGGAATGACACCAAATGGAGGATGGCGGTAGTAACCAGAAGGGTGTAAGAGCAGGGTGGGGAGGAAGTGCGGGGGTTAGTTCCATGTGGGAATGCACTTTAAAGGTGACACGCCACCAGTCACACTGTCCTCTGTAAAATTTATGGAACTACTCTCTATTTTGGGTGACACGTCTCTATACTGCAGTATACACTGTGGACAAGAGTTACTGTTAAATCCTCGGTTTAATTTGCTTGATGGCACCATCAAAGCTGAGTTAAGTGCATGCTGGACAGTGTCTTGTCAGGGGCAACTCACCTAAACCTACCATGGATTCAGGGCTGATTGATTTATCAGATTCTTGCAAGATGTGTATAGCGTTAGGGCCCTGTGAAGTTTGTCTCCAGATTCCATTTTGATTTTCCTGAATTCTGTGTTTTACTTATTCAAAAATATTCAGAATTTAATGAATGTAACTGAGTTGGATGTAACCCAACATTGCACTAGTTTTAATCAAATGGATCTTCTGCAGGACAGCCTCCATATACAGCTTGAACACATCGGGTATTCAGGCGACGCTCCTGCCTGTTTACAATGACCAGAAATGGACGCAGCCTTTTCATCTTTTTCGATGAAATCATGAAAATTGAGTAATTATAACGCTCACAAAAGCTTTTTTTTTTTGTCGAAACGTAATGCAGTTAAAGCTAGCTGCATTAGCTGTCTTGAGTCTCGACAGTCCCGTAAACTGCAGCAGATGTGCACAGTTAAATTTAATTTTCACGTGTCTCCTGATTCCAGGTGGCTACCTCAAAGTGTATCTGATGGTTGCATCTACATGAGGGATAGACAGAAAAAATGCTCCGCACACTGATCCTCTTTTTGCTAGTGAGGCATCCTTCTCTGGTAACCAGAGGTGAAGCCATGAGGGTCGACCGATCGGAGTGTGGATTCTACGTCTTTCACTCTGTCCATACATGCCAGGACACTGATGCTAGCAACCAGCTGTCTGCAGATGTCAGGCTGACGTCATCAGACACAAAGAGCAGGAGTAGGTGAATGAGCCAGCAGACTTTTCTGCTCTGTCTGTGCTGAAACTGATTATTAGAGTGGACGTCTGTGCGCTACTTAGTTGAAGCATCTGCGACCGACTATCCTATACAGTTTGAATATGTATAACAATGACAACCTTTTAAGTTGAGGAGGTTTCCTGCATCTTGCATGAAAAACCATTGCTTACAATTGTGAATTGTCCATAAGATTCGATAACAAGTGTTTATTTTTGGCCACGTCACCCAGACCTACTTGAATTTCTACCTTGATGTATTCCCAGTGACAAATGAACATGGCTCCATAATGATTTCGCTGATGTGCCGATTCTGAAAAGGCGCCTGTTAGATTGCAGAGGGGGCGTCGTCGCTGCAGCAGGATGGCGTTGAAGCATTGAGCCTGCCTATTTTCATGTCTGTTTTTTCACAGTTCAACAAAAAATATGTCAGCATAACTGGCTGTCTGAAAATATGTGCGCACATTCGCTGCGCTTTATTCCCACGTCTGCTTATATTTGTAGATGTCCGGATATCTTGCATCGTTCCTCTAACCCCTCTGCTCAGTGTTGAGCCCTTGAGGAAGGGTGTTAAGCCAAGCTGCTGTTACGCTGAGCGGCTTGCAAGGCAGTGAGTGACATCTGAGTATTTAGGCCGCCTAACAGTTCCACTTGCCATATTATCTCCACAAGACTGCTTGGTTAGCCAGCGTACGACAACAGGCCTGTAAGGAATCCTCACACCCAAGTCTGTTCCCCCCAGAGCTCTGCGTTCGTCTGTAAGTGGGAGTGACGCTGCACGCATATGAGACATGGACAGAATTGTGTTGCTGCACTCTCATAACAATTTAACTGGTACTTTAAGTGCCATGCCATGGTAAAACAGCACACAGTTTAACCAATGGCATATTTAACTTTATTCCTGATAGTTATCCTGTGGGATTATGGGTATTTTGTGTGCAGCTACTCTCACATTAGAAAGCGGCAAATAATACTGACTTCCCTTCTGAAGAGAACACAAACAGTAACACATTGTCACCTGTTAACACAGATTAAGCACTAAAGCAAAGTGCAGAGCCCTCAGTATTATTGGTCTAATGCACTGTGTGACATTACTCCACCCCAGGGTTCTCCCTCTGCCCATACACCCGTGATGATATTGTCCAACACTATTGCTGCTCTAACTGCCGCTGCCGGAGGCTGTATGCAGCGGGTCGAGGTGTGAAAACGCTCTGCATGTTACCTCACTCCAAAGCACACATACATACACACATACAGGCACATCGCAAGCGATGCAATGCACGGATGTGGTGCAGTAGAGCCCTAAATGTATGCAGTATCTCCTAGGGTACCTACTCCTGCATGACAAACAGTGTAACATTGTACCTCTGTTCCCTAGCTCGCACTGCAGCAATAAGTTGGTGCCGTTGGGTTTTTAAATTTAAACAACTTCTGCTAAAGTCGTGACGACAGCATACCCATCTTGCTGCATCTGCTCAGAATGCAAGATTGTGCTAAACAACATCCTGTGGATGGAATAAAACATTTGGAACTGGCAGTGCAGCAAGCATGTTAAAACATTCAAATCCTGGCCGGGCCCAATTTGCATATTTCCATTGGTCTTTGTTGTCTCTAGTGTTGGTTTTATGGATTCTTGGTTGTATAGGGTGAAAAGCTCATTCTGCTACTGCATCCTCTCTAAATCAGTCTGGATTAAAGGTCAGGGAAATGTTAAGTGTAAATGTCAAGCAGTGATTGGATATGAGCAATAGGGACACAAAAATCAAGTCGGACTTTTTTTAAAAACTTGTATTAAATGGGATTTGGAAGATATGAGCGCATTGCTGCTACAGAGACACTCATGCCCCTGACACAGGAAGCATCGTGCCTCTGGATGAAGTCTGGAGGGAGGTTAAGTGTGTTTGGACTGAGTTTGCTTTTCACCATTCAGTAGAAATATTGTAAACACTTAATCGTGTTTAAGCTGAGATTTGTCTGCACCAAGTCTGGAGTATGTAGCTGCACTAAAACTTCTCTAAGAGCTGTTCCTCTATCCTGGTACAGCTTCACTGAAATATACTGTGTCAGTAAATGACTGAATGGAGCCAAATGAAGAAGGAAACAAGATTTGATTTTAGTCTATTTTAATTGTTTATCTGTTAAAGCTGCAACAATAGATAGATCAAAAGGAAATTAATTACCAACCGTTTTGATAATTGACTAATAGTTTCAGCCATTTTCAAGTAAAAATGTCAAACATTTACTCGTTCCAGATTCTTAAATGTAAATTTGCTGCTTTTGTTTGTGATTTATGTTGTGTAAATGAAGAGTCAGTCTTTTGGACTGTTGGTTGGACAAAAAGAAGCTATTTGAAGATGTCACTTTAGGCTCAGGGAAACTGTGATCAGCATTTTTCACAATTTTTGAATATTTTATTCACTAAAAGATTAATTGATGAACCAAGAAATTAATTGGTAGATCAGTCCGTCATGAAAATAGTTGTTGGTTGCAGCCCTAATTTATGTTATGTGTTTTATTTTGGGTTTTGATTTAGACTTACTATTGAATTTTTTTAGTGTTATTTAAATGAATGTTGTAATCATTTTTATCCCCGATAAATTGTCTTCATCTCCTAAATCTTAGGCTTTAACTAATTATTTAACAATATGCTGGTTATTTTCTCAAATAATGTCCAAATCTCAGGAAAAAGTAAGGTCTTCTTCAAATGTCTATTTCTGTCCAACTAACAGTACATCCAGTTTCATCGTTTATGACAAAGAAAAGCATCAAATCCCTACACCTTAAAAGCTGGAGCCAACAAACGTTTGGTGGTTCTGCTTAAAAAATGATTGATTGTCAAAGTAGTAGTAGTTGGGGATTATATTTCTGTTAATCAGTTAATCAGCTAATTATTGCAGTTCTAATAATATCCTTGTTATTTTATGCACCATCATGACAGTCTTGGGACACAAAGCCCCCACAGAACCTCTCAAGGGGGACAGTCTTTGAGTGTCTTCCTCCTCTGCCTGCCCTGTGGTGCTTTTATTGGCAGCTGTCCGGCAAAGCCAGAAAAATGATGACAGCGTTGAAAGTGATGCTTGTGGGTGATTTTTTTTTTATTTTTATTAAACATTTTTGTTTCTTTTAAGTATTTTCAATCCATGTCCCTTTTGGAGCCAGTATTTGCGTAATCTGATTGGCCCACAGTCAGGAAGGAGAGGCGGGAGCTTCTCCACAGAGGCGGCCGTATAAGGACATGGGGCGTAGCCTACGTTTTGATAGACATCACAGCGCAGTAGAAAGTTTGAGTGACTTGAGGGGCGAGTGCCGGTGGTTTTAAAAGGGGGGGGGGGAATCTCCCTCTGGCTTTCATCAAGCGTGGCAGGCAAGGACGAAGAGTGGGGGGGTGAACGCAGGCATACTTCTCTAACCACAGGAGAAGAAAAGAGACGGACTGCAGAGGGAGAAGAAGCTGAGAGGAGTATTTCTATCTTCAGTCAGGCCACTTTACAGATACTAGATAGTTCCAGTAGACAAAGTGTTGTGAATTTGCATGATCGATGAGTTTCAGTGGCGTCACCACTGCGTCTGTGGCTAAAGAGAGAGGCTAAAGTCAGCAGACAGACACAGATGCACGCTTGAAAGGTTTGCTGTGAAAAGGCCTCTCCTCCCCCCTCATCCTCTCCGTGTAGGGAAAAACATATGGTGTCTCAGGTAACACAACTGTTGTGTGTCTGTGTGTGTGTGTGTGTGTGTGTGTGTGTGTGTGTGCATGAGCTGGAGTGAAAACAGTGTGGATGAATAGGTCCGACTCCAGATGGTCCTTTTCTATTCGTAATATCAGATCATTGATTAAAAAGCTTCTCAGTTGACACTTGATCCACTCCATTTCACTGTTCATGTCCATTTTAATACGAAGCCCAGCTTCTTTAAATGTATCACACATTTAGCCAGTTCTGTATCTTATCTCACAATGTGAAAATTCAGTTTGAGTTAAGACTAGACATCACTCTAATAGAGCCTGTCATTATTTCCCATAATCCCATTCCCCCTCCTCTCAACCCCCCCCCCCCTTCTTTTTCCATTATTTCCTTTTTCCTCTCTCCCCCCTTTCCTTTTGACTATATGATGCTGCCATGTAGGGCAGTGCTGCTTCTTAGTCAGCTGGTCAGGAATGCCTTCGTAGTCTTAAGGCTGTACTGTTCCCAACCGACCACTTTCATTCGCCTCTCTGTTTATTAGTTCATCAATTCATTAATCGTGCATGCTTGGTGAGCTAAATTCTCACATCTTTAAACCTCTGCAGTAGAAGACTACGTATTATAACACCTTAAGATGCTATTTTCTTCACATGACTAATCATGTGGGAGCGTTGTGTAATGACATCAAGTCCAGTAGGTTCAGGCTCTGCAGTGCTTTATTCAGCTAGGAAACCGTGCGTAGACTATACAGAAGCTTTTATAAACAGCGAGCTGCTCCACTGATGCCCTGAAGCAGTCTTCTGAAAAACACTAGATCATCAGTGTTTGTGGTATGGCATCCCTGTTAATGAAATATGTCAGTTCAGGGAGGCCCAGTTACTGAGCTGCTCTCCTCGACTCCCACAGTCAGTGAGGCTTAAAATGTAGATGAGCACTGCTGTTAAAACATGATTAGTATTTTTCCTCTGTCCAATCATAAGATCTAACCTTCTCGTTCTGCAGTCACTCTTTTCTCTAACTCTTCTGCTCTCTCTTCTTTCCCTCTGCCCAGCATGTTTGTGTGTCAGCCCTGGGCAGGGATATGCCAATAGGACACACCCTTTAGTGGCTAAATACAGGCTACTGCATGTTTATGAGCTTGCATGCCCTAACAAGTACACTTAGGCTTTGATATATTCTAGCCCGGGTTGGCTAAGGCCTAGCCGATGAGTTCAAACGGCTTATCGTCTCCTTTTGAGCAGGTTTTTGATGGTTCCTTTTTTATCACTAGGTGACAGAAACCTCGTAGCCGATTCAAAACACAATCAGCTTTCACACATTCTTTCCGGACATACATGCAGCCTTACCACAATGAGAGTGGCAGCGGATGAGTTTCCCAGATTTTTCCATCCTGTTTTTGGATCATGCCGCCTCCTCTGATGCCTTCTGTATCTGTTGGGCCCAGACCCCAGAAGCTGTCTGTCTTGCAGATGGGCCTTTTAGACTCAGCTGGCTTTTTTACAGCCAATGCGGTCGACACTGCAGAAGAACAGCGAGCAGTCAGGCTATAGGATTAGAGGAAGAGAGAGGGAGAGAGCCTGTTTGCTTTGCGGCATCTTAGTTACTCTGTCTAATTAAAAAGGCTGTCTGGAGACTGAGTGTCTCTTGACGTCAGCCAGCCCATGGCAGAGACCAGACCCGTGGTTAATGGCGTTGGATGCTGTGTGCCATGCTGCCTGTCCTGGTGTGGAAGGAGCAGCCCTGACCCCGTTCATCCACGGTGTCTCTCCTTCTTTTACTCTCCTTCTCTGCTCTAAAAGGACTTTATGAAACTTGGTGCAAGATGTCCTTGAGTGTGAGAAATGATTGAAGCAAGCAATAATGCAGAGTCACCATACACACGCGCAAGATAAGGTGTGTGTGCTGGAGCAGCAGCGCAGCTATAAAGCATCTGTAGATGATCCTCCTGCTGATACAGTTGTAACAGAGCAGAATAAAAAAAAAAGAAGCGGAGGCAACGGCTGATACACAGTTACTCTGAATTATAGATGGCTGCAAAACAAATCCAAAACTACAGGAACAAGTATTCACACAGTGCAGCACAACGTAGACTGCAAACATGTCACGGTTATCAGAGTTAGTGCTTATCGCTCCACGTGTCCATCCATCCCATAAACGTGTGTATCTCAAACCGTGTATCGAATTTTCTGACTCTTAATAATAGATGTGTTTGCAGTAAATATTTCATGGTTGGCTGACTGAAAACACATGCCTGTCAGAGATATGGAGGTAGAGGGGAGGGGGAGAGGATAGCAGGGAGGGAATGGGGGAGTGGTGAGGGAGAGAGAGAGAGTGAAATTTAATCGGCAGGATTTTAACCCCTTCATTCTACCTTCATCAGGAAGCTACAGCCTTTGGTTAAAGGCTTACTGATTACATATTCTGCTCTCTCCTCTCCCTTCCTTCCTTCCCCGCTGCTGCAGGGCTCTCAGGATTCGACAGGAGGACAGGAGGGATTGGTGGCCCCACCCTTTTCAGCATTCCCCCCTCCACCCCCTCCTCAAAACGGGCTACCGGGGACAGAGTTTGGCCCTGGGGCCATGTTTGGTGCTGGGGGCCAAGGTACAGCAGAGGTAGGGGTCGGTGCTAACGGAGCCACCGCCACTACCGCCACCGCCAACAACAACGTAAGCACCCTGTGTTGATAAAGCCTTGAGTAGTTGTTTACTGATCCGTCAGATGTTTGGGATATAGAGTCATTTCCATTCACGTTCATTAACATTTGCTGTTGTAGTGCTGCACTACTGAAAGCAGGCAGAAACCGGTCAGTCGTCCACCATGTTGGTTCAGACTGAAATACCTCACCATCTATTGGATGGATAGCTTTGAGCATTTGTACTAATGTCTGTGGTCCCCAGGGAATGAATCCTAATGACTTTAGTGATCATCATCTAGTTCCACCATTAGGTTGCCTTTTTTTACTTAAAGATAGATCTTAATGGATTCGGTGATTCTCTGATTTTCCTGTAGTACGAGAATCAGGTGAATTTTCTTTATATGTAGTGAAATATCACAAGTACTTTGGTACTGGACATAATTTCATGCATTGCCATGAAATTTTGTCCAGTACTTTTTTTAAAATTACCTACAACAGTAATGACTCTTCCATCAGCCTCGTCTGAACTTTGTGTAACTGCTAATTGGTAAATGTTAGCATGGTAACAAGCAAAGCTTAGATGGATAGCATTGTAAACATAATACCTACCTACATTCTGATGTTAGCGTTTGGCTCAACTCACCTCTGTTGAGGGCAACCGCCAGAGCTGGAAGGATGGCTGCAGACTTGTTTTTAATCATAAATATAACAATTATATTTCATTTAAGATGCAGTTTAGATTAAAATTTTAATTTCATGATGAGATCAAGACCTCTATACAAATGGCTTTCTGCATCGTCTACTCATATGCTCTGCCAAAATTTTAAAGAAGATGGGTAGCAGAGCTTTAACTTGCTAAAGTGATTATCATAAGCCATTTCATTAGCTTTGCCTCCCCCTCTCTCACCTTCCTCATCCCTTCTTCTTTTCTCTCTCTCCACAGGGAAAGACAGAGGAGACGTCCCAGGGGGAGGCGGGTGTACAGTGTGGTACAGGAGGCACAGGAGCAGGAGGCTCCGTGGGAGACCCCACAGAGGCCAAAGGGACCCCCAAACGCCTCCACGTCTCAAACATCCCCTTCCGCTTCCGGGACCCTGACCTCAGGCAGATGTTTGGGGTGAGAAGCTGGGAATGCTGTTTGCCTCATTTGTAATGGGATCAATAAATCAGTCTAGACAACCCGGGTCCTCTGCGGTGGGTCCGGTTCACTAGGGGTGGGGTTTAGAGCCTGACAAAAGAGTCAAACCAACACAAAGGAAAGACACTCATGAGTGTTCTCTTGATGCTTGAGGGGGCATTTGTCTGCTATGTGTGTCAGTGTGCTAGCATGAGTGACGAAGTGAGAGGGAAAAAAGGGGACAGAGCAGAGTTCAAGGCGATGGGACAGAAAGAAGCACACTGAAATGTAGGATGTTGTCTTTTGTACAATAGTGACACCTAGTGTCTGACTTGCTGACTTTTCAGTAATGTTGTCACTGAAAGACCGAGTTCTAACCAAGCCAAAGATCCTGAGTCAACTAAAAGATGTAATTTATTGCTTTCTTTGCTTATATGTGTTTGCTAATTTCTTCCCTCAAATTTATTTGCAGCAATTTGGAAAGATTCTGGATGTAGAGATTATTTTCAATGAGAGGGGTTCAAAGGTAAGTGCACAGGAGACATTCGTTTCTGTGAATGCACACTGCAATTCTTCCTCACTGTTGACAGTAATTCACACTTTGCATTGTATTTCTCTGTAAATGTGACACTTTGTGACGTATCAGCACGCCACATGGGAAGCCATTATTATAAAACTCCAATTATCTATTAAACAATGTCAGAGTGCACTCAGAGGTCGAAGGCTTCTCCTCTCTCCCTCTGCTCAATCCCTTGTGACGTGTGCCTCGCTCGCCGCCAAACCTCTTTAACCTCTGCCGTGTACCACAGGGTTTTGGCTTTGTGACATTTGAGACCAGCGCAGACGCAGAGAAAGCCAGGGAAAAGCTTCACGGCACATTGGTGGAAGGTCGTAAGATTGAGGTAATTCCCCCCACCCCCCTTTCCCCTTCTTCTCTTCTGTATTCTCTCTGTACTCCCATCGTAATTCTGCTTGATCACTGACTGCTAGCTAGCTCCCATCCTCCCTTTAGTGTTATGCTCTGATGCAGCCCACTGGTATCCCACTCCCTGGTCTTCTGCAATGTGTTTTTCATTTCTAGGACTTCTTTCCTCCTTTCATTTGTTGTTTTTCTGTTTTTGTGGTGGGGATGATTGGGGGTGCAAGAACACTACATAAGGCATGCTGGGTACTTCTCTGCAGCATTTTATTTTTCACATTGAGCTGTTGCCTCTTCACCTTTTTTTTTTTTGGTTTGTTTGTTTTTTCCCCACTGATGCGCAACTTGTAGCCACACTGATGTTACAACTTTTCCCGCAACAATTGGAATGATGTTTGTGTAGTCGGCACCGGAGGGCACGAGAGGAACGCAGTGAAAGGATGATGCATGGCAGATTGCTGTCAGATGCTCTTATTTTCCTCCCTAGAGTTAGAAATCCTTCTGTGTTCCCCTCTCCCGGTGCTGCGGCTAAGTGGTTGTGACAAGCTCATGGCTCCTGGTGCAACAGCAGCATGCTGGGAATCACAGCAACACTGACGCATGTTCACTTTATGGAAGTCTGGATTCTTGCCAAAGATCTGTGCACTTGTGTTTCTATGTATGTGAAGTCTATGTGCGTTCAGGTTGTTTACTTTGATTTAATTCATTTTTTGTTTTTCAACTGAAGCATGTGCTGAGTTTTTGAAAGCCGTTTTTCTTGCTTATTTTATTGGGGGTTTTGATCAACCAGTTGTCCATATTGGATCTCTTGACCCGCTCCACCGTAAGCCAGGATTTCTGCATGGGCTTACTGTGGTGATTTACTTTAAATGTGTGTGTGTGTGTGTGTGTGTGTGGGGTAGTGTGCGAGTCCGCTCCTGCATGATGGATGAGGCTAGCTGGACCCTTTTTCAGTTCTATACTCTCAGTTCTGCTGCAGTGTGGTCGGGAATGAAAGAGAGCCACCTGCATCCACTGGTACAACATACTCCCTCCACACACCTCCACCTTCAGTCAATCAGCAAGCTGAACGGATACTGATGGAGTCAATTTACCCTGCATCAGTCTTACCCCTTGTGTTCAGTCAGCAAACTGTGTTGTCCCTGGCATTGCCTTAACCTGATTATCTGTTTTTCTTCTCAAATTTTGCATGATATCAGTATTAATCAGCGAGCAGTTTGTCTTTGTTTTCAGTTGTCACTTTGCATGTACTCCGTTGTACTTGTAGTGGTGTTGGGCTGTAGCGAATCATGTATCAGCTGCATGGTGGGCCAGCAACGGGAAGTGCGTGGAGTGTGTCTCTTTCTGCCTGTTTATGGTGCATGGGCTTGAAGAGACAAAAGGCTGGCGCAGGACAAACCGTGGATTTGTGTTTATACATTCTTTCAACCGAGGAGAAAGGGCCGGACATTTCTATTTGAGGCAATGCTATCTGGCAGTTCTCCTTTCTTGCAGATGTTGCTGTGTTACTCTTGCTTTAATTGGTCATATCATTTCAGAGTTTGTTGAACTATGTTTTCAGAGATGAAGGTGGCGGAAAAATAACTTTAGTAATCATATATTTCTATGATAATTCAGAAACTCTGAAATATAGGCCTACTGTATACTATGGTTATACATCTATTCTGAACTATTACTGTGTGTGACCCTGCAGTTCACTGCTATCCACTAGCATGAGTTAAGTCGATGCAGCCTACGTGTGCATGGTTGGTATTTTCCTATGGAATTAATGTAGCCTAACTGAGGCACTACTGCAGACAGCTTGATGTTTTTTCTTGCATGCTTATTCTGTATGGCTATTTGTTGAATTAGTTTTGGTGATGGGACCGTTGACTTACGTGTTCAATCGCACCTGGGTGCGTCATCGTCCTGCCCCAAAAAAGGCTGAATAGCTTAGTTTTCAGAGTAAGTTTTGATTGAATGATTTATAAAGATGTGATGTACTTAACTGGAGTGCTGACATTTCCTGTTCTCGGTGCATGCAAATGGGAGTTGGTTATTAGTTGTTCTCATAGCTTAGCTGCCCACAGTGTGCATGCATGTAGTCCATATGAAATAGAAAGAGAATTGTTGTGCTTAAAGTTAAACTGTACTTGTCTTTGTCTGGAATAAAACTCTGCGCTTTGAAGAAGTCAATTTCCTGTGTGCTTCCAATGTATCCATGTAAGTGGCCCAACTACAATTCACTTTGTCTGTACCTGCTTCTCTGTGATCCCATCTCATCACCATTCATTCTATATATAGAGTCCTACAGGCCTATATATAGGTGTGACAGTGTGTATCTTATGCACTCCAAAACATACACACCTCAGTGCATCTCCACCCCCTCATGGCTGTCTCTGTGCGTATGCTCCAACATCAAGGGTTAATCAGTCCATCCTCACTCATACCATCTTTCTAATGATAGAAAACCTCCCCTAACCATTTAGTCACATATGTGTAGTCACATATTTAATTCTTATTCTGCAATTACTGGCGGCATGGCAAGTGCATTAGGGTCCTTGCATGGTCTCATTTGTGCAGCCACAAACCTTAACCCAGGTAATTATTATTATTACACAGTTGTGCCAACTAAGCGTCTCACTGATGATCCAGTCCAGCTGTGTGTGACCAACAGCTCTGATCAGCTCGTAGCCACAGAGAACAATATTGTTATGTCCAGGAAACACCCCTTCAGTAATTCTTGACCGATTTCCCCAAAGGTGACAGTTTGAAGGTTGAGATGTATGCTGGCGATTATATAAAAAAACAGTAATACCTTCATTATTTTGTCTCTGGGAATGCAAGACAAAATAAAGAGACTGCAGGATTCATTTTTTTTATTTAATCAGCACCAAGCAGTATTGTACAAAAGAGCTTGCTGCTTTCCCTTGTTATACATATGTCAACCCTCTTAGCAGCTGTCTGCTCTGCCTGCTGTAGATTTATCCGCAGTGTGAATTACATTGTTGGAGGGATATATAGCAACAGCAAAAGTGCAGTGATTTGTACACGTCAGTGGTTGTAGACAGTGCACACACGAACGCACAGAGACCATGCTAAACCCTGCAGACTCCCATTCACTAACTCCTGCTCCAAGGCTGCATGCTCGATCCGTGAGGCTGGAGTGTTCGGGGAAGTGACGGCTCCTCCGCGGCGCAGAGTTTTAGTCAGACATTTGAATGCAGCGGCGCAGAATAGCTGAGGTGTGTGTGTGTGTCTGTGTGCGCGCGTGTGTGTGTGACAAGGGGTGCAGCTCTGCATGCAGTGGAGGGAGGGGGAAGCTGTTGAGTGAGAAGTGTCATCATCACTGCATGGATGTGTGAAAAGGATGAGAAGTTGTGCCTGTGGTTCTGCATGCCTGACCATGCACTCTCACCAGCCAGTGCTGCCACCGTGCACACTCCTCAGTGGGACACAGTTGGCCTCCAGCTCACTTTGGCCTGGACCTGAAATCAATCATTTCCATAAACATTATGAACCTTTTTGCATGAGTCTACCCGGTAGCATTATTTCTACTGCACGAGGTCGAATTGGTAAGAACTTGATTGTGAGTTGCTGGACGGGTGATGGCCTGAGGTGAAGGCTTGCCAGCTCCTTGTGTCCCAGTTTCATAGATGGAACAACCCTCCACCCCCTACTCCCTCCCCAGCTTTGGATTTGACCAATCCTGTTTTGTTATCTGAACTTTCTGTTCCTGCATGACTTGCCTCAGAGGAGATTAACGAATGAAATGTGCGAGTATCCATGTGTGTTTGGCTTGTACATGAGTGAAAACGTAGAAAAGGTTGAAAGAAAAGGGGAAAGAGAGTTTGCACTTTCCTCTTTCCAACCCCCGGTCTCTCTGTGTGTTGGCCCCCCCCCCCTCTCTCTTTCTCACCCCTTCATTCTCTTGTTGCCAGTCTCTTGTTTGTATTTCATTTGAAAGTAACCTATAGCTGTTTTTCTAACATTTATCCTCCTTTTTCACATCATCTCTGTCTGCCTTACTTTGTTTCCATTTATTGTCTCCATTGTGCTCTCAGATTTCTGTCTTACTTGTATTGTTTTGCCATCATACAACCTTCAGTACGTTTATTTTTTTATGGTGACTGGTGAAACAGGAAATTTTAGCCACTGTGCCCACGACCAATTTCCAAACACACGCTCTTCTCTTGTGGCCTAACTTTAGCACACAGGAATGAGTCATTACTTGCACAATCTAACCAAAATACCTCCACTTGTCCCTTTGACTGTAATAGGCCCAGACGGCATTTAACCAACCTTTACTGTCCCGCTCTTATGAAGGAGGGTAGTGTGCGTTTGTATCTGCTCTTCTGACTTTCCCCTGGAAGTGTTCCAATTTGCTGCATTTCAGTCCTCCGCTGTTCATTCAGTATGCTAGCTCTTGGGGGTTAAGGCTGGGTAGGTGTCCCATATCTCCATTCTCCTTTACCATCTTGTCCTCTAGAGCACCGAATACCTTCTGATTGTTGTAACGATGCTCAGAGCTCCGTTAAGCATCAAGAGCTCGCGTCCTCTTACCCTCTTCTTCCTCTTTCCTCTTTCTCTCATACTCTGAGCTGTAACACTGATGCTGTCAGATTTTTTTTTCACATGGGGAAAGCAGGGGGGGAGCATTTAGGTTTTTTTGTTACTAGGATTATTTGTTCCTTTATTTATTATATTTTTTCTGTTTCCCTGACGACTTCTGTGTGTTGTTGTCAGTCTCCACGGTAACCACTCGCTGTTTCTACGGCAACGGTAAGTTGTGTACAAACATCTATCACTGAACTGATCCCCTTCCCACCCCACCCCTGAAATGGGCATTTGATACAGTAGTATGTTCAGTTACCATATTAGTGACAGACCCATGCAGTGTAATGCCCTAGAGAGCTGTTTCTGTTATGTAATGTTACAGGGCACAACACAATATCACAGGAACACACTCACACACACACACACACACACACACACAGTCTTCTTTAACAGATTGGATCTTTTAACAGTAATATTTTTCTCCACACGCCCGCCCCCCACCATCATTAACACCTCACTGGGAATGACCGAATGTAATCACCTTCCTCTATGCAATGACACGGCTGTCCACAACCCATGTGATTAATTCTCCATTGGACACAGTGTATATAGTATTCATTGTCTTGATTAATAAAACAAAAAAAATGAACAGAAATGATATGAAGCTTTGCTCCCTGTTGCTGCCTATGATTGCTTTGAGTGAATGCAGACCGCCCCCCTCCCTCCCTCCCCAGTCTGCAGAGCAAATAATGCTGCTCTGGTTTTGAATTTCTTTGTTTTATTGACTTGCCTGCTTTTAGAACCCTGATTCCAGAAAGGTTGGGACGCTTTGTAAAACGCAAATAAAAACAGAATACAGTCATTTGAAACAGTACGAAGTGTTCCTGGGCCCATCGGGAACATCCTTTATCCAATCATGTGATCACAAAGTGGTGACCCTCGCTCCATCCTCGTTTGTGAACGACTGAGCCTTTCCAGGATGCTCCTTTCATACCCAATCATGATACTATCACCTGTTACCAGTCAACCTGTTTACCTGTGGAATGATCCAAACAGGTGTTTTTGGAGCGTTCCACATCTTTCCCAGTCTTTAGTTGCTCCTGTCCCAACTTGTTTGAAACATGTTGCTGCATCAAATTCAGAATAAGCAGATATTTACAAAAAAATCAATGAGGTCAAACATTAAATGTATTGTCTTTGTACTCTTAAGTATATGCAAAGGATTAGCAAATGATCACATTCTGTTTTATTAAGTTTTACACAGTGTCTCGACTTCTTTGGAATGGGGGTTGTACCGTAGTGTTAAGACAGATTGAGGTGAGGAGTTCGTCCAGGCTTTGAACACATGTAGAAATGTTTAACGTGTGGCGAGCCAGCAGCCTGACTCGCCGTATTGCAGCCTGGCACTGTCTTCTTCTGCTGTACCACTTAAAATTAAACTGGATCCATTTCATTTGGGATCTTTTTGCTAATTTATGCAAAAATAAAAAACCTGTTTAGAAACCTAGTTGCTCCGGATGTGGTCACTTATCAAATCAGCCGGTGTTGTGTAACCATATGCATTTCTGAACAGATATGGGGTTTACCTTACTGTTGTTTGGGTCTCTATTATGTTGCCGTTTTGTTTTTTCTCTTTTGGTTTGGTTTTCTTGTAGTGGATTGTCTGTGTACCAGTAGTTGTAGTTGTAGTAGTAGTCGTAGTGTACTGGTCTTAGTTTGTGACACACAGTTCTAATGCCTGGCCTAGTGTCTCATGTTTATTTTATTTCTCTCCTTTTTTGGGAATGAGGATTGCTCTCTCTCTCTCTTCCTCCATCTCTCTTTCTCTCTCTCTCTCTCAGCTCTCCCTCTCTCTTTCTCTCTCTCTCTGTTCCCTCCATCCTTTTGGTGCTCTGTTTCTCAACCCACCACATATAATGAGATTTTCAGGAGAATGGTCACCAAATCTAATTGCTTTATTTGAATGATGCACCTTGGGATATATGTTTTGTTTTCAACAGTAATTGTTCTTAGTTTTATAATTTATTTTTGTGTTGCTCATGGAAACTTTCTCCTTTTTTTTCCTCTTTCTCTTCACTCCATCTTTACGTTCTCCTGTTTTTGTATATGGACTGGCTCTGTCTCTTTACTTCTCACCTGCATCCCTTCCTCTTAACGTATCTGTCCCATCTTTGTCTCGTATGTGTTCGATGTGGGAGTGCTGCGATTGTTTTGATTGGTCTCTATGCTGCATCCGACGCTTGCTGATTGGCTGAATTTTTTACTTTTTTTGGTTTGTTACTCACTCTTGGTCATGTGATGCGCCCATATTTGGCTGCGTGTAATTTCTGTGTTATATGATTATTAATTTTGTCAAACAAATGTTTTTGCACCCCCTCTTTCTCTCCCTTGTATTACTTTTTTTTTCTTTTTCTTTTTAGGTATGTAAACCCCACAAGTTTGGTTTCATATGGAAATGTGACTTCATTTTGTCCGGGTTTATTGTTCAGGGAGGGCAAAAGTGGGACGAGACAGGCTGAATGTTTTATTAATCGTTAACACTTTGAGATTTGCCTCCCATATTCTGTTGATTTGCATGTTTTCCTGTCAACCCAATTTCATTGATTGCACATGACACAAACACAGGTATATATTCTCCCCGCACACACACACACACACACACACACACACACACACACAACATAAAACTTCTTGCAAGTTGAGGCTAAATGTCCCTGTGATACAGAAATATGTTGACATTAATTTAATTCATTAACTCGATTTACATTTCAGAATGCATCTGCTTAGACACCCACAGACTGTTGCGTCACTTAGCTAGCCAGGCTAGGCTAATTGAGTCATTTGCCACTGACCTTGTCATTTGCAATGAGGGAAAAATGAGGTAAACCTCATTTCCATTTGAATGAAGCTCGGCAGATAAAGAACATGACTCACTGAGAGAGGCAGCGCGAGTGGCAGTCTCGGCCTTAATGGTCTTCTAAATGGGACTGCAAACGTGTATGTGCACACAAGCACTCTCATTCCCCAGTCTCTCCGTCTCTCTCCGTCTTTGTCTGACACACACACACACACACTCTTCCCTCATCGAGCCAAAAGGTCATTAATCTTTAGCTCGCCACACCAGTCAGATGCAGAGCTTCTGCAGCACACTTGGACAGTATGGGTTATAACGGAGAGCCACAATCTCCTTCTCTTAAAGCCCATCAAAGGCAGATGAGGATAGATCAAGGGACCGGAGTGTGAGCCTTTGAAGCTCAGAGAGGAGATTATCAGCCATCTTGGATTGAAAGCCTAAGCATTAGTCTGAAATGTCAGCCTGCATGCACAGAACATGCGCACACACACACCCCCAAAAAAAATCCGCAGTACTTTCACCTGCACATGCCAAAAAATAGAGCTTAGTGTCTTGTTCGGTGCTGCTGCCGTTTCGTTTATGTGCAGTCACGGCAACAACATAACCAATGTCACCTATGGCAGCCCTTATATCTCCCCGCAGTGAATCAGTGAAATCTGTATCGGGGCAACTCTTTTAATTGCATGATGACTAAAAATCCCCCTCACAGTCCTCACCTGCTTTTATATACAAGCACGTCCACCAACATAACCACTGAAAGAGTTAGCAGCCATGGCAGGAATAAAATTGATCACAGTGGTAAAGCATAACAGCGGTGACTTTACTCTTTAGCCAGCTGATTTGGTTGCATGTGTCGTTTTTTCATTTTGCAGAGTTAGGTGTGTTAAAAAAGCTCATATTTCACACATGACACCAACAGAAAGAAACCAAATTTTTTTTACCAGAGAATATCCTCTCGACAGGATGTTGGGGCGTTGTGACATCCGGTGCCTCACTTTAAACCAGCTGTTACGCATAAAGTGTGCATTTTCACAATAAATACAGGGTTATGTAACAGTCCGATTGTGTGGTCCAAATAGCAGTATTCAGTTTTAATGACCCAGTAGCAGTGAGTGTACACAGATAATAACACTGTCAGCGTCAGAGATGCACCAGTATTACAAAAAAATGGAGGCAAGCATAATACCAGCACATAACAGCAAACACGTTGAACGTAATATTGTCAAAAACACTGAACAAACCCATCTAAAGTGTATCAGCCTCGGCCTTGTGTTTGAGCCTTGTTGTACCTTAGTTTCCTGTATTGAGTTGTTGTGTCTGCATCTCTGACCATCTGCTCCTCCGTCCTCAGGTGAATAACGCCACCGCCAGGGTGATGACTAACAAGAAAATGGTCAGCCCCTACCCTAACGGAGAGGCTCTCAGCACACTGCCTTATGGTAACGACCACAGCAACACACTAACAATGTACCGCGGCCCGCCTAATAAGCCGAACGGCACAGGTACACAGGGGGGCGCAGACGTAGGCAGGGTGAGACACACTCGCTGCAGACCACGTTATGTAAGACTAACGGCAAACTAATTCCACGCAGTTTATCTGGGTCTTATTTTCGCTACCACCTACCAGCCATGATGTCAGCCGACTTTAAAATTGAGCTCACGTTCACCAGATCAACTCGACACGAGTTCACAAGCTTTCGTGTTATTACAACTGTGTGGCTTAGAACTACTTTTTAGCATGCTAGAAACCGTCTACTGAACGTTTAGATGCTGCTCATAAATGCTAAAATGGAGGGTTAAAATACAAAAAAAGTTGGCACGCTGTGTAGAATATAAACAAAGCAGAATGGTAATCCTTTTGATTAACGTGGCAGCAGCAGAGCCGTTTGCTCCATTATTCTTCTGCTTTCACAGCTTCCAGTGTAGCTTTGAGTTGGTCTTGCAGAAGAAATCTGTCTTATGGAAACAAGATAGCGTTCTGTTGGACAGCCTCAACAGAGACGCTCAGTTTTTAAAGAAATGCTCCTCTGTGGTGCTGCACGATTGTCTCGTCTCTTCTTTTGTGTTGCTTTATTTTGTTTTACTTGGAAAAAAAAATGCTGTTTAAGTAACTAGTGAGCTATGAATGCCAACAGGAAAGGCGAATGCTTCTGGGAAATGTGTGTATAAAATGTGTTCAAGTGCAGCAGGCATACAGTAGAGGATCCTATGTAAACCGCCCATATTAATGACTTGCCCCTTCCTCTGTGTGTGACCATCAGCGGGGTGGAAATTGAGTCCCATGGTGGGGGCCGTGTACGGACCAGAGCTCTACGCAGGTAAGGCCACTCTCTAGCTCCCCTACCCACACTCACATCTGTCTCTACAGTTTACTTAAAATTTTAGTCATATTCCAATCTTAAATTTATATTAATGCACTGCTTGCCTAGCATTTCTCCTCACTGACACTTTTATTAATATCAAGTCCTCAAGGCTATAGTTGGATTATTCTCTCTTTGCTCTTTCCTTCCTCCTTAATTTATCCTGCCCCCCCCGCCCTTTTTTCCCCCACTTTTCCTGCCTACATCGTTATCTCTCCTCCCTAAATCCTCTGCTCTCTCTCCATTTTTCTCCCCCTTTTCTTCACCTCCTCCCTTTACCCTCTCCCTCCTCCTTCAGTCCCAGGGTTTCCCTACCCCTCTGCAGCAGCGGCAGCCACCACAGCAGCAGCAGCGTTTCGCGGCGCCCACCTCAGGGGCCGGGGCCGGCCCGTCTACAGCGCGGTGCGGGCTGCCGTGCCTCAGCCTGCCATCCCTGCCTACCCTGGGTGAGAACGACACGCCGCTTTAAAACGGGAGCTGTTGACGTCACGTGCTTTGTAGCTGTCCCAGATCTTCTGTATGCGTTTTACATAACACATTTTAAAAATGCAAAAAAAAAAGGATCAAGATCAATCGTTTTGTCCAGTGCCTAGCAAATCTATTGAGGAACACCTCACAGATTTTCCAAATTCTGTTTGAGCAGGTCTCTGTTTGACACAGCTGTGCTCATACAGTCCCCGTGCCCAAACATTATTCACACTTCGCTCTCTCCAGCAGTCCAACTGGCACATTGTCAGTTCGTTCACAAGCTATTCAGCCGAGTATGACGCGCTGATGGGATTGCACCATTGAAGGTTCATTTGAATAAACACACAGCTCCCACCATCAGCAGATTTGAATAAACACCCGCACACACGCGTGCAGCCATTATGCAGAAGCAGTCACCCTGCGCACAGATTTGCTACAAATTATTCACGTTTACTGTGATGTGTTTTATGTCCCTTCAGAATGTGTTACTGTGCATGTCGTTGCTGTGCTGTGATGATTGACTAATGGGGTTGTGACTGCTAGGATATTGAGATCAAAGCAGGATTGATTGGTTAATGGCCCCGCGGCTGCTTACTGTGATGACGTTCAAATGAAGCTAAACAAGATGAAACCGGGGGCTGCAGGAAATACCCTCTCCATATCTGCTCCACCGAAAAAGCTACACCTGTCCGCATTAAATGATCAGTTCAAAGTAACCTTTACTGCCCTGCTTTTCTTGTAGCTGGGGAACAATAGCAGTTTATGGTCTCATTTCAGTTCAATTACCTTTATCTATTAGCCCCAAGAGGCTATTGTTTAATGTTTTTGGTTTCAGTTGTGGAGCTTAAATGGAAGTTGTATTTTCTCTGCATGTTGCATGGGTGTGAAATAACTTTCTCTCTCTCTCTCTCTCTCACTCTCCCTCTTCCTCTCTCTCTCTCTCTGTTTCTTTCCATCTCTTCCTCCTGCCTCTTTTATATTTTGCTGTGTTGTGACATTCATCCACTCTGGTTTTGGGACTGTGCACCACTCTGTCCGCACCCCCCCTCCACTACACCCTCCTGCTCTTCTCCCCCTCTCTCTCTCCGTCTCGCTCCCTCGTTCCTCTTCTTCTTCTTCTCTCAGTGTGGTGTATCAGGATGGGTTTTACGGAGCTGCAGACTTATATGTAAGTAAATAAATTTCCCACCCAACACACCCTCCCTGTCCCTCCCCTCACAGCTTTCTCCTGCTCTTTCTCCTCTGGGGGTGATTCTGCATGTTGCGTCCAGTCATGCGCTGCACAGAGCTGCCTGCATAAAGGTGAATGAGTCCAGAATGAAGAGCCGATTAGAAGCACAACGCAGCACTTGTGACAAATGAACACAGTGTCCTCCATGATAAAAGCTGTTTTTTGCCTCGGGATTCTCTTGTGCCATGACACAGATATCCCTTAGTGTACAATTTGAACGCAGCTTGGGTCAAAATAGGTCGCATTGATGTAAAAATCAAATAAAAATCTTAATGACACCACTATAAGGGCTGCTCTGTGGGTGGGTGCGGTAGCGTGCGTCAGTGTACGAGTGTTTGCGTGTATGAACAAGCGCGTGTGTGTGTTTGTGCGTGCGTGTGTGTATCCAGGTTGACAACGGTTGTTTCTGTTCTCTCTATAGACTAGTGTTTCAGGACTCAGTCCTTAGTCCCAGATTGCCTCAGGTAGGGTCAACTCAACACCAAACCCACAGTGTGCATTGTTTTACTGTACTACCTCCTCTGATCTTACGAATCATCTTCCGATCTGATCTGGAACATGTTTTCTTTTTAGTTGTTTAAAACCAAAAGTCACCACTGCTTTGAATTTTTAGTTATTTTTCTACTAACTCACTGAAATGTGCACTTTTTCCGATTGTGGGGAAGGGCTTTGTTTGTTTGTTTGTTTACTAAACTACTAAATTGTACTGAGTGTATATTTTTTCCTACCAGTTTGTTCAAAAGAGGGCCTGGTCTCTTTTGTCTGCTCGCCAAGTTCTGGAGAAAAAATGGCTCCCATCCTTATTTGTTCTCTTGTCGGCAAAAAAGACAAAACACCTACATCTCACGAACATATTTGTGAAATATATTTGCAAATTGGATGCAACCATGATGGTTTACGCTAAACTGTAGGTTTCCTGCAGCATTGGAGGCTGCCTTTTCTGTAGCAAGGCTCCAGTCAATGTTAGCCTGGGATGTGAGATACTCCTTGAAGTTGAAATGGAGAACATGGTCTCTTCCTGAATTAACCACCCTGACCCCTCCCAGGATGATTATCGAAGCATGTGCTGATCAGCTGCTGCATGCAGATGTGCTGTATTACTACTCCTTTCCCTCCACTCACCCAGAAGGCCTTGCTCTCTCTCCCCTATAACCCCCCCCGTTTTCCCACCCCATCCGCCTCTGCTCCGTGTCCTGCAGGCGTCTCAGGGAATGCCAGCGGGTGTTTCTGTTGTGCTTTGCTGTGCTCTGCTCTGATCAGGTCCAAATGCAGTGGTGTTGTGTTGAACTTTTAATTTGGGTCATGCATGCAGTGTCAGTGCGAGGAGATGATGTTAAGTCAGTGTAGGCCTGCGTGGGTGTGTCTGTGTGTGCGACCCCCCCCCCCCTCCGTCTTCCCCTCTTTTTTTTCTGTCTCCTAAATCAATGTGAAAGAACACAAATAATAATAATGCTGTTTTTCCATACACGTCTCCATTAGAGCTTCTGACTCGTAACCTTGTGTCCTCTAACTGTTGTTTCATTACGTCTTCTGTCCTGATGAGACAGGGAGGTTTCTATATGGCCTCAACTGTGTGAACAATTTGTCCCCCACTGTTTGTTACCTCCCCCTCTCCTACAGTGGTAATAATACAATCTAACTCAACCTCGACAGTCCAATTTCCTCTCTGTCTCACTGATAAAGCACTCTTGTCCCACATCCAGCACCACACCACCTCCTCCTTTCCCCATACAGAAATGCAATATACTGACACTTACTCTGTATTTCACTTGTGAATGTTTATGTAGGATTGACAGGTTTGGGCTTACGTACGGTATATGCAAGGAAATGTTATTTAAATATTAGGAAAAGTTTTTTTTTCTGAATACAAGGAAATGAAAAGTATTTCTGAAATTAAAATACGTTATATTTTTCAGTTTTACCTTGAATTGTGTATCAAATAATACATGTAGTAAAAATATACCATCCTCTTAGTGTGATAGCTGCAGAATTTAGTCAGAAATTACCAAACAAGGTAGATTTTGTAAGGTTCTTAGAATTAAATGCCAGTATATTCCATCTCTATATGCCCCCCTCCCCCCACCCAGTCATTTACACACCTTAGTCCAGGTATCTCCTTCCACAGAGACATGTGAGTTAGTCCTGTTTTGTGTGTGTGTGTGTGTGTCTTTAGGGAGGCTACCCTGCTGCTGCCGCTGCCGCTGCCTATCGCTACGCCCAGCCCGCGGCTGTAACCGGAGCAACCGCCGCAGCTGCCGCCTACAGCGACAGGTGAGATAAACCCAGGGCACACATTAACAGACAGACACACACACCTCAGTGTACAACAGGAGTGCTGTGAAGCAGACTGTAAAGATGTGCCGTCATGTCTGAGGTCGAGGCAGCCGGCTGAGGAGAATCTGTAGAGGAGTCCAAGGCCACAGGATGAATTCATATAGGACATTTATAACACAGCACTAATGGATGCATAAGATAATAGTGAAAGCCAGCAAGTCTTTAACCATGATAATGTAATCTTGTACGAGAAGATTAGATGGAGGGTAAAGACAACCTGGTCAGGGAGCCAAGTTAACGTGATTAAGTGATTACACATTCTTAATGAATGGAATATAGAAACCACATCAAATCTGATAATTCATTGAGAACAGCCTCTTCTGTAAATGTTCCTTCTGGAGCAACATTTCGCGCCAGTTGTATGTAAGAAACCACAAAACAATTGTGACAACAACAACAGCGCTGCAAATAAACGAATGTGTGAGGAGACAGAAAGTCCTTCTCGGCGTTACTGCCACACAGCCTGCGACCCTCACTGGGCAGCTCACGTCGACCTTTTGCAAGTGCTCAGTCTTCTCGGACGCACCGAAACACCGAGCCAGTGTTTTCAGAGTTACACGCTCTGGAAGCCGTTTCGGGAAGAACTGTTTTTGGGGTGAGAAAATGCTGTTCCAGTCCGGACAGAGCGCTGAAGTTAGCTTAGTGTGGACTTGTATGTACTTTACATCCTTGTTTGCTTGCTAGCAGTCTTCCTCTCTGTCTTCACTGCCTTTGTTAACAGGACCACTAATACTAGTCAGAAAGTCCACAGGACACCTTTGATAATTTTGTCCTTTTTTTTCTTCTAGCTCAAACTTCTTGTCTATGTTGTGTTTGCATTGCTAGTTACGGCCGGGTGTACACTACAGACCCCTACCACGCTTTAGCTCCAGCTGCTGCTGCTTACGGAGTGGGAGCCATGGTGAGAGAACCGACTCAAACGCTGCAAAACAACCAGTGTGGAACATCAATTAGTTGTATTTTTAAAAAGAGGGAAGTGTGAAGATGCGCAGTAGCATCTTTACTGAGAGGAAAATTGAATACAAAGTAGATGCAAAGGGGTCAGCTCATGGTGAGCTCTTCTTTGGATCCACTGTAGGACTTTTTTTGTGTGTCCTCTGCGACATTGCACCAAAAAAATGAATTCATGAATAAATGCATGTACACATTTGCAGTCTGGGGTCAATAAATGTACAATTTTTGGATCTGTAGAATAACTACATGTAGACGTTTTATAGAGGAACTCACAGCGATAGTATCGAGCTGTATTTCTTTCATTTTTTCCACTCTGACTGTGTTGTCCTCTCTGTCTCTTTCAGGCCAGTTTATACCGGGCGGGATACAGTAGGTTTGCTCCTTACTAAAACCACAAATCACACCACAAGGAATTTCACATCGCTCCAAAAACCCTTTTCCGAGCTCTTTGTTTGGCAGCAGCTCCCCTCCATTTTTCTGCAGGCGGACTATAGTGACAACTCATGTCTTTTTCTTTCCTTCCTTCTTTTTTTTTTTTCTTTTTGTTGTTGTGGCGAGAGAGGTCACTTTGCCACATCATCAACTCGAACTCTGTTTCCGTACTCTTCTGTTTGATGCTGACACGGAAACAGTGACAAACTGCCACGAGTGTCTCCCACATAAAAAGCTGGAGCCTGCTGCTTTGAACTACGGGGGCACAATTTTGACCGGTTTTTAGAAACACTATGGGACCTGGAAGGAGAGAGACAGCTGTTCCTGTGTGATCCTGCACACTACAAACCTTTTTGTCCTAAACGTCTCTGAACTTACAGTATGTCCACTGCCCTATAAGACCTTATCAGACCTGTAGACACGCGCCGAGTACACGTTTTCCTCTGCATTTTCCTTTAGCGTTGGCCTGCACAGAATGATGCCGCAGCACAGCATAACTAAACAAACGAAAGGTACTAATGTTTTTAAACACTACATTACAGCAGAGTCGTCCCTTTGGTTTAGCATCGTGGTATAATAATAAAAACATGAATCACACTCGGACTGCTCAACGCAGAAGATGTAGGAATTACTCTTATTTTGTAAAACACTGAGCATTCAGCCGGAGGGAACTTGGGAGCATCTGACTGACAGAAACCACTGTTGTCCCGGTTACTACAACCTATAAACACAGCATGGGATCTCTCTTTTTCTTTTTTTGTCATTTTTCAACATTTTACATGCTTCCCTTAAGTGTAAAAGGAAACGCAAGAAATCAAAACTAATGTTTAAAAAAAAGAGTAAAAAAAAAAGTGTGAAAATGACAAGGAATAAAAAAAACAAGTGACGTTTTTTTCTGCATTACCTCAGTTTTTCCTTCGTCTTTTTTTGTTTAGCCGCCATTGATGAGAAGCTGCATAGAAATGTCATTTCATATAATGTGGACGCGTTGAAACTGTCCAGTATTTTCAGGGACAGAGCCATTCACTTGTCCTTACTGCTGGTCTGCACATATTCCTTTTATTACTGTAACTGCAACACTAAGACAGGATCCTCAGCTACGAACGGACCCTGTACGCATGTCCACTTTGAGAATTCAGTGCACCTCCCCTCTAAGGCTCACCCTCGACCCGCTCTTAGCGCTTTCTCCCAAAAAAGGACTCGCTTCACTTCTTTCTATCTCCTAAACCATCAGACATTCCAGCTGTAGCGGCGATGCAGCGAAGGAAGGGGTCAGATGGACGAAGCAGCCATCCAACACTAACGAACCAGTTGTGGCAAAAAAAAAAAAAAAAAAAGCTGATTTGAAGCGGGAACGCCCACATGGGAAGCTAATCATCTGCCAGTCAGCCAAATGGGAATCCCTCCTGGCCAATTGAGATATTAATGCCTGCAGGCTTCAGGCAGGGCCGCTCTGCGCTCGAGCTCTGGGCGTGGAAACGGTGTCTGATCTCAGCTCAGCAGAACAGTAGATCCCAACAGAACAGCCCAGATTAGAACACAGTGAAACAAAGAGACTGCAGTCATGTAATGGAGTCTTGAAGTAATGAGAATTGATGCGTTTTCTATTTATATTCATCGTTTTTAATGTGACAGGACACCGCATACACTGTCCGTAGGCTTCATTTTGTCATTTTAAATCCTCCATCATGTTCTCTGGGATTGTTCAGATGGAATAGTTTTAAAGTTCTCCTCACCAGTCTGTCTGAAGGCATCATAATATGACAGACAGTTTATAGACCAAGTCTCTGTCCTGTATGTATCACTTCTCCATATACTCTCACCGTGTTGTTATTGCTATTATTTGCCTTTTTGGTTCCAAAGATTTTCTGAAGAAAGCACATTTTTGGTCCTGATGTATTTCTTATTTTTGTGTTTCTCTTTTTTTTGCCTTTACTTTGTTACGTGTATTTTATTTTTTTTAATCTGGTGGGTTGAAGCTGTATTTTTCAGTGCAGTGTCGAAACAGCACCCTGGGAAATGTCATAGAAGCAGCGTCTGCAAAAAGACGGCGCACATTTAAAAGGTTGCAGCAAACAAAACAACCCTGTTCAATCAAATTCAGTCCACACGGTAATTTACTGCCCCCCCCCAGTTAACAAACAGACATGCTGTAGAAGCAGAGGTGTTTGCTGCAGACACGGGAAATCAGAACAGATGGAGTCATGAGGGATATGCAGAAAGACAGGGAGGATATTTTAAATCGCATTTGCCAGTGGTGCCAAATCACAGGCGAAGTAAAAAAAAGGAAACGTCCACACAATGTCGAGAGAGCCCCGCGTCCCAGCAGCGGGCGCCTTTTTTGAACAATGAAACAAAGTGTGGGTGGTTAGTGCAGGGAAACTGTGGCGGTGAAGGTGAGACGCTGAGCCATTCATCATTAGCTGACAGGATAACAACGTCCCCTGCTGTCTTTCTTTCTTTCTTTTTTTTTACACGTTTTTCAGGGGCGACAGTGCGCTCAGGGTGGAGCGGACAAAGCAAGGAGGGATAATGTGTTGTATGATTGTGAAAACTGTGTGCAGTAGGTCCAATGAGTATTTTTGACGCGCATTACCTCTTTTTTTCCCTTTTTTTTTTGTCTTATTATTCCTTACAAGTATTATCAGAAGTGTTGCTATGCATGCTTTTGTGCGAGAGGAAGGGTGTCAGTCAGAATCTTTTCATTTGTGCATGAATTCAAATCATAGTGCTGGAGGAGGAAGATTAGGGAGGAGGAGGAGGGGGGTGTTTACATGGCAGGAGGAGAGGAGTCGGGCCGTTATGTGATGCGAGGTGGCAGGAGTGACGAGGAGTCTCGGGAAAGGTCCAGCAGAGAGTGTCAGGCTGGGGAGGGGAGAAGAAGGCGGCCCGCAGTCGCTTTATGGAAGCCGAGTCGGGTCCGCTTCAGTAATCTGGGTTATCTTTGCTCTGTGCCTCTGTGGTCCTCGTGGTAATCACCAGTCATATCAGATGCGTAAAGTTTAATTTGGTATGTCTGGACCCCTGTGGTTTGATTTTATAATGAAAATAAAACCGGAGAAAAAATAATTCGGCCATAAGTTCTGTGAGGCTGGTGATCTGGCAGCAGTTGCCTGCTTCAAGGCCGGCACAGAGTATTATTATGAACCTGCCCACATGAGACGCTCATCCACTAGGCAGGAGCTGGCGCTGAGGCGTTGTTATCGCTCTCGAGCAGCGGCTGTGGTGCAGCCGCGGTGGCTCCTGTGGGTTGGCTTTTGCTCGTCCCCGTCTCTTACGATCGGAGTAAATCTTGCTGGGGCGGCCGCAGAGTCGCTGCAGAGGTGTGCTGGAATGACACAGGAGCAAACGTCAGCCTCAACCACTGACCCCGACTCCCTGCACTGTGCTCCAGGCAACCCAGTGGGAGGATTTGTTTTTGTTCTGTTTTATTATTATTTTTTTTTTGTACAGGGATTTAATAAATGAGTTTGAATTGCATGTAGATTTTTTTTATGTCACATGCTCTTAAAAGCTCATTTATCCAAGTGATTTTTTTCCAATAAGTGACATGTATTTTCTCACAATGTTTTATTTTGCCATCTTTGTGTCTGCCTTCTGTTTATTCTCTTCATTATTATTGAATGTATATAATAAATAAACTGTTTGGTTTTTATACTGGTCTTTGAATACTTATTGCCTGTGCCTCATGCTTATTTCTCAGGTTTAACATTGTGCAGCAAAGCCCTCGCACGTACAGATTATCAGGAGGTGATAGAGCACGCTCCCAGATATGCTTCTTGATATTGGAGCTGCTAGCCATTCTAATATTTCCTTCCCCTGATTGTCAAAAGCTTATCATGTTCTTTCCAGTGATCGGCTGGAATGAGGTTATCCAGTCTGGAGAGAGCCTTAAACAGCACAAAACCCTGCACCAAGAGGAGATAAAAGGAAACTTTTTGATTGAATAACTAACACTCGCAACCTTTTGACTGCAGGCTAGCTAAGAATCACTTCTGAGACTGTATGGAAACGTTTCCTCCTCAATAAGCCAGCGTGATGAACGATGGAGGCAACAACTGCACACGATTAATACCGCTCGGCTGGGTTGCATTGACCGAATCCACTGCGCGATAAGCTCCTCCGCCACCTCCAACTTTCTCATCGCTGCCAAGGGGGAACAATCTGGAACAATCTTTAATTGCATCTGGAGTTAATGGCCGTAAATGGGTTGGATGTGGCGGGAAACCTCATATCCCTGATAATTGCTCTAATGCACAAGAGGCCAATTGCCAATTTGATGGCATGCTCTCGCTGAGTAATTGAAGTCGAGCTAATTGGAAGAATAGATTGAAGGCCGTCTGATAAGAGGGGGATGTGTGAAGATTGCATCTGTTGAAGTGAGGAATTGACCTTTGTGGATGGCAGAGTCACTGCAGGCCACCACAAACTGAATCTATCAGAAAATACTGATTACTATTGTTGGACTTAAACAATGTTACGTATCTCTGTGTGTAAATCATATAGTTTCAACTGTGATATCATACATTACATGGTATTATACTGCTACTAATGCTAAAACACTCCTCTTTTCTTGAGTGTGGTGGGCACTTCTGACTGGTTTTGCATCATCCTCCCTGAGCAGACCAGGATCAGTTACAGCGCCCTGACACTGCCCCCTGGTGGTTATATTACAGTAATGCGCCCTGTGTGGTTCAGCTACTAGTTTGCAGCAGGTGCCTGGAGATGTGGCTCTGAATCTGGTTGAGAGAGTAATTGGCCTTTGGTGTGCCATCTGTGCAGATTGTGAGTGGGAGATGTAAAGGTTGGGCTTTGAGAATATGACAAACAAATCTGGGCTGTTGTAGATTTTATTGATAACACATCACAAATATGTGCTGGAAATGATCCGAATATGCATCGCTTGTTCACCTCGTATCTCTCTGCATACACAGACCACATCCCTTGCTTTTGGTGCAGCAGCACCGGCAGAACCCAGCAACTGTAACGCAACTTTGAATATGAAGACGTTAATCAGTGATGGCACAAGCCTCCCGTAGTGCTGACAGGTCTCCTGTCTTGTCTCATCTGATCTCCTCTTCACTCCCCCTGCTTTCATCCCTCCTCTCTACCATTCACAGATGCCTCTGCTCAGCAGTTTGGCACCTTCAGAGTGGCAGTTTCACGCCTCTTCTATCACCTCAGGGCTATTATATACCATCTTAGACTCACACACACACACACACACACCAGACTCACTTGCACTCAGCTTTTGTGATGTGGATTTCCCGCAAGAAGAAAGCTGGACTTATTTGAACCCATCCAGCCTTGATGATGAAACTCAAGCTGATGAGTCACTGCTGAGCCCTCTTTCTTCTTTTTGAGGATTTCACATCCTTATGGCAGATTTGAAATAACATTTCTTTCAACAGCAAACGAACGTCAGAAAATGAAACATAGAAGAACATATTTTTGTGCCAAGTGCTTTAAGAACAGATTAGTGCATGAGTTCACCCTCGTCTTTGGTTTTGGTATATGTCAGTTTATGTGCAGTGTGTGTGAGCGCGCAAGGACCATTATGAGTGTGATTTTAATCATGTCCGTAATATTCATCATAAGGTTCCCTGTAGTTGGTCGTCTGAGGGCGAGGGATGGTGTAATCTTTGTCAGGATCAATTTCCTGAAACACACACAGAAACATATAATCACACATTCATCATGTCAGTGCAGTTATTACCCATGATAAACTGCGCTTTCATTAACCTTACAGTGTGACTTAGCCATAATTGCATCCAATAGTGAAAGGTCACGCTGCCTAATTGCAGCATGTGGAATCAGATTGTTAATCCTAATGGTTTATTACTCACTGTCATGGAGAATCCAGACTCGTAGGGTGATCGTAGCGATGGTTCAGTCCTCCTGCCTGAAGGGAGACACGCAATACAGTTAGCTAATTATCGCTAATTATCATACACTGTTCATCATGCTGGCCCACAGTGAGAGCTGAGCTGAGCTGACTGACTGTGGGATTCATTCTGTGGTGTTAGACACCAGCTCCAGCAAAGAGAATATCATCCAGTGATTCTGTAATCGCTGGCCAGACTTTGATCTGTTATTTGTACAGGAGGTGGACAAAAAAATCCTTTAAAGCAGGACTTGGTCAAGTAGAAGTAAGACGTTTCCCTTTACTGTACCAGAGCTCAGTTTAATACCTGGCTACCGTTAGCACACGTTAGCAACCTTTAGATAGATATTTCTGTCTAAATGAGTCGGTTTGTTGCTTTAAGACTTTTTTTGCTAGACTTTTTACCAGCGTGGCGTGCATGATTTGATCCTTTTTTTAGTTCATACATGAACTTGGTTTGCACACATGTCAAAGTGCTGATTCCCAGTCCACTTTCATAACTGACTAATGCAGCCAGCTGGTATGAACTTTATAGAGCTGTCTTTGTGGCAGTATTCACAACTAATATGACTTTAAAAAGTTCTTCCAGTAGATGTTACCTTTGTTGTAGGGCTGAATAAATTGTTCGATGAATCAACTACACAAGCAACAGAAGACCTTTTTGATAACTGATTACTCCTTTAAGTCATTTTTAAGACAAAGTGAGAAAAACTCATTGGTTTTGACTGCTTAAATGTAAGTATTTACTGGTTCTGGTTTTCTTAGTCCTGTATGACAGTAAATGCAGCATTGAACCAAACAAGCAATGTGAATATGTCCCCTTTGGCTGAGAAATTGTGGTTCTCATCTGTTTTATGGACCAAAATAGTAGATTAAGCAAGGAAATAATCAGCAGATGAATTAATATTGAAAATAATCGTTAGTTGCAGCTCTTGTCATTGCCTGCCTTCTCCCCTAAGCATAATTAACAGCCTTTCAATTAGCACTCAGTTTGGCTAATGAGGACAGCTTCTCACCTCTCTTGTTGTCACCATCAGTCTCAAAGCTTCCGTTTTCTTTCCCCTCCTTCGGGCTGTTCAGTCCTGGGATATCAGCACTGGGGCTGGTCCAGCCTGCAAAGCTCAGAGGGATATCCTTGGACTTGGCCTCCCCCCTGCAGAGGAAGGCGACCTGGGACAACCCGTGCCCCATCAGTAACACCCAGCCATTTGCCACCAAGGCGATGCTAAGCACCGGGTCATCCCATCGCGGCCGGCGGCCCAACTCGGGGTTTCCCCTGATGAGCATAGTGATCCACACCACCCAGATGCAGGCGGAGAGCAGCAGTGTGAGGCAGAGCAGTGTGGCCTGCAGCCTCCCCTGCAGGTAGCTGGCCCCAGTGTAGTTGTAGCTGTATGTGAAGCATGAGCGGCACAGGAAGTGTAGCGAGAGGATCAAGCTGATCGCCAGGAGGCACAGCACGTAGATCTGCATCATGACAAATTCCTCCTGGCTGTACTCGCAAGGGTTCTTGTCCCGGACCAGCACGAGGATCAGCCACTGGATTGAGATGATGACCTGCACAGCAAAGAGCCCCAGGGCCAGGGCGGGTTCCCCCCAGCCCCGTGCAGCTGCAAAGCCCAGCAGAGCGAGGCAGCGAGCCAGCAGGCAGGAGAACGCCAGGGAGAAGAGCACGCTGAAGAGGAAGAGCCTGGTGGGGCAGGTCTGAGGGGTGAGGCGGATGACGAAGGAGAAGGTGGTGGCGAAGATTCCGGCTGTGGCCAACAGGAACAGGGACATGCAGGCCACCGTGCCTCCGATGCTGCTGCGTTGTTGCTTTGAGGAAACGCAGATCCACAGGGACCAGAGCAGGAGGCCTAACAGGAGACCTGTGCTGAACAGGAAGCCTGAAGAGGCCAGGGTCTCCACGACAATACCCCAAGCTGCCCGCCGATCACACAGGTACCTATAGATGGGGTGCAGTCCTTTACCACAGCCCGGCACGCCCGACAGGAAAGTATCATTTGAGGAAGGAGAGGAAGTGGCTGGGGTGTTGGTTGAGCTGCTGTTGGTTGACTGGCATAGACAGCAGAGAGGGCCATAGAAGAGGAGGAGGAGGAGGAGCGGGAAAAGGGACTTGCCAGATAAAACGGCCATATTCATTGGTGTTCTCCACATTGGGATATAGTCCTTCCTTTTAAGTGTCCTTTGATATAGAAGCTCTTTTCTTCTGAAACAAAACACACAAAATACATAACACGTATGTTTGACAGCAACACCACCAACGAGTTTCCCTGAATGCGTTGACGGCGTATCGAGAGGCAGAGAGCAGAACAAGCGGCGTGAAATGAGAGACAGGATAAGGCAGAGGTCACAGCGTGGAAAAGAAAGAGAGAGCGGTTTGACAGCGAGAGTGAAGAGAGCAGGAGGAGGGAGTGCATTAACATGCCAGAACAAGGCCGGGGAGTGTGTTAGCCAGAGCTGAGAGTGGAGGAAAAAACAACTGCAACATGAAGGTGAGGCTGGGACAGAGTAACAGACTTGAAATGTAGCCACACAGGTACACGCATGGATTTAGGGTCTATATGCAACACAGACTGGAGGTGAGGGAGAGACAGTGAGAGATACTCACTCCTGATACCTGCTTGTCACTTCCTCCAGCCCATAGCGCAGCCTTTGTTTCGCCGTCAGAGATTCAAATATGACCTTTAGGAGGCTTATCGCCTGATAAATATGAGCCTGGCTCTCAACTTTGCCCCGACGCTGGCCTACATTTGTCTAATCAATCAGGAGATCATGCAGTCGGGGAAAATATTGATTATTTCTACATTAATGTAAGGGCATGGCGGGCAAAACTTGAGTGCACATAAATCCCAGAGATGTTATTGAGTGTTAGGAAGAAAATAGCTGTGCATGTTTCGTGACCTTGTCTTGAAAAGTTGTCATCATCATCTCACAGTAAGAGGCCGACTCCAGCCGGACCAAACCTTTATAAAAACAGAGGATCTTACCGTTTATCCTTTGGGCTGCGAGTCCAAACGCTTCCCACACCTCCACCTCTGAACCCCCCTCCAGAAGTCTGGATTTGAAGCCTGGCTGGAAGCGTTGCAATAAAGATTTGGATATTTGGAACTTCGGCGGCCGCCTAGCGCAAAGTCCATGCACCTGAAGATGTGTCCATATCTCTACCGGCCCAAGGTAACAGGAGGAGCGCAAGGTGAGGAAGAGTGGGCGGCGATGGAGTCGCTGAGGTCTGAAGTCGCTGGCAGAGAGGATTGTTTTCACTTTGTATCAAAAAGTCTGGCAAGAGCAAAGAAAGCACCCTACTCATACCTTCCTCTCAGACCCCTCCTGTCTCTCTTTCTATGTGTCCCTCCCTCAAACAATAGGTGGGGCTCACACACCTGGAGGTGATGATCCACACACACACACACACACACACACACACACACAGGGAGGGAGAGTTCACCCCTCCCTATTTATGAATTTCCATTTCCCATAAGAATTTGCATCCAGTTGCAACTTAACATGTGCCTTATTGGGAGAGCCTGGAACAAATGTGAGGTATCCTGTCATGTGAAAGACATACTCAGAAAGTGTGGGGGGGGGGGGGCACACTGTTGCAAGGGAGTTATGGTGAGAGTCCAACTGACTCATCCCAGTCTTACCGGGACACAGAACAGGACCGGCCGTCTCCTTAGTTACCAGTAAATCACAGCAACAACATTTGGAATCGTGGAGTTGGCTGCAGGGGTGTTGCGTCAAGAATACCGAGTGCTGTCAACTGTTGTCTTTTACAAGCCCGTGCGTAACACCGCAACTCATGTCTGTACAAGTGCCGTGCTTAAAGGGTGTGTTCAGGTGAGTCTTAAGTCACTCGTTATTTAACTCTAAATTCACTCCAGTGTGAAACACAGGAGGACAGAGGTTTACCTTCTCAATCATCAGGCTTGTTTGTTGCAGGAGCGAACTGCGTGCACATGTTTGAGTGTATATTATGCAACAACACTGATGTCTGTCTGCTGAATCTGTGAGGCCTAAAGCCTCCCAGATGTGTCAGTTAATACCAGAGGAATTCGAGCATGACGTCATTCATTTTAAGTATCCCAGAGCAATCACAGCGTCTCCGGTCTTTGTCACTGTCATGAGGTTGGGCTGAAATGGAAAGAAAGGGAACGCTTTGTGTACAGACAATCAGTCACGCACTGATAGCAGATCATTATTTGGAAAGAGAAACCACGGCAACCCAAGTGTCTGGGAAAAGTTGGCGACGGGCTGTGTTGAAGGACGCTGGCAGCAGACGTGTTTCTGTGGTGAACCTTTAATCGTAATTTTTCCAACCCATTTCTCTCCTTCCTGCCTCTCATCGTTTCAGCCACGACGTTTGCAGCTTTCGTCTCGAACACTACGAGATGTTACAGACGTCCATACCTTTCATGTAGCACCACCACCATCACAATGCTGTTTACCCATTACTTCGCTTCATGACCTGCAAAGCTAATGACATTCCCATCAGCTGTACAATGTGTGTTTATTGCTAATTAGCAAATGTTAGCATGCTAACATGTTAAACAAAGATGGTGACCATGTGAAATGACAATGAAAGCATTCTAATGTTTAGCATGTATAACACCTGCTTTACATCCGCATGTTAGCATTGTCTTTGGCAGCATGTTAGCATGCTGATGCACCATTGTTTCTAAATGCAGCTTCACACAGCATGCTAGCATGCTGCTAGCATGGCTGTAGACTCTTGCTATTCAGGGGCGTTCATCAGTAGAAGAGGATTACAATATTCCATATAATGTCTAGAGTAAAATCTATTTTCAGCAGAGAAATATAACATCATAAGGCTTAACAGTTTGGATATAGTAAGTGACTGACTTTAATGCACAGTTTGGGCTGGATCTCATGTCTAGTGGGATTTGCTTTCCTCGTGAGATGAGAAAAAAGACTTGTTATGTGACATTTGCAAAGGCGAACACCATGATTTGTTTTCCATTTCCAACTAAAAGCCTTGTGGGAGTGTGTTGATTTCAGGAAGCCTTAAAATGAGCTTTAATTACTATTAGATGCACTCAGACAGCTTCGTGGTTAAGACACAGACGGCGATGTCATCAATTTGAGCTTGAAGACTGCTGGAAAATGATGTCGTGTTGTCCCTCATCCAAGGTCTTTATCAGTGATTTCAAATCCTGATTGCTTCCCTTTGTTTGGCATGCTTTTAGCTGTGATGTTGCTTTTATTAATTAAGTGTTCCAGAAAAGAAAGAGGCGAACAACACGAGTACTCAAAATAAACACATTTTACTGCGGCTATCAGGACATACCAGATCACAGTACATTTTCTGTGGTATTGTGCTCGCAACGCAAAACATATACGCCATTGTTTTCTCTAAGGAGGGGCGTGGGTTCAGACAGCAGCAAGGAGAGAGAGAGATGGGATAAAAGGGAGTTCATCCTCCATGATCGTGTGAAAGTGCATTGTCGTTGTCACCGCCACAGCATATTACACGCTCTCCTTGCATCCCTTGGTGTTTACAGTAACCATGTGCACAAGGAATAGAAAATACAATGCAAAATAAAAGAGGGGGGGAGTACAAAAGGTAGGATGGAAGACAAGGTAAAAAGGTTCAACTCTGAGAACAAAATATTTACATTTTTATAGACAGCTAGAAGCAAATACAAGCTAGTGTTAACTAGTGTTTTGCTTGCGTCCATTGCCGGGGGTTAGGAGTGGCAGGGGGGAGAGAGAGGGAAGTCCAAATGAGGAGGGAGGAGAAGTCAGGAGAAGACTACTGTAGATGGATGAAGGGAAAGGGAGTAAGGTATGTGGAGGTCTTTTTCTCGTCTTCTCATTTCAAATATATATAGTGTATACACAGTATCATATAATAATAATAATATAAAAATAAGAACATTCTTATGCTTCCCATCCGCTGAGTGGAGTGGAGCATGAGGTAGATAGACGAGAGGGCATTAGGGGGTTTGCCGGCAGCCTTATCATGGCGTGCCAAGCCGAGGTGGAGAGAAGGCAGGGCGGAGAGGATTAGATTTAGGAGAGGTACAGGCAGGCAAGGAAGGCAGGAGGCAGCAGGTTTAAATGATGCCGTATTTGGCCAAGTCGCTGAGCTCCATGTCGCCAAAGGCTTCCCATGGGCACACCACTGTGATGTCTGTGCCAAGACCCTCCATGCCGGGGATATCGTCGCCAAAGCTGGAGAAGAGAAACCAGAGAGGTGAGTGGTCCAGGTTCTTGTACACGACCTGATTTGACTGTTAGCATTTAATGCACATATATGGAAATATAACGCAAATGGCCTTTTACCCCTTCTGGCCTGGCTTGGGGGCCTTGCTCTTGAATGTGCGGGTCTGCCTCTGCTTGAACTTGGGTGGTCCCTTCTTGGGTGTGGTGGGGCCAGTGGCTCCGCCAGGGGCCAGGGCGCTTCCTGCAGGGGGGCTGGCGTTCATTTCAACTGAGGGTGACTGAAAGACAGAAGACATTTTTGGAAAAGTGTCACGTCACATGTATTTTCTTTGCCTTCTTGTCTTCGGTCCTCAGCTCCCCCCTCCCTCTTCTCTCTCTCTGCTGCCCTCCGTTAATCCTGTTTCCTTCCAGCTCCCAATGCCAGTCAGTGGAGATTATGCAGATTATGTTAAACAGACAGATTAGCTCTAATCCCACTCTGATCTGCTGTGGACTAATTGCCCTTCTTGAACAGGGATGCCATGTGCAATGGGACCTTGAACTTTTACATTAGGTGATGTTTGGTAGGTTAGATATCATCTTTCAAGTAATAAATGATCTATTACAGTCACATCATCAGTAAACTTCTATGTTATACGACTTGTATTAACACAGGCTTCTTGCTAACCTAGTGCTGCTGCACATGCAACCTGTAAGTATGAAAACAAATCTCATGGTGTTGTTTTTTTCTGCTATCGATCCCCATCTCAAACCTGATCTTTAGCAGTATCCTTCCTGAGATCTAGCTTCCTCTGACTGCTGACACTGGTAATCCTGTTAAGGCAGTTTGACGAGGGTGGAAAACACCCTGGTTTGGCCCGTTGTCAGCAGCATCAGATCTAGACTGGACAGGTTTTGCCCCTCTGCTCTCATGTGCGGGGACCTGTGAAGCTGAGCTGCGGAGACGCTGCCCAACGTGTTGTTCGCCATCTGTCGCTGCGATGGTCAAATCCTCTTTGCGCACACCTGTTCTCTCCTCTAAGTTCCTATTCACGACTGTTGTTTTTGCGAACTGTTCTGATCTTGACTACATCTTCATTTCATCCTACAGTTTGTTATTTTGCTATCCACTTTTTAGCCATCGAAATGGCAACATCAAGCACCTGCCTAGCACGGGTTAAGTAGAAAAAGTTTTCACTGCTGTTCAAACCTGCTGCCTGCTGTTGTCATTCAAGCTGTTCCTTGTATCAGTCTTAGCTAACGAAGCATTAACACATAGCTGCATTAAAGCCATCATCATCATCATTATCAAAGTCTAGCTCTCTTTGTTTAGTGCAGACATGACTCATTTTATCTATAACCAGTGCACAAGTAGTCACTGGTGCCAATTTAACCCCGTGGAAACATCATCAATGTAAATTTGAATGATGTCATTAGTAAGACAAGTCAAAGCAGATTTTGTTCTCACCTGTTGCTACAGATGCCTCAAAGACCACCGCCGATCTCTCCTCAGATCTGCTTCTGTCTTCTCCTTGAGTTTGTGAAGTGCGTCGCCTGCATTGTGCTTTTATATCATCATCTCTAATCCCCACATCCTCCTCTTTCCAGTCACATGGTCACCGGAAAAGGTCAGCCAAACTTCTCCACCAAGCCCGCACCTTGTCCCCCCTCCTCCCCTCCCTGACTCCCGAGTGTCCTTGTTCCCATCACCCCGCCCGCCGCTGGCCTCCCGTACCTGCTGCAGCTTACTGGGTAGACGGTGTCAAAGATCAACCTGGAAGGATTTGATCGGGCTTATCCCTCTAAACCTCAGCACGCCTGCATTTAGCTTTAGAGGAGACGACCTGCTGGTCTCGTTTCAGGTCCATGTGAGATGCTGGGTTCACATGTGGGATGTTGTTCACCCTTGGTCCCGTTTGGCCACCAGTAAACAATAAGAAAACTCTTATTTGTCAGTGCAGGATATTACTGTTTCAACAATATCTCAAGTATCCTTTGAGAAACAACGTGACATTTTTTATATGAAAACGTAGAGTTTCTTGCGACTTTGAGTAGTAGTAGAGTAGCTTCCTCTTCCTATAATAGCAGTTGCGTGTTTGGATTGTGAGACATTTTGAGATCTTAATTCCTAGAAAGTTTTGATAAACCACTGCTTTAATCAGGCTTTGACTCTGAGCCAAAGAGCCGAGCTGCTGGACATCTCTAGATGTTCAAATGTTCTCAATGTTATACCAAAAAGCACAGATGAGCTTGTTGCACCATCAACTACACGTGACAAGTCAAACGGCATCAAAGGTTTGTCATCTTTTTCACTTTCAGCTTTAAGTACACCCCAGTTCCCAAGTATTCCTTCCAAATTAGAATTAATTACATGTCTATTTGTGTCTGAGCGTCACAGCGTGGGTTTGGCTCCCTCACTCCGATGTGGGAGGGCCTGTGCTGCAGTAATTAAACTGATAAATACTAGTCACAGATCTAAGAGTGCAAAATCAAACAACTGGTTTGGTCCTGTTTTGCATTTCATTGTGGGAGGAAACACCTTCAAAATGAACAGATTGCAGGTTTTGACCTTGTTTCTTACATCTTCCTCAGACTGAAAATCTTCATAGACCATTTTTTTCATTTTATTGTCAATATATAAAAAACAAAAGCAATGAAGCGACAAGAGTTTAGGATTTAGGGCAGCATTAATATGCGCCTGGCCTGATCTGCACCTGCTAACATCATCATCATTCGACCGGTGTCCTGCGTGAGGAAAAGATCAGAATTCTACATCGACTCCGGAGTAAAATCGACTTGGCCTGCGTGTGCGGAAAATGTAGAAGTGAAGGGAGGATCCTGGATTAGCCGGTTTGGAAGCGGGACAGATACTGAGAAAAAGCCATGACACAACCACAGAGTGCTGAAGGAAAGTTGCGTAAGCAGTCATTCTTGTCTAAATTCCATCTTTTGAAATCGGAGAAACATTTACAGGCTTTAATACGAGCTCACACAGACACAGGAAAAGCATGCAAACCCCAGGCTCCACTCACCTCTCATCAGATTAGTTTATTTCATTTTGCTCTTCATTTCCTCCATTCATTCATGCATTTCTTTTCCTTACCTTATGTAGATATATCTAAGACAATTTCAAGAGAGACAAACGATGCTAAGAGATGAAAACAAAGATGAACAGGCATGCCTGCCTCCAGCCATGCTTAGGCAATGCTGTGCTTTAAGCTAAATGCTAATGCTAACATGCTCACAATGGCCATGCTCTCACGTTGATGTTTAGCAGGTACGATGTTTACCGTGTCCACCTTGTTAGCGTGTTAGTATGCTAACATTTGCTAGTTAGCGTTGAATTCAATGACCTAATCATGGCACTGTGTGAAAAGTCCAGCACCAAAGACGAAACACCAAAGTGAATACGATTCATCCCGAGGGGGACGATGAGTGTGTGTACCGATTTTCATGCCATTCAATCCAGGAGATGAATCCAATTACTTCCATCCAGTACATGGTGAGATATCTCAGTCTGGACCGCAGAGCCATGCCGCTAACATGGCGAAAAATCTGTAACAAAATTAGCAACTTGTTGAGCGATCATCTCCCCGAAATGCCCCCACAGGGTGATGGCAAAACCCTCACAAGTACAACTACATCTTTAATGGCTGTAATTATTAATCACAGTTATTAAACATCTACCCGGCCTGTAGCTTTTACAGTCATATATTCTCTCCAGCTCATTAATTCAAGTGAAAGTGGAAGCAAGGCTCATTAAGAGGAGATTAGAGTTATCTGGGTTTTCAGAATAATGATGAAGGAAAGGTAGTTTTCAAAGATGAGTGTATTATCCTTTTACAATGAATACCTACATTTATTTTGCAAAGCACCTCCATTATTTTCTATTTCATACACTGGTTTGGAATTTGGGTCGATCATATGCTGCGCATTGATCGGCTGAAGTTTTGAGGGCAGCCTGGTAGGGCAACATGGACGCCTGGCCGTAAAGGAGGACAGGACAATGGCTAAAGCCTCTTTGACAGTATGTAGGCTGGATATAGGAAGGAGCTGTCCTCAAAACAAAGCAGACCATAGATGTAAGCTGTAATAGTCTATGTATAGGCAGGGAACCATGGTGAGCACCAGGTCTGTGCCCCCAGGATCATCACAGCACAGATCTGCTGACGCTGGGCAGTGCACTGAAAATGTTGACACTCCTCATTTTAATGCAGATGAAATTGTGCCAGGTCAGTCAGGTCGGCTGACGGTGTGGGTACAGGTAACTCACCTAAGCTTGTTCGCCTGTGGTCTCTTTATGCCGGCAGGTGATTAGCAAAACACCATCCTCAGTTCAAGGTAATAACAATGAACTGAACTGAACTGTACAGCATGTCTGTGCAGTGTTGACATCTCTAGATTGTGGGTCAATATGTCAGTCTTTGAGCCCCCCCTCCTCTGTCTGCGTACCACACGCTAATACTTAGGCTGCAAATTAGATTAACGAAGGGACTCAGCGCTGAAAAATAACACAGGGGCGGCAATATGGCGTGCTGTATACGTGTGTGTGTATTACATGTTAAACGTCACAGGCAGAATTTAAAGTTCGTAAACATCAGGTTAGTATGACGCACCTGACAAATGTGTTCTTTCATGAAGCTCATGAATTCCTGTGTGTGTGTGTGTGTGTGTGTGTGTGTGTGTGTGTGTGTGTGTGTGTGTGTGTGTGTTCAGAGGAAACCATATTCTTTTTACATCCAGGCTTTTTTGGCTTGAGGGCCGCCATAAACAGCAGAGGCATACAGTTCATATGATCTACGGGATGTATGGAGTTTGGGGTTTTGCCTCTCGCTCTGCAGAAAGCTCAAAGGGACCACGAGTGACTATTCTTGGCACATGAACTCACGTTTGTGTTTTCTCTTTGAAATCAGAAAGGGTCTAGACAGGGTTGAACCTCTGTGCCACTTTGGACTCAGATGATGAACCCGTGCTTTATGTCCAAGACAAATTTATATGTTTAAATTCCAAATGCCATGTCCCCAAAAATAGGAACATGTGACCATTAGGACAAACAATTTTTTTTTAAAGATAGAATTAGGATATTAGGCCCCAAACAGTTCAACGTGTCCAGTTGGCTTCTCGTGCCGCTTCACTCCTCACTGAATCCACTAATGGTGAAATATAAGCTGTGTTTTCAGCAGCTTTGTATGGCGAAATAATGACCCGTCTTTGGTGTGGTCTGTGCTTGTGGTCACTGTAGGACAGAGGAAATGCTCTTAATAAAGATGACTCCGCTGAATGATGGGTGGAAAGAGAATGTACGTTCCAAACCCTCATATCTCACAGTAAAAACGCAAAAGTTCACACAGCTTCCATCAGAGCTTTGAGACGGAGCATGACACAGGAGAAGTGTGTATGGCCACAGATTGTTAGAACATATGAACATGGTGCAGCAGAGAAGCGCATGGTGCTGGAGGAGCGAACCAAGAGGTTTTAATGGATGTTCTGCTTTTGCCAATGGAACCGTTTTTGACCACAAAAGTTTTAACAGCCACCTTTGAAGCCGTCAAGGGGTGAGTGTTGAAATATCAGTTTAAATTATCTGTGCATAATGTAGCACAGTTTTGTGCATGAACCACCATGTCTGAACATGTCTGCCCCGTGTGAACAGGGTCATAGAGCTCACACTGTCTGGTTCACTGGTGAATATGAGGTCAGGTGGTGGTGGTGGACCAGTATTAATGTTGACAGTTGTAGAGCATGTTCAGAGAGCAATGCACAGCAGATCACATACAGCCTACTTTAAACACGAGACACTTCCTAATCCCATTTGAACGCTTGCTAGACACTGATGGTAATACTGACGTTTGACTGGAGCACTTTACACTTTGCACCCTTTTTTTTTATTGCAGATACACCCCCGCAGCCCCACCACATGAACTACAATAGCCCTCCATCAGTACCATCGGTTGTGTCCCAAATGTGTTCAATTGAACTGAGTTGAAAATTTCATACAATTCTTGCCACAGTTTACTTTGTGTTGGTCGGGTTTGCTTTCATAATGCTAGGCAGAAGCTAGTTTTCCAACTGATTCGTCCATTAACTTTAGCTAACATTTCAACCATTTATACATTATGTTCAGCTAACATTTCAACCATTTATATATTATGTTCAGCTAACATTTCAACCATTTCTACATTATGTTCAGCTAACATTTCATTGATTTATCCATTATTTTAAGCTACCATTACAACCATTTATACATTATGTTCAGCTACCATTACAACCATTTATACATTATGTTCAGCTACCATTACAACCATTTATACAGTACGTTTAGCTAACATTTCAACCATTTATACATTATGTTTAGCTAACATTTCATCGATTTATCCATTATTTTAAGCTAACATTTCAACCATTTATACATTATGTTTAGCAAACATTACAAACATTTATACAGTATGTTTAGCTAACATTTCAACCATTTATCCATTACTTTAAGGTAACATTTCAACCATTTTTCTGTTACTTTTAGCTATCATTTCATCCATTTCTCCATTACTTTTAGCTGTTTCAACTGCTTTATTCATTGCCTTTAAAGAACTATTTTCACCATTTCTACATTACTTTAAGATAACTATTTCAACTGCTTTATCCATTATCTTTAGCTAACTATTTCCAGCATTTATCCATTACTTTTACCTATCATTTCAGCCATTTTTTGTGTTACTTTAAGGTAATATTTCAACGATTTATCCATTTCTTCACAATACAGTTTCAGCCATTTTTCCATTACTTTGCTAATGGGAATGCTAATGCTAATATTTTTTATAATAGTTGTATATAGTATAGTAATAGTTTGTCCATTACTCTTGGCTAACTTTTTCCATCCATTTATCCATTACTTTAGGTAGCTGTTTCAACTTCTGTGCTAGCATGCTAATTTTTAAAACACTTTCAATTTCTTTTTTTTTTTCAAATTAGTTGAGCTACTTACCACAATTACCCCTGGGTGAGCATTGAGCTAAGTGACGCACTTCAGGAGCGAATCAGCACAAGTGCAAACTGCATGAAATACATGAAGTCACATGGATCATGTCGATCTGTTATCTTGTGTCTTCCAGCAAAATGTTGCTCCATGCTTGCTAAGCTGTAACAGAGTTTTTCATTTTCACCCAAAAATGAATTTGTATTTGATGCAGTTGCAGCTGATTCCTGTTTCACACGAGACACTGTGACTCCAGAAGTTCAGAATACCGTGCAGAGACCTTTAAGCAAAGCTATGAGATGGGAGGTGACATCTGGCTGCCTCTGATTATTTGTATGAACGGTTAATCTGAGAAGTTGTTGTTGTATTAAAATGAGAAATTAAAATCTTAACTGGCCTGCTCTTTATTGACATTAGTCGTTTTATTTCCAGTTCAGTCAGCATTCACAGGCCTCTCTCCTGATTGAAATTCCATGGAAGGCCTCGCAGAAATTCACTTCGAATACAACTAATGATTTTTCTCATTCATGCATGCACATTATACATTTCCATTTCCTATCTGCTACGCTTCTTTAAGCTTTGAAGTGCAAAATCCCTTCAGTTTTAGCCTAAATCTTTTACTTTCATGGCAACTGGCAAATTTCTTTCATATATGGATTTGCCTGTAGTAAATATATTCATTTTCATTCTGTTTGATTAAGAGGATTTGTTCACGAATGAAATATTTCCATTTAAAAGCAAATTTCAATTTCTTAGTATCGCCCTGCTGTTGAATAAGCATTTAAATAACATGTTGTTTATGTTCTTGTAAATCATCATATACTGACAACTTGTTAGCATATCAACTGAGGTCAGTTGTTTTCGGTGATGCGTAACCTTTTTTGACCTGCCTGTCTGGCAAAATGGTTAAAATGGTCATCGTCACCATCTGTATTCATCATTGCAGGGCATTTTCAGGGAAGAAGAGTTAGCCTATGAGAATATTTTTCTCTCTGTTCTTTCTAGTAAACATTGGCACCTTTTTACTGCAGAAATAAATGGTCGATTTGTCCTTGTCATTGCTATTGCAAAAATCTATTTCTGTCTTTGGTATCTTTCCAGGGATGCTGGGAATTTTCCTTTGTGTGTCAGTGTTATGTAAGACTTTGAGAAGCCAGTGGACTAATTGGACACCAGGAAGAATTCTCTGAAGGGCAGATTGACCTGAATCTCATTTCATAGGCTTACGTCCTTTGTCGTCATGAGGCATTTCTCAAAACATTATCTGGAACTGTTTAATTATTGTTTTCTCCCGTCACAGAGCACCAATTCTTTTGGAAAATCCTATTTTTATCCCTTCCTTTGTATCATCTCTTTTAACATATTTGTCCATGAGTGTCTGTCGGGTGAAAATCATGCATGAGGCATTTATAAGGTTTAACTTGCAGCCTAAACTAACAGTCACTAAGATTTCTTGATCAGCCAAATAAACAAAATGCAACCCCAATTATTAGTTTTACACAGCAACGTTTTTGGAATCTGGGTTGTAAATTCCACTATCTGTAAATATACAGAGAGCAATACAGTGTGTCAGTCAGACCCTTTTCGACAGCGAAGGGTTTCAGCATGATTTCAGTTCAGAGGTGTCGTATCAAGACACAGATGCCTCATATATCAACATGCTGAAACCTGTAATTTAGAATTTCTTGCCCTCGTATGTCCACTTGGGGAATAAGAATCAGTCCCTTTTGACCCTCATGTGAGCCCATGCCTTGTAGCTACAGCCATTATCTGGCTGGCACTTTGCCAAACTATCCCCGATTTCCCCTGAAACTTCTCAGCAAGTCTCAAAAAAAAAAAAATGCAATTACAGTGCATAAACGCAGAACTTTTCACAGAGGAGTCATAGCCAGAAAATCCTGTTATTTCTCGCCTCACACACTGAGGTGAGCTGTGAGCTACATGTGCAGCAGCAAGTATGTGGGTGTGCAATTATTAATGTGCCATATATCATATGAGGCAGGAATGAAAACATTGTGCAAAAGGAAAGGAAGGAGGCAGTGGGCAACTTAGCTATCCTGCAGCCATAGCAAAGGCAGAATATAAAGCAGGAGAATGCACATTGAGATTCGTGCTGCGCAGCAATGCTATTTGTTGAAACCTGACCTGTAGTGTTGATGTTGTGAATCAGAAACGAAAGCAAGGACAAAATGAGAAATTGATTTTACTGTTATTTTCTGAATGGGAAAAGCTGTGCCTCACTGGTTGTATATTGTTGCATTAAAATTTAATAATGTTTTCACCATGTTCACCATCTTAGTCTAGCATGTTAAAATGCTGACATTTACTAACGAGCACCTGGTCTTAAAGGAATAGCTTATTATAGCATTCTTGCATATAAGACTGGTATCAGTCTTCTCATCTAAGTCTTTGCCAGACAGCAGATTCAACCCGTCCAGTTCAGATCCGAAGCTGCTGCTGAACAACAGGCATAGAAATACACCTCGCTGCAGATCTGTTGGCCACATCAGATTTCACACACACAAACCGCAGGAGCGAAAACACGAGTTTGAGGAGGGCTCGACACGAGTGAGGAGTCTCACTGAGGAGACAATCACACCGGCTGAGGGGATGAGCACAGAAAGTGCCAGAAAGATGGAGCAGCAGAGAGGACAGTAAGAGGCTGACCCTCCAGCCTTCCTTGAATTATTACGCAGAGTAGAGAGGAAGGTAGTTTGAGGCTTGGACAGATTTCTTATGCATCCCATACATATATCATGCATTTTTGCATGACTTCAACCCCATAACAAATGAATGAAATTTGCTTGCATTTGAATTGATTTGCTCCTCAAGTGCATAGCGGACTGTATCTTAGCTGCAGCAAAAAAAACCATTTATATTTATTCCTATATACGTGCATATCATCCATGAGGTGTGGGAATCAAAAAGGGCCGAGATTTGTTCAGAAATAAGCGAGATAATCACACGGACTCGGAATAAAATTGACCTGAAGAGGGAAACGTTTGATTTTTTTCAGCCTCCTGAAAAGCAAAAACCCTCCACACTTTGGGATGCCCACGTAGTGATAGTAGTCGAGCCAACTGCTCAGAGTGGGCGTAGAGCAAGAGAGGAAGGTTTAGGAAGACAGAGAGCACAGGAGACAGGAACAGTGAAAGTGAGGTACAGTGGATTTGAAAGGAGAGGGCCGAGTGGATTGAGTGAGGCTGAAAGAGGGAGCTGGAGCCGTAATCTGGGCTTTAAGGCTTCCACTGGCATTAAGGGAGGACACTTATTAGATTGGAGCGGTGAGCGTTTTCTCCTCCGAGGGAGAGACTAATTGGATATCACCAAATCAGAGGGCCTGACGTTGTCATGACACAGGACGAGATAGCGGAGGTGGACGATGCACACACGAGCTCGAAAGCAGTGGAAACAGCATTAACAGCAATTAGTAGAAGCTGGTGATGCTGAGGCAAAGGGACAGAAATACACACACACAAGCACGCCTAACACACACAGGCTGCATGATTTTATCAAGCTCACATACACACAAGCAAGGGAAGGCACACACGGCATGCTTTCATGACAACGCACACACGTCCTACTGAGGAAGAAGCAGGAGGAGCATGTTCAGGGATTAATGTGTGTCCCTCTGTGTTGGCATGTGCAACACGTCACAAGAACGAGTGTAATTAGATTCCCCCATTGCCTGCATGTCACACGCATCTCAAGCAGGAGAGCAGCGCTGCCTGGAAATCAGTCCTGCGCTGCGAGAAAGAAGTGCAAGGCAGCCAAAGGTGGGAGCAGGAGGGCAAACCAGAGGATGGATAATGCAGAAAAGAGCGATAAAAGATTAAAGGAAGAGGGCTGAATGGCGGAGAAATGAGGAAGTAAAAGGTTATTCAGCGTGGCAAGTGCTCCGAAGCATCCCGTAGAGACTTTGAGCGCTGGAAAGATAAAACGCAGTCCCACTGAGGGGGAATTAGTCCTTTGACTCGATGTGATGTGATTTTGTGTTCTGCAGTGTCACCCGCTCATGTTTCGGTCTTATATCACGCGCAGTGTGACTCGAGCGTTCGTGCAGCTCCCTGCATCTCAGCCCCTTTAATTTGACATTGTGCACATGTTTCCTGTGCTCTCCCTCCGCCTGCAGACCTGATAAATGCTGCATTCATTTCTGGACTGGAATGAAAGGCAATGATGCAGGCAAAGGGAAAAGCTTATTTATTGCTGTTTTTTTTTTTTTTTTTTTTTTACATTTTTAACAAGCCCATATTTACTGTGTGAAAGAGAAACCTAAGAAAACATGAAGGAGTAAGCTGATGTTCTGGGTCTGTTTCCTTACTGGCTGTTCAGTGCTATATATGTTTAGCAGTAACCATAAAGGTCCTGCTTATTTGTCTGCTGCACACATCCTGAGAGCTTTTAATGGGAATGTCTGTTTATGGAAAAAGTATTGTGTTCAAAACTGAAAAACACACATATTTCTCTCCACCCCCTTTTTCTCTCTCACACAGAAATACACAACACACACACACACATTCGGATCACTTACGGTGCCTGTTTTTGCTGCATAACTTGATCTACTGCTAATGAACAAGATTAACGCTTATTTATTTGTTTGTCTTCAGTCGTAGCCCATAAATTCCCAATCTGTTCAGCATCATTATTCAGTCCCTTGCATGCCAGGCAGGATACGCCCTTGGCTAGCTAAGCATCCCATCTTCAGCACACAGCGTAGTAATGTGCTCATTAACACTTAACAAAGTCTGTAACAATGTGATGCAGTGATTGCCGCTTTTAGGCGGTCATTAAACCCCAGCAAGCAGTGCAATATACCTTACAGAGCCTATATGTTGAGAGCTGTGAGCTGTGAGATAATATAATCAACACCACGCCGAGCATTTTGAATTAGAAAACAAATCCTGTGACCTTGGAAAGCACTTGGAACTGGTTCGCGTGGGTCTCAATGGGTCTTTCTTTAATGGTTTCCTTGAATATTTGGTATAGCATGCTGTAGTATTTACTATGATATCTGTGCAGAGGAGTGTCAGTGTGGATCTGTGGTGGCAGGAAGTTTTGGGCAGGGGTCAGGCAACGTGCAAGTCTGAACATCCTGCCTCTTCTCAACCAGCAGCAGAAGCCGAGATGCAGAGTGACCCAGGACAATCACAGAGAATCAGAATGAACACAAAGAGGCACTAAATAAGTAAATTTCTTAACAATTTTCTTCATGGTCTTTTCTCTGCAAAAAACAATTGCATAGAAATGACCATGAAGAAATTCACAATGGCCACAGAGGCATTCATCCAGAAACAGCTACCTTACAAACAGGCCACAAACTTAGTCAGTTTTTGTGTTTATTTCAGTCTTGCTCCTTTGTAACATGGTTCCCTTAATCATATCTGTGCCCAGGGGCCGACTGTCTCATAATCCATCCACGGTTACAATAAAGGCTTTATCAAATCTGCTCCGGCTAATTCCCAACAGAGTCCTCTTGGCTTATCAAACTGAGAAATGCAGCCCCAAAAACCTGATATTAAGAAATGTTTAAATGCCAAAACCTTTTACATCAGCCCATCCATCCTGTGCTATGTCCTTTTTTTTTTTTTAAGCGGCAACAAGAGTTCAAGATCACTGTCTCCACGGGGACATTTAGTTGTATGTTTGCACAGTTTGTCAGATGGCTCGAATGCAGCTCTGCCATGCATACTTTGTTTCCTATACAGCACAGTGAACTTAGACATCCTCCTCTGCACCCAAATCCCAGCTGTAGGCATGTGGAGCCAAGGTGGAAGCTTCGCTTTAGTCCCTCACCCACTCACACTCACCCACAGACACACAACAGCAGAGAGAGAAATGGTGATGTGAGAGAAGACCAGGGAGAAAGAAGCTGGGAGGAACAGCAGAACAACATGGAAGAGGAGGAAAGAGGAAGGGGAATAAAGAAGAGACGCTACAGTAAACCTTCAGTTGGTGCTTGGAAAGAAGAGAGAAAAGAGGAGAGGAGATTAGGGAATAGCACGTTGCACCCCTCCCCAGCTACCACTGTCAGGGCTAATATCTCATTACTAGTCTTAGCTGGCAGCTCTCAGGCAGTCAGGGGGAGGTCAGGAAAGCTCCAGAGAGACGGACTAACAGTGAGCCTCTCATTGAGCTTAATAGCATAAAAGTCCGTAGACGTGGAAAGACTCTGAGGACTGGTCTCTAAAGAGAATCCATGTAACACTTGCATGACTACAACCCATCATCAGAAACCAAAAACTGAGACGTCTAATGCTCAAGCGTTGTCTATCTAGCTTCAAGAGGAATGTCTGGCATTTCATTTGCTTTGGCAGGAGAGGAGATAGGACGGGGTGCAGGAAATAAAGCTTTAAGTGAAGAATTGCAGTACTGGCAACAGATGCTGGACCACAAGCGAGAGAAAGAGATAAACAGAGAAGCCAAAAAATGAAAATGAAGGGGTGGCCCTCATAAACTTTCAACTCACTGATTTGGATATCTTCTAAATATATTCTATTTATTGTTTGTTTTGAACATTTTAGGCATATTTCAGTCTCTGTGGTCTATGTTGACACATCCATCTTGCATGAGGAGGGTTATTACCGCTGGTAATGCCCCTTTTACACCTGCAGGGGGCAGCTGAGGATCACGCAGCACAGCCGGGCCTCTCAGCGGGATAAAGCCATCCACAGGTGAAAACCTGTGCTGCCGCTGTTTCCAGTCAGTCACTGTGGCAGAAAAGGTGAAAGAGGTCAGATTTCCCGAGGTCTGACTCTGCTGTGAATGTGACCACAGCTCAGCATCACACACACACACACACACCTCGTGCATACCAGAGTCAACTATGAATAAAGTGTACGGTTTAGTGGGTGGTGTTCTTAGTGTGTGGACTTCCAGTTCCCTACATAATATTATCTGGGCTTTAGCTGCAGTGGAGAGGCTGTTCTGTGAAGGCCTGAGCTTTTGCACAATTGCTTTAGTTATAATATACCAATACACAGAGATACACATGATGACATGTTATATTCCACTGTGCAAACCTCTGATTTGGTTTATGACATACACTGTACACAGTCTATGACTGGTGCTGTCACATCTGCTCAACAGGAATATCTGCTCTCTTTGTTTGAGCTCCACTAAGTCCATTTTGACCACAAGGAGGCAGACAAACATTAAATTTGCTTTGATTTGGCCTACCAGCTTATCATCTTATGTGCTATGTTTTGTACCTGAACACTCTAAGTCATAACAACTCATGTTTCTAAGTTTGGGTTTGAAGTTTCCTTTTCAAATTGCTGCAACTATCTTGTTTGGTTCCTGCAGCTCATCTCTTACTGCTATAAAACTGATTACCCAGCACCCACGATTCTGGAAATGTGTCACTGCATGTCCTGCAAAGATCATTCAGGGATGCAGCTCCTCTGATTGGGATGCATCCTCCCCTAAAATAAAACGACAGCTGAGAGAACGTGGGTCTGAAAGCGGCTGAAGGGGTTGTCGGGTGCAGCTGGCCGGGCCCCATGGCTCCCTGTCACTCTGCGCCGCTGGCTGCCTGCGTGTCGCCGCTCGACTGCAGACGATGTGTTGGTTCACTGCTTGGCCAGTTGTTTTAGTGGCTGCATGCATGTGATTACACTGACCGCTTTTGACAACCACAAAAGGAGAGAAAAGATATAGAGCTAGGGTAGGAGAAGGATGGACAAAAGAGCAGAAAGAGGGCAGCACATGTTCAGATTAGATGTTTTATTGTCACAGCAATATTGAGAGAGAAGGAGGGCGAGGGGGAGATAGAACAGGCAATCAAATGTGGATGACAAGCTGAAATTTAAGTAACAGAAGGGAAAAGCACCAAGTAGACTGACAATATAATGAAAAAAGATCAACATTTGAAATGGTTTAGGACAGATACTACAGCAGCCTTTAATACTGGTCACACCAGAGAGTGACACCATAAAAATTTATCAGCACATCTTTATGAAATATTCTAGAGTCTCGGCGGCTACTCTCTGGGCAGTTCAGAGTGTGGACTGCTAGCTGGAGAGGTGCCAGTTCACCTCCTTGGCACCACCAAGACATCAAACCCCTGACAGCTAGAAGCACCGACGCTGTGGCAGCCCCGTTATTATAGAGGAAAATAATGATGACAATAAAGCTTGCTATTGGTCAAAGGTGTTGATTTGCAGGAACTTGACAGGAAAAACTGCCAGCGAATCCACTAATGGAGGCGATTCCAGTGGAATGAACAGAATGTGCCGCAACATTTCACCATTGGAAATGCTGGTGTGACCTGACCTTAAAACCGAAGCTCCAGAATAGCCATATATAATATAGCCTATACATATCCATGCAGTTTCCAGCCATATATACCCATTTACATACTTTGTCTGGGTGCACATAGGTTGAAGTCCAGCCGTAAAGTTTAAGTTTAGCATCCCAAAAAGAGCCGATATTGAGTCCAAGACTCTGGGCTTTGTATAATTAGCAGGAATACAAAGCCAAGAGGAAAGGATGCAGACCAACAGTGGAGAGTGGCGCAGTTTAGTTTAAAAAAACAGAGAAATGGAGGGGCGCGATAAGAAAGATGGAAAGGAAAAATGAGCGAGAGATTCTGCTAAAAAGGCAGGTAGAGGGAGAGGAAAAGGGCGAAGGCGCATAGCTGGCTCTTGTTTATAGATGAGCAGATTGTTGCAGTTACTGTGTTTGTGGTCCTGCATAACAATCAGTGTGGGGATCTTAGTCGAGGAAATTCCTCTGCAGCAGATTGAGAGAGCAATCTCTGCACTTTCATATCGTCTGCCTTTCATAAGCGGAGCCGCTGCCTGTATTCGCTTGTTTGTGCTGTCTGTGAATGCTGTCTGATGCAGTGCACTTATGTGTGTGTGTGTGTGTGTGTGTGTGTGTGTGTGTGTGAGAGAGAGATTCCTGACTGGAGTAGGTGGGTGCTGGGCGCATTGCCCTGCAGGTCAGTTTGTTATAGTTGGCACCGCAGAAGAGCAGCGGGGCACCAAAGTAAATCACACATTAAACGAGAAAGTTGGATGGAGCTCTTATGAGAAATAGAAGCAGATTATACTGAGCTGTGCAGCAAGAGAAACACGGAGCCTACACGCACACTCACGTGCACACACCCACACACTAACTCTCACACACACACACAAAAATGTGCAGCTTCTCCTGAGTTGACCCAATCATCGACACATTGAAGACCTATTTAAGAATGCATATGTGTTTAAAATTTAACAGCTCGCATACCAAAGCTAATCACATCCGTCCTCACACACCAACCAAATCCTGGTCTCTGCAGGATTATACGAAGACGGAGAACACAGAAGAGCACGTGTGAAAGTTTATTTCTGCGTCATCTGTGTGGGCTACAGACGAATATACAACAGCCTTGTGAACTGAAGATTAAACCCCAAATTATACAGGACTCGACCTGATGCCGCTCTCGAGCACTGAGGCAAACTATTCCCTAATTGGAATTATATGTAGGCCTGTTTATGTGATCTCTCTGTAATAACAGGTTGGCTGCAGGAGGGAGAGATTACAGGAGATGGAGGGAAGGAGGTGAGACACAACGTTGTGTTTGTCTTCGACGGCGTTCGGCCGGCTGTCTCTTTTCCCCGCCACAAATCAGTTTGACAGTTTGAAGCTTAGCTGTTGGGGATCTGAGGCGTTATTTAAACACGATTACACTTGGAACAACGAGTTGAACACAGCTTGGAGGGCAGCATAGGCTGCTCTGGATGAGGAGAGTGTATAAACATTGTGAGTGACTTGTGGTTGGAGATGTGAAATTCACTTGACTCAGCCAGAGGAATTGGCAATTAAAATAGATTTCATGTAACATCAGGAATTACATAACTAAAATATAGCTGTTTTTTGGACTGCTGGGCAAGTTGCACATATAGAAAGGAATTTAAAATCCACCTACCAGCAGGGAGAGTCTTGCTTTTACATAAGGCAGTTTTTGCACAGTCCCTAACAGCTGCAGGCTCCAGCTTCATATTTACCTGAACATGAGAGTGGTATCGATCCTCTCATCTAAGAAAGCACAAAAGCATATTTCCTAAAATAACTATAACCACAAGCAGGAGAAGTGTAGCTCTTCTTTGAAATCTCTGACCCTTTGCTTGAATTTTTACAAAACTCTGCAATCCTATACATCACCCCAGGTTAGCATACGTTTTTATGCATTTACTTCCTCCCCCTGACGTCTTGTGTTCCTCACAGAAGCACGATGCATCAGTGCTACAGTGATGCCAACTGCACAAAACAAAGTTCAAGTGAATGCCGAATGGAAATGCTTTATTAATAACCCATTTTGTCCTCCATGTTTCTTGTGTCGGCATGCAGGCGCATGAGGTTGAGGGTTGGTGGGGTGGTGATGAGAGGTGAGGCTGGGCCTGAAGTGGTGCCCGGTCCTTGTTCACCACACGCCTACGCTGTCTGTGCGCCCTGGATTTTGTTATTAGGTGATGAGGCCAGGGAGGGAAACCAGAGGGAAATTAGAACTGATGGGAGAAAAGAAATCCTCCACTGCCTTTCCTTCCAGCCGACTGAAATGTTTCTGTGCATGTGAAATCACACAGATTGTCAAAATAACAGAGTTGGAGATGCACGTGTCCTGCAGGTTGCCAGTGTTATGTAACAGCCATAAATCTACAAGTTTTGGTTGGCGTTCATATGGCAGAATTCACAGGCGCGGGACAGCGGGACCATCAGAGGCTGAAAAAAGCAGGACAGTCCTGAGTAACGTCTGTCCTCCATCCAGCCCGGCCGGATCTCCCTTCATCCCACAGACGGGGCGGCAGGGACGCAGCGTACATCACGTGATGTTTTCTATCTGAGTCACTCCCTCCGTAATGTGTCTGCCATCTTCAAGTATAATTTTTATACAAGTGAATCAGAGCGATGACCGCTGAGAAAATAAGACATAAAAATAGCAGAAAATGTCTGGACGTGCCAGTTAAGGGCTCAGCTTGTTTTGGGAGCTGTTGTTGGATCAGTGCTCGTCTGTGTTCTGTCCGCTCTGAGCCACAGAGCCACAGAGCGGCCTGAGGTACACCTGCTCGACCGCTGCAGGAAATACAAGCCTGCTCAGACAGGTTAGAGCATGTGTTTCTGCAGACAGTATTTGGCTAGTTTACACATTTGTGGCCATGCCCTCATTACGAAATCCACGCACTTTCCTTCACTGCTGCGTTACGTCCTCCGTCCTCCACCCACATCCTGCGCTTCTTCCACAGACACGTCCTGTTATCATCCTATCTGCTATCAGCATTTCTCTGCAAGAGCTCAGATGTACTATGCAGGTGCGCTCTGTTAGTCACAACCATCACGCTCAGCTCCGCCGGGTGTATGACATCCTGTTTTTCGCTTCCCTCTGCTTTTCATTTATCATTTATCTGGGCCTCTGGCACACTCCGCTGCTTGCAAAAACATGGTTCTGGCCCTCTGTGTGCATTCATGACATTTCTCAAGGGCTGGATATTTTGTTACACCGCACAGACATGGGAAGGCTGGTCAGAGCAGCACATTACGTGCACAAGAAGGAGTGAGGAAAGGGAAAAGTACTGAAGTAGATTGGAGATAAAGAGACGGGGAAGCACACGAGGAGAACAGAAGAAATTTGACTTTAAAGATGGGCAGAGAAAGGACATGAACAGAGAGGACACAGGGACGAGAAGGGTGAAAAAAATCAAGCATTTGACAGTTTCTTTCCATGCAATCACCCTCTCCATCTTTTCTCAGTCACCCTCTCTTGGCCTCCCCTCCTGCCAGCCAATCCTAACTTTAGATTCAAACGACTTAACTGAAGTCACAAATCCCCACGACCAGAGAAAACATCAGTAAAACGCAGAGGGGAAACAGCCCCACTCGTTCGTCTGTCTTCCCCGCCTTTGTGTCGGTATCTGCCTGTGGACATTAGACGTCTAATATCTGCATTGGAGAACCAAACCGCTGCTTGGTGGTTCCAGAGTGAACAGCCTAATATGACCACATCACTGAATATGTCTGCGGCTCCAGTGCCAAAAACATCCAAGACCGCAGCAGCAACATGTGCTTTCCCTCACTCTCTGACTCCATCTGACTCCATCTGCCCGGATCCTGAATTCCCCTCCTCTGTTATCTGTCAGCGGAGTTTATCTCCACCTTTATGTCTGCCTTAATGTTTATCTGTCTGTCTGAGTCCTGCTGAGTCCTGACACAGCCTGTCCTCCTATTCTGGTTTATTTACCGATGGTGAGGGTCTGCTTTCGCACAGCTATTCACAGAGTGTTCGGGCTGAGCCAAGCGTGATGTGGTGTTACATAACTCTCAGATATACACCATGGGGACGTTGTTCTGTACGACGGCTGCTTTTACTGTGATGTGAGTGTACCAGACTTGCCGGGCGCACAAAGCCTGTACTTTGTTTTGAGATAGGAAAAAGTTGCCCCTCGGAAATGTTCCCAAACATGTGTGTTCTTAATAAATGCCAGAAAACAAATATCTGTGTTATGTTGCTAGAATAGCAGGCGTCACACGGTGGGCTGACATGCTGTTTTATACTCAGAAACACAAAGTTCATGGCTTATATGAGATCACAGCTTCCATTCATGAAAAGTTAAAGGGACAGTCCTCCCAAATCTCCCATTAAAGGGTGCAGTCTGCTCTCTGAAACAACAAAATCCTGACCCGAGTACTGCTGTGTGTGTTTTTCAGAGACATAAGAGGACCAGAAAGTGGACTGTGTGTGTATGGAGGATGCTCGTTTCATGTCAAGCTGCCATGCTGGCAAACAACAGTGAATATTATCACGTACCTGCTATAAAGCAGGTTCGAGGTCCCTGTGCCAGCCTCACCTTCACCCCCCCTCTCTGCCTCCCCGCTTCACCCCCTGCTTGTTTTTCTCTCCTCCTCCTCCTCGCCTTCTCTGTCACCTACTGTGTTTGTCGGTGAAGGCGTGGGACCTGGGGGGAGAGAGTGAGCTAATGCCCCCGGTCTGATTAAATGGTGGAAAAGAGGGCTGATAGTAGGAGAAGGGAGGAGGGGAGGGCGAGGGCTGAGGGGAGGTGAGGGGGAGGGAGTCGGTGGGTAAAAATCAAGGGGTGGGGGGAAGGAGAGGTGAGTATAAAAGCCTCGCTGTGAGGAATTAGGAAATGTTCCTCGGGAGAAAATACACACAGAGACATATTTCCAAGACTTCTCGCTGCATAATTATCTTTTACGGTAAGTACATTAAGCAAGTAATCTCTTCAGAGTAATAATAGGTGGAGAGGGACGTAGCGCACAACTTTTAAACAAGCCAAATTTTATGTATTATCTGATGTCCTAGGGATGCATTTTTGCCATTTTTTAGTGTAATGCAGTAACAAGCAGTCCTCACAGCGCAGTAGGCCGACAGGACTCGTCTGTTTGTGTGAAGAGGACTTAAAGTGCAGCCTCACGCCGGCTCGAGCATCATTCCTGTGGCTTTTTCCAGCGAGGTGGGCGCATTCCTCCTGCAGTGAATATGAACCCATCAGGACCCCTGCTAAGACTCAGACAGGCATAAAACTCTGTAGACCCTGTTGACAGCACCTGACGCGCGCGCACACACACACACGTCTAGATGTCCTTGCCAGTCTTTGGAGGTCTCTTTTTGAACTGCGGGCCCGAGGCTTGCTGTTTCTCTGCCCAAGTCTGGGTTCGACTGAAGCCAAGATATGCCTGAGGGGCTGATGTTACGAGTGCTGTATGTGTGTGTGCGAGTGTGTGAGCGTGTGCCAGTGAGCGGTGTGTGTGTGTATGTGAGTGTGAGCATGTATAATGAAAGCTGCTATTGACGGTGAAGAGGAGGGCTGCTGAAACAGAATCTCGTCCAAATCCCACAAACAGATGAAGGGGATGAAAGGCTTTCTGCAGTGCAGGCATGTGCATACAGTGTGTGTGTGTGTGTGTGTGTCGGGGTGTTACAGACATCTGGTATTGCTGTTTGTACAGGTGTCACACATCTTACTGTCCGTCACTTTTGCATGTGATTGAGGGCATGTGTGTATATGCCTACATGTGCAATATTTGTGTGTGTATGTGTGTGTGTGTGTGTGTGTGTGTGTGTGTGTGTGCACAGCCACATATCTGCCTCTTTATAATTTCCACATTTCTCCCTATAACCTCGAGTCTATTTGTACTCTATTAGTTGGCAGTTACACAGCTATTCTTTTATGGTTGATTCCCACAAACTATATACATATATCTATATGTGTGTTTGTGTGTGTGTTTGTGTGTGTGTGTGTATAAATAAACACAAACTTTGCTTTGTGTTTGTCCCGTGCATAAATTGAGCAGCAACTTGCCAGTATGTACAGATGCATATCTGCAGGACAGCCTATGCACGAAACCACGCTTCCAGCAGCACGGCTGCTTGTGGTTCTTCCCTGTTTACCCGCAGTTTCAAACTCCGAGCCAGCCTCCCTGCCTCGTTTCGCTCCTTCTTTTCCTGTCTTAACTCTTACTCGGGTACTGACAGGTCTCACTGAAACGCCTCTCTCCTCTTTCCCAGCAGACAGGCAGATAAGCCAGCCCTAAGATGAGGAGCCTTCTTCAGTTTCTGGCAGTCTGCGCTGCGGTTTCTCTCTGCGTCTGCTATGGTACAGATCCTCGCCGACATCATCACTTTTCCAGCATCATTATCCAATTCCAACACGCAAAATATCCAATGTACACACTGACTCATCATTTATGATTAACCCGATTCCATGTTTTTCCCGTAGAGTCTCATGAAAGCACAGAATCCGTTGAAGGTGATTAAATGTTGTCTCATTCATGGAAAAACATGCATGCAGTTCTAACGTACATGCCACAGCTTCAGTCCTACAGTATCATGTATTTAACCCTCATTTTACCCTTCACTAACGTACCCCCACCCTTTAGTTCACATGGCTCAGATCAGATGCATGATGGGCTTGCCCGACCTGATTAGAATAAAGATTTGTGTCTAGTAAAGTTCTGTGGTTCCAGATTTGTTTGTGCCTCCAAACCGAGCCAACTCATTCATCACGCCACAGAGGGGCAACGTATACAGCCCACCCAGAGGGAATGGCCTCAACCATTACAACTTCATGAGGTAGAGACGCGCCGCAGACATGCATACAGAGCACATTCCTTCAGCTTGTACATAAGTAAAACCACGTATCCGCAGAAACTGACAAGAAAATGCACACACATGAAAGTAGCCAATTAAGAAGCTGGACTATTAATTATCCACATATGCTCGAAACGTACAGTGACACAAACACACAGAGCCTGAAGCTGAGGGTAACTGCTCAAATGCAATAATTTAAGACGAAATGCAACAAAAGACAAAAGCCACTGGCTGCCTGTTTGTGATTACACGTCTCTTCCCTGTCGTCCCCTCTAACTACCTCTGTCTGTCTTTGTATATCTGCCCCCCCATCCACCCTCCCTCCCCTCCCTCTTGTCCAGGACGGTGAAGTCTCCAGCGGAGAGGCGTGCAGAGACCTGTGAAGACTACTCTCCCTGCCGCTTCTACGCCTACCACCACGGCTTTCAGCAGGCCTACCAGAGATACTTTGGCTCCCGAAGTCAACCTCAGAGACCAGCCGGGACCCGTCGACACTGAACTCAGAGCGTCTGTCTGTCAAAGGCAGAATCGTCATTATCGTCTGGAAATGAATGCGCGTTCCTTCATTCCACATATCTTGACTTTTATATAATTTATGTTACTGTTTTTGTGGCCTCTTCTGGACGTGAAGCGAATCCTTGAATAAAACTGGTTTTCTAAACACTGAGACCTCCAGCGTGGCTCAGATGCTATGGCAACCCATCATTATACACGTGTAGAAATTCATGGCCCATCTCTTGTATAATCTCAGGATAAATTTTATCCACTATTATCACTCCTTTGCAGCATTTATGAGCTTCACATGATGTGCTTGAATGAAGTGTTTTGCTCCCTTTCCACTAACCATTACATTATCCATCTATTTATCCAGGCCAGCACTGCTGTCAGTGATTATTTCCATTGCTTTTAATTTGAAAAATAAAATTCCCTTTATTGGGTTTTTTCTTAATCCTGTTTATGTCGTTTGTTTGCCACATGGGTGTGTGAGAGAACATGTGGTACTCAGCGCCAGCACTGGTTTCATAGCTACTTGTGTTTTAAAGGCTAGACCAAAAATAGTGTTGGAGACACAAGCTAACAAATATCTCATCCTCATTTGTTCAAGGAGATTTACACAAAGGTTTTTGCTCTAGAAAATTCAAGAAGAGCATCCAGTTGTAATCTTGTTGTGACATTATTTGATTGGCACACTGATGCATCAATGCATAAGCAGTGTTTCAGGTTTCCCCTTTTCTGCATTACATATCATTAGCCAGTGGTGGAAAGTAACTACACGTTTACTCAAGCACTGTATTGTTGTACAAGTTTCAGTTACTCACACTTCACTGGAGTATTTCCATCTCATGCAACTTTATACTTCCGCTCCACCACAACGCTTACTAGCTGCTTTTAAGGTAACAGTTTTTCATACCCATGTTTTTGATACTAAAGGATTAAATGTTTTTTTTTATGGGTTAAGGAAATTCTCTTACTTCTTAAGCTAAATTGTTAAATTAGCTGGAAAATGCATCGTCACAAAGCTGAAAACAGGGCTGTTTTTCTGAGCTCATCAAAAGTTGATGTTTTGGAGATTTGTGGTTTTCACAGGAGAGCAAACACTACAAACATATGATGATCTTCTAAAATTTGATGCATGCATACATAAATTACCTACAATTAGCCCAACCTTAAAACATTTAAAGCCATAAAATGCAACATACACATTAATGCAGCATTAATATTAATCCCAAAACATCAGATATTATAGTAAAACACTGGCAGGGACTATTGCATACTACAACTACTATGCATAATGAGTACTTTTACTTTTCATACTTTCAGTACTTTCTGCTAATAATAATTACAGTTACAGTTGCTGCCTCTCCTTTTAGTCCAGTGGTTCCTAATCTAGGAGACGTGTCACTGCAGGGCAACAGGAGTACACTGGAAGGACCCACATGCAGATAAATGAGGCAGAGCTGGATGCAGTTCAGTGATTTACTTACACCAAAAATGAAGTTAAAAAGTTTCATGGGAAGGTGAGGCAGGCAAGAGTCAAAAGGAGAGAGCTGTCCAACACAAGCAAACACATCCAGTAAGGAGCAGGCAGGAGTCCAATGAACAGGAAAAAAGTCAAATATGCAGGTGAGGCAGGCAGAAACAGGGAGCTAAGACGTGACGCATACGGCAACACAGCGTGACGATCTGGCACGGAGCAAAGGAATGAATGTATGTAATGAGGGGTGAGTGGAGAATGAGATGCAGGCGGAGAGATGAGTGGGGAAGCTCAGGTGACTGCAGGGCTGAGGAGAAGCGGGAATAGGTCTGTGGACGGGTGGGGCAGCCAGGTGATGAGCTGGAGGAAGGCGTCCTGTGGGGCAAAAGGGTAGTACAGGGCCCGGGGGAGGTGAGCAGGGGCCGAGGGGAGCCGAGAAGCAGATCGTGACAGGACAGGCCCCTCCAAAGGCTCACAAAATAAATCTGAGGGCTCGTAGATGATTAATGATGTTGGAAAGAAGAAAAAAGCTTTCAGCTGTACAATTCTGTACTCTTGTTTGCTTTTGTTTGTCAAATATAGGATCCTTTAACTTTTTGGAGTCTCAGTTATCTGAATGAAAGCATCTGAGAGGTTTAGTGACACATCTGCAACACGATGAGGCGCCCAAAACTACACACTCACAAGCTGCAAAGATTCAGAACCGCTGGTTTAATCTTTCAAGATGTTTTATTGTATGAGCCATTTTAAAATAAAGGTAAAATCTTGATATGCAAAGTTATTATAACCCTGAAGTTGGCCTATACAGTATAAAGGCGATATATTCAATGTTTTGCCTAATCAACCGGGAATCCCAGGGGTGTTTCTCAAGAGAGTTTGCGTCTTTGTTGCCATCTCCTGCCCAGGACTCTGGGAAGTCCGGCCTCCACTGCCTTCATGTGCACATGTTCTGAGCTGTTCTCCAGAGTGACGCTGACTGTCTGCTCAGTCCCTGACAGAGCAGCTCCATCTGCCTCAGGAGCATCCAGCACTGTCCTGCCTCCTGGCCACCCTCCCCAGGGACTCCATCTGTCTGCCTCTCCACCACAGCTCACCAGCTCTCCAGCCCTTGTAGTGTCCACCTGAGGTCTCTGGTTCTCCTGGTCTCCAGCCTCCGGGCCATCCACTGAGATCTCTGACTCTTTTTGCCTGTTTTTTTTTTTTTTAATTCTTCCCTGCTCCCAGCTGGATTTGCTTGCCTGTTTTGGGCTGCCTTCTCTGGATTTGACCTTTGCTTGCTTCATACTTGTGTAAACCTTTTGTACTTTTGAATTTGTGTATGAATAAATTCATTGAACTACTTCTGCTCCGCCTCTTGACCTACACACACAAGTGTCACACATTGATTTTTGTAAAGATCTGCTTATAACAAGTAAACAAGACAGGAGCAACAAAAGACTGGGATTGTTTTGGGATGCTAAAAAAAAGCACCTGTTTGGAACATTCCACAGGTAAACAGGTTCATTCTGGGAACAGGCTCGGGAACAGTTTGTCGGTAAACACAGTTTGTTTACGAAAGATTGCTTTCTGTTTTTAGTTGCACTTCACGCAGCACCCCTTTTTTGGAATTAGGGTTGTAGCAACTATATTTGTCAAAGAAATGTAGCACAATAAAAATACAGTACAATATTTACGTACCTCTTAAAGTAGCATGAAAGTGCCTCAACTCTGCACGGGGAGTAAATGTATTTAGTTATTGTCCCAATCGGCCTGTTGAGGGGTTAAACATGGATACATGTTACTGAAAGCACACAAGCACTGCTGATTTCAATATGCAGTCAAGACCTGGTTTCCTTGTATCCTCAGGAGGAATCTGAGCGATGCGATCTGTGCATCAGTGCCATCGCTGCTGCAGGCAGTCACACAAACAAAGACGGGTCAGCACGCAGAAGATGTCAGCATGACACAGTCAGAAAAAGACATGCTGGATGGCTGCAACCCTATGCAGCCGCAAGGCCGCAAATGTGCACAATTTAAGTCGACCTGAGGTTGAGTCCTTGAAGTCTGACCCTGAAATGGGACAAGCAACCAGCTTTGACCCAGACAGTGAAATTACACCCCATGTAATACCGTCAGGACCAGTCCAGAATCTATTCTGTCAAAAAAAAAAAAGCAGCACAGAGAGCAGGAGACGGTTTCATATGTAATAATATGCTGTATATAGCAGCGACAGTGCATCAGGTACTGTAATTCAGTCCCAGCATTACCAGGATTGGTCCCTTACTAATAAACTAATAAAATACAAAAGAATCAGATGTTTTAAAGATTTAAAAAACGCCCCTGTAATGGCAAGCTGTTTTTTTAATTAAAATGAACCATATGTGGTGTTCCGACGCGAACCACCCACTTCTTTTGGTAAAAATATCTTCCCACATTTCAAATTACCCTTCTACAAATCTTCAGACACATGGTCTGTTTCTAAATGTTGCTTCCTTTATGTAGGAAATCACTGCGGTTTGCAATAAAAGAGAGAGCCCTCGGATTAAAATCATGTCAAATAATGTGGGACGGTGGTTTCTCTGTTTCACTTTGCCTTTCACAGTTTCCTCTGAGGCACGCACTGCATGACCTACATGTATTAGTGTGGGGGTGCTGTAAAACTGCGACCTGGCCAGGTTGCCAGCTCTCATTGCGTTCCTAAGATTTCATTAAAAAAAGTTTATTATTATCACAAAATCTGCCTGACAAGTAGTCTTCAGCTACATCCAATCATACTATTTCTTTGTGTGTGTGTGTGTGTGTGTGTGTGTGTTTAAACACACAAACTGCATTTCTTACTACTTTACTACTTTTCTTTCATCTTTACACAAAAAAAAACCTCAAGATGTACAAGAAAAAATTGAGCAAACAAAGATTCATAACGGCAATCTGGTTCCTCAGCAGCAGCTATAATGACCAACACAAGGTGTAAAATATTTTTCATTGAAACAAACATCCAGTGGTTGATGTTTGAGGCTGTGAGTCGCCCACATTTGTTTTCACATCATCCATCTTTTGCAAGCAGAGTCCACAATCACTGTCCATTGATGCAAACATATATATAAAATCGGCATGCGTGTATGGGATTTTCGTGGAAGTGTGTGTCCCTGCATCTGTGTGGGTGTGTGATACATGATTCCTGAACCAATCAAATACCCATGTCATAGCGAGGGCCGCAGCTAAAGCCAATGTGCATCTATGTATATATGTGTAAGAGAAGGGGAGGCCAGACAGAGCTGTTGAAGTCTCCGCTCCTACTTGTTGCCTGAAACTGCAGAAGAAGAAGAAAGAAGCTGAAAGATGAAGACTCTGGCCATCCTGGTTCTCTGCTCTCTGGCAGCCATCTGTCTGACTTCAGGTAGGTGTTGGAAGAGCTCTTAATTCAAACTACTGCCGGTATATGTTGCTCTGCAAACAAAACTTAAAAGCTGCTTCAACTAGATGTGCAAAATGATTGATTTTTCACTGAGTTATAAATAAAATCCAGAGGGTTGCACTAAAAAGAATCAGGGCGTTTGCTGGACGGCTCTTTGTGGGTGAAGCAGCTCGGTGACAGGCTGCTTCACCCACGGTGTGAAAGACGAATAGCACAGGTCCTTCCTCGCTGCTGTTGTCAGACTTTACAATTAACACTGTTCCTGGTGGACCACACACACTGACACTGACAGATTCACTCATGCGGAATTTCAATATATACTAAACTGTGTCATATCAGTATGTAAATAATGTGAATTCAACTGTTGTATTTGTTTGCTTATTATTATCTCTTGTATTTTATTCATTATTTTTTGCTGGCTTTTGCATGGATGCTTCTTGCTGTTGCGTTGTCCCCTAGGGGTTTAACGCTGAAAGCTCCCCCTCTGTGGGATCAATAAAGGATTATTTCATAGTATCTTGACTCTTCCTGGATTTACATTTAAAAACAAACACAGATTATTATTCATATTTTTTCCCTCTTGTTTGACAGATGCCTCCGCTGGCTCCCAGCCTGCCAGTGACAACCCTGCACAGGAAGGTCATTTCATGTTTCTTGACTGTATCACCAATGTTATATTAATATCTAACGTAATTGAGTCAGTTTGACCTTAAGATGAAGTGTTCTATCCAAATTGTGGGAATCTTGTGGGAGTTTTCAGGTGCTGCAAAAGAAAAATTAATACAAACTATTAATTTAAATTAAACAATAGACTAATAATAAAGGCAATAAAGATTTTTCTGCAAAATAGCATAAATTCTATATTGGTCTGTATTTTACTGCCAGCAGCCGGACTCACAGTTGAGCTCTTTATTTCTGCTCTGTTGCAGTCTGCAAGTTCAATCTTCCACATGCATCTGCTTGTGGTGGATTGACTGGTGTGTGATTATGCAATGAGACAAACTTGTGTTGATGACGTGCAGGTTTGTTTGTGGAGAGGGATCAGGCCTCCACCGTGGTGAGACAGAAGAGAGCTGCCGGAGAGCTGTCCCTCACACAGCTGGAGAGGTATTTCACACCTCCTTTGCTTTCACATCACCTGTAAGAAGCAGTGGGCATGCACGCTCACATATCAGATCCAATCGCGCGTGTGTGTGTGTTGCCTCTCTGTGATCATCTCTCTCTCCACTCAGCCTGAGAGAGGTGTGTGAGGCCAACCTGGCCTGTGAGGACATGATGGACACGCACGGAATCATCGCCGCCTACACCGCCTACTACGGACCAATCGCCTACTAGACACCAAATCACTACAGCTGATTGCTTATAGCAGCTGTCTTTTTTACTATTATAATTATCACATTTAAGCTCCACTATTTTCTTTGCATTTAAGCCAAAAAAAAAAGTTTCCAAATGTGCGCCCGCATCTAACAGTTGCTGCAGTAATTAAAAGAGGAAGCAGATGCATGTCTCTGTAATTCTATAATTTATCTTAGCCTGTAGAATAGTGTGATGAAAGGAAATAAAATAAATAAAACTTTTCTGTGTGTTTGCACTCTTTAAAGCCTCATCTGGGATTCTGGATAAATGAGTATTTACTCTGCGCTGACAAACTGTGGCCACTAGATGTCCCTGTTGTGACATCTAGTGATGCGAAGAGTCCCCCAGGAGTAAAAAAATGTTATCACAGTGTCATGCATACGACTACGGGCTTGCAAGACACAATCATTCCTTTAATGCAGATCCAATCCACATGCAATAGATGTTGCTCCTCTGATAAAGATTTTGAGATAAAATCAGTGGATTATAAGGATCAATTTTCTTCTCCAAAGTCCGAATCCTGAAGTCTTTTTGTTATTCGTGTGCTCAATGCAAAAACACAACCTGCACTAAAGAACTCAGACATCCCCTTTCAGCACAGGCCTTTACTGTGAAGGGACGTATCACTTCTGCAACCGGTGGGATCATTTACACACTAAAATGTTAATTTGTCTTAATGAACAATATGAGATGAAGACAAAGAGACAATTAGCGTTTCAGAGCATAACACAACACACTATCATCACATGAGATGCTTTCTTCCAAACTAAGTTTAACTTTGATCTGTTTGATCCAGGATTATCTTTTTATTGCTGTTCTTTTAGCCGCTTTGATTTGTTTTCATTTAACCACAAGATGGTGCCACATGGTGTTAAAGGAAAGATGCCAAACCAATCAAACCAGTTTTATTTACAGCCCATAATTTGCCTCAAGGGGCTTTAAAGTCTTGCACACCCTCTGTCCTGAGACCCTCGAAACACAGTACAGGTGACACGGATGATGGCTCGGTTACTAAATGATGCAGTTTTAATACAGGGTGTCGTGTATGAAGCCTGAAAATATTTGTATTTAAAGAAGACGTCTATTAAAAGACAGAGACTGTGTGTGTCCTACTGCTGCAAGGTGTCAAGAGTTCAAGGCTACCAGCACACATCTGATCGAGTGGAGGTGCTTCAATAAGATGAAATAAGAGTCCAAACATACAGAAAACCACACTCAAATGTTCAGGCCTTGAACACAATCCATGAATCACTGACAAAAACATTTACTTAAACTAGTCCTGGGGGAATCCAGAACAATAAACGCAAATGAAATAATCCATCTAACCTTCTTCTGGCTTTTGAGACAAAGCTAGCAACCTGAACACACCAGCACTGGATGATCATCAGTAGCATCATAGTTTGTACAAAATGCGGCTCACTTTCCACTTAACCCAAATCCCACGGCTCACGCAATCTACGGTCTTCCTGAATATATTTGAAACTCGAGGAAGAGGAAGAACGGCCGTTTTCAACTGCGCAACTTACTGTAGGAGCTTTTCACCTTTCGAGATAAAAGAGATGCAACGATTCAGGGCCAAACTTTTGTTTGTTGATCACATACACCTTTAATTTCCATGTTTTTCAAACTTCAGTAAGAGCTTAAGGCTGACTCAGAAATATAACGCGAACACAAAAGGATCTGGTCCTGAAAGGCCTTAATGCAGCCCAACAACAAACCTCTGCACGACATTTTCAGAGGACCCAGACGTTGATTTTCCTGCCTGTTACGAACTGCGTGTTTTCACACAGTAAGGCTTATCTTGGCCTTGATGTTTACACTGCTGGACAATCTAGTCAGACAAGTCTATCGTGCACTCTGTCACGGATGAAACACCTCTGTTGTCCCATATAGCAGGACAACACAGAACACGGTGACTTGACAGAGATAACAGAGAAGGAACGAGAGATAAGACTCGTGGAACAGGGCCATAAGAACATAAACTAATAAGACAAAAAAAAACATAACGTGTGTGTGTGTGTAAACATGAACTTATGACATATGAATAAGAAGAAAGAAGAAAGAAACAATATAATAATAATAGGAAGAAATGATGGGCTGTAAGCATCTCTTTGCATGTTTTTACATTATATATGAACTTAAGAGAGGCTGGTTGGTGAATTTTGGTACTTTTGAACAGAACCAGTGTAGCTGGTTGCTCCTGTTTCGAGCCTTCCTAGGCTAAGAAAAGATTCCTTACCTAGCTTAGACCGCGGTGGTTCCCCTTGTATTTCCTTTGGAGTTTCCATTGCACTGTGCCATGCACAACAGCATCACCGCTGACGAGAAGCGTTGGTGGCTGTTGTTGTAGCCTGGATCTGGATGGCTTACATAGTTTGTGGCTGTTTGCTGCTTGAAAGAAGTGCTTATTATTCAAGCTGAGCTGCTCAACCGCTGTCACAAAAATGTCAATGTCTGCCAGCGCACATAGCTGAGAGTATGGCTGCAGACTGTGCCATGCAGAAACACCAGAAGACTGCACTCCATTAAAAGCACGACTTCTTTTAATGTTTAATGTTACTTATATAAAAGCATTAGCAACAAGAGTACTCAGAGAGAGTACTCATCATGCAGAAGTATCCGTTAGTGTTATATTATTCTATTATCAGATTATTATTATTGATGCATTAAAACGAAAGTCATTTTTTAATGCTGCAGTTGATAGAGGTGTAGGTCATTTTAGTCACTTTATATGCTGTTGGGTGTTTAATCTTATGCTTTGCATGTAAATTCCTTTTTTAATAATTAAACTAGCAATTGTATCTGCTAAATAAAAGTAGAGAAGTACAAAAAGTGCAATATTTTTTCCTCTGAGATGTAGTTTTTGAAGTATAAAGCGGTGCAACATGTCAATTCTCCAGTAAAGCACCTCACTGAGTGCCTCAGTGGTTACTCTTCACCTCTGGTGTCATGTTATTTTTTGCTCAGAATTGGCAGAGGAAACGCGTTTGTCTGCGCTGACAGGCCACCACTCCCTCTCAGCGCAGGTAAATTTCCTCGCGTAACGTGTTTGTCAGTGAAAGTCCCCTGAGTCACCAGCTGAAGATGCCTTAAATAGCGCCGCTGCAGCAGACACCTTGCTCATTCGCGATCCCAACGCTGCACAGGTATCAAGATCGCCACGATGAACAAGATGACGTTTGACAAGGAGAACTGCGAGCGCATCCGGGCGGTGGAGATCTCATTCGGTGCAGCGGGAAGGCCGCTATGCAAACAGGGTCGGGTCCTGATGGGCCAGGGCCGGCTGCTGAAGCAGGGCCGTCGGAAGCCGCAGCCGAAGGTTTTCTTCCTCTTTAACGACGTGCTGGTGTACGGCAGCATCCTGCTGTACGGCCGCTGGTACAAAAAACAGAAGATCATCCGTCTAGGTGAGCAGCTCAGCTGCCTCTCCTGCGGCTGGAGAGAAAGATGCTGATCGCTTGTATCACTTCAAACTCTATGATAATATGACAAATGCATTCTTTCATGCTTTCTGGTTGCCTTTGCACAACTTTGCATGTTTTAGATGATTGATTATTATTGCTTATTTCCACTAATCCAGCACTAAAGATAAGGGACCTGGACAGAGGACTGAAACTAATGTCATTTGAACAAATAGTTCAGCCATAGATTAGCTCAGCAGTCATATTTGAGTTTGCAGAATGCATTTTTTGTACTGCTTTTAACATCACAAAAAATACCATTCACCTCCATTGCAGCTGCAGTTCTTTAGGCAAATTTCTCAAACACTCCTATAAACCAAATGATTTATGTTGCTGAATACCACAAATCAGAGCATCTGAGCTGAGCTCACCATGACCTGCAATAATGGATAGAACTGCCCAAACTCTAGTTTCTGCCTGTAGTGTTGTTGTGCAGAAATGGGAAGTTGTGAACAATTGAATCACTGGTTTGTGGTGCACAAACTTATTCACAATCCACCTTCCATTGTTGTTTCAGAGGACATCCAGCTGGAGGACATGGAGGACGGTGTGGAGTTGAGGAACCAATGGCTGATCCGTACACCTCGCAAGTCCTTCTTCGTGTCCGCCGCTTCATTAGAGGAGAAGCGGGCCTGGATTGAGCACATCGAAGACTGTAGGTCGAGCCTGCTGCAGGGAGGCCGCCTCCAACCTGGTTCCGCCTTTGCTGTGACCTGGATTCCGGACCAGGCCGCCTTCAGGTGCATGCGCTGCTTCAACAAGTTCTCTCAGACCAATCGGCGACACCACTGCCGAAAGTGTGGCTTCTTGGTCTGCAACTCGTGCTCCAAACAGCGAGCAGTGATAGACCACATTCACCCCACTAGGAAACAGAGGGTCTGCATACTCTGCCACACCAGGAGCGAGGAAGGTGAGATACCTCGCATGAGGGGGGACAGCACAGGAAAGAGCAGCTCAGAGGAGGAGGATGTGACACCATCCAGTGATGAAGAGGAGGGAGAGGGGAAGAGTCAGAGCTGGATGACTCAGATGGGCATCTGGGAACAGCCCCGGTAAAACCTGTCAGGCATAACCGCTGTTCGCCATCATTAAGCCTCATGTTAAACAATGAACTGAGTTATAACAGAGAGCTTTGGCCTTTCACATTCTGATGCCACAAAGCTGATCCAGATGCAATAGAAGCATGTTAGAGGTCAACAGGGAAAAGCTTAAAAAAGAGAATCATGTATTTATTTGCTGCTGTCGTTACTGCACTTTTTACACTGTACCTGGTTTATGGAAGGACTGTGAAGTACTCACGAAGCACCTTTATCTTCTTATTTGTTGTCAGAGGATGTTGAGAAGAAGAGTCTATTCAGGCTTCACTGTCATTTTAATCAAATGTGTATGTTTCATTATCTATTGCTATCATTGTAGTAAATAGTCTGTATCTGTGATGATTTGTTGGATGCACCAGTCTTACTTATTCTGTAAAGATTCCAATAAATATGTTTTTATTTCTCAATTTCTGCTGTTGGGATTATTGTGATGGAGCTCCAGAGTATTCAATAGTATCCAAACAATTAACCTTGAAATAAATGGCCACATGAATACAATATATAAAATAAGATAAGACAAGATTTAATCATCCCCAGCCGGGGAAATTCGAGCAAGCAATAGCAGTAGGAATAACAGTAGAAGAGAAAAATACAAAATACAAAATAAATTGATTATACATGTACATTTTATACAAGAACCATAAAAAACATAAAATTAATATATACATATATATATTGCCAAAGATTTGAGGAGATTTTCACAGTTTCAGCAGAAATTGCACATGGTGGATACGGATAAGTTTCCAGCATTTACTCTGTTGCACAGTTATGAATATATGTGTCACAGTCGAAAAAGGTGTGCATAGGTTGAGTACTTAAGGAGAATGAAAAAGTAATATTGCACAACATATTTTGCGTATGTGATAGTAGGCTGAAGTAAACATGAATCACACATTAGTTGAGAAACAGTCTGAATATGGACCCAGTGCTGCATTAAGCAACGCTGGAGTCGAACACTCCATCAGCAGCTGGTACGAAGGACCTGCGGTAGCGTTCCTTCTTGCAGAGTGGATGCAGCAGTCTGTCGCTGAAGGAGCTGCAGCCAGCTCTCCTGACCAGTTTGTACAGTCTCTGTCCCTCTCAGAGCTTCCACAGCCCCAGCAGACCACTGCATAAAAGATTGCAGATGCAACCACAGACTCATAAAATGTTTTTAACAGTGTCCTCCAAAGGACATCAGTCTTTTCAGCAGGTGGAGACGAGTTTGGCCCTTCCTGTTTAGGGCATCAGTGTTGGTGGACCAGCCCAGTTTATTGTTGAGGTGCACACCCAGGTACTTGAACTGCCCCACGGTCTCAATGTCCAAACCCTGGATGTTCACCAGTGTGATCTGTGGCGCCTTCCTGTGGAAGTCTATCACCATCTACCAAACTACCACATCAGACACACAGTCGCGAAGCCTCACATACTGCGGTCTGTTGGTGAGGTAGTCGATAGTCCATGCAGCCAGGTGACAGTCTACTTTGGCTCCCTCCAGCTTCTCCCTCAGCAGTGATGACTGGATCGTGTTGAAAGCACTGGAGGAGTCAAAAAACATGATCCTCACTGTGCTCCCAGTGTTCTGCAGGTGGGAAAGAGAGCGATAGAGCAGGTAGATGATGGCGTCTCCCACAAGAATGCCTGGTCGATATGCAAACTGTAAGGGGTCCAGCTCACTGTTCACCAGGTGATGGAGATGGTTGAGAATAATCCTCTCCAGGTCTTCATCAGGTAGGAAGTCAAGGCTACTGGCCTGAAGTGGTTGGGCTCCCTGGGATGCACAGTCTTAAGCATTAGAACCACGCAGGAGGTTTTCCACAGGGCAGGAACTCTCTCCAGGCTGAGGCTCATGTTGAAGATGTGCAGAACGACCCCACAGAGCTGATCTGCACAGTCTCTCAGCAGTCTGGAGCTGATGCCATCAGGGCCAGTAGCCTTCCTCGCCTTCATCCTCCTGAGCCCTTTCCTCACCTGATCTGCTGTTACGTTGTGTATAAAATACACAAATGAAAAAATCATTTGGAAATCATTTTAAAAACTCATCTCAGTAAGATGTTATTGCATTCGTCTTATTTTCAGGACTTCCTCGTATTTCAAAACATTTTATTTCAAAATCTCCTCTTCAAAGGTCTGCTTTCACTTCATGATGGCAGTTTTTACCGTTTATTTTCTAATGTCACTTTTTGAGGACAAATGGCGATGGGTTTTTAATAAAAACACATGTCACAAAGCCAAATCCTCTGTAAACACTGGTGAGTCATCTGTTTGTCTGTTCTCGCACGGAACAAGGAAATGTGGCCTATGTTCCTGCAAAAAAAACAGCTGTGAATACGGAGCGCATTTATCGGAACGTGCACCAGAAATATTACAAATATCTGTAGTGTGAGCTGTAGAAAGGGTAGAAAGGTAACTCGTCTGGTTACTATGTGGTGTCTTTGATGAAACTGGTGAAGCCCTCCTGGCGACATTTAATTTAATTTAATTTTGATTGATTGATCTTTTAAGTCATTTTTTCTTTTCATTGCTCAGTTTTCTGACATCTTAAAATGGAAAATTTTAAAAGCAGTTCAAATCTCAAAACTCAAAATGTCACATTTTAGAACTCGTTAGCTAGAAGGTGAAGCTGTGTGCTGTTGAAGCATGGCTGTATTATTTGTTCAGATATACAATTGTTAAGATAAGATTGTATGTTTATGTGTGTGTGTGTGTGCGTGTTTGTGTGTGTGTGTGTCAGGGTTTCAGGTGTCAGGCTAAGCTCAAGTCACCTTAAAGTTAAAACAAATTGCAGGATTATTAGATCAGTGAAACATCATAAGTTCTCTTCTCTAAGTGAGTTGACTGCATGTGAAACAGCTCTGATACAAGTGTTTCAACAAAAAACTGATTTATTATTCAGCAATAACGTCAACATCCATCCTCCACCAGCAAAGTTTGGAATAGTTAGTGATTATTTGTACAAAAGCTTAGAGGCCCAAAACACCACAGTTGGATGTTGCAGGTGGATGTTACTTCACCAACAGCTCAGCTAATTTTTCATTCACAGTTTGAGCTCAGTCTGAATGGAGTCAGGACTCGATTGCATGAATAACTTGTTCAGCTTTTGGCACCGTGGTCAGCTGACCTTCACATGGAAACACACCTGTGACCTGTGATCTGTGATCTGTGACCCTCAGCAGAAACATTCAGACATGTTATGGTTGTTTACCTGCGTGGCAGATTCTCCGCCTGTGATTGGACTCCACAGCAGCTCATTCAAACAGTTATTAGAATTTATAGGGAGGGGAAATCCTGACACCTGGTGGACAGATGACACCAGTGTAGCTCATCTACTCACCTGTTCTGTGTGTGCTTGTGTCTCCAGAATAACGCTGCACCAGTGGTGAGGCTCCCTGATGGGTTCATCCAGAGCCTGCGCTGTGTTGGACACCTGTAAGCAACACATACATACATGCAAAGACACACACGAGTGAGCTTAGCCGCTGAGCTTCTGTTTGCATCCTCACACACACTCTCTCAGCTGTCGAATGAGTTTATCTGTCTCTCTTTGTCTGTGTAGGAACGGAGAGCTGCTGCATGAGCTCCCACAGGTTTTCCCTCCTCCTGCCCCTGCTCCTCCAGCCAACACCTCCAGCTTAAAGTAGTTTTGCTCAGTTTTGATCCAAATGGATGTTTTTCATGATCTACGACAGTGGTCATCATCAATAAGTCAGAGTCATAATCTTATCGCAGTCTTCTTTATTTTTATCAATATCTATTTTTATCTATATTTATATATATTTCTATCTGCTGTTTGATTTCAGGCATCTGTTTTTTGTCAACAAATATGTCTGCATGATCATTAGTAGATTTAGAGAGAGAATGACTCCTAAACGGCCACCACCACCCGGAGTGGTCCAGCTGCGGTAATGTCAGTACACCGTGCTCACACATCACTACACACACCACTACACACATCAACACACTAGAGCTCATGAAACACAGTCACTGCAAAGAGTCTCCATCAGCTGACACCAGATGGAAGGTGTGTTTGTTTTTGTTTCCAGGGCAAAAAGAGGAAAAGACACCAACCGGGGCATGTGTGATGGAGGCTCCACGCACTCAGACAGGTGAGATGGAGCCATGTCACCTGCAGATGGTGCAGGTGCAGCTGCCACACACACAGGCTCCCGTGACCATGCCTGTGTGTCACACACACCATCTGCCTCAAGTGTAGGAGGTCAGCTCTACCACCTGGTTGGATGCTTCAAGAAGCATCCACCTAAGTGGCCCCCTCCGCTGCACCCACTCAAACTAAAAAAATAAATAAAATTAAATAAAGATTTAAAAATTAAGTCAATACTTCATGTAAAAAAATCTGATTTTGTTAAATTATCAGGGAACAGTTTTGAAAGCCATCATATTAATATTCAAACAGCATGAAGAAAAGCGAACAGCATGTTGAAACCAGCCAACAGACATATACAGCACACAGGAGGTGGCTGACACTGCTAACAGACATGGACTCTATAAGAAACCATATTAGCAGTGCCATTTATATCAATGAGGGTAAGATAAATAACACAAACACTTCTCTAAAGTTTCAACAAAGACGAAATATTTCCATGGATACCGGCTGAACCTGGACTGTGGATGATTGCTCCTGACGTGGCCCTGCCTGACATCAACTGTGACTGCTATTACTGTTAGACATACCGCCATTATTATTTATTCATAGTGTTGTATTATGTACATATACTCTCTCTCTCTCTCGTTATTTGGTGCTATATAAATAAAACTGAACTGAAATGAATTGAACTCAGTATATGTGACTAACTAACCGGCAATCATGACTCTCAGTCCTTCAGCCCCTCAGCTATCCTCCATCTCAGTTCCTCCAAGGTCGTTTTTATGCTTTTGTACAGCCTCATTACCTTGTGTATCTGTCTATTTATGATTACTTCATAAAATCTTGAGCTGTGTTTTAGGATTGTGTCTGATTTAATAGTTATTGGTTAATATGTAAATTAGTATAATAAGCTAGTGTAATATAATTTTTTGACAGGATTATTCAATTGCTTAATTGTCCTGAATGTTAAATTTCATTAAATTCTATGTTAAAAAAAAAAAATAATAATAATAATAAAAAAATACACCTCCTGTTGCTCAATGTAAACTTACGGCAACTTCTTTTAACTGTAAAACTTTAAATCAATATAAAAGCAAAAAACAGTAAACAAAGAAAAAAAAACTTTTACAATTCTTACAAATCTGCACAAAAACTAATGATACTGCAGAAGTACCTTAAAATGACCTAACAGACTCCAACAGAACAGTGTGAGAGATGTGTGGACAGGAATGAAGCACATCACAGGGATGGAAGGGAAGGACAGACAGACATCAGGGAGCCTGGACAGAGCAAACCAGTTCAACCAGTTTTTTAACAGGTTTAGCTCACCTCCTGCCACCTCTCAGACGCCCCCTGCCTCCCACACACCCACACTGTCCCAAATGGCTAGCACCACCCCCCTGCATTCTCCTGCACAACACCTCTCCATCTGCCCCCCCTCCTTCTCCTCCTCCTCCCCTTCCCCCACCGAGGACACCAGCACTAACCGCCCAACAGTGACTTCAGGCCAGGTAATGAGGCAGCTGGAAAGACTCAATCAACGAAAGGCAGCAGGCCCTGATGGCATCACACCCAGGATTCTGAAGACCTGTGCTAGCCAGCTGTCTCCTGTACTGGAACATCTGTTCAACCTGAGCCTGAGTCAGGAGAAAGTCCCGAGGCTGTGGAAGCCGAGGCCATCTGACCCAGCTGACTACAGACCAGTCGCCCTCACATCCCATGTGATGAAAGTCCTGGAGAGACTGGTCCTGGCCCAGCTGAGTCCACAGGTGAGGGCATTCCTTGACCCTCTGCAGTTTGCCTATCCGCCCCATTTAGGAGTCGAGGACGCTGTCATTTACCTGCTGCAACGAGCCAATACGCATCTTGATGGTGGAGGAGGCACTGTAAGAATCACATTCTTTGATTTCTCCAGTGCCTTCAACACCATTCAACCTCTGCTATTGGGTGAGAAGCTGCGGGGGATGGGTGTTAACGACGCAGTGATCTCCTGGATTACTGACTACTTGACAGGCCGGCCACAGTTTGTCCGTCTGGGCAGCGGGCTGTCTGATGTGGTGGTCAGTGATACAGGAGCTAAGCAGGGGACTGTGCTTTCTCCCTTCCTCTTCACCTTATGCACCACTGACTTTAAGTACAACTCTGAGTCATGTCACCTGCAGAAGTTCTCTGATGACTCAGCTGTTGTCGGGTGTATAAGAGAGGGAGAGGAGGGGGAGTACAGGACACTGATAGACAACTTTGTTGAGTGGTCTGAACAGAACCACCTGAGGCTGAACATCAGCAAGACCAGAGAGATGGTGATCGACTTCAGGAGGAAGAAGACGCCTTCACTGCCACTACGGATCAGACTGGACTGGAAATCCAACACAGAGACTGTGTACAAGAAGGGGATGAGCAGACTCTACTTCCTGAGGAAACTGAGATCCTTCAACGTGTGCAGCAAAATGTTGGAGATCTTCTACCAGTCTGTGGTTGCCAGCGCCATCTTCTTTGCTGTTGTATGTTGGCGCAGCAGCATCAGAGCCAACGACACCAACAGACTTGATAAGATCATCAAGAAGGCTGGCTCTGTACTTGGACTCAGACTTGAGTCTTTTGAGACTGTGGTGGAGAGGAGGACGCTGAATAAACTGTTATCCATCATGGACAATGATCAGCACCCTCTCCATCACGCAGTGGACAGACAGCGGAGCACCTTCTCCCACAGGCTGCTACAGCTCCGCTGTCGAAGGGACAGATACAGGAAATCTTTCCTGCCACATGCCATTACACTGTACAATAACAGCTGAAGATAATAATAATAATAATAATACAATACTTCTTACCACTACTGTTTGCTTTTGATATTTTATTATTATGTATATATTTTTTTACTGCTTGCTATTACGATATTTTATTATATATAGTTTGTTCTTACTGTCACGGCACACTTTATTTTCACTGTCATTTGCTTTTGATATTCTTATGATGATTTTCATTTTGCATTTGATATTCTTTTTTGTGCAATACTTTTACTACTGTTCACTATTTGGCTATTTTTATTATTATGCATATAATCTTTTTACTGCTTGCTATTTTTATACTTCTCTAAGTATAGTTTGTTCTTTATAGTATTAAATACACTTATTTCACTGTGTGTAATGCTGCTGCTGCACTGCAATTTCCCAGCTTGGGATAATAAAGTATATCTATCTATCTATCTATCTATCTATCTATCTATCTATCTATCTATCTATCTATCTATCTATCTATCTACTTTAATAAAAACTTGTTTTTATGCAGTCCTTTTTTGTAAATTCATATGATTATCCAGATTATCCAAAGTACAGATTTCACAAAACACACAAAAAGAAATTCACATTACAGACCTTTAAAGCTCATAACAGTATCTTGACAGCTTTTTATTTTATGAGATTATTCAATCTATTTACAGCAAAGGCCTGCTCAATGTTGGTTTTCTACTGTACAAAAATTAAATCATGATAGCAGTTTACAGAAACATCATTTTCTGACAAAGAAACTCCACTTTCTTGTATAAATATTAATTGGCAGTAATTATAAGCTTGATTTTTTTTCCTATTAATATATGGAGCTTTACTTTATATTAGCATTGTTTGATCAGAATTGCTAACAACTCTCTAATACATTTAGAGGAAGTTTACTTTATTTAAAGATTATTTGATAGTAATTAAAGCAACTATGCCGTCCATCCAACTACAGTCTGCCTACAGTACTGAATGGATCAATACATCATTCTTCAAAACCTGTCACTTATTTTATTTGGGTCTATCTCAAAATCAAAGGGTCATAAAATGTGTGTTTGTAGAGAGAGTCAGCACAGAGGGGCAGGCCGTCTGCATGGACTAGCCTAGTTGGCATCACTATCCTAACTGTCAGCCGTCACCGTCTCTGGGTTCAGAGTCGCCACGTGTCATCAGGTATTCTTACCTCTTCTTGGAGGCCATGGCCAAATGAGCCCCACACCCAAGTCTGAAGCCTGTTCCAGATGCTGACCCAGTGACGGAGTGTGCTGTGGTGTCTTATTCTGCATCCAGTATGGCTTCTGATGTGTGTTCCCCTGGATTACAACCCCCCAAGAGGTTAAATACCTGGGACTCCCCACCGGCCAGCCCCACTGTAGTTACTTAAACAATGACATGATTAAAACTGTCTGGAAAAGAACCAGAGGTTAGAGATTTAGGACCTGACATCCTCCACCTTCTTTACAAAATGAGTGAGAAAAAGCTCAGCGTCAGGAACAGGAGAGGAAGAGGAGGGACCACTAATAACAGAATCAATTACCCAAAAAATCCTTGGGTAATTGATTCTGTTATTGTGGTCATCTACCACTGCTCTGATTAGTTTGCTTGTGTTCTTGTGTTTTAAAGGGGTTTAACCAATGCGTTCAAACACCAAAGTCACACAAGAACACAAATAAACTACCCAATCGAGGCAGCGGTGCACCAGAAACTCCTGAGTGACTCCACCTAAGAAAGAGGTGGAGCAGGGGTGGAGCTGAGGTGGGCTGAATGAAGGTTGATTACTGAAACCTAGTGGCTCGCTGTCACTCAAAGCAGCCATGTCCATAATTATAAGCCCCAAGTGGACAAGCAACAGTCCATCAGTAATATATTGCTGTTAAAAATGCCCAGTGTGGATGGGTGGAGAGGCGACCACGCCCACAGGAAGTATATACTATATCATACCATACCTTGCAATGGGTAACCATGTTCGAGAGCTATGTTCATCATTGTCCAGACCATAGACTACATATAAAAACAGAGGATCTTTACATACCGTCTGTGGTCAGGTATATGAGCATGTCAAGCACTTCCACTGAATAGGCTGCTTTATAAATGACATATTTTACATATATTATATTAAATAAATTGGACATAATATTAGAAACACGCCTGTGTCTTTTAATTGTTTAACTCAGTGGTTTTCACCAGAAATATGAGGACCTGACCCGACCACTGGACAGTCTGTGGTGGTTACAGTTAGTCTGGGTGTTCACTGCCCTCCAGTGGCCACAGCGAGGAATTATAATATCGTTATTAATACCTATGCACAACTTCATTCACGCGATTATCATAAGTGAACATCAGTGCTGGTGGTCACTGCATTATTATGTTGCCGTTTTAATAACACTCTTCCGGTTTGGTGGTCTTCACCTCATGATCACGTCGGGGTTGTGCTGTCAGGGTGTAACAGCGCCGCGGTGTGGAGCGCCTGCCTGCTCCACCCTGTGATGCAGCTGCAGATGCACCGATGCTCTCTGCGGTTTGGTGTGGAGGGAATGACAGTTAACAGCGGGAGGGCTTCTCAGTTTGATGAAGACACCCGTCTGCCGCATTTACGGTCACCAGCAAAGCCAGGGCTTTATCGTCTGATAGGATGTCGTCATCTGAAAACGCTGCGTCACACGGAGGTATGTCGATATGTCTTTTCACTGATCAGGCCAGTGTGTGACATCACTCTGCTGTCCACGTATAGAATAATAGTCATTAAAGTATCATTATAGGCCTGTATAATGATATTTTTTATAATGAATAAATCACCCTTAATACGGTCTTAAATCTTACATGTTCTCCAGAAAATCGTGTAGTATTTTGGGGAAATCTGCTTTAAACATGCTACGTCTGTCAAATAATTCTAACATGATAATAATATACTAGGACTGTAATTTTGCCATAGTGTGTGAAGCATCACCCCCCACATCAGAGGCTGAACCCTTGAGGATTGTTCTGCTGGGGAGGACGGGAACAGGCAGAAGCTCCTCAGGAAACACCATCCTGGGCAGGTCCGCCTTCTGGGTCGACGTGTCCCCCTGCTCCGTCACCACACAGTGCCAGAGGAAGACTCTGACAGTCGACGGGCGGAGTATTTCTGTGATTGACACTCCAGGTTTCTTCCACACGCACCTGTCACCTGAGGAGGTCATGGTAGAGGTGGGACGGTGTGTTGTCATGTCGTCTCCAGGACCCCACGCCTTCTTGGTGACCCTGCAGCCCGGCAGGTTCACCCAGGAGGAGAGGGATGCCTTAGAGTGGATCAAGGCCACGTTTGGGCCCGGGGCCACCAGGTTTACCATGGTGCTGTTCACCTGGGGAGACCAGCTGCAGGGAAAACGCATCGAGGACTTCCTGGAAGAGAGCGATGAGCTGTCAGAATTTGTCAGCGGCTGCCAGGGGGGGTACCACGTCCTTGATAACAGCGAGCATGACAAGATGACGGAGTGCCCAGAACAGGTCGTGCAGCTGCTGAAGAAGATAGACAAGAACGTGGTGGATAACGGAGGCGGCTGCTACAGCAACGAGATGTTCAAGGAGGCCGAGAGCGCCATCAGAAAGGCACAAGAGAGGATTCTGGGAGAAAGAGGGCACGAGGTGGAGTCCCTTCAGAAGGAGGCTGAAGGCAAGGAGGAGCAGGGACTGGCGTTAGAGAGGGGGTGGAGGGAAGAGGAGGAGAGGAGGAGGGAGGAAGAGGAGGCCAGGAAAAGGGCGGAGAGGCTCTTCTGGTCCGAGCTGGTGACTGCGATGGGGAGAGGCGCAGCAGAGGGGGCAGGGATCATGGGGAAGGACAAGGGGAAAGGGAAAGCTGTGAAGAAGGTGAAGGTGGTGGAGAAGGCAGCAGCTCTGGCAGCCTCGCCGCTCTCCATCCGTTCAGCTGCAAGAGTGGTGGAGGGAGCGGTGAGAGAAGGGAGTAAGGTGCTCTATAAACACAGGAAGACGTTGCTGCACTGAGGGATACAGACTCAGACTGCACCCAGGGAGGTGTTTTCAGAAACGTACCAGTCAACAAAGTGTTTTTTCACTGTGCATCACACATCTAATGCTACCAGTCTTTGTTTAATATCAGCACCAGCACCCAATGACCATACTGTTCAACCAGGATTCATGTGTGTATGTGTGTGGTCCCTACAAGGTAAACATGGTGTGTGGCAGTCCACGTGGATCGGGAACAAAGAACACAGCCACAGCCTTGCACAGAGAGATTTCACGTTATAATAAATGTCATGTCAGAAAAATGGTGTACAACTCAGCTCACTGCACCTAAAACATGTGTGAGTGTCAAAAACACTGTGTCTTTCTTTTACTGAAATGCAACACACACTGACGTCATTTCCCCATTTTTATCCCAGATGCAACAAGACACTGTGGTTGAGGAAGTGACTCAGAAGAGACAGAAATGTTTAACTCAAACACTGCAGCAGACATCTGTTCCATCTTTGGCTTCATTTAAGACACGACAAAATGTTTAGCCCTTTTTTCTCCCATGAAGAAATACATTGAAATATAAAAAAACATACTTAAGGAAAGATAGTGATGGCACATCATACTATTCAGGGAGTGTAATAGAAAGAAAGGGGGAGAACATTTGTGGGAGATTACAGAGTACAAATTAACAAACACTACAATATTTGTCATAACTGCAAATGATCAGGACAGACCGTCGAACATGTGGTGGTGATGGGGTGGAATGTGGGAACCGTCGACGTGCCACTGTGGGCACTGCTACAGCTGGAACACAAGACACCCTGGCTCTGTCTCGGTGTGGAAACTGAAGCTAAGCTGCCTCTAAGTGCCGTGCATAAAGGCTACAGCCAAACCTCATTTTTACTTTTGTGGATCTGACATCCTAACAGTCTCTCTCAGAACCGAAGAGTGAGGGTAAAGACAAATACGCAGTTTCCGTAGTGTTACTCACTTGCCTGAATTTAAGTTCCATGTGCACATCAGGGACACTAATCCAGTGTCACATTTACATCTTATGAAGAAAAAAAAAAAAAAAAAGACCAAGCACACCGAAATATGAATGCACATACACCTACAGACTCACACACAAAGTACCAATCAGACAGAAAATAATTTTCTACAGGTGCACTCATTTTGGTCTACAGAATGATGTCCGACCATTAGTCCCATTGTAAATGCATATACAGTTGAAGGGCGAACTGAACTGCAGCAGGCACCGGCGGGTGGCTGAACGGCACAGGCGTCTGCTTTAAACAGGCATCGGCAGGCTTATCTTTCCTCTTCCTCGAAGCACTGTAAACAGGACGAAGAGAGAGAGCAAGGCAGGCGTGATGAGACATGAGCTTGTTTGTGAAGCCATAAAGCTCATATTCTCCCACTCATCTCTTTACCAGGTGAGCTAACACCACTGTTCCCAGCAACCCAACCAGTCACAGTTTGCTTTAACTGCTGCCAAAGAGGACATCCTCCTCAACTGGAGCGGCAGGATGTAAAACTAAGCACAAATGCAGAAGTGCAGAAAGGTTTCCACATTCACATTTTCTACATTTAGCTAGCTTGAGCCATAGGAAATGTTAGATCGGGTATTTTAAGCTATAAAAGACAAAGACATTTAAAAGACATTCTCCTTGTATTAGTCTCTACTCACCCCTTGTGACGTAAAGGTAGAAGAAATCGCAGTAGAAAATGGTCTGCACGACGCCGGACACCACGGCGATCTGGTCGAAGAAGCCCTCCGTGTGGTAACGCCACACCCAGTTGGCTATGTAGAGGGCTCGGTAGAGGCCGAGGAAGAACAGGTAGTGGGTGGTGATGGACTCTGCCTCACCGGTCTTGGTGATCATGAAGAGCTGCGGCATTATGGCCACCGCCTCCAGGAAGATGGAGAAGGTCCACAGGACCTTGATGGAGTCATCGGGAGGGAGACACATTAGCTAAACTGCTAAAAGTGCAAACGAATGGCGGCCTATATGTGCAACGTTAATAAAAACAACTTAAACTGACCGTAAATCCCTCAAGCTGCATGTTTACACACCCTGAGAGACACCCTGGTAGAAGAGATTTTAAACTTTTCTACACCTGGATGCAAATTGTATTGAAAGCACCATCTGAGTGCTTATTTACCTCCATTGGGGTTAAAGCGTAGTTCTCCAGGAAGGACAGCCCGATGACTGGCACCAGCAGGAACTCCACGCGGAAGGTGTCGTTTTCCGAGTCGTACGTGTTCCTAAAGCGCATGTAGATCAGGTAAACGGTAGCATAGGAGAGAGCCAGGAACACCACCTGAGAACAGAGTTGAATATTGATTATTGGCCATGGAAGTCCATGTGATCACTGGTGGTAAGACGTGCAACCCGTCTGCGGCTGTTTTGCAGGTGTTAGCTGTCTGCTGCCTGCTTTGCCACAGTGCCTACATGTGCGTGAACCTGGATTAAGCTGTATGGGCTGGTACAGGCAACATCTGGAGACAAATTGTGGACTTGAGATCAGGTTGGAGTTTTCATTGTAATTTAAAACTGCGTGAGAGCTACATTCTCACCTTCATGACCGAGTTGTAAGCAGAGATGAAGACCGTGAACAAGTCAAGGTATCTGGTGGTGAAGACGAGTGCAAACAGCACCTGGGACTTCCCAGAGATACCTGCAGAGGAATAAAAACACAAAATGAGATTACTCACTGACCCCAGCAGGCCACTGGCCACTCTCTGATCCAGGAACAGCTCACAGGCATGACAGGAAACAGCTATGAGTCCCACAGTTTTGTGATTTGACAGCAAAAGAAGACAACTGTTCTGAAGACTTAGCTTGCTTTACAGATGCAGTCTGCTGCATGAAAGGTGGAGCTGGCAGTAAATAGCTCTGGTAACATTGCCACGTCGCTCCCGCTCATACACAACCACTCAGCATAATGCAAATACCTGCATAAATGCACCTGAGTGCTATCTAATCAAACCCTCTCACTCTGTATTTGTTTATCTACACTGTACTACTGCATGCCTTCTGCCATACAGAGGCTGTACGCTCGTGCCAGGCTCAGGAGCATTAAGGTGTCAGCCTACCAGCGCAGGATTTGGACCTCCATATCTTCAGCAGCAGGATGATGATGGCCACCAGGTGTGACACGTCACCCGCCAGACGAAAGATATTCATGTTGTTTGTCGTTCGTCCCGAAAACAAAACTGTGCTAAAAACTCCTGACGGGCCTCGCGCGTCCTCGGGGGACAGGGCAGAGCTGCGCAGCCACGAAAAGCGAACGCGCCGCGCGAGCTCAAAAAGAACACGAAAAGACGCGTTTAAGAAGCTAACGAAGGAGCTAACAGCTGAGCAGGCGACCCCGAGTCTGTCCGGCTGCTCGGTTGCTCGTTATCTACACGCGTGTAGATACATAAATAAGATGTCAGCTGAGTCCACTCATAAACTTCTTCTCTAGCGGCCTGAGAGGAAAGTTGTTTCAGAGGAGGTGACGTGGCTGACAGCTCAGTCAGCAGCAACCCGCGTCAAGCTGGCCTGCCTGCACCAAAGGAATAGATCCGTTTCCGGTTCGAACTTTTAAAAGTATAACATGCTTCAGCTGGCACGCAGTTGTCTTTTGAGAATTAACCGCGATGATTTATAAACTTGACTTGTTTCATGATTAAGTAAGTCGTGTATCTAACATTTGGTGAATATTGTCGGGCGATTAGTTGTTTTGAAACACGTTGCTGCTTTATTTGGAAGGCAAAAACCCCGTACTTCCCCTGTATTGAATTTATCGGGCTGCCTTGACGCAAAAGGGAAGAGCGGCTGTGTTTGTGGGCCATCAGCAAGAAGTAGAAGCTCTGATTGGACAGCAGATGGCGACATGCTGCAGACAATAAGCAACTACAACGTCATCCTTTTCAGGAGGAAAGTCATTAAATAAATGTGTTTCTCGTTGATTCATTCATTTAGTCGGTCTAAAAGTAGTCCCATTTATTATTAATTTTATTTTGGGTGGCATTTTATGCCTTTATCAGATGGCAATAGCAGAGAGATGACAGGAAACAAGCTCGATAGAGATGCAACAAAAGTCCCCAGATTCATACTACAGACATTGCAGTTCATGGTCAGCATTTTATCTCCTAAGCCAGTATGTTGGTAACTCAGAGGTTTTATATGATGATCAGTACCTTTTAATCTAGATTAAACATTTGTCTTCTCCAGTGTATGAAAAGAATCTTATACCCTCTCCGTCTTCACCGTCTTCTGACACTTCAGCTCCACCTGCCTCCCTTCCCTCCTAATTCTGCTATCTGAATCACTGTCAAGACCTAAAACCACTCGCCCTCCATTTCTCATCGCTCGGTGTCTCCCTTCCTGTCAGATCCCACCTCCTCCACCCCCTCATTCATCCTCCCTCTTTATCCACAAATTGCAGCCGAATTTGGGCATTGCACGCATCCTTCTCCGCCGCATCCTTCCCTCATGCTCGAAGCAGTAAAATCAGCACAGGGCACATGAGATTACAGAGGAAATGCTTTCAGCCTACTTGGAGTGCATCTGTGATGGCGTTGCGGAGAAGTGAGGGGGCACCGCACACCAGCGAAGAGTACGCAGCTTCCTTATACACCCTGAAGCATCCACACAGCCTTGTCCTTTTTTCTGTCACTGGGTTGTTCAAATTGAGTGTTATTCTCAAGCAGAAGTGTTCATATCATCTGAACTCTAATACAAACAGACATTATATACAGAATATGCAGCAAAGCTTGATTAGTCCCCCATGGGTGATTTATTCCAGACAAATGTACTGTAGAGGACATCCTCTGGACAGAGCTGACCCATACGTAGGCTACCGTAATGAGTGTGTGCTGAACAAAAGGTTATGGGAACTAATCTGACACCCAGGACTGATTAGCAGCTATTTATACATACACACAGTCCGGCCTGCCCTGAGGAGTCTGTCTGCCTAGTCACTGGTCACCTCCTCCTCAGATGCTGGACTGACTGTCTGATCCCTCGGCCCGTGACCCTGGATCTCCTCCTTTTCTCCCATCAAACACAGCCCATCATCCTTGCTGTAATGGTGCCCAGTCATTTAGTGTCTGACTGTGTTATAAGCCACCAACACTCGATGGCAAAGGCTCCCCTCAGCTGGGAGCACTGACACTATAGCTGGTAAAGGCTGTGATTATCTTTAAAATGAGGCTTAGGGTAATTAATAGGTATAATCATTTCGGTAGTCATGCAGAGTGCAATTTAACCACCTGGAGCTTCCTTTCAAAGCATGTGTTTCATCACAATTTTCTAAGTCTGTGTGTATATTCATAACAATTTTGAGTCATATCTGAGGCTGTTAAGCATCCTTGTATGAATAGTTTGGATTTACACAATATGCTAATTCATTAATGTACTGCAACAATGACAAAACTGCTTTTATTCAAAGGGCAGCAGACTAACAGGGTGGATTTTTCTCCATCTTGGGTTGGTTGCAGCTACAAAGAAGCATTTTCTGGTGTGCACGCTGTGGTTTGGAGTAAAAAAACAACCAGAAAGTGTCTCTTCCAAACCAGTTCTCAGGGTCAAGATAGAGGAAAACTCCTAACATAGCATTTCTGCCTTAATCTAACTTTATGCGTTTAATAATTCAAGATATCATTCAGATAAATGGCCAATAACATCACCCTATTTCTGTTCTGGGTCCACTGCTTAGATTGGCTGACCCGTTCTAACCTCCTGTGCTCATCATTCATGTTTGGATCTCTTCACTCTGACCTGACGTGTGGTTGCAGTCCTTGAGTGGTACTCTGGCTTTATTCCCTCTCTCTTTGCGTGTTGCTAAAATCGTGCTAAATTAGGCATCAGTCATTTGTATTCCTGCTCACACAGTCCTTGTCATGGTTAATCGACACGCAGCTCTTGTCATGTCATCCTCGACAGCAGAGCTCAAACAGATTTTTGCTTGTGTTATTTCCTCCGTAGTGTTACCCTGAGTCCTTCAACTTTCTGTTTTCTGTTTACCTCACTGTTGCCACTACTTACAACGCTGTGTCTCCATCCGCCCCCTCGTTCCTCCTCTGTGGACTTGTCATATGGGCAGATGCACACCCACATCCCTATTCAGAGGAAGAGAGTTTGAAAAGAGGTACCCCCCTGCTCTATAATTTAGAAAGGAGAGGGATGGGAGGAGAGCAAGAGGGAGGGAGGGAGTGATGAGGGGGCTAAAGGGGAGCTGTGGGTGAGGGCAGGAGGGGAGAGGGGCGGTTTCCATAGAAACTGTTTTGCTCACTTCATATTTCATATAGTCGGGAGGACTCTGGATGAGGGAATTCTAAATTAAACCAGAAAATGTCTCTGGGGTCCTCCTTTTATTGAGCATAATGAGACTGTGTCCATCTTGATTAGGCAGCAGAAAGGCTGTGAGGGCACACAAAGCCATGCTGCGATTGTTGAGGTGGCTCTGAGGGCTCTGCTGCAGCACTCGTCCTGTTTTTCAGACACTTTAAACTAACTTCTGATTGTTGCACCAACAGTAGAAATTCATACAAGTTTCAAAGCAACACTGAACTGATATTGTGAATCTGATGCAGCTGCACTGATAAAGAAAGAGGTGGAAAGAACATTGACTCCAGTACTGTAACCTAAGTACAGTCTCGAGGTATGTGTTTCTCATTTTTGAACTCCACTGTGTTTTAGATATGCAGCTATATTCCTTATGCAAATTCATTTTGTTTGTTAAGGGTCCGTCTTGTGTATGCCCGGTACCTTTGTTGTGCATCACTCCCATCTCACCCTCTCTCCCCTCACTTCCTGTCATCGCTCCACTGTCACTAAACTGTTCAACAGCCACTGAAACCAAGAGGTTGGCTGAAAGATACTCCAACCAAATACAATACTACAACATGAGTAATGGAATACTCACGCAGCGTAATCCAAGACCCTTGTGTCCACTCATATGCAAAGTGTCCAAAATGTTTTTTTTTTTTACAGTTTTGATTGAAAAAAGCAACAAAATCTTCAAACACTGATCACCATCCAGATGTCCTACTCAGTCCCAGGTCGCATCAGCTGACTGAAGTGTAACCAAAGAATGACTTTCCCACTTTGCATCCTTTATGGGGGCGTCACAATATGTGACAGGGGGGCCCCCTGCAGCATCACAGCACTTCAAGTTAAAGTGGAATTCAGCACAGAATGACGCAGGGCAAAGCAAACTGCCGCCGTGCCGCTTGAAACATTTAAAGCAGCTTTTTTCTGTCCTTGTCTAGCTCTGAGCCGATGTGGTATGTGTTAACAGAGCTGCAGGGTTATGGAGTTATGACCGTGTTGAACAACTAACATGCACTGACAGTCAGCTCACTGCACCACCAGCGATAAGGGGCTGGAAACCATCCCTTACACAGCTGTGAGGCAGTGAATGCAAAGGCATTATGTTTATAGGCCAATTTACAGTGTCAGGCCAGCGTTGTTGTGATCATCATGGTGAGGCTCAGTTTTGAACTGTGATGGCAACTCAGCCACTTTCCTTCCAAGCCCCCTACATCTCCCACCTGTTGCAGTGTCGTCCCTGTTGTTCCTCAAAAAGAGTTAGCCTAGAAATCATGACTCAAACGAGTTCTCGCTCGCTCGCTCGCTCGCACGGCACTATTCAACACCTACACATGTTTAGAGTGCACAGAAAAGAGTGGCAGCCCCCCAGTAGGCTCATCTCCTCTCCTTTTGTCTCTTTGCCTTTCTTTTCTCCATTTCTCTCCTCTCGTGCTCCATCCATCCATCCCTCTCTCCCTCCCTCCCTTCCAAAGCCCTGCTCTGCAGAGGGGAGATTGACACAGCATTTTCAGCCCGGGGTGTATGAGTACGCACAGGAGAGCGCGCACAGCCAGGATTACAGTCAGTGAAGGAGGCAGCGGAGGACAATAACGGATTAAAAGAGAGAAACAACAGGGATAAAAGAATGAAGAAGAGATGAAGAAGAAACTAAAAGAAGGAACTAATAATAGAGAGGACAAATAAAAGAAGGGACAGCAGATCACATGACTCTGAGGATGTGGGACCTTTGCCCTGGACAGTGATAGTGGGATTTTGAGAAGTGAAGGAATTCAAATTGCAACCAAAACACAGACAGCAGCGACTAACTGCAGGGTGAGTATAATTTATGTTCAATTTGCAAACAGCATTTAGGTATCAGGAGACGTGCATGATAGTAACTTTAACATTAATTTCACAACTTTGCCCTCCTGATGCCATTAAGAGCAGCTCAAGGTTTACCTCCAGACAGAACGCTCTTTCACACTTATCACTGAAATAAGCACTGCGTCAGAGAGGCTAAAGCTCGGGCATCATGGAAACTGCTGTGTCGTGTATGATCAGGTGAACAGTCACACTGTGGCACTGGTGAGGCTCTAAGATATCACCTGGAAGCATGTCAAGGTACAGCTTCAAACTAATGCTGTTTCTCCATCGTTTTTAACTTTCTGGCGACTTGGTGGGTTAGTTTCTGCTTTTGTGCACCTTGAAAATCTCTGCTTCTGCTGCCTTTAGAAAGGGAAGGAAAGGCCTCACAATACCGATGGAGTGATCTTAAGTTTCTTGTTGAGGGGAACATTATTGATCTATCTTTGATCGATCACATCACTCTGACCTAATCTTGTCTGTTAATCAGATCAGTTAAGATGAATAAGTACTTACACTACAGCTGCTTGTGGATCATTTACAATCGGACATGTTACAAAATGATCAATTTGTATCGATCTGGCAGATATGATACGTCCTGCAAAGATTAACACACGGAAAAGGCAGTACGGGAAAACATTCTGAACTGAAGCCAACACGGAGGTTGTCTGGGATGTGATGGCAGCGTGGGAATAATTCTTCGCACTGGCTGACTGCTTCTCTGTGGGTTGGCTCGTGACTAGCAGAGGTGAAACCGGAGAACATATTGATTAGTTTTCACATAGAACAAGACGGTTTTACAAAGGGAAAACAGAAGGAAGTGAAGTGAACCCGCTCAGTGGAATGACTGACCCAAAACAGTCAGCTACAGTCCCAGAATCCCAACGCAAAGGCCTGCAGCATGAATCACATCAGTGACACGGACTCAGCAGGTCCTTAACACAAATGTTTAGCAAATACGTGCTCCCCTTAATAGACTTATGCAACTACATTATTCTGTGCTTTTCATGCCAGTGCCAATCATCAGACTTACTCTCATTATCGTTTTTGGCAGAAACACATGTTTAAGATACATAATTGGTCTTTGGATACAGCTGATGATTTCCTGATGATGAAACCTTTCATAGACAGTGAGGCTAATTTCCTCCTTTCAATGACCAGCTTTGACCAGCACATAATGAAACATGACTCAGACCACTTTGTGTAATTGCCCCACCAGATGCCATATCTGGGCATAAAGCTCTGGTAGTCACACTGGATGTATAATATCTTTTTGTGGCAGATGTAATAGTCTCATCAGCGGCGATTACCAAAGGCTTTATGGGAAGTGGACACTTGTGCATCTTAATCTCTCTCCCCCCTAACCAACCTGCTCGTCATTGTCTTTCTCGCTGTTCCTCTTTTGGGATTAACAGTCAGAAATCTCCAGAAAATCGTTTGTTCCAGAACGACTTTCTGACTGTATTCCTTATTTCACAGATTATAAATATTAATCTGTGATTTATGAGATCAGGGAGGAGCTTTTGATGCAGAGATTCAGTAAAAGACTTCCACAACACTGCAAAATCTTACACAAGTGTGCATATTAATGTAAATACAATATGGCAGCAAAGACTGCACATGTCCTGCACAGATATAATGAATGCACGGAAACACGGCTGCAACAAGCAATTAGTTTTGATATATTACTCAATTACTCAATCAATCAGTAGAAACATTGTTTAGTTTACAAAAATGTCAAAAAAAAAGTGAAAAATAACTGACCAAACAAACTAAAATCAGACAAGATTCAATTTACCTTGATAAAAAAAGAAAGGAAAAACAGAAAAGAAGCAAATCTTTACATTTCAGAAGCTTTGATAAGTCATGTAAATGATGAATTTAAAATATGAGATTGTTGTTGATTCATTTGTCATGTATGTATGCAGAATACTGTATGCATCAATATTTCTACCACACACGTACGAGTCTCAACATACTTTCTTCTCTAATTTTCTAAATAAGAACTGGAATAAAAATCTGTCATTTCTTATGTATTTTTCTGTAATTATGTGTAATATTGTAATTATTACAAATCCTCTTGCTCTCAGTGTCCTGAGGGCGAATCACTAGGAAAATAAGTGGGATGAAGTAAAACATAAAAGCTTTTTGAAAAGGCTTTTTGACCCAGGTCTTCAGATTCCTCTCTCCCTCGCTCAGCAGTATGGATCAGAAAAGTCTCCACTAAGCGTCACCTCTTACACCTTATTTAGAATCTACTTAAAATCACATGTAGATGTTGTATTGCTGCCCTCGTGCCCTTCCTCTCATCCCATCTCTCCCTCCCTCTCTGACTCATGTTATGAGAGCACTTAATGCTGTATACTACCCCCCCTGCACCACCGTGCATCTGGTGACTCTCTCCACTTCTCTCCGTCCCCCAAATGCCACAGGAGATGTGTTCCTATGGAAACTGGCTTCAGTGAAAGTCCCCAGTTTTACCTGCTGACCACTAACTGGTTTGTATTGCGTGTGTCTCATCTCGGTTGTAACACATCAGTACCTGCGCTCTACCTCTCCCGGCCTCCTGCTTCATTAGAGCTCATAAAAAATCTTTGCACCAAAAGGGAGACGCCGCTGATGACGGATGGCTGGCTGGTTTCACCTTCCTTTTATAGACGCGGCTCAGAGGTGGAACAACTTATTTCACAGCTGTGTTGTTGGTTGGAAGACGAGCACACCTGTATGGAAGCAGACAAAACATAAAAATATATTCCCTATGTACAGTTCACACACATATAAATACAGATATGTCTATGTGAGTGTTGCTGCAGAGAAGTAGCGATACACAGTATAGATGCTCTGCTCTTTATTATGTGTCATTATCATTTTTCTTTTTTTTCCAACAAAGGCTTAAGTGATTTTAAAAAGAACACAGACATATATACACACACATGCCATAACACACACACAATCCACCTCAGAAAAAGGTTCAGATGTTACAGTAACGTATGATTGATGAAAATAAAGAGCTGTTGTGGATTTTGTCATTGCAGACGGTTTCGTATAGTTTTTTCATCAGACGGGTTAAAGTCTATCCTGGATGGGAGCCCAGATGTTGTGAAAGAGTGACTGATTACCCCTGATAATTTTTTCAAAGGGCAGAGTTGTAGATTATTCAGAAGTTAATGTACCCACACTCGCCCTGCTGACTTTTTGCCATCATAGAGCAGTAACTGTTTTGGCCAATAACAGACTTATTTCTGAAAACAGTTTGTGGTGTCTGTCTAATGTTTCGCTAGATATAAACCAGCCCAGTATCAGCGTGAAATAGTCGAGAAATTTAATCTATGAGATTTGTGTACATGGACACAAATGTTCGATTTTTTAAGTAATAAGGACGAAAGTGATAGAAAGATAGGCGTCTTTGATCGCTTTAAGGACGTAGCTATTTTAATCCAAACCACGATCTTTTCCTAAACCACCATCTGAAATGTTTCTCACCAAGATGTGTTTAAAAGTCTAAGCAGATGCAGATTCATTATTGCTGACTTGACTGTGGAATGAGAAAGATGTGGACGTGCTGCAGGCACGACCAGTACTTCCAGCTGAAATACAATAGTTTTATAGCTGTCAGCTGCGACTCTGACGTCTGGTAGTGGATTCATCAGAAAACCAGCAGCAATCAAGCAAATAAAACTGACACAGAAACCAATGTAAAAAAAAAAAACACAAAGAGCTACATCACCACAAAAACTCCAGCTTGGACTTACTCTCTGCTTTGTGTCACAGGTATTAAGATGGAGAGATTACGTGACAGGATTTTCTCAGTATTTCTGGGCAGATAGTTTTATGTAATCAGAAAAAAAGCTGAGCTCATGTCATTTAAGACTCAGGACTGTCCTGGAGAAAAGTTGTTGTTTGTACTTTGTTAAAGCAGATTTGTGCGTTGTGCCAGAGGGACGTTGTAGTCAAACAGAGATGTAATGATATTTGAATATGTTTTTTTCTATGTGTTTAGGTCTACTGAGGTGCCAGATGTGTCTTTTTTTAATATACCAGCCCGAATTTTTAACTAAAAAGACCCTGATGTACATCTGGTTTTAATGTTTTCCTTGAAAATAAAAGCATGATGATGTGGCTGATGAGTCCATCTGTGACCATCAGATCCAGCAAACCTTTCTGACAGCCAACAATTGAGCTAAAATGTGGGATTGCTTATTTTTGTATGTGGTTGAGTTGCCGTTACAACAATTACATCACTATTAGCTAAGGATTGCAAGTGACGTAGTCTAAAAACGCTCCTAAAAGCAGATGTAAAGCAAAGGCATTCACATGAAGAAACAAACAACTCACAACATGATTAAAGCTGATCACATGTATTGATATGTAACTGTACTTTCAACGCCTGTCAGTGCTCAACAATTCTCCAACTTGCTGTTACACCAAAAATAATGCATGTTGAAGCTTGTTTTAATTATTGCAAGATTTACAAGCACCTTCACCAGCAAAAGAAAACATATTAGCAAGAGTGGAGGTAAAAGAAAAAGAGGTCCTTGTTTCCTGGAAGCTTTCGTTTGGAGAATTTGGATGTTGAGGTTTGGACTGTTGAATCAAAACTCAAGTTATGCCACTGGGCAAAACCCCAGATGAGCATTTCAATAAAACCTGGCATAGTAGAGTGTATTGTTTACAGTTTGTGTGAGAGTGCTGGGCGCACACCACTAAGCTTAATCTGAAGCATAATAGACAGGCTGACAGAAAACACGTTGCTTAACTGTGTAACCGAAGTAAGCGTGACCTATAATTACGCCACTTACACCCACATCCAACATTACAACTCTATTGTGCAGAGCAGGGTCAGACAGGGTCACTGTTCCTCAAGACATTTCGCAGAATCAACAACACAAAAGCCAGACCAGAAGCGAATGTGAAATGTGAGGAAACAACGGTGGATCAGGTTTTTTTTAAAAAGCCAAAGAAAGGTCGTGTTTTGCATTCATTAAAGTGTGTCGTCTGTGTGTTTTGGAGTTAAACCTCCCCTCAGAAGCTATGGGCATATACTTGCTGTATGTTAAATGACTGACATGGGCTGATTCTCCACCTCTCTGTCTCTCCTGCAGTGGTCCACACACCACCTCCATGGTGGAGACCTGATCTTTGGGAGCAGGACAGAGTCTGTCCTCCCGCCCAGGCCCCGTACCAGTGATCACTGGTGCCATGGGAACAAGTAGGTCCAACAGGTGAGGGGTGCAATCTGGAAGCAGGACTTTTAATAGTGAAATTAATTCTGCATTTTATTAAGTGGTCCTTAAGCTTTATGATGCCTGAGTGTCTACGCTTGAATTTCAGCATCCATGTGTTACGTCCTTTGCCACCGAGATCATTTTGCATTACTGAACTTGCTGCAGCATCTGATTGAGTCAAAACAACAAAGACATGAGAAATAAGGGTGTAAAAGTGTCAATTCATAGCACTATTTTCCCTCCCTGACTCTATCTGTTGTTTAATGTTACTGCACTCATTTCATTTTCAACATCAGTTCAGACTGTTCTTTGGAAATCTTGGCCTTAATGTCTTCATCTATCTTCTTATATCTATTAATCTGTTTATTGTGTACGGGGGTGTCAAAGGGCCTCGCAGCAGTCTTGTGATGACTCTGCTTCACAGAGGCAGTTTTATTTCCTTCTGCGGCTTGTCCGGAAGTCTTACCGCGGGCTTACGGGCTGCAGGGACGGGCCCGTTCATTTGGTGAACTAGTCGGGGTGAGTCAGACCCAGCTCAGAGATATTTACAGCAAGCAGATCCTTAAAAAGGCCAAGGCCGTCCTACGCTGTCCTGACGAGCACAAAGAGCTCTTCCCCTCAGGCAGCTGCAACACATCGCCTGCTACTAGAACAAGAAGACTGAAGGTTGTTTATTATATCAACGGCCACCAGCATGTACATCAAAAGCCTGTCACATGAACATAGTATTTTAATTATATACCACTGCATTCCTGACATGGCCTTTGGTTTGTTTAATTGCTGTGTGGTTGTCCCACTTGTCTTACTGTCGTCTTTTTTGGTGTGGCGTTTTCAAACCTTCATGGCACAATAAAGATTTAACTTTCCCCAAAAAAACTGAATAACTAATTGATTTATCATTAAAAGGAGCTAATTTCCACCCCCAAACATCTGATCTCTGTGTTGTCACTGGGCTAATGAATGATTAGCAGAGAGTGTTTGCATTCATTTACATATGATCACTAACGTGTATGTCAGTCCGTCTCAAAATGGGTCGCCTGACTGACACTGGCTCAGATATAATCCCATAATCTGCGATGACAGCGATCCTTCTCTCATGGCTAAACTGAACTCACCTTCCCAGCTGGTAATCCTGCATGTAAAGGAGAGAGGCGGGTTAGGCTGGTTGATGCACCACTGCTGGAGTTTGGTCATTTCCAGTAGATTAATTTAGATTTGACCCGGAGACTATTTGTGTTTGGGAGTTTTCCCGTTCAACAGTGTGTCTGGCTGTTACTTATCACATCCCTTGTGCTCCTTATGAGTCAGGTATTATCTTCTATCTCTATCTGTGAGAGGGTGTGCTTCAAATGGTGCACTGGAAAGTATGCAAGGATCAATAAGATTATCAATAAGATCTTCCTGCTCTTTGTTTCTTGTATTCCAACACCAGTCTGTCACACACTTAGTTTATTCATCAATATTTCAGGGTTTCCTAATGAGTATTTCAGTAATTGTGGGATGGGAGCCCTGGAAACAGCATCTGGACCATAATATAACTAAAGACGGAAGTTTGAGACAGATTTCTTCCTTAAAATGAGGGATTGTCGTATACTCTGCATTGATCATGCGATCGGAAGAATGAAATATACAAATATCTGTTTATCTTATCATCAATTTGTATGTGTTATGGAGCTGTGATCAGAGGGAAAGCAGGGCTGGCAGATGTATAAATCGGCCTTAACCCAGTCCACACTTCACATAAGCACTTTCATTTCTAAACTTTGCACTAAAATTTAAAATCTCATTCTGTTATCTTTGTGTCAATCTGTCACCAAACTCTTTGAACTAATTGTTGAATCCTAGTCTTTTCTTCTCTGTTGGCCCGCCAGGTACAGCATTGTGTCCGACATTTTACCGGAGGAGGAACGCCAGAAGATCGCTAGTTTAAGACTCAACAACGGCCACAGTTCCCCCAACTTCCAGCTGCACTCGGCCTGCGACACAGAGACAGAAGACAGGAGGAGGAGTTCAGGAGCCTCTGCTGCCGCGCCCGGCTCAAGGGGACAAGGAGGGATGAACAACTACAACGGGAAGATTCTCACAAGGGGCTCCAGCCAAGTACGGAGCCGGTTCGTAAAGAAAAATGGACAATGTAATGTTTTATTCACCAACATGGAGGAGAAGAGGCAGCGCTACCTGGCTGATATCTTCACCACCTGCGTGGACATCCGCTGGAGATACCTGCTGCTTATATTCTGCACCAGCTTCATGGTCTCGTGGCTTTTCTTTGGCATCATCTTTTACAGTGTCTCCCTGGCACATGGGGACTTTGAGGAGCACCTTACGGTGAAGGGTGATGTGCTGGCGGTGGGGGGGCTGCATGGACCCACCTCTGGACACGCAGCTGGAGGGCAGACACAAAGGATGCCCTGCATACTCCATGTCCAGGGCTTCGTTGGCGCGCTCCTGTTCTCCATGGAGACCCAGACAACCATCGGTTACGGATGGCGCTGTGTTACCGAGGAGTGCCCTGTCGCCGTGTTAACCGTGGTTATCCAGTCCATTGTGGGCTGCATCATTGACTCTTTCATGATTGGCACCATCATGGCCAAGATGGCACGCCCAAAGAAGAGGAACCAGACCCTTGTCTTCTCCAAAAACGCTGTCATCGCCCTGCGCGATGGCAAGCTGTGCCTCATGTGGAGGGTGGGCAACCTGCGGAAGAGCCACATTGTGGAGGCTCATGTCCGCGCCCAGCTCATACGTTCATACGTCACAGCTGAGGGCGAGTTTATCCCCTTGGAGCAGATGGACCTCAATGTGGGCTATGATGAGGGCACAGACAGGCTGTTTCTAGTATCTCCACTTGTTATAGTCCACGAGATAGATAAAGATAGCCCGTTGTACACTTTAAGCCGAGCCGATCTGGAAACAGATGACTTTGAGATCGTTGTGATCTTGGAGGGGATGGTGGAGGCCACGGCCATGACCACCCAGTTCCGTAGCTCCTACATTGCCAGAGAGATCTTCTGGGGTCACAGGTTTGAGCCGGTGATCTACGAGGACCGGGACCGCTACAAGGTAGACTACGCTCGCTTCCACAAGACCTACGAGGTGCCGTCAACGCCCCACCTCAGCGCGAAAGAGCTCGACGAGGCCGCGAGCCGAGCCTCTTCGACAGCTTCTCCCGCCTCTGCGTGCAGAACCACGCAAGACTTGATCCCCCGCTCGCTGAGCGCCTTCTGTTATGAGAACGAGGTGGCATTGAGTTGTGGGGAGGAAGAGGACGACATCTTCGACTCCTCTCAGACTGTAGGGAAGGAGAGAGCAGAGGAGAGGAGGACTTCAGTTTCTGTAGACTTCCAAAACATGTTCCAGGACACTGCGACCATGACATCAGGCAGCCACAGCGTCATGTGTGTTCTGGACATGGACAATAACCAGATGGAGTTTGACATCCTACAGACTGCCATCCCTCTTGATCCAGTGACCTATAAGAGCGAGCAAGAGATCTGAAGAGCGCGGGGAGAACGGATTGTCACGTGTTCAGCTCTGGATTGCATGTACAGAAATGTAAACGCCCTTTGCCTTGCCAGTGTCGTTTTCTATTCACATGTTTGTTTGTTTTCTTTTCATTGAGATTAGAAATGAAACAACGGAAGAAACCGTTTTCCTAAATAACTTTTGGCACATGGAGCTGCATTCCTTGAAGAGCCATAACGATCAACCAGACTGATTCTGCAGGAGGACAAAGAGTCTCTGACAAAGCGCTGACTTTTGGGCTTTTGGCTCCCTTTCATTATGAATTCATAAACCAAAGGAAAGCACAATAGAAGAAAAATATCCAGAAACTTGAGTCATGTTTTAGACTGTATGTACATTTTGCATAGTTAGAATTAATTTTCTGTGAATGTAAACAAGAGATTTCATGAAAGCAATAGCAGATTTGATGTAACTCTCTTCCTTTTTGAAGAGGACTGAGGTCAAGACTTACATGGTCAGTTTTTAAGACGTGCTGTTTACATGTGGTGGACTTCTGCTTGATAATCTCCATGTTGTTCATAGACTTCAATGGTCATCATGCCAGCAACCGTTCCCTACATAGTCTGCTATTTGCACTTATGTGAGGCTGCTTATTTACTTAAACCTTTCCCTGTAAAACACTAAAACTCCCCTTTATTTTGGCGTCTTAGTGAACATTAGTGAGAACCTACTGCTTTTGCTGTGTAGTGAACCAACAAGACCATTCCAAGTGCAATCACTAAGTGTAGCAGCAGGAGGACTTTTTTTTCTGAATTTGATCAAGATTCGGTAAGACAAATATTTTTGACAAATATCTTGATTTAATGTGATTTAGGAAGACGTCACTACATTTTAAATCTTATGTTAAAAACATGTTTTTTCTCTTGAAAACACAGTTGAGTTTCAAGGAATTATATTGAAAACAAAACAGAATATTTAACTTCGCAGTAACAAATACTTTCATTAGATTGTAGAAGCTAAAAAGTTTCTAACTATTATTAATCTATTGATGTTATTAATATAAAGCAAAGTAGACCTTTTATTCACTTTATGGATCACTTCAGAACGTCTTGTTTCTTGCGGAGGCTGCAGCCAGTGAAAACAGAAACAATACTGAGAAGTAGCTTTAACTCATGTTTGTGCTGTTGTTGTTCGCCAAAGGTCTGGAGTTAAACCACAGAGAGCACCTCTGATTTATGATTTGGGAAGTGGGGTGCACGCAGCATACTCATTATCTTTGAGACGTAGAGCGGTGTGAAGCCATCCTACAGCACAGCGGGAAACAAAGGGATAGAGGCTGAGGAGTGTCTGGACATGTGCAATAGATCCCTGGACTGGGACAGTCAAGTAAAAGACATGACATTTAAAAAGACTGTTGACCTGCTTTTTGCAGGGACAGCAAACAGCAGGTTCAGCATGCTGGGAGAAGCAGGTGGTGTTCAAAAACTATCATAGAAAAAGAATATCTAAGTGATTTTTGATTTAATGTGGCAATTTTCTCAGATTTCGGAACCTGATACAAAAAATGTTTAATACCATTGAGCCATGATGTTGACAGCAAAAATTAGGATGTGAACTTACATTGTGAAGTCACCTTTATTTAGAGTCATTATACCTGCTGCTCCTGATGATACTGCGACTCTCGTCATTGAAATACTCATTTCACTCTTTGTTTGTTTCATTTGTAAATTTGTTCCTACTGGTCGTGTTGCATAAGCAGGCGTTTTTGCATCTTTTGCATCAATACGGCTGTGTGAGCGGGAAAGAGAGAGTGACGGTAGAGATCACGTGCATCTGAGCAACAGGCATTCCAAAGCATTACAGCTCAACGTTTCAATTAACTCAGTTTTCATTGCAAACTTGCTAAACATTCAGGAACTTATTAAGTATATATAAGCATTTTACTGGAAACACACACTGGCAGCCAAAAGGAAATTATATTGCTTTTAGAGCTTACTCTAAAGCAATGTGTTCAAAAATGTGCTATGAATAATTGTATGTGTAGATGTAACCTTGATAACTCTAATCAGACCATTGTAACAGACAGTTGTACTGTACTGCATGGACTGTAAATAAATTTCAGTGTGTTCCATTTTTAACAGTTCTTGCCAGTTTCCAGATGTTCAAAGGTCCCTTTGCTCTGAGTGTCTTGAATGCTCCAAACACTTTGATTTTTATTTCTAAAGCTCCTGAAAGCGGGATTTCAAATTTTACATACTTTTTGAAGTGTCTGTGCGGCCGAAAATGCTGCTAAATTGTTCAAGATCAACCCATAAATGTGAAAAAAGACAGTGTTGAAAAGGTTTGGACTGGCAGTGTGTAAGAGTCTTTCTGTAATGCTGGTTTTGAATTGTGTAACTCGTTCATAGTTCAACATGAGCACAGACAGGGAACCAAGGAAAGCATCCACTGTAAATGCCATTTTGTGATTCCTTTGCTTCCTGCTTTGTATAAATGTAAAGGTTTTCCAACTCGTGATTGGAGATAAACATGCACTAAGCAAAACTACTGAACTAATTAAAATAATCCGAAGAGAGAAAATCTCAAGTACAAAGCACTTTATTCATGCTTGTATATCTTTTCTGTTGCAAATAAATATTTATGTAATTAAAATCATTTCTCCTTTTTGAAACTTAATCTTGGTAAAATATGTATAAAATGCCCAGATTTAAGTGTAGAGGCTCCAGAGCCACTAGATGCCTCTGCAGCCATTTCCATCGTAGAAGGTCTGGGCAGAAAACACCTAACCATGTGTCCCCTCTAGTGGTGTACTGTGGAAGCAGCAGAATAGTTCTAACGTGGATCAGAAAGTCTAAATTCAAGAATGTTTTGAGGTAAAGACCATAGAAAGACAAGTAATATCCCACAGATAAAAGTCAAATTAGTTTTTTTTTTTTTGGGGGGGGGGGGGGCTCCACTAGTGTGTGTGTGTTTGTTGGTAGGGCAGCTAAAAAACAATGGGAATTTTCTGGAGTTTGGCGGTGTGAGGAGGAAGGGCCGACTTGCTCCAGTGGGTGTGGCAGCTCACTAGAGAGCATAATGATGCCTGAGAGCTCAAGACATCATCACATGCACACAATACTGCATGTGGCCGATGCTGTGGTCATGGAAAAGAGCCTCTCTCTGTATCAAAGCAGTTGGTATTGGTGCACACAGGAATATGTTTATCTTTCTGTGAGTTTGACTGATGCTCGTCTTTAGATTTACAGCAGCATTTCTAAAATCTTCCAGGTGCATCAAATAATTTAGATGAACAAAAGAGGAAATGCATTATAGATCTAATGGTTGCTAAGCTCATGATTACCTTTCTAAATTAACTAAGCATTTGAATCACCCTGGGAGGAATTTTGAATACTTCAGCTTTCAGTCGACCACACTGTTGTAAAGCTTGTTGTCTAAAATTAAGGTTTTAATGAGGTACCGCTTAAAACATTACACCTAGATCCAATTAGCCAATCAGATAATCATTCCGAAGTAGAAGAACAGGTCTAGACTACTCACCACGTGGAAACACATTAAGCTTGGTTTTAGAAACTGTTGCATTTGGTTCTGGTGAGGTGTTGCTTTTCCTGTTCTATGGTCCTGGAGGGCGCTGCTAAGGCCTGCAAGGTGAATGTAGCAAACTATTCATGCAGTGGAAGCCAGCGCCCCCTGCTGGACAATCGTCAGACATTTGTTCTTGAGTCACTCCAACACCTACAAACAGTAGATGCGCAGCACTAACAGCTTTGAATAAAGATAGCCCCCTGTACACTTTAAGCCGAGCTGATCTGGAAACAGATGACTTTGAGATCGTTGTGATCTTGGAGGGGATGGTGGAGGCCACGGCCATGACCACCCTGAACACCCCCGATCTCGGAAGCATAGCAGGATCAGGCTTGGTCAGTACTTGGATGGGAAACTGCCTGGGAATACCAGGTGCTGTAAGCAATAAGGCAAAAAATTTGTCAAAGGTGTGCTGTATGACAGACAGCTCTTGATCTCCTGATGAGAGTTTTAAACTGACTGATTTATGACGTCCAAATGCCGAGGAGTTTGTCTGACACAGTATAGCTTTTCAATAGTCCTATCATAAAAAGGAAGCCATAAATGTCCGGTCTCATAGACAAAAAGGACAATACGTGTCCTTTTTGTCTATCTAGATCTAGATATCTAGATCTATCAGATCTAGATTTAGAAATGATCAGGCCTGAATGATGACCAACACTCAGATAAGTGTGAATGAAGATCAAAGTGCAACTGAAAGCCCCTTTGTGTCTTCACATCTACGTCATGAAGGAGAGTGTCTATGCAGAATAATAACTTGTGAAATGCAGTCCTAAAATAACACAGAATGTCCATTTTCAGATGACTTAGTGTGAGCTCTTCAAATCAAACCCTCATGATCACTTCTGAACCTAGAGTGAGACAGCGTGTCCAGATGTGAACACATTATGAGCTAATTATTTGGGATTGGACATTAAAACAAGACATCTAAGTATTAATAGCCTGTTGCCCAGAAGTGATCAAACACACAATCTCCTGATTCATTCAAACCGGGACTTCCTGGCTCTTCCTGAATCACGGCTGAACTACAATATTGTAACAGAACTGCTAGAAGCTGTAAAATGGAAACCGAATCACAACTGGAATGTTTGGCTGCACGTGACACTGTCTCATTCCCAATGTCTTTTGATGTGCTGGTCATGCATCACCTCCCATCGCCTGAAACTTCTATAATGATTTTGATGCACTGCTGAAGAAGCTGGATCATCAAAAAAAAATGTCCTTGGTGATTTCCATGAACTGCCCTGGTTGACAAAGGAGTGCCCTAAAAATCTCCCTGAATAACTTTACCAAGGAAATAAAATATAACGCTAATATACGCTTGGAAATAAATAGAGCTTAACACGGAGAATACCACAACTACAGGCTTTACCGAGAATGCAAATGGTTTTCATGTTTTTGTATTGACTCTATACATGAACTTGCGAGAAATTTTCAACACACCCAGACAGCTCTTGCTATATCAAAATGACCAAAAATACACAAAATCATGAGCAATCTGTCTAATTCACATGCTAAAGATGTCTTTAATCTAGACACAGCACTCTTGAAGAGACACTTGTCTACTCTTGCAGAACCATTCACCAAAACTAAACTAAAACAGAAAGATTCCCTGATCACTGGAAAACAGCTCTGATTAGCCCCATTTTCAGGTCAGGTGCAGATAACCTGGCTACAAAATTATAGACTCAAAAGTCTTAGAAAAGGTTGCAGCACAACAATTAATGACACGCTGGCTACAAATGTACTCTGACGACTCTGTTTTATAACAGAACTAACAGACTATTTGGACAAAGTGGCGCACTGTCGTGACACTTCCTGTCTAACACTGAATGTTAAAAAAACTGTATCTGTGTGCTTCCTCACCGGAAAGCTCAACGACACCAGCTAGTCATTATTTGTGTACTAGTTCATGTTATAAATGTTTTGCTTTGTTTTATTTGTCTGTTTGTTTGTTTGTGTGTTGTCATGGATTGTTGTTCTCATTTCTGATTATTATATGCACTGATTTTAAAATTTGAAATCATGACATGTCATTTTAATGATTGGTTGAACCATCAATGGCCATCATTGATTTTAACTCGTGTTCAGACGTGACCAACTGAAAAAGACGTTTTTTGTTACAGAGCCACCAGCATCTGTCTGATTGGTGTTTTTCCACAACAGCCAGTTGAGATTTTAGACATATCTGCAGGACTGAGGTGTTGTGGTCTAAGTTTTTCTCAGAGACTGAAGACACCACTGGCATTAGACACACTGACAGGATCTATGAGGGAACTTGGCCACTCCGGTGTTGTAATTACATGGCGAACCTATGGTGGCCCATGCAATAAAGTGTCTTTAAAGCACACTGGTTATAGTGCGCTTTCAGGACCAGACTGAGGAGTTTGACCTCTGGAGGAAACAGCTCGCTGTATGTCCTGATCTCTGACGTTTTGAGTATCACGTCTGCATTCTGACAGGAAGCACTCATAGCCGTTTGCTCAAGGGTTCTTTCCTTACTTCAATACCTATAAAGTATCTCCATTTTCCATTCACTGCATGTTCCCATCCCATAATTAAATCATTTCTGTCCAGGTTTTAATTAAGTTAAAATCAGCCTTTGTCAGGCTAATAAGAGACTTGCCCTTTCAGCCCTCATGGTTGTCTTGTCTTGATCGTCCGTTAATTATATATCCTCCATCTCCGTCAGCCTGTCTCGCCGTTCCCATGCGCAAGGACCCTGGCGGCAAAAACAGCCCACCCACTGGACCTCTGGACCTCAGGAGAACTGGAGAGGCATTTCTGTCGGTGGAGGGAAAGATGAAAAGAGGGAAATGAGGAGGAAGGGGCAAGCTGCTCAGTAACCTCGGGCCTCGAGGCCATCGGCTTTTCATTAGCCAGTGACTGAGTGAGTGAATGAGCGCGATCGGTGGAATGGTAAAAGAGGAGAAGCCATGCTGGGCCACGTCGGCTATTAGGGTGATTTGGGGGCTCCCACTGACTCCTATTGTGCATTGTCTCAAGCGAGCAAACCAAGGCTCAACAGTGAGCCTTTGTGAGGGACATTTAAATGCCTGTTAGCATGCTAATTATGGGATGTGTGTGTGTGTGTGTGTGTGTGCCAGTGTGTGTCCATCATCTTCTCGTCCTCTCCATCACTCCTGGGATTTACACCCCTCCAGTTCCTCTTCCTCAGTCACTGCTTTTCCATCCTTCCCCAAGGCACCACTGATCCCTGCGTTACTGCATGACCCCGTTTTAAGCTCTTTCCTGTTGTTTCCATTTTCTTCACTTCTGACTCAATTCCTAAATCTGTGCACTCGCAAGTGTCTTCTTTGGTCCCTTTTGTTTATTAATCAGCTGATTCGTGTTCTGCTACGCTTGGATTAGTTTTGCTTTCACTCCAGCATTTAGACATTATCCTCACTTTTAGTTATGGAAAGCTTCATTTCAGACATGCGCCTCTTTCATCTGTGAAAAAACTCCTCCTTCAAGCTCTTCAGCCATCTTGAGCCTGTGCTTCGCTTCTACCTGTCTCCCTGTTGCTGGATTAGGGGTGTACTATTACAGATTCCCAAAATATTTCTGGCCAAAGCCATCCTAGAAGGGAGCAGAATGAGGCTGGAAACCTGCTTTTCAAGAGTTGGATGCAGCAGAATAAAAACCTATCAAACAAGTTACAATCATTTTATTTTATTTCATGTGGATAAATTAATGCTGGACTCCATTCAAGTACCTTGATTCTTTATTTTAATTATTTATTTTTGACCCTTTCACAAGTTTCACAGTCATCAAAGTCAGCATCCATGCAGGGTTTGTCGACCAAGCGGATCGACAGGCTCCAGCATAACTTGACGGCGAGCAAACAGAATTATCTCAACTGATCGAGAGAAAATACAATCGAACACGACGCCGAGCAGCAACAAACGTCTCTCGCTGACCACGACAAGGGTGGCTTTGTGTGCTGGGCCTGATAACTTGAAGCCTTACACTGATGTTATGTCTGATCTGGATGCTCCAGACTGAACGCGAGTAATAGGGTTACAGAGGCTGAAAATATAAAATGTCACTCTATCACTCAAGCCGACATGATTGACAATCAGTGTCGCAGAGGCCTCAACTGTGTGAATGTCTGCACCCTCTCTGCACCGTGCACAAGTTCGGCTTCAGCATTTTCATGTTGGTATACGTTTATATTTGCTGTGTCTATATCTGCTGTGTTTCCTGATCGCCTGACTGAAGCAATCATTTGTTCACATGGTAACTTTTCCCAGCTTAGCCTCAATGAATTTGTCTAATCAGGTTTTTTTTTTTTTTTCATTTTAATGGCTGTATTTTTGGTGGCATTGCACAAGATAACTTCTCTTTTTTTCAAGTACTTTCTTTTAACTGCTGTAGGTCAATAACCTGAAGACTTTGTACACTTTATATTGATTCTCAAGATGTATCATGTATTTAACACATGTCTGAGCGTGGCTATTCATTCTTGACCTTTAGAAACAGATATGGTACTCTGTAATTCTGCACCTAGAGCCAGAGATGATTTTTCATTATTGACAGCTTTAATGGCCAATAAAGTTTTTGAATCTTTCATTGTTGCTGCTCAGTTCCCCTCAGCGCCTGTCTCCAGTCCCTGATCACTTCCCCAAGGCCATGATCCCTTTTCCGTACAAGTGCTGGCTCGGCTTGACTCGGTTTGACTCAACATGTCTACAGGGTTTTTACATCTCCATGACAACTGGGCTACCAGCTTAAAGGTGTGTCTTAAACTGATGACCAACGTTGGGAAAAATGCACTGCAAAGTAACACGTTATTGTGATTCTGCTACTTTTGATGGTAACTGGGAATGTAACTTACTCTCTCCAATTACAAACCAATTACCAATTACAATCACTGAAATTTCAATGGGATTGTTAGTCGTTACTTTTGTCTCACCTGAATATAGCAGACACCTGCAGAGGACAGCAGATAAACAGAATTCCAGTTTATGATCTGACAACACCTGACCTCATGGTGGCCCAAGACAGTTCAGGCAACATTTTCATCGTGATTGTATCGTTTCTACCATAAACTAAAGAAACTTGGGTTCATGAAATATAATTATGCATTAAGCTACTGTAGCAAAGCTCGGCTAACAAGCACATCCGAAACAATACAAGAACACTAGCTGGTGCTGCCCTCTGGTGGTCAGGAGTATTAATAACTCCTGCTGCTAGAGCGATAATGATATAATGACACATAAAATTTGAAAGTCTGGTCAACACAGCAACACTGAAATAATACAGCTGTGTGTGCATTCATGAGTTACTTTCCCGAGTGACTAATTATTGTTATATATAGCAATTGGCAAAATAATTCAATTACTTTAGAGAGACGTAACTAGTAACTATAACAATTGCACGACATTGATGACACATTTGTCTTGAGTCCATGGCGTTTGAAAGCAGCAGCTGTTTACTATTGCACTGCGCAACGGTTGCTGCTAGCCGGCAACATATTATCATTGTTTTTCATGCTCGTCAGATTTTGCTTGACACCAACCACTTATTGCTTGAAAAACGGCAACAGGAGGATTGAAATAATGAAGCACTAGCAGAGGCTATTTAAGCGTGTCTCTGAATCGTTCCTAAATTATGACATCTGACATCACTGGCGCACAGGCGCGCTTTGAGCCAAGTCCTGACATGGTCCATCTAGAGCGCAACTCAGCCCAGCTCAATGTGTTTGAACTGGTAACAGAAACTCAAATCAAAGCGGCACAGTTCGACCCTGCCATCCTCTAGCTGTCCAACAGATCTTCTGACTTTCCCTTCATTTCCCATTGCCTGACTGCCCCACCCAACTACACACCTCACCATCAGCAACTCACCATATAAACCACTTCACTCCCTTTGTTCCTTGATCTGGTCGTTAAGTCAAGCTGCTTCATCGCTTGCTCTCTACCATCTGTACCCTGTTCTTCTGTTGTCCCTGATACCAGTTTCCTGTTATGTTTTGGACCTTTATTAGACTTTCAAATCTTGCTTGCCTGATTGGATTGTCTTCTCTGGTTTTGACCCTTGCCCGCCTCACCATCCCAAAGCCTCAGTACCTCACTGTGTGGATAAAATCACTGAACTGGATTAGCTCTGCCTCAGGCGTCTACATTTGGGTCCTATCCCTTGTATCCCTGTTATCCTGCTAGCACCAGCCATGACAGCCTGTGTGCTTGTGTAACTCTGTGTGTGTGTGTGTGTGTGTGTGTGTGTGTGTGTGTGTGTGTGTGTGTGGCTGTAAACAGTTGAGTAGGTGGCACATGTATACAGATTCACATTTCTGTATGTAGTTTGTGCATCTGCCTGTATGTTTTAGTTAAGTTTGTGTGCATGTGGACACCCATGCCTTCATCCATGTATGTTCTGTGTGTGTGTGTGTGTGTGTGTGTGTGTGAGAGAGTGTGTGTGTGTGTGTGTGTGTGTGTGTGTGTGTGTGTGTGTGTGCGTGTGTGTGTGTGTGAGCAGCTGTGGGCCCTGTATTTGAACTCTAGCTCACATGGGCAGAGCGAGGGAGGGCCGCAGGGTGAGGAGGCGATGGGAGAGGGGACTGATGCCCGACAAGCTCACCATCTCCCTCTCCCCTTTCATCTCCCCCTCCCAGCATCAAACAACAAACTCTTTCATTCAGGCATCTTTGCGGCCAACCGCCCCCAGACCCTGGAGGCCCCCACCCGTTCACGCTGCTTAATTCAATGTTCCGAGAAAAACTCATGATTGGAAAGTGACTTTTTCATCCTCGTCCTTTTCCATATCTCCCCCTAAGAATCATCACCCCTCTTCCTGTTCTCCCAAAGTGTTTTTCCATCTCACATCAAAACAGCTTCTGTCCTTTAAACACAAAGAAGTAAAACCCAGGTCAATCCACTCACATCTGGACTACACAGTGACAGTGGCACGACACTTCCACTGAGCATTCAGTAATTGATGATCCATTATTGGTGTGAAAATAATGTTACAAATGCTTTGTATTTCAAAAGACCAACATTCACTCTTACTGACACAAGAAATTATTACAACCCTGATTCTAGAAAGACATGAGACTCTGTGTAAATCATGAATAAAAACAGAATGCAATCATTTGCAAACAAACCGTTACCCAACAACACTTTCACAAAGTGTTCCTGAGCCCATGCAGTAAAATCCTTCAACCAATCATGTGATCACAAAGTGGTGAACCTCGCTCCATCCTCGCTTGTGATCGACTGAGCCTTTCCAGGATGCTCCTTTCATACCCAATCATGATACTATCACCTGTTACCAATCAACCTGTTTACCTGTGGAATGATCCAAACAGGTGTTTCTGGAGCGTTCCACATCTTTCCCAGTCTTTAGTTGCTCCTGTCCCAATTTGTTTAAAACATGTTGCTGCATCAAATTCAGAAAAAGCTGATATTTACAAAAACCAATGAAGCTGTTGAGGACTCCTTTTTTAATTTGGGTTGTGTGTGGTCTGTCAGGAAATGAGGGGAAGCTCATCTACGTTTGTCCACTAATAAACTCAAAGCAGCTCCTCATTTGCACAATGATATAACTGGGCGAAAAAAATGACCTCCTTCAGTTCCTTTAGTGCAAAATCGACTCAACAATGAATTGCCAACCACACGATCTCAAGATAAATTTTTTACTTCACTTGAATGACTTGTCAGAGAGTCTTCAAACAACAAAGATTATATCGATACTATTAAGTTTAATATTATGTAGACAAGGTAATAATACTTTCCAAAAAACTAAAACTGGACAGAGTTGCAAAGCATGACAAATGTGCTCAGTGCTTACTGTAGCAACATTGTCGAGTATAGAAGTTGTTTTTCTTCTTCAAAACTACCACCACTCACTACAGTAAGATGCAAGCAGAAAAAGGAATCATTATCAAACCTTTGGCTGAATGACAATGACAAAGCAGGCAATTATTTTTACTTTTCTGAGAAACTTCTTTCATCTACAAAGTCGTGATTCTGAAAAGAGTGTGAATGCCAGCTGATTACACCGAGCCTCGAACTACAGCAGTCTAACACAACACTCATGCAATAAATCCTCCTTTCATGAAAGTCAGAATGTTCAGTTTTTGTTGAAGCTGATTCAGAGAGATGTAAATTCAACTTCATGATCCTTTTGAAGGCTGGAGTTTCTGTTGAACTGGATCTCTGAAGGTGCTGCATGGCAACAGTCTTATACAATTATCTCACTCTTACTGAAGTAAAGCTGATCAGCTGTGTGTTTATTCTCTGGTTGAAAAGGACAACATTTGGGATAGCAGCATAAAAAAGGTATGTACAGATATGTAGATATTCATTTATAGGATATATAATATATAAATATATAATATTCAAGCCCATGCATTTGGAAGCAGTGGTGGAAGACGTATTCACATTAACAAAAACTTAGTCATATCAGACAATATATGCACTCCATTACAGCTAGAGTCAAGATTTTATATTAGCTATCCGTGATACAGTATAAAAATTAAAAGTACTTATCATGGATGATGTGCCCTTTCAGAATGTTTTGTTATTTCCTACTGTTCCTACTTGTTATTATTGATACTGATGCATTATAACGTGCAAGCCACATTTAGTTTTCTTCACCATTAAAGTGGTTCTAATCTAAATTTTCCATGCTGTCAGGTAGCCAATGGGAATGCATCATTTTTTATTATAAGATGATCATTTGTTTTGTGTAGAAAATCTTAGATTATGTTGAATGAGTACTAGGTATTAGGCAAACTAGGCCACTGTATTACTATAACTCAATTTTTAATTTGCAACAATGAATGATATTTTATAAGCTGATTATATGTTTTGTCTGAAAATTCCCTAAGAGCAAAAGCAAACAATTGTCAAGTAAATAGAGTTAAAGGTGCAATGATTCCTTCTCAAATGTAGTAAATAAGCAGTAATAAAGTAATATAAGATGTCAATTCTCAAGAGAGATACAAATGTGAAGTACAGTACTTTAGTGAATGAGCTCTTTCCACCACTGTTTTCAAGTATCTGAAATGCATATTGTTGTGCTCAGCTCTTGGGAAGTTAAGCTAAATTAGATATTTAATGAGGATTTTGTTTTGTGTCCAGAGGGACAAACAGTCTGGGAGAGAATCATTAAAATCGAACATTTTTAGCGAGGCACATCATGCTGTGTGATGATGTCCCGAACAGCAACCAGCCAGACATGCAGTAGAAACATCCTAACAAAGGGCGCCCTTGTTCCCAGCTGAATTCTTGAACATCATTTTCTGCATTTTCCTGCAAATGACTCAATCTCCACGTCCCTCGCCTCTCATTCCGCTCAATTATCATTTTTCAAGCATGTCCCCTCGTCCTACAGAGATGGGTTGTTTGGGAGTTTCCAAATCTCACCATGAAATCTGCTTGTATGTGTAGGGATGTGTGAGAGGATTTACTGCCGAAAAAACACACACATACTATACACACATTCAAGCTGTACGGGCGATGAAGAGAGACGGACGTAAAGGAATAATGTGACTGATTTTGGTCCGAGAGGGAGACGGGAGGCGGTTGCGAGGGACACAAGGCAGCATTGAGGATTCTCTTGTTCTTCCTGAATCGTCCTCTTTTTTTCCTTTTGCCTTTGTTGCCGTCACAGCTGCAGCAGGGCTCAGCAACCCCACAGATTTAAGGGCCAGGCTTGGTTAATGCTTGTCAGTATGTTATTGGCTGCTCAGTGCATCTTTGCCTGCAGTTAGGTGCATGTCTATTTCAGTGTAAACCTGCACTGATGGCGCCAAAGGTCAAAGGTCACATGTAGCTGAAGTATCTCAGTGTAGTATTAACACCCAGCCAACTACTGTCATTTAAAGCATTTTTCATAAACTTACTTTTTTGCAAACAAGGAATCTGATTTGTCAGTAATCATCAAGCTGCAGTGTTTTAGGTGTAACACCAGCTGTACTTGCAAGCACAGCAGTGGTTTGAGCTAAATGCTTGCAGCCTCCTAATATGCTGACATTGACAATGCTAGCATGCTGATGTTACACATGTGTAATGTTTACCATGTTTACCATCTTAGGTTAGTGTGTTAGCGCATTTGCTAATTAGCATTAAACAAAAGTACAGCTATAGCTGTACAGTATAGCTGGGAACGTCATACGTTATGCAGGTATGTAAGCATGAACCAAAGTGTTGGACAAACTAAAAATGTGACCTGATGTTGGTGCTAGATGAAAAGTCTGGAGATCTCCAACGTGCAAACAATTCATCGTGAGTGGAGCACAAATGTGCGTACAGAATTTCATGGCAGTCAATCCAGTTGTTGTTGAGACATTTTGCTCAAATCCACAAATTTCAATCTCGTGGTGACACGAGAGGGAAAAAAAATCAGGGGATTACCAAAGTAATTAGGAATCATCCTCTGGAAACCATGAATGTCTGTACCAGATTTTGTGTCCAATCCATCTGTATATAATGAGATAACATGAGAGGAGAGTCACAGAGTCTGAGGATCCTGTGAGCATCACTGGTATTTGGACAAAATTCCACAATCCATCCAGTAGTTGTTGAGATCTTTCACCATAGGCCAAAAATGTCCATCTGCTGGTGGTGTTAGCAGAAAGTTGTTGTTAGGATACTTTAGTTGGAAGGACTGGCAGACTGACCCTCATCCACAGAGCCATGCCACTAGCAGGACTGAACACACTACATGAAAGATTTCTAGGTCATCATTTCTCCCAAAAGAGAAGTTTAAGTCTACAAGACAGTTCTCATTCATATAAAATGTTAATCTTTAAAAATAACCTACTGAAGTACCATGAACATGCATTTCCTACAAAACACTGTGACTCTTAACACAGCATGAGGAACAATCAATTATCAATACAGCTGCCTTCTGAGAGTGAAAACAGGAAATATGAGCCGAGTTCACAAAAACAAGCAAAAGGATGATTACAGAATGCCAGCAGAGATCAGCCACGGGTAACTAAACTCCCTCTGTGTGTCTCACCTGGGACCCTTACCCTAATAACTCCACCCCCCCTCCAACACCACTGCCCTTCCCCACACACCCCACCTCAACCCCCATATATCAATTTCCTTTAGATGTTCCCCCTCACACAATTGAAGTAACTAGATTCTTTCCTTTGGCTCGCCAGTAGAGATATGAAGCAGAACGGACAATGGGCTATTCATTAAGGTAGCAAAACACACACACACACATACGTGTGTACGCGCGCACACACACACACACACACACACAGACACACACACAAAGTCTTACCCCCATTCATCCCCACCAGATCGGTACCGGTAGAAGCACCGTCCACCTCTTAAAGGCTACACATACATATTTACCCACCATATGCTTCTGTAATGTAAATGCATAAAGCATATAGACATGCAAACACACACACACACACACACAATCTCACAAGGTCACACAGAAGCACATGCAAATACATTCACATACTCACATATAGCACACTCACTCACTCACACAACATCCCACCTCACTCCCCAGCTGCAGTGAAAGCCTTGCCAACCCCTCACACACACACACACACACACGCGCACACACACACACACACACACATACACACACACACACACACACACACACACACACACACACACACACACACACACACTCCTCCCGAACCAGTAACTCAGAGAAAGACAAGACGAACACAAAAGAATAGGAACTTTGGTGGTAAGAGCACAAAGGCAGGATTCAGACATTTAAGAGGGGGACCTATTTAAATGTAACACAGCTGCATGAATTTATTAAGGAAGATGGATGGGGAGAAAAGATCAGGAAGGTCTTGTGGGGGGCTGAATTATTTTTATTACCCGTTTGAAGATGCTCTGACATTTTAATCACTATCATATAATCTGGAAATTATGGATGCTCTGTGACGGCCTTTCATTTGGATTACAGTAGGATACTTTTAAAATAGAGGGCTGGTCTGATGCTCCAAAAAAAACAAAACAAGGAACCTGGTTTCTCAAGCAAGATTGTGAATCCCAAACAGCTCCAGTTGTGTTGTTATATGGTCAACTCAGTCCTCCCTGCGTGCTACGAAAATAAATGGGAATCCATCAACATCTCATTTCTCATTTTACGCTGGCATTATTCCAGACGCCTGAATGCCACTTTTATCACAAAATTAAGACAGACTTGATTACATTTGTAATAACTTAATAAGTGCAATAACAGTAGCCCGCCGGATCCTTCTGCATGGTTGACTGATCCACTTCAACAGGGGAATAGTGACACACCTGCTCTGTGCTGCACAGGTGCATGCAGGAGGGGAGGAAGAGCGAGTGAGAGACAAATAGATAAAGAGAGGGGTGAGATGATACAGTGACTCAGGACATGTGACAGCCCATCCTGCACACATGTGCTGAGGGTTTTGTTTAAATCTCCGCTCAGACTTTGAACACCACCACGTTGACATTGTTGCCAGGTCAGTTGAACTGATTCAGCGTCTTGTGAGTCAGCAGGAATGTGTTTGTCCGAAACAGAAAACAGAAAGGCCGAGACTCCCATCTCTGTGCCAACCACAGCACCCAATATAATACACTTAAAGTCAGATAGTATTTTTTTTTCTTCCTAAACTTAAAACATCCTACGAGCCACATCCCTAGATACAATGCATTAAAAAAGCAATTATGTAGTTCACAGGAAACATGCACCATGTGACAATAGGGGCTGTTTTAAACTTGCAGTTATTGTTAATAAATGATAGGAAATAAAGTACATAGCTAGTTTATGTTCTGACCTGGCTGAACTTTAGTAATTCCTCTGGCATTACTTCCTCTAAATCCAGCATGCCCTACAGTTCCATTTTTGTTATTAGAATTTGTGTACATTTGTTGTATGTTTGTTTATTGCTCACTGCTTGTTTATGGGGTGACATCAGGAGGCACCAGAGATCAGCCAACAGCAGAGAGTCAGTTCAGTACCTGCGTTCAGACAGACAGGTCTGTATTTCAGGTTTTGTTCCACGTGTTTATTTTATTTTCTGTGTGCGCGCACAGCTCTCAGGTGATTCTGGCCTGGCCCCGCGCTGATGGGGGTGGGGTCCCTCGGGATTAAGGGTCACAGGACCGCGTGGCCTGTGCTGGGCGTCTGCTTTGACGCCAACGACCCAAACAACCTGCTTCACAACAAGCTGCATCATCTCCGTCACATAACAGGACGCGTTTGTACCAATTAGTTTGTGTGTATATTAATCTTTTCGTTTTTGGAGTGCAGAGTGAGACTCAACAGCTGCGGAGGGCGAAACCAAATCATTCATTTGGTAATCAATCGCAGAAGATCCACTACTGTTATGACCCAAACATCACAAAACAGCACTCAGACTAAAACTAACCTTAAGACCGTCAACGTGTATTCATGGCAATAATCTGAAGGTTTTAATTACTGTTCACGGGGAGTAGACACACACACGCACACACACACAGTGAATAGATATTTTTTTCTTAAAAATCCACCATGTCGCGTCTCTTTTCACTCAGGCCGATTTCTTTTAGGCTTTGTGAAATTTATATTTTGCTATTTGGAAAGTTGCGTCCAATGTAAGTTTTTTTCGTTTTAAAAAAATAAAGCAACTAGAATTATTTAAGCACAACTGCAGTTTTTCTAATGAGCAGCATACCTGCAAGCGAAGGTTTTTCACAATGACTGTATTTTCTTCCTTGTTATAAAACTCTTCCTGTCGACGTGACTGATCTCTTCGCTTAATTTAATTTTTCTGTGTGAACGGAGTCTGCGGACTGGATTAAAGCGTCATTTCTAACATTTTAGGAATTTAAGAAGCAAGAATAAATGACGTCCTCTGTTGACCGGACAACATGTGAAAAAAAAAAAAAACGCGCGCTGGTGCGTTTTCCCGCAGCGTTAGATATATCAAAGTTATGACCGGAACATCACACCCGACCCAGTTTCTTTTTGTGTCATAACGCAGCATATTTCTCTCAGACATGTAGTAGCCATAGTAACGTCTGACATGAATTGACATTTTTGCTCTCACCTATCGTCATCACTTCATGCAGAAAACGCGTCTTCGTTGGGCCTGTTAACTCGCCTTCATCATTTGCGCACACACACACACACACACACACTAAAACCAACACTCACGTCAAACAGAGGCTGGGCCGCAAATCCTCCGCTCCACAGCGGGACACTGATCCTCGGAGTGGCTCTCAGAAGGCCCCCGGTTTAAAGCTCCGGGAGCCGCGCAGTCCCACCGCCGCTCCCCGGGCCGAGTCCCCGCGCTCCTGGACCATTTTTCTCTATATGTCAGTTTGTTGAGACGCGGACAAAGAGTGGCAGAAGAAGGCAAGACACAAGCTTTTTCCTCCTTTTCTTTTCTTTTTTCATATGCACAGAACTGCTTTTTGTTCCCCACTTTTTCTTTCCTTTTTTTCATGTAAGGGGAAGGGGGTGCTCGTTTTGATCACATGATTTGGATTCACCTGAGATAAAACAAAGGACGCAAAGAAAGGAGGGCAGAGGGGGGATGAGAGGGGCAGAGAATCAGACAGAGAGATGCTCTCATGCTTAGGATTCCCTTATCGCAGTCAGCATTAATGGGTACTGAAAAAAGCGGTGATTTTTGGATTGGGTGCCAGTGTGTCGCATGGCGGGGATACAAGGGGTCATTGTTGAGAAGGACAGCGCTCGTGTTTGTCTCCGCGCGGCCCATCGTCTCCCCTCCAGTCTCCGCTGCGTTTCGACCAACACTTGGTTTTAAAGGCGCGCTCTGTGGCTCTCAGTCAGAGGCGCTGATGCAATTAGAGAAGTCACACATGAACATGAAGAGGTGCACTGTCCGCGCCACGCAGGGCCTCTGAATGTTGTCTACACCTGTGATGTGGTGGTGAAAAACTAATTCACACCTTCAGCAGCGCATACATTTGTGCTCCCACCTGAACAGTTTTGCCTATTAAAATACTAGAACGACCTCCCAATGTGATTTAGTGTCTGCAATTCCTGATGCAAATTAATTAACCCTGACCTTTCCGGACGTTCATTTAAAACAAACGATCATTTATCTGTTTGTGGGGCAGTTCTCCCCTTTTTCCCCTCTCAGGAAAAGATCGGGCCTGTGATAGAGCTAAATCTGTGGGTCCGTCAGTGACAGAGGGCCGTGCTGCCTCCGAGCGTGTTCCCAAATATGAAATTAAACTGCGTCAGATCAGTCAAATATCGCACTCGTGATGAATTGCAAGCTCCACACTCTTAATTTTAAAGAGTTCATTTTAGAATCCAGTTTGAACTAAGGTCTTGGATTCCTGCATGGCTTGAATTTTAATAGGCCTGCTTGTTGTCGCTTGGTTGCTGGAGGGAACCAAGGAACCAACTAAATGAAACGTTGGTCTCTGAAAAGTCGCAGATGTTGTTAACCGGAATCTCTGTTGTTAGCACCAAATCAAGGCCTGTCTAACCGGGTGTTGGAGTAAAACATGTGGCCTGTCATAAACCAGCAACACATCTCGAATGTAAAGGCGTCAGAAGATGTATACAATGGAAATCTTCTGTTTGCTTCTCATGTTCAAAATTCTTTGCGTAAAATTTCGTGCGCAAAATTTACGCACGCTCGCATCTGACTGCATTCAACCTGAACTCATTTGGGAGAAACAAAATTTATTCCTCTGCATTTTTTTAAAACGTCATGACTTTGATGAGAGAGAGAGAGAGAGAGAGAGAGAGAGAGAGAGTTTCTTCGACCAATCAGAGGTCTCCGAGCCTGCGTCTGTGCAGTTTTGCTGCTCCTTTAAGACTTGTCCCCCCCAGTATCTTTTTTATTTTTTTCTCTCAGCCTCATACAAGGAGCTCTTTAAGCCCCGGTACCGACACACAGAGCAGGCATTCATACTCGGGCAGCGCGAGCGAGGGGGCTGGGGAGCGAGCGTCACTTTGGAAACTCGGGAACTCACGGATTCTCGTGCTAAACCGGCGACCTCCTTTTCTCATTACTGAAGTAAGGCGCTCAGCATTTCCAACTCTTTCCTCTCTGCTGCTGGTGGCTGCTCTGACTCTGCGATCTGATCACTGCTTCTCGTCGGAATCAGACAGAAGAAGGCCGACTCAGATTTAGAGATGTGATCTTAGCTCTGATAATCGTTAACGTTGCATGATTATTATGATTATTAACGACTCTTTCAGGATCTAAAATGTTTTTTTTTCGTTCTGAATCTTTAATAGTGTGACATTGGGACATTTCGGGTGCATGTGTAAGAATGATGCAGTAACTACATTTATTTCAGCACAAGAACAATTTCTGCCTGCTTTTAACAAGGGTGATGATCATGAACATGATCAGCGTCGTGGTGAATCTTTTAATGACAGGCCGTTATTGTATCAGTGCAGCAAGTGCTCCAGTTTTAAACTGGTTTTTACTTGTTAATCAGCATTTGTTTGGACTTTCTTGACACCGAATTTCAAATTCAAGCTGTCTCTGTCCGACTAATTGAAAAGAGACTCAGACCTTTTCATACTAAGAAAAGAAAAATGCAGTTTATTTTTCATCGTTAGATTAAAGTTCAAGTGAACTAGAATTTAAATACATCTTGCGCTGGTTTGTCCTATATTCACTGTTGTTTTGGAGCTGTGTGGACTAGATGACACTGTAAATACGAGCTATTGTAAAAACAAACGAGGGGGAAAAAAACTTTTTCAAACAAGCAAATTAAGGCCAATTTACTGCCAAGTCAAGCTGCGATAATGAGTTCACACAGCCGAACAGTAAATGTGCTCAGCAATGTAAATTAATAAGAAGCGTGATTTGAGGCCTGTGTCGAAAACAATTAATATATAATGGGTTATATTATTAGACAATAAATCAAATGGCATTTGCTACTGTCGGCTGATGCCCAGTGGATAGACGACTTACTTGACGCTTGTTTGTTTCCAGTTTGAGGCGCTATTTGCTTAAGAGATAACATGCTTTGCAATGAATGTACTCAGTGACGAAAGGAAATGATCAGCATCCAGTCAAGTGATTCACGGTCATCGCTATTTCCTTTATTCTATTAGAGTAGCAAGAGTGTATCCTGCAAACAGGCGACACGTGCGCAATGAGGCGCTCGGAGCCTTCCGCGCGGTGTTTACGCACCGCGCCTCTGCAGCGGGAACGCTTTGGAGACGCGCCTGCGAGGTGGCCTGACTGACCAGGTGGCAGGCGAATACTATTATTAATGCGCCTCGGACAGATGGTGAAGCTTTAACATGCCCCTCTGCTGGAAATGGATACGATTCCACTCTGGCGTTAATTAAAAGATGGGTTTTATTACACTTTTATTACAAGACATATAATCTGTAATTTAACTGCAATGAGCCAACAGAGCCAAATACCATTTTTAACATTACTGATTTGTTAAAAAGCTTTCTGTAGGTTACTAAAGAACAGCGGACGACCAGCAGAGGTAGTACCCAGAAATAAGCAGTCTAAGTAGAGGTTAATATGCCTGTAGTTTATCAGAAAGACATATATAAATGTATTTATATACTAAATACATAATTTTTTAATTATCTACAACCAAGCTTGGATAACCATGACCTGGAGGACTGATAGTCTTCACAGACGTCACTTAAACATGCTCAGTGTACGCGTCTTCAGTATAAAATATAAAGGGGAGGTAAGCTGAGAGTTAAGTGGGCATATTCCGCCTCTTGACAAGCTTCTTCATAATGTCACTAATTATCCTGCAATATGATGCCGAGGTAGAGCACAAACCAGCGGGCTGTGGGTCGCTGGTTCACAGGAAGTTCGCTGATTTAGGACGTGAAGTTCGAGGCAGGGGTGTTGATTTAGTGGACAAAACAAGGACACATTTTGCTCCGGCCGGTAGACCTGGTCCTGTCCAACAAACAGACTGTGTCCAATGCGCACACGCGTACTGACACGCACGCACACGGGGTTTATATTTCCAGCGCCTGGCCATGTTTATCCAAGAAGTGCGGAGTATAAATCCAAGGTCTGTGCTGCTGCTGCGGCCTCATATCATTCCAACACCTTCTCTCAGGGGAGCTTGGAATAACTGCAAAACCTTTAACAGTAGCTTGTTTGGGAGGGGGTGGGGGCCCTGCGCTATACAGGAGCTGAACAGAGGTCCTTATACTTATATGTATGTATACATAAATAGATACATGTAGTTATTCTCGTTTAGCCTGACGCTGGGCCACAACTTTATGCAGAACCACTTTCAGGATTAAGGACACGAAGAATTTCACTTTGAATCTTGAGGAGTTTGTGGCAAATCTGACCCTTTCTGATAAAGTCCAGCTCCATAATTTAAATAAATACTGAAGAGACCCCAGGTGCACCAGCGACACTGTTTAAGATCACTTTTGTTTCTCAGATTTTAGTGAATATGAATGTAGGTTTGCCCTCCATGAAAATGTCTCCAACACTCAAGACGTTTAGCCTAAAGGAATCACTTGTGGCACTTTTTATGCTGCTGACTGTGGGGTGAAAGGTGGAGGCAATATGGGGACGTGGCTGGAGAGGGCCCACAACAGGACGATTTTATTGAGAGAAATTGGGTGGGGCAATCAGGCTGAGTATTTGAGATTTTATTCCTGTTGTGGAGAGAAAGAAATTAGGTTACAAGCACAAATTTCTCTCATAGTGAGATCTTGACTCAAACTAACCAGATTACAGCACCTCCTCTGCAGTCAGTGGGCGCACAGGTGTTGGTGAAGCTTTCGTTCATGTAGCAGGGACTGACTCTCTACCTGTGGCTTGTTGAAGTGACCCATCACTCTGCTGTTTCAGGTCCTCGCTATTGGATTTCAATCGTGGGACAAACGGAGGAGAGAGTGAAGGGGAAGTCAGGAGGGAAGTGAGACCGGGTGAGTTTGGCGCAGACAGTTGTGCGTTAGCAGGTAAACTGGGGTCCAAGGTGCGCGCTGAGCCGCCTATGATACCAACAACGCGGATGGAAAGAACTTTAATGTGGAACCCTCACAGAGTTTTGCAACGGAGGCTCAGAGTAGAGACAGACTGGCAGTTTATATTATAACTTAGAGGTGGCCAGAGATTAGACAGCAGTCACCTGCAAACCGTGCGTCACTGTAGGGACACACAGCAACAAGGACCCGACAGGTAGAGCTAAGCATTTTAGGAACAGGCCTTATATCACCTGCGCACCTGGAGGCTTGTGTGTTTAGGAAGATGTCCAGAGAGGAGCAGAGCTTATCGGAGGTGGAGCTCAGTCCCGGGATGTCGGACGACAGTCGCTCCCTGTCACCGGGTCATTCCTCCGGTGCGGCTGGCGGGGGGGACTCGCCTCTACACCGGCAGCAGCAGCCGCAGCTGGCGGGCCTGGACGACACCACGGCGGGCTGCTCCTCCGTCAAATCCGACGACGAGGACGAGCGCTTCCCCGCAGAAATCCGTGACGCGGTGAGCCAGGTGCTCAACTGCTACGACTGGACCCTCGTGCCAATGCCGGTGCGCGTGAACTCCGGCAGCAAGAACAAGCCGCACGTGAAGAGGCCCATGAACGCCTTCATGGTGTGGGCGCAGGCGGCGCGGAGGAAACTGGCCGACCAACACCCGCACCTGCACAACGCGGAGCTCAGCAAGACCCTGGGGAAGCTGTGGAGGTGAGGAGGCCACTACATGGGCTGACAGTCCCCTAATGTTCTGATTGTGCTCACTCTCGCAGTAGGCCTACAGCTGCGAAGGGTGTAGGCAGGGGTGCAGACTAATTGCAGAGCACTTAGGGGGCAGCCATGGAGACACCAAAAAATTCAGAAAAACCACCTACTGCCCTTTGACTTTATTTTAACAAAGCAGCATACTGAATAAAAGCTCAGCTTTCAAGAAACACATTTGCACAAACATCACGGCAAAAGAGAAGGGCCAGAGTTTATTTTTAGGGTTGAGGTCAGGGGAAAAGGTTCCAGATTAGGATGGATCTGAACATTTCAAGAATAAAGGAAACTGGGTAGCAGTTTCCAAAAACCTTTTTAAAAAATCTAACTTAGTTTTCTATGGTCTGGCTTGCAAAACAGTATCACTCTAACCCAATCAGCTGATGTTTTTGCATCATGTGCTCAAATTCCCCACAATTTCTTCTTCATTGTCCTTTGTTTTCCGAATCATCACTCTTCCACGGATTTTACTTCAGGCAAACTTCGAGTGCAGATGCTGACATTAAGAAATAAGGGTGGTGTAGGATTTTGTGCACTTGTAGATTGATATTACATGTCAAAATGTTCAAGCACAGTGTAAATTACTGTGCGCTTCCAGACACCTCTGCTTGTTTCGTTTTATCTTGAGTCTTTATAGTTTTAATAACTATGTAACTTTTTTCAGACCATTTTGTTTAGGTTAGTATTTATTTCCTCATGAACAAGGACATAATTGTGATAACGTTCCCTCACATAAGCTGATGTGTGGTACTATGCCTTCTGCAAAACATATAGTTGCTGTAAATGTGTACTGTGACAAATGTGATGCCTGACATGGCTGTCCCAGAACTGTGCCACATTGTCTCACTGTCCACTTGTAGGCACAGCTCGCCCATTGAGAAGCAATTGTGTGTAGTTACTGGGAGTGTGCCGCAGTCACATGTTCCTGAACCCAGACTAATTTCACACACTCTTTAATTTCTGGCCATGCAGCCATTCCTGAAGGAATCAGAGGGCATTTTCACAACCTGCCAGCTCAAATTCAAACCTTCAACCTACAAACCTAAAAGTAATGCAAGACTTTCCGTGTCATTTTAATTCTAATTTAATATTTTACATTGCCCTGCTTCTCTTACTCAGTACATTCGCTTGTGCTCAGTATGTAAATTGTGGTTTGGGATTGCTAATAATTCCGGGTCAGCCACAGTAAAGTGAATTTTTGCGGTTAGCCTCCTAAAAACCTGCTCTGTCAGATAGCCAGTTGTCAACATCGCTGCCTCTTGATCACAGAACTTCTGCAGCTCCTTAAGTTTAAAGTTTTGTCAGACCGCCCCTCCAGTTTCTATTTTCTCACACAGAACACTCACTATTTGTTGACAAGAAGGTCAGAAAGGTTAAATTAATTTACCTTGTGGGGACTGAACATTAATTGGATGAAGACTTGACCTTGGCACAGGCATGATTGGTTAATTGGCCCAGAAACACGATGAGCACAGAGGCTGAGGAAGGTCAGGGGTTTCTCATGCCATTCCTGCTAGCGGTAGTAACAAGGAGCTCAGTTTCGTGTTTGCAGACAGGATGCATCTTTGGCCTGTATTATTTCATTACTGTCCAGCAGTCAAAAGCCCCTCACAGGCATGACATTAGATGCAGCTGTGCAGATGTAGTGAATGAAGCATATATGCACTGAAAATGGAACAAACTTGTTGAGTTTGTTGGCAAGCATATCTGTGACCCATATACTGTGTGCTGATATTCTTTTATGCACATTAATCCAGATTCTTGACTTCCTCCAGATAATTAAGCCTTATTAAATCATCTTAATGTGCATTTTTTTTATTATTCACATTTTCTTCTGTTCCTCATTCGGTAAACAAACATATCGACCAACATCTTTTCTTTTTGTCCAAGGCTTCTAAATGAGAGTGACAAGCGACCCTTTATCGAGGAGGCAGAGAGGCTGAGGAAGCAGCACAAGAAGGACTATCCCGACTACAAATATCAGCCGCGACGTCGCAAGAACGGAAAGCCTGGTTCCGGGTCAGGAAGTGAGGCAGACGTCCATTCGGAGGGTGAGGTCAGCCACAGCCAATCCCACTACAAGGGCCTCCACCTGGAAGTGGTCCACAGTGGGGCAGCTCAGTCCCCTCTGGCAGAGGGGCATCACCCTCATGCTGCAGGTGGGCTGCCTGCTCCCTTCGACTACCCCACCGTCACAGACCCTGTTAGATCAGTCTGGACACAACTGGACAGTGTGGCACACAGAGATAATTGCCTCAATCTGCCAAGAAGACTACAGTAACTATATCTTTTCTTGTGTCTCCACAGGTCAGAGTCACAGTCCTCCCACACCTCCCACCACTCCCAAGACCGAGCCTCAGTCTGGTAAGGCAGGGGATGGGAAACGGGAGGGTGCTGGGAATGGGGGCTCCCGTGGTACAATGGGAGCAGAGGGAAGCTCAGGTGCTCCAGGATCTGGGAAACCTCACATTGACTTTGGTAATGTGGACATTGGTGAGATGAGCCATGAGGTGATGGTCAACATGGAACCTTTTGATGTCAATGAGTTTGACCAGTACCTTCCCCCCAATGGGCACCCGGGGGTCGGGCAGAGTGCTGGGGCAGTAGCAGCTGCAACATCCTCTCCAGCCTCTCCATACACTTACGGCATCTCCTCAGCTCTGGCAGCGGCCAGTGGACACTCAGCAGCCTGGCTCTCCAAGCAGCAGCAGCAGCCGCAGCAACATCATGGCTCCCCTCTGGGCTCGGATCCCTCCAAGGCCCAGATCAAGAGCGAGGCTGGAGGTGCCGGGGGTCACTTCACAGAGGCAACCTCAGCCGGTTCCCATGTCACCTACACGCCCCTCAGCCTTCCTCACTACGGTTCTGCCTTCCCCTCACTGGCCTCCAGGGCTCAGTTTGCTGAGTACGCTGACCACCAGGCCTCAGGGTCATACTACACCCACTCCAGCCAGGCCTCTGGGTTGTACTCCGCCTTCTCTTACATGGGGCCCTCCCAGAGGCCCCTGTACACTGCCATCACTGACCCAGCGAACGTGCCGCAGTCTCACAGCCCCACGCACTGGGAACAGCCCGTCTACACAACACTGTCGCGGCCATGACAGACAACGAGAACAGAGGGCACTGGTGCAGGTTCAGCCCCCATGTCAGACCCAAGGAGCAGCAGCAACAACAGCACTGTTGGTGGTTGCGATGGTGAAGGTGGTCTGGGCCGGGGGGAGTGGGCAGGCACTGGGGGAGTCGGCTGGGGAGGCAGGAGGGGAGACACCCCGTTCTGCTCTCGCCCAGAGGCAGAAATGCTGTCACAGCTCAAGGATGAGCTTGGAGCGTGGTGCTTTTGAGGCACGGTTGATTATTCGGAGCACACAGTGTAGTAGTGAGAGAATGTATTACTTTGGTAGCACAGAGGAAAAACACCCACCCACCACCGCCGCAGAGTACCAGGTTACGTTTACAGCCGCAAAGCAGTGTTCATAAGTGGTAAAGGATCATGTCCCTGTCAGTTTGGTGACTCCATGTGTATCAGAGGAGGCACACTGCAGCCTACACCCCTCTCCCACAAGCCACAAGGGGTCAGGAGTAGCAGGGACCGTGGTACACATTTGGAATTAGCAAGACCATTATCTATATTGAGAAGGGTGTGACTGAGAGGTAGCCAAATACATTCTATATGAAACGTGTTTTTTGTACCAGAAGTATGGAGTGCCAAACGACTTGGCTGTGGCACATTCACTCCTCAGGCAAGACTGACCTTTTATCACACAGATGTCAGTTTTGTATTGCTTTTGAAAATCAATACGACAAATACTGATAACATTCTGTTGGCTTCTGAGGCGCATTTGTGCCTAATTAATTCAAATTATTACACTGTGTTCACTTAAAATGCCTTTTGTACACACACTGAGCATGTGTGGAAGACAAACGCCACAAACCCATGATGAGGAAACAGTTGTGGTGTTGACTGGCTGTTATCAGGATAGTTTATACAATGTACTTGAAATGACAAATGTACACGTGTATATTGATGCGTACAGATTTGAGATATTTGTGAAATGACCAAAGTTTTGAGACCAAAACTTGTAAAGAAGAAACAGATTGTACAGATGTTTCTCCCAATGTGACACCCAGAACTACCTTACGTTTTGTCACTAATTAGCTGTCTCTTAGCTGTCGACACTTTTCCAATGTGACTTATTGAAAGTTACTTAAAAATGTATTGGTCTCAAAAGCTTCTTTTGCCTTTTTCAAAATGGCACTGATGAGTGTGTTGATTTTCAGTCATATTTGATGTATTCAGAAAGAACATTCATGATAAAAGACATATTTGTACTTTGGACAGTTGATTTTCATTGACCGTGGTCGCAATTTGTCACAGAATCCATGATAGAAGCTTTTTCAATGTTTAAACAATTCACTTTATTAATACTGTCCTTTGCTTTTTTTGCCATTATTATCTCCACTGAAAGTCTGCACCACTGCCTTTTCTTTTCCTTAATGTGTCATTGAAATGTGTACATAGAACAGTATTCAATGTGAATCTTTTGATTGTAGTTGTGTAGCTTTTAAGAGAAGTTCTGGGATATTTTCAGTGTTGAAGATGTCAATGCTGAGAAACAGCTGCCAGAGATTGAGCAAGGAAAGTTTGAACACAGCCTAACGTTAAGTCTAAAATGTACCTTGTCCTAACTGCTAGTCAGACATGAGACAGAAGCAACGACCTGTATTTTATGTTAAATCGTGTTTCTTTCCAGAGTTTTTGACTTTTTGTTCATCTGTCTTATCTTTTTCCTCATCTCTTTGCTCTTTATGGTTAACTGTTTGTCATTCCTGTCCCTCATTTCCTCAACACAACTGTATTTTAACTATGTTACTCTCCCACTGGGTAAGTGAAAAACATTTATTTGCTTTGTTTTCATGTATATCATTTAAATATTCTTTATCATGACTGGACACAGGTCCAAACCATATGCATGCAGTACTGCTTGTTTTGATTCTCGGTCCATCGAAGCTTAAAGCCCATTTTTATTTAACCATTTACCTCCAGCATAAGCATCAGATTTTATTTTATGTCCTTGTTGCTATGTGTGAGATATCTGTAATGTTGCTTTGAATTTGCCATTTTTTATTTATATTTGCTTTGTTTGTGTGCGCTGTTATTGGTTTCTCTCCATTACGAAGAAAACTTTTGACTGTTCCTGCCATATTTCACATTTTCCATTCTTGTATAACTGTTGCCAGCACAACACAGCAACACAGCTCCTAACAGCAAGGCTGAAAGCCTAAACATGTGATGATGACTAATGATCTTTTACTCTCACTTAAAATAAAGCCCTATTATTTCTGCTTTAATACAAGTCCGCCTCTTGAAACAATTTTGCAGTGGATCAAATAATGCAAATAATAAACAATCATCTATCCATAAACATCTCAGTCTGAAGAATAACTGCAGAATAGAAACAAAAGCAAAAAATAAATAAAAATAAAAAATCGGACATCCTGAAAACAAAAGCACATCGTCATGGCATCCAGTGACTCGATCACTGCACACATTCCCAGCATAACCCATTCAGCTAATGGATAATTCACTTTAGCTGGCTGCAGCAATCTACGACCGACCATTAGCAGAGGTAAGCTGAACATGAGCGATGGGGCACTGCAGGCGCAGCCAGTGTGTGAGACTGTGGGGATGTGTTACAACAGTAGCAGACGTGTCGTCAGATCCACATTCATGTACTGTACTTTATGGCTGATTACTGCAACTGAAAGTTTTCTTCAGCTTGAACAAATCCAGCCCCAGATGGGGGTACGATTGGTTATGCATGCCTCTATGTATATTTCAAGTTTGTTATCGTGTGCGTGTGTGTGTGTTTCTCTGTGTGTTGCGGGTTAAGCCGGACTCCTAATTCCCTCTCTTTAATCGGCTGTGTGATACTTTGGAAAGACAAAGAGGGCCATTGAAAGGGAGCTCAGGGAGGAGGGAAACAGGGCAATGAGGGAGCCTTACCCATAACTGCCTGGCCTGTAGCTTCACTGGGATACAAAGGGACTCTCATACTCCCTCTGCACATAGAACCTGCCACCCCGCTACCCACCCTCCTCCTCTCATCCCCCACACTCACCCCATCCACTGAAAAAATAAATAAATAAATAAATTTCAGGTTGCAGCTGTAATGGGATTGAAACATTCCAACCATAAAGAGAGTTAACCAGAGAGAAGACCTAGGTAGGTTTATTTATCAGTTTAAGCTGATTCTGAGCACCAAACTGTCAAAGCAGAAGCAGACCCAGGAACAGGTAGGAGTGGCATGTGCAGCTGCCAGTCGATGAAGCCATCAACTCACCCTGCCACCCAAAGGTGCAGAGCAAGAGTAGAGCAAGAGCATTGTATGTTGGGTGAAAGGGTTATGTTTGTTTCTCCCAGACATACTGATACAAGGTCTGATAAAAATCGAACTCTAGTATTGCAGAACACTCAGCTGATCTCATCCTGTTAAGCAGTATAGATTCTGATTCACCTCAATGAGAGACCAAATAATTATGAAACGTCTGTGGAACTGGGACAAAAGTTTGGATGCAAAAGCACAAAACATGAATTCTGCTGAAGGAGATTGTGTGTGTGTGTGTGTGTGTGTGTGTGTGTGTGTGTGTGTGTGTGTGTGTGTGTGTGTGTATTTATCAAAGATGCAATTAGATGGTTCTGATCTCATGTAAAGCAGAATAGCATGACTTGTTAGAGAGAGGGTCTGTAAAATAACAAAGAAGATCTGAAGAGTTAAAGCATGACACCATCTTAATCAACATAAGTCATTGTCCTCTGATCCAATAATCCAATCAACAAATGAATGACAAACTTTTTAGTCCAGGTGCCGCGTGATCAAAGGGTTAATGACGAATGGTCACAACACAACAAGCTAAACATAATGAGGCATAAAGTAATGAGCAGAAGAAGAAGTCATAAGATATCGGTCGTATCCTCAGATGGATTGAGGACGACCTGACGGTGGCCTCGCTGTGGTTGGTGCTGCTGAGTGTCACATGGGCTGCACCATCGCCCCGTGAAAGGGGTGCAGCGTCGCCCTGAGGCGCTGTCTCCTCCAGTCAAAAGACTCACAGATGAAAGCAGTTTTTCAGAAATGAATAACATGACTGTGGCAACACACAGATATGGATTCCAGTACAAACTGGCTTCTCCCTGATGACGGGGGACAGGGGAAAATATGCTTCTTCATTAGTTTGTATCTTTGCTGTTTCATTAACCAGCCGCAGTTTTATCAAGTGGGGTGTCTTTATCATATACATATGATGCATATACACACACAGTGAACAGATATAATCCACCTCTCCATCTACCAGAGGCTGGAGTATCATCATACAGCTTCATCCACAACAAAACTGGCAATCCTCTCATTCTCACAAACTTTCAGGCCCCTCGATCTTCCAGCACGCACTGACCCTCTTTCTGCCCAGGCAACAACCCATTTTCACTAAACAATACACTGACTGTTTGGCTGCTTTGTGCCTATGTGTTAGCATGGGGGGAAGAGGTGGGGGCACAGAGAGCATCATGACAGTTATGACACCTCTGCATCAGCTGCAGGGGTAAACCTGTTTTATCTCTTTATGACAGCTCCTGAACTTTAAGTCAGGGGAGAAGACAGGGTGGGAAACGACAAGTAACCACTTCTGAGGCAGTGCGGATTGATTTTAGGACGTCCTCCCTTTGCTTCTGATATCATTATCCAGTGTTTGATGTGACGGATGTGGGCGAAATCTCAACAATAAAAGCACAAACTACTACCTGATATTCTACATGACAAGGAGTTAGTTGTGTAGCTGCATTTGTATCTGTCAGTTTCAGCTGTCTATAGTTGAAATGCCCAATCATCAGTTGTGAAGTTATTTCATGTGGCAAGCTATTAATTCTAATAACTTTTGAAATCTGCATGAGCCAAGTTATTTAGTCAGTACTCCTAAAACTAAAGCTGTAACAAATTCTCTTACAGTCAATACTCAACATTGTGAGCTTTACCTAATTGGTATTTACCAGTTTGTTGCATCATGTTGTAGAAAGTCTGCTATGGAAGAACTGCCTACTTACTTCTAGGCCTGAAATATGATTTAGCAGTATGACACTGTAGGTTCAGGGAATCTAAATAACATTCTTGCAGTTCCTTCAGTTTACCTAGACTTCCCACTGACCCAGGTGTAGGTGTCTGATTGCATAATTATATAATTACAGTTAAATTGTGGTGACAGGGACATCGACCCGTAGTACAACTTTTCAAATTCATTACATCTCTAATGCTTCACATTTATTATGATTGTTATGAATGAATCGTGGTCTTTTATACAAAAGAGTTTATTAATAACAATAAAACAGTTCTTTCACACAAATCACCTCTCTCCTTCAAAAACAAGCATGGAATCATTACAATACAGGATTATTTTGTAAAACAAAGAAAATGTTTGACTTAAGTTATGTTTCCCCCTTGTGGCTCTAAGCTTTAATGCAGCTTTAAAAATAAAAAGTACTTTAGATTCTTTAACGCAAGAACATAGTGAGACTGAGAATGTAACCACAAATACAGTCTGTTGATTTTAATGAGTTTTCTAGCATCTAATCATTATATTTCATGTATTCATGTTTCACCGACTCACACAGAATCACCTGACGTGATGGATGTTCGTGGATAACGCAACGACATAGTGAGACTGAGAATGTAACCACCAACACACTCTGTTGATTTTGATGAGTTTTCTAGCGTCTGTTCATTATATTTCATGCATTCATGTTTCACCAGCTCACACAGAGTCACCTGACGTGATGGATGTTCGTGGATCAAATTGAGGCATTAAAAGGTTGGTTTTAACTGCATCCGAAACAGGACTCTTCTGGGTTTGTGTAGCTGACTGACCTGAGGCGATGGTGGGGGTGAACCAGCACATATTATTTTGTCAGTACAGACTGGATAATCTGTTTAATCGGTTATGATGAGCTCATCACAGCCCCAGTCCTCATAACTCCCATCAGGAAGGTACCTGCGGATGATGATGGGGATCTTTCTGCTCCTGTCGCAGGAAATAAACAAAATGCAAGGTAAGACACTGGGAAGTACAGAGAAGCTCTACATCACAGAATATTGACCTACTCTTAAAATAATGACAAAAAGAAACTAAAGATGCAATCATGATATGATTTTGCAAAGCATTACAGATCATTCAAGCCGCACAATTATCACTTACTTAAGTTCTTTCATCGCTATTTGCAAGGGGTCTGTTTCTCCCTCCAGCTCCACCATGACTGGAGCACACATCCTGTTAGAGACAAGTCAGCAGACAGCAGACAAGGTGAGCTACTGTGACAACCCACATAACACGGCTTTGCCAAATCATAATAGTGAATGAATATGATGACCAAACAGGATGAGGCATTAATAAATCATTTCACTCAGGTGTATTCAGACTGCTGTTAAAATTTCCAAAGATTAGTAGGTCAAAATACAAGCAGAGGAATGAGTGTCTGTCCTCAAATGCAGCGCTTCCACCTCCATGATACATGGCCATCACTGAGTGAATACAGCAGGCAAGAGTGTGTACACAAGAGTCACAGGTCAGAGGCCAGATATGAACCCAGGACACAGTTTGTAGGTCAACACATATGAAAACACTCACGCAATCTGGAGAGCTCGTGTCCCAAGCACCCTGGCCCTCTCGTATTTCGTCATGTATGGTGTTGTGATCCTCTTCTGGTTTGCCTGCTGCCCCTCTCCTGCGGGCAGGATCTGCACGTTCTCCTGGTCCTCCTGATAGCAAGAAAAAAAAAATAAAAACAGGTTTGTACTCCTCAAACATGGACCAAATTACATGATCACAGAGCAGCGGCGGCGAAGGAAACAAATAAGACTAATAAAGATGACTTTATAAGTTACACACAAGCTAAATGTATGTTTCATCCAATTAGAAAAGCCAATTATCAAATACTTATACGGTTAACTTACATCTTCAGCGTTTTCCAGGTCATCTAATCCCTCATCCTCCTCGGCATCATCAAAATCTCCGTCGTCGAAGCTTCAAATTTGAAATACAGTTATCACATAACCAAACAAAACGTGTAATGGACAGTTCTGCTGGCTAACTGGCTAAACGTTAGCTAACGAGTTAGCTGTAACGTTAACGTTAGCCCACGTTGTGACAACGTTAAAGTAAATAACGTCACTTAATGTAACATGTTAAAAGCTGTATGTACTTACTTATCTTCGTTGTCGGACATATTTTATTTTGAAGCTCGTATATGTGTCCTTTGTTTTGTGAATTTTCAGAAACACTTTTTGTTGTCAATACGAGCCCACATGAACGTCCAAAACTTCCCACTTCCGGTGGCTTGGTGCGTTGGGAAATATTCCGGGTGCTGATGAAAACCGTTTGTTTTTCGTTCCGCTTGTAATGGACAAGTTGTATAGAAAATTAAAACCACCATTCTTTGGTCCAACGTAGTAAAATAAAAAGACAGTGGTACAGCCCAACTTTCACTTGTTAGTTTAATGTTGAGTGAATGAATGCAAGAATCTTACTCTCCTTCATTTAAGTTGAGCAAAATAGTTTGTTTCATGTGCTGATTCTTTTTTTTTAATCATCAGGTGTGTGTAGGTAATTTCTCCATAACTTTAAAATATTTTTTAACAACACAGCCATAATTTTTTCACAGTAGCTGATGTATTTAACACTTTTAGTTTATGTTGAACAGCAGATGATGCATATCATTTAACTAGCATTTCAAAAACAGTTAATCATAAAGCATACAATTCTTCTCCATAGACAAGACATAAAACTTTGCCAAATAAATATTTATTTGATATCTTAACTAATACAAGTGCGCAATAAAATTAAGACATAAATACTGATTACATACAGAAGATAAAGCAGGTACTGAAACACAGAGAAAAAGTATTAACAACACTGAATCAATTGCATTGACAAAATGATTCATTTTGTCTTTGCCATTGAGCTGCTCTTCAGTAATAAACGATTCCATGTTATGATCTTCTTTCACTTTTCCACAACACTTTCATCATCTTTATCACCTGAAAATATAAATGAGTTTGCTGTCTATGAGAGTTTCTGCAGTTGCAGTTCAGCTCTTTTTGTCCACTGAGTTTTTGGTGCTCTCAGCTTTATGGTGCAGCATCTTAAACACTTTGGTGGCCTTGAACTTTCCTTTTGACTTCTTTAGCTCTTTTAGTCCTTCCTTCTGGAATTCTGAGGAGAGATATCACAGTTATGTGCAGTAAAACATGGGTCACCATTTTCAAGTGAGTGTTTTACAGAGCATTCAAGTGTGCCAGAGGCTCCGAAGCTAAATTTGCGCTGCCTTCTTCATAAGCAGAGAGGAGAGTGAGACATCGACAGGAGAAGACACAAATGTGTGAAAAAGGGCCGGCAACTAAAAAGTCATTTTCTCACCTGTGTTCTTCATCATGACTTCAATAAGAGTATCTTCTTCTCTTTCCCTAATCAGTAAAACACAGCTGCATTAATATGTTTCAAAAACAAAAAGAACAATGAATGTGAAAGCACCGCGTCTTGTTTCATGTTCCTGTGCACCTCTGCCTGTCCTGATCCAAGCTGCTGACGATCTGGTTCCTCTGCTCGATGATGGCGACCAGCTCGTCCATCAGCTTCCGCTCTTGACTTCGATCCTCCTGACTCCAGTCGCTCTCTGAATGTGAAGACAACGTCGTGCCACAATTAACAAAACGAAGCACCGCAAATTGCTGCTTTGCACTGCGTCACCACAGTCAGGAAACTGCACCCAGCGAAGTTTGGATTTCTTATTTGCTATTCTCTTGTGCAAAAACTCAAACCTGTGTGTGATTTTAATTGTAAAGCTTTATACACACATCAGAAACGTGGTATAATTAGGGGTGAAACTAGAAATTGTTATTATTGTCAGACATGTGAAAAAAGTGATGCACACAGTAACATGCTGACCTGGTTTATTAAGGAGACATCTGAGCTCGTACTCCACATCTGCCTGACTCTCCTCTAACTTCTGCTGCTTTGTCCTGAGGAGAGACACAACCAAGCATGTCTGTAAAATTTTAGAAACCTCCCACTCAAAAAACGTTTCGGATGCAGAGTAAACTACAGTGGAAATGAAAAATGATGGCACATACAAATCATTACCAAAGCAAAATCACTGTCCCGGTCTGATCTACTTACAGATAAACCAGCTCTGTATCTCTGCGTACCAGATCGTGCCTCTCTTGGATGAGAGAAAACCACTCCATCAGCATTTGTTCCTCCTCTGTATCTGAAATAATAAAAAAGATAAACATCTATATTCGTGCACCCTGCGATCACAGAAACAGTGATTGTGTGCCTGTGAGTCATTCTATCTATAACCAGCAGGAAGGATTTGGTGAACCATTCTTGCAGTCTCTCAGATTCCTCTCCAGCTCGACTCCTCTTTGCTCCAGAGCCTCCAGATGTTTATCCAGTTCTCTCAACTCCACCTGCAGGTTTTCTGCAGAAACATTCTGGTCTGTCTGCACCTGCCAAGCAACATGCATGTATGAAGTTGTGCCTGGAATTGCAAATGATTACTGTGTTTAAAACTCAACTTAATAATGCATCTAATCCTTCTATCAAGATGATAACATGGAGGCAAACCTAAAAGTCATTAAGATTTTTGCTTTTTAGGCAAATGTGTGAATATGCATTTAGAACTATAAACATCAGTGAGTTAATTTCTTTGTTTTTAATCGCCTTTTGAGTGAGAAATCCAGTCATACCTTCCTCTTGATGAGCGGGAAGCCGTGTCCGGGGGCAGGGCCCCGTTGAGATGGAAGGGCCTGAAAAGTCTTTGATTTGGGCATCGCAGCTTTTCGGTCAAAAGGGTTCTCTTTGCAGGCCATCTAAAAATGGCAAGAAAATTGTAAGGCACCTTACACCTTAAGTTAGTTAGAATAATAGCAGACACTAATGGCAAACCTGCCTAGCCTGATGTGGTATGTTTACATAGCATTACCATCCCATAAAAACATCCTCTTCAGAGAAGTCAGGTATTGTGGTTATGAGTCTGTGACTGCAGAGGAAAACATCATATTAGATTTCATTATCAAAAGTTGACTATTATCTTTATTCGTACCTTACTTTGACACAATGTGACCTGATCACATTGGCTTGTCTCTGTCGTGTCAACAGGCGACAGACAGTGGGTGGATGTGATGGCTGGCACAGAGAGGCTCCTGGGTAAAGCGTGACTCTGTGCTTCACCTGAGGTGGCATGTGGTCCTGCTGCAGTCATATCCGACAGTGAACCTCCCGCGTTTCCAGTTTCATGCGGATCTGATATACCAGTTTGACTATCATCTCCAGCTGGTTCACTTGAAGCAACCACTGGGTTAGTAACTCCGCTCAGATTGTCGCTGTTCCCTGAGCAGAGAGCTTCCTCGGAGGCCTGAGTTTGGTCTGCAGGCTCAGGTTTAGTGTCCTCATCCAGATGTTCTCCAAATGGATTGGGAGCAGGCTCTTTGGGTCTGTAGCGCGACTTCTGCAGCTTAGAGAGAGCTTTGGATCGAGGAGTGGGTACTGGAGCTGGAGCGGGAGGCAGTTGTGTCCAGGGTCCAGGATGGATGATGGTCAGCCATGGGTGGTTTGTTTTCACTTTAGGGCTACCACTGGTTGGGTTGGTGCTATGGGGCAGAAAGACAAGACATGCTTTGGGAGATGATTGCACAAGAGAGGGAGAACTTCAGTCACTATTTATTTATTATCATAATGGGACTGTGTCCTGCTCCTTCAGCCAATCATGCTTTTCTGTTTGAGCTTATCGATCATGAAACACCCTACCAGCTGTCACCTGCCACTCCTTCACACAAACTCTCAAAGCATTTCTTTTGAAAAGTCAGACATGAACACTTTTTATCTGTAAAACCCATTGCTTTTAATCTAACCCATTGCTTTTAATCTATAAAACATGCTGCTAACTCATCCCACGTCCTTCGCATCGCTGGCCGGTTAGCTTTGCATGGCTAGGGCATGTATGGTGCTTTAGTAGCAATGTGTTATGATCCTCTATTATAGTGTATTGCATGTCGGGTGTTGCTGCACAGCTTATGTGTCGGACGTATGATGTCACCATTTTGCTAACATCTTTTCACATTTTATCAAGATCAACTGTCATATTTCATTTAAGTGTAGCTGTGAGACGCAGAGGTAAAATGAGTAAAAGAAAGATGTTTGAAGCGACATATGCAAGAGAAATACAGGCGAGAGCTGGAGGTATGTGCCAAAGGTAAGCAGAGAACCGGCTCGTTCTGCACACTTACATGTGAGGTGAACCCAGTGAACATTTATTTTGGTTGGATGGACTGCCTGTGCAGAGAAAGAGAGAGTAGAACACTTTTTTTCCCCAATCAGTCATGAAAGTACAGAGATATAAATGAGTAACAGTGAGATATAACGTCCATTTACCTGCTGCAGGGGAGTTGTTCATTGTCTGGGAAGTTTTGGTCCTGGGTGCAGGAACAGGGACTAAGGTTCGCCTGGGCGCTGGAACCGGGCGACCACTTCCTTCTGTCACCCGTGCACAAGCTGAAGCGAGTTCGGACGGCTCTTGAGTCTTTGTTGCTTCCTGCTGTATCTTGCTGTCTGCCAGAGAGGCTGCAGGTCCAACTCTTCCAGCTCCTTCTGCAGTCCTGTCTTTAACGCTGGGCGAGGGGAGATGAGGAGCAATGCAGTCTCTGTTTTCTCCGGCTCTCACCTCTCTGTTCCTCTCCTGCTGTTCCTTACTCTCCGTCTCTGCTGTTTTACAAACCAGTCTGTCCTGTGGCTCTGTTTTCTTAGTGTAATGAGGGACGCTGGTGATAGCCAATCCAGCTAGAGAAAAATAACCTGCTTGAAACTTACATTTGGGCCGATTCTCAGCAGATCCAGTTTGCTGATTGAGGTCTGGACTTTTACTGTCTGTTGTGTGGTGAGTGCAGATCAAGGAGCAGGCATCTCTTCCCTGTGTGTAAGACCCTGGTAAAAGTGTGCTGTGGCACACTGTGCACCTGAAAGACGAACATGAAAAGTGTCGCTGTAGAAACATCCTTAACACATATTAACATTCTCTTCTCTTTGGCCAAGCTCAGACACAGACTCCTGCCGCTCGAATCACGTAATCATATGTGAGCATGGACGTCAAATACAATCAGAGCGGTCACTTGAAACACATTTGAAACACATTCTTATGCGCGAACAGCAGTCCGTCTCAACCAGATCAAACCGCAGTCTGGTTAAAAATCTGGATCTGGACGCTAATAGAGACAAAAAAAATCAGCTGCTGTTACCTCCTGAAGAAGGCTTTTACCTGAAACAGCTGCGATGGTAGACCTTTCCGCCAATCAAACGTCTCTGTATGAGGTGGACAGGCTTAAAACACAGATAACACACCGTTCGTGGCCGTGTGTTAGAGACACGATCTTCTCTGCTGGTTTCGAGATCGGCCGAGCTCTGAAAAGAGAAGAGGAACCGGCGACTGAGCCTGTTAACCCAGCAGCGCAGAGCACGAGAAAACCGCCGTGTTCACCTTGGGAGTGCATGTGCGTCGACTGCATGCAGTTACCTTATGGCGTTTCAGACCATCAGGAGTTTTAGTCTTTGCGGGGTTGTTTAAGACAGCGACACGTGATGACCTCAAACTGGCAAGACCTGCTGCAAAGTCAAGAGAAGACATGCAAATGCAGCACAGGCGAGAACTTTAAGATGAGAATGAGATGCTTTGCTTTGAGTAGAGGAGGGCTGTGGGCTGTCTGAAGATTTCCTTCACATGATGTGAAGAGTAAACAATAGCAGTGCACCCAAAATACTGCTAATAACGCAGGTGAAAAAACAGAGGCGCCACTTAAAGCTAATTCCTCGAGGGGTGTGAAACAACGCAGATATAATCCTAATAATCTGTCAGTTGCCTTTAATAATCATGTACCTTGATAAAGTGCCTTTGAACAAGACAATAAGCCTCTGCTTGCTGATTTCCTGCAAGGTACTACAAAAAAGCATCTTCTAAAGAGTCTGCTGAACAAACCATAAGACTTCCTGTTGAAGAAGTAGTAATACTGGGAAACGTAGGTGATGACGCTCAAACAATCCGGCGCCTTGCTGGAAACCATGTCGTTTGGGTCCAGCAGCGCAGGGATGCCCAGCTTCGTCTCTGCAATCGCAAAGGCCTACAGAAAGGATAAACAGACAATGAGCAAAGGAAGAAAAGAGAGTTGTGTTCTTTTCACAGTCTCTTGTGTTAGTGATGGTAAACAAATGCCAACCACAGCGCTGACAGAGACATGCTTGCATTGTGGCTTGGGTGAAAGCACAGGAGGAAGTGACTCACCAGTTCGTTATTTTGATAAGCATTGTCTTTGAAGAGTGATCTGAAATCTCTGGAGCGAGGGGAGGAAAATGGAGAGATTGATTAGGTGACAATAAACAGAGGAAAATCACAAAAAGAAAACTGTTGCCAGTAAGTGAATGGTGGTTAACCAGACACTCCGCACACATAAAGCATCGCACAACAAAATGCAGTTTTGATGTGTGAGAGGTAAAAACAAACAGACTAATCCCATTAAACTGGACAAGAAAAGGTTAAGCAGAGAAGCAGAGAGAGATTAAGCAAAGGAGAGCAGATTAGTCCTAGACACAGTGTGCAGGTCCTGCTCTGCTCCAGATTACACAGCACGTTAGTCAGTCTGGAGAGGCCCCAGTCAAGAAAACAATTAAATCTGAGCACTGGACCCCAGGAACAGACAGAACAGTGCGTTAATAATGTCCTAAATGGCCTATTCATGCACCTGCACATTAGTCCATAGCCAGTTTATAAATGATGCAGCTCACTGTCCTTGTCCATCTGGCTGAGCATGACTTTGCACAGCCAGCACATCTCTAAGAAACTACTGGCATACTCACATCAGGTCCGGCCGGTGCTTGTGGATGATGGCACAGAAAGCAAGTCCGTCTCTGAATGAGGTTGACATGTTCTTTATTTCCACATTGGGGTAATAAGCGCACGTGACGCGGCACCACTCCCGCAAAGCCGTCGGTGATGCCATTTCTCGCATTTCTTGTGTGAGATTTGACATGTGGGCCGGCGAACATGGCACTTTATGACTCCGAGGAGATCAAATAAAGCTGGCCAGGTTTGGCACTGCAGAGGAAACAGGAAACGATGCAACCGTTGCTACCTTTCTTTTTTCTTTTTTTTCGCAGAAAACATGCGGCCAAACTTGTGCATAGAGTTGGAGCAGCAGGAAGGAAGTTTTTTTCCCCTGTTATGATGCTTTGTCAAGTAAAAACGAATGTGTCCGCGCATGCAAAGCGACATAACATTGCTTCAGTGTTTCCAGCCACAACTGAACTCTCAGACGGTTTCCCTCACTCACGGCTGCACAGCACCACCCTTCACCACAAACCACCGACGAGCTTCTGAATAAACTGAACTCTCGTCCAAACGTCTGCAGTGTCCCGACGACTCATGGTCGATTTGATGGAAGGGGTGTAAATTAAAATCAAATCCCGTTACTTGCCGTTGTCCACCTTATTGTGCTCCACATTCAGTGAAATGCACAATAGCTGCCGCTGGAGGGAGACACAGAGCCAGTGCTCCTCTATAATTAGGAAAGGTTTCTGGTTACAAGTTTATTTCTCGGATGTAGACTTGGCAGACCTTTTCTCTGCACTGCATCACAGTCAAACATAATGAATGTTGTTTTTTTTTTTAGCAAAACTTGTTAAAGCATCAAAGCTTGATTAAAATAATGATTTAGCTCTACTCAATCCTTCATTACAGTTTTTGCCATTTGTGATCAATTAACAGATGTCCTGTTGTAAAAAAAAAAAAAAAAAAAAAACCACTATTTTCCATATGAGCATACTCAGTCTGAGGCTACAATATGAACTTCATAACAACTGGACGCCACGTCCAATTTATATTTCAGGAAGGTTTTGGTTAGTTGTCAGTAAAGGAAGCACTTCCGGTCAAACAAGTTAAATAAACTATAGCAGCTTAAACCTTTTGAGTCATGCAACAAAGAATAATAGAAGAGCGACAATGCAACCCTTTAGTGATAAAAAGTCATAAACTGTGACAGAGTGCTTTGTTTCTATTTTTCTTCAGAGATATATGTTGGTGGCCACAATAATTAGGCGGTCTGCTTTAATTTGGAAGGATTAAAATTTCCGGTAAAGTTCTGTTTTCCCGCTTGATGCAGCTCTCTGATGATAGAAATTGGTGTGCTAGAATGGTTATTCCTATTCACGTTTACACTTTATAATCTCTAATTTGTGGATAAAAATATATAGTGATGTTTTCATGGTCACTGATGTTGACTTGGTATATTAAACTCGCAAAATAAATGGGATTAATCAGAAACGGCGCTGAAGACATTAGTTAGTAAGATACCAATGTTTTATTATTATCAGTATAATTTATTGTACACCAGTGAGACTTTTTAAATAGTAAATAATATATACATATTTAAAACATTTGAGACAAAAAAATAAGATAGAGTTTGCATACTATAAAATATAAGTGATGTTATTCTACAAAAATCTTTAAAATTCATTATGTTCAGAATTTGTACTTTCTATCCACTCTAGTTCTGAGTCTGTCCTGCCTCTACGTGTCCGTGTGCGTCCCTCGCGAGACCCACACAGCACATAAATCTCGCAGTGATGGCTGCGCCGCCCGATGCGGAGAGTTTGGAGTCTCGTATCAGTGAGTATTTCAAACTTATTGTACCGAGCCAGTGCCGCTCGGAGACCCGGGCACTCACAGATTATTGTCAGTGAGCTGTTGTCGATGAGATGACAGCTCACCACAGCAGAGCGTGTCCGAGCAGAGGGGACTTTCAGACCCTGCCGTCGCATCTAGGATGCTAACCTAGCTCCGGGGCTGCTGTGCTTGCCAGCTGTCAACACACAACACAGCGTTAGCTGTGCGGTACGATAGCTCGACTAGGAAACGTCGGTGGGCGACAGGATCACGGCCCCCCACCCCCTCCCACCATTTTTAGTCCTAGAGTTTGGATTATGATGTTGGCAATGCTGTGGCCCCGTGAGAAAGTTCTAGACGAGACAGTGACACAGTGCGACTGCCGACAGCAAGCTAGCTAACGTGCCACTCAGTTAGCGCCTGCCCTGTGTATTTCTCTGCTCGGTGGCTGGGACTTCATGAATTTTAATCATGGAGGCACCTGGGTGGCCTTTGGGCTTTCTGGAGTGTTTAGCCAAAGTTGTTTATGTTAAAAACTTCAACATTTTCAAAGATATTTTGGGTATGAATCCTGCTGCCTCATTCATTTTTAAACACTTTTGTACTTTGTGGTTATTTCGGAGGCTGTAGCGTTTGGTTCTGTTGGATTGTTCATGGAGGTGGTTGTGTCGTTGTGTTTCCCTCATTGATACAAAAAGACTGCATTGGTTTCAGATTGGTATACCTAATAAAGTGGTAGCCGAATGTAGACACAACTATCGACCATGTGTTCCCTGTTAGTTACACAAATGAAAACATTACATCACTTCAGAAAGATTAGTAATCTTTTAGAAATGTTAATAACAGAACAGCAGTATGGATATAATACAGTGAAGTTGAAGTCCCATCTGTCACCACTGTAGTTTGACATCCCCTTTGCTAACATTTCAGACAGAGCCACAAACCCACTCAACAGAGACACGGACTGGAGCAGCATCCACGCCTTCTGTGACCAGCTCAACAATGATTTGGAGGGGTGAGAAGACTGTGTTTTGTGCTTCATACCTTAATTATGGTTGGGTTGATGCAGATCCAAGTTTAGAAGTCCCATAGACCCCAGCTGTGGTGGTGGTCACCTTTTCTAACAAAGAGGGGCTGTTTTCCCGGTCGATCTGAAAAATGAATGAAATCACCTGTGAATTCAAATGGAATTCAAATTATACAGACCTGGCAGACCTGACCATTGCCAGTTATTTTAGATGTCATTATTGGGTTAATTTGTTTTAGTAACTGACACTAGTGCTCATTTAACATGAAAATGCTCAGAACGTTTTTAAAAAATCACACAATATGATTACAGTAATAGAGGAAATGATAAATAAGTACTTGCAGCACACTTTACCACGCTTGCATTTGCCCACTTGCCCTCGACTGCTGCAGCGCTCTGGACGGTTCAGGATTGTTTTGACTTTGTTTTCCAGACCTCAGCTGGCCACCAGGCTCCTGGCCCACAAGATCCAGTCTCCACAGGAGTGGGAGGCCATGCAGGCCCTGCTGGTGAGTCCACATCTGAACCAGGATCTGTTGTTAGCTGCCTCAGTACTGATCTCAAGACTTTTTTTTTTTTACCCCACTAATTGTACAGGATATATTCGTTACTATTTTCGTTTACTGCTGTAAACTTACATTGTCAATTTCATCCAGAATTGTCTATGGGCTTCCAAAAACCCATAGACAATTCTGTGGGTAACTGACACTGAGGAATAGGAACAGTACTCAAGCCTACATCAACCGTGACTGTTTGTCTGAACATGTGGTTTACCTTTTACAGCATGGTGTCGCTGTTTTCAGATGCTGTTTGTTTTTGGTGTTGTATTTCTTTTCTAGGTTCTGGAGACGTGTATGAAAAACTGCGGGAAAAGGTTTCACAGTGAAGTGGGAAAGTTCCGTTTTCTCAATGAACTCATCAAAGTAGTTTCTCCAAAGGTGAAACTTTCAGAGTGTCTCTCTCTGTACACATTTGTTTTTCAGGCAGGCTTGTTTTTGTAACATGTCTGTTGTGTGTAAATAACCTGGTTATTGTGCTCAATCTCCCCCCTACTCAGTATCTGGGCTCACGGTCACCAGAGCCAGTAAAAAAGAAGGTTTTGGAGTTGATCTATAGCTGGACTTTGGGGTTGCCTGATGAGGCCAAGATCTCAGATGCCTATCAGATGCTGAAGAAACAAGGTAAGAGGCTAATCCACCATCACATTAAGGACATAATAATTTATGAAGTACTCAGAAGGTACTAAAGGTTGCAGTCCAAATCCATGTTTGAGATTAAAAGTAGTAAGGGCTAGGGGTGGGTGATCTGGCCAAAGTCTTCTTTCACGGTGTAGGTAATTTTATATCACATTAACGATATATATCCCTTTCCTGTACTTCTATTTGGAACTTCCATTCAAACAAAAACAGGTGCCTCACAGGAGACACCACTTGAGTTATAAACAAAAGACAGTAAAACAACTTTCTTTCAAACTGGAGGCTTTAAGGTTTCAAATGAGAACAACAGAGATGCAACACAGGTGTATTATCACCAACTGTTGCGCTCAGGTCACATGAGTCTATCGTAAGCAGTCCTGATACCCAAATCATGTGACCTTGTGAGGCAGCTGAACTGCTGCATCACGCTGAGCACCCCAAATATATAGCAAAGATGCTAAAGCCGTTTTCTCATATTACCTCCGAACACTGTCCGTAGAATCGGGTCCAGACACATTCATCCCTGTCAGACATGTGTCATACTGCCCAACTGTAGTAAGGGCTGAACACCTAACTACAGTGATAAGTAGTGATCGGATGCATTTAACTCCTGTTCTTGTTCACACTCTGTGTTTGTAAATCAGGTATTATTAAACAAGACCCAGAGCTGCCACCTGACAAACTGCTGAACCTTCCTCCACCCAGACCCAAGAATGCCATTTTTGAGGATGAGGAGAAGTCAAAAGTAAGGACTTGTCTGTTAAAAGAATCAGTTATTTGAAAAGATGCTTTCCAACATGAGAATAAATGTGACCTGAGCCAGTTGTGCATGCAGCATGATTGTGCTTGTCTCTCTTTATGAACCCTGTTCACTCATTGTCTCCTTTGTGAACTCGGTCCACTTTGGCAGATGTTGTCTCGCCTGTTGAACAGCTCGCACCCTGAAGACCTTAAAGCTGCCAACAAACTCATCAAGGAAATGGTCCAAGAGGTAAACCTCTTTCCTTCTCTTTCCCTAAATCACACTTTTCTGTTATACATTAACAGCACCATAGTCTTGTGTGTGTGATTTTAAGAAGAGGAGGAAAATACAAGAGTGCTGCCCTCACGACAGGAACATTAACTGAACGAGGAAATGGCTTGGTTGCCTGGGGGGTTTTGTGTGTCACTGGCAGAGTGATTCAGCTGGAATTCATAGTAAATTTGTCCTGATTTCAGGGTTTACCAGAGCTGCTCTTTGCTCTGAAACCCAGACTTCTCCAATGGCCTCTCGCTGACCTTGCTGTTACGCATCCTTGCATTTGGCTGTGTTGTTGTGCTCCTGCCGCTTGCTTCCTGCATGATCATTTCATGCATGTGCACGTGTTTGTGGTCACACCCTGTCGTTTTGCCTGTGCTTCGTTGTAGGATCAGAAGCGAGCAGAGAAAGTGTCTAAGCGGGTGAACGCCATTCAGGAGGTGAAGGAGAGCGTCACTCTGCTGACTCAGCTTCTGCAGGACTACGACAGCACCGCCAGCAATCAGAGCAACGCTGAACTCATACAGGTGAGCTGGAAGAGAGGAACTTTTAATCAGAAGAATGAGTGTTCAGTGCATACACAGCTTAAAAATAGTGGTAAACCAGACAGTAAGTGGGTGTCAGGTATTTATGCTGTGTTTTGTGTGGTCAGGACCTCTACCAGCGCTGTGAGAAAATGAGACCTACACTGTTCAGACTGGCAAGTGATACAGAGGACAACGATGAGGCTCTGGGTGAGAGCTAGTTTTATTCATCTGCCACTAAATATCACATATCGATTAAAAAGGGACTGATCTCTCCTTGTTTATTTGCTGCAGAAATGTTTTTAATCTCTGTTAATCCTCATCAGGAAGAGCAAAAGACCCACTATTCAAGAAGAATTGTTTCACTTTTCTGGAGCCATTTGCTACACTGAAAAAGTATAATACTTGGACATAAATACAGATGATCAACTAGACTTGATAATCAAAGCTGTCTTATTGGAGAAAGTTTACTTTGTTCTGGTCATCACACCAAATTTCAAATACTTTTCAGCTTTGTGCCTTCACTTCAGCTGCAAAGATGCCTTCTGACACAGTCTTTTGTTCTCTGATCCACCAATTTCTAAACTTTCTAAGCTCCAGTCCACCCTGCTGCCCAGCAGGAGAGACATCAGTTCTGACTGATCAACAGTGAAATCAATAAGGAGCATTTTCTCATGTCTTTCCACAGCGGAGATCCTGCAGGCCAACGACAGCCTGACTCACGTCATCAACCTGTACAAACAGCAGGTGAAGGGGGAGATAGTAAACGGCAACAACACAGTGAACACACAGAAACCGACAGGTGGGTGAGGCAATGAGGCAATGAGCACAGAAATGACAGAGTGTTTGGTTTTAGGAACGTGGTTGGTTGCAGAAACATTTCTCCATTCCGGAGTTGCTGGTTTTTGTTTTTGTCAGTTTGAAATGAACTGGTCCATTTCTCTCAGGAGGAGGGACGGCGCTATTAGATCTGTCTGGATTGGACACGTCACCCCAGTCGCCTCCGTCCTTCCCAGAGTTTCCCACCCCGACAGACAGCCTCAACGCCCCCTCGCAAGAGATGGGCATCAGTCTCCTCGACGACGAGCTCATGTCACTCGGTAAGGGTGGATATTCTTTGGGATTGTGCAGGGTTATCCAGGAGCTGAAGGGCAGCCCACGTTTAAAATGCAGGGAAAGAAAACTTGCGAAAACACTCTGAACACTCTGTGCATCCCGTAGGTTTAAGTGAAGGAACACACACCTCCAACCCTCCCTCACAGCCTGAGGACTCCACGGCCTGGGACTCCTTCCAGGTGAGCGGAGGGTGGATTCATGTATTTCTACTGTGACGGTCCTGTGACATACACACAGCGTCTTTTTGAAATTGATGTTAATGGACATCATTACTCCTAATACTGCTCCAGTACTTTCAGTGAGACATCTGTACCACTGTATTTCTCACACTCTCTCACTGTCTACTTCCAGTCCTCTGACAGCATAGACGCAGACATCCCAGCAGCACCCAGCCTCCTCCTGAGTCCGGACCCACCCTCCCACTCTCAGGCCCTCTCGTCTGGCTCCACCCCCGGGAACTCAGCTCTGGACGAGCTGGACCTGCTGGGAAAGACGCTGCTGCAGCAGTCCCTGCCTCCAGAGGGCCTGCAGGTCAAATGGTATTTAAATAATACTGTTCACAGCACTGTCTCAAGATAGCCCTCATATTTTTCTAAGTTTTAGTGTGACATGCTTGTTTGTTCATTTTTCTGCTTTTAGGGACAAGCAGCAGTGCAAACCAACGCTGAGAGATCTTCAGAGCAAGTCGGGGTCCAACGTTGCCCCAAACCCCATCCCAGCCTTCTCCGCTGAGCCTCCTGCACCTCTAAACTCTCAGCCCGGCCTTGGAGCGACATTGCTAGACATGTCCCCAACTCACGCCGAGACTCCTCCTACAGAAGTCGACCTGACTGATGTTTTTGTACCGCTAGAATCCATTAAGCCCAGTAAGAGAAGACGATGGCTTTATGCGTCTGCCCACCTGGAAGCACAGATTGATGATTTGCCCTCACTCTCCATCTTTCTGTCCTTTCCCTCTCCAGGTAGTCTGTTACCTGTGACTGTGTTTGATGGACACAGTCTGCGGGTTCTCTTTCACTTTGCCCGCGACTCGCCTCCGTCTCGCCCTGATGTGCTGGTGGTGATCATCTCCATGCTGTCGTCCGCTCCCGTCCCCGTCACCAACATCAACTTCCAGACCACGGCTCCGAAGGTCAGCAGTGAGAAAGTTCAAGGCCGTCGTCTCCCATTAGATCAGTCTCAATAAGAGCTGTACATACGAGCAAGGCTCATCCTGCATAGACATCACTGCAACCGATTTACTGACTCAGTAAAGAGAGATTGTCGTTTGTTCTCCTTTTTTAACTGTAGTCTATGGCAGTGAAGCTGCAGCCCCCGTCAGGAACAGAGCTCCCAGCTTTCAACCCCATCCTTCCTCCCGCTGCTGTCACACAGATCCTGCTGCTGGCTAACCCAAACAAGGTAAACTGAGATTTTGAACTGACTAGACAATAAGCGAAATCATTCGCCTTTTGCGTCTAAACCTCCACTTGACTCAAACTGCTCAAGCAGGACTGTAACCACTAAGTCTTACTTGCATGTTATTTGACATTCACTGCTACATAAGTGCCTTAATAGCAGTATTACGTGACACTCATCTGGCGTTCACAGCAAGAAATGGAAAGGAAATAATCCCTGGAAGAACATACTATGCTGCAGACTTTGTCACTTTACTGCCTTCCTTCGCAGGCTGCGACATTATTTCAAGCTTCAGTTAGATTTGACACTGAGGTGCATGTTAGAAAAGTGTTAAATGAGATTAGTACAGAGGCTGTCCATTCACCCAAGGCTCTCTGGATGTTTAACTGTCTGTCATTCCACCTCTCCCATCCTGTGTGTGTGTTCCTCAGGAGAAAGTACAGCTGCAGTACACATTAACCTTCACCATGGGAGAGCAGGAGCACAGTGAGAGCGGCGGTCTAGAACAGTTCCCTCCTCCGGAGACATGGGGGAACCTATAGCATTTAAAAACAACCACAACACGACAGACTCTCTGCTTTCAGACTCGGCTTCCCTCCTAAACCAACTCGACACTCTGCATAAGCCTGTTTTCCTTTTGCATTCACCTTGTACTTTCTTTGATCGGTATTGATTGTTTTCTTTGGATTACGCTCATGCTCAGTCAGTGTAATGTGCGTATGCTTTGCTAAAAACAAGTCATGTGTGTTTAGGTCTAGTCTGCTGTATGTGGCTGCTTTCAAACAAACCTGCAACTGCTTCCCCAAAGTTGTTGCAGTCTTGTCACCTGTTTTTAACAGACAAAGCTACAAAGGAAGAAAAGTATCATCAAATGTGTACATATTTGCTCATTTGGTATGCTTGATTTTTCATTTTGCGTTTCCTCCAACCCACATAGGGCACAAAGTCAGTTTGAATCCATTATCAGTTGCGTTTACCTTCACGCCTGCATGCTCGGCCAACATGGGACACAATGCTTGCAAAATCCAGCACACCAATAGAGAAAGAACATAAGCATTACATAGATGCAGTTCATCTTAGTTTGCAAAACAAAGCTGTACTTAATCAACTTTTTGTGGTGTCTAGTTTGTGATGAGTGAATATTGCAGAATTTCTTTTGCAAAGACTGAGTCCATATTTTGATTTGCAGAGAATGTTTTTCCCCCCATCTTGTGTAAAGAACATTTACTGTAATATCAGAGTTGTGTACTGCCATATGTGCCTATTTTGCAGTTCTAACATTTAACTTCTAGTGTTTTGATGGATTTGTTTTTCTCATCTGTTGCACACAAGTCATGTTGGGTCTGCAGTTTGTCTGAGACACTGATCAGCTTCATTATAACCTGAAATTCTTAATATATTCAAGGTATTTTCAGTAGAATATAAGTTACATTTTCACTTTCCTTTATCTCGTTTTAAATATTTCAGCATTTATTGGGTAAAACTGAATATCAAAAACTTGAGCACATGCAAACGGAGCTGCACCCAGGTGCTCTGAGCACAGTGTCTGTCTCGAACATGTTCAACTTGTTTCTGCAGCCTGCAATGCATGTTAGCCATGCTGAGCACTTCCTCCTCCCCACAGGCTCTCAATCACATTCCACTGCACTAATCTCTGATACAACTGCTTTGTAAATACTGACGATGGCAGTTCTGTCATGTACATTTGACTTGTGCAATGTGCAGGAGCATAACACTGGTAAAATATTCCTAATGGGTAATAAAGTTTTTTTTTTTTTCTTGGTGACCTGAAGACATGTTCATTTGTGTTATAGATAAGTGAATTTCTACTCCCAGCACATGAAAACTCCACAAGGTCACTATCAATGATTGAGACAGTTCACAGTGATACACTGAAGAGCTTTATTAAACAAACTGTAAAAAGGGACATACTATTTGCTAGGAAAACTTAAATCATCACTGCTGATTAAATACGGTGATCTACGATGGATCTCAGATTTGTAACAAACTCAAACGTGAAAGAAAAGTTCATGCATGACTTTAATTGCTAGCATGGCTACACAAAACCCCTGAAGAGTTGCCTCTATAAGGCCTAAATCAGCATCCATGTAAAGAAATCAAGATGAATTTTCAGAGAAAATGTTCTAAAGAAAAAAAAAAAAGCTTTACAGAAAGACTTTTAACACTAATTTTAATCAATTCAAATTTATTTTGTGGCTTACAAAGTTTCAAACACAAAGATACTGAACCTAAAACAGAAACATATATACAAGAATTAACTTCAGCACCTACCTTTGACACACCTAAAAGGAAAAGCAGATACTCTATAGACCCTCCGTGGCAGCTCAGAGGATCACAATACAAAAACACGTTTGTACAAAATGATTCTTTTCTGGACAAGTTTCTGTCAAACTAAAGTTAATGCTGATCAATTTGACTTTAAAGAAAATGTCAAAAACAAAGAGCTGACCACTTCAATGAGCTGGGAACCAGTCGAAATGCCTTGATGTTGAAGAAATTCTACAAGCACTGCACAGATGTGCCGCAACCCAAACAAGCTCACAGCTGGCATACGCTATTGTCCCAGTGGTCGACTACCAGGGACTAAACCCTTGCAAAAATCAAGATTTCTCACTCACTTTGAGAATGGATGCAGTGTGAGATGTGCTTTGTGTGACTGATGCACAGACCCTGTTACTTTCTGCCTGATGGAGCAGCAAACTGAAACGGTGAGTGCCCCATCAGGCCCATCATAGGCTGAGGAGGGTTGAACTGCTGGGCCATTAGAGGCTGGGGGCCCGATGAAGTAGGTGGGGCCTGCCCTGCTCCACCGCCCCCTGAGCCAGAGCTGGCCCTGGAGCTGCTGTACTGACCGCTGCTGCTGCTGCTGTTGTTGTTGTTCTGGTACTGGTCGTATGAGTTGGAGCTGGAGCCGTAGTTGCGTCCTCCGTCCCTGCTGCTGCGATCTCTGTAAGAGGAGGACGACGAGGAGGAGCGCTCCCCGTCCCGGTTGCTTCCTCCGCGGCTATAGCTGCTGCTGCCGCGGCTGTCCTTGGTACTGCCGCCCCCACCCACAGAACGCATTCGCCTGTCACACTCATCCTGGTACATCAGGTTGGGATTGTTAGAATTGGAGCTGCCACGGAAACGGGGACGGCCACCTGGAAATAAAAGGAGAAAGGTGGAGAATAGGAGGGCACATTGCTATCAAAGTAGCAACTATTTGTTTATGCCTCAAACATAATCAAGTGTATTTCATGATTGGTTAGGCTGTTACAATATTCTCATACTTGGGACATTAGGACAGACAAATACTAGAATTTCCTAAAACAGATAATCTTTTAACCAAGTCAAAGCTGATTCCTCTTATATTATTTAACCACAATACAATCCAGCAGGAAGTGTCCCTCACCTCCTCCGCCTCCTCCACGTCCAGTGTCAACCAGCTGCAGTAGTTTGGGGTTGATGGCCTGCCGGGCCTCCTCCAGCACCCGGATCAGCTCACGAGCCTGGCGGAGGTTCCCCGGAGTGAAGAATGTGTAGGCAGTGCCCTTGTTGGTGCTGCGGGCCGTGCGGCCGATGCGATGGATGTAGTCCTCCGATGAGTTGGGATAGTCATAATTGATGACAAACTTGACATCCTCCACATCTTGACATATGCAGCAGTAGCGGGGTTGAGACGGGACGGTGTGGTGGGATCAGTTACAGGGACGGAAAAGACAAAAACAGAAGTCAGAACAAAACTAACACCAGGAGAGAAATGAATCAGTCTACTCCATTCATGAATTTTAAGTTTTGTGCTTCTGGAACTGAAAACATTCAGACAGACAATACCTGCAAGATACCCACAATCCTCTGAATGCATCACTTACCTGTTAACTTATCAGCTATTTGGACACAATTACAAAATGAATTTACTTACCATGCTAATTACAAAACACGGCTCAAAATCTGCTATAGTAATGAAGTTATTGCACACATGCAAATAAGTTAGGTGCAGCTGAAGCTACAGAACTGCAATAAGTGATGAAAAAAGTTAGTGGTTTGCTGGATAATTTAGACAATATTAAGGGAAATTAAGAGGTAAATTAAACCTAGCAGGTGATCCTTGTGTAAAAGATAGATTGAGCAGGAAAAAGGGATTGTTGATGGTTTAAGCATAAGAATCAAATAATTTCTTTTAGGAAAAACCACCTACCAGTAAAGCTGTAGTTTACATTCATGCCTGTCCAGACTCTAATAAAATATGTACTGAAGACTTTTAAAGGATCTAGTGAAAGGTCTAAAGTGTATTAATTGGCAAAGTGAAAGTTATCACTATAGTGACGTATGATTCCAGTGAATAACTTCCACTTAGAGACAATTTTTTCCAGAGTCCAGAGGACTGATCGAGAGCTTCATCACATGGTGCTACAACAATCACCTGAAGCTCAATATCAGCAGAACCAATCAGCCTGCGGTGAACTACAATGCTTCAAATATGGATGCTGCTGCAAAGAAGCTACAAACTATAATACGTTCAAGGTGGACACACAACATTAGCGTCACTGAACGCGTTTAGCGTTTTTGCAGAACATTATGATGTCACAGTGAAGCTGACCTTTGACCTTTTGGATATAATATTGGACATAGCATATGATTTTTTTTAGTTATGGCCTAAATGTGTTCTGCAACACTGACCTGTCACCACCAAATCTAATCAGTTCAGCCTTGATTTCAAGTGAACGTTTGTGTCAAATTGAAAGAAATTCCCTCAAAGCGTTCCTGAGACATCCCGGTCATGAGAATGGGATGGACAGACGGACAACCCGAAAACATTCTGCCTCCGACGAAGGCTGTCGCCAGCATGGAGGTATAAAGACAGATTCAGCAGTAGAAATGGCTGATAATGGTTCAAATATAAGAATCAAACAAGATCAAGCTCATTTCTTTGAGAATAAAAATCTGTTCAAAACAAATCAGAGGTCTGTTTCTCATTACAGTTGACAAAGGGCTCAGAAAACACTGCTGATTAGAGGAAAAACAAGTTGTTTTGGAAGCAAAATTATGAAGGCTGGTGGAGGAGAAAATGGAGAAAGGGGGGGGGGGGGGGGGTTGAGGTACAGTACTTACCCTGTATCAGAGATTTAGTGATGCCTTACAAAGTTACCTCTCTGTCCCCCTACCCATCCAGTACCTGGTCCTACCAACAGTCCTGGGAGGTCTGCAGGGGTAGGAGGAGAGTGCACAGGACAAAAGCAGTCCCATCTCCCACCTCGCCACTCCTCCACAACACTCCCAAAGCTGGAAAGTGCCTGGGCCAGAGCTCCAGCTGGACTATGCTGGGATGCGGTCCTACTCTAGTCTTATCTGTGCCTCTTCACGCCATCCAGCCTTTTTCGACCTGGAGACGTTACTGCTGGGTTTACGCTGGTTCTAGCCCAAAGTGGTGGGTGGAGAGGCCTTCACTGGATTCTTTAATGTCAACTTTAAAGATCTTAAGACCTTGTAAAAACATGTTACGCTGCCACCTCTTACCTTAGCTGGTGGCAGTGACAAGTAACTTCCTATCATGATGTAGAGCAGTGGAGGTGGCAGATTTTCTTAAGGGCTTTGATGGTCTTTGATTGGTGTGGTTGTTCCAAATGCCTCCCAAGTCACTTCCAATGGCAGTGATGTCAACGAGCCCAGCTTTTCAAGTTCAGTAACAAGAAACAGACACTAAGGAGAAGACGTGTGGATGTTTTTTGTATGAGGGGTCTGGGAAGGGCCTCTGCCAGGGAATATGACTCCCGACAGTTTATGCTAGTCCATATGGAGAGATCTAGCAAGTCATCAAGAGCTGGTGAGTTACTTACAGACTGGACTGGGGTCAAAGTGTTAAAAACAAAGGGACGTTGAAAGCAAGACACACAGTAGATTTGGGGGTTGGGGGCAAAGGGACAAAGAGGACAGGGGTCAGAAATGGTTTAAAGAAAACAACAAGAACGTAATAGGAGACCAAGACAGGCGGTTAAAGGGGGAGAGAGAGAAAAGAGATGAATGAGAATAAGAAGAAAGCATTTAAGAAATGAGCAAAAGAGTGAGGAAAAAGTCAGAGCAGGAAAAAGAGATGTGACGCGTGACAGAGGCAGAGAAACTGAGTGAGAGAGAGGACAGAAAGGGAGGGAAATCGATTATAGAGAGGTGGCTCCTCCAGGCCAGGACTCCTGCCAGCCAGGACCAGACATGACGTCCGCAGAGGGAGAGGCCGGCCGGCACAGCCAGTGGTGGGGGGTGTCAGGGGCTGGCATCAGGGGGCAGTTCAGAGGGGAGCCTCCAGCATAGCCGTCCATGCCCGGCTTTGGCTGCTTTCCACCCTCACTTCCTGGCAGTTGTCTCTTTGTCTTTCTTCTTGTAACGCACCACTGTATCTCAGCTTCACAAAACTTCAGTATCATCTATCAAAGTGTATTATCTGCAGGACCAATTGAGGTAAAGGAAGAAAAAAAATTCCCTCCAAAAGTTTGTTACTGGGACGGGAAATGTATCTCCTCAAGGACTGTGCTGGAAGGTTTTCTTAATCCATATACCATAAGAATAAATACACAGATATTGAACACTTTGTTAAAAAGTCACTGAGTCTCTGAGTTAATTTAATCAGCAAATGGTGTGGTGCGTCACTGTGATGATGGCATGGCCGAGGGGAGCCCACCCTCCTCCATACCCCCCTCTTCGCCCTCTAACCTGACAGCCGCCCCCGACCCTACGATCAAATTTGGAAGCCCAGCAGCACCCCGCGCTCGTCTCCCCACCCCGTCGCCCAGGCAGCCAGTGTCCTGGAAGGGGGGAGAGTTTTGTTTGTGGGCTCTGTTCTAGGTTTTCAGTGGAGATGGCTGTGTGGGACTGATTAATCAGGCCGTCTCTCTCCCCAAGTCAGCTTTCGATTTGTCATGCCTAGGTCCGGCTGCAGGCTCCCGAGGGCCTGTGTGCTTCTAGTTGTCGGAGGAGAGACTTGGAAACAACAAACAAAAACAAAATGAAAAGAAAACAAATGAACATAGAATTAGGTTAAAGGTTGATTGCCATCCTGTAAGGGGCTGCTCAACTAGCCTCACCCCTTACATCTTCACAACTTTATTCAACATCATTCCTATGTTCAGTGTTTTTGTATGTTATTAAATAGAGCAAAGTGGCTTAAATCTTCACAGGAAACCCCGTTTCAAATATGATATACTTCTTAGATACATATTTTATCTGAGAAGCATGACACACTTTTTGAAAGAAAAACAAATCTGTATGTGTTTGCGGTTGACTTTTGATCAGAAATCTACTATAAATAAACATGCAGTGAAGAGTGTTGTTATTCTACATATCAAACGGTCAAACATCTTGTGTGTGTGTGTGGTTATACTGAGGAAATGATTTGCTTTGCGCTTGAGCACACAGGACATACCCAAACCACGCGAGGCCACGTCAGTTGCAATGAGGATGGGAGCTTTCCCGCTGCGGAACTCTGCAACGCGAGACAAAGAATGGACGATGAGGAGCTGGACTCCACCTCCTCAGAGACAACATAGAAGAAAAGGCGACACTGGCGTTCAGACGTCGAGTGTGTTTGTACCTGATAACACCCAGTCTCGCTCTGGCTGGCTCTTGTCGCCATGAATACACATCGCTGGCCACCTAAAAGAGAGGCAAGCAACCTGTCACATAAATATGACATATCTATTCAACCAGTAAATACCACTACTTTTGACTTTTTTAAATGATCCACCACTCTTGCTGGGATAAGCTAATCTTGCCTTCACACCAGCTGCGTGCACTCACCCATCACGTCTCATCCTGCGTGTGAGATCGTCACATCGTTTCTTGGTCTCCACGAAAATGATGGTCTTGTTCTCTTTCTCAGCCATAATCTCCTCCATCAGCTGGATCAACCTGAGGAAAGAAAAGAATACAAAAAAATTAACAGAAAGAGTTGACAGATCAACCAATGCAGGAAAAGAAAGGGCTGCTATTTGACAAGCCTCTTACTTGTGGTCCTTCTCACTCTCCATACAGACATCAACAATCTGAAGGATGTTGTGATTGGCGCTGAGTTCCAGCGCTCCAACGTTGATTTGGACATAGTCTTTCAGAAAGTCCTCTGCCAGCTGTCGAACCTCTTTTGGCCAGGTGGCACTCCACATCAGAGTCTGTCTGTCGGGCTGGCCAAGGAGACACCAAATAAACCAAAGCTAGCAATAACAGATACTAAAAATGAGCTATCAAAGCAGGAATTTCTGACACTAATATTCTATTAAAATGTACCTTCTCCAAAAACAAATATAAATGTATTAGCTTTACTCTGATCTGATCCACAATCTTGCGAATCTGTGGTTCAAAACCCATGTCCAGCATGCGGTCTGCTTCATCCAAAACTAAGTATGTGCAGCGTCGCAGGTTGGTCTTTCCAGCCTCAAGGAAGTCAATGAGACGACCTGGAGTAGCAATGCAGATCTCAACACCTAGGAGACAAAAAGAGCATGTTTCAATGCGTTACATAATTGAGTCAACTCACATAAGATCAATTAGACTAATCCAATGTGGATCGATGCCAAACAATTGTTAAGATGACTTGGACAATTAAAGAAAAACAACAATTAGTTAATAATGTGACACAAAACAGCGTTAGTCTAAACAGTAAATAGCCTTCACCTCTCTCCAGATCTCGGATCTGAGGTCCCTTGGGAGCACCCCCATACACGCAAGTGCTCTTGATGCGGGATGACTTTCCATAGTCGTAAGCCACCTGCTGGACCTGCTGCGCCAGCTCTCTTGTGGGGGCCAGAACCAAGCACTGCGGAGCACACATACAATGCCATAGCACACCACCGTTTAGTGTATTAGACACTTCGTGTTGGGTTAAGGTGGCTTTTAATATCATTCTTGTACACTCTAATATCCTAAAGCAGACTACTCAGTGATTAGTGTATTCCTTTTTCTCTTCACGTACAATGGGTCCATCTCCACGCTCCAAGTAGGGCTGATGATTGATGTGCACAATGGCAGGCAGGAGATACTGAAGAAAGACAAAGGAGTGAAAGGTGAGTGGATTATGCTGCTGTGTAACAGTAATACACCAGTATGTTATGTATTCATCTTTGCAGATACAGGGGTAGAGGAAGATGTGTGTCTCACCGATAAGGTCTTCCCAGAGCCAGTCTGAGCGATGCCCACCATGTCTCTTCCGCTGAGGGCCAAAGGGAAACCTTGTGCCTGAATGGCTGTGGGCTCCTTGAAGTTCTGCTGCATCAGTACATCCATTACATATTCTAGATGGAGGGGCAGAAACAAATATTTAGGTTATTTCTGCAACAACAGATGTAGTTTAGTAGCTGTAGTTGCTGTAGTTTTGCTTACGGGGATACTGCGCCTGATGGAAGTTGATGATGGGCTTAGGGCATCCTGAACCTCGAACAGTGATTTCTTTCTTCCTGCGATACTCCTCAACCTCATACTGAAAGCAAAGAAAGACAACAGCGTGTCAGAGTAATACAGAGTAAATACCTAAGCACAGTACTTTTTAGTACACCGACAGGAACACGATCAAACTGCGATACTTAAGGAGTACCTGGCTCATTCGCTGCACTTCCAGATGTTCATTATAAAAGTTCTTCTCAAATTTGGGAAGCTCATCCAGGTCCCATCTCTTTTTTCGTAAACGGTCCCCGGGGTTCCCAAACTTTCTACCCGGCGGTGGGCCGCCTCTGCTGGACCCGAAACGAGGGCTGCTACAAAATGACGAGAGACACATTGTGTAGCCTGGTATACCGCAGTTTTCTGAGCTGACATGTTATTATTGTATATGTATTATGCATCAACGTCTATTACAATGACATCTACACAAACATCAGCTCGCATGATAACTGACTGTTGACGTTGCTACTTACCCTCTGTCACGGCCACGGTCTCGATCCCTGTCTCCATACGAGCCTCTCATTTTGAGCACACACGCTCCTCTATGAGGGTTAAAGCGGTTAATTTAATGCTGTCTTTAGACCAGTGAAGCCTCCACTCCGACGGCTTACCTGGCTTTCGCTTATCGATAACGTCTCAGGCCTTGCTTGGAAACCACCTTAGCTAGCTAGCCGTTATATCCGACGCACACTCTATTTCAGCCAAATGTTAACGTTAACTGGAAACGCTGACTGCATTAAGAAACTGTGACTTTCTTGTAAGCTTGTTGAAAAGTCATATATCAAATTTTGTATGAGGAATTTAAACTTAAGTTCAATGGACACAGTAACATGGAGCAGCAAGCTATAATGCTATGTTTTTGTTAGCATAGAGATCACCGGCGAGCGGAAGCTGCTGTGACTGGCTGCAGTTTGGGAAGCCCCGCCCACAGTATGATTGACAACCTCAATCTCTCCTCTCAATTCATATTTTACATTTTTTTGGTTTCGTGATGGCACCTCCCAGTTTGTACTGGAGTACAACATAACTAAATATTGCATAAGCAGTAACAAACATTACAACAGAAGCCACAGACTTTCAACAACAACAACAACCTACATTAACTTTCCTGCTAATGTCTCCTCATTATCAGCTGTTCAAGTCTTGTCCTACACCTTCGCATGTTGAACGAGCGACTAAGCGAGCTCTCACCAGGGATTATAACACCGTTTGCTACTCAGCTAATTAGCTGAGCTAATAAACATACACGCAAATGTAATTTTAAACCAGTATTGTGGTCCTTAATCTTCAATACCACGAACAACACGCAGTCCGCCTGCAGTATTTAAGCTAACGTTACAGAAAAAGTTCGTTTACTTTGTTTCCAAACAGTCTAGTAGATACTTAGGCAGCCACCCAGCTGCTGTCAATCAAACATAGGTACACGCCCCTTCCACTGGGACGAAAAGGAGCGTCTCTGGTATTTCCCCACAGACCTTTCCAATTCCTTTTAACAATAAAAACTATTAACGTTCACTAAATTAAATCTTGACATTATATCTGAGTACGAGAACGGATGGCTACACGAGATTGTAGCTGGACCACTTGTTAAAAAAACAGCTTTACAGACTTTCTAACATATTCTAAATTGTATTTGCTACTTCGAGATTTAAAAAAAAAAACTACGAATATTCACCTAAAATAAATTCTGTCTTTATCACTGACAATGAGAGGAACTTCTAATCTTCAGTTAACACCCCCAACACACTCACAATAAAAATGTGAAATGGCTTTGACAAAGGTTAATACTGCAGCCTTCTATTGGATTGTGTGGAGGAGTTCAGTTGATTGTGTCAATATTACATTGTAAAAATACTCCATTACAAGTAAAATGTACTTAGAGTTCAAAAAGTACACTGCAGGTAAATGGTCCATTATATATCATTAGATTATTACAATAATGGATCTACTAATGTATGAGCAGCATTTTAATGTTGTAGCTGGTGGAGGTTGAGCTCATCTTTCCTATTCAATACACTGTTGGCTAGTTTGACATTTTAATGTGCATCATATCATACCGACAAATAATAAGTTTCCAAAGAAACTGCTTGCTGGAACTGTAAATATAGGTGTAGTACTTGAGTAAATGCAGTTAAGTTACTTTCCACCACAGCTGGCGACAGGTTTCTATTTCTCGAGACACTCCTAGCTATTTATATAGCTTTTTATGAAATACACATAAAAGTAGACTCATGATACAAGTCTAAACATTTGACATGTTGTGATAGCGTCTGCAAGCTGACTTGAACAAGAAACCTGCAGAATTTGTCTCATCTGAATTTGTCTTTTATTTCCTTGTCAACACCAATAAAAACCAATATAGCATCAAAACATGAGATAATATTACCAATATACAAATTAAAAAGTATACAACAGAAATAAAACTGGAGAATATATGAAAATTAAAATATCAAACTAAAGCACTATACCAAGCAATGCCATTACAGTGATCATCATGATGAATGTTTCGCAGTGCCTAGTTTAACTCTATTTACAACATTCTTTCCTCTCTGGTATATTTCCTCGTTAAATATATTCAGCTTTCCATTAAAAAAAAAAAACATTTGATAGTGTTTTGAACCAAGATGCTTCAGTTTGATATGCTGTCACAATGGGGCAGAGTATTAGGCAGTGAATTTCACTTTTTCAATATCACTAAGTTAATGTTACATTAATGGAACAATTTCACTGATCGCTGCCTTTAACTGAAGCGCTACAGGTTCAGTAAATCACGGATGCAAAAGTGGTGCGTGTGTAGAATGTGGTTGGCAGGGATACGTGTTAGCACTCATAGCTCCAACTCTTCATCAATTCAACAAACACGTTCATTATTCTGCTAACTGAATACAATTTTCTCATTAGGAAGCTGATTGTGCTCTTTTGAGGATGCACATCAATTTGGCTGTTTCCTTCATCCTGAATACATTCATTACTCACAAGGACCGCACTGTTCATGAACCTGCAGTCAATAGGCTTGAGTCAATGTTTAAAATCTGTTTGGACTCTGCAAGCAACATAACAGGAGAACAGTGATCACACATTCAGAGGCAGCACTGGGCCTAATGTCACCTGTCAAAAGGATCCACTGAGCCTTTACACTGCTGTGCTCCACCATCAAACATTTACGCTCACGACCACAAGCAACTTCTATACCGACCTCTGCTAAAACGCATACTAGCAATCAGTTGACAACGTATTAACAGTTAACTCAAACACAGCTTCTGTTATCGGGGGGTCATAAGACGCAGAGGATGACATTGATGATATTTACTGACTGCACGTTCTCTCATCTTGCATAACCAGCTTTTAATGCCCATATATTCCTTTTCCAGATGTGATTCATCAGATTTAAAGTCTCGTTTGCACTGACACATCTTTGGACGGCCTTATCTGTCTATAATGACAAACATCCTTACCACCCTGCTATATTAGTGAGGCCATTAAAAATAATACCAGCAGAGGCAGGCCTGTTCTGTGCTACATGTAATGCCCTTAATTATGGGATTACAATCCACAGCAGCACATCACAGCTGGGCTGGCTCTGCAGGGAAGTGTTGCTTCTTCAGTAATCTGTAATCTGTGTGGGTGTTGTCCTTCCGTCAGTCTCTCTGCACACACTAAAATCTCTCCTACAGCTGTTCCCTCAGCACTGCACAAACAATGTTGTGCGTGGAGCCCAAGGCAGGCCAACAGCTGGAGTGTAACCATTAATCTTTTGAGTCACTTGTTCATATGGACCCACGACAAAATGAAAACACAGAATATTTAGAACATTTCAGGAACAACAATTTTCAAACAAACTACTCTTTAAACAAGTTATACCTTCAAGGTCATACAACATTTACATAAAAAAAAAATATCTGTGATTAAATTCTTATATATTAAAATGAAGCCTGGCAATTCAATGGCTCTTTAGTTTTGCTTGGCTATAAATCAATTCTAAATCTTAAGACAGTGTCTCTCAACTGGAGCTCAAGGTACTGCTCCTTCTATTTGGCAATGTTTCGATACGAGGCAGAGTTGGCAGAGCAGTGAGAAGGAGTATGGATTGAGAATCAATATGAAAACTAAAAGATGAAGGAGGCTGTGTGTTTCAGGTGAAGATGGCACTTGTGTGCTCTAGCATATATCTCATATCTGTCTTATCTTTTTTGCTATGGTGTTTAAAGTGCAGCATAAGGATGCTATATGCAGGCACGGTTATTTGTACCAATCCATATTCAGTGGATGAATATAGATGTGGTCTTTCTGTCAGTAATGGCCTCTATGACATCAACACAAATGACAACCTGACCATTTAGTAAACCAAATGTCTTAACATCTCGATTTATCTTCTCCCCAACTATATTTGTAACAACTTTTCCATCCTCGTCATGCTCCCTTGTTTCCTTCTGGTTCCTTGTAAAAAACACTCAATCCCTTCCTAGTCTGTCAACCACGTCTGGCTTGAAAAAAAGAAAAAAACAGAATCTGATCTTCCATGTTAAGGTAGCAACAAAAGATCTGATTTGTCTCACATGGCTAAAAAAAAACTCAATATGGGCTTCAGGAGTAAAGTGAGTTAGTCTCAGAACTCATCGTCAGAGCTGAGCAGCAGGGTCTTTTCGTTGTCCCCACGGGTGCTGACGTTACTGTGACTGCGGGAGAGGGGTGGCCCGCCACTTCGCTCCAGTGTGGACTGCTGAGTGTACTGCTGATAAGCTGGGGAGAAGTTATGGATGGCATCCTGGACCATGTCCCCTGGATTCATCGTCTCCTTCAGGCTGCTGGAGATGCTCTTCATTGGGGCACAGCGACCTAGAAGTGGGATAGGAAGGTTGTAATATTATTAAAGGGACACAGAGCAGGATGGATGGAAGGGAGACATGAAAGTGACAGAGTGAGAAAAATACAAAATCTTTCCATCCAACTGTCAGGTTCATTTTCCAAATAAGTCCTTGAAATTTTGCAAAGAAAACTGAATTTTGCAAAATTCAGTCAGCAGGGTGGAATAAATAAATCTGTCTTCTGCTGGGAGAGAGAAAGCCAAAGGACACCACTAAGCCTCGGTAGGACCACAGACGAAACAAAACTGTGCCAGAAGAAATTAAAAGACAAAATGTTCACTGACCGTAAAATGAACTAGACAACATGTAGACTCATGATTTTAAATGTATATTCATACTGAACTGAACACAATGTTTAAATAATGGACATTTAACCACACCCAAATACAAAAATGCAAACAAAAAGCACTGCAATGAAGAACTGTTGAAACGTAAAACAAAATATAGCTAACAGCAGACCTACCGTACTGTCCATAGATAGGAAATGAGCCTTTCAGTGCAGCATAGTCAAGAGGAGAAGAAGAAGAAGTAGTAGTAACAGAAAAACAAAGCAGAAGAGAAGAGAAAGAGAGTGTCAAAGATAGAAATCAGTATAATAAAAAGGCTGGGACACAAAGAGGTCAGATCAGCTCTGTACGACTGCAGAAATCAGTCTGTATCAAGGCCCACTTCAAGACTGTCAGAACAGACAGGTGATAATACACACTACAACATGCAGGATCATCATCATCAAACCCAGCAGAATTACACCAGCCTCTTAATGCCTGCAAACACATGCACACACATATACACACACACACACACACACACAGAAACACACACTTCTCTTACCATACGAGTCCAGTCTTTTGTCCATGTAAACCTTATAAGTAAAGGCATGGCGCAAAGCAACAGCAGCAAAGAACATCTCAATGCAGATGATGAAGTTTTGGTAACCAGCAGCAACAGTTCCCTCGCCCACAGAGAAGTCAGCCGAGCTGATCTGAGGGATGGCTCCGCACTTCTCCAGAATGGCCAGCAGCATTCCTGAATTGTACAAAGAGAGGCAGAGTGAGAAAGCAGAAATCAGAAATAGAAAACAGGCACAAAGCGAGTTTTATCTGCATACTGACTGCGGACCCAGAAACTGAACACCTGTTTGTGGAAAAAAGTGAAAAGGTTGGCATGTCAACAAACGTGATCCACAAAGGGTGATGGAAGCTGATGTGAACTTGAACTCAGTAAGTGATGAGGTTTACAGGACCTGCTTTCAACTATTTTATTTCTGGCAGTGCAATGCAGCATCGCAGAATTCACACCACTTCACAGCAAAACCCAAAAAATAAGAGGACTAAAATGGCAGCAGCAAAACACCATCCAGAGGAAACTAATGAGTTCATAAATAGAACAAAGCTGTCTTTTAATTACAACATGCAATACTGTTGCAAACACTAGAACAGTTCCACAAGTTCCACAATGAGATGGAAACAATTACGAGTTTCCATTTTCCTTTGCCAACCTATTGGGAATTCACTTCAAAAGTACACTATATTCGTATAAAAACACACCTACAGATTACGGCGGCCTCATACCTTGCCAGAAGGAGAGAAAGATGACGGATTTGACCATGAAGAACTTGAGCACGGGGTTGTACGGGACAAGCAGTTCACGTGTGGCAAAGTAGAAGAGGAAGAGAGCGTAGAGCGACAGACTGACGGAGATGTTGTAGATAATGGTCACATACAAGTAGCCACTAGCCACACTGGAGGAGAGAGGCATAGAAATAAGAATGTGCTTTAGTTACAACACACACAGAAGATACCTAAGTGAGGAAAAAAGAAAGTGGAACCATTTAAATTAAAAACATTGAAGAGGAGAAGCTGATGTATAATCAGTTTGAAGTTCATGTTTGCAAGCTGCAGAGCTTCCTTGTATGCAAATATGCACATTAGGTTTTAAGTTCATTAAAAGATGGAGATTTGGACTGTAGAGCAGTCCGCTTGATGTTTATTTATACCAACCCTCATTAAGGATTTTATAGCAATGACCTAAGAACTGCACAGCAGAGATAACTAGAGACTTGAATTTCTATCTCTTGACAATGGTTGTGACATGAGCATTCAGACGGTATGTTCAGCCAATGCTTCTCAGTCATTATGTTCTGAAAAGAGCTTTGGCTGAAGTCAGTCTAGGTCTGCAGAGGTGTGACACAACACAGCAAGTCAGAACACAAGAAATCAGTTCTCAGAGAGATGTCCGTGCTGTGAATGACAGTGGGCGAGCTGTTGTTGTGGAAACGTACTTAAAGTCTCCGTCTCTGTATTTGCCAAAGGCCTGAAGAATGACAGTGATCACTGCCATCAGGGGTTTCACCACACAGAACTGGAGAGTTGCCTGAGGAGGAAAGGGTGAAAGAGAGAGAGTGAGAGGAGGGGAAGTAAGCAATGGTTGGAAAAATTATGTCAGGAAAAATACAGGTCAATTAAAGCAGCAACGCTCCACCAGTTTGTTTCACTTCCATTCCATTTATCTAAATGTCTAAACTCAGTATGAAGCTTCCGACAACGAGCAATTTTCAATGACAAGCACATTAAAAAGACATGACAGTTACTGTGCTGGGACAGTAATTCAAACAAGCTTAGATTCTCTGCAAGTAGACTTTCATGTTGTATGGAAATAAATAACAGATAACATATCAAATTTGTAATATACATGATTAAACACACATTAAGGTACCTGTTTGCAAAACCTGAGGAAGCCAATGGAGTACGTCTTTCCCCACAGACAACAGGTCCCATACACACAGCTTGACCTAAAGTGAAGTGCAGGTTCATACAGGTCAAACTGCTGTAAGTATGGCAGCTATTTTAACATGAAATGACTTCAGTAACTGTTTATACCGGAAATAAAGAGAACGGGGGGAAAAAAAGGACAGAAGAAAGATAAGAGCAAACAAGACTTACTCGATAGGTTTCCCTCTGATCTCAGCCATGATGGCGCTCTCTCCACCCAGATACTCATAACACAGACTCAGGAAGTTGTAGATGACAAAGGCTGCAGAATGTCACACAAAAGTCAAACAAAACTTCACTGGGTTGTCAGGGTGACAATTAGTGTCAGTGTAATCACTGCCACACTCCATTAAACAGTCATCAACAATTTACATTTTGTAACTGGAGTAAGTGCTTGATGCAGTAGATAAAAAAACTGGTTAATTTGTCATGAAAGTCCAGATACAGAAAAATAACACATCATATCAGGGATAAACCAATCTGGGCTCAATAGCAACTGTCAGCAGGTGAAAATCTGAAGCCAATTCAGAATGGGTCAGAGGTAACTGGGCAGAAAGCCCCAACCTACCTGCATTTATACTTAGGATCTGACAAAACATATCATGTCAATGTTACTGAGTGGATTTAGTTATTTCTAACAGCCTCCAAAAACATACTGATGGATGGCAGCTACTGCAGCAGTGATACAGTGTTGTCAACGCTTGGCGAAACTGTCATAATTACAGTTATGTCCTGCTGATCTTGTGTCAGAACTGCTGAGCTTGCCATTTGAAGGAGGAAAGGTGAGTCATCCTCATCAGCAGGCTTAGCATTGACTGGGTAATGTTGTGTGTGAGCCTAAGCATAATTGTATGGTACAGTTCTCTAGTGCTGGGAGCAGAGGTGGATCAGTGTGATAACAGGACACCTGTGGAAATGCTGAAGAAAGCAAACAGTGAGGAAAGCTCATGGTCATGTCACTCTGCCACACAAATGCTCACACAGATCCTATCACGCTGGCTTTCATTTCACTGAAATTCATCTTGGATCCCTTGTTATGAGTTGCTTCGCTCTCACTGTTAATGACTGATGAAAGTTGTGAGGTACAGGCAGCTTCTTTCATTCAAAGTTTGAGAATCACTGGTTTGGAGAAATAGCAGATCTTACACAAATGAAACACACCTTTGGGCTATGATAGTCACTCATGTAATGTGTTAGATAACTAAAACAAAACATCACATGTTAGAGCGCTATTTTGATCTTTATTAGCAGTATTCTTCCACAGCATCATGGGCCTAAATGCAAGGCTACACCAGGTGTGTCTCTAATCCTTCTCTCTTCTATCCACTGGTCGGATCTGATATGTAATCAACCTAATCAGTGTGACCAGCTTCACTGGTTGTTTTTACATTTTGTTTTTTTGGGGGGGTTTGTTTTTGTATATGGATGGCTTCAAATGAACTACCCACCCACGCTATGGTTACAGTTAGGCAACAGAAAACAAACTTCCACACAGCTAATAAGCAAAGTCACCTGTTGAGGTGTCTGACTGGAAAATATACCTTAGGTTCATGTCTTCAGACCACTGCTGTGCTGTAATTCACTGACACATCTGTCATGATGGTGCAGATCAGGTCAAACAGGGAGTCCCAAAAAAAGCACACAGGACAGTTACATTGTATCCTGTGTGCTTGTCAATAATGTATTGGCTATTCTGAGAACACCAATTAATTGGGCATTTTGCTGAGAAGTGGCATGTAATTTAAATAAACCTGACTGCAGTACATACTGATCCCAGCAATTGGTGTCCCTGAGTGAGCAGCAGGTGTTCTCAGGCTAATTTAAGGGTAGTCCACAGATACTTGCTCCCTACAGCCCCACCTCTCTTTACCTTTTCAACGTGAGTTAAAAGCAAGCCTGTGATCGTAGCACACTGACAACCCCTGCCAGACCAGTCAGCACAGTGCTAGCTTTTTTGCATAACAACATGTGCACCATTTTTTTTAGTAATAAATGACCATCACAAGTTCTGAATCAAAGGTTGGGTTGGGCAATATGACAGTATTGCAACAGTAGAAATGTGTCCCACAGTTGAGATTTGGTAATAACATTTCCACAGCAGGAGTTATTCTCCCAGTGTCTCTGCTACACTGTATATTCAGGGCAGATTATGTAGCTCATCAGGACTGGATTTTCATGTGATATTGTCAATGCAGCTGTCTTGCTAGGGAACATGATTTGGGCAGCAGGACTGCTTACCACGTTCTCATGTGACTTTACAGCAACAGTTGGTGGCAGTAATGCACCTCTAAGCTTGTTTGCCAACCACCACAGAACCAACTAATATTTGTTATCTTTGCATTATGTCGATCAAACTAAGTTTCAGCAATACAAGCATGTTCAGGCACGTGATGATGAAATACAATAAGGAAATTCTCATTAACATACAGGCTTGTTTGTTCTATTCTAAAATTCAGCATTAAAATTATATGCAGTAGATGCATTACTGGCTTGTACGATAAAGAACAAGCATATGATTTTTCTGCTCGTAAGTGAGAAGCCTCTTAAAAGTCTTCACAAGAATTTGCTCATTTTCATACAGTTGCTAGGAAACATCTTTCCCCTTCCCTGCAATCCAAAGAGGCCACAGAGACATGAGAACAAAGATGGCAACCTTTGTAAATGAAGACGCGGCAAAGGCCATCTGCCACTGAGGGATCACAAGACATAAATTCTCACACCCTTATTTCTACTGGGAGTCAAAAGACACATCGAAACACAAAACAGTCACTCCCACCACTGTGGTGAATATTGGCCTGCTGCTTGCACGCCAAATGCAGAAATGTTAGTGTACCACTAGACTCCACTGTGTTCCTTCATCCACTCACCTTCATAGCAGTCGCGGACTGTGTCAAAGTACACATAATACTCCTCATTGGTGAAGAAAAGAAGGCTGAGCCAGGAGTCGAAGGCATAGATGGGGACTATGAAGAGGATCCTAACTATGTGCCTCTGTTCATTTGGAGAACTGTAGTAACGTAGGTGCATGTAGATCTAAAAAAAAAAAAAAAAAGAGAGAGAGAGAGAGGGCTTGTTAATGTGATGACTCCAACTCACCTGTTCCTCTAACCCCTAGAAAATGGATATGTGGATGAGGAAAAATGAGATCTGAGGTCTCCTGCTTGTGAAACTACAGCTCAGAATGCGGTGGGTAAATAGGTTGGCTGCCTACTTGCTGCCTCATGAAACCTGCATGTGTGTTCTTATCATGTCTGTCTGTCCAGCCAGTATACATCTGCCCAAGTTGTATATTGAAGTACTGTGTGTTTGAAAGGTGTGTGTTGTGTGCATGCACTGACACATGGGGTTGTTTTGGGTAACTGATACTGGGCTTTTGTCACTCCTATTGAGAGCAGCAGACAGCGAGAAGAACAGGGTGGGCCTTTGTCACCAGCACCTCTGTCTGCTCCATCTGTCTCCTTTCCGCTTACACAATGTCCCACCTATCACATTTCCTGGCCTGTAAACAGACACACACCTTCGGTAAAATGACAAACCGTGGGTGACAACATGCCAAGCGAGACAGTGCATTCCACTCACCGGGCTTGTTGCTAGGTGACCCTCCTCCTCCCCTCTGCATGCACACACACACACACACATACACACACACATACACATACAGACACTCTCAAACCCATCCACTGCTCTTTGATACCATAGTCAAGCCAGGAGCACCTGTTGCCAGAGTGACAGAGGGCTCTTCTTTAAGCCTGTATTTGAAGAGCAGCAGCAAACAATGGAGGACAAATCATTAACCTGTGCCTTGAGGTACACAGCTAGAAATCAATCCCACCTACACTAATGGGGTACTATCTGCAGTGGAAAACGAAATCCAGAAAATTACCTGGACCAAAAGTGAGTTGAGTAGTGCTCTCGTGGCAACAGAATTCTAATACTCTTGCATATAATGTACATATACTGTATATATATATAGCTGATTTTATCTAATGTATCCCTTTTAATTGACTTTTTGATCTTTCTATGTCTCTCTTTTATTGTGCTTAATGCTTAATGCTTGCAGCTATTTTAGAAGGATGACTTGGGCAGATCTTAGGTAACAGGTCTTGCTTACTCTGGAGGTAAACCATAAAGACAGCACAGCCAATCCAGGTTTTGTATTTCACTACATCCACACAACCCTAAATGTGTTTGAAACATAAATACCCTGGTGGAAGTGCTCGTGTGTTTACCCGGTGTGCAACAGGTTGTGTGGTTAAGTGCACGCAGGTGTTCGGTGTGTGAACATGCACATACAGAGCCTTAGAATAACAGAGGGTCTTGGAAAAATGTTCCTGCATGTGAATGTGTCTACTGTTTTGCTTTTGCTGAAAAGGAGCTGGTTGTGCTCAATGGCACGTGAGTATTTCAGAAAAAAGGGGAGCACAGTGCGTACATTTGGAAGATCATGAGCAAGTTTTAGGTTTTATTCCATCACTCCATCTTAGCCCTTTATCCAAAGGCTGTGGGCAAAGGCAATGAAAACAGATGCAACCACTTATTTACACTTTGTTTCAAGTTGCTGCACTTATCCAGAGTGACATACAATGAGTTAGCAGATAGGCCTCATTCACACTGATAATAGTGTAGTGTAAATGAAACATAACCTCCTCACTCATTTCAGTAAGACAGTGTCAGACTGCACATGACTCCTGCAAAAATTTTCAAACTCTTGAACTTTTGATCTTATAAACTCATGAATGCATCATTCTAACATCCTCATAGATGATATATAGTACTTTACTCACTGACACTTTGACACTACACATAGCTGTTGCTGGACAAAATAACTAGTTGTGTAGACAGAAAATGAAATCTTGGAGTCATCTGCAACATCCAAACGTCAGGCTCTCCTTACCTGGTGGCATGTAATCAGAAGAGCTGTCCACACAAAAAAACCCGATATAGTTTGGGCAGTGGAGGTCATGAGGAAAATTGGCTCCTCAACTGTGACCAGTGGGGCTTCTGGTATCCAGGAGGAGTTGGATCCTCGTGGGGCCACAGTGGCTGGGGGCCCAGGGGCAAAACCGACAGGAGAGTCATTCCCCAACCTTTCTGACAGTGTTATGTCTCGCTGCCAGTGCTGACTCATCTGCATGAAAAAAGAGTGTAGAGGAAACTTAATCAATGAAGATGCTCCCTTGGCAATAGCCCATACATTTGAAAAAAGTATGGTGAACAACACTCAGCTGCACAACTTCATGTTCCAGGTTATAAAGCCTGAATGAAACACTGTGCTTGTGCATCGTTAAAAGGCCTGCACAGTCTGAAACCTAAATCTCAAGCCAACATCTGCTGATGTTAAAACGAGAACACAGAGAGTGTTACAGAGCAAAGTAGGACATTGCACAGATCTACAGTGCAAAAGAGATTGGGTTGATAGATGAAGCGAGATCAAAACGGAGGGATTGATAAGGTATGTGGGTGAGGAGAGGACAAGGAGTATAAAAACTACACACGCCAACACACTGAGGAGGGGGCGCTGGATCTATCAAACACAGCGAATCAGTGTGACAGCAATGAGCTGAGGGCTGCTGACCCAGATTCTCCCCTTCTTTTTCTCTCCGCCTTGCTGAGTGCAAAACGAGGTGTATTGTACCTCGAAACAGCGTTAAGCACAAACATATACCTTCAGAGTAATAACGGCACACCTTTCCACAAATTAACACCTAAGTTCAAGATGAACAGACTGAGGGGGGAGGCCTCACGTACGTTGCTGATGCTGCAATAAGACAAAAAACTGAAATAAGTAAAATTACAGTTTAATCTCATCCAAAAGCATGCTCTTTAAAATGGATAAAGATGTTGCTAACAGTTTCTATTCCACTTCACAAATCATAGGAGGGTATATGATGCAATGAAAGGGTAGCCATTATATCACCGGAGTTGTAGCTGGAAAAGATGGGCGATACTGAGTTGGATATACTTTCTTCCATTGTTAAGTGGCTTTAAGTATCATATTTGTGTTTTTCTCAAATTCTCAATTTATTGACAAAAAAAACAAGCATGGCACAGTTCAAAAACAGGCTGAATTGTCTGTTTGGTTTATATCAACCCCAATGTTTACACAGCATTTGTACTATGTCAGCAGACTGGGAATCAACCATCACATCCATTGGAAAATCCCCATAACACAAAATTCAACAGTAATGTACAGAGAGTGAAAATAAGAGAAGTGGTTTGTATCACATAAACCACCGACTTGGACGAATGAAAACAAGAGGTTCCAAAACCAGAGCCAGCAACATCCAAAGCATCCATAAAGATGCTCCATGTGCCACCACCCTCATGATCAAATCATTGCACATCTCCAAGTACTGTCATCTCTCCAACTACGTCAGTGTCTTGGTGTGGATTCCAGGAAGGCGGTAATCTAATCATTCACAGTGAAAACTAATTTCACAATGACTTTCAAACCCCCCTGCGCACCATCTAAATATAGGCTGGTGCTCAATGTGTTCATGGATGACTCATGCTGCTTGCCAAAGCCTCAATCAGCTTGTGGCAATGCAGTAACTACGAACACATCAGTGTACCACACACACAGAAGAAGAAATACCAGACAGACATAACCAGAATATGAATTTACTGTGTTTCTTCAGGCAGACATTTTCAAATTGGTGTATTTTTATCTTATTTGTTACAAAGCAATTACTTAGTCAACTTCTCGTGCAACAATTTCTGATAAAGCACAGTTCCAGTTTGACTTGCGTAATAACAAAGCATTTAAATGTGATTAACTTCAAGTAGCTTATCTAAAACTTACTTTTGAGTGTTTTTCGTCCAAACAGATGTTATGTACTATACGCTGATATCCGGGGAAGGTCTATCCAGTTAATCATGGCATCTGTTGTTTGCCATATTGTCAACAATAAGCCTACTAGTCTGAAAACTAATTCTAATCATTTATTTGTCAACCACGATTGGATGCATGTAAATCAGTCAAAACAGGTTGACATATTAAAAATCAATAATAATATCTAAATATCATGTCAGAAAAATGAATATAGGGGAATATAGGGTGAGTTCTGTGTTCAGTACATACAAGCACTCGCTTGCACTTACAACAACAAAGCTCGATGCTTCCCAGTGGACCACAGACAAGGGAGAGAGGCAACTCATCAATCCTGCTGACTGCACCCGTGGTTAGGTTTCAAAACATGCATTGTACTTTGACCTCGATCGAATCAGCAGTCTTTGTGACAGGCCATCATAAGTCCTGAGGCTGGGGGAGCTGCCTGAAACACACTGTAAAGCATCCGGTCATTGAGTCTGTGTTCACTCAGAGCCACGAAGACCGATAGGGCCACTTTGCAGTGACCACAACTAAAACAATCCCCACAAAGAACGAGGAAGCAGGTTTCAGCCTTCAGAGCAGTGTGCATATAGCCGTGAGGCATTTTAAAGAAATAGTGACTATTTGATTAAAATCCAGGCAATATTTCCCATATATATGTACTGAGCCCGTCTGAGAGTTAAGGAAAAACACACTATGGTGAGAACACGGTAGCTGCTGTTCTGTGCTCATGACTCCATCCTGCTGCTTTACTTACCTTCTCTGCAGTTGTTTGATCTGCGCTGGTCTGAATCAAAGCATCAATTTAGCTCATCGTCTCAAGTCGGCTGCAAACCTTTTGGAGTACAAAAAGTTAACTGGCCAAGCGTTAACATTCAGACGACAGCCAGCCGGGTTATCTTATCGCAGCATCATTGTCTGAAAAACGGAAAATTTCCTCTTTTTTAATAAAGGCAAGTGTCGGCAGCTGAGCGTTTACTGCGCCGAGCGCTGCTAGCTAACGTTAGCCAGCCTTCCTAGCCTGCCGCTAGCTTGCTGTTGCTTCTCTTCCGAAAGTCAAAACAAAGCAGAGAAATATAACACGACTTTAAAAAGCGACACACTCACTTCCAAAATTATGTCTGCGAAAAACGACTGTTTTTATCTTGCCATTTCCTATCCAAAGCTAATGAACTGGACACCGTTATTTCATCCACATCATCATCGGCAATTCACCGTACTAACAGCAGCTGCCAGCAGAAACTCCGCTCTCGGCGCATGCGCACCCACGCTCTTCACGTCTCCAGGTCCTTGCCATTGAACATGATGTAACTTTGTAAAGGAGAGGCTGCACAGCACTGTTGTGCCCAAAAAAAACTCAATTAAATTCAAACAGACCAGCTGAAAACGTCTACACGCAGCAGTAAAAGAAAGATGAGCAAGAAAGGTTGTGAGCAACGTTATTCATTTTATTACTTCATAAAATATACACAAATACTGTTGTAAATAAAGTGTGTTAAAGAACTGTACAAGATATCAGTACACAATACATAAAGTGAAATCCCCATCACCTCAACCTATTTTATACCATTTCCAACCCAACAGTTACAATACCACTGGGTCATGGTGGCTTGTACAAACGTAATTACACACACAGTGCACTGCTATTTACACATCCCTGCAATTGCATCATTTGTTTTCTTTTGAATGACATCATCAAAATTGCTGGAGGTTAAAATCCAAAAGGTGACATCAAACTATTAGTGTATAATTTCTGCAGAAGGAACATCGAAAGCCCTATATATGACATGAGGAGGACAAAGTTTAAGGGATAAGAACAGAAGAACAAAGGGACAACCAAAAGACCCTGAACAAACAAGCTACTTCTAATAAGTTAAAAGGAAGATGAAATAAAACAGAAATAACACAAAAGAACAGAAAGTTACTTCAGACAAATAAAAAATAGTTTTAACATAAATAGAGAATAGAGATAAAAGCAATCAGCATACAAAATGAATGTTGTATTCTTAGTAGGGAGTCACTGCATCTCATGCTCTCACACACGCACCCACTCATACACACATAATGTTGGATGACCCAGCTGGCAGAGTAACAGTAGCCAACCCCACAATTTAGTTCTTTAAATACCTAAAATTCTGAACCCAGCCCCAATTTATGTCATTAGTATGCATTTTTCTACTTTACACCTTAAAACAAATAACCACATTTTGGCTTTACATCAAAATAAAAAAAATATTTACAGTGAAGTAAACATTAAAAAAAAAAAAAAATGGATGTCCCCACCCCCTGAAGAGTCATCCCTAACAGAGCTTGCCCACTGCCCTATGACCGCCAATAACAAAAGAATAAAAAAGGTAACATTAAGAACTATCATAAAAATTGCAGCCACTATTTGTTAGCCAAAACGGGCAGCTATTGTCTCTGGTCGAATACACTGAGAATTTCCTGAGGAGCTTTCCCTCAAGACTTGGGAGTGTGTCTTTGCAATATCTATGCTCATTCTTCACCTTACCCCCTCCCATTAAAACCAAAGAAAACACGCAAGTCAAAAACAGGCAAAATAAGGGCTGATGGAGGTTTTGGTGGCCGAGTTTTGAGGGAGAGTAAATTATCACGACATGAATGAAGGGTGGGCAAGCAAGCACCAATTGCTACTTCACCAGAAACTTTACTCTACAACAGCTAAAACATCACTTACTTATCCTTTTCAAAGTTACCTTTCTTTTTTCCCCACTATCCTCTCACCTACATCTCCCCACTTCTTCATCTTTCAGCTGTTATTTCTCTCAAAAAAGCAAAGCAAGGAAACTCATAGCAAGCTCCAATTTATGTCTTTATGAAAGATAAAAGAGGCGACATTCACTCAAAAGTTGTTTTTGTGGTGTTAAAACTGAAAAAGATAAATCTTTACGAAGCCTATATCAGTCACAAAGTTGACCTTTGACGAGAAACATGCGTGTGTCCCTGATACCTTTTTTCTTCTTTGATGCCAACAGTTCTTCACATTTGCCAGACAGAAGGTACTGAGGGAATGTTTTGAGGAGTAGAGCAGGTATGAGCAATCATGGGAGTAACAATGGTACAGGACTGTTATTCGTTTGCTTTTTCTATTGTGGTGGTGGTCCACAGTTCAGCAAGTTCATGAAAGAGTGCACGTTGGATACTGTCATGTGCTTCCCTGGATCCATTACAGATTTACTGTCCTTTTCCAAAGATCCATGTGTCCATTGGCAATCATCTTTTTATAAGACAAGGTAAAAATAAAAGGGAAATAATCCGGAGCGATTAATTTACTTTGCAGCCCTGCAACAACAAATAGAGTGATGGTCGTTAGAGAGGGCAATGCATTGGTGAGGGGTGTATTTCTGCATTCGGCATGTAGGAAAAAAAATTAGATCTCACCTGTCAATTCCATGTGCATACGAAGAATTCTATTTCCCCATGTGCTCAAATGGCACGCTGACCTGCAAAAGAAATAGAATTAAGACTCAGAGGGGGACAAACACACAGACACACATAGACACACACCCACACACAGAACCAGAGTCATGTCCTATACACTCACCTGTGATGTGGAAATTCTGGATTGGTCATGACGGGCTGTGAGGTCCGAGGACGACACGTTGGCAGGAGCCCCACGGTGGAGCCGCATGCTCACCTTCCTTTCCCTCTCTGCACGAGAAATTGCACGAGGTGACGTGTTACCTGAAATTATATATAAAATTGAGAACTAGATTTGATGCGGATTATCAAGAAAAACATTTGCAGTGTCAGCATAGGATGATTCTGTTATTAAAAGACAAACAGGGGTTTGAGACTTAAGCAATTTAACAGTACACTCACCAGACTGCTGGACCCGTGAGGCAGGGTTAGAGATGGCCTGCTCTGGCCCATTCCTCACTCTGTTGGCAGCTCCAGGGTTTGGACCTGGGGGGAGGCCCCGTGATGCAGACCCCCTGGGGGCTCCTCCAATCCGCTCATCCCTCTCTTCTCCTGTCCTCCTCTCCCGATCCCCATCCTCGGCTGTCCGGCTGGCACCCTGATAGTTGAGATCAGCCACATTACAGCCTTTCCATTAACAGTAGCTCTAAATGAGCTGTTATATATTGTAAGCTGTTCAAAAGTGATATTTTTGAGCACTGTGATATGAGATCTAAGTGGCAGCTAGGCACCAAAACAAACATCAATAATACAGTTGGAAAGACTTTATGCTTTTAAACTTACAAATTTGAGCATGTTCCAATCAAAGACATAATCATAGGAGAAACCCTGACGGTGGAAAAGATTCCTGAAGAGCTGTCGCAGGTAAGAGTAGTCTGGCTTGTCATCAAAACGGAGAGAACGGCAGAAATTCAGGTATGTGGAGAACTCAGCTGTAGGAGAATTAAAAAGGGAGACAGTAATGAGGAGATACCTCAATAACATTTGCATTGTTTGTGTTCAATTCCATACTGAGAAAAACCCCATTCTGCAGCTGCAGATAATTTCACAGCTGCAGGTAAATTGCTGCCAAATACAGAGAGACACCAAAGACATGTTACTTACAAGGGTATCCTTTGCAAAGAACCTCAATGGGTGTGGACATTTTCTTCTCACTGATTCGTTCATATTTCTGTCTCTTGGTAGCGGCCTTGAGGCCCTGCCAGGGAAGGGAGCCCAGGTTGAAGTACATGAGGACATAGCCAAGAGACTCCAGGTCATCACGTCTGGACTGCTCTGTGGACAGAAAATAGTGAGAGTGCATGCAAGAGTGAGAAAACTGTGGGATGTCTGCAGTCGTGCTATGAAAAAGGGTAATTCGCCCAGGCCCCTTTAACAGTTTCGAAATAATAAACAACTTCAGTCGCCTGTGGCCAGTCACAGCTCATAGTGACCTGTAAATTAAACAATTAACAGTCACTAATGGGCCAATAAAAGTTCGCTCATGCAGTCACAAAATTAAAAAGGACATCCCTTCAGACAGTCTTACTAATAGTAAGACGTGACAGGCATCGGTTTCTATTCGTCAATGGCAACTTACCATCATTCATCACTTTCTTATTAAAATGGTCCTATAGTCATTATTTGACCCGTTCAAACGATTGGCTAATGAAAGTCCTGTGTGCAAACACACAGAATTTGAGAAAACTGCTTCTAGTTTTTGTGCTGCATCACAGCTGCATTTTACATCACACATTAAAACTTAACGCAGTTGTACTTATAAGTCCATTTAAAACCATGATTACAAACTATTCCGCTCTTGAATGTTAATTGTTTTTAACTGTGTTCTGTTACTGTTTGTTTTCTAGTTAATTATTTTTATGTGTATTTAGTCAGTTTTAACTTATAAATGCGGGCAATGATACTTCAGGTTTAAAAAGAGGTCGGATAAATGAATGTCTGAATGGGAATACATCACAACTTGGACAAATACCTATTTTACTCGACAAGACTATAGTTGTAAAGCTCAAAGATGGAAGTAAAAGGCTCAGGATCTGTGGGTTACTCACAGCTATGTGTGGAAAATAATGGTAACATGAGTGTTTTGTTTTTTTCCATTGATGTGTGGGCAGTTTCAAACCCCTAGACTGGTTTCCTCCGACTTGACAACCCGACAAAATAAGATGTTAATGTGGCACTTCTGACCAAGAAACTTGTGTAGCCCGTTCATCAAGCAACACTTGAAAGTGTGGTTCTTTGTCTATTCAAAGCAAATGACACTACTTCTGAGCCCTGTGTATATATGTGCTTTTTAAAGTGGAAGCAACGTATGTGCATCCCCCTACTGTTACTTACTGCCAGTACTGGTTAATTAAATTCCACATTCAATGCATACTTTTTACAGTTAAAACTACAACTCCAAAAAATGCTTCAGCAAATGATTTTAGGCACAAATACTATTAAAAAAAGGTAAGACACCCTATCATTCTCACTTAAATGTTTGTTAAACAAAAAGTCATTATCAAACCACAGATAAATAACTTGTTTGGGCTGCAACTGTTCATCTAGTACACCGCAATGAGATGTGGAATGTGTTAAAACGGTTAGTCATACAAAAATGCTCTGCAGAATGTCTTAGAGAGCATTGCACTGAAATGACGACACCACAACAGGGCTGTTTGCCATCCCAGATGGCATTTCCTTCTTTTTCTCTCTCTCTCGCTCTCATGAGTCCTCTGCCTTCATATCCCTTGTATGATCTGATAGGGTGTGTATAAACAAGAAGACGATGCAGAGAGGAGCCAAGTCCAAAACGAAAACAGTAGGGAGGGGATGGGATGGGGGTGACAATGAGGAACTAATTGCTTCCTGGCTGAAGAAAGTTAAGCACCAGGGCATTATTAGGTTTTGAATTATTAAGTTTTGACACAGGCACTAAAACAAGGTGAGAAGGGATGTGACTCAACAGTGCACTACACTTACAGGCTAGGGATGAATGTCACGTAGAGGGGGATATCATCAAAAGACATTTCTGATAAAACACATTCATCATGGTGTTCAGAAGCTGCTATCAAAGTAGATCATGGGTGAATTCGAGCAGAATTTTTTTTTAACGACGACCACAGCGTCATGGTCATGCTAACATCAATACGATGTAATGCTATTTATCAACATCATGAAGTGAGACACTAAGGTAGTGAAGCGGCATTGTTTGTTCAACTCAGTTTCACTGGATAAAAAGAGGCAAGATGGACCTGTTCATAAAACAAGCCCTGGACTAGACTGAACATATTGCATCTTGCTAAAGTTCAGTCTGCTGTGGTCAGGGTTATCCACGCTTTGGCACTTTAACACCTTTGCCTTGGCAGTAATAACTAGAAATCATTGTCATGTGAGACTGCAACAGAATTGCCTGATAACATGCGTGTGAATAACAGGGCCAAGAGGCCAAGAACCAACAGCAGTATTGTTTTATGAGGATCTAATTCAATGTTGTGAATAGCAAGTAACTAATCTGGTATGAAAATCAAGTTTGTGTATATGCTCCAAGTGTGCCTTACCAATTCCAAGATGTGTGTTGATGGATGCGTAGCGCGCTGTGCCAGTCAGGTTCTTGTTCTCCCTGTAAGGGATGTGCTGGTGTGTGCGGGCATCACGGTACTTTTTGGCCAGGCCAAAGTCAATGATGTACACCAGATTACCCTTCTTGCCAAGCCCCATTAGGAAGTTGTCAGGCTTGACATCCCGATGGATGAAATTCTTGGAGTGGATGTACTCAATGCGACTAATCTAAAGAAGATGCAGAAGACAAACAGTAACAAAATTGTCAGGTTCTGTAGAACAAAACATAAACTACTTAACTACACAGACAGGATACATTAGGAAGTGTCACGGTGACATGAGTTCATCAACACCTCATTCTACATGTGTAACATTGTGTTGTTTTCGAATAACATTTCTGCCACTGAACAGTAGTAGGTGTGCTCAATGCATCCATACCCTGCACAAGCTAAGGCCAAAAGAAGGACAGGCAAGGACAACAGGATATATGAGACAGGACAACGGAAGGTGACGACCCCTGGCTATAAGCGGAGAGTCAAACATCCACATAGAGGACTGACACAGCAACTTGGCTGCAGTTCAAACAAAAGGTGAGATGAGTAGTGCTTGAGAGAGCTATGTATTAAATGAAATATCTAGGCCAGCACAGTCTAAGAAGAGGCCCGAACTACAAAGTACACTAGATATACAAGAGTAGGACACTAAAACATCTAGAATCTTAAAAACAAAACAAAATAAACCCCAGGGGAATCATGTGCATTGTTTATACATAGAGCGTGCACCAACACATAAAAGTCAAGTAGGTCATGCACATGATCTAGTCGGTCTCTGTAATCTACTTGCAAACGGAACCGTTTTACATAGTAGGACCTTAACAAACAGTGGGACAGTGAAACCATCTAAATTCTAACTCCCCTGCCTTAAGGGCAGGATGAGTGGGGTTTTTCTTAAAAAGTGTGTGGTGGTGTTCGTATCTGCAGGAACCATGCCGTCTGCCTGCATTTTCTTATTTTGTTGTGTTCAGTATGTTCCTGGGCATCAACCTTTGGGTAGTGGGGATGCTTTGGCTGCACTCACACAAAATCAGGGAGGTGTGTGCGGAGGTGCAGGCGTGTTTCTTTGTGCTTTACACCATAACAGCTGTTAAACAGAAACAGAAATCAGAAAACGCAATTTCTTTGATTCCTGGCTTTGTTCTTCCAAGCGTCGCTCCCCCTCTTCATTCATTTATAAGCTCACTCAAGCACCGCTGCTCTCTCCTTATGAGCCAGGTAGGAGGGGCCAAATTTGGATTGTGTGTTTACGAACAGCAACTGACAAATTCTACTCATTCTGCTTTTAAGATAAGGTTTTGTGTCATACCATCTGGTCTGCCAAAAGCAGGACAGTCTTTAGGCTGAACTTCCGGGAGCAAAAGTTGAAAAGGTCCTCCAGACTGGGACCGAGCAGCTCCATTACCATCACGTTGTAGTCTCCCTCTGCACCACACCACTTTATTGATGGAATACCCACTACAATACACACATACACAGTCACCACAACATTTGTTCAACCTGTTAAAAATGTAACATATATAAATTCATACTATTTGCCATATAACAAATTTTGCATCAAATACAAATCATTTTTTAACCTAGCAAATCTTACACAAGATAATCGGTTTCTTTAAAATGCCTTTACTTATCAATGTAAGTTCAACTAAGATGGATCCAGATCACAGCCATTTGAAAAGATGACTTTCATTCAGTAAAACTTTTATTGTGAAAAGAATTCACTGTACATTCTTCCAGTGTCTTATTGGCGTATTCACATCTATAAATTGCCAGGAACAAAAAAATTGGTGATGAATGCAAGAAAAATCTTGTAAAGCTTGTCAAAGCGACATTCACTCCTTACCTCCTCCTTGCATCATCTTGTAGAACTTGCTTTCAATGTGCAACTGTGGGTGTTTGGTCTTCACACATTCCAGCTTGATGGCTACCTCCTCCCCAGTGGCAATGTTTGCACCTGAGGAGATACACAAAAATACAAAATGGCTGTAAGAGCCATAACAACTGCACCCATACTAGGCCAATGACGAAAAAATATGAAGGAAAATCAGACTCTGTGCCCAGATAAGGGGTGAAATTAATGGTACAGTATGAAAAGGGAGACTGTCTAGAAACCAATGTGGAAAGAACCTTAACAGAGGAGACACATGGAAACTTATGCAAGACGTTAAAAAAAAAAATACGTGCATTTACTTACCAAGGTAAATGTCGCCAAATGAACCACTCCCTATCTTTCGCCCGAGCCGGTATTTGTTCCCCACTCTCAACTCCATGGTTGCAAGTCGTCACTGCCACCAACAGACAAACAGAGATGATTACAAGAAAGCAAAGGACACATGACTCCATACTAGCTCATCTGTGCTGACCCTCTCTTCTCTCACCACTATCTCTGGAACATTATAGGATGAATGACTGCACAACTCAACTGAATATGACAGGACTATTTCCTTGACTTCCTGAGTGGTAGAATGAGGGAGGGTACTCTCGAGTCAGTCAGCTGTTCACATTATGATCTGTCAGTCCCAGGCACATTGAAGTGACCATGTGTTGGAGTGAGAATGTTGCCTGAGCAGGGCTAGTTGATCAGCAAACAGCTGTCTGGCCTCCAGAGATACACGATTAGGATTGGGAGGGGGAGGTGGTTGAAGTGAGATCAGCAAAAGCAGGGAAGGGAGGAGAAAAGAAACACAGCAGAATGAGGGCTTCACTGAAATGCAAGTTGCCACAACTAGAATCAACTGCTGCACGAGTACTAAGTCTCGGCACACATGAAGTGAAATGAAGTGCATCTTTTGAGCTAAACTGCACGTGATGCTGGAGCAGAATCATCATTTATTTAGTGCTCTCTCTGCCACGCAACGTTGTGCAGCCACTGCAAAAGCAAGACTAAGCTCTCCACTGTTCTGTACTAACACTGCCAAGGGAAGGAAGGCATGAGCAGCCACGGAGCGCTGGCTGGCTTTATCTGTGTCAAGGCTCTCAGACAATTCTGTGCAATGAACTTCAGAAAGTGCTGCAGAGGACATATCAGCACAGACCATCATTTATCAAAGCTGTTTGCTTCCTCGCCACCAATTTGGGAACACAACATAAAAAAGACTAAGCTCTTAACACCAACAGCGTGCTCTCGTCCCAAATGCAGCCCTGCTGCATAACACTTCCTGTCATGTGACATTGACAATTCAACAAGGGAACATTATATTCCCTTGTTGAATTGTAGGTTCAACACCCAAACACGTGGACACTGAAGTGACCACATGTTTAGCTGATCAGCAAACAGCTGTCTGGCCTCCAGAGATACATGGTTAGGACTGGGAGGGGGAGGTGGCTGAAGTGAGATCAGCAAAAGCAGAGAAGGGAGGAAAAGAAATACATAAATTGCTAATAGATGAAATACAGCACAGCATATTTACTGATTCCTGCCTCTATCCACACCCCCTACAGAAAATATTAAATAGTGCGACAACTCAAACAAATAGCAAAACAAAGCATTATCAGATAACCTCAGTTTTGTGGGCATGACAACTCAAGCAGAACAGTCATCAATTCTGCAGGACTAGTCCTCTGCATTCAGTCTGCTTCCATCCAGAGACTCCTTTATCACAACATAAATTATCCCAGAAGTTGCATTGCTTGATTGTAAGGACTTGGATTAAAAAGAGAGCTGCTGACACCAGCTCTGTTCCAAACCCACTTTTACAATGATGATGGCTTGCATACTATCATCTTGGACGATCTGAGCCTTGTTAAAGGATTCATACTTCTAACTACTTGCATCGCACAGTCCTCATTTTCAAGTCAAAGTGTCAACTGACCAACATACTGTATGATATGTAGCGCTCCTAGACCTTCTTGCCAACTCCAGCTGATGAGAGGACAGCCTGCCCCGATTTAGGGAGCAACAGTAATCACAAGGCTACACAGTAAGTGCCACTGATTAGTTGGGAAATTGCATAGTTTCTATATAGCTTTCATTTGTGTATGCGCTCATATGTTCATTCTTAAGTGCTTAGCAAGGGAGAACTTGGCATTGCAAAGATGTGTAGAGTGAAAACATAGCCACAAAGTGAAGAACGCATTATTTGATGTCTTAAAGATGGCCCATGTGATGCGCAGCAAGAGGAATTAACCAATCACACAGGACCTGAAAAAGCACCATGAACTGGTAGTACTGGTCTACAGGACAGTGGATTGGTTCAGATTCCACAGTGCATATGTCGCTTAGGGGGAGTCTTAGTGGCAGTTGTGGTTGCAGGATGTCCTGAGGAGGTGGCAGACTGTGGTTCAACCACCTACGCACCATGGGAATCACCTGAGTCCAAATCATAAAATATCTGTGTATTTCTTTATATGAAGTCAGTGAGATCCATTCGTGTAGGACGCGTCCTACTATACAGAGACAAACTAGTCCTGTTTACGAGAGGAAACAAGTGTCAGAGTCCCAGAGCCAGAGATTTCAGTCACATGAAAAACACAGCTAAGCTACGCCTCTCGGACTCAGACAGCTGTCACTCCACAGTCAGATCCTGTGTTACACACTCAACACTAAATGCGAGCGTTAATATAACTCCAACTTGCAAAATCTAATATATTTACAGCTAAGGAGTTTATTTTTTAACGGTAATTGCCTATGTCAAGATACGGTGCACTGTCCTTGTTGGTATTTGATTAGAAGCAAGTCAGTTGTGATTTACGATACAAGGGCAAAAACCTTTGCTATAACTAACTAATATTTCATTTCAAAACACCCACCAACGGCCATGGTGTTTTTAAACACCCGTTTCTATCATTAACGATTGACGCTTTGAGTAAAATATCATCCGATGGCATTTACGTTTAACTGTTAGCTGCTAAGAGTAAGCTAACGTTAGTAGAAATACGTTAACGGAACCGTAATACGTACTGCAACACGGTTATTGTCGAAATTAAAAGGAGCTGGAAATTTAGCTTTATATCGCACTTCGTCGCATTTTGGATCATACTTACAACCGCACCCATTTATGTGCTGGACTAGCCTGTGTAGATAGCCATCCCTACTACTCGCCCCCTCCCCCTCTCTTGTAAGCCGTGAATACTAGACTCTGATTCGGCCGAATCAGGCTCCTTTTCCCCCTTGGTTTCTCCGGTTCCGCGACCCACCACTCACCTGATATTGGGTTCGTCCGAGAGCTGGGTCAGTGGAGGTTCTGATCCGATGGTTGTCAGTCGGACAGGAGCCTGGGCAGAGACGGATGGGAGCGGATTCTGGCGGCTCTCATTCCCCCAGCTCTTAGATCCGTCGTCGGTTGCACTCCCTGTTGATAGTCCCTAAGAATCTCCAGCAGCACGAGCGGCCGTTCTCCACTCGAGTCTGTCTCCCCCTCTCGTTACTTAACAACGCGCCCGTTCACAGCGTCGATGATGTCATTCCCTCGATGTCAGGGCACAGTCATTAAAGGAAAACGTCACAGCAAACTGCTCAATTTGACCATTCATTAATTATCCCGTTTCTTTATTACTCATTTTGAGTCACAGTACTGTTCGCAAAGTGAATCCGGTCGTATTGGTTGTGTTAATCAACACATAAATCATATTATAATATCAGTAAACAACAACAATAATTATGTTATTATATTAATAATGTGATTTCAATTACATTTCTCTATCAGTTGGTACAGTACCATGCATCTCCCATATGATACCCTGGCAAGCATTAAATCTCAGTCCCTGTATATAAATACACATGAAATTTGAGGCAAGTCACGTCTGTGAGTTTCTGCTATCCTACAAATTGCAGTTATGTACACTGGGCTCAGCCTGATTATCAGCACACATTTGAAAATGGCCCTGTCACAAAATGTTAGGATATCCTGTAAATCCGGCCTTAAATCTACAGGGAAAACTGTAGTCTATGATAATGTTCTTGTGGGCAACACTTAGCACAATGAAAATCCATAACTGCATCAGAGAGGGTAAATAATTTCATACAGTAAGCAGTGGCTTACAGTAGGATGACGTGGGTGTTAAATAGGATTGGTTTGTGGATGGTAATGAGAGGGTGACAGATGGACACCCTGGCTTGTTTTTCCGTGGCTCTGTCTATGAACAGCTCATAGGCCTTTCCCTTTATGTAATTTCTTTGTGGTACTCATCACTGTAGCATGCACAAAGCTGGATTTTTCACTGTCACCATACGATGCAGTGCTTACTGATCACATATGCATTACAGCATACAGGACAGTTTAAGACTTGGACTGGTTTAACATACAAGATACTCAACACAAAAAACTTTTAACCAACATCCAGAGACCATCACAAATACAAAATGACAAAAATGACAAGGACACGATTAGAAGCCAATACTTTCATCTTTATTAATCTTGTTCTCATTTGTTTAAATAAATTTTTCCTTTGTAAAATCTCATAACGAAAACACTGAACAGGAGTGTTAAAGCCTGTCTTAATTTAAAACGAATGCACAACAACAGAACATTAAAAACGTACGGCAACTCTTACTCTGCATCTGTAAACAACCCGTCCCACCCCTCCCTCCCGCTCCACACAGTTTGATAAGATTTGGCATGTCCATTTTCTCAACGCATATGCCTTCAGCTCTTTGTGTCATTAAAATGTTCTTTTTTTATTATTGCAGGTCGGACAATAAAAAAGACAAGTCTGCTTAAAAAAAAAAACAGAAAGAAAAAAACTTCAAATGAGAAAAAAAAGCATTAGTGCCGATATTTAACACACAGTCAGCAGTATACCAAATGCACTCATTTTTGTATAGACCTTCTGTATAGTAAGCAGCCTTGCCCACATTATGACAGGCAGTAACATGCGCACGCACACACACACACACACACAATCTTCACATTCTCTCTCTCTCTCTCTCACACACACACACACACACAACTGTGGTGGTTTAATTTACTTGGTCTCAGTCTCACTCATACTCATGTCCGTATAGTGTGTATGATACTGCACACAGTATTGACACATGGAGAAATGCAACATAGCCTCAAACTGCCAGCAATTTAACATTTATCACTGCAACAGTAACAAACATGTTCAAGAGAGAATAACAGAGAAAGAGTGCGTGAGATACAACAGTAGGAGGTCAGCATTTTGAAAACAGAACAATGACATTTTTCAATATTTTCACTGTTCAAAAAATTAAAACCATACATACAAACAAACAGAAAAAACTAACTTAACATACACAGTAGATACAGTTCTGTTTTCAATCAGAGCTGTTTGCATGTGTATTCGGTCTCCGTTTTTATGGGGACATGAATACAAACTGCACTTTAACCTCACATCATGTAGTAGTTTTAAGTTCTCTTATACGATGAAGGTAATGCTGTTTACAGTGCCCATCTGTCTGAAGGCTTGTCTGTATTTGGTGAGTGCATGTGTATGTAAATCTGTTGAAAAGTCCCCTATTTACTAAGCACATTGCAATCCAGTCAAGTCTTTCAGACCAACTGACTTTTCATTCTTTTTCAGGTTTCAAGTCTAAGCAGTTGAAATCTTCATCTGTGGAAAAAGGCTGTATACACATCTAACAGTCCCTGCATTTGTTTATATAATAGCTTAAGTCTGGCCACGAGAATGTGTGTAAGCATGTCTCACATTTCTGCTTTGTGTGTGCACATTAATATGCATACCATGTATATGTATGCAGGTGTATATATGTGTATTACATTAATATGCATACAATGTAAATGTGTTTGTGTGTATGTGTGTGTGTGTGTGTGCTATAGTAAGTACATATGTATCCCAGTGTATGTTGTATCAGTGTGTCCAAACCTACACATACAAATAGAGGGGGCTCATCAGATAGAATCAGCTCCTCCACCCAGCAGATCGCCAGGCAACAATGCAGCAGGGCTGTCCATTTGGTGCCTTTCCTCCATTTGTGGTGCCCCCCACAGGCTGCTGCTGGGGTACCCCGCAGTCATGCCACCCCAGAGGCCAGACCTCCCAGACTCTACTCCGCCAACACCTCCGCCTTCCCCTGCCCCATTGGTGCTCCATTGGGAAAATATTCCCAGCCCAGGTCCTTGGGCTGAAGAGGTTTCTGAAGAACTGCCTGTACCATCGAGACTCTGCCAGGCAGAGCCAGAGGACCTCACGCTACCTACAACCGCTGCTCCACTTTCCCCTCCTCCACCACCATTTCCATTTCCACCTGAAGTTGTGCCCGCTGGTGCCCGTTCATTGCCCGGGGAGCTACCGCCACTGCTGGCCACAGCTGTGCCCGTTCCAGATGAACCCTGCGTCCCACCAGCTGCTGCCCCACCTGAGCTGGCCCCCTCTGCCCCTCCGGCCTGGGAATGTGCAAAATAGCGAGCGACTTCTTCCTCACTCACAAACTCCGCCAGGATTGTGGTGTTGCCCAGAACACACCTGAGAGGGAGTTACAAGACAAGGCTCTTTAGATCAACAGGGGCATGTTCAGTGTTAAGCATAAAGTATGAGCATTAGTGAGGTTACAGGTTAACCTACATGTGCAGTGCTCCCTGGGCCTTGGCTGCTTCCTGCCGGCTGCTGTAGCGAATCAGAGCACTGCCCTGCGTCAGGCCGAGGTGGAAGGTCAGCAGGGGGCCATGCTGCATGCAGATAGTCCTCAGCGTGGAGCCATCAATCTACAGGGAAAGAAGTATAAAGGTAAAGTATAAAAGATTGTTTGTGTGTGTGAGGTGACAGTGGTACGGTAATTGTCTGCAATCCTGAGCCATCAATTATAAGGCCAGAGAAAGGTCAAGAAATCTATGAAGTTATGCAACAATGGTTATGTGTAAGAAGAACCATGTGCATATTAATAAGTAATGTAGTGAGACTGTACACTGTGGATTTATTGTTCTGTAATTCTGTCACTTACAGTAAGACATACAAGCTGTACAACCAAGTGCATTATTGTTTTAAAAAAAAATTCTGTATTACTAAAACAAAAACTTTGTCTAGTCTTATAATTCAACATTTTAAATTCCATGCTTCTCCCAGAGCAGTGTCATGCAAGTGTCATTTGTGCAAACCCTAATTGATTAAATGGCTCATCCAACTTCACAATCCAATTACAGCTGGGTCATGCATCATTCAGTCTAATTTGCATAAGACAGACTGAAGGGGAATATAGATGAATGAGCACAGAGATTTAATGCTTTTAAATCCAAACCCTGACCAATCTGTTTGGGCATCTGTTTTACTGAACAGCCATAATTCTGCCGTGATGAAGGGTTGTAAGAAAATTTGAATTCAACATTGCTTGCACAACATTCTTCTGATCTTTTCCACAACCTTCTGCACTATCTCAGTGTACAGACAACAGGATTACTGCTATTGAGATGGTTAATTTTTAAGTTGTCACTTTTGCTAAAAACTGCATGAAAATTGTACAGTTACTTTGTAATTTACTTCTCAGAGTTTCCACTACTCTCAATCTCCCCCTCCCTCTTTTTCTCAGTCCTTACCTGAGGGGTCAGGTTGCTCAGCAGCAACCAGCAGCTGCCTCTAGAGGCAACGCCATCACTCCAAGCTGAGCCTATAAAGAAAAAAGAAAAAGAGAAGAGCAAAACAGAGGAGAAGAGGAGGAAAAATTTATTAGCAGGAGATGTCATAGTTGATGGCAAATATGAGACAACTTTAATGCTAGGTTTTATGATAACGTTGTAAGACCAGAGTCATCATATCATTGTCAAGATCTTCTCCACAGTATACAGCTGTCATGAGTTACAAGTAGTTCAGTAATTATTTAAATGTTTTCCCTGTAAAGAATACCTGGCCCAAATCTTGACTCTTGATTAATCCCGCCCCCTCCCCAGCTCCGGGCCAAACGCGGGCCTCCACTCCCCCATGGGGAGGGCGAGGCCTGCTTCTGATTGGTTAAGCCAGGCGGGGGGCGTGGCAGTTGTGAGCTGTTGCGATTGGTCTTCCACAACTTGTTTTGTCCGATGGGCTCTGGGGGCCAACTGGGCTTGTACTCCGAGTACTTTCCTGAAGAGGAAATGGGGAGGTGGGAGAAAGAGGGGGAAACTGAGCTTTGGCAAACAGACCACAGAAATAGGAGTTGGGACGCAGTATAGCCAGCTCCTTTGGCATCTACCAGTAAAGTAGAGTGAAAACACAACTGAAAAGCCAAGTAACAACTTAGCTAATAAGATAAAAGATATTTAGAGGTCAAAATGCAAAAATAAAATGAAGAATATATGAAAATCAAAGAAATCAAAACATTTACCTGTGCTGTGCGCATTGCTGAGGGGACTGTCTGAGGCACTGTAGGGCCAGGCACCAGGTGAAGGCAGCGAGGTGTTAAGGGTGGGGTTTGGCCCTGCAAAACATTAAAAGGTTATCTGAAAGCCACACATCCTGTTGTAAACAAGACAAGGCAACTGTACTGCAGCAGGACAGCACATAGAGCCTGTGAGGAATACAGTTTGTCAAACCTTTGCTCTTTGAATTTCTGTCAATAAATGCCACTGGAACATGTTGCTAAAAAAAAAAACAACATAAAAACTGGTTGCACTAGCATCCACTGCATGCCTTACTTTTTGCATGTGTGGAATTTTAATTGAATTATATTAGCTCATCATATTGGAGAAGCCAAACTGGAAACGCAGTTTTTCTGTTGGCAGTGCAAGTTGTCTGACTGAAATCTAAGTGACTAATCTAAGTGTTACTGGAGTAATAATTCAGACAACAGAAATGCGTATCATTATTCACCATATAATATTTCCATCACTTTACAGTGAAAACAGTTAATAGTGAATAGGTTTATTGCTCAGCCCTAATCCTTATGGGAAAGAGCTGTATTCACCTTATTAACAGCCTTAAGCTTAACATTACTTTAGATAGTAATATCTAATCCATAGAGGTTAATATTTGCTAATAAAATGCTTTTATTCAGACTTTCAGCTTCATGCTCTTGCTGAGAAAAAGTGAGTAATGCCACTAAGTAAGTAACTATGACCACAAATCTCATGATTTTTAAGATTTGTAAGTAACATTTAAAAGTCAGTGCTATTGGAAACTATACTTATCAAAACATTAACACATTCAGATACCTATGTTGTCTCGCAGTAACTGGTGGTCAGAGTCGTTGAGGCTCGGGGGTCCTGGGGAGCCAAGAACACTACCAGGGGTCATGTAGGGGTCAGACTCTGGGTCTCCACTACTCTGGATTCCCTTCCAGGGCACACCAGGCTGGAACTCTGTCATTAAAAACAGAAATCTTACTGATCGAAAACATATGCTATATCATCGATATTTGTAAAATCAAACACCAAAAGAATGTAACCAAATTCTGTGGTTGTGGCTGTGTTTGTTGTTGTCATTTATTAAGGGACAATTTGACTAAGACTCCTATAATCTTTAACATAACATTTGTACATTATGGATGGCTATAAAATAGGAAACAAATGAAAGTAAGTATTTTGTTTTCTTTGCTTTGGGTAAGGTACATGAATGAAAACAGCACCACAGCTTCTGAGATACAGAAGTATTGAGTCAGTGTGTGTGCACACACACTGGACAGGTTGACACCTGTCGACTGTCCTCCCCTGTGTACTCCGTCTTTAATCCTAATTAGAGACAGGCTTTGGTAAGATGTAGCAGAGAAAGACACACTCACCTGGAGGCCAGCTGGATGTAGCAGGTTTATTCCCCATTTTACTCCCAGGGGTCCGGTGCCAGTTGTCTGCAGAGCCTTGAGGGGGAATCCCCAGACTATCACCACCGAGCATTTCATACTGGGAGTAAGGGGATCCTCCTCTCACTTTTATAGCACTGGGTAAAGGGCCTTGGGAATTGCACACAGAAGAGAAATAAGGTCAAACAGACTGACATGAGTAAGTCTCAAATCCCTTTGATTCGCAGTGGTTTATTCAGATACACTGTGAAAGACAGTAATTACCAACGCAGTAAAGACCAGACTGACAACAGCCGGGGAGCCAAGCTTTCCCAAAGTGTAAATTTTACCTTTGCAAAAATCAGGTTACAAACCACCTGTTATCCTACCATTCTTGTGAAGGGCTGTTTCAGGGGGAGATGGAGCTGGGGAGTGTCCCTCCATCATCCATTTGAAGCGGGACTGCTGTCCTCCTGTGTCCTTCATCCCTCCCATCATGGGACTGAGCTCCAGTCCTGACAGGTTTCCACCAGGGGCAAGCCCTGACAAGCAGAAAAACAGAAACACTCATGGGCATGGACATTTTACTAACATTCAGTTCAATGTAGCCTTTAGCTGAACTGGCAACTGTATTTTTTCCCCAGAGTTTGTGTTCAGTATCACTGGGATTGTACTAAGTACCAAAGGCTAGAGGCTGTTTAAAATGGAGGGCCGTTGTTATAGCAACAATGACTACAACGGTAATGTGTCTGCGTTAACACAAATTAGATAGGTATTCAGTAACTGGATGGTTCACCTGAACAAACAGAGAGATTAGCGGCAGGATGCTGAGACTCTATTATTGCAGATGGACAGGGTCGTGTGCTATTACCATAGTGCACACTTGATCCTAAATGTCTCTGTTGATTTGCTGACTCTATGTAGCCTAAGATAGCATTCTACAGTGCTATTTTGGCAGCCTAACAAACACTGCTAAAAGTAAACATCAAACTTCTAACTTCAGAATAGTTTTATTTATAGTTACCCACTCATGACTGCATCACATCTAACCCAAAAACCTTCTACCTGTTGGACTCACCAGAGTACATCCCTTGTGATTTGGCATGAAGGTCTGATAAGGGCCCCCCCATTCCAGGGTGTGAAAGGGGGTCTACCATGGCCTGTTTGGATAGGCCTCCTCCCAGGTGAGAGGGGGAAAGTTTGGAGCTCCCTCCTCCTGCTGCTGCTCCTCCAACTCCAGTCTGCTGATGTTGTCTCTGCTGCTGCAGAATAGCCATAATCCTAGCCAGCTGAGAGGGTCAAGATTCAAGAAAACAAATGTATCAGAATAACTGCTAAGTACAATGAGTGGTCAGAAACATTAACACCTTATTTACCAACATTTAGCATTTTACAGGCTCTAGTTTACATGATTGAGGGGTACACAGCAGTCACATTAGTGGAGTGATTTAATTAATAATTGGATCATAGACTATGTAAGGTCTTCATATCTCTGTGTGTCATTCTGAACTAATTCTCAATTTATTAATCCAAGTAAAAAAACAACAGTTCTGACCACTTCTCATTTAGTACTGTCTGTAGTGTGATCGAGACAGTGTTTTTACAGCAGAGAGAAGAAACACAATAGTAATGGCTGTAGCCCTGATGACATTGTTCTGTACCATACCATGGTATGGTACAGAACATGACCATACTCACCTGCTGTGGGTCTGGCTGCTGCCTGAGAGGCTGAGGCTGAGGGAACTTCCTCTGGTTCTGCAGAAGCTGTTGCTGCTGTTGCTGCTGCTGCTGTAGCAGGAGCTGACAAGCCTGTGGGTTAGGGAAAGAAATGGTCAGACATGGAGGTAAGCAAAGAATACATAGGCTAGTGCTCACATACAGACACTGCGAGTATGTTATTAGGGATGGGTTTATTACAATTCACCACGTATTTCAAGATATTCCAATACAGGGTTACACAAAGGCAGACAGACAGACAACAATGAAGTAATTATTTCAATGTGATGAATCACTCCGTCAATCATTCTAACAGTTAGTCATGTACCAGATGGAACTGCTGCATGTGGGGGTAAATGTTGCTGAGCATTGCTAGCTGCTGTGGGGAAATCTGTGGAGGGAACACTCCTCCACCAACACCACCGACACCACCGACCCCTCCGACACTTCCAACGCCACCGACACCTCCTACTCCTCCAACCACTCCACCCACACTGCCACCAGGAGAGGGCATCTGCTTCAGCATAGGACCCGGCACCTGCATGTCACAGGAATTTCTTTATGTATGGCTGTTGATACAGACACTTTAATATGAGACAACAGGAACAGCGTGCTCATCGAGCTCCACTCATTCCAAATTTATTAATGACTGAACAAATTGAAATTCAGTTTTAAAAAAGTCCTTGCACACCATCTAGTCTTAGTGACAGGTGCGCAAGATGGAAACTACTGACTGGGAAGAATGCTATTTTGAGCAGCCGCTTCTTATAAAATGGAATCTCGCAAAGTGAAGAGGCTTCAAGATGCAACGTGTGTGGTGCTGCATTACTGTCTAAGGCCAGATGAATTAGACAACAATTAAACAATATAGAAGAAGAAAACCATTAAATAAACAGTTAATATACAGTGAACAGGAAATTAAAAAAAATAGGTTGATTACTTCATGTTTACACTTGTGTTAATCACCTCCTAAAGGCTACCTAAAAGCCACAGCCACTGCTACTATTTACTTCCAGACCACAAGGCAATCAACTATTTGTTTGTGTGTACTAACAGGAATAACATATTACTATGGGTTTACTGCACATCACTTTACCCCCAACTCCTTATGACATGCAGCGTCAGTATTATGAGCAATATTCTGTCAGTACTGAAAGGCACACAAACAACACTTTTGTTTGTGTGAAATGAATGTTGGCAGGACTCAACGGCAACGACAGAAAACAACAGACCTGAGCAGACAGGAACTGATGAGGCACTTGAGCACGTAACCCTTGGGAGGGGTTCATTGGATGCATGCCAGGCTGGTGCATCCCTCGAGGTGGAGGCATCCCTCCACCACTGCCAACAAACACTCCATGGCCACCCATCTGGAGTACAATAGAAAGCATACAACAATAGGAATATATTTGCGGTGAAGTTTTCTCAAAGTAACTTCACACAGTCCTCAATTAAGCACAACTCAAACTTGAATGAAATAACCCTGTGGCATTTATTGGTATGTAGAAGTTAAAATAATACAAAAGGATACGTGTTTTGAAAAAGGAAGGTATATGAAGTGATTTAATACTAGTTAGCACTATAAACAGACTCATACCTTTTCACCATAGGGCCCCATGTCAACAGGACCCATGTCTTTGGAACTAGACATGCGGTAACCACCTCCTCTTCCTCCTCTCCGCATCTCTCCATTATAGTCAGTTATTCCTCTCTTGTCTCCTTCCATCTTTTTGTCAACACTTGGGTCATCACCCTACGAAACAATAAAGTAAATTAGTGACCTAACACTTGTTCATGGGACAGTAACAGATAACCATCCATCATAATACCATTATCAATATGGGTAACACAAGCTTTGAATAAATATCTTTCGGAAAAAACACTTAAGATATTAAAGTAAAATGTTACATAAAACAAATGACGACTGCTTTTTTCAGTAGCTAGAAATTCACGATTATATTCTAAGGAATTGACATCTTACCAGAAGTCCCATGTTTGAAAACTGGCGGGATACTGGGTTCATCCAGCTGTCCCCTCCCCCACTCTTTAGGAAAGAAATTCAAACATTATTCTCGGTCAAAAAAGGGAATACAAAAAGTGCAGATAAGTGTCAATATTGGGGAAGTTACAAAACAGAATGAAAATTGTTTTGACTTAATACAATGAACCAAGAGAGGCCATGTAAATTGTTTGTGTGTCCTAGAACCAAATTTTTCCTACCTTGATGTTGCCTCTCTTTCCTCCATGAGTCTGACCCCAGCCTCCAGAGTTGAAGGAAGAGCTGCTTCCCTGGGAGCCAGTGCTGTTCCAGACCCCTCCACCACCATCATCTTCCTCATCCCAGCTGGGGTGACGGGAGGCTGCAACCGAGCCCTCTCCCTTCCCACCCCAGCTTTCCATTGACTTGGTGCCTGCAGAAAAATCAAAGCAGATGGTTATGATAATGCTGGCAGAGAATTCCTCTGTTTGAAAATGCTGAAACCCTTTCAAATTGAAAGATGTGTGATGTTGTTTGATTTGAGAATAATCATCAACAACTCAGAACTCAAATATTGTAATATTTTGAATTACAAACATTTTTCTATTCTTACCAGATTTACCAGGGTTGGGTGAAGGGTTCCCCCAGCCAGAAGCTTTGCTGGGTTCATCTGGATCACCCCAACCTGTCGCTGCATCTGACGTCTGGCCCCAAGCAGCAGTACCATTATCCACAGATTGTGCACCTCCTCCTCCCCACATTCCTGGACCTGGAGAAAAAATTAAACACTAACCTTAGACCATGCCAAAGAGAAGTTAAACGTATAACTCTGATTGCAAGGGTCAGTGAGTTGTGTTAGTGAGGATGACATCAGTAAATATGGTGGTTCTCAGGTGCAGCTCTCCCTGATATTTAGAATCAAGGACATCAAAAAATCCTTGATTGCAATATAGAAACTACATATAGAAACTACTGGTATGTAAAAACATTTTGCAATACTTTAAGAACACTTCAAATGCTAATGCTTAATCTACTCTGGTTGTGGATTGCATATATATATATATATATATATATATATATTTTTTTTTTTAATAAATGGTACACCTTATTCTTACCAACTGCAGCGTTGGCAGGGTTTGTGTCCCTGCTGTGCTGTATCCCCTGCTGCCTTCTAGGTGGTTGTTGCTGCATGGGTAGTGGGGCCTGCTGACCGGGGCTTTGGTCGGACGTAGCACTGTTTTTGTCCCACAAATTCACATTCTTGCTCTTGTAGCAGGTTGGGTCTCCCCAGGCTGAAGTGCCATCATCGATTTCCATTTTGCGACTGATGGACTGAGGGGAAGGTTCTTCCCAGCCACTGGGCTCCAGGGAGTCACCCCCAACCCCAGAGATTTGGGGAATCGGGCCAGAGGTCCAGCCTAAACTTTGGTTCTGATTCTTGGATGGTGGACCTCCACCTCCAACATTGGACCGGCTGTTCCACCCTCCTTGCATGGGACCTCCCTGTGACTGCTGGCCCTGTGATTGGTGTTGCTGTTGATTTGGGGTTTTCATTGGTGCCACTTGGCTGTTTGGTATCTGTGCTGCTGCTGTGAGGGGCTTAGCAGTCCCCCAGTCCTGGTGGGACTTGCCACCACCCACGTCTGCCCCCCATCCTCCTCGCTGGGATCCCCCTTCGTCCAAATTAAGCCAGGAAGATCCGTCATCAGAGTTGCTTCCACCTCTGCTTCGCCCATCGCCACTCCCACCTCCTGGTAAGGAGTCTCTCTGTCCCCAGTCTCCTCCCCCTCCACACTGTCCTCCCCAACCACCTGCCTCCCCTCTTCCGGTCCCCTTCCATCCTCCTGCCCTGCCTTGTTTATCCTCTGAACCATCTGCCCACGCGCTACCCTGTTCTCCAAAGTCTCTCCAGTTCCCTCCTCTACCTCTGCGATCCCCCCACTGCTGTTCTTCAGTGCCCCATCCTTTGACCTGCTTTTCAGGTGGGCGATCCCCCCAGCCTCCAGCTGCCTTCCCCTGGTTGCCCTCCATATCCTCTTCTGGTGTTCCTGGCTTCCTTATAGTACCACCAGGCATGTGGGCAACACTGGTGGACTGTGTAGCACCACCATCCCAGCCATCCCTCGCTGTAGCAGTGCCGGAGTTCAGGCCGGTTGTGTGACTGCCAGCAGATAGATCATTATTTATTGAACTGGTGTTAGACAGGTACCCAGGACTGCGACTAGTGGTAGTGTTCATGGTTGCTGATGAGAATGCAGCGGAAGATGAAGTGCTTCTTTCATTTCTATTTCCTACTCCTCTTGTGGTGTCCAGGTCCCAGGCCACATTCTGTCGTATCTGGGTCTGTCCCCAGCCTGTGTTAGACAGAACCCTGGGGTCCAGGTCTGATCGATTGAGCATGCTGAGTAAGGCCACTTCAGCATTGGAGGTCTTGAGGGAATTGTGGCTTGCAGACGAGGCTCCCTCCTGCGTTTGTCCGCTATCACTGCCTCCTCCACCACTTCCAGCAATGGACCCTCCTCCGCTAGAGGATGAGGGTTCTCCACCTCCAGTGCCTCCACCCTGGCCGCCCCACTCCCCAACTGCACTGTCCCCACTTTCCATCCCTTTCTGATTGTCCCAAGCTTTTGTCATAGTTGAAAACTTTGGTGAGGCAGAGTCCTGTAAAACACTGCCACCAATACCTACACTGCCTCCACTACTGCTGCTGTTGCTGCTCCCATCTCCTCCTCTTCCACCTCCTATTGCTAAGTTACTCGAACTTGCACCTCCCACTGTGCCACCCCACTCTGCTTCTGAACTGCCTCCTTCCCACGCTCCCTGAGATACCACTGGGGTATTTGAGCCACCATCATTTCCCCGGCCCCACCCTGCCTTGTCACCCTGGCTACCAAAGCCCCACACATTCCCTTCCTGCCCCTGAGCTACAGTCCCACCTCCACCCCATCCATCTGCCTGTGAGGCACCTGCACTGAGGTCAGAGGCCACAGGAGGCATGGATCTCCAAGAAGATGAGGCCGCAGAGGAAGACGAGGAAGAGCCAGAAAGATTACCACTCCCTTCTCCTTCAACACTAGCAACCCCACAGTCCCTCTCATCACCATCTTCTTGATTTGGTCCTTCTCCTCGTGCTCCCCCTCCTGAACCCAACTCCGACCCTAAACTTCCTAAGTGCTGCTGCTGTTCTCCACTCCTGGCTCCCACAGCTGTCTCAGTGTGCTGCTGATGGAGACCAGTTTGATTCACAGATGAAAGAGAGTGAGTGGTGACGAGGGTGGTGCTGGCAGAGAACGAAGAAGCTGAAGTAATGGACGAATGTAGTGGAAGGACATCGCTTGTCGAAGATGATGTCCCACCCTGCACGAGGGCAGGCCAGGCAGAGGGGTTCACATTAGGGTTGAAATTGGCACCAGGGACACTACTGCTGCCACCCACAGGGCTCTCCTGAGGCCCAGGAAGAAGATGGGAGACTTTGGAATTGTAAAATGCTGCTGATCCTAGCCCTGCCTCCACCTGAGAGGAGGTGGAAGAGCCCCACACACCACCACTTGACTGAACACATTCATTAAGCGAGGAAGAGGAGGAAAGAGGAGAAGAACGAGGTGAGGAAGGATTGTCCATGTTCCCTGCTCCTCCTCCTACCGCTCCTCCCTTCTGCTGGATGTTTCTCTCACTCCATGAGGCACTACTGTTGTTGTTGTTACTGGGGCAGTCTTGCTCCTGCATCCCTCCTCCAGCCCCATTAGAACTCAATTTGGCCCCGCCTAGGATGCTAGGCCAGTCCCCCAGGTCAGTCCCATCCACAATCACCTTCCCGCAGCCCTGAGAAGAGGACGGGCTGCCAGAGCCTGCCCCCCATGTGGAATTTGCATAAGTTGAAGTAGTAGTAGTAGAAGACGACGACGACGACGACGACAGAGCAGCGACACATAATGAGGATGAGGAGTTGGTGGGTGAAGCGGAGGATGAACCAAGGTTGGAATCTACATGGACAAAATTGAGACCATTCACTTAACTGACAATTTAAGCATTAGCAATACTAATGACTTATACAACTGGTGGCCCCACTAGTAGACATTACTCATCACTACAGTGAACACATATCATTGCTGTCATGTACAACTACAATTATAGTGATATTTATATATCATACTGTCAACTGATGGGTTGTATGCTGTTGTAAAATCATTTTAATGGCTAATGGATAAATTGCAAAATGGATAGTAGCATCCCTGAAGAGCTACTTTAAGAAAGAAGATCACTACTTTTGGTGCCATGTGGTACTCAGTGGACTACATATCAAATTAGTTTATCGTTTTTGTTCAGAGACATCAACCCACCTGTGCCTCCAGCTGTGTTTGCATTGGGGTTATCTGCTCCCTGTGAGGAGAGAGATGGGGTGGCTACCCAGCCACTGCCTCCACCAACCCCTCCTGCAGCCCCTTCCCCTCCTCCTCCCAGCAGCATGGAGGATAGCGGTGGCTGGCCCCTCTTCAGAAGCACTTTATGGTCCTGCTGGCAGCGAAATCTTGGTGGAACCTCTCTGGACATGTATCGCTGCTGCTGGGAGGTCTGGCTTCCAGAGGGGGAGGAGGAGGGCTGTCCGTTGGCCACAGCAGTTCGCTGCTTTGCATTGTTCCCGCCACCAGGAGGAACTTGCGCAGAAACCCCAGCTGCACCAGGACTGGGGGATGAGGGGGCAACAGGGCCAGGGCTGGGGGACACTGAGCCTGGGGTGGTGAGCGGCTGGGAACAGGAGGGCTTTGCTGATTCTGGCACTGAAATAAACAAAAAAATGAAGGGTGTGAATCGCTGGTAGAAGTACAACAAAAACAGGAAAGATAGCGTGGATGTGTTACTCAGCTGCAGGCAGGTTAACCTTCTCTTTAGCTAAGCGTTTAAGAAATGTTAGTAAAGTTTATAAAGTGTCTAGAGTTTGAATATACATGTGCATAACCCTATGCAATAATTTCTTCTGTCATCACAATATATTAAAGTTATTATAAGAACAGGCTACTGATGATTAAAACTTACTTACAGTGAGACATAGACATCATACCACTGACATTATCATATGGAATAGTAAGTGACAAAGGAAGAAAAGTGTGATGATGACACAAACAAAAGTAAAAAAAAACCCCATACCTTTGATTTTCTGTTCTGGCACCTAAAATTGAAAGAATAAGTGAGTCAGATACACAGCTGAAGAGAAATTGCTGGTGGCAACTTAATAGAAAAGAAAGAAAGAAAATATTTTGTTTTGACATCAGTATCTACATACATGGATGTGGACCTAAAAAAGTAATCTTACCAGGCTTTAGTATTGCTATTGCAATTGAGAAACATATTAAAAATTTGAATATGACGTTGGATATTCATTTTGCAATATCCAAACACGGCAAAAGCTCTAAGATGTAAAACCTTGGTTAAGTTTTTGAGATGCATCAGCTCCAATTCAACGAAAACAATCCTGGCCATAAGTGGTAATGATATGGAAGTGGGAATATCACACATGTTCTCTGCAAAGTGGATTTTTGGTGATGCTGTTTACCTTCTGAGAGGTTTCCCTTTTCTTTTTATCTTCTTTCTTCTTTTTCTTGTCTTCCATGAACTACTGCTCCCTTTCCTGATTCTCCTGTCTGTGGAGAGAAATGTACACATTCAATTATTAATGTTACACCTCAAACCACACTGAAAGTAATTTAAGGCTCACACAAGAATGCCCTTTTTATACACAGATATACCCTATGACCCAAAATTAATATGTATCTCATCAGATTACTGCCAAGTACTCTCCTATACAGTCAGTGTTGTAAGGACTGTAACGTTAACCATGGACAGACAGCTTGACAACAGCCCATGGTAGCCTAGCTTCTCACTGCATAATTCATTAACCAGCAAACGATTGCAATTCCAACCAAATGACAAAACAGGCAGCAGTCAAACAAACAAACGACTTCAAACTCTAAAACATGTCAGATTGTTTTGCATTGCAGTACAGACATTAATAGCAGCACGAGCCACGGAATACTAGCTTTAATGTGAGTTAATCTGTTTAGTGTCATGAAGGCTCTCACTGACCTCTCACCTGCCTCCCACCCTGCCCAAAGTAACGTTAAACCTATGAGATATGCAGACTACAAAACGTAAAACCAAGTCACATGAGCCTGTTCTTGCGGAAGGCAAAATATACTTCAGGGGGCTGAGAAATGTATGCGGAAGAGTAAAGGGATCTCAAATACCAAGGAGCTGTAAATACGACTCGGCCCAGTGTTTCTGTTAGCTAAGCTGCACATAATTAGCACCATGTAACACAGCGCTAATGTAAGCTAACTGGACAACTTATGGTTTCAACCCTTCGCTGTACCCTATATAACTGCACCAACGGACATTATCTTTAATAATCAGTTGATGTAATAAATGAGAACCCCTCAAAGGCAGATGTTTACAGTTGCATTAGGGGGAAACAAGCTGGATTTCATGTAAATAACAGGCCAGTAAAGGATAGCTGTGCAGCTACGAGGGACCACCAGAAGAGCTTCACTCGGGTGACCAACTAGCTAACGCTAGTCGAGTTTAAAGCGGCTGGTGAGCACTGTGCGGTGACCTGAGGAGCCGGGGGCTCGCGACGGTCGGCAGTCCCAGAGCAAGGTGCCTCTGACGCTCCGCGCGACCAATCTAACCTCTGCGCAGTTGACTGCAAACAACAGGCACGTAATGTTAGCCGACGACGTGCGCCTTATTTTTAAACACGGCGCATTTCGTTTACACTATATACTATTGAAATTCGTAACTTTGCAGTTGGCTCAAAAACACTAATGTTACGAACAAGTCAGTGAACTGGCAGCTAGCAAGCTGGGTGATCGGTACTAACGGGCGACAGGGCCAAATTAAACGACGAACTTCAGTGACGTTTCTTCAGCATTGCAACGCGTATGTTTTAAAACTGAAACCACAAAATTGCTGGCTGCGTAAAGGCGGACATAACTACTGTTATCTATCAGCACATACATAATGAAAGCTACCATTGAGTATAACCTTAATGTTGAATACTCACCTCGGGAATCACACAGGACATAAAGTGCTTCGGTGCAAAAATTCTTGCAGACCTACCGCTAGCAGGCTAGCAAGGTAGCTAGCCTAGCGAGCTAGTTCTTCGAGGCTTCCAAGGCTAAATTGAATAAGAAATGACATCACCGAGAGGCGAAATGTTAATCGTAGAAAAACTGAGGAAAGGCGAGTATCCTTTTTGAGCGACTGTAGTTCTCAAGCTGTAAACAAAACATGCATAACCCCTTGATGACTGTCAGACGCTGTATGATCGTTTAGTTTACGATCGGCCATTTTGCTTCTGTGTAGAGGTTTAGCCAGCATATGATATCACCAAGCTGGTTGTTGATCAGAGAGGGGAGGAGGAGCAGGGCGCATACCGCCACCGTCCACCAGAGGGCGTCTTATCACTGGAAACATGACGTCATACACGCGGGGTATAAATAAGTAAACAAATGGGTCAAAAATCTGTGATTAAAGTGAGATTACCTGCGCAGGGTTTTAAGAGCCCTTATTGTAAATCGGTTACATTTCTAAGCTGCAATTTTAAAGCTACATCTTGAACACAATTAGCATTTTCACATGTTTTCGTTTATATTAATGGTGCTGAATAATTGTGCACACTCTACTAATTTCGATTTTTGAGGAATGCTGTGATGTTTTTGCAACTTTAGTGACAGGTAGCCAACAGACAGTTTCTTGATGTTCCAAAAAAATAGCTTTTTAAAGAGTTTTACAACATATATTTTATTAATTTATTACAAAGTTTGATTGATCGGGATGATCAATCTTCTTCTTCCTGTGGTAGCCAGAGAAACACAGCATTTTTGTCGCTTTTGACAGGAATATATGTATGGTATGTTTTAAAGTATTTACATAGTCTAGAGTTGAGTGCATGTGTTTATCAAGTAAATGTAAAATTAGTTGTTTTTTTTTCCATTACTTCTTCAGATTGTTAGTAGTTTCCTCAATCAATCTAGCTACTGTACTGATGTCTAAATGTCTGCTGTTGTTATATTTCAGTTTATTTGAGCACACAAGTGTGACACAATCGTGTTTTTATGATTAATTTATTTCTTAAACTGGTTACAAAACGAAAAACAAAGATTTGGCAGTTCAAAAACAAAATCATTTGGTCACAGTGATCTACAGCCTCTGTTGCAGTATATTGTACAAATGCAGCCCTTGCTGACTTTCAGTCATACACAGCCCAGCTAAAAACTAGTCATGAATTTAAACAATTCTGTGTGGATATGACTGCAGTTACACCAGTTTGATACTAAGTGTGACCTGTATAATTAGTTTACATCTTCAAGATTATGTCAGCCCAAAAAGAAGGACACTGTCTTTATTGTAAATACAAAATGCAGATTTGTACTCTCCACTACATCCCTGCTTACAACATCCCCTTCAGCTATACCCTCACAGCTCAACTATGTCCTCACAGCTTAACTTTCCACTCACTTCATGACTGAATGCCTGGTGACACAAATGTCCTAAAAATGGGTACCTTGTGTGATCAGTTATATAATAAAACTGTAAGTGAAGTAATGTCTGTGCTGACATGTATCGTCTTTGCTGGGTCAAATCTGTTTTAGTTTGAATTTTTTTCCCACTACTCTCCTGTTATTGCCAGTCCAGCATGGCTATATAGGTGAGAATTATAATATTCCTGTTCATCTGTACATACATAGGCTGAATCTGAAGAAAAAACTGATGATCTAACAATTGATAATCCTTTATAGAAACCTGGCTGTTGTTTGGTGCCTGCTGGCAGCTGCCAAATTCTTTATTCAAAGACAGGAAAATGAAGTAAACATACACTTTCTACACAGTTTCTCTCCTCTACTGAAGCCTATCCAGTTCCACCCATGCTACCGCCCTCTGCTGGCTGTGGATGGCATTGCATATGGCTGCCAGCAGCTCATCAGTGCAGCTCCAGGCGCTGGGCTCCAGGGTGTAGTAGAGCAGGGGCAGTGTCTCCAGCTGCAGCTCTTCGGCCTGGCATACCTCCTCCATTATGCTGTCCTCTCCACACCGTGGAAAAAACTTCCTGTTTCAAGTGTTGGAGGGTCACATGTAGCAAGTTAGAGGGAAACATGTTGGTTTCTTTCAAAACCTGTGAACCTGGACAAGCCTGACTGAAGTACCAGCTTAGGGCTATGATCTGAAGTGTACCACTATAGCCCTGAATTTACTGTTCATGCAAAGCAAATGGATGTGCACACACCTCAGCTTCTTGTGCTTCTTGTTTTTAGGGCGGATATGGATGACGATGGGGTAAATCTCCTGTCTTAATAAGCCCTCAACACTGTGCAGCCCCAGCTCCAGCAGGCAGTGCTTGTCCTGAGACAGAGACCGGGAGTGAGATTTGGATAATGTGTGACAACCTACATTCATTCTTATTACCACAAACGTGTTCTTCTTCCATAAAATAAACAGGAAAAAGAAGGTGTGGCCATGTGTTTGTTTGACAGGAGAAAAACAATAAGATTATCTTTTTGGGAAACACAGTCAACAGTTGTGTGTTTTTTTTCAATACCTGGCTGATGATATCCTGTATTGACTGCAGCCGTATGCCCAGAGCCTGCTCTGGACTGCAGGAGTCCAATAAGAACACTCTCTTGTCTCGTCTCTCTGAAGCCTGGATAGGCTCTGCAAACAGGAAACAGAGGGAAGAGGAGACGGGGGTGTATCATTTGAGGGTCAAATAAGGAACCACCTTTTTGTTCACCTTTGTTTGGGGCATCAGGGGTGATTGAGTGTGTTTGCTGTGCACATACCTGGTGGGCAGGTGTTGAACTTCAAACCAGACTCTGCTGGTTGCAGGAGCCTCTCTATGAGACCACGAGAGAGAAGAGAGGGGGAGAAGATGACCGGCCGCTTGGTGTGAACGTGCACCGGCTGCACTACGCTGTACGGGATCAAGTGCTCCTCGTGACCTGAGGGGACAGGCACGCATGAGGGTACATGCGCATCAAAGCAAAGTGCACACATACGCACACAGAAAACAGATTCATCATGCAGATTTGGTGTTGCATTCGGGGAACACTGTGGCTTACGTTTGCTGAGTGTGTAAAGGACCTGCTGTGTGGAACCGATCCCACGGCAGCCGGGGTCCACTGCCTTGACCAGTCGCACGCGTCCAGATGCTTTCTTCAAGAACTACAGGACAATTGAGAAAAATACACATCTAATAGTTGTGTCAACTGTGGTTAGCAGGTCTTTGATAGTTTGGTTCAGCACAGTGACTGAAATTGAGCTTGATGTTCACATCATTTCAATATGAGCAGTCTTACCACCTTCTTCTTGAAGTCCTTTTGCTCCAGGGCCATCTTACGTAGCCTTACAAGCAACAACTGTTGTGCCCTGAGATTGAAAATGGTACAATCCAGGTTATGGACACTCTAATTCTACATAATTAAAATGCTTGGGCTCACTTTTAACATACTTCATACTGTAATTCAAACTAGGCTAACATCTGTCTTGCAGAACGAGTATAAAAAAACATTCTCGTTGGCCTAAATTGAAATCAAATAATATAGCATTAAATGAAGATTTAATTGTCGTGCCTGTTGTAGTTGGGCATGGTTCCTGCCTGCAGGGGCTTGGCTGTGTGCGGGTCCACCAGCGAACAGCGCCAGTGGTACTTTCCATTGTACTTTGTGTCTGTGACGTGTATGATGTCGTCACAGGACACACCCAGAGACGGCGGGTCACCGAGAGGCTCCATGTTGAGATTGACGCGCACATAGAAGGAGTCAGCACCCATAAAATTAGGTGCAGAGAGCTGGGAGCACAGCTTGGAGTACCCTGAGGACAGGAAACAGAAGAAGAGGCGGCTTAGTCCCTCTGTCTTTCTGAGATATGAATGGACATTTCTGTCAGATCTCTGAGAATACGGACTCACCCTCTGGGTTGCTCTGGTGTTTGAGCGTTGAAGGCTCGGTCCACCACTGCAGAGAAAAGTGGGCTACCTCAGCAGTGCACTGGCTCAGCAGCACACTGCCCCCACCAAACAGAACCCGCTCCAGCTGGACAGCATGAAGAGAAAACAGCATGTTACACCAGCCTTGCATTCTTCTCTTCTTTTCCCTCTCTCTTACATTAACTGCAATGTGCATTTGTTAAAAAATGCATACATAAGCATTACCTGTAGCACACATTCTCTAATTGAAGCATGTCTTCGCATATACACACAAACAACTCTCACACATATGATTAATTCACCATACAGACACACACACCTCCAGCAGCTCACTGCCCTCCTTCAGCCCACATTGTTCAGCTGAGGAACCGGCTCTCACATGGCTGACAAAGATCCCCGTTCGATTTCCTCCAACTATCACAATGTCATCAGCTAGACTGGATCTTCTGTGCTTCGGTGAGACGGGGGGGCTTGAAGATGGAGAGCTGGGGGGTATCCTGAGAGACGGCAAAGATGGGCAGCAGCAGATGAGGATGGTGGGGCATGCACATGAGGCAAAAACGAGTGACAGGTGGCAAAAATCATGAGGTTGTACCTGGGAGCGCTGGGGTTGGGTTGGTGTGAGGAGACTGCAGGCAGGTTGACCAGGTCAGGGGGGAAGAGATGAGAGTGCAGGGAGTTACAGGAATCCCACAAAGACGTTTCACTCTGCTCACCTGAGGACATCACAGAGCCTCATAATGTAAGCTGACAATGTGCTACTGCACGCAAAGAAAGCCAACCCAGAGCTAGACTTTGATACCAAATTAAAACAATTATAGAATCACACACAATTGCTTCATTCATTTTCTTCTGCATGACTGATAACTAATGGAAGGTAGTAAGCACCTGAAGGTGGTTCATGCAAAACATGACAGAATCACATTTACCTGTGATGTTATCATTCTCATCACTGCCCCAGGACTCCAAGTCAAACCTTCTCAGAGCACAAAAAAAATGAATGTTAATCAAAGGGAGTCAGTTAGAACAGGCTGAAAGTATGTATCGGCAGGGCTGGAGGTGCATGGAGCTGATGAACTCACTCTGTGTTGAACCGCCGGTTGATGGAGTTCATACATGGAGGAAAGGGGAACGTGGAGAGCCGATTTATTTCCTTTTCATTGTCTTCTGTCTGAGGGTAGAGAGGTAAGTAAAAACATGGCGATTCTCACTCGTTCATTCTTTCTCTCTTTTTTGCTGGATCGTGAGCAGAGCCGTGATACTCACTGACAAAAGGAGATTCTCCTCAGAATTGCAACAAGAATCTGTGAAAAAGCAAAAAGATTTTTTTTTATAAATCAAGCATCTATATAAAATAAATCAGGCGCTTTCCTGCACAAAACTTGAGAATTGCCATCCAGGCGTCAGGGCACACAACTTACCCTCTGTCTGTCTGTCTGCCTCTGAGTTTTCATTGGCTTGGCCTCTAGAGGGCGCCTGTGGCACAGACAAACAAGTAAACATGATGTGAACTCATAGCTAGTGAGAGGTGTTGTGCAGGTGCTAACACGCTGAGAGTTGTGTAAGTATCTACTACAGTGTCTCATACTATAGACAATAACAAGGTCTTAGTGCAGCTGAAGAAATGCACTCTGCAGTCCAAAAGCTCCATTCCTCACATAGTGCAATAACAATGGGAGAAAACATGTTGTTGCAGTCTCCAGAACAGTTGAGAGCCGTGGAAATGATCCTTTACACAAAGAAGAGGTTACACTACATAAACAGTAGCTACAAGTCCTCTGATTGACAACAGCACCACATTCCTTCAATTGGTTCTGATGTAATTCATGGCTACGGCGAAGGTGATTCTACTGTTATTATATAATAGTTGAATACCAGCTCCGACCTTTCGCAGCAGCAGACGGGGTCTCAAGTCCAGGCCGAGGGAACAGCAGGGGCCGTAGCACTGGTCCTCGCTGCACAGGGACAGGTGGGACTGGGGGGCAGACACAGGGAACGGTCTGTGTGTAAAATGTTCTGAGGTTGCAGCAGGATAAGGCTGCGCTCATAACTCACAGTGCTGGAGCGTTAACTCACACAGTGCAGGCAGGGGCTGCTCTGCTTCACCTGATCCCGACTCCTCTCCCTCTCTCTCTCCAGATCCCTCTGCTGCTGCTCCAGGTTGGCCTGCAGCTCCGCAATGCGTTTACGCAGGCGGTTCTTATCCAGCAGACAGTCGGTGTACTCCAGCTGCAGGCTGTCTCGACTGTGCAGAGCCTGGTGAAAAGATGAAATAAGAAGTTTGCACGGTGCAAAAACTGTTCAGAATAGTCAGGGATGCTACTATGTGGGGAAACTGAATCTGCACCAGGCTACACACCTGCAGGCTCAACTGCAAGACAACGTGGGCCATGAGTCCACGTTGACACTCCACTCATACTCACCTGGTCTCTCTCCTTTTCCAGCTCCATGATCTGGTTGAAATAGGACAAGCTCCTCTTCTGCTCAGTGTCCCAGTCCAGCTGGAGAGTTCTCACCTTCAGCTGCAGCTGCTCGCTCTGCGACTCCAGCTGCAAACATCGTTTACTATGACAACCTCTTCCTTTGACAGCCAATCAAACTTTTCAACAACTGATAATCTAACCTTAAAAATCATTTGTGACAAGTGTTCACCTTGTCCCTGTGCTCCTCAGCGCTCTGTAGCTCCCCCTGTAGTCTGGTAATGATATCACAGAGCTCCTGCCTCTGCTCTGCAGACTCCCTGCGGTCCTGCTGCAGGATATCCATCAGAGCCTCAGGTAAACAACAGAGAGGACATTTTTAGGACATTAAACACTGCACCTTTAGAGACATCACCAGAAAAAGGCTACAAAATATTTGGCTTGAGGACCATAAGGAAAAAGCACTGCAGTTGATTCAGACTCAAAAAGAGACAGTTATAGAGGAGCTTTCAGGTGATTAAGATAGTAGATTTAAAAACATACTATGACTCCATTGGCAGGAACTGAGTCCCTCATATGAGTTCCTTTATTCTCAGCTTTCTGAACCTCAGGAGGCTGCAGCGGCTCTTCTGGTAAAGCAGGTGGAGAGCCGTTTACTCCATTAGAGAGCAAACTGTTTCTTTTTGCTGGCGTATGAGTCCCTGGAGCATCGTGTTTCTCTGCTTCTGTCAGCCTGGACCTTAGCTCCTCTATCTGTATGGAGAAGAAGCAAAGCAGCCATGAAGACATGCAGCCTTTTACTTTTCTACACCAGGCATGTCTCACGCTTAACCACACTAGCAGGCTGTTTATCAATATTAATGACACAAATAAAAATTTGTAAAATAAAAGACACACAAGCCTTTTGCACTATAACTACTGAGAACTTGCCAGTGCAGGTCTGTTATGGAGGATACGTGGTGCCCTCCAGTAGGAAGTAGCTCGGGTAAATAAAAAGTAAACTTCAGTGTTCATTATGCACAACTTCAAGTCTTCAACAACATCAACAACTTCAACTTCTCCTACATACCTATATTAGCAGGCACACTGCACATAAGGTTACAAGACCACAGTAGAAATAATGCATTGGTTTGATGACATCACCATCTTTCAGGGAAGAATTAACCACAGATATTTTCAGGTATTCATAGCCAAGCGGTTTGCACCACAGAGGTATGGTCGACAGGTCGTGACAGTGCCCCGACTAAATAGAAGTGAGGCTGATAACATCTTCATAGCTGGTTGGAACTGCTCACTTCAGTTCTTACGTTGCAGCTGCGTGCCAGCTAACGCAGTTTCACCTGCGCTGCCTGGGGCAGTGTTATTTGCTGCCTTATCAATCTGTCACAGAAAAACATTCATGTTTTTTCTTGCAAACAGACCCTTGTGTTAAATAGAAATGTGTGGCCCCCGTGGAGCACCTAAAACAGAAGCTTAAAGCTGGCAACAGGGGAAAAAGCTGGGGGGCTTGTGACAGGAAGATCACTATTATTAGCAATTTGACCATTTCTGCAGCCTGGATACAGCTGCTTTTCCAGTCAGAGTGAGCTGAGGAATGCGGTGGTAGAAGGGAATGACTCATTCTCTCAGTGAAAGACGAGAAGAAAAAACATACTTCACTTTAACCCTCCAAAGGTAAAAAGTGGTGGAATTTACATGGTAAGAGTTTCTGTTTTTTCCTACGCTGTTCCCATGCGACCTACCTGCCTCAGTAGCTCTCTCTCGCGGGTGGAGGCCTTGCCTTGTTCCTCCAGGGCCCTGGAGTACTTCACAGCCTGCTCCAGGTGCCTGTCCTTCATCTTACCCAGCTCTCGGCTGGCCGACTCCCAGTCCTGTCGCAGCCTTGACATCACAGATCATTTTTTCCTCATTGACTCATTTTTGTGCAACACAAGGTAAACAGTATGTTTTCTGTGACCTGCATTAAAAAGTTACGCGGTCACGGATTCACTGTCGCTTTAATTCACTCACTGAGGCTTCAAGACAAAATTATTATCATGAATCAGGTGATTCACACAGCAGGTTTCCAATCTCAAATGGAAACTCTTAATTGTCGGAGAGCTTTGCCCAAATAAAGTGAATGACTGAAGATGTAAAATGTCAAAAAGCAGCTGGTGATCCTTCTATAAAAACCCAAAGTAACTGGGTTTCCCTCTAATATCAGTATGTGTACTGGTACCTCTCCAGCTGCACCCTGTCATGACGTAACTCCTGAGCTTTGCGTTCAGCGCGGCTGCGCTCCTCCTCCGCCATGCGGCAGCGCTGAGACAGGCGGCGCTCGCACACGCGGCTGTTTCGCAGCTGCTCCCTCAGCTTACGCACCTCCAGGAGCAGAAACTGGGTCAAACCCTCCGGACCCTCCTCATCTGGGGAGTAAAGAAAGGTGGAGGTTACGGATCATGGGGGCTTTTGGTTCAAGTATAGAGTAAACGTGCATGCACTGCATATACTGGTGAATACTTTGTGAAAGGAAAGGGAACCAGCATTTGTTACTAGCTTTCCTCTCAAGTTCCCATACTGCCTCTCTGATCTTGGTTTTAGAGACCATTAGTGTCAAATGTCCGAAGCCTTTCATTATATTCGGCTTCTTTATCATGCCTTTCATTCCTTCATGTACTCTGCAGCATCATTATAAAGAATTGTGTGCTGAGCTCTGCAGAGAGTACTTATCTACTAGATACACTGAACACTTGTGAGTGCTTGCATCTTGGGTCTGTTTGTCGGCCATCGAACATTCAGACATAAACTTCTTTCAAAAGATCAAATGCTTTAACTCTTGTTTCCTACACGCCACTAAAGAACCTTTTCACATCACCTCCAGCCAATCACAGTTCTGGTTAGCCTTTCTAATCATTACATGCATTCACTGGAATATTTCAATACTGTGTCTATTTCCGATGAATTAAAGCGTCTTTTCATTGTCCATGAAAATTAAGATATATCAAAGTAAGATATTTCCCTCTCTTTTCCCTCTGTCTTCTCTTTGCATATATGAACAAGAAAAATCTAAAGCTCTAAAGAAATTGGGGTTATTTGCTCAAGAGCATATCAAAAGCAGTGTGACTGTCCTTACAGCGGGTCACCAGTTTGTAGAAGGGCTTGGAATAAGTCGTGTAAGGATTTTGGTTGATTAAGGATCTGAAAGGTGTGACTGAGCTGTGTGACATGTGGCGAGCCCGCACTTCTGCAATCCTCGACATGCAAAATCCCAGCTTACCAAGTATGAGGGAGCACCGCTGCGTGGGCTGCTCTCCAGTCAGCTGCGTGTACTGCTCTGGGTGGTAGAACTCCAGCGATTCCATGAAGGCTTGAAGACCTCGCTGGCCCTGACCGCGCAGAATGTCCAGCAGACGGCCTGTTCGACGAAAGGGAAAAACAAAAGAATTAATCACTACCCCCGGCAGTTTAGCCCAGCAGTAGAACTGCTTCCTCTTTGATGTGAGTGTCATTTACCCCTGCAGTAATTTCCACCCTGACCATGATGAATGACTGCCTGTGGGATGAGCTAACTCCCTGGCAATGAAGCAACTACGATACGACCTGGGTGCTCAGGTGTTTGTCTTCATCCTTGCAACATCGCCCCTTCATCTTCTCTGTGTGTCTGCCTCACACTCCCCTTTACTTTCAGCGCCGTCTTTCATCTTACTCTCTGCTTAGTTCCTGCCTGTTTCTCTCACTGCAGCATTTGTCTTTGCCCACCTGTTCGTCTCTGACAACCTGCTGCGCAGTCATTCACACATAATCTTTTTCTTCTTTGGGGGTTTTTACAAAAGATCCACACTACTCATACTTGCATGTCGTCTCCCTGTATTTTAACCCATGCTGTTTGCTATTAGCAGCTCCTGATTGCGACCCACCCACGGATAGAGACAGCTATCACTGGATTGCTTTGATACAGAGGAAGAGGTAATAATTCTCAGTCATGTTCTGAAGTTATGAGGAATGTCTTTTTTTTCTATGATTTCTAGTGCGATTCACGTGTTCCAGAGCCGCTGCACCTGCAGCCATATCGGTAAGAACGCCACAATACAATAACCATCCTGTCCCTTTCATCTCATGCCACATAATATCTTTGCCTCATCTGTGGTGGATTATCTATCATGAGCAAGTTTTAAATATTAATCTCTTAATCATTTTCATTAGCTGCTTCATGATCTGAAGCAATATTTGGTCTTTTATGTCACCTAAACATGATTGAACCTGTGGAGGTGCTGAGATTAGCTGGATGGCTGATGTCACTATGGCGATGCATAGATGTTTGCATGTGGGATGCTCCAGGTCTCACCGGCCTTGCTGATGCGCAGCGGGTACTGAGTGGAGTTGAGCACCTCGTCTTCATCCTGCTCGTCGATGACCTTGCACTGGCGCAGATACGGGGTGAGTTTGGCCGGGTTGAGGATGCGGGTGAGCTTGTGCCGCACGCCCTCCACGCGATCCCAAAGCTCCTCACAGCGCTCCTCTGACCACGAGGGAGAAGATCGCACCTCCTCCTGGGATATGCCCCCCTCCTCCGCCCAAACGGTGACACCTGCAAGAGGCCGAAGAGTTACAGGCAGCTCAGGTTTGAGTCCTCAAACAGAGACGAGAAGACAGAAAGTTCGAGAGTGTGTTGTTTTTTTTTTTAATCTTGACCCCAGGAACTTTGTCACGCTTCAAAGCTGAGTGCCAGATTGACAGATATATCTAACGTCCAGCCCTAGACAAAATAATTTTCCCCATGGAGAATTCCACAGTTTGTTTTTGTCTGACTGCGCTTATCTGTGTCTGTGTGCAACTCTCACAGTGTGCTACAACTATGATTTCTGAACAATCACAGTCTGATAAGGGGACAAGGCAGCAGAAGCAAACACATGAAATGCCTTTGTGAACTTTTAAAATCCCTTTAATTTCAGCCTTAATTAAAAATCTTGTTGGCCCACAACGCTGACTGAATAGAAGTCATTCTTGAGGATGCATTAAAAGGATTAGTGGATTTATCTGCTGGCATAGTTATGGGATGACTGATGAGATTACTGGAAATCTTCTGGGGAACACTGAGGGGGATTTACTCCCTACGATATCTGGCAAAGTCTGACACATGAACATTTACCCTGAAGCCATTTGCATTCACAGACAGCAGATATGCTGCTAAATCTTACGTAAGATGACAAATGTTTGCATCAGTGAACTTATATTTCATACACAGTGAGAGCTAGTGAGTGAGTTAACAGCAGCAGCGGTTTTATACACTGTTTAGTGCCTGTCGAGCCGTGGGGCTGCTGTTACGAGGGCCATAAACTGCAGTGGGGAGGACACTTTGTGGGTCAGTGTCTCAGAGCGCTGGAATGAAAACACTGGCATGACTCACACCGCACACCTAAAAACACACCAGGGGACTGCGGACAAAAGCTTTCTCAGCCCCATTCACTCCACACCGCGGAGGAGAGAGAAAGTGAGTACAGGAGTTTGCTTAAAACCAGCTAAATACATACTTGCACTAACTCTAAGCTGTTTTCTGGGTTGTCTACATGCAGTAGTCATAATAACAGAATGGTTAATTGCAAGAGAGGGAAGCTTTTAGTTTGGTGTCCCAAATCCAGTGAACATGGCACACTATAACAACACAGGCCCCTCAAAGCTGTGTGGATGAACAGGCAAAACCCCCACCTCTAATTTCTGTTGCTTTAACAAATGTAGTGAGTCCGTTATAATCACAGAGAGTTCCAGGCCACCACTTTCTTTCTCATCTCTCACGCTGATCAGCCTAAGAAAGACTCTCATTCTCGGCTCTGGTAACGTGTGAAGGGACTTTGTCATCTGCTCATGAGGAGAGCTGCTCTCTGCAGCTGATCGGAGCTATCTGTGCTAACAGGCAGGTCGAGGCAGGCCCTGGAATCTCTCTCATTACCAATAAACAGTCTTGAGACATTGTTCTCATGTGATTACCACTTAACTCCTCCTCTGTACACACAAGGTAATAAAAAAAGAAGTTAGAATACTATCCTGAAGCTACTATCACCTTTTCTTTGAAAATGATTGACAGCGCCCGATTAGAATTAAGCTCCAGTGAAAACTGTCAAAAATCTTTACTGCAAAATGAAGATTGCTTAAAGAATTATTATAAAAGATAACATGCTGATAACATATTCCGACAAGATGTACAGGGATTTCATTCGTTTGCTTTCTTCTTTCTGTTCTTTTTCTTACGATCAGATCTTGTTGAGATTTTTTGTGTCGAAGTTTGGAAAGTGTCTAACTCCACAGAATGAAAGTTATAAATATGAGACGAGCTTTTGCATTTGATCTGACTACACACACACACACACAAAAAAATACTGTTAGTAATTACCAGGAGCTTCAATTCATGGTTCATGGTTTTGTTCTGGAAAAAGTGTGAAATCAACTGATTACTGATAAAAAAAAAAAAACGAAAACCTGAATGCAACTTGATCCACTAAAGCTTCATTCAGCCAAAGCATCACATTTCACAGACTGCCAGTGAATGCTCCACATCTAGAAAACACGCACATCAGTGGACTCAGCAGTACAGATCTACACATGTCCGAAGACTGTATATACTGAAGTGGATTATTGTGTAAAATATGAGAATTAAAACTGCTGTTTTGATACTTCAGAGACAGTAGTCTACTTCACTGCGATGACACAAAGCGGAACCTGAGAACTTTATCAGTGATAACAAACCACTAACAGGGCACGGCACAGCCTCGCTGCCTGTAAAGGAGCAGCTTTACTCATGTCTTGTAGTACTCGAGTCTCGCTGACTTACCACTCATGTCTTGTACTTGCTTGAATCCGCTCTGAAGATGTGGCGACCAGCCGCTCTACATCCCCTTCAGCTCCAGTCCGGAGCGAAACTGCGCGCTGACAGATCAGTGTGTGGGCGCCACCTGACTGGAGCGCACACCTTTGGCCCCTCTGATCCTCCACCCTCGGTCAGCCACAACCAGCCAATCGGCAGCGGAGGGGAATGAAGACAAAAAAAAAAGTCTTATCTACCAGCTCATCACAGCGGATGTCCTCCGACAACCCCGTCTCTGCTGATCTGGAGAGACCCCTGTGTAATGTCCGCACAGCTGAGCCCTTAAGCGCTAGATGGCGCTTTCAACCAGTGATTGTGCTCTCACACAGCTGTCCCAACACTATAGCAGTAACTGTTAATGTTACTGTATATTCTCAGAGGTGAGGAGAAATTAAGGAGACCCTCCAGATCCTACACGACTGTTTCAGTTAATTAGAAGCTTTGTCATCAAGGCTTGTCACGGAAATTTGTCAAAGAATATGACTCATTAACTTTGTGAGTCACTTCCCAGGTGCCTCGCTGCCACGAGGAGCACAAATAGCTCCTCACCTTGTAAAAACGCAGGAGCGACAGCTTTATGTGTCAGGACGTTGTGCCCCGGCAGACTGCAGGTTAGTCACCGGCACAAGCAGGACGAGCCGGGCTGATCTGGAGTTTCATCCTCACTCTTCGTTTGTCTGTTTGTTTGTTTGATCCGACGGCTGCGCCGCCTCGGGCACCACCCACGGATCGACTGCAGCGAAATGAACGAATGGAGTATTAAACTCCTAATGTGTATGCAGGGTACCATCAGACAACTCGTCTGTGTTTAATAACAGGTTTTGCTCGGAAATAAAACCAGGAAGTGATGGAAAGGTCAAAACAAGTAGAGGCAAGTGGCCTAAAAGTGTATGCAAATTATTCTGATGGCAACAGCAGGAGAAAGACTTCTTAGCATTAAATGGGAAGAAAATGTGAGTTTGTACATACATTTTAGACGTGTATGACAAAACCAAAGAGATTATACATAAAGGCATCTGGGGAACTCTTGAGCGTGGGACGGGATCGGGTGGACGGCGTGAGGTGGGATGTGTCCTTCAGTTACAGTGTGAAGGCAGACAGGAAATATGGGGTCCCTGGCAGAAGAATGTGTCTTTTTCTTGGCATGTGGACAGGAAATGTCAGGCTGCCCTGCGTCTCTGGGCCTCCCCTGAACAAACAGGCCTCCTGCTTGGGGTCTCAGCGCTGTTGCTTAGAGATAATGTGGGATGTTACTGCGTGTCATGCACTCGTACACACTACAGGAAGCGACGTTAGCTGAGGGTGCTCTCTCTATAAACGTCCTCTGAATAAAGTAATTGCTTGTGCAGAAATAAATAAAGACTTTGCATCACACTATGTTGAGCAGTGTGGTTTGTGTTACCATCTGGTAATTGATCTTAAGTGTGCTTTACAGTAAAGGTAGGTGGGATAGAATCTGCATCAGTACAGGTATGCACGATTAGAGAAATAAAGGCTAGGAGCTGAGAGAAGTAGGTCATATAAATAACTCTATTTCCTCCATATGTTTTTATCTGGTGTCATATCGTCATTGTTTGCCTCTCTCTGGTTATGACTCACACAGTCACACCTCCTCTCAATCTGTCATTCTTGCGTCACTCCCTCTTGCCCACCCTTTTATTCTCTCTGCTCTTTCTTCCATTCGTTTTTTCTCCTTGCCTTTGCCTCGCTGTTCGGCAGCCTCTGCCCCTTTCCACCAGAAGGCTGATCTGTCCTCCAGCGGCCTGCGCAGGCCTCGGTCTGAGGAGGGAGGGCCGCGGCGGATGAGCATTCCTGTTGTTTCTGAGGTGACGGCGGCACAGAGGGGCCATTGACAGCAGCACTGGACCCCACAGTCTGCTCATGCTGGAATGTGTGATATCGTGGCAGTTCAGTCACACAGAAATAGACTGTGCAGAATTCCTCAAGTGCACCGCACATTGTAGTTGAGCATGAGTTGTTTCAGCGTCTTTTTGAAAAGACAAGACAAAAAGGAGAGAAGATAGTCAACCCACTTGACCACCATGACCACGGAGATGCAGCCGAATAATTTGTGTTGAAGCGGAGGACGGTTTGGGTCCAGCAGCTGCCTTCAAAGCCATGGGAGCTGGGTGGGCTGACAGCCGTCACTATGTGTGTGCTAACACGCCGACAGAGTGCTGGAGAAAAGTACTGCAGGTTTCCCCACATGCAAAGATTTTTGGTTCAGGATTAAATCAGACATCTGAATTGATGTAAACAGAGCTTCATGTGTAGCTACTCAACAACGCTCAAACAGCTCCAGCGTCTGTGGCTTTCACTTCTATGTGTGTCCCACTCTGATCCTGCCCGGAACACAACAGGCCCGGCTCTTCACCCAGCAGCTGACCCCCCATGGCTCCATCTATGACTCAAGCCTGGTGGCTGCACAGAATCGCCCCTTTGTGTCCGTGAAGAATGTGTCTTTTCTGGCTTTTTTTGGAAAACAGAGGCAGAGAAAGAGAGGGATGGAGGCATGAGTAACTGAGACAGATTTAAATCTTGACATGTGACTTATGCTTCCTTTGTAGGCAGGATGCTGTGACAGTAGCTTTCACTATTGATCAGGATGGTGGTACTTAAGATACCTTTGATGCCTCATGACAAAATTGAGATTTTAAATGTGACACCATGAAACATACATGTTTCTTGTCTCCACTCCACTGATATATCTCTACGGGTCTATGCAGTTAATATGTCCTCTCATTCTCAGCTCTGCAACTATGTCCTATATGGCAGCACCAGTGTAGCTTAATGAGATCCTGTAAACATCCCAGAGTAATACTATGCAATTTCCTGTTTGACATGGAATCAACATCAATAACACCAGAGGGTCAAAGCGAAGGAAGGAATTCTTATCGAAGCAAACAAGAAGCTCGGAAAAACAACAAGTGGGCCAAAAAAATGTGAGAAAATCTAACCCGGAGGCCATTTTTATGAGCATTTATTTACCAGTGAATGAACTTGAAAAATCTGATCGAGCTCATGACCCGCTGTGCGGAGGAAAAGTTTTTGTTTTCACAGACAAAAACCTCATATGGAGACAATGTGGCCGACAAATCAGACCTCACGGGACCTCATCCGGACAAACTTTGAGGGCTGAGACAAGTCAGTCACAATCTGGTCCCAACCAAGGAGCAACTGAACATCAGTTTACATGTTTAAGTTTTTAAATCAATCTATATGAAATCTTTGTCTTAGTTTACTGAAATGAAAAAAAAAAAAGACTTAAAACTGCCTGAAACGACATTGTGTGGGAATGTCTTTGTCAGTTTGGTCAAATTTGCCTGCACAACAAGCACGAGGATGCATTGGTGCATATGTTTATGGAGACTGGGATGTCTGGAAGACTGTCAGCTGCCTTCACAAAGTGCTTGTATTGTAATAGCTTTATTGTAACCCGCCATATTATAATCAAAGGACCAGTGAGTAGGATTTAGTGGCATCTAGTGATGAGGTTGCAGATAGCAACCAACTGAATACCCTTCGCCTCACCCTCCCCTTCCAAGCGTGTAGGAGAACCTACGGCAGTAGGCTCAGTTTGGGTTCCACAGTTGCCCGTAAGCACCCCTGTTCCTCACAACACCCAGAGAATGACGAACAAACAGCCCGCTGAGCAGCTCCTTATGCTGTGTGCCGCGTCTTTTCCGACATACTGGCAGCCAGGCGTGCACACGCGCATGACTCGGTGGTGCCAGTGAAAACGGACGGCCCGGCCTGCTCCCCTTCCTGTCACTCTCCTTCCAGAGCCGTGAGGTTTGAGCTAACGGTTGAATTACAGGGTGTTGCGTGGCTGTCTAAATTTGAGCTCCACCACACATTTGAACTGCAGACATAGACAACTTTTACCAACCACTGCACATCAATTTCCAGATACACAAACAGTTTTAAAAATGCAGCTATTGCTAACCACATGCTAAAAGCTGCCTCAGAGCAGGAACAGGGTTATAGTAATAGAGCAGTCACGACACTTCTGGCTTCTGAGTATTTATGTGTGTATATTTAAGCTTGCATTTCAGCCCATGTGCTGTATTATATTGTATTGAAAGTGAATGTAATGTCCCTGCTTCTTTTTGCCCATTTGTATGATGTCTGAACAGACCAACGTGGAGATGACGTCCAGGCGTCGCCTCACCCTCTTTCCCCGACTTTGTGGATTCCCTCTTGAACTGACATCAACAACACAAACACCGGGAAGAGAACATTCCTCTGGGGAACGATAACAATAAAGTGCGAGAGTGGCAGTGTGGTAAGACGCTTGAGTTCTATTTCAAGCTCTCAACAACAATGTTTGCCTGTAATCTCACAAATGGAACATTTTCAGGGTCGTCCAACAGACACAGATATTAACAATAGCATTTTGTGTTGCAGGAATTTCAAGTTATTCATTAAGATCACAGGAAGCCGTTTAGTCTCCTAATATATCCCTCGACAACTTTTGGTCTCTGCTTCCATCTGTGTGCATGCCCTAACCGTTAATGCAGCATGTCTGGAAGCACAATGGCTGGTTTCAATGCTCACCAGCTCTCCCAGACATCATCGTCCGTCTCCCCGCCTGGCAGACATGCAGGGACGAGGGATTAACCCTTGCTGAGGATCCTCCTGGCTCTTAGCTGCTCTCTGCGGTCAAACACGATCGCTGTGTGAGATGCTGCCATGTCCCTGAACGACACGAGTAGACGACTTCATCACAGTACACAACTGAGCCTCAGCATAACGGTCCTCCACGTTTTTTTTGGCTTGTGACCCTTAAAGCAAAGTCTGTCACAGCTGCAGTCACAACACAAAATTCTTCATAATTAGACAAGGACTGATATCTTCTTCTCAGATTATTGCAATTTACTATTTATTATAGATCTAATGGCAGAACCTGTTACTATTGACGGTAATAGATCAAAATAAAGAAAGGACTCCAAAATCCATCCATTATCTATACACCGCTGAATCCTTTGCAGGGTCATGGGGGGGCTGGAGCCTATCCCATCTCGGGTGAAGGCAGGGGACACCTTGGGCAGGTCGCCAGCCTACCACAGGGCTACACATAGAGACAGACAACCATGCACACCACTCATTCACACCTATGGACAATTTAGAGTCATCAATTAACCTCAGCATGTTTTTGCTGTGGGAGGAAGCCGGAGAACCCGGTGAAAACCCACGCTGCACAGGGAGAACATGCAAACTCCACACAGAAAGATCCGGGGTTCGCTAGCTGTGAGGCGACGCTGCTAACCACCGAGCCACCGTGCAGCTTGATTCCAAAATCCTTTCTGGTAAGTCATGTAATGAGGCCTAAGTAGCAGGATCCCTGTGATGTAGTGGGATGCCCCCCCACAAAAGAGCAGCTGTCTGACTTTAAGATGTGTTTGGTAAAGTAAAGTCTGGTTTTGACAATATTAATAACAACAAAACTTACATTTTAATTATAATATTGGCAAAAAAACCAAACTGTTGGAAAAAGTATTCAGAAAGTACAGAAAATCACCAATAATAGTATAATAGTGCATTGCAATAAATTGAGTGTATTTAAACATATGAGTGTTTTGGGACATGTTCCATATTTTGAGAGTGGGATTTTTCCATTTTCAGCTTGTTATATAACAATGGTATTATTTTCAAGGCCGTGACATATTCAAGTTAACCATGTGGTGTTCCATTGCAATTATATCAAACATGTCAATGTGAGCCCACCCAATAAATCCATTATCATGCACATAATATGTTATTATATAAGTTCCCCAGATGCCTTTATTATTATAAATTATATTACATTTAGTGAACATTTTGGAAATCAGCATGAAAAGCTGAGATGATGCTGCAGGAATTGAGATTTGAGATGTTTCTGTGGATGCTTTGCTATGATACAGAGGGTGAGCATTTCATACTCAGTAGATAGACTTTGGTGATGTCTTCACTGAGATCTAGTCAACAAGTGAAAACCACTGCAGGGCCGTTGATATGCCACGCTCTGTCTGACTCTGACTCCTAAATTTAGACCAAGTTTCTAAAAAAAAGGTGAAGTCACTGTTCAGTGACTGTCAGAACTAAGTGCTTCAGTGTGTGTCTGTGTTTTCAGGCCTTTTTTTTCATTGCAGCCTAGAAAGCACTGAGGACTGACGTTACAATGCTCTATTGTCTCTGGGCCAGGACTCGGCTTCCTGGCTGCTCAGAATCCACGGAAACAGCAGCGCAATCCAAACAAAGACACAGGGGTCGTCTTCTTTCATGTACCCCTTAACCCAGCCCTCCATATATCAACCTCATAACCCCGAACCCCCCCCCCCCCCCCCCGTCACATCAAATGAACAGTCCCACTTCCTGAACAATGTTCTCTAAATGCACATCTGGGTTTTATAAGAATGGGAGTCTAACCTGGACCCGTCTTCCAGAGCAGGAGCCAGTTTCACAAAACCCAAAGAACACATCCAGAGCGACGGACACCCACCGCGAAGAGTGATGCTCTGGGCGAACCGGACTCAGCTTTACACTGATTCATACCTGACTTCTTTAAATGTGTTTTCACTGGACGAATCTATTTGGTGACGGCAGTGAGAAAGGAGTTAAAGCTTCTGGCGGCCTCTCTGCTTTGTGAGAAAGTCATTTCCCGTGAAGAAAAACTCTTTCTGTCTCAGAGACTTCTCATCCTGTTTGACCAGAGCTCCTTCCTCTCCAGCTCCTTCTCTCTTCTCCTTCCATGCGCTTCATGTTTTGGCCTGTTTGTCCTCTTTTATCCATGTTGGCTCTCTGCCCCTGTGTTATACCTCACACTCCTACCATGACTGAAATGTATAATAATGTTTAAAACACAATTTCACACAAGAGAACAACATTTTCGACGTGACAGTTTATGCTGTCGGATTTCCCGTCGCTGCCCTCTCTCCCTTTTTTATCTCCCTCACTGTCGTCTGGTTTTCTCTTCCTCGCCCTCGCATTCGCTGCTCATCACACAGCTTCTGATGCTTTTCAGCTGTTGTCAACAGGAGCTGCTCGCCCTCACAGATTCACAGAGAAGCTGACCCCCCCATTTCTCATGTCTGTTCTCAAGGCCTATCCCACCTTCCCTCTCATCTCTTTCTCTTGGCTCACCTCCCTTTTCCACAGGGTCCTCAGCCTCCTCTCCTGTGGCCACCCTGCTCCCTTTTCTCTTTTATCTCATCCCTCGGTCAATTCAGCCTCTCCTGTCTTTCCACTCCCGTCATGTGATATTAATTTCTAAGCAGCCGGTTAATTTCTGTGAAATTACTGGATTAGGGTTAGGGCTTCAGTCCATCAAATATTAATCATCATTGCCGCTTCTGGAGTCCACCCACCTCCGGCTCCTTCTCCTCCTGCTCCTCCTCCCTCTCCTCTCCCTCTCCATCTCCTTGCAGTCCACTTGTCAGCAGCAGCACAGAGGCGCTGCACCGCTGCGCTGCACCGACTCAAAGTTCACGTCCAAGCGGAAACACACGGCGCAGACCGCAGAGGATGACACACACAAGAGCTGGCGAAGTTGTGTCTTTGCGAAGGGACTGCGCTCTGACGTTATTCCAAGGTAAGATTATTCTGAAAAGCGGGCTGTTTGACGTTTGTTGCGTAACGTGGGAATAGTGAAGTTAATGGTCACATTAAATCAACAGCATTGAGCAAGTTAATACACAGTCAAACTTTAGTCCTGTAACATTACGTGAGTGTGTCTCTGTGCGTAAAAGAAAAGAGCAGCCACACGCGCAAAGTTACGCTTCACCTCTCATCTATATGCGCACGTGCGTCTGACAGATGCGTTATTGTCACACACTGTGTCTTTATAGTTTTATTAATCTGCCGATACATAGTCTGCACCCAAAAAAGGGTGAAATGTTTACTTCATGTTTCTGTTTGGCGTTTAACTCATGGAAGGACTTGATCACAGTTCTAATCAGTGTTATTTAGGTGTGAGAAAACTTCAGCTTTAAATAACACAAGTTTGAGCCAACTATCAGAGCTGCAAAGAGGCCAGATAATGTGGGTCCAGACTGCATCAGTCAAAAGACTGCATTATTATTCAGTAAAAATACAGAAGAGGAAGAGGAAGATAAGAGGAAGAGTCTCAAAAATCAGCCTGGATCTTCATGAACAGACAGCATTGGCAATCAAAATCAATTGGTCACTCTGCTTTTCCAGTGGAACCACAGAACAACTGTTCTAGAGTCGTGCCAGATCTCAGACCAGCGGGTTGGCAGCCTGTCAGGGAGGTGGCGTCATGGTTACAGAGACGGTCCTTCAACCATCCAAACATCTGGCCTTCTGAAGTGATCTTCAAAAGGACGCTCTGCAGCAGGGCAGGTCAGCGTGGGACACTGCTGCAGAGCGTCTAGCCTGAAGAACATCAAGGAAAACACTGAACCACATACGTGCACAATAATGGGTTTAGTGGTGATTTCAAATGTGGAGATGTTCTCAGTGATTACAATGCTGCTCCATGAAGGCAGCTTAAAAAATGAGGTTTTCAAGAGGTGAAGATCATGACATTATGATTTGAAAAAGAACCAAATGAAAAGTCATGACAATCTAGGTTGATAGAGTGAGCACTGGAGGCCGCGGTCGCTGAGTTTACCCTGCCACGCATCGCACAGGCTTTTCAAACAAGACTTTTGATTGAGAGACCGCGAGTTCCTTCAAACGGCCGCTTTAATTGTGCCTTTCTGTTTATGTTTGCTACGTGGAAGTTTGGAGAGGCAACGTTTCCTTGAGCTCTTTGTTCGGCATGACTATTGAAATGGAATGAGATGTGTTTGCTTGGCCTCATTTCCCCTGTGTACTGTTGTCCTACACATAAAAAAAAGAATTCTTGAAAGCAGTGAGTGATGGCGGGACTTTAACCTGGCCATAAAGATCGATTTGGTTGCTTAGCCTCCTGTTGTTTTGTCGTGCTTTCTTTATAGTCTTTTTTCGCTGCAAAAGAGGTCATTGAACTATAGCCGCGGAGATCTAATGTTGAGTGAATTCTGATCTCCTCTTATGAGTTATTTTATTGACTCTGTGCTGCATCAAGGGAAATGTGAGAAGGAGTGAACAGGAAGTTGGTTTACAAGTCACATATATCTGTGTTCAGAGTCTGATACCATCAGACAACGTCATGCACCCGTGTAATCGCACTCAGATGTCATACATCCCAGTAAGATATCATCACACTCATAAATCCTCACATTCAGAGACACATCCAGACACCCTCACCATAAGGACCTGGCAGGCCTTGGAGTGTTTTGCCACGTAGCAGCAGTGGAGCCCAGTAAACTGAGTGCATGTTGTATTTTGGAGTTCTACGTAATTTTCAGGGTGTTCTGACCTCAACCGCAGTTTGCTGGTGCTGCTCTGTAAAAGGACCACGGCCCTCCGGTCCAGCGGAGGAAGCGGCCTCAGAGCTGACCCACTGCGACACAGCCCTGTGTGTGCGTGTGTGTGCAAGTCTTTGTGCTGCATGAGCGCACAGACGGATCTCTTTCTGAGCCGCTGTGATTGAACGGTCCATCACATGTCATCAGAGCACTTTTCTGCAATTTGCGGCTCTGTGGTACCAGATGTTTGACTAGCACTGTAAATCTGATCGCAGCAGGCAGAGTGGCGGAAAAGGGAAGCATGTTTGGCAGCGTGTGTGTTTGTCAGAGAGGGAAAAACACAGATAAAAAACGGCAAGATTTATGGAAGAAAGGGCTAAAATAGAAGTCTGGGGGGCAAAGAAAAAAACACGTAAAGACAGGAGGTAAAAATGTGTTTCCCATCAGCGTCCTCAGATCCTTTATTTGATGGCCATAATAGATGGCATCCGGTCTGCTCTCCCCATTGCACGCTGTCCCCCCGTCTGTCTCTGCAATCAGTCAGGCAGCTCACGCAAAACAAGCTTGTTTATGGATATCCGCAGGTACAATTTACGGATAAATGCATGCTTGGTGGATCTAAACGTCTCTCTGTGTGTTTCTAATGAGGTAATTTTCCTAAACATAGTTCCCAAAGTAAATTTCTGCGGTCTCACACTTTATTGTACATGAAGAGAGAGTTGAGCTGCGTTTGCTGCTCACAAAGCAATGTGGGAAGAGGAAAACCATATAAAAGGCCGGTGTTAAGTAAGAGAAATTGGCAGCTGTTAAAGCAGGAGAGGACATGTTAAATTTGGCATCGGATGACTGAAACGCAGCACCGAAATGACAGACAGATGCTAATGTTTATCTGCCTCTCACCTTCTCGTGCCCCACAGGCCCTAATCACTTCCTTAAGCTAAATGTTTCTGATCTGTGGGATCAGAAATGGTCAGGCAACAGCTAAAATCCATCCTACCCCCCCTCCTCCTCTGCACGGACACTCTCCTAAATTGATTACTCCTTCTGTCTCACCCATGCTTTCATCAAATCTTGCTCTCTCGCTGTGTGTGAACGGCACCGCCGAACATTTGTCCTGCTAAAAAACTGGGATTAGTTAAAGATTTAGGGAGGGAGGCACCATCACCTTGCCCGAGCAGCTACATCCCAGGTAGAGATTGGCCTGGCAGCGGCCCCAGCCGGTGACTCCTGTGACATTAATCCAGCAGTGGGTGCGGTTCGGCGAGGTCACGTGTTTGGAGCTTATCAGTATTCCCCTTGCCCTCGAGCCGTTCCTTCAGCAGACAGGAAGAAGGTGTCAGAGTGTATCCAGGAAGAACAGATACACAGGAAGTTGTAGGACAAACGTTTATCTCTGGAGAAGACGATTTATGGCATCAATGTTGCGTTTAAATCTGCTTGGTAATCCTCGCATCTCTGCAGCTCAGTGTGGTTGAACATGCAGACAGGAGCTCTTGTTTATGTCTGACATCTCATTAAATTGTTCCTCATTTCTCAGTCAGTTAAATGGACTCCCTCTAACATAAATATCACATTAATTAATTAATTGATTGATACATTACTTAGTTATTTTACCAGTTCCAGTACCAATCTATAAAATGCCAAAAATGTCAAGCACAGTTTCTCAAGGCGTTTCAGGTGATGATGAAAACTAGAGAAAAGCAGCAAATCCTCACACTGGAGAGGCCAGAAGCATGTTTGGTATTTGAGCTTGATGAATAACTGAAATGATCAATTGATTATGACATGAGTTGGTGATTTACTGCAGATCGACTAATCGTGCTAAATTACAGCAAAGTGCTGTTGACTCAGGAGAGAATAATGGAAAGTGAAATGAATGTTAATCATATGAGTCAGAAAGTCTCTTGGAAGTGTACTCAGGTTTTATTTGTCAAGTCCTGGACCAGAGCAGATTCCTGAGAACCTGCTGACTCCTCAACAACACAGAGACTAAAACCCTCCCAGCATCAGTCAGTCCATACTTTTAGTTGCCTGACGCGTTTATGTGCGCCTGACTGCTCCTGCTTTAGTCTTCGGCCTGGTGTGTAACTCACTTCTCCCCCCTTTTTCTCCCTGTCTGCTCTCTTAGCTGGCCTCAGGCGAACTGAATGAAAACGCAGAAGCCCCCCTACCCGGAAACCATCGGAGGACTAAGTGGATTGAAGAAGGCAGAGAGCAAGTGAGGGAGTCAGAGAGGGAGGGAAGACAGGGGGGATTAGCAGCTAATCCAGTGCATGGACAATCCTGGAGGAGCCTTATCTTTCTTCCAGGATGATGCAGACGAAATACTCGCTGGATTACGGCACCTTCCTTTATTGCTCTTTTCAAGAAAGCATTGCCCTCCTTCTCCCTTTGCTCTGTTAACATCTCAGAGGTCTGGCGTCTTGTGTGCAGAGGGACCAGGGGACGGAGGACAAAGAAGCGGGGCAACAGGCCTGGTGACAGGATGTCCCATGGACGGTGTGGTGCCTCACATGGATAAACCTCTTTAGTTGGAGACGGTGCATGGCAGTGGACACCCCCCCCCCCCCCCCCCAGCTCTCTCTGCTTGGAGTTTGAGGAAGACGAGTGCAGAACAGCTTATCGGATGAGACACGCAGGCAAAAAGGACTCACTGCCAGTAAGCAACAGAGTGGAGACACCGTCGGACAATGCTGCTTTGACATTCAGTCGTTTGCCTTTAAAAGCGCAGGGTAGCATAAATTTACTGAAGGTTTCTGAAGATAAAAGGAGAAGGCAGGAGAAATGTAGCTCATGATCACTAATCAGTAAATGAATGGATGATCATCACTGCTTGAGGACAGTGCATGCAGTGTGGGTGGGAGGCTAAAGTAGGGTTAAAAACCACAGAGAACTGAGCAACACCCCAGACATAAACTCAGGTACTAATCCTTGTAGGCTAAACAGAGAGAAGGGGTGCCGCAGTCCGGTGGAAATGTGCCTATAAAGTGACTCAATCCTATTACGTTTCCTAAACAGACTTATTTTTAAATGTCATGGAGTGTGCCATACACCGTCCAGTCTCACTCTGGCTTTAAATCTGCTACTTTAGAGCTTCTTTTACAAGGCGTGGGGGAAAAGGCAAATGAGAAATACGTCGCTTTTAGGCTTCCTGGTGGGGTGATCCTCTTAGCGTTGCAAGCAAAACTGAAGTTGAGATTGACAACAAGGCTCTGCACGTCTAAAAAGATATGAAGTTAAGTGAACACTTTTGCCTCACAAACCAGCAGTTTTTGGGGTTTTTTTGCCTGGAATCACGTCTGAACGTATTTGCAGTTGCGGCTGGACTTTTGTGTTTCTGAACTGTCATTCTCTGAACCAGATCTGAATCAGGACCCAGCCGGCCCCCAAATCTCCGACCACATAAGCTGCGGCAACCGGAGGAAATGAAGTATGACCTCGTAATTCGTCTTCTCTGTTATTTAGCCGTGACTGAAAGCCGCCGTTGTGCAGGAGATTGAGCAGAGTGTTTTGGTCATTTTGGACAGACGTGCAGTACTAGCTGTGCATGAGAGGGGGACAGAACAGAGCGAGACATAGACTAGGGACTTGACTGACTTTGCATCCATACTGGCATCTTTCAGTGCAGATCCAAGGGGAAACTGTGGGCAGACAGTGGATGAATAGTTGGCTCCGGCCGTGTGGAGAATGGATTATACACACATTCTCTGCCGACTGAACAACCACAGATTTGTGTTATCTGTCCTCACTGTCCCGGCATTTTAATTCTGTTTTCTCTCTGGTTTTACAGTGGACCCTAAACTGGAATTTAAACTTGACTGACATGTTATCGGAGCTCAGGCCCTCGCTTTCGAATTAAAGGGAAATCAGACAACTTTCCTGTCACCATGAGTCTGGGAAAGCTGCCAGGGATCAAGGGCCTTGTTTCTGGCTCTCAGGGGAAACGTCGTTTCAAGAGCGAGCTCTCCGTGGACATGATCAGCCCGCCGCTGGGCGACTTCAGGCACACTATGCACGTTGGCCGTGGCGGGGACGTGTTCGGTGACACTTCCTTCCTTAGCAACTACGGGGGCGCCAGGGAGCCAGGGAGCCCAGACTCGGCAAACAGCTCCAAGACAACAGGGTTCTTCACACGCACCTTTCGGCACGTTCGGAAAAACTCTGTGCCACGGCCGCGAGGGGGCTCTCGTGACCTGTCGTCACCACCGCCAGATGTCTCGCCCATCATCAAGAACGCCATCTCCCTGCCCCAGCTGAACATGGACTCCCCCAACGGGTGCCTACAGAGGGTGCTGTTCCCCAGCTCCATCAGCTCAACAGACGACTCCCTCTGCACATACGGTGAGATGTATATATATGGTGAGATAATCACTCCCAGTCAGGGATGGGCTTTATATAGAGTATGTACAGTTTTTACTTTATTGATAAAAATCAACAGAGACTGCATTTAGGAAAACATGCAAACTTCAGCAAAACAATTCAAACAACCAGTTTTTGGGTGTTAATATGAAATCATTCACATAAATACTAAGAAAAACAGTTGAGATTTGGTAAGATCATGTTCATTAGTTTGAGGCTCAGAACATCACTCAGAGTTTTGTGTCTGATGTAACATGCATGTATGTTTTGCAATACGCCAAATGATAAGGAAGAAGCTCCTAAAAGGTCCTGCAACCCAGACAGAGTGATCAATGACCTAGTTATGGGCTGAGGACGAGTGGCAGAGCAGCACTGCATTAGTCATCATGAATTAGGGAGGAAAGCCCAAACCGGTGGTGTACTATATCATTACAGTTTTCTCTGTTCGCTCTCCAGCAGCCCAAACAGCATGAAGGGCTGCTGAGCTGACGCTTGGCGCAAACAGCACTCTAAATGTCAGTGAACACACAAACAGAGACAGTGAGGTGGCCCTCTCCCTTTCAACATCGTTCCCGCATTCCTCCAAGACGACCAGCAAACAAGCGGGCTTCTTCTGAGTCATCTGGTGTCGCCTAGGCAACACCTGCACACACTTAGGTCTCGAAACACAAACACACAGCTGGTTTGGGAGAAAGGAAGATACTTAGTGGGCATTTCCTGTCATCTGTGCCTGCATGTGTCACTGCATGAATGCACGGCATAAATACACCATTCAGTATACCTGCTAACCAATCAGAGCTTATCAGGCAGCAGCGTGCGGAGCGCGCACTGGAAACCCCCTTTCCGTCTCCAGATTCCTTACCCGATCCGTCAGGAATTTGGCCAAACGGAGTGACGTGGAGCTGGCATAGAGATTCAGTGAAGTGAAGCACGATGGGATTTGTCATGAGTGGGTTTCCCACATAGTCACTCATGTCATCATTTCCATCCATGGTTTCATATTGTCTCAGTAGTTCTTTATACGGGTTTGTTACAAATTGGGTCCACCAACAGTGACAAACCAACGCTACTTTTCCAAAACTGGGTGTGCTGTAGATACCAACTGGGTTTTAATTATAGAAAGAAAAAAACACAGCTCATTTGAAAGTAAACTTCTTTTTTATTCTTCACAAATTAACAAACCATCATCAGCTGAACATCACTCACTCTTTACTGGACTTCTGGCGCAGCTTCACCAGTTTCGGAGGTACTCTACACAGACACCAGAAAAAGTGTGAGGGGGTAAAAACGTCAGCAACACTTGTGGTATAATTATCAGTGCAGCATGTTTCGACTTGTGGCCTCCGTTCATATCTCTGTTGCACTCTCCTTTCAGTGGCATCATACCAATCTTACATGTCCTCCTGATTTCTGTCTGACAGCTTGTAGCATTAAGGCCGTGCAGGAGACAGAAAACTCAAGTTTGTCCCTGCAGGGAAGTTTCAGCAGTGGATCACTGGGTTGTTACATACTGCCACCCTGTGGTGCTAGAATTACAGCACTGTAACTAATCATTCTTCAGACCCATATTATCTGCTAAAACCTGTGAGCCTTTACAGTCTTTCATTATCTGATTGCCAGCTTAGTTAAATGTGATTGTGCTTGTACAAAAAAGAAAAAAAGAAAAGAAAAAGTCACTAAAAATGGGACAATTCTGTTTTAGGTTGGATTTCCTGGTCAGTGTTGTCAGAGGTTTGCACTTTCCAAGGTGATTTCAAGCTGAAAATGTAGTAAAAACTCTGGTGTGTTTTCTGTGTGTTTGCAGGTCTGCAGTCTGGATTTGTCACTCTGCCCCGCCTCTCTCGCCTTGACAGACAGTTTCAAGATGGAGACCGAAAGGGGTCTCTACCGGACAGCGGTGGCATCACACTGACACGCTCAGACTCCCTCACTTCGTTCACTGTAGACCTTGGCCCCTCCCTGATGACTGAGGTACTGAGCTTGATTGACAACCCCACCTGCCTTCAGATGTCCAATCACAGCCAGACAGCATGTGAGGAAGTGGAAGGCGAGGAAAAGGAAGAAGAAGACGACAGCTCTCTGACAGAGACGCCTGTGCAGAGCCCGGCGGTGACTTCACCCAACTCTTCGGCAGGTAGTGGGTCACTCAGCAGGAAGGTGAACAGCAGGGGGCGCTCTTGTAGCTCTAACTGCACAGTGCAAGAAGGGGAGAGAAGGTCCCTGAGGACGCCAGATGTGTGCGCTGGGTCCCCTCAGAGAGCGGAGCCTGCAATGGAGGCAGAGAGGTTCCAGAGGGCAGCTGACGTGCTGGCTCGCCATTACGGTGGAGGGTCCTTCACAAAGGGAAGGAGGATGCTCAACGACACCACCTCTCCTGCTCTTTCCCACAGCCGCAAAGCACCAAATGCCTTTTCTGAAGAGGAGGAAGAGATCAAAGTCTAGATGTTGAAACTCCATGAAAGAGAGCAGAAACTTCATTGATCCAGCAAAATCATAGAAAGCTTAAAATGAGCTGAGTTCTGCATTCATTTCAAGTCAGAGAGGCTGAACGTTGATCCTGGTCTGTCAGCCTCTACAGGATGGACAGTGATGCGGATCTTGATCCTTCCCCTGCCCTGGTTTCATACAGATTATTTAAAGTATTCTAAAGACATAAGTCACAGAATGAGTGGGACACCACCCAATGGATTCATGTCAAGACGAACTATTAATAACGACTTTACTGAGTCATGTGTATGTCAGTATGTCCCACCTGCATTAATTATACCCGTAACAGTTGACTGAACATCCTGGAGAACAATTACTTTTGAATGGACTTTGATTTTTCTATTTTTTTTTCACACAGAACATAATCACTCACAACATCACCAACACTCAACAGCAAAATGTATTTTAGTAAATAAAGATGTTCAGGTTAAAAAGTCTGAGGTCGAGCTGAACCCGACACTTGAGGAACGCTGTTGTATAACAACTGTAATAAAACCTCTCGACATTGTAAGTAAATTAACTGTGATCGGGAATGATGGTGTTATCAAAACTAAGATAGTTGTACAATGACAGCTGATATTCCTCTGATGGCTAAGTGACGGCTGCACCTCTAATATGTAGAATTGTTTATCAAGCTTTTATCAGTATTTTTTTTTTTCTAAAATTATACGCCTGGTATAATAAAGGCCTGATTTACACTATACGTGTCATTTCATGAAATTTCTACTTTTGTTTTTTCTTTGCTTTCTGGGTTCATTGTTGGAAACACAAATACATCGTTAAAATCTTATAGATCTCAGAGTTCTTCTTATTGTTAGCACTGCTTCGTATTGCAGGTTTTACTATCAGTGACGGCTTTAATGTGTCAGTTGAACAGAGCTCATAGAGAAAAATGTAGCCTGCATCAGGAGGGGGTCCATCACAGTTTGCACAAAAATAAACTGCACACTCAGCCTACTGGATCCTGACCAATCCTGCTGCCAATTACCTGTTGCCTATCTGGAGATTCAATGAAGTTACAGCCTCTGGGCCATATATGTAAAATGCTCACTGCACTTCACCCAATTTAGAGATGCACATGATCTCCATGCACATGTTTGATAAACCCAAAGGAATTCTACATACAAACATCAAATGTCAGTTTTTGAACATATAAAATATTCTGGGCGAGGCTTAAAAGCCCAGAATGATCAGTCTAACAACACCACTCGGTGCTTGTGCTTGTTGTCGTCTAAAGCTTTTGGTTTGGATTCAAAACTATCATCAGGAGCAGTTTAAATTAAAACCAAAAGCTTGAGGCTGGAAATCAAAACTGAAAGCTTGAGACTGCATCAATGCATCTGTCCTCATCTGCACCTATTTTTATATGTGTTAAATATAAGTGGATCTCCTAGATACTTAGTATCTTGTAAGTAATAACAAATACAGCAGCTGTTTCTGCACAAGCAACAGGTGTTCGGTGTTCAGCGTCAGCACAGCAATATGTGCGTCCATAATGTGACCTCTAAAGCTCTTTCACTTTCACTTTTATCATCTCTGATTCAGAAGTAATGTGCACGAAGATATTCTCGGCTCTTCATTCCAGTCATATCAGGTTAGTTCAGAGCAGGTGGGAGGGGGTCTGATCTCAAATATAAGATCTATGAAGCTCATGCATCTCTGCAGAAACAGCCAAAGTGGCGGCAGACCGACTGGTCCAGATACCCAGAGCTGGCTGCGGAACTGATGGTGTCAGGACACCCGATGGAGCTGATGGATGGCGATGCAGGTCACGTGCCTGTAACGTGGATCTCTAGTCTTTTAAATGAAGTCATCATGATCCTGGGCAACAAATGTACTGTGTAAATGTACACAGTCAATGAATCTGAACTACAGGCAAGTAAAATCTGCTTTATTCAAACTAACACTGAAAGGCCCAGCCTGTAAGATTTCGGTGAATATAAGAAATGGAATATAATAAAAATAAGAACTGTTGTGTTTTCGTTACCTTAGAAGGAGCTCTTTATATCTTCAGAGGGACTCCACAGAGTCCGCCATGTTTCTACAGTAGCCCAGAAGGGACAAACCAAACACTGGCTTTGAATATTCTTTTTTTAGGTTGTGCAGACCACTGCAAAATAATGCAAAGCAGCACTTGTGGATAAATCCTATGAAACTTGTGAAAGTGACACTAACGCTGAAGTTTTCGTTACATTAGGGTCACTGTTTTCCAAAGCAACACCAATTTGCTGAGGTCAGAGGAGCTTTTAAAGGTGGAGATGCGGTCAGGGGTTGCTGCTGGAAGCTACCTCTTGTTCTGGGTTTTACTCCACTGTCATCACATGGTGGTCTCTGGACAGGCGGTGCTGAGTATCTGCAGTGGAGGCGCTCCTCGCACGCTCTCCCCTCTGAAAGTCATGTATGTGTCGCCTGTCTGTATGTTGTAAGTCTCTACACTATTGAACATATTAAAGAGCATGTCAAAGATGACTGAAACACATGTTTCTGAGGTATTTGAAGTGTTCGGGTGTTTATCTCATTTCAAACAATCAGTTTTGTTGTTTTTGTGCAGAATCTTGCTGTGCCTTCTGTATCTTCACTTCTTCTTTAAAATAAACCAGAACCACAGTGGATTTACACTTGCCAGGCTTGTCATTGAATTTTGGTTCAAACACTGGCTTCTCATGCCACTCCTGCAATGTGCCAGTCCTCGCTCCCACTTACACCTGCTGCTACTGTTTTCAGACCTCAGCAAAAACATCAAATGACGGCAGCAGTAATCTGATTACAGATGGTAGAGATACATTTGATGCAGTGCAGTGCCAGCTTACAGGAGCAATCTCAATAGAGTCAGTGTCACTGATGCTGGGAAGTATTTCTTCAACAACAACCAATCAAAGACAACAAAACCGGATCATTTAGATTGAAACATTTTATATCCTTGTGGACAACGGGACATTTTTCAATAAAGATACATTTCCAAAGTACTGAAGATCTACATCTCTTCATGCTTAATATTTCTCACAATAACTGACCAAGTCTCGGCTTTAACCAAACACAGCATGTGCGTGTTACAGCAGCTGCGTCTCTTAGCAGATCTTGAGGGAGGTCAGTTTGAAGTCCCCTGCGATCTTGATGTAGCTGATGACATCCATGCTGTCACGGTTGGGAAACTGGACTTCCTGTCCATCCGGAAGCTCCACTTCAAACATGTCTCCAGTCAGCTTCAACACAATCTAGGACAGAAAAGATCAAATATTTTCATTTTTAGGAGAAAATCTTTTAGATCCATCCAAAAAAAAAAAAAAAAAATCCTAGCTAAACCTTCCAGATTTTTTTTTCCTTCCACAAAATACACACATCTTGACTTCCTTAAGTGAAGCTCTCTCACCTTGACATCTGTGCCCCTCTGCAGGGGGTTGTGTATGTCCCGCTTCTCATCTCCCCAACAACCAGCGCTCTTTGAGTTGCAAACGAGAACAGCTCCGTCAGCGTCGTCATGGAAGCGAGGGTTAAAGTGCAGTGCCAGGTCGTCCGCATCGGAGCCGAGGTCGATCTGGAACCTGAGTGGATCAGAGATCATACAGTTACAGCACAGTAGTCTTAATAACGAGATGTTTGCAGAGCTTAGAACACATATAACCACCAGGCTATTTATATAGTATATATAAGTCAATTTTATTTGTTTTTCAATTCACCAGAGTACATCTGCACAGATAGCACTTTATTATTCTATTCAGTTCAGAGGCTAATCTGAAATAAATACAATGTGTTTGGTTCTCTTACCTGTCAGCATCATGCAGAACTGTCCCCTTTACTTTCAGCTGATCTCCAGCCCTCAGACTCACATTCTTCAGCTCAAGTTGCTGAGAAACGCAGTTGTGCAGTTCAGGGTTTCAAAGAATTTCATGAGAAAATTAAGGTTACTGTCCGCCATGATGGCAGCAGGCTTGTGAGCCATCAGATATTTATATCTGCCAGGTATTTTTATTCAGCAAATTGCAAATCCACGATCTATTCCTGTGCAGCAAAGAAGCAAAGCAGTTTAACTCACCATGCTCATTTTGACTGGACAGTCCTGCAGCAAATGGAAGGTGTAGGATGGTGGTCTCGGCACACAGGCACAGCCCCCTGTCCTGGAAGACAACCAGACTGTGGTGTTTCTCCTGATTTATGGTGTAAAGCACAAAAAGTTCAGCGACAGGACTTTAAACAGTTACCATGTGGCTCCTTTATCATCATGTTAATCAGCCAGCCTACTCAGTGCAGAGGCCCTGCACTGTTTAATCACTGCTGTTCAACTCAGTTTGCCATATAAGATTAATTACCTCCTTGATGATGGCTGTGACTGCGGCGCAGTGAAGTATTTAAACAACCTACTCTGCCAGGAGCTAGTTAAATATTTTTAGATTGGGTACATTGAGGAGGGTCTGCAAGTCATTATTGATGACACTGGAGCAAAAGCACGTGAATAATGAGTTGAAGAAGATAGACATGTTTGACCTTTAAAATACAATATATACATGATTAGTGTTGATACTAGTTATTTTAAGCTGTCTGCTGATGCCACTCTCTCGCCTCTTTATGCTGCCCTGACCACCACAGCTCCATGTCATTTTCAGTGACCATCTGACAGGAAACTCAAGGAGGAACCTCCTATAGCGTTTTTGTACAACCTACTGTTATGGCAAAGGGGAAAAATATCAAATAAAAATTGCCAATAGCTATAACTTTAATTAATCTTCTCCAACAGTGTCCCCAATACGCCAGCTTCTGCCATTCAGGCATCATGCTCTCATACAGGTTAGCGTACAATCTGGTGTAACTCTTACTTGTTTTCATTATTTCATTCAGCTATAAGGTATCAGCTGTTACAGTGCGGAAAAGCCAAGTCGGCTCGGCTGCCCTCCAGTGGTTACAGTCTAGAACTGCATCACATTAAATCCATCAAGTCAGCGTCAATGGCGAGAGGCAGCTGATGCCAGACGTGAGTTGTTTTTCAGTAGTCTCGTTACCAATGCTTAAGTTACTTACTACGCTAGTATCAATAGTCCTATAGTTTGCTAGCATTGACGGCATGACTCACTTTGAGCACCGGGGGCAGTAAAAACACTTGATTATAAGTACGTTGGCAACTTCTTAAGAAGGCAAGCTTTGTGTTGGTTGATAACGAAGTGGGCATCAATACATTTTGTCGGTATAAATGGCTGAAGTTATCACGCTGAGGTGTTTCTATCTGTGCCCGCTAGAAAACAAACATGATGATACTAGTCTAACAACTTCCGCTATGTTACCGGAAATGACAAAATAATGTAAACAGAACTGCTGTCACTGGATCCAGAAATAAAGACAATATCTACCAAACGAAGCGGTTTTAAAAGATATTTTGCTTTTTATGCACATCGAGGGACATTTCTATGAGAAACTGGTGAATATTCTAATAAAGGTAAATCGTTTACGGCGTATTAACGGTTCTTATCAAGCGAAATTTCCTATTCCACCTGCCAATTAGCCTACAGTAGCTAAGTTAGCAGCTAGCTAATAAGCAAGAATTAGCAAGCAATTTTCTTGCTGTTGGCTTCCGTCACTACAAAACAATTAACATTAGTTGTTTTTGCCTCACAGGTGGATGTATTTAGTTTAACTGTCACACATAAACGTATTTAACTGACCGACATCGGGTAGTTAGCATGCACCGCAAGTTACCAGCTGTTTGCTGCAGCAGCTAGCGTCCTCTGGCTGCCTGCAGAGCTCTGAAATGACTGGGATGAGGCGAGCGGAGCTGCAAGCCTCCTCAGTTTTGTCCTGCTTTATTTTGATCACCATTCACACTGATAGATACAGCATTTCTCAAATGAAAGACTTAGCTCACTCTAAATCACTTTTTATTTCATCAGACCTCAAGGGCTGCTGAAATATCCTGAAAACTCTTGATATTTCCGTCTTCATGATATGATATTTTGTTATGATCGCTCGCAGGTTTTCCAGGGACAGGAGTGACACCGTCCTGCGATGTTCGCAGACATGGACTATGAATTGGAGGAGGACAAACTGTGAGTTACAGTTTTTCTTTTTATGATCTGCACCATTCAGTTATCTGTTTTGTAGTAAAACAAGGACTTTGTATTATAATGCTATACTTCTTAAAGCTGTCCAAAATCAGGATCAACAAATGGCAAAAATCTCAGTGTATCTTGTTTCTGCTCGACAGGGGGATACCAACAGTACCTGGTACTGTGTGTCTGAAGAAAGACACTAATAACCTTATTGGGATCAGCATTGGTGGTGGGGCACAGTACTGTCCTTGTCTCTACATTGTCCAGGTTAGTACAAACTCTGTTTATGAATCTGTCACAGAACATTTCCACCAAGTACGTAATGTAAGAGCAGAACATATATTTAATGCCTTTGTTAAGCATCAACGTGATACAGTAGCGGTGCAGCATTTGATCAAGTCAGAGGGGTACCTTTTTAATGTGGTTTCTGTTGTCTCTCAGGTCTTTGATAACACCCCAGCCGCTCTGGATGGGACACTGGCAGCAGGCGATGAAATCACAGGCGTGAATGGGAAACCAGTCAAGGGGAAGACTAAAGTGGAAGTGGCCAAGATGATTCAAGCTGTCCAGGTACACAAATGCCAGGAATTAATTCACAGTCGTGAACAACACCAGGTTCAAATGGCTAATTATTTACCTCCTCTACATTCTGTGGATACACAGTCTGGATTTGAACCACTGCTGTGCAGTCTTCTCTGTCAGTGATTTAAGCAGTTAATGACTAAGATAGAATATTAAACCCAGCCACCTGCCAAATGAAGGTTGTTTTGCTTTGTGGCTGGTGGGTTTGTTTTGTCCTCAAATCTGTCCCTCTCTTGTTGGTGTCCTATCGGTCTGACAGTTGAAAATTACATAAACTAAACTACACTCCCACTGTCTGTAAAGAATTTAAAAGAAATGAACCACATATGGACGTGGATAGAAACATGCAAAAGGAAATAACACGTACTCACATATTAGTGTCCGGCTGTGGCTGCAGGTTGATCAGTGAATAGTCCAACAGTTTAATAGTTATGCATGCGAACCCGCCACCAGACTGTGGAGAAGAGGGACTTTGCTGGCTTGCTCAGCTCTGCTAAACAGGTCAGGACAATAGCCCGTCGCATGTGGCATAACGTCACCGATGAAGAGTGGCCGTGTTGTTTTTGGCGTCCATTGTTCACACCAAAAATTCCATGACTTCCTGTATGATGGATGAAAGACAGGGTTCTCCGTGGGATTTAAGGGATTACATTGACTTGTTCATTCTCTGCAAATACTGCATGCATGAAGCGGGAAAAGTTAACACACTATTAATTCTACCACATGGACTAGGATAATGCTTTGTAATTTAGTTGTTAATTTTAGAGTTTTATACAGTTAAATAAATGAAAGGCAGAGTGCCTTTCTAGAATTTGTCTTCTTTTAAGTATATACATGATTTTTTTGTTGTGTGTTTGTGTCTCTTCGTGTTTTCTCAGGGAGAAGCAACAATCCACTACAACAAACTGCAGGCAGACCCGAAACAGGGGAAGTCTCTGGATATAGGTATATCCTCCGCTCGACACACACTCACTATTAGTCCTGATTCATTGTTTGTTTATCTCACTCTATATGTGAGATAAACTCTCTCTCTATATGTTACTCTATATGTATTATAATGTTAGGCCAGTTGTCTGCGGTGTCCATTTAAACACATGTCCTGTGTGTTTCAGTGCTGAAAAAAGTCAAACATCGGCTGGTAGAGAATATGAGCTCCGGCACAGCAGATGCTCTCGGACTCAGCAGAGCTATTCTCTGCAACGGTGAGATTATTATTATGATTATCTGAGTTGATTTTAAGGTAGATATGGAGCTCTGCTCATGTGGATTCATTTCACTTTGCAGATGGACTCGTCAAAAGACTGGAAGAGCTGGAGAAAACGGCAGAGCTCTACAAAGGTAAATGATGGTCCATTTACAAAAGCAGCCTTCAGTAAACTTACACGAAAGCGTTGGAGTTTAGTTTGATAACTGACAATCACCACCAGCTGTGTTTGGTGAAGCGGTAATCACTGAAATGAGGTGACTGGCGATCTGATGTTTTGATTAGTGAGGCCATGTGAATGCTCCCTTGTTTGCTCTCTTCAGTGTCTCATCACTCCTCTGTTTGCTTGTAGGACTGATGGAGCACACAAAGAGGCTGCTGCGAGCTTTCTTTGAGCTCTCTCAAACTCACAGAGGTGAGCTCCTTTCATCAAAATCAGATCTTAGATTAAAGGCTTACTAATTTGTTTGCTGAACTAGATAGTCATCATAGATCTCAACTGATCTCAGCGTCAGTGTCTGATATAACTCACTGGTGTCGGAAAATGTGCCCTTTCAGCGTTTGGGGATGTGTTTTCTGTCATCGGGGTACGAGAGCCCCAAGCTGCCGCCAGCGAGGCTTTTGTGAAGTTTGCTGATGCTCACCGCAACATTGAGAAATATGGCATTCAGCTGCTGAAGACCATCAAACCTGTGAGTACAGAAAAATAGTTTTTAATTGTTACCATAGTCGACTTGAAAGACTTTGCTTTTTTGGTTTAGTTATATTTAATCAAACATCATTAATGGAAGTACAGAACACACACTTGTTTATGTTGTGTGTCTGTCATGTGTGGACCTCATGACACGGCCGCTGTGTCTGACTTCATGTCAAACATCATATCTTCGTTGTGCAGATGCTCCACGATCTGAACACCTACCTTCACAAAGCCATTCCAGACACGAAGCTCACCATCCGCAAGTACCTGGATGTAAAGTTTGAGTATCTGGTGAGGAGGCAGCACGCTGTGCTTGTTTTTTAGTGCTATGTACTGCACAGTGCCATCACCTGTTAGCCTGTTAGCCTGTTGCAATATGTTCACTTTGGGTCAGCAGGAAAGCAACATGAATTCCTTGTGTCTTTCAGTCGTACTGCCTGAAGGTGAAGGAAATGGATGATGAAGAGTACAGCAGTATTGTGAGTTGTCACTTGAACTCTATTATAAGGAAAAAACAACATTTACAGGTTGCAAACAGTGTCGCATTCTTCTTGTACTGGTATGATGTGAAGCAGTGAATAATACGCATCCTCCTGCAGGCCATGGGCGAGCCCCTGTATCGTGTCAGCACCGGTAACTATGAGTACCGCCTGGTGCTGCGCTGCCGGCAGGAGGCTCGAGCCCGCTTCGCCAAAATGAGGAAGGACGTTCTGGAGAAGATAGAGCTGCTCGATCAGAAACATGGTCTGTTCTTCTTCTTTCTTTTTCAGCTGTTTTCTTCCCCATGTGCTCACTCTGTGTAAACTGGCACTGGTGATATGCTGCCTTTGCGTATATCTGATCAGTTTCTCTGTGTCCAAGTAGACTGTAGCTCACAGGTCTAAATGCAGAGGAAATCAGGTTGAAATCAGGCTCACATCGTCATCTGGTGGTTAAATCAGGATGCGAGAGATGAAGGGCTGGGACAGTAAAAATGCCACACTTGAGACACAGAAGAGAGATCAACCGAGTGTCCACTGTTTTAATGAGAAATGTTTCAAAACTAAAGACATGCTTCGATGTTTTTTTTTTCATGCAAAGTATATTTTAACAGTGTGATTTTCACTTTGTATCAGTGATTATCGTAATAATATGCTAACCCAGGTTTGGCCAAGATAATCCTCGTGTGATATTTCATATTAATACATGACTTGAGAGGCCATAATGCTTAGAATTGAATCGTGCATTCTCAGGATTGAGTGAGCAAAAGTGCGCAAACAAACAGTGTAAAGATATGGAGCAGAAATAAAGTCATGCAAAAATCAATTATTTTCCCTCTTGTCTTGTTCACCTGCAGTCCAGGACATCGTGTTCCAGCTGCAGCGCTTCGTCTCGGGCATGTCGCATTACTATGACGAGTGCTACGCCGTCCTGAAGGAGGCCGACGTCTTCCCCATCGAAGTGGACCTCTCCCGCACCATGATCAACTACAGCAGCCAGTCGCTCTCCTCCTATGCTGGAGATGAGGAGGACGAGGAGGAGGGAAGAGGAGGAGAGGAAGGAGGAAGCAGCGCAGGCATACAAGCAGAGAACGGCGCTGAGAAACTGATCGATGACGAATGAGAGTGTGTGCGTGTGTGGATGACACTAATGTCACAAAAGTGGAAAAACTACTGAAAATTGATGCTGTATGTTGGTGTTTCGGTGGCGTTTCCTTGCCGGGATTCTCTAAAATCAGCAGCTTTGTTATTATTTTACTGTAAAAAAATGTTGACTGCCAGCTTTGATGTTTCTCTCCTCCACAATTAAGGTCATTGCTTAATGGTGGAGAGAGACACAACTAACAGAAGTCACCTTTATTTTGATCTGAATGTTGTGGATGGGTTTTAATGTGGCAGAGTGGGGATTATATGCATACATGGTGTGCCTTCTTAGCTCTTAATGAAGTTTAATGGCTGTGTGTCAGTGTGTGTATTCTGATTGAGTTGATATGTACTTTTTTCTGTGCTACGAACTTGTCATGTTTTGGACAGGCATTTATTTAGCTACTTAAAATGTTATTTGATGGATAAATGTGGACTGCGTGAAGGTGTTTTTTTGGCCTGCAGTTGACGATCATTTTCCTTATCAATTAATCTACTGATTATGTTCACGATTAATCGAAAAATGCTCATTAATCATCAATTTCCCAGACCCCAAAGTGATCAGCTGACCAAAAACAGGCCAAAACCCAAAGACTCTTTGTTTTCTATCATAAATGACAAAGGAAAGCAGCAAATCTTTACATTTAAGAAGCTTGAACCAGCAAATCAGTTATCAAAATGACTATTAATTTTCTTCCGAACCTATTGATCAACTCATCATTGCAGCTCTAGTGTTGTTGAAGATGATGACAGACACCCTCATGTAGCTATTACACTCCTTTCATTCCTTGTTTCTTTTTCTTTTTCTTAGTTAGTTGTCCCACGAGGGAGGGCTCGCATTTGATACACAAAATCTTGTTCTGTTTTTTAAGATCGATTTAATCTGTTTCACCTGCGCATGTGTGCTTCAGGTTAAAAGGTGTTATTTTCTTGTCACAGTGGCCTGCATTGCTCGCTTCCCCTCAGCAGCATGTTTTTTCACCCCAGCAGTCTGGCAGTGTTTGTGTGGAGGATGAGGAAGCTAATGGACACACACAGCCTCACAGAGCTTTACCACTGTGTGGAAACAGTTAGAAAAATGCATGTTAATAGGTATGTACAAAGGGAAAGCTTGTAAAAACTCTGGTTGTATTGTCATTCCTACTTTATTTATTCTTTTTGTCTAAATATATATGTATATAAATATATAAGTTTTATTGAGCCAGATTGATACTATATTATAGAAAATATATTTATTGTCTTAGGGGATGACATGATTTACTGTAGGAACATTCACTTGGGGGCAGCATCACATCAGACCACGCTGTCCAGCAGTCAGTGAATAGACTGAAAAACATTTTTTCGTGTATTTTGTTTTTCTGCAGAACTGGAATGTAATGAACCAGAAGGACTTACTGTATGTTGTTTTTTCTTCAGTTCATAGACACCTTCAGTGTACTGGCTAAAATGATTATTTCAATGATTATTATATTGACTATGATATTAAAAAATTACCACAAAATGGAAATGAAGTGTTTGGTCTATACTAGAAGGACATATCGGTCCATCGGTAACATGCAATTGTGCAACCACAATAAGCAACATTTAGAAACTAGAATAACGTGATGTGAGAGAATAACTATTCAGCTATAAAATTCTACGTGATGACGTAGGGATGTTGCGCAGCCCCAGTGGCCTAATGGATAAGGCACTGGCCTCCTAAGCCAGGGATTGTGGGTTCGAGTCCCATCTGGGGTGAAAGATTTTTGTTCCCTATTGTTACGAAAAAATAAACAAAGATAAGCTGCTACAATCATACGCTAAATTCGGCACTGTTCCCTCCATCGGGTGATTGTACTTCGTGTTGTTCCCCTTTCCTTCGGTCCGCAGCCAATCAGGAAGAAGCCAATCCGTTCCTTTGACACTTAGATTTCCCCGGACTTTCCCTCCGCCACATGACAACTGATTTCTTCTTCGCCACAGCCACCGCCGTCTGATCCGTGTCTCTTTTCTGCTCTTCACATTAGCTTTAAACTGCATTTCCACAGTCATGCATTCAGTGAAGAATATGTATGTCTTTCTCTTGTTTGTTGTGGCTACGACCTTCGCCTCTGCTGATAGTAAGTAGGTCGACTTCATGTGAATCACGAGTGGTTGTATAATGATCTAATGGATTTACTTCTCAGTATTTAAACAAATAGTGTTTGGCTGTAAACGTGCATGCTGTTCTGTATGCTTTTTACTCACACTCTGCGTCAGCTGCTGTGATTTAAGGTGTGTGGGAGAGGACAGTTTGAGTCGAGCGTGTTAAGTTTACCTAAACATAAACTCGTGAGGGCTCCTACTTCTAAAACCATTTGGTTTTAACTTTCAGTCTTATCTTAAATTCGTCAAGTCATAGTAACATAAGCGTTTATAGAAACGTTTGCATGAATAAAAGATAAGAAATACAGTTTTTAGTAAATGGGATATAGTCTTGTGACCCCTAGGTAGATGTCATCTGTCACTCACGCGAAAAAAAAAACATTAAAAATGCAATGCATTGTATAGATGCACCAATATACTGTCATTTAATCAGTATATGCAAATATCAATATGAAAAACATAGGACATAGCCCTAACTTTATTGTCTTTAACAGCCATCCACCTACTTAACTGTTGGCTGTGCAGCAGGTCTTGTATAGCCATTTTGTTACGTTCATGTCCTCTTACTGCAATGGTATCTTCTCAGAGATGACAGCAGCCACATTGTACTGGGACCCCCAACACAAGACCGTCCTGCTGAAGGAGGGGGTGCTGGAGACGAACGGAGATGCATACGGGTACCTGAACGACACCCTGTCCAGTACCGGGTGGAGCGTCCTAGAGATCCGTGCCGGGTACGGACAAACCCCTGAAACTGATGAGATCACTTTCTTCCTGGCCGGCTACCTCGAAGGCTTCCTCACTGCCCAGTAAGTGTCACGAATGTGCCGCCACGCTCGCCATTCCTATAGGCATCCTTACCGTTCCACAAAGAGGTCTGTTCAAGCCACACAAACATCTGATTCAAACATATACCACTAATCAAAGTGGTGATTGATTAGTCATTACGCTGATCAGTGAGCTCAGCAATGCTTCGCAGAGTCTGATCAGTGGGATGAGAAGCTCAAGGAGACACTTTGACACCTTCTGTAACACCTGAGCAATCTGTAACACCAGCCTCCCTCATGATGCACTAAAAAGTTTTTCTTATTTGAATTCCATTTATTTAGTATTCGTACGTGCTCTCCCTCCGCAGGCAGATGATGGACCACTACACCAACATGTTTCCGCAGCTGATCCACGACCCAAAGATCCTTGGCCCCGTTCAGAGTTTCATGGCGTGAGTCGGCTCTCTTCTCCTTTTCAGAATGAAAAACCACAGCGGCAGCACCACAGTCGCATGCAGTGCACAATCCGAGTCTCACTTCACGTCATCATCTTTCATATCCTCTGTCAGAGTTGTTCAGTTCAGCTCGTTCTCTGTAATGGCATTCAGCTTAATGCAGTTCACTCCTGACTAGACTGTAAAAATCATCAGTTAAAGCAGAACATAGACATTATAACTGTTGAAGTTAGAATTTCAGATTGAGAACTCTAGAAAGGTTTTGACTGGTCCATAGGGACCATATTTCTTTCCATGCATGATTCCTCAGTTTACATCTGTTTATTATCTGTGAGGCTACGTGTCTCCAGAGCTCTTGGTCATGAGCTGAAATTCTTAAAATGATGGCAACAGTGATCAGAAAATTCACTCTTGCACTTGCAGGAAGCAGGACTCGTGGACCAGAGAGCAGGTGAAACTGAACAAGAGCTCTGATCCTCTGTGGAAACACACAGGCTTCATCGTGGCCCAGATGGACGGGCTGCAAGCAGGAGTCGCAGACTGGGCCAAGAAAAAAGGGAAAAAGGTATGATGGCCCAGCATTTTCGCTCCTGTTCATACAGCCTAATGAGAGCATCTACTGTCTGTTGCATGCAGAGAAGCCATGTGTACACAGCAAAATACTACAGTAGAGGAAAAATGACCTCAAACAATGAAAAAACATGCATAAAACGTATAAATCAATGGAAATAATAGAGAAGAAACAACCAAAACTGATGAAAATCAGTCTATATGTATACTTAAAGACCATTAATGTTCGCTCCTCTGACTGGTGCACTGCTTTAAATACGGCTCTGCCAAGTTCTTATTTAAAATGAGGAACAGCTGATGTAAACCGAACTTGTGATCATATATCACATATTGTTGGTCTGAAATTTAAAGGGCCACTGGATTGTTTGCATTTTGTATGCCTTGAAGGTCAAAAGCAGATACATAGTTTAATATGTTATCATCAATAAAACTGCAAATATTACCAGTTTACCCGCTGTAAATTGGATCTACTCTATATATAATTGTTTTTTTGCTTTTAGCACCAGGTTAAAGTTGATATAAGATTATTGTTGCGATATAAAATTAAACCTGCAGCTTGCATAGTGCAGATGTGCTATTAAATGTCCAAATTTCAGTGCTTTATGAGAGAGAAGTGGAAGCAACACTACTACAACTGACCAACAGCTGTTTATCTGGTGTCCTTCCCTTAGCCGCTGTCCCTGTTTGACGTCCAGTTCCTGAATGCAGTGGGAGACCTGCTGGATCTGATCCCAGCCTTGGTCCCCGACTCCAGCCCTCGGCTCAGAGACTTCAAGCTTCCAGGGATGGGGCACTGCTCTGCACTCATCAAGGTCAGGGGTCACAACATGTTCCAGTCCTGGTGTAAAGCCTGATACACGTTCAAAAAAGGAGAAAACACTACTCTTCGTCCTGCCTTTAAAGGATGCAGAGCTTCCCATCCTCGTTTTAAAGCTCTCTGTTTGCATCAGTGAAGAATTTAGTCAGTAGATGTGGGCATTCCTCCCCTGTGACCATTTTTAACACCCACACCAGGAAAAAGGCCTTAGTGTTCCCAGAGATGCAGCGGTGTATGTAATTTCATTTGCTACATAAACAAAGAGCTCCCACACACACTTGTGTTGGTGCGTGCAGTAAGAAATAGGCCTCAGCATGAGACGCGCTGTCAGCGGATCGCTCTGTTATCCAACGTAAGAATATATTTAGCCCCACTGACAGCAGGAACATGTTTACCTTTATGTTTGTTTCAGATCTGTGAGAAAAACCGACATAGTTTTTTACCATTTTATTCACACATCCCTGTAATTGAGATAGAGCGAAAGAGCTTAAAGATGACGAGCTGCCTTTGTTTTCTGTCCTCCCCCTCAGATGCTGCCTGGCTTTGAGAACCTGCTGTTTGCCCACTCCAGCTGGTACACGTACGCCGCCACAATGCGGATCTACAAGCATTGGGATTTCCGTGTCGCCGAGCCCCACACGGCCACCGGGAAACTGTCCTTCAGCAGCTACCCTGGTACGTATGTAGCCCGGAATTCCTCAGAGGTAACGAGGAGAAATCTGAAATTACTCCAGTGTTTCCAGTTGAACGTCGTCTTTCCTGGACACATCTTCCACATGATGCTCTGCATTTGTGAAGACTTTGAGCGTCAGCTTGCCTTTCTCCCCAGGTTTCCTGGTGTCTCTGGACGACTTCTACCTCTTGGGCAGTGGTCTGATGATGACCCAGACCACCAACAACGTCTTCAACTCCTCTCTTTTTGACAGCATGACCCCCAGCAGCCTGCTGGCGTGGCAGAGGGTCAGGCTGGCTCACAGTTTGGCACATACAGGAGAGGAGTGGGCCAAAACCTTCTCCAAGTACAACTCTGGTGAGCGATTATGTATTTGTATGGCACTGAGCACAGTCACAAATTACTTTATAAGACAGCAGAAACATTAAGAGACATACAGGTGCAACATAAACCAAAGGGCCAATAATTGTTCACTAAAGACCATTTTATTTAAAGAAAATCAATAAATCTGAATGTTGAAGTACTAAATGGGTCTGTACTGCCAAGCTTTCTCCAGAGCATACCAGTGTATTAGATCGTTCATGCATTCATGTTACCTTACCTTACCAGGAAGCCATTAGAATACATTTATTTAAAAAAATACAAAATAGATATATAAATAAAGTTGCATTGACCTGATACTTAAAGGGGAATTCAACTGATTTTGCAGATCAAAGTGTGTTTATGGCTCTTGGGGAGTACTGCAGCATATGCTCAAAAAGTTGCATGGTGAGCTCCATGACGTCTCATTACTTGCCTCAAGTGATGTCACTTGAGTCGTCGCCGGTTGGGCTGGTGAGCTCGCGACACCTCTGCAGCCTCGTGCAGCTCGAGGCCACATTAGCAGCTACTAGCATACCTGGAACAAAAAAAGGCGCTGCTGTGTTGATTTTTATCCTTTTACTGTAATCATGTTTAAATCACCAAACAATTCTGGAAAATAGACAAAAGCTCCGTTGTAAGCAGCAGAGTGACGGCGAAGAAGCTTTTCAGCGCACAAAATGGTGAACTCACATCCTTTTACAGGCTTTGTTGCTTTTGCACCGCTCTTCTTCACCCACCCTCAACTCTTACAGGTACATACAACAACCAGTACATGGTGTTGGACAGGAGCAAGGTGAAGCTGGGCCACAGCGTCGAAAACGGCGCTCTGACTGTGGTGGAGCAGATCCCCGGGCTGGTGGAGTACTCCGATCAGACACAGGCTCTGCGCAGAGGTAACAACAGATCCTTTTCTTCTGTCTTCTGCGGTATTTCTTTCATTTGGACGCTTGGAGAGTTCATTTTCCTCGCTGGCTCCAGGTTACTGGCCGTCCTACAACGTTCCCTTCCACCAGAAGATCTACATGCTGAGTGGTTACGGGCAAATGTGGGAGGAGTACGGGGAGGACTTCTCCTATGATCTCTGTCCCAGAGCCAAGATCTTCCGCCGTGACCAGGCTGCAGTCAAGGACCTGGACTCATTGAAGCACATCATGAGGTCCAATGGTATGTGGCTCTGTCTCATTTTATTAGTTTACAGAATATGACCCACATTCAGCTGGTTCTCCGAATCCTCTGGAATCTGAATTTCTTATTTTTTCACATAAGATTTATAGTTTTTTTTTCCCCCCATGATGAAAGTGGCATCTGATCTGCATTTAATGTCCCAATGATGAGAACAGCGACATATTTATTGGCTGATTGACCTACTCTGTTTGCTTGTTTTCAGACTACAAGACGGATCCATACTCCAAGGATGACCCCTGCAAGTCCATCTGCTGCCGTGGCGACCTGAGGGCGGAGAGGGCGTCACCATCAGGTTGCTATGACACCAAGGTACCACCACGCTGATCTCTCACGGCAGTACCAGAGGTCACTTGGGTTTTGTAAAATCAAATGCTTTTTGGCTGAGCTCAGAGTTCCTGCGGGTCCTGTGTTGTTCTTCGTCCAGGTGACAGATTTCCTCATGGCTGGGGACTTCCGTGCGGAGGCGGTGAACGGGCCGACGACACAGGACGGACTCCCGCCGTTCGTTTGGGATAAATTCAGCAGCGTCAGCCACCAGGGTCTGCCGCAGTTCTACAACTTCACCTTCGTCAAGATGAAGCCCCTTCTCTTCGAGCCGTGAGGCGTTCGTGTGTTTGCGTGAGTGAGACGGAGGGAGACGCCTTCAGACCGAAGCTTCATGAATGATGAGAGTCAAAGGTACAATCAGGATGAGTTTTATCTTCACTGCTGCTGAAAGTTTGCAGTCGCGTCCCACCGACATGCTTTCTTCTTAAAGTCTTTTCTTCCACCTGATAAAACGCACATTGTCAAACTGCCAATCAGATTTTAAATCTGCATTTTAACACCTATACGTCTCAGGGTATGTTGGATTGGAATACAGTAGAAATTGGACGTGTTTTTGTTTTTTGTTTTTTTGTACCCGCAGCCATTTGTGCCTGGAACACTCTGATTTTATAAAATGCAGAATCAATGCACTAAATCAGCCGTCTTTAATCCTGTATTTAAATGCTTTAATGTCTTCATATATGTAAACACTACCGTCTCAGTGGTAAATGAATCAGTGCCATGTCGCACTCAGGGCTGTTGATCTCTGGTGCTGTGCTCTGCTGTGCATCTATTCCTCAAACTGTGCAGAGTAAGAATCTCTCAGGTTTGTATTTGTGTATAAGCCTCCGTTTCTTATGTAATGTGATGCGTAGCGCTGCTTTTCTGCATCACGCCGCCTTCTCATGTGTTATCTGTTTATTAAAGTTTTAACAGTTGTACCATTGCCGTCCTGAGTTCATTCTTGTCTTGGTGACTCATGGTATAGATGGTGCCAGCTGATCTTTGATCTGTGTTACCGTGCTTGTTGTGCAATATTAGTATTAATATTAAAGCACCACTTTAAACTTTCATTACATGAAGGAGGGAGGCGTGATGCATTAGATGCCTGTGGTCTCATTAGTGAATGAAAGATGGAGCTGGAGTGAAATCTGATCCACAGACATGATGGGGATCTATCAGTTAACCATGTGGAGAAACAGGAAAATGACCATGAATGACCACTCAAACAATATTCAACCCCGACTGAGGAACTTGAAGGTTAACACCTCTTTGTTATTGAAACAGAAAGACAGTAAGCTCTCTCTCTCTCTCGCTCTCTCTCTGCCCCTGGGGACACATGTAGTGATTCACCCTTTCCTATGAAATGGAGGAACTGAAACGTCTGTTAGGCACTCTGCATTCATTTCATAAATCCTCCCGTCACATCCCTCCTCTGCGTCTCGCAGTTCTCTGTTTGTGTCACAAACGCAAGTGTAGGGGAGGGTAACGCAGCAGCAGGTCTCCGCATTGCTCGCCCTGCTTCAGCCATGGCCAAGAGGGACTGTCCTGCTGGCATGCAGTGGGACATCCTCCTGAACGTCTGCGTCTCCAACAGTACGGAAACCAGACCTGAAGCTGCTCCACCAACAGGTGAGTTTCAGTGACTGCTTCTTTTTTCTTTTTTTGATCTGCCCCTGAACAGGATTGCTCGGCTTTCACCTCAAACCTCTTCGAATTAGTCTTGCTTCGGACTTGCTCTGACCTGACGTCTCTTTCTGACACTATAATGTTGATTGAAATGCTTCTCTCTAAAAACCTCGGAGATGCGTTCCATCTGACTCGCCTGTATTCACTTCCCCCTCTGTAATGCAAAGCACTCAGGTGATCCCACCTGTGTACAGCTACTAATGGACTTTAACATCCCTCTCTAGTGAAAAGTGTGTTTTTTATTCTTGTTGCTTCAGTCGAATGTTCGTGCTTCACCGTGCAGACTGATGTACGTGCAGAGTTTGACACTAGAAGCCTGTTTTCGCATTCATCTGCTGAAAGTGGAAAGTTTCTCTGTGCTCACTTAAAATCCAGTGTTACAGAGGCGGGCCTACCAGCACGATTTGTGACATCACAATTAGTTTGGAAGCCAGTCCCGGTCCAGTATTCAACTTCCACAAGTGAGATGTGGAAACCTGAAGCGTCCAGTGCTCAAACACTGAGGATGGACTTTACAGTGGAGTAGGAGACAACTTGTGTCAAACAGTTAAACTTTGAAAATGAAAAATAGTTAGATATTCGTAGAGTCTGGTGTTTTAAATGAGGGAGGAGGAGTACAAAATCCAATACCAGAAACATATTATTAGTCTCATATACATCTTGAAACATGTCTGGAGGAAATCTTTATAATCTGTGCACTGATTAGTCAAAAAAAACTAAATTTTTTTAGTTGTCTGCTGAAGGGGGCGGCCCTGAGAACCCACATTAACACCTCTTTAATGACTTTTAGGTATTATTTAACAATCGCTAATTGACTCAGATGTGACTGACATGGTCCTGACTGCAGCCCTGCTCCTTTGAGAACCAATCAGTACTAATAATGTGCTCACAAACTGTTTCTGTGTTGTCTGTTCCCCTCAGAGCCACCCCTGGCTGATGTGGTCCGGCTGAGATCCACGGCCCGCACTGCCCAGGCCAGCACAGCGATGGCGCTCAGTCCGGCTCTGTGGATCTTTGTGGTGCTGGCCACGCTGGGGTCCGTCTTGACTCTGGCTCTCTGGTTTGTCATATACAGACGGCAGAGCAGCCCCAGCAGCACCTCAGGTGAGGACAACCGACACCGGATGATACATATGAGATTATTTGAATATGTTCAGTTTTATTGTGTATGAATCACATCTTCACATAAAGGCTGACATATCCCAGCATCCTCAGCATCCTGGAAAGAGTTTGTCTTTGAGAGAGAGTTTGAGTGCCATGTACAGTAAAAAACACTTCATTCTGTCAGTATCAACATTTAAACACTGAAAGTGGTTTAACTCTCCTTATAGAAACAGCTGCTGAAATAGAATATAGTCATATTACAGTCATGTGTACTGCAGAAGGTCATATCAGACACTAGCATGTGCCAGGTGACAAAATACATCATTTAAGCCCCAGAGATAATCATTTGAGACATAATAATGGATCCTCCATGTGTTGGATATAATCTCCCTTCTCTGCCGTATTCAACCTCAGGACAGCACGTAGTTCTTGCTCATCCAGTGGTCGGCCATATCTCCTACTATAAGCAGGGGACCCGCCATGCAGAGGGGGCATGTGAGAGCAGTGTGGAGGAAGTGGGGTTGCAGGCAGGCAGGTGATGAAGTGTGACGTTCATCACAGTAGAAACTCCACAGTTTCTGTTCTCTTCTTCTCAGGCGTCCCATGGGTCAGCCCCGCTCTCTTACCAGCTATTCTGGTGTCAGCACACATCCGTTGGTTGGGCAGGACAAATTAGGCCCTCACCTGACCTTGAAAACACATAAACTGACAAAAAAGGCAAGCAGCGAGGCACTAACAGCTTCGTGAAAGAGGTGCAGCCTGGCGGACAGGAGTTACATCTCGCATCGATCAAGCCTGCTGGTGTCTGTGGGTTCTTACTTTGTGAAACATGCTGATGAAAACTCTTGAATTTAATAAAACCCTGAGAGTCAGTGACCAGCCTGCCTTTATATAAAGCAACTCCTTTAAATGCTTTATACGCTAAACATGCCAACATGATCATTTTATTCTTCTGGAGTGCGGCTCCTGCTGTCTTGACACTCGTTGAATAAAAACAAAAAGCCCTCAGGACTGAGGAGAAGCTAGACTCACTTCATCAACAGCACGCTGTTGTCCTCGCTGATTGAATTGTCCGTCAATAGACCTTTATCCACGGGCCAATCAGGAATGTGACACACTAGATCAGCAGGCCGAAGGTATTCAGCTTTGCTCGCTTAGCTGTTGTGAAACACGCTGCTGCTGCCTGACGCTTGTCTTGTCATGTTTAAAAGATCAGTCAGACGGGGCGAGGTCCAACACTTTGTGAGACACATGATTGTATAGAGGATGTTACTGCATGGGCTCAGGAACGCTGTGGAAAGCTGATGTCAGTAAACACAATGCATTTGCAAATGATTGCACTTTTTTGGATTCTGCGTTGTATATGTAAAAACAATATGGCATTCCACCTAGAAACACACTGAAACTATATGCACGGACATATAAACAACATATGACATATGCACATTTATATATTTCAATATATGACAGGAAATAGTGTTCTATAGATGTATGAATACAATAAAAACCTTCTACTGCAGGTTGTTGCCCTGAGGCAACAAAAGGAGCAGCGCTTCTGTTCAGTCTTAAGATCCTTCCTATCACACACTATGTTTATTTCAATTTGAATATTCAGGTACATTTAAATATTCAGATGAACTCATGTTACAGCTGTTTGTGTTGCAGAGGACGCAGAGCCGCAACAGGAACCTCTTCAGAAAACAGAGCCGCCTGCTGCGACCCACTCGCTGCCTTCGCTGACAAACAGTCATGCAGACGTGTTGCAGAGAGCGGCAGGGGCCCCTTCACCCTGTTCTCACCTGCACCTGGGGGACCAAAACGGCTCACAGTGGGAGGAGGGCTTCACCGCTTATGGGGACCCCATGAAGCACGCTGGGATGGAGGGGGGCAGCATGCCCGCATGCAGCACAATGAGGGAACACAGGATCCCACTTCCTGCCACAGAGCTGGGTGGCACAGCTTTAGTTACTACTAAAACTATGTAGTCTTGTGTGTGCGTGCATGTGTGTGTGTGCATATGTGTGTGCGCGCATGTGTGTGTGGCGTGTTGGGTTTTCCCCCACTTTGTAATCCAAGTTTTGGATATGTTTCTTTTCTATCATGTTTGTATGTTTTATAAATAACTGAATTTTCTACAGCTGCTTCATTTCGCCGCACTGCCTGGAAAAAGACAAGTGTAATGATGTAAATTGGTGTCCAATAATGGCCTGTAAGACTGTGTATATTTTAGTGTACTTCACTGCAATGCGTTTTTGGAAGGCAAAACGAAGAACTGCTCTGAGCCTTATTCCATATTTCAAACATCATTTAATAAAACACAAAACTAAAATCTCTACAGAAATATGCGTGATGTTCCAAAAAAGGTAGCATTGTTGTGCTGTAAAAGAAATATTTCCAGATCAGTATATAGTCTGTCTTTGCGGTGGAAAAGGCTATTTACATGGTAGATGATTTTGTCAACATTTCAATCAATGGGTTTCCTGCAGGCAACATGTGAACATAAACGGAAAATTTCATGCCTCATTATTTGGATTCTTTTCGGAGAGAAATGACCATGTGGTCGCTACATAGATCTGAAAGGAGGACCCTCACACTAAACTCCATGTAAGGCTGGTGTTGATGAGCGAGTTATTGTACACAGCACAGGAGCAAATGTTGCCACGTGTGATACAAACTGAAAAAAGGCATGTGTCATGCTATTTGTTTTTAAATGTTGTAAAAGAAGATCCACTGAAACCATTTCCAGGTACAATTTCTAGCCACTATTTGTGGCATTGCAAAATGTCTCACTTTGGCGCCCCCAGGTGGCAGTATTCAGTATCAGTGACAGACAGCAACACAACTACAATGATGTTCTCTAAAAAATGTGTGAAAAGGCATCAGTCCCACCACAACAAAACTCAGCAGGCATCTTGAGTGATGCCTTTTCTTTTAACGGAAAATTAGAGCAAGAAGAGAACTGAGACCCCCAGTCTCATTTTTAACATGCATGCTTGTTCCACTGCTGCTCAGCTGTCACTCCAACCCCCCGACTGAGCACAGCTGTCCACAGAAACTTAGCAGTGCTGATTCAGACAGACGCACGCCATGACGCACTTCTACAGCGTCCACTTCTGGGCCGATATCGTACGGAAAGGTCCCATGTGATCACAGGGAGGTGTCGGGGTTGTCTGTGACAGCCAGGTGGAAGTACTCTGGCTGGCTGTCCCCCTGCAGGCTGCTGTTGGTCTCCCTCCGATGGACTTTGGTGCACAGGGTCTTTATGGAGCTCCCCCTCCTGTGTCCACGCTTCTCCTGACTGGACACGATCATCTCGGCCAGGTCCTGCTGGAGCCGCTGGAAGTTCTCCCTGAGACAGTGACACGAGGATTGTATCGGATTCTGACGCATTGTGTTTACATCAGTGGCAGGCTGGAGGGAAATGAGAGTCCAGCTTATCAGAAAGTGTCAGTGGTCACATTGGAGAAGAGTTTTACTCACGCTGTTGGTGGCGTTGGCAGGTTGTATTTTCCCCCAGTCACTCCTGTTAACCAGTATGTCATCTCTTTGCCTTTACCCTGCACACACACACACACACACACACACACACACACACACACAGGAAATGATTGCAGTAACCTCTATCTGGACAGCTTGCATCCATTGTAAATACCTGAATAATAGAGCACATAAAAAGCCAAAGCAAACCCAGCTAACCTTCAGGTAGGTCTCTCCTCTTTGTTCGTACTCAAACTCGCAGTCCGTCCTCTGCAGGATGTTGATGGTGGACTGGCTGACGTGAATCCTCAGAGCTGGAAAGACGACATGAGACAGAATCATGAGAGGGAAACACGGCACAAGTTCAGAAGCTGCACCTCACCATCAACACTGCGACTGTGTTCAAGAGTGTGTGTGTGTGTGTGTGTCGTCTCTTACGCAGGCCCGTGGACTCCATGCGTGACGCAGTGTTGACTGTGTCTCCGAAAAGACAGTAGCGAGGCATCTTGTTCCCCACCACTCCTGCTGCACACGGTCCTGCACACAAACGCACACACACAAGCATTCATGCCTGTTTTTTTCTGTTCCAAATGTGACAGAATTTCACTCCTCCGTGTATCTCTCGGTGGCGACTTCACTTCTTTACCTCCTCACTTCTCGCACATTTCATTATCTGTTTCTCGTGTTCTGCACAAAACCTTTATAATAATGGTGTTATTGCCTCTTACAGTTTTTTTTATTACTTTCATATACATAGCTGTTACTTTTGACACACTCCCTTCACTTGGATAAACTTTATCTGTCATGCAAGAAATGTAGCTCAAAGTGCTGTATTGCTCCATGTCTGTCTGTTCTCATTTATATTTAAATAATCTACCTTATTTCAGTTTATTTATAAGTAAATGTGCTACTTCCATGGATACATATTATGTTCCCTTGACACTCATATGGATGCTTCTTTTGAAATATGTTAGCATTTACATGTCACGAAAAATAATGCGTTACTGTTACATCACAATATACTTATGCTGCATTTTGTTTACATGCGAGAACAAGGATTGCATTAATTGCATTAATCATCATTATTGCATTAAATCAGATATTATGAGTTCCTGTTACCTGAATGCACGCCAATGCGGATCCACAGAGGGATGCCGGGCAGGTGCAGCAACTCAAACGTCCCCACAAAAGCCAGCATGTTTAGGGCCATGTGGGCGATGTCCACTGCGTGCCTGTCGCCATTGCGTTTGGGCAAACCTGATGCAACCATGTACGCATCTCCGATTGTCTCCACCTGAGAGACAGTGGATGCATTAATAAAACAATGGACCATGTATACCAGTCTCTGCTTCCCAGTTTTAGATCAACACTTCCTGTTAAAACCGAATCTAAGATCTAGCTCACAATATAGGTCTTCAACACAGCAAGACATAAACCCAGAAAAACAGCAGTAACATCCTGCCTGAGAGCTTAGCTTCCACCACTTTGACTGCTTGAACAGCAGATTATAAAGGACTCAAGCCTGAACTCAGACCTGCACACTGAAGTACCTTGTAGACATCATGGTGGTCAAGGATGCTGTCAAAGTTCTTGTAGATGTTGTTGAGCATGTCCACCACCTCCATGGGGGTGCTGTAGTGGCAGAGGGTGGTGAATCCCACAATGTCGCTGAAATAGATGGTCACCTCCTCAAACAGCTCTGGTTCCACTCCGCCCGTCTCCTTCAGCGAACGCACCACTGGCCTGAGGAGACGCAGGGAGAGTGGAGAATACTGGTGTTAGCCACCGGCTGTGAAGATTGTTCTATGGGAATATGGAATGAACAGTGAAGACAGGCCTTGAGCTGTAGGTCAGGCACCCAATGCCTCTACATTGTGGGAAAGACCAAGGAAATTAATGGAAGTCAATGTTTTTTAATCATAGAATACATAAAGGCATGCTGTATGATTTTGCTTAAAAACTTCTTTCAAGTATTTGTAAAATGTGATAAGAGACAATAGAGAAAATAAACAGAAAAAGCAGAAATACATAAATAAATACAAGTTAGGATATTTTCACCTGTTTTTTTTATGACAAACATTTTAGCAAACAGTTGCCTCTTTACACATCCAGCATATATGGAGCAGCACCAGCCCTCATGTGTTTCAAGCGACCTGATAAATTGAAGAAAATTCACTCTCCTTATCTGGTTATTGAGCTGATTGATGCTCCACTATGTTAACTGGATAATTGTGCTGAGGAAAGCATGGCCATAAAGCAAAAACAATACCCAAACAGACTAAAATGCTGCAGGGTCGGGTGATAATTCTCTTCGCTTGTCAGTGTGAGCGACCCTTTTCACATCGCGCTCAGCCACCTGATGCTTTATAAGACAGAAATGATGAGCGCAGCTTTGAAATATGTCCCCTCTGTGATATATTGTATTGTGTATTGCGTAAACCTACTCAGGCAGGAGCATAAAGTTGAGGCGATCAGCTCTGTCCCTCTCAGCTTTGTACAAAGAGGTTCGCTCCTCCACCAGGTTCTCCAGAGTCTTGGAGTACATCTGCAGGCGGCGGATCAGGTTGTCCATGTACGTCTCACTGGCTTGGTTGTGCAGGTTACTGTGTCAAAGCAAACATACACAGCATTACTATCAACATATTTCTGCCATTTAATGAATTAATCAACATGTCAGAGAATAGTGCAGCAGGAATAATCTCATAGCAATGAACAGGATTATACACCACGTGGCCAAAAGTATGTGGACACCTGTGTTTTTCACTGTTGACTTTCCAATTGATGGAATTAAATACATTTATTTATGTATTTTAGATGACAGTGTGCTTGTAACTTTGTGCTCACAGGAAGGAGAAGGCTCTTTCCTGTTTGACTGCAGTGCCCCCTTGCGTTCTTTGTGCATGTTTGGCCATGTAGTGTATAAATAAAAGGATTAAAAGTCTAAATGAATGAATGTGTGTTATTGACGTACCTGAAGATCTTACCCAGAGTTAACTCTATTTTCTTAAAATCTGGCCTCCGTTCTGGGTCTTCATCCCAGCAGTTTTTTATCAGCATGTGCAGCTGCATACACACACACACACACACACACACAGGGAGAGAGAGAGAGAGAAAGATAGGGAGTATGGCTTTCTTTATTTATCCCTCATAAGTCGAAGCAGCTTCATAAACTTTTTGGCGTTTGGTGTCTCTCTTACCTCGACCTCCTTCTCTGATGTGCAGTCAAAGTGGAGGTCAGGTCTGAAGTAGTTCATCCTGATGGGAAACTGCACTCTGTGGATCTTCTCTGAGGGATTGGAAGACAATAAGATAATGAAGGTCAGCCAGACCTGGAGCTGAGGATGATCACTGAGTGTGTGGGCGCTGTGTGGTCAGCAGTGCTCTGTATCAACATCATGTTACTGTAAATTGTCTTGTGCTGACACAGATTTTTGCCCTCAAACATCCAAAGTAATCGCTCAGATGTTTCTAAAGGAATGCATTATTCACACAAAAAGCCCCTCCTCAGTAAAGAGTTTAGCTTGTTTTGTTATTTACCGCTGTTTAATTACCTATATTATTAGAGCATAGCTTTGTATAGAAAGGGGCCCGCCTCATCATGATCTCGTGAGCAATGATGGCGTAGCTGTAGACATCGCCTTTCTGAGACACCCCGTCTTTGCGAAGATGCTCCGGCGCCGTCCACACGTCTGAGGGGAGAGGAGAGCAGAAGCTGAGTCGCTGGTATTCTCCATGCTCAGATCAATAACCAGCTGAAAAACTCAGTCTCACCTCGGCCGGGCCTCAGGATGGTGTGGCAGCCAAAGTCAGTGATCTTGACCACCATGCGGTTGTCAACCACGCAGTTGGTGGACTTCAGGCGACCATGGACCTCGATGTTACTGGAGTGGAGGTACGACATGCCCTGTGTATAAAGCAGGGGGACAGTTGTGAGCTGTGAGGAAAATACTCTTGGACAACTCATTATCATATTAAAATGTATAGAACACAATGAACCAGCCTTAACCATGAGGAAAATACTGGTGAATTTAAATAAATCTCACTGAATGAAAACAAATCCAGGAAATTATGTGAAACAAACAATAAAGTGCATGAAGTGACATGCTGACAAAAACAAAACAATACCTTTGCTATGTCATACATGACTGATATCTTAAACTCCATGTCCATGAAGGTTTCGTCTGGGTACGAGATCCTGTCATTCAGAATGTACTGGAAAAAATCAGATAAAGAAGTTCCTGTTTTATCACTTTTATTACTCTGCTTACTTGCTGCACCTGGTTAATGGATTTGTTGAGTGTGTGTGTGTGTGTGTTTGTGTGCGTGTGTGTGTGTGTGTGTGTGTGTGTGTGTGTGATTACGTGCATTTATGCACACACTATTAGTGCTCTTTAAACTGTGTGTCCACGAACGACTTATCAAATGAACAGTAAAGTCATTGTGTGCGGCGGAGAAAGGAGGCCACTGAGCTGTCGTAAACAACATGTTTGTGTGTTCTGTAGTCATGAAGTGAGACCAACATTCGACCACCAGGAGTGTGTGCACGTGACGTTTAACTTTCTTCTATCAGCCATCACCATTTAATTTTTGTCATTTAATTTTGAAGTTGAATGTAGTGCAGCACCTTTTACAGTGTAGTTTACAGAGAAAAAGGTAGAAATTGAACAAAATAATAAAAGTATGGCAAAAATAACAATTACTGTGATTAAAAGCAAGGATTCAATAGATGCATTTTAATCATCCAGGCTACAAAATGACATAAAATGTATGATGACGAGAAATCATTCATAAAGCTCTTATACCTCTGCTAAGGCTACAAAGTTCTCTAAATTAGTTTTTTTTTGTAAGAAAAAAAGGGAATTTGATTTATTTTCTTTGTTTGTTTGTTTCCTGCATGCAGATCTGCATAATGATTTAAAAAAAAAAAAAGAGTCTTGGGATGCATGTTCCTGGTAGCTAATTCAAGTCAGTGCAGTGGTTAAATAATAAAATATAGCAAAGAAAATAAGAAAGAGAGAACTCACTGTGTTAAAGTGGAAACAAACAACTTTTTAAAAAAACGTGTTTGTTGTCAGTTGTGAAAATTTGTGGATTTGCACAGAAAATCATTTATTATTTAACCGACTGTCTGACTTTCTCATTAACTGAAATCTGTCAGTGTGTTCTTCAGATCTACTGTGCTGACAAACAAAAACCTGCCTGTAACCTCCCTGACAGAGTTGTGCATTTATCTTCCAAAGTCTGCTAGAAACGCGTGATCCAGTGTGATAAAATGTGCTGATAGACGAGGAAACATGGCCGCAGCAGGACCTGAAGACAAAGTGGTGGTCTGCTCTTACCCTGAGCGAGCCCCTCTGACAGAGCTCGAACACCCCGAACACTCCGTACTCAAACTTCACCGTGCCGTAGAACTTGGTCAGGTTGTAGTAGTCGATACTCAGCAGCTGGAACATGAAGGAGGCGATGAAGAGGTTGAAGGGAGGGTGGAGAGGGACGGGGGGGTTAAAAAGGTTTGGATGATACACTTGTCTTGCATCAAAAATAACAAATTATAATAACACCAGACATGGATGTTTTGAAGATGATGCAGCGCACAAAATCTAATGCATAGGCAGGAGGAAGCATTTCTTCATGTGCTCACAAAGCCAAAAATAACAGAAATAACTCTAAACTGAAAGTGATGTGGGGAAAGGTCAAATTTAACATGAAAGAAAACTGAGTGTGGAGCTCGAGGAGGAGAGAAAGGTGGAGGCAGCTCCACGTTCTGCTTCCTCAGGCAAGAAACAGGAAAGCACTACAAACACGGGACAGGCGGGGTGATTTGAATGTAGCACAGCAGGCTAGACACTGTCCACTTGAGACAGAAAGAGGTTAAATCAGCTCTGAGGCACAACACAGAGGAGTCTTACAGTGTTGAGCTCAATCCTCTGGTCCTCGCTGAAGTCTCCGTCCACATGCTTCAGCTCTTTCAAGATCACAGGCTGGAGAGACAAGACACAGTCAGACGTGATCGTCTCTTCCTTTCTGCTCTCTTCATGACTAAATATTGATTTTTGGGAGGTGGAATGTCGGTATACCTTCTTATCGTAGCGGCCTCGGTGACTGAAGTATGTGCTGTCCTTCCTCTTGTCGTCGTCAATCTGTTAGACACACACACACGCACACACAGACACTTATAACACTAGACTGATTCTTATTCCATGTTTTTATGTCATCGGACTGAAAGCAGTCACATCTATCGTATCATGCTCAGCTTATCTCATATAGTCTTTTTGCATGTAGCTGCGTCTCTGTCAGCCCCCTAACCTAACAAGATGAATCAATCAATCACTGTGGTGGATCTCGTGCGATCTCATAATAACACTCGCAAACCACTTGTGTTCCTCCAGAAATCAAGCCACAGAGGGCAGCTATCACGTGGGAAATCATTCACAGGCGGAGACTGCATGAAGGAGTACACAGGTCTGGTTTGATGGATGGATTAAAGACTGATGCAACTATTAATGCACCGACTGAAAATGAATCACGCGTGTCAAACATACAGGTAAAATGACACTTGTTAATGAAAGGGCTGCTGGCCCCTGATATAACATGAAGGACGCAGGTGATCCGTGACGCCACTTACCTTCAGAGAGACCGCCTTCTCGTCCAGAGGACCAATCAGATGTTGGTCAATATGAGACCACTTCTTATGCAGAAGACGCTCTTTCCTGTTCTGCCTAACATGATTCACACACACACACACAGCAAATACATAATGAGCACAAGGGATATTTGACTCTTGCTTTCAGAGTGCGTCCAATTACGTTACAGCTTTATACGACACGCTGAGCACATGTGAACACGCAGGAAGAGCTGATTCTTGTCGCCTTTTCCCTGAGCTTCAATTAATTTTTGACAATTTGGCACTCATCAACCGTTGGTCGGGTGCTGCCTCATCTCAAAATCAGCTTCACCCGTGCCAAACACAGCCCATGTGACGCAGCTGTCAACCTGTTTACCTGTAGAAGATGAGAGCGATGGCTGTCACCACGATGACGCTGACGCTCAGAACGATCATGACCACGTTCTGGATGTTTAGGCCTGGAAACACACACACAGGCACACACACACACAGCTGCATTGATAAAAAAGCCTTTAAAAGCCCTCCTTGGAATAGAGGACATGAATTGACACTATATTTAGACTAGAGAGGAACTGTCCTGCATGGTGTTAACAGCATCCAGGCTACAGTGGAGCACCACATCCCTACCTCTACACCATCTGTGTGCTTGTGTGTATTACCATTTAAGTTTTTTGGCACAGCAGAAGGCAGCTGGCCATTATACCAGGGCAGGGCGGGGTTGCTGTTTATCTTAATGGTTTGATTCCGTGACGTGTCGAACACCACCAGGGTTTCGTACTGGAGAGAGACAGAGAGGCAAAGCGTAAGAAGAAGTGTGCACGTTGACCCGGCTGACCGCGGAACAGACGGCCGTCTCACCTTGCCGGTGACAACTGATGTGTAAATGATGGAGAAGTTAACATCTCTGTCCCCGTACTTATCGAGCACATAGTGTCCTCCCATACCTGCTTGAAGAAAGCACACACACAACAAAGAGAGCGCTTTCAGTTACCTGGGAACGGAATAATTGCAATGCAACTGCATTTAAAATTGATGGGCTTCAAAATGTTCTTTGTCAGAAAAGCTGCAAACATAACGTCTTTGCTCTGGGCTTCAACTAGTTGTTAAAATAGCTTGTTTTTATGCCTGACAAACAGTCCAAACCCCAAAGATGCTCAGTTTTTGGTTGTGTAAGACAAAGAAAAAGCAGCAAATCCTCACATTTCATTGAAATTTTTGGCATTTTTGCTTGAAAGATAACTTAAACAATTAGTGAGTTATGAAGTTGCTGATCGAATCGGTTCAGGGACTAATCTGACCACGAGCACCATAAAAATTTTACAGTATTGCACGACCGCATTACCAGGCAACAATCAAACCCACCATAAAACAAAGGCGACTGAATGTTCACTGTGATGTGACTTTCGCATCATGCTGAACTGGACTGGGACCAGTTCTTCCTTGGAGGAGATAAACATTATCGCGTATTATGCTTTGAGAATGATCAGTAGTAATCAGTTTTCACCAACACAGACCAGCAAAGCTCAGTGTACATCTGAGCACACCATCTGTAAATGTTGTGGCTGTGACCTGTGGCTTTGTCAGCACACAAACATGAACTGTAACATCACTGTGCTAAAGTATAAAATGTCCTTTGTTCTGGCTGCCTGATCCATCACTACACCCTCACCCCTGCCTCACCTGTAACACCTGATGACGTATGGGTTGGGATAGTGTTTATTAAGTCTGTTTTGCACTGCAATGCTGCCTGATCATACACACCGTAAAAGGAGACGTTTCCGAAGGGGGTGTCACTCAGAGGCACATCATAGTATCCCTTGCTCCGCTGCTTGAGCATCCTCTCTCTGAGCACTTTGCCGAACAGCAGAGCCCCGTCATGATACCCAGCCACGTAGTCGTTTATCTGCACATTCGACAGAAAGTCAGAAAAAACGAGTCAAGCAGTTAAGCGAGAGCTGTTCTATTGTTTGGGTGTTTACGTTGCCGCCCACCGTCTCGTTGTATGTGGAGTTTGATCCATAGGTGTAGTTCCTCTGTGGCAGAGTGATCACCAGGACGTCCTCCATATCATAACTGGATGTTGTGTTGACATAATAGTCAGGGCTGGAGGAAGGTAAAGGGTGTCATTACCTTTCTTGAACACATTCAAGAGGTCACATCCCTGGATTCTTGCTTTACGCTTGAAAAGGCTTAATGGTCAGAATATTACAACCGTGCGCAGGCTTACTTGTAAATATCGAGCAGAATGAACAAGATGTCCTCATGAATCTGGCCCACCTTACTCTTGATTGAAGCAATGTCTTCCGGTTTCCCACACATGATGAAAACTGAAATGAATGCATCAGATTCATTCCGATAGGAAGGGACATGTTTGAGCTGTACTGCACATTTAACACACATGTTTACCACTTCAGTTTTAGTTTTTGGTGTTAGTGTGCTCATTTTTGCAGGTGTTTGGAGAAATTTTGGGATAAGTTCATCTTTCTCCATCTTTTGCATGTTCGCTCCATGCACGTGACTGTTCTGATTCGTTGGTTTAGCTCTTGTGTAGATATCAGGTAAGATTAAATTTGATTTTTCAGGTCAACATAGACCTTGTCAGGCGAATGACAGCCCAGAAACAAATGCTTAGTGCCCTGAGATGCAACTCAAACAAAATACCCACTGTTGCTGTATCTGTTATTAGCCTTCAGAGCATTGGTCAGCTCATCCTCCGTGCGCAGCATCTCTCTGTTAATGCTTGTGGCAAAGTTGGCAGAAGCTGCTTCTAAAGCATTGATGTACCTGTGGCAAAACAAAGGAGGTAAAACAAAAGAAGTGGCACACACAGCAGCGCTGAATGAGGCAACACAGAGGTCACTCGGGTGAACTGCAGCCTCACCAGAAGCAGTCCTCGGTTGCGTTGCTGGACTTCTTGTAGACGTAGACCTGCTTCCAAGGATATTTAAATGGCAAGCTTTCCTTTATGAAGTGGATGAGCAAGTCTGAGACCTTGCGCGCCGGGGGCAGAATTCGGGTCAGTTTGGGCTTGTAGTCACAGGAGAGGCCGAAGCTCCCGGCAGAGATGACAGGAATGCTCAGGCTCAGGCCAATTTCTTCACTGAGCGGGTGAAAAGTGAAAAATCAGTCCTTTGTTTAATGGTATATGATTAAATAAAAACAGAGTCATACTCACTCCACTAACTGGAAGGTGGCGAAAGTGCAGGAAGGCCCCAGCATGACGCACCCAACTTCACCAATGTTCTGCAGAAAGATACCACAGCAGCGTCACTGTCAATGCTCAGATAGACCATACTTACACAGGAAACAGAGGAAAAACGTGTTTTTATAGTATTATACTCTAGTATCTAGTATTATACTGCAGTATTTCATGATTGACTGATGCAGTTAACCTTTCCCTTAACCTCTCAGCTAGTTCTATTTGGTTTCGTGATTTCCTACATTTCCCTCATCAGTCCCTTTTAAACTTGAACCTGCAGCTGTGGTGGAGAAAGGATGAGCAATATAGGACTTTGTCCTATCAAGGCAAGACAAGAATATTAGCGACTGGCATCGACCACTGCTGCCATGTTTTGGATGTTAGTGTTGTTATTTCCTGTTTTATTTTGAAAGTTTTCCTCATGTGTCATCTTGTGGTTTACTTCCTGTGTTTTCCCACCTTAGTTATTGTTGATTTGTTTCACTTGCCCCTAATTTGTCCTCCCTCCACGGTGTATTTAAAGACAGTGTTTTCCCTCATTCTGTGACACATGTTTCCTGGTGTTTCCCAGCATATCCTGGCATTTTCCAATGTTTCCCTCCATTTCCAAGTATTGCCGGATATTGCCCAGTGTTTCTGGATTATTGCTTTGGTTTTTCCTTGGACCTTTCTTGTTTTTGGATTTCTTTGCCTGTTTCAGCTTTTCTTTGGATTTGCACTTTGCCTGTGTCACCATTCCTGTAAGCCTTTTGTTATTGCCTTTTTGATAATAAATACTTTGAACTGCACCTACTCTGACTTTGTAGTCTGCATTTGGGTGCTTCCTTATTTTCCCCGTCTGCACAAGTGTCACAACTACAATGGCAACCCCTGCAATGGTGAGATTGCTGGTGCAAAGTGGTGAGTCTGCAGAGAAGTGACTGATCATTGACAGTGAGGTGCTGACAAAAAAAATAAAAAACAACCTTTGCTGTTGGTGTTTTAGACATTCGACATTTCCCTTCTTATGAGCCTTTGTAACTGTCCTGGAAATAGTTTCACTAAATGCCTCATTTGTAATTTTACATGTAAGCGGGTCATGACAGCCATCCTGTCCTGGAGCAATAGACATATGACTGTGCCAGCTGAGGGATAATCTAGGGATAATAAACGATCAAACTACAAAAAGGGAACTTGTTGTTACTGTACACGGAGCCACAGCATCCGGTGTGAACACAGAAGAGTTCAGTCCCTTGTATCTCAAAGATAAGAGACAAACACAGAAAAGGAAATTCAGGTTTTGGTTTCTCGCTCTCATGTGAGAAAGTTTAGATACGTAAGTGGTGTTAGAGACATCTTTAACCCTCTTGGTGTTTCCTCCCCTAAAACGTTTTACCACAGCGCCCTTTATCAATTTGACCTCAACTCATGCACTGAAAGAAACACTTCATACACTTTAGACATCTGAGCTTTTGCCCACACTCACATGCAGCTTCTTGAGGATTGCCACTCCCTCACAGGTGCTGCTCCCACAGCCCTGTCGGTTGTACAAGGTGGTGTTGAACCCGTTGAAGTTGGCCGTCAATGTGAAGTTTAAATCTTGGGTCACGGAAAGAAGATAAGAGTTGTTAATATTAAAAATGAACTCATTAATCTTCTTGCATGGGCTGTTAAAATGAGATTAGACTGATTTATTGCCCACTTGTTTGAATGTGGCCTTTGATTTCTCCCACATGTACATTTACAGCAACAGCAAAAATTATTTAAAGCCTTTCATGCCAGCAGTTCCCACCTGTAGGTCCGGACCCCCAAGACCTCAAGATAAGAGGGGTTATAGAGGTGATAAAACATACTGTACATACAGCACTACAACCTGTCCTATTTACATGTTGCATGTTGCAGTTGGATCAGAATCAGTTAGACATTAGATTCGTTTAAGTGTATCGAACATGCTTCTTTGCTTCATCTGAGACAAGAGCAGCCACTACACAGCATAAATAACCCAACCCAGGCTGCTAGAAATTACCCTTATATACGACTAATTTGCATTCAGAATTACGTTGTGCTGACAAACATAATCGCTGCCAGGATTATGTTCAACATCTGTGTGACTGAATGAAACACACGCTGGAGTGGCACGGTGGAGGCCGGGGTGGGTGAATAGTGTACAAAGTGCAGAACTGTGACACCAGAATCCAGGATTTATGTCCAGGCTGTGGTCAGGTTTAGGCAATAAAGACACTCTGGTTGAGGTCAGGGGAAGATTGTGATGGCTGCTGATGTTTTGTGTGTTAAAACTGACCATGATCTTTCCCGGACATTAACTAAGTGCCTAAACATAACCATACAAAGGGTCAATAATGCTGTATTCACTATGAGTGGATAGAGCATCCCAATATTGCTTTTTTTGCCGGAAATCACATGAAATAAGTTGTCAGTAAACATTATTTACTCATTGCATTAAAACAAAACAATATTCAGTCGCATTATGTTAATTGCTGTTGCTGATTAATTGTATATAAAGCTAATTTCAAGCAGACAGGTTGCTCCTGTAGGGCTGAGTCTCAAACCAAACCTTACCTTTGGGTGCCAAACACCATGTGTCCATAATACTGAGCATCAAAAACTGTTAAGTACTCCTGCTGGCTTTGAAAGTCTGGTCAGAGCCTTAAGACTTCCTAAGTTCCTGATTAAAATGAAAATGTTTCCGGTTTTAGACCATTTCATTTAGCTGAGTGTGACTTCTTCCACGGCTGCTTGTGTTAGGACATTTGACATTTAACATGTAAGACTTTTGGTTTCTTTAGTTATATGAAAAAAGGATTTTGTAGAAAAATTAGTTACATTTCTCAGTTTTGGACCAAAAAAGGTACTGGTACCAGAATCAGATATCATGTCAGCCCTTGTCCTGAAATATTTAGACTAGATTAGACTTTATTGATCTCACAATGGAGAAATTTCAATGGTCAATCAGTCTTGACTTTCAAATGAAATCTTAACTCTTGCTCAACAGCATGCAGCAACTAGTTCACACATTCATACCAAGCATGTTGACTTTGTAGTTCTCTGTTTTAATGCTATTGACTTCCAGCAATTTGAACTGCCTATGCTGATGTCCAGCCATATGGAGCTGATTCTTCAGTTCTCCTTTGTCAGTTTTTGCTGTTACTTTAAGTTAGTATCATCTTTTTTGCCATTTTTAAACTGTTGCTGTGGAGAAACATATAATTGTAGATTATAAAGAATTATAATCTGTAAAGCCTTATTTAAGGACTACCAGTCCATACCGTGGTTAATGTTCTCCAGTCTGTCCTCTTCAATGGCTTGTTCCACGGCCGCCTGCACAAACGGCCGACTCCACTCATAAGTGTTGTCCTCCAGCAGCACGACATTCATGGTGTATTCGTGGTTCGCTGACAAACAGTCGTCCAGCATCTTGTTGGCAACCACCGCCATTACCAGCGCTCCCAGGTAAAGTAAACCGTGCAAGCTGTACATCTTGATCCTTGAGATTGCGTGTCTTTTTCACAGCTTCTACATGTCAAAACATTATACAAATCTGTTCAGATATCTAACAGGCAGCTGACGGCGAGTTTTTACGTGCATCCACCTGAACAGATCCTCTCCACTGACAACAGTCCAAAAACAGAAGTCTCAGATTCAATGTCCAGCATCCAGCTGAGAGAAGAAACAAACTTTACACTCAACCACTTTTAGTAATTACAAAAGCAATGTGGACTGAAGACAAGAAACGCAGGCTTCTCGCCAGTTGTTCCTCTAGTGAGAGCCTGAGATCAATAATCTCCCACCTTGGTGTGGGCCGGTCTACCTGTCCTCCATACGTTAATGAACAACTGTCAAGTGACAGTCGATGCACCAGTTGGAGGGAGGGCAGGGCAGGAAAGACTCCCACACTCCATCTGGACTGACGCCTTACTTAGAAAGAGATCATAATTCATCCTGTTCGTAAACAGGACGTTTAGGTCTGCCTCTTCATTACATCTCCTGTCTAAAACAAATGATCAAATAATCTTTGATCTGGTCTTTGGTGGCCAGTCTGTCTGTGACAGTGTCAGAATAAAACACCAGTATCTTTGTTCATTTGACAATAGCAGATTAACTGTAGTTGTGGCTTATAGAATGGCAAAAAGGGGAAAAAAACACAGTCAGTGGAATGAGGAACTAACATTTTACCTTTTTACGCAGTCTGATATGTTCTGGAGACTTTCTGTTCAGGGCAGAGGTGGGGGAAAGCTTGCAGCGAGAGAGGGGCAAAGGTCACAGGAGGCCATAAAAGTGAAGGCTTGTGTGGAGCTGATAAATATTGTCTGCTGTAAAAGATGGGTGGATTAAGCCTATAAAAGTCTTAGTCAAACAGCCCATAAACCTCTGTCACCTCATTTTGAGACAGCTAACTGTAATCCTCACAATACATTACAATACTGAGCCCAATCAGAAGTGTAGACTGCAGACAGACGCATTCATTTTTATTTGTTTGGGTGCAAGAGAGCCAGTAGAGTTACAGTGTTTTGTTGCTCCCATCCCAACTCGTTTGAAATGTGTTGCTGGCATCAGTTCAGAATAAGCGGATATTTACAAAAAGTTGATGAGTTGAAATATTAAATATGTTTTCATGTGTCACTGCCCTGCACAGCCTCAGGGAGCTGATTTGAATTTTCTTGAAGAGAAGAATCAAATTGTCACACAAGCTTTAAACGAGAGAATGTTTGGATTAGTGCTTGAAAATAACTTGAAATAGTTGCTGATTAGCTGCAAGTGAATTTAAACGATCTTGCTTTCTGAAGTTGTCAGTTAGATTTGCCGTCCTTCCAAAAACTTCAGCTGCGAACGTGGAGAAGGACACGGAAGATCACAAACGCATGTCGTGTCCTGTGTTATCACGCAGTGTGATTCTACCGCGCAATACAAACATTTATTCCCATTTGGCCTCATCCTCAACATTACCAGGAGAGTACATCGCCAGCTTCCGCCACCGCCACCTTGGGATCATAAACGTCTTGACCAAACACACATGTATGACGCTGTAATAGCGCGGTTGGCATGTAGTCGTTGCAGTTTCAAGAGGAAAGGAACACGACTCGTTGTTTTATTGTCTCGTCGTGGCTGTTTGACAGCAGCTGAGTGCTGTTAACGGTGGCTGTCATTGTGAGTGTGTGAAAATGGGTCCAACTAAGCACTTTGCCTGCATGATGGTAGATAAGAGGTGTTTTAATGGAGGTCTTCAAGTCATCTCACAGAGTACGGTGAGCATGTAGCCACACACACACACACACACACACACGTATATTTACTGTATATATACAAAAGTGGACGGTTTAGGAAAGAAGAGAACATTTTAAAGCAAAACCTCAAAGCTTTTAGAGAATATCTTGTCTGATGCACATTTTTTTTGTGAGTCTTCTCCTCAAACTCCAGAGGACTCTATTTCAAAGATCAGCAAGTTTCCACAGATACAACAAAGGCCTACACCGGTTGAATTACTGGCAAAAACACAAAAAGGATGCATATTGCATGAGGAATTTAGCCATAAAATGATGACCTTTTGAATTTGAGCGCATCACTCCATGTACATGTAACACATCTGGAACAAACACTTAGAGAACATAAATGTTTTATTGTCAAGCTCTCTCTTTTTTGACTACATTTCCTATTATTACACTTAGGAGTGTTGTAATAATATTGAATATTGTAAAAATGCTTACATTCACATCACATGTCACTGATATGAAGAAGAAACATGTGTGTGGATTAACCTGTGTCCAAAAACAAACCCACAGTGTCCAGCTGTTTTCGGAACAGCTGTTTTCAAGCCATTTTAAAGATTAAGCTGTTTATTGACACCGTCAGCAGGAACAAATAGGATCGGGGTGAAGTGACAGATTAGGGAAGTCACAAAGAGGTTTGGGTCTTTTCAATTATTCATTGACAATAAGAAGAAGGAAAAAATGCCAGCCTTATCCCTTGAATTAAGGTTGGGACTGGGATTAAGGCCAAAGTCAGATAAAGGGGCTTGTTCATAAATTCAGAAGCTAATGATTAGTCTTTTTATGATTCGTCAATAATTGCCCTCTGCTGCTGCTTTCCTCATGCAATTTGACCATATCAGTTGGCAGCGTGCAAATAAATCAGGACATAAATAACTGACTGACCCCGATGACATCAAATTACTTGGCTTTTGCCACACTGAAGTGAACTCATTCAATCAAACATTAATAGCAGAAGGTGGCCAGGCTGCTCAAAAAACAGACAACCTACACATGCCAAGATACATAACATATAATATGAGACCAAAAGCAGTCATGCATCCCTCATTTTGAGCCCCAGGTCATGGCATTACTGATTTAAGATTGTCGTGAAATGCAAAAAAGAGAAGACATGCAAGCGATTTATGGCGCCCAAGACAAGAAGTCCTACAAACTGTTTTATCAGATGTTGGCAGAGGCTTCAGTCTGATGGTCCTGTCAGCACTGATGCAAGGGTTGAAATGGAAAATTTCAGTATTAGAGTATGCACTTAGTGACAATTCTTTACTTCTCTGTTTCTCTCGTTGTGAGAAGCCTCCTGTTTTGTCTTTGCTGACACGGAGCGCCAGTCAAGGTAACAGCTTATCTTGACTAACAGAGTGGGTGAGACCTTCAACTTCTCCTCATCCTCAAGCTCAGTGCCAGCGCAACATGTCTTCATGACCAAATATGGTAGTGTGCCTTATATCATTTCTTGTTTCTGTCTTTCCTGAATAAAAGAGTGGTGTAGCACTGAGAGGGCAGACTCTCAGCTGTAAAGCTGGGAGGCTTTGACTGAGTGCTTTATTTCTCATCTCACATTGGCAGGCATAGATGTGGGATTTCCACTACAAACTTGGTGTCAGAACAGGATATCTCTGTGACCAGCTGGACTTCTCAGGACAATGGTGACTGATTATCTGGAAGATAATTCCACCTCTACCTCCTTAGGCTGCAGAGAAGAGCGGGGCCGTTGACTGAGGAGGACGGGCCGCCGCTGCAGATATCCAACGGGCCGACGGACCCTAACTGTTTGACATAAAATTTTGATATCTGGCACACTAATTTGAAATAATTGTTATATAATAATATAATAATTGTATATTTGAAAGTCATATACTACTAAGGGACAAGGTGATTTTCCCACAACCCTTTTCCTACAGTGGTCTAAGACCACCAGCCTGGGGCCGAAAAAGAGTAATTTTTGGAAAACTACAGTGGTCTGGGACCACAGAGGTCTGGGACCTCCGACCTGGGGTTGCAGGGATAGTTTAAACAAGTTTTTAACCCTGATACTAAATAAGAAACAACACGGAGATGTCTGTGTCTAAAGCAGATTAAGTTGGACTTAAGTCTGCAGCGAAGAGCTCTTCCTAGGATGGGGAACGACAGTGGAAAATCACAACCTCCTCTGGAGGGTCCCATAGTGGATGTCATGACGAACAAATACTCACCAAATGCAGTGAAATTTCTCAATGGTTGGTCACACAAACATGGGTTTCCAAATGGAGGCTCGTTCAGTCGGAACTTAGAAGACTCAGAGAGAAGTTAGAAAAACAAGAAGATAAAGAAAAAGAAAAAGAAAAGAAAAAAGAAAAAGAAAAAAGTTAAGACTACCGCACGGAAGGAAGCAGATGGACAGAGGAAGTGTTTAGAGATGGACAGTGGAAGTGTTTAGAGATGGACAGAGAAAGAGTTAAGAGATGGACAGAGGAAATGTAAAGAGATGGACAGAGAAAGAGTTAAGAGATGGACAGAGGAAGTGTTAAGAGATGGACAGAGGAAATGTAAAGAGATGGACAGGGGAGTGTTTAGAGATGGACCGAGGAAGTGTTTAGAGATGGACAGAGGAAGTGTTTAGAGATGAACAGAGGAAATGTAAAGAGATGGACAGAGAAAGAGTTAAGAGATGGACAGAGGAAGTGTTAAGAGATGGACAGAGGAAGTGTTTAGAGATGGACAGAGGAAGTGTTAAGAGATGGACAGAGGAAGTGTTTAGAGATGTGGGAGAAAGAGGCTGAAGCAAGGGAAGGATGCATTGCAAAGTCAAATGGTGAAAATGAATATGAATGATGATAAGAATGTTAATGAACAGGGAAAATCTAAGATGTATGCTTCTCTGTCTGGTCACAAGGCTCCTCTCCTTGACTCGTGCCCGCCAGTGCCACCTCAAACAACTCCTCCACTGTACCTGCCAGCCACCACACGGCAGGCCACACCTGCACCTACAGCAGCAGTGTCCTCACCAGATGTCCTACCTCCGGCCCAGCCACCATCTGCCCTGAATCTGGACGAGCTCGAGGGAGCAGTTGGGGGTCGAGGGGGGCAGACAGCTGACTCCACCACAGGCTGGTCACGGACCAACCCCTTTAGCGAGGGTGCTGAGATCCAGTTCTCGCCAATTCGCACCCACTCCCACACCGTGGGAGAACGGCGCCCAATATTCCAAGACCCAGTGGTTCAGGTCACCAGGGCTGCTGGACCCGTGGTTGTCTTCCATCCATGGACTGATGGTGACATGAAAGACGTGGTCGAGGAGGTCCAGGACGTGGGGGCTCAAGCCGCAGACGCGGCCACACCGGGTGGTCAGCTGGATGTTTCATTTGGGGAAAAGCTGGACACTGGGCCAGAGACTGCCCTCAAACTCAACCAGCCCATCACCAGCTCAGATTGAGAGGATTAGGCGGGGGCACGGGGAGAGGAGACGAGCCAAAACCTGATCTATACTCAGAAAGAGGGAAGTGATACACACACACACTCACACACACGCTTGCAATGAAGATTTGCTTTCTGCACTAACCACTGCTGATACACAGACACAACTAGCTATGATACAGCAAGCAATTGATCATTTAGAGAAACAAAGACCACCTGTGGTAGGAACATATACAAAATACCACACTAATGCATTTTTTGCTCATGCCATTAGGATAGGGGGAACAGATTTTTCTTTCTTGGTGGATTCAGGAGCCACACACACTGTGCTAAAAGCTTTAGAGCTCACTACAAAAACAAAACTGAGCGGAAATTACGTGCACTCTATTGGCTCATCAACTTACTCTGACTCACATTTATTGGACACAACATAAATGTGCTTTATCAGTCTCTCTTACTCCAGCCTAATGTGGTGTGTACACCATGGATCATTCTGTCCCACACATCACACCTGCAAAACACGCATCAGACAACTGGAAACATCTGGGCCCATTTGTAAAATATGTCAGCGTGCAGCCGATTTGCAAGAAACATCTGATCAATCAATTTGTTTTTTCCACCAACACAGTAGTGCTATTATAAGACTTTAACATCTGTTGTGCTCACTCAAAGAACAACCCACCTGGTTTCACAAAGCACTTCTAAATCTTTTTCTTTTCTGACTGAAGAACAAGCTATAGAAATTCAGGCCTACAGGAGATCCCTAAGACACTGTGGGCTGTCAGCAAATATGATGTTGGCTTCATCAAAGATTGCGAACTTGTTGTCATTACTCCAAAATCAAACTTTAGACCTTGCAAGGCTCAATACCCACTGAAACAAGAAGCCATTGACGGCATAACACTGGTATTTGAGTCTCTTAAAGCAGCAGGACGGTGAACAACATGATTGTCTGGCTGAGTTACACGTCCAGTGCACACCTCGAGAGGACCTGTCAGACACTGTACTCTCTAACGCAGACTTTGTGTTTTATGTTGATGGATCTGCCTCCCGGGATGAAACCGGCTCTAACCATGTTGGTTGCTCTGTTGTTTCTGACAGTGAAGTTCTTCTCTCTGGTCCTCTCCCATGTCATCTCTCCGCACAGGCAGCTGAGCTGATTGCTCTCACAGAGGAAATGCAAAATGGCCAAAGGGAAGTCTGTTAACATATTATGTGGCTAATCTATAACATATTATACTATGAGGGAACCCAGATGCAGACACAACGGGGACGTAGATTCAAAAATAAGCGAATTTATTAAACACGAAGATAAAACAACAAAAACCAAAACTCGGGGAACTATGACTAAAGACACACTAGGGGAAAAGGATTCACACAACAATGAAACAACACAGGGAATGACCACACATGAACACAAGACACAACGGAGCTGGGGACAAGACTAAGAACAACTATCAATACAAAATAAAGAACAGAAAACGCTTCCGAAGGAGGAAGAAACAAACAGCTATGAAAGATCTAAGAACTACACTAATAACATAACAGAAACAAAAGATCACTCCTGAAACACGGAGGAAAAATGGCACTATGAAGAATAACAAACAAGGATACTACTACAATAAACTGAAAATCGGCTATCAAGCGGAAACCAAACAACAAAACTAGACTATGGAAAATACAATAAAAGGAAAACTCACAGGGGACATGGCACGGACATGAACACAGACAAACCAAGGGATAACACAGACATGAACAGAGACACAAACATGAACTAAGAAAACACTACGATGAAACACTCACATGAAACACGACTCGGACACGACAAAGAAATCACAACGACAAACACACACTATGGGGGCTATGGCTATGACTATGACTATGGCTATGGCTATGGCTATGGCTATGACTATGGAAATGCAGACAGCAAGGTAGCACAGACAACGACCAAACCAAGACAGGGGGGAAGACACAGACTTATATACACAAGGAGGGATCACTAATGACACACAGGTGGAAACAATCAGACAGGGACGGAAAACACAGGAAGTAAAGTAAACCAAAGACACATAACATGAACCTTCAAAATAAAACAGAATGTGACAAAAACCAGGCAAAGACAACGCACAATGGGACACTTAACAAAAAAACGCTGGTCATGAGACTCCAGCTCCCCCTCACGTAGGATTGAGTAAAGATTCCACTAGGGTGTCACCATAAGGGTGAGCGTCAAACTTGACGTATGCAGTTACGCTGGTCTCACACCAGCTGACCTGATCGCCAGCATGGAGCGAAGACGACCGTGGCATCCCTTCCGTCAGCCCGGACTCTGTGGTGTTAGAGGAACTGTTTGTTGTTTGTTAGTGGTGACGATTATCACCGTACTGCCTGTTCTGTTTTCTTTTACTCCACACCACACAGAGCAAAACAAAACTCTACCGCTCCAGTTATTGACACACACACCAGAACATGTAGATCTCCATTACCACGAACACGTAGAGGTCTTGATTGGTGCTCAACATTTCCGATTTGAGATCGTTTCAAACCCTCTGACTTAGCAGGCTCAAGCTGTATGTCCTGGTTTGAAGAAACTTTTGGCCCATGGGGTATGATTCTGTTTCAAATTCTGGTGCCTATCTCTGTTGTTCTGTTCTTAGCTATTTGCTTTTTCTCGTTATTACTCACATGCATGCGTGCATTAATGTTGAAATGGGTAGGTCAGACTCTAGGCAACTATATGCTTTTACCAGTCACTCCAGATGATACTTCAGTGAAAGATAATGATGTCTCCACAACTCCCTATGTCCCTGACCTTTTCCCCATCCTTCACTATGACTCTGATGATTCTGCTGCTGTGTGAAAATGCTTTCCATTCTACTGTACGAGCTCTAATGATGTAGCTGTTTAATCCTAGTGAAATGCACAACTGGACAACTTTGTGCTCAGAATTTTTTTGACATCTAAGGGGGGAAGTGTAATGGAAAATTTCAGTATAAGAGTATGCACTTAGTGAGGATACTTTACTTCTCTGTTATTCACGTTGTGAGAAGCCTCCTGTTTTGTCCTGTCTTTGCTGATATGGAGCGCCAGTCAAGGTAACAGCTTATCTTGACTAACAGAGTGGGTGAGACCTTCAACTTCTCCTCATCCTCACGCTCAGTGCCAGCGCAAAATGTCTTCATGACCAAATATGGTAGTGTGCCTTATATCATTTCTTGTTTCAGGCTCGCTCTGCACAGAGCTAATGGCCACGACAAAGACAATACCGTTTGACTGAGTGCTTCATTTCTCATCTCACATGGGCAGGCATAGATGTGGGATTTCCACTACAGGGTCCAGGTGATTAAAGGACTAACAAACAACAGACAGTAAATAAGGATCATCAATCAGATCAATCCAAGCTCTGGTCTCTGCTTCAGTACAGATTTAGGGTACTTGTGCTTGAGTATTTCCATTTCATGGCACTTTATTGTACACTCCACTGCAGTGATCTGTAGCTGGAGTTTCTTTTAAGATGAATGTTTCACATACAAAGTATCAGATACTTCTCAGATGGCTTTATTGAAATAACGAGGCTCAAAGAGGTAAGATTCTCCAATATTTAACTTTAACATTTATGTATCAGATCTTTGTTTTTCTTCATCTTTTCAACCCCATTAATTATCTCATCAACCTCAGATTGCGTGCATCAGTATAAACAATCAAATAATATCATATGTTATAATATATCACTCATAGGGATCATTGTAAAGCTGAATTGGTACTTATAGTTCTGTTCTTCAAGTATATTTATCTGATAACACTTAGGTGGGATTTTGAATGAACAACTTACAGCAGTATTTTTACATTGTTGAACTGGTGCTTGTTTTGGTTTGTTGTATTTTGGTATTTTCTTGCTTTTTCCATCTTCCTATAAAACAAAAACAAAGGAATTATGTTTACTTCCATGTATACTTGTACTCTTGTCAACAAAGTGTTTATCTAATGTTGCTTTATTTGTTAATATGAATGAAAAAATAGTTTCTTCTTCTCATGTAAACATTTCTCATTCACACGTGTCAAACAAATATTGTTAGAAATAATGGAAAGGGCCTGGCTGTTTGTTGTTTGAGCACTCTGCCCTCTTCTGGCAAACACGACCAGTTCATTCATCGCTTCAATCAACACAGTGTGACCACGCTGGACTTCGTACGAGAAATGTGGTGATAGCAGATCTGGACTGAGATGATTACCTGAAAGTCAGTAATTCACTGTGTTACAATACCTGCTTTGTTTTGGAGCTCATGGTAAAACTCAGGTAATCTTCTCAGATTTCTGCACAACTTGCTCGCCAAACTGAGGGAGGATAACACCACTGCTGAGGAGTGCCATCTCTACCCTCTGCCACTCTGCCCTCTTGTGTTGGCTCATTGGAGATACAGAGAAGTTGCTTTATATGAGGCACTTTGCACTATCAGTGAAAATGTGCATGCTGTTTTTGAAGACATTAAGCTCATAAAATGAGTTTTATGGCTGCATTACAGTTTGTTTTGGTAACGTGTGGCTGTGTCCTGGTTTACCGTTGGCACCAGTGAGTCACCTGTCAAACACTGAACTGTCTGTGATGTGTTGTTTGTCAGAGTGTTGACATGTTTGTTGTCTCATGGGAAACTATGCAGGTGACACATAACAAACTGAACATAAGAAATCTGACAGTACGGTACAGTCTAGTAAAAGGCACAGGCTAATCTATCGCAAATCCACTGCCATCTAATCTCATATAAATTCATCATGAGCAAATCTATTTCCATCTAATCGACCTAATCTATTCTAATCTACCTACTATATATTCCTCTAATCTATCTAATCTAATCTAATCTGAAATAATAAAATATACCTAATCTAATCTGCTCTAATCTAATCTACTATATAATCTACCTAAAATAATCTAATCTAATCTACGTAATCTATATTTATCTAATCTATCTAATATAATATAATATAATATAATTTTATCTAATCTACGTGATCTATTTTCATCTAATCTATCTAATCTCATACAATATGATATAACATTATATACCTAACATTTTGTAATGTGATTCTAGTTAATCTCATGTACATAATCTATGTTAATCTATTTCATGTAGTCCAATCTAATGTAATTTAGTCTAATCTAATGACAATGTAATGTAATTAAATCAAATGTAATCTAATCTATTTGTACATAATGCATTGTAACATTTATGTTATGTAATGTAATCCTAAATAATCTTGTTTTAAATAACCTAATTAAATCCAATATAGTTTCATCTAATTTTAGATCATCTAAAATAAATCCCATATTAGCTTGCAGAATAAGAATAGAATGAATTTATATATATGTGTGTGTTTTTGTCCCTTTCCCAAAGGTTCGGAGGTCGTCTGAGCAGTGATGCAGTGATGTTGTCAACAGAAGATGGGAGCAGCTCTGGTTGTTAAATTTGTTTGAGGCTATGATCTCATTAGTTGAAGGCTGCCTTCCTTAATGTAGAGCCATCAGTCGGCCTCGTGGAAGACCTCATGCAGAGATTTAATCAAGATGGAAGTCATCGACGCTAATACATAAATCAGAATGCAGTGATGTGTGGGGCTGGTGTAGCAGGCAGCAAAGGTGGGCTTTGATTAGTTAATTACTACTAATTAAAATGCATTACGAAACATTAACAAATGAGCAAGAAATGTCACTAAAATGGTGTTTCTCATCATCCATCTCTAAACATGTCAAACAATGAGGAACAGTCTGCCACACATGATCTGTTTAGATAAGCAACATTCTCCACAACTTGGGAGACTTTTCATTAAGTACAAAATACCTGCATCTATAGTCTTATCGACGCTGGTCTTCACTGGTTTCTCTATGACAAAGTTCCAGCTGTGATGACCCCTGGTGTCCTCTTGCAGTTTATCAGCCTGCATTTGGCCGATCAGTGTGACCCTGAGCAGGTGTGGCGCTCAGCTGTGCTGTAGGCTGCAGAAGTGTTGGCTGCAGTCTGATCACTGTCTCTCTGCTGCTCTTCACAGACACGCCACATCTTTGTTTGGTTACGTTGCTTTACTATATCCTTTTTCGCACCTTAAAACAGCCGCACCCACACCCTTCACTCACGCACATCACATACAGTGTTGACTTAACTGATTTCCAGTCACCACGCAGTGAATACCTTATCTGGTCTTCTTCAGTTTAATTTGATGTGTGACTCAGTGTTTCTCCCTTTTGTTATGGCAAAGTCGTAACACTCAACACAACACGAATTACTGTGACTGGTCAATAACTGAGTAATTATAGCCATCTCAAATTTACATAATTTCAAGACATACATGGCAAGTTTCATAGATAATGTTGTACAAATATATCGCTGTATATGAATATTATCATATCTTTTGGAACTTACTTGCACTTTTGTGATTTTAACATCTATTACATGTTTATTACTGATCAGCAGGCGATGCAGTCCACTACTGTCATGCGTTTTCCTCTCATTGACAACTTCTCCTCTGTAATAAACACAGTGTTTACATCACATAAACTGGCTGGCATTTAACTCACCCGCCCCGCCCCTTTATCTACGTCACGCCGAACACCTTGGCTGTGATTGGCTACCGTGAGCTACAGTGTTGCAAAAGAGAGCCGACACACACCGCGCAGTGTTTGTGTGCGAGCTGTGTGGGGCCACTGAGCCGAGCCGAGCCGAGTCAACAAGCCTGTGGGACTCGAAGAAGAAGGAGAAGAAGTGTCTGTCAGCGCGCAACAGAAACAGATTATTTCCTTTCTTTAAAACCTGTTTTATTTATTGCAACATTTCATTTCCCTCGCGTGAATTGTGCGCATTTTTAACGTGTTTGCTCGCACGAGCGTGGAGCTGTTGTGACACCGTGAGCTGAGGTGCGATGTGGAAACAGGAGAAAAAGCTCAGAGGAGGAGAAGGGACGGAGAAATCAAACGGCTTCTCGTCCGACCGAAACATCCTCTGCCTGTTTGACGTGGACGGCACTTTGACACCGCCCAGAGAGGTGAGCCCACATCCGATCAATCAATCAATCAATCAATACACAGGGTTTCGGTGCAGCTTCTGCTCCTCTCCGTCCTGTGCCGTCGGAATCAGCCTGTGAATTGTTTTTCAGGGTGGAAGACAGTATCTGTTCTCATTAACTCATGCACTGATTTCATTAATGTGAGTTTTTTCCTCCCCCCCTGCACAAACACCAGTGTCACATCATTGCCCTTTACCCTCCACCCTTGCTGTGACACGTGGGGTCTGTGTTGCATGGTGATGTAAAGGTCTGATGGTGTCTGCTGACCTATTTACTGTCTATCCTGCCTAAAGACACGTGTTTTGTCCTAAAACAAGCACTTCACGTGGGCTGTAATTAGTGTTTTTTTTTAATTATATACTCCAAATCCTCTGGAGAAAGACTGAAATAAATTACATGTTTCTGAACCTCTTCTTTAAGATGAAGCAAGTTAGACATTTGTGTAGGGTGTAGGGGAGAAATCATCTCTTTTATTATTCACTCTCAATTATTTTGTAATCATTTATGTTTCTTCCTTTCTTCTTTCTTCTTTTCTTTTGTCATTGGGTTTGAATGCTTGAGTTCATCTAGGGTAGCTGGTGTGTGTGTGTGTGTGTGTGTGTGTGTGTGTGTGTGTGTGTGAGTAGGCCAGCTCCCTCCTATTACATAACACAGCCTCCCTTGTGTGCAGCCCTGACGTTTGTCCTCCATATGTTTGAGATAATTGGAAATCTGTTCCAAATTGCCATATCACAAAGGCAGATTCTGCGGTCACGTCCGTGGCCCTCAGCTCTTTCTGTGTAATGATGCTTCAGTAACACGCTGCAGCACACTCGTCTTCATTTTTAACCACGGTGATGTAACGTGCGGTTCATTGTCCTGTGATTTGCAGAAAATCGACCCACAGCTGGACGAGTTTTTCCAGACCCTGCGGAGCAAAGTGAAGATCGGCATCGTTGGCGGGTCGGACTACTCCAAGATAGCAGAGCAGCTGGGCGAGGGGGATGATGGTGAGCAGCCCCCTTCCTGTCTTAACTTTGGATGGTTTATGCACTGTATGCTGTGTCAGTCATCCAGCTGGTTCACACTATATGACCTGACGCTTTTTACTATAACTTCTGCTTAATGGACACCAGTCCACAGGGGGAGTAAAGTAGGATTTAGGCCATGTATACTGACTCAGACTTGGTGCCTTGAGTATCTGTTATGCATCTTAAAAGAGAGTAACGCAACATCTTTCTAACAGCCTTACAGCGACCCACTATAAAAGGGTAATAACACAGGACTAGCAGTTAGCTCAGCCTGCCTTTTTTCCCTTCCCTTTATCTCTGTACGCCTTGGCTAATGAGTGTGTCATGCAGACTTATTGCTGCATTTCAACTCATCGTGGATGTCTAAGAATGATTTCACAACAGCGCTTTGGGAGCTGCGGTTAAAAAAAAGGGCGAACATGCAAAGACACCATCAACCTGTCATCAACCTGTGACTTCCACACTTCCCGGCTGAGTGAACACGCGGCTGCGCCAACGGGCTCGTCCGTGACTAAATATTAGACGACAACCGGAATGCAGACGTGTTGTGCCAAGAGGGAGCCGTGTTTTTTTCTTAACCACGCCAAGTGTGCTAAAGGTGAATCTTTGCACACTTGTGTTTGCCGTAGCAGCCGTATACTGCGGTGATCTGTCACAGTATTTAACAGAATCGCGCTCCAAACGGGTCGAACGTGCAGTGAAAAGCGGTTCATGTTGTTATGTCATTACATTATAACTGTATTGTTCATGGCATTATCAGTTAAAATGTGTTACACCCTGTAGGAACAATATAACCACTTAAAAATTAACTCCCAGAACAGCAACAATCATATCGCACTACCTTTTAACCCAGTCAGAGGAACATTTTATTGTTTTTTGTCAAGCAAAGCAGCTCCTTCATTAAGGCAGCGGTGTTGCTGGCAGAGAACACACAGAGCAAAGCGAGTGGAAAGGTCAGAGAGATTAGACCTGACTTTTCCAGGCGCTGTTACACACACTGTAATCTGCTTCCAGGTAAATATAGCAGGCCTTTCTGTTCTTCCAGTTCCGGGCCTTCGAGTAGGAGACCCTGCTAATTTAGCTGAGTGAAGAATCAGACGTGCTCATTTAGCCACATTTCACCTGCCTCCTCTTTTGCAGTGATACACAAGTTTGACTACGTGTTTGCCGAGAACGGGACAGTGCAGTACAAGGATGGGAAACTCCTCACAAAGCATGTAAGTGGACATACGCAGTCACATGTCATAACATCAGCTGGTGTGCAGCACACTTGCAGGTAGAGCAGATAGATAGATCTCATATGAACATAGATCAGGGTGGAATAAGATCCGTTCATGGTCGAAGTCAGCGTCTTCATATTACATGTGATTAGAACTAAGATGAATGTTCCACAGTTATGTTCCGTAGGTCGATACAAAATAATCATTTTGTTTCAGGCTGCATTAAGAAAACCATTTTCTACCAAGTCTGTGTTTTCTGATAAAAAAGTCCATGAATCAGCCTCTTTTCCTCCGTCCTGACTAGCCATTTTGATACACAGGCAATTTCATATCACTTAATCACTTTCAGTTAAAAACTGTGGGTTCAGTCTGTCACTTTGTTTATGGACAAAGTGCATTTTCATCCCATCAGGCCATTCAAAACCAGATCGGGGAGGAGCTGCTGCAGGACCTGATCAACTTCTGCCTCAGCTACATGGGGCTCATCAAGCTGCCTAAGAAAAGGTGAAACTTTGACTCACAAGACCATTAGGCCACTAGTTACTTATATCCTCAGGGACACACACACTCGCTCACCTTTGACCTGCATTCCTGGAACACAGGAATGCCAATTCTCTTTATTCACCAGCACTGACCTGTTGAAGCAGAAAAAAACATGCCTCCTGTGATCTCTTTGTAGGAAGACTCAGCTGTATTGTGTCAAATTAGATCCAGGTTTCTGCCTCAGTTAAGCCTTTAGAACAAGCATCGTGCCCTTTAACCATCCGTCCCGTGTTGCCTGCAGGGGAACGTTCATTGAGTTCAGGAACGGAATGCTCAACATTTCCCCCATTGGTCGGAGCTGCACGCTGGAGGAGCGGCTTGAATTCTCTGAAATCGACAAGGTAAAACCCTTCACGTGCTAAAAGAGACCAAATCATCACCGTGCTGTAAAGGCAGAAGTCAAACAAAGCATCTGCAGTGTCGGACGGAGTGGACACATTCCTGCGTTCAAACACTCGGAGCCCTGTGATCATGTGGTTTGTGGGTTTGCACACCATTCCCCCTGCTGTGAGCACTGTTCTCGTTTGTGCACGCTAGATCTGGGTTATGGCACACATGACAACGTTAAAACTGCACTCATTCATCTGGCTGCTTGTAATGTTCAAACTTATTCTGCTGCTTTTGTTGGCTTCTTTACCTTAATTGGGCTCAAGTTGAAACCTACTAGAACTTTATGAAAATGCGCAGTAGCCAGATTCAGCAGCTGAGATAAACAAACTATGTTTTTACACATCATGCTCTGAGAGTCGTGGACCGCCTCTCGGTCTCTGTCCCTCTGTGTCATGAAATGTGCTCAATTAAGCAGACAAAGAGAGGTCGAACAAGGTTGAGCTTTCAGGACAGCTTAACAGGCTGTCCATTGATGGTTCACAGAGCCGGGCGGAGGAGGCAGATAGCGGCAGAGGAGGAGAGGTTTAACCCTTCAGCAACCTGCTAACATTTATGCAGTCAGATCCTCTGCTACACTCACGAATAAAATAATTTATCGTCAGTTTGTCTGTACATGACATATTGCACGCATTTAACTTCTTGGTGCAGAGTAAGAAAGCTGACAATGTCTGACTGATCCGTTATTTTCTCCACAGAAAGAGAAGATCAGAGAGAAATTTGTCGCTGCGCTGAAGGAGGAGTTTGCGGGAAAGGGACTGCGGTTCACTAAAGGTGAGAGAGTCGACAGCTGAAAGGCCTTTTACAAAATCTCACATGTGCAGCCATCCTGCAGTGATACGGCAGACCAGCAGTGTTCCTGAGTGATGGCTCATATCTGATAAATGTGTCACTGAAGCCAAAATAACTTCCGCAGTGTTTGTCACCAACACTTCAGTTGAGTGCTGTAGCCAATACTGTTTTTAATTTAGTAAATAACCACCATGTGATGAGGTACAGGAGTGAGCTAACACTTGATTCACATGTCTGATGAGAGAGAGAAATCACATCTGCATCAAAACATACAACCCCGATTCCGAAAAATGTGCAGAACAAATTAAACAATGTGATTGGTGAATTGATCGGTGAACTGAATAGCATCAGCAGTGAGGGCAATGAGAGACACAATGACACCTGGCTGGTAGGTATGGCCTTGGTGGAGGCCTGCACAGGTGCCACCACATTGCCTTAACAATCCTCCCTGACGGCAAGCTCATGCAGAAAGAGACCAGCTGAACCGCCGCAGGCAGAGCAGGAGGGGTCGTAACAATGTGCTAATCCAGGCATGTCAAACTGATTCCATAAAGGGCCGTGTGGCTGCAGGTTTTCGTTCCAACCAAGGAGGAGCACACCAGGCTGGAATCAATTAATCAGCTGATCTCAGTCTTCAGCTGATAACTAAGTGATCCCATGATGTTGATTGGTTGGCTTGGTGTGTTCCTCCTTGGTTGGAACGAAAACCTGCAGCCACACGGCCCTTTATGGAATCAGTTTGACATGCCTGTGCTAATCCCTTTTGACATACACTCAACTGAAAACAGTACAAAGACAGTTGTCAGTAAGCCTCCCTGCTGCCTCAAAACACAGGAGGAGCACAGATTTTGAGCTGTTGGATAAAGCGAGCACTGAAGCACATCAGTATTGGCAGATACCCAAAGTTTAGAAATCGGTGTGTTAAGATCTGAATGCTAAAGAAGTCCATGGCCCTGAAAACCACATGTTGTGTTTAACCCTCTGAACCCTGATACTACCCTCTAATGTCTCCTGAAGTGGAGTGCAGGAGTTCAAAACACTGGGTGACAGTATTCTGCATGACTTTTACTAAACTATTTCATGTACTTAACCTTGGTAACCTTGGATATTGTGACTGCCTCTAGAATTTAAAATACAGCTCTGAATAAAGCTCGGATCCTGTTTATCCTCATGAACCCTGCGGTGGGTCTTACAGGCTTTGTGTTTTCAGGAGGAAAAACCAGCTCATGTTTACAGAAGTGTAGTTTAATGACAAACCAGTTTTACAGCATATCTGTCAGTCTGTTATCTCTGTTTAAGAAAGACCCTCTGCCTCACTACTGTGATGTGTGGAGGACCTTGTGGCAGACATTGGAGCCCTCAGTTAGCTATTACACACACACACTTGAATGCACTGTTTCCACACACAGCGCAGAAGCAGCAGTGAGGTGAATCGGGAACCTGCTGTTTGCTTACGTGCCGTGCGAAGCCTGAGCCTCCGCTGATGACGTGAAAGCTCACAGTTCACAGTTTAACAGAAGAGACAGACAAGCTTGTTTTCCCCCTCTGTTCTTCCTGTTATCGATCTCTGACGCGCAGCTGAAAACACAAAAGAGTTCATGGCTGCTGACTGAGTTCACAGAGGTCACCATGTATGTGTCATACGACACAAAGTTTAGCTGTCAAAGCCCAGGCTTTTTATTGTTTTTAAGGGTCAGCCACACTGCTGTAAATCATTATTTTCAGCTCCTAATTTTCTTAAAGCAGCTTTGACTTTGGATAGTATGCACCGCACACACACTCAGGCTGCTGAGGTGGAAAGCAGCAGCGACATCGGGGCCATTTGCAGATATTTTACTGGTGACACTGTTGACTCTGACAGTGAGGAAACAGCCGACGTGTCCGGAGGATGTGCAGAGCTAGAGGATCATTTGTTTGCCTTCCTCTGTGTTGATCTGCTTCTGCACGGCTGCCCTCATGAGATGATGCCTCTGATCTGTGCAGCGGCTGTTATATAAACCTAACGCTCTATCCATCTGCGCTGAGACTACAGAATGTATGGAACACTCAGAGGTTTCATTACAGAGGCCGATGATGGGAGGTAAAAGCTATTATTCTGGACTGACTTTTCCTTATTAAATGATAACAGTCACAGAGGATGAGATGCAGGCGAAGAGAAGCTATCAGTGTTTGCATTCAATTACTGGTTTTCCACACAGTGGTTGTTATGGTTTTATTACATTTAACAAGTGCTTAGTAACTCTTTTACATTTATGCAGGTTGTGTAATTAATTTAGAGTATTTGGGGATTAGCGTGCACATCTATGCATTGTCAGCAGCGTAGCAGCCCTTCACTCTGCTCAGGAGGGGCAAAGGCAGGCTGGGGGATGGGCTGCAGCAGATGTGGCTGAAGCACTGTGGTGCTTACAGTGTAAGGTTGAAGGTGTTTGGGATGGAGGCGTGTGGAGGGTGTGTGAGTGGAACAGCCCTCCGATTGGCTGGGCACTCCTCAGCTGTTGCCTTTGTTATTGGCTCTTTAAAACCCATCAGCTGAGCGATGGGAAGTGAGAAGAATCCGAGGGGGGAGGGGCGAGAGAGCGAATGAAAAGGGAAGCGCTGCAGAGAAGTTTGGAGACTTTTCAGCTGCATTTCACAGGTCAAAGGTCACCACGGTCATTCGATTGCAACAACGGAGCGGTTTCTAATGCTTGGCGTTGTTGGCTCCACTCTTGCTTCTTGTGCCGCATACTTTTTCCAAAAGCAGTGTGTCTCTCTGCCAGCAAGTTCAACAAGTCAGAACCCTGCCGGACAAGAGCTAACAAAGCCCCCATCGTCACAGCCGCTGCATAGGGCGTAAATAACATTTGTTCTGCAGAGCCGGATGGGTCGAGTGTTAATACAGGTGGAAGCATGCAGGAGGGAAAGTGTTCACCGACATATTGACTGTACTCGTGCATCAAATGGTGAGAAAGAGGCATATGTGTGTTAACTGGTCCCAGAATTGATTTTGTTGTAATTATACTTGGTAATCACAGTTGTCACCATCTTGTTTTAGGTGGTCTCATCAGCTTTGACGTTTTTCCAGAGGGCTGGGATAAGAGACTGTGTCTAGAGGTGCTGGAGAGGGAGGGCCTGGACACCATCTACTTCTTTGGCAATGAGACCTCAGATGTAAGTTCACTGGATAAAATGACTCATTTTAAAGGGGTGGCTCAGGCAGCTGACACCACTCTTAAGAAGGGGTGTCCACACGCTTTTGGCCATATATTAATTGCAACAGGCCACCATGTAGAAGCATATCTGTTTACAGTTCTGGTGACTCTCTCTTTAGGGAGGAAACGACTATGAAATTTTCAACGACCCTCGGACCATCGGTTTCACGGTCTACTCTCCGAAGGACACGGCCAGGCTCTGTCGGGAACTTTTCTTTGATGTTCCACCACACGAATCCTGATGCCCTGAGCCGCTCCCGCCCCTGCCCCCGACCCCTGCCCCCGACCCCTTTACCCACAAACCCCTCTGAACGCCTGCCTGTGGGCCTCTGCTGGTACGACAACAAGCCCCCTCAAACCCAGGCTGATATTCAGCTGCTGAAAGGTAGCACTACTGATTTTCTCCATGTTGTTAATATGCTTACTTACTTGAAATACAAACGGGCAGCAGCAGGGATATTTGACTGAACTTGGACAATAAATCCTGCTGTTTTTTTTTAAAGGGACATTTACTGAGGAAGTTTCAAATGCTGTGTTTGAAGGTGTGTTTCTCTGCAGTGTCACACCACTGCGACGTGTAGCATGTAACATAGAATTAACCAAAAAGCTTAGAGAGATCCTAAAACATTCTGCAGTGTTGAAAGTCAGTACTCCAGATGGAGAGTATAGAATGATGTTTTGCACTAAGGTTGGTATATTGTCATACCAGTCGTTGGCGTGGTCTTACTGAACACTACTGAAGGAGATGATACAAGTGAGAGAGAGCCGCATTGAAACAGGTGAGGCGTCCTTTTAGGAAATGAGATATGAGCGAAGCATTAAAGACAGTTGAGGATATGTGAATCATTCCAGGTACTCTAACGTCTCTGCAGCTTTTGAACTGGATGTGTTTTACTGTTGGTGTACTGTATGAGTGTCAAATGTCTGTTTTAACCTTGTGAGGTGCTGCTGGAAATGACAGAAGTTTGCTGGCGTTGCTTGTTTTGGTTCTCTGAAGATTTATCAGATTTCTATTTAAAACTGAACATTACTGACTCAATGAATTCATCCTAACCAGTGAATTAAGCTACTGTGACCTGGTCACTCGACGAACCCTCGTCAGTCAGTACGACGGCTTTTTATGTAAAATATTTTCACGCTGTATGCTGGGTGATGTATTCATGCCCGTTGCTTGGTTTCTTCTGTGTCTGTGATTTTCCCACAACAAGTGTTATGGGGAATAATCAGTCATAATCAGTGTTCTGACTGAAAAATAATGCCTCCAATGGAGCATTATTGCAAATATGATGTGATGATTTGATAAATCAGCTGTAAGCAGCCTTCCACCCTCAAAGACTACAAAGATCATGCAGACAAGGCTTGTATGCACAGGAAACATGTCTGATGATAGCTGTAAGATCGATCTTGTCATTGATGGTTAAAAACGTATTTTGTGTCTGTTCATTGTAATAAAACGGTTTTGATATCATTTCACTGACCTCCGCTCTCCAGTGTCATCCTTTACCCTGTTGGAACAAACATGTAACTCAGCACGCCCAGGCTGCAGATTCTCTCCTGGTTTACCAGCGAGCGCCTCAGTCTGCCACAGTGTCATTTTTTACCACTTGGAGTCGCCAAACACAACACAATTCAACTTGTGGCTGTGAAAACACCAAATGCATCATTTCCTCTCCAGTACAATCATCAGTGTGTTCTTCCAGTTGTATTCAGCAGTGACCAGACGGTGAGCAGACAAGTGGGCCACGGCGTTAACTGATTCACCTGTCCAGAGGGAACTCTTCTACCAATAAATAACTGATAAGCAGATAATTAGCACTCAAGTTTATATTTCAGTTATTTAGCAATAAAGACACCCAACATTGCTGATCTTATTATATTGACTTCTTTTGGTGTTTTTTGTCTGCATGGTGTCGAGGTGAGCTCTTAGCAATATCCAGCTGTTTACAGACTGATGATGTTATGCAGACACAAACAGCAGCTTTAAAAGAAAAACTGCAGTTATAGCACTCATTACTAACATGTAGCACAATTTCATTTATGCTTTTAATCAAGGAATTTACAGGAAACGGCAGGAAAAGGCTTCAGTAATAAAGCATTTCATCAAATGCAGTAAAGAGAAAATGTAATATGCTAAATATGCTATAAACATGGGCATTAAATGGCATGAAGGACACAAAAAGGCTTGTATCTGCAGCTGCTCTGCATTGCATTGGAGTGTTTCAAGCTTGGCGTTCACTGTATGTTGATGAAATTCAGGAAGTGACATGATAAATATGTCAGAACAAATGATGCATTTATCGCATCTTTCTTTTTCCTTCCTCTGATTTATCCAGAAATTCAAATATAAAAGGAATGCACTGAAATCAAGGAATGATACGAATCAAAGTGTCAGTTCAGTCTCATCATCAGGCTTTGACAGGACACGCTGGCTCTTCAAAACCAAACCTGTGACCTCCTCATTATGGAAGTGTCTCTCTCACCACACGCTGACCAGTCTCACGCACACCCACATGCATCTAAAGAAACACAGCTGTCAGATCTGTGAATCATAAAATGCTTTAATGTACTTTCAAGGCTCAGTAGAAGTAATGGTGTGGATCACCACCACAGTGACTCGTCCACAAAAGAAAGTGGCTGTGACAGAAATAAACCAGATTTAACAGATTCAGGCAGCGACGCTGACAGAGAGACGAGATGCATAGAGATATATGGAACAGATAGAATAGAAAACGACATACAGTCCAGTACATAACTGAGAAAACCTGAATAACTACATACAACAGCTCTGTGACAATGATCTCTATTGGCACAAACTATGAAGTCATGTAGTTCACCATCACGCGGACGACACTCGACACATCACACACAGACACATGTTTCTCTAAGAATAGAAAAAGAGGTTTAGAAATAGTTTCGTTTCTCAGCAAGTCGTGGCTCCAGGCGCTTTCAGAGCAGGAGCCTTCAAGCAGAACACCAAACGGAGAAGAGCCTGACGCGGACGTCGGCCGCACTGTGGCAGTTTTCTAAGTGGAACTTCAAATTTCTGAAGTGCAACTTTTGACTGTATTACCCAAAATATAGAGCTTGATCTGAGGACACACACAAATCTGAAGAAAAAAAAAACATCGAATAAATAAGTCAAATAAATAATCACAAACAAGACAATACAACCAAGGATATGCGTTTTTAAGGAAAATCGCTTTCCATTCACAGTAAAATATGTGGGTTTTTTTATGTTTTTCGGTGGACTTAATGTAATCGGCCTCCTTTCTCTCCAGTGAAGTCCTAACTTCTAACTTACTCTCACCTTCAGTCCTCTTCTCCATCTCAAAACAAAACTTTCCTCTTTTTGTCCCTTTAGGTCATCAAGGCTGCAAGCATAGGACGATGTTCTGCATGTTTTTTAGAGCTTTCTATTATTGTATAGATTTAATTTTCACTTGACTTCAGCTTTGCTTTACTGCTCTGAGAATTATCAACCTGCCCTCTCAGCTGTATTTTCCCCTACCACTACTTGCTTTTACCTCTTCTGTCTCTATTGTTGAATTCAGAGTTTCTTCTCATCTTTCCAAAGTCTGCACTCGATGTAAAAACAGAAATAACATGACAGCAAGTCATCAGACACACGCTTGCACTCAACATGTGATCCTGGAAACTTGGGTGAGGTAAGTGCACAACAGCTGCAAAGACGGGAAGTAAAACTGAATCCAGCCTTTTGTCCTAAGTCGCTCTCTTCCTCGCACACGCACACTCAGCTTGCGGGCCTCAGTTTGCAGATCTGCGGCACGGTTGTTTTTGCAGTTTTGTTGGCATTTTGCGCAGCTGATCCACATGAAAAATGAGGCCCACGAGCTCTACCTTGTCACATCACCCTTCCATCTCTGATCTGATTTTTATTACTGCTGTCATGACAAAACTTTAAATGCATTTGTTTTAAAAAAGTCTTTTTCCTAACAGTGAGTAAGTGGTCAGTTTCACATACACAGCAAATACATCAGTGCAGCAGACAGACAGTTTGAACAGAACATCAGCTGTGAGTGGACAATCTGTCGACACCACCCGCAGCTGAACTGTTGACACCTGTTAACGCTTTGCTGTGCAGGTAAAAAGAGCACAGAATGTACACTTTCAGTCCCACGACAGGTCCTCCACCCCCCACCCACCCACCCAGCCCTGCTTGGCACCACCCACCAGGCCCCAGAGCTCAGGCCTACGAGCTGATGATCTGCCCGGACCAGGTCTCGTGTTTCGTCCCTGGATTGAGATGTGTGATCTTCACCTCCACCGCCTGCACCTTCAGGTTTTTGGGCGGGACGCGGGAAACTTTGTACGTGACCTCGTCGCCCTCGACCGGGACATACTCCCCCTCGATGCTGAAACAGAGAAAAATCAGGACAAGGGTGAGTTCTGTGTCTTGGAAGGTTACAGGCAAATCATCACACAGTTTGTTTATTTCACTTTCACGGTGCAACAATGTGTTACTCCACAGGTACTGACTGAAAGCCCTCAACATTTTTTCTTATCATTTATCTCGATGTTATCTGTCCAGAGATAACACGTCTGCCTATCACCTCTGCATCCTTTGACCTTGGGTTTGACACTGTTTCTTGGCTCACAGCAGCCAGACACAGTGATTTCCTGACTTTCAACCAGCAGAGCCTGAAGGAAGTCACCATGTCCACTTCCTGTTTGCCAAAGAAATGCGAACAGCAAGTAAACCCCCATAATACCACAAGATGCAGTTTTTGGATTATTCTTTAAAGGAATAGCTCACTTCACAGAGTCTGGTTGTACACACACACACACACAGATTGTAGAAGCAAACACAGAAATCTGCTGGAGATCTGATAAGGAGGAAATTTGAGACAAGATAAATGTTGGACTTTCAGACCCATGATGCCGATGCTTGGCGATAACTTATCATCCTGCATAATCTGCTTGCTGGAATTTCACAAATTTGCTCTTGCTTGTCCTGAATAAAACCAGAACAGAGAAGTCGCTGTACTCTCTGTGCAAGTCTGCTTATTGCAGGTGGCACAGAGTCCTTGGAGAGTTGGGAAAAATAGTTTTCCATTTGAAAAAAAAAGAGCACACGTAAACCGTATTGTTTGCTGAGTTCTTACAGTCCTGTGAGTTGATGCAGGTCTGCACCAAGTTTGTGATGCTGTTTGCAATTCAGAGAAGGTGTGACGTCCTTGTCTGAGAGCTGCGACATCTTCATGATTTTGTCTTTGGAGAGTGTGTTCAGTGTTATCGCCACTCACTCTGAGATGTGAACGAAGATGTCTTCACCGCCGTGGGAGGGTCGGATGAAGCCGTGACCTTGTGACCTGGAGAAGTTCTTACACACTCCCTTAAACACTGGACCTGAGTGAGCACGTACCGTACTGCAGGCGAAGACAGAAAAGACAGGACGTTCTGCCATTAACCATAAAATGACTCATCTCGGTACAATCAGGACAGGTAAGACGTGAAGGAGCGGTTTAGAGGAACATGAGGACAGAGAGGAGGACTCATGCCACGATGCGTCCATGATTAGTAACAATTAATCAATTATAAAATCAGTTTGGTTAATGACTAATCGTTGAGTGTAAGTATTCAGATCCTTTACGCAAGTAAACACAGCAATGCCACAATTTAAAAATACTCCATTAGAAGTACAGTACAGACGTGTGCATCATTCAAGATTTTACAGACATATCAGCATCAAAAGGCTCCTGTCAGTGTTATATAACCACATATTATGTTATTATCATTATTATTACTGTTATGATCAAGATGAATTCAACTGTAACTACTTCACAAACTTTTATATGCATAACCATCATATTTAAGCTCATCATATGTTTGTATGTAAAATCTTTAAAATGACTTCAGCTGTCAGATAAATAGGTACCACTTTCTTAAAAAGCACTCTACAGAACGTTAATAGCTTGTAACCAGTGGATTTATTAATATTAGTCATTCAATCATCATCAATCAATCATTAACATTGCTTTATAGAGAAGTTATTATTATAATTTTTCCACAAATGTCCATAAATTGATATCAAAGGTTGTACCTGTTATTATCTTAGAATATCTTTTCTTTCCACCACACAGTGATATATGATAAAATAATCATGCTTACGCTGAGTAGGTGCGGGTGCGTTTGGTTGGCAGGGGGCTGGGCAAATCCCTGGGCAGCGGCTGCTCCTTCCCTTCCTCCCATACCCGGCTCCCCTCCCTCAGGAAGGGGAAGGACAGGGTGAGAGAGGTGCTCGGGGAACGCAGCGGTGTCCCGGAGGGCGACGTGAGGCTGGGGTCTGCCATGTCAGACGTGACGAGGAGGAGGAGGAGGAGGATGGGGGAGGATGGTGTGGATGCAGTGTCGGATGGTGCCGTTGATGGGCTGCTGACACCGTTGTCTGTATGCTGGCGTATCTGTAAGTCCGTCTGCTTGAAGAGGCCTCAGCGTGGGACACAGGCTCAGCGGATAGATCCAGGTCAGCTCTGTCGCTTCAAGTCTGTCAGGAGGACTTGCTGTGAGGAGAGGGACCACAGAGAAAGAACGGAGGAAGAGCAGAGAGTTGTCATGTGGCTTTAGACATGATGGGGGAAGGTGGGATGAGAGAGGTCACCCAGCCAAGAATATTCAAGTCAGAAACCACAAAGAGTTGAGCAACCTATGTGGGGAAAAAAATCAGTGTTCTGTCTTTTTGTCTATGAACATATTGTTTGATCACTATGCTAAATTCAAGTTGAGGTGACGCAGCTAGCCCTCCTCAGTCAAGTCTCAATTTCCTTTAATGAACATTGCAGCAAAGGCCAAGATATTCTGACTTTTAATGCACATGGGTCCAAAAACAGTGCATCGTACACTTCCCATAATGCAACTCAATTGCATGTTTCATCAGACCAAACCTCCAGTTTGCAGCAGAGGCTTTCTGTTAAAACGGTGTAGTCACTGAGATGTCAGTGGCAGAGAAAGATCCAGCTGTACTCCCCAGGACAAGTGGACTGATCTCCTTTAAAACCAGCCCAGAATTTTATCTAATGCTGAAAAAAAGATAAGAAAAATCAACTTTTCTTTTTTCACCTGGAGCTTTTGGGAATTTCCCTTCGGCTCAGTGTAGAGAGCTGCATCCCACCGCAATCCCCCACGATTACCATAATGCAAGGTTTATCTCTGAAGCCACCCGAAGCACAGTATTAATACATGCGGAGATTAATTTTTCACATCCACTTGGCGGGGCGCGATCATTGGACGGTGAATATTCAACACATGTGGGAGGTCATTAGTTCTGTCTCTCTTTTTGATTTTGTTGCAGTTATTAAATTATTAATTCGCTAATACTAAAATCCACTACATATTCCCGTTTAGTCGGGTGACCTCGCCGCCTTAATCTGGTTTCTCTCTACAGTGATATTCTCAAGGTTAGAATAAGGAGGCAACTGGCTGATCTCCTGTCAGTTTTCAAGGTTGAATTCACCTCAGGGACGCAAAGAACACAATCCGGACAACAACAACCGTGCCCATCTATACATGTATACGTGGGTGTGTGTTTATAGGATTTTTTTTTTTTTACGCCCACTCCTCTGTGATGATGCCGAGCTGGAGCACCGCACGCGGCGTGACGTCAGGACCGCCGCAGCACGCCGCCTTCAGTGGTGCGCTCGTGACGTGGTGCCCTGTTCCCAAAAGAACAATTAGATGTCCTCCGGGAGTACTCCAGCCTGGATGACCACAGCCTCTCCACGGCGTGGGTTATGATAACGCGCACAGAGGTCCAGACAAACACCGAGCTCCAGCGCCATTGTTGCCGTAATGATGATAATTAATCACCGTGCTGAGAAAGTAGTGAACGGGCACAGACATACAGAGCAGCTCAGAGTTTACATCCGCTCACAGACAGCAGCTGGAGAACATCTGGATGCGCCGAAATGACGCTACAGAATTAAGAGGGTCATGGCTCCTCTGGTCCGGGTCGAGGACAGATCTCTTCCCCGGCCCCTCAATACGAAAAGGCACGGCTAACGTGTGTGTGTGTGTGTGTGGAGTTTGTCCCGAGAGTTGAATCCATGCACCTCACTTTCCTCACAACACCTAACCATAAAATCTCACGCGCATTGATACACATTCACCTGTTTACTTTCCCCTTGTTTTGATTTTATCCGGTAACGAAACGTGTGAAGAAGTGAACCCCCACCGTCACCGCGATTTTATCAAAAAAAAAAAAAAAATGGGGGAAAGGGAGGAAAATGAAACCAACGCTGGTGGATAAAATAACTTGGGACAAAAGCAGGTGGAGAGGTCCGCTCACAAAGAGCAGCAGGCGGTCAGAGATGGAGGCGGCGTTACATCCATCAGCCCTTACACACAAAATCACAGATCCATGATAATAAAATGTCTCTTTCATTTAGCGGGTCAAGCATGCAAAGAATACAAACAAAGACACACTGGCACGCTCCCCCTCCGCGCGCGCGCGGGCACTTCAACATGCATATATTGGCAGAAATGTTACTTACTTGAGGACGATCGGTGTGTGTGTGTGTGAGTGAGTGTGTGTCTTCAAAGTCGGTGTGTATTATATAACGTTATAATTAAATAAATAAGTCGACCAAATCCGCGCAGAGCGACGGAAAACCCTGGTGTGACGGCGTGAGGGGCTGCTGAGTCTGCGCAGCTGGCGGAGATTCCGATGGCGTGATGCGACTGTGTGCGCGTGCGTGCGCGCGCGCGCAGAAAATGACTTTCTTCATTCCTTATCACGTATGTAATCTGCTGGGGTAACAGTGGGCTCAGTGTATAGAGCTGTTTCTTGCCTTTGCCATGATGTCCTGATGTTTATCACATTGCTCTCCTCCTGCGGTTCTTCCTGTCCTGCTCTCTTTTAAAGGATGCTTTATGTGGAAGACTTTACCCCTGTAACACTATGGATTTGGGATTTTACAAGTTCATTACCCTAAATACGTACGTTTCAGTAAAAAGCATAAATACGGCTTAAATGCTCAGAGGTGTTCGCATCATGTATGAGCCAGTATCTCAGTAACAGTAGTTATTCACATGGTAAATTATTTCATCCTGTTCTTAAGCTATAAGCATTCTGTAGGCAATATTTCTGAGTCCGGGGTCACATGCATGCTCTCTGTTTTTGTTGATGAAAACTTTAAGCAGGCCAACCTCGTTACCCAGCAGGTGACTGAGACAAACACTAGCCCGCTGCCTTCCTGCCTGGACAACAAACAGTATGCAAGTATGTGTGTGAGCTGCAAACTAAGACCGAGTGACAGAGCGAGAGCACAGATCTGCTCTGTGTCCTTCGCTGCCCTTCAAACTGTGGGATTTAAAGGCTGGTCACTAATCCCTTTTTTTTATGTACTTCCTATAATCACACAAATTCACAAACCGCTCGAGCTGATGATACGCCCTTTTACTGTGAGACAAAAACAGGAATACAAAATATTTCAAGGCTGTTAAATAAACTGAGGGTGTGTGCACAGACAATGAGGGTGGAGGTGACATTTCAAATAAAAGGGAACTCTAAATTTGACAAATTTGACTCCTACCAGAAAAAAAGACTGCTGCCACATTACCTTCGTTTGGATCATGATGATACATCAGAAATCTGACCCACAGGTCAGTTTATATATATATATATTTAAGAAAAAAGTCACTCCACCTTGATTCTCTAATCATAAAACTCAAGTCTGTGTTCTCACATCGTGAGGCAACACATTTATTCTTCCCTGACAAAGCTGTTCTAGTAAGTCAGATTTAGTAACCTGTGTATTTGTGACTATCATAAAGCAATGATAAGATTCACATAATGACAGACTTAATCATTATTTTGTTTTTTTTTTAACTGGGGGTCAAAATCTCACATGAAACATACCAAATGAATTTAAGTGTCCATCAGTCATTATCTTGTTAAATATACAGTATATTTTACATGTAAACATGAAGCTGGTGTGTTGAGGGCAGTATTTAAAACACCGTCAGGCTCAGGCACGTTGCGTCCACAGTATGGCGGTCCAGAAAGCAGCGTGACTTTGTGTCTTTTTAACCCTGACAGCAAGGTTCAGTGTCTCCAGCCGCCCGTCCCTCGTCCGGCCGATCAGTCGCGATGGTCGATCTGTTCATAACCACCAAATATCCTGCTGATCCGCGGCGGTGCTAATTGTTCCACCATGACAGCAGCCCCAGGCCCGGCTCACAGATGGTCCCCTGAAACAGCAGTGCAGGGGGTCAGTGCGGTTGTCCCGTTTTGTGTGTTTTACGTGGCGTTTTCAGCCATTTTGAAGAATTAGTCACTAAATGTTTTTAGACTTGTGATCAGGATGTGCACTGAGTGAGAAAAACAAACACATCTCTGGCATTTTGCTTCTGCAATTTCCCGTGACCTATTGGCCAACACACTTTATGTGCGCATACTGACATATCTGTGGCAAGTGTATGAGCCAAATGTGGTATTGTGAGACTGTTTATTTGACCACGGGGTGGCGCTATGGGTATTTAAGGGGACATTTCCTGTTAGAAAGGGTTTGACCCGGAAGGGCAAACAGGTTTTTGACCGCTGTCTTTGCCGCTGTGCCACGAAATTTGAATATGTGTTTTTTGACTCAGGTAAATCAAGCTGCTGTATTTTTCACTGTAGAATTAATAAAGTACTTTTTGCAATAAGAGGAACCGGTATATGGACATTTTTTAACTTTACACAACGACGGAAGGGTTTACAGGAGGCACAACAGGTGCTCCGGTCAGGAGTCGATGGTACCCATACATCTGCTTTAATGAACTGTGTTAAAGGTTCTCTGTAGAGTTTTATGCCTCTAATGTCACTATGGAGCCATTTTTCACTGATTGGGAGTCACTCTATTCAACTGACCTGCAGGTGGTGTTAACACGCCAAGATATGCAGCAATGCACCAACAAAGGGAGCAATTTCAATTACAATTACATCAAGCTCTCCATTTATGACACATTCAGTCCAGAATCTGCCAAAATAATGTTTTTATGAGAAACATTCAAGCAGATGTCCTGGTGATGTGAATGTGTGTCAGTCGTGAAGTGTGTTCTTACAATCAGAGTGTACGGCGCCTCCTTCTTCTCCCTGCTTTCCTCTGCAGGCGGTGCCGTCGACTGTCCCGGCTGTGCCGGTGTGTCCGTCGCTGCAGTGGCCGGGCCCGTTGGCGACGTATCCACAAAGACTTCATCCGTCACCCGGAAACGGATCTCCTCTCCCTGGTCCATGTAGAGGTCATGGGCCCCCTCGTCCGTCTCATACTCCCAAAGCCAAACTTGCTCTGCTTCGTCACTGGGGCTGTAGCTAAGGACGGCCCAACAGTTACACTCAATCCTACAAACCTGATTCCAGCAGGGATGCTGACGTTTGAAACACAAATAAAATCCTTTGCAAATAAAAAACTGTGTTTACTGACAACAGTTTTACAAAGTGTTCCTGAGCTCATGTAGTAACATCCTTTATACAATCATGAGTTGACAAAGTGGTGAACCTCGCTCCATCCTTGCTTGTGAATGACTGAGCCTTTTATTCCCAATCACGATACGATCACCTGTTACCAAGCAACCTGTTTACTTTCAGTCAGGATACAATTTTGCAGGCTGTTGAAGTGACTCTGGTGGAATGAGGATGTCATCAAAGAAGCCCATCGTCACTGTGAGACAGAGAGGATACAGTCAGTGATTCTATGTCATCTGGTACGGGTGACTGCAGGGACATGTGAGCGCAGACCGTTCTTAATGTTTTCTCTTTTTAAGCACAATTCAAACTTTTTAGTGAAGCTTAACTTGTTTTTCATAAACCAGATCTTCTTATCATTCCTACATTTAAGCGACTTTATATAAAAACGGAATATGACTAAGACTGATCTATCTGAGTGTGCTGCATGCACCAGGCAAACTTTTTTGACCACCTTTTACTTTTGGCTAAATGGTTGCAAATTCATGATAAATACTCTAGACGCTGAAATTATAAGTAAGGAACATGTGTAAGAAATGTCTGACTAAATTCAGTAGATACACAGTGCTATCTGCTACAGCTGACTAATTAGGATCATCAAAATCCAGAAAAGTGTGAAACATAAACATAACACGTCATCACTTCGTCATTTTATCCTATGTGACATTTGTGTGTTTTGTCAGAATTTGCACATGAACTCTTGAGTTATGGTCAAAAATGTGTTTGGTGAGGTCACAGTGACCTCTGACACTAAAATCTAAGTTCATCCTCGAGTCCAAGTGGACGTTTGTGCCAAATTTGAAGAAATTCTCTCTTCCTGAGATAACGACTTCACAAAAATGGGACATGCAGACAACCCAAAAACATAATGCCTCGGGCCACAGCTGTCACCCGTGCAGAGGCATATTAACGGTCCAATTAACTGACAATTACAATAACAGAGACTGAATCAAAGAGGCTGAAAACAGAAGAACATAAGTTACCATGGACTCCTTCTTGGCTGCAGTACTTGATCTTGCCAACCAGGATCTCATCGAGAAAAGGGTGAAAAACCACATACCTGAAATGAACTGACAGAGAGAAACAAATCAAAACCACGAAACTAAGAGGAAAAGGGCTCAAGTTACGATCAGGTTGCAATACTCTGAAACGTGTCTAAAATCTTGAAACCAGTAAAAACGCAGTGCATGGCTTGATGGGTGACGCATGAGGAAATAAGAGAGCACCGCTCAGAGCTACGTCACCATCATGGCACCTTTAGTGTGTGAGGCTCCGTCTCCTGGGAATATATAGGAGTCGTCCAGTTTAGTGATGTCGTATAAGCAGATGCACAGGCCGACATTGTAGACCACCTGAGGTGATGAGAGCAGGTCACAGTTCGGAAATCACACCGGGGGCTTTGGCTTGACTGCCACAACAGACGCTCAACAATCCAAACAGACGTGTTGCCTTAACTTTAAGCACAAGATTCTGTCCTCACATACAAAGAACAAAACACTGAATCATAAGCTCAGTCCTCAGAACACACCTGCCTGATGCTACCTGTGTGTTTTAGCGCTAGAGATTTTAGATTCTATGAGGCGTGTTTGTGATCTATACAAATAAAGAAATAAAGAAAGTCTTCAGTAGCAGCTGGAGGATAACTACTGATAACCCCCCCCCCCCCCCCCCCCCACACACACACACACACACACACACACACACACCTTGTTGGCCAGTTTCTTGTTCAGCTCCTCTGCTATGGCCTCGTTCAGTTGTCTCTGGAAGTTCCACGGAGGGATCCTGACGGTGTCGACCATCTCCACCAACACGAACATGATGCAGGCGGCAGCCTGAGCAGATACACACACCCAGAGAGACACAGAAACACACGCACTCAGAAACACTCACGCACGGGGCTGCTGCGGTAAAACAGCTGCTGAGGTGTTTTCAGGACAACATTTCCTGTTATTTCACCGCGGAGACAAACAGCAACGACTGTTCACAACCTAGCTAAAGGGAGAAAAGTCCATTATCGACAGCAGACCCACAAGTATCCATGATGTCTCCACGTGACGATTTACGGCAGGGCGCTTTTACGACGTGACGTAAATCTTAAAGGTACAGCGCACATTTTTAAAGCCCGATTATTGTTATTATATGTAATGATTTTTCTTTGCGTTAACATAACGAGCTATTTGGCTTCCATAATTTCCACAAACAAAAAAGTCTTAGTTTTAACATATTTTATCCTAATTTCATACAAATAGATGCACATTTTCTGTTTTTTGTTTTCTTAAAGGTATGGAAGCTCGATGTCAAAACTACTGAATCCTCTGTTAACGCAAAGGCTTTGAAAATGCACTCAAAATTACTTTAGGTTGTCATTAAATTGTTCCCATCTGTTTATTCTGTGTGTCTATATTACTGTTTAAATAATTATTACTGTTTGAATTATTCTCATGGACATATTTTTCATTTATTTCTGTTACTTCTTTGCATGCATTTTTGAATTCTATAAAGTGGCCAAAACACTATACTAACTCTATATTTACAACAAAGTTGTAAAAAAAAAAAAATGGTCATGAAGTTTAACATATCAAGTCTCCTTAGCTGTTTTTAGTCACATCTTTGATTAACTTTGACAATAAAACAACAAAACAGGTATTCAGCCCATTTAGATTTATGTTGGTGAAATTCACCCAGAATAATCAGCAACTGAATTGCTTAAAATATTCACCTCCCACTAATTACATTACAAGTAATTTCAATTTCATACTGTGTAAACACAGTGGAGAAAAAGATGCATTTTATGTTATGCATTTAATGTTTTCTAATTTCATCTTTCTTCTTCATCTTCATCTTTAATTTTTCTCTTATTTTTATTAATATTAAGTGGGCTTTTTTTTCTCTAGTTTATTTTACACATATTTTACAATTATGGCATTCTAGCAATGTTTTATGTCCATTTTGTATCGCCTTTTTTATTTCAAACACTTGGTTCATGTCATTTGTTTGTTGTAATGCACTTTGAGCTGCATTTAGGTGATTAAAGTTAACTATGCACCATAGCTGCTCTCTAATATTGGTATGGCAAGGTGTTTGTTAATGACAGGTGATGATTACTTAATCATATAGTAAACAGAATGTATGCCCTCAGATATGTACAGGTATGTGTTATACCAGTGTGAGTAAATAGATGTACAAACATGTATGTATGTATATTTTTAAGAGAAAAACATCATATAATAATCAGTGAATGTGTATCAAGTATGCCAAACATGGCTGAAGTTTACATGGAGCACATGAAGGCAGCATTCACAACTGAGGTGAATTCTTCCTCAGCTGCCAGGACAGTATATATGTATTGTAACACTGCAACTCTTACAATCACATGATCAATCTCTTTGCTGATTTCATAAAAAGAGTAAAGAAAAACACAAACAGTCATTTCAGAATTGAATCTTTATTAATATATCGTCTACTTTTACAAAATCAGGTTTAATGCTGAAACAGGAGTGTGAGGGGAATCATCACTATGAGAAAACATCTGCTCATAATCCATTTTTTTATTTGCTGTATCTGAACAAATGAAGCATGTCGAAAATTGATTTTCACACACATTAGAGGAAGCCTGACCAAACAAAGCACACCTGAGTACAAAATGACAGAATAGGCATGCCACCACACAATGCCTTCATGAACAACATCATTCCATTTGTCACTTTACAGTAGCGCTTTGAAAACTCAACGCCTGAACAACAAAGCATCATCTTACATCACAGTCGAAGCAAACTGCTTCTCAAGCAGCTGTTTTAAATGTGCAGACAAAAGAAAAAATCATGATCAAATGAATCAGTATTTTTAAGATGCTTGAAGAATTAACATTGATCCATTGTACAACAACCTGTACATAATCAGATAATTATGGACCTTTGGATGGGTGATTTTTCAAACACTTATGGATAACCATCATTTCTTAACACCGCAGTGTTTTCATTAGCCATCCTTGGCAATGAGTCTGATACATTGATGAGGAGGAGTGTTAACCAACCAGTATCTGAACACATAACCCCTATATGGAGCCATGAATGTCCAAGTCTTTACAGTTGGGATGCTCATATCATCTCTGTCCCTTAAAATAATTTGAACAAAACCAAAATGAAGAAAAATACACAAAGCCATCAAGACTAACATTCCTGAAAAATAACTGGTCAGTTTTGACTGTTAAAGCCCAGCAGAAACCAACAGCCACAACTCAACATCTGTGCTTTCATTTAACCCACAATCCACATGTCAACTGCTCTGTGAAACCATTAGATTACTGGAGCTTCAGTTCAATGAAGATCACACAGGAGACTAGTTCGCATGACACAATGTTACGTCACAAACACAGTTAACAGCTGTCGTTTAGATGGGCAGCATAAAGCATGTTATTTGCTCTCTCTCTCTCTGTTTATATATCTCTATATAATGATTTATCATATATGTACACACCCCTATATAAAGTGCAGTTATGTATCACATCATTTACACACAGGTCCAAACTCTGTGACTTCAGGAACTATAATTATTCATCCAAAGCCATGAGACAGCAGAATAAAGAAGTGACGGATTTATAGACTTTCTGGAAGATGATGAGAATTGAACACAGAGGACCAGCAGGACTCCCATATAAAACATAGAAGCAGAGACCTAGAATGTCCCTAAGCCCACAAAAATATATAATATACACTGTTTCAGTGGCGCATACTAAGTATACATCATGGCGAAATCCTGGTTTATACCAAACTAAATACAAGAGTGATCTTCAATATAAATGTTCTACTGTCTCAAAACTCATTTATCATTAATGAATATTATAAATTGTATGTCAGTCCTATAGAGTCACACACAACAGAGCTGTTCACTGAAGAGTAAAACATTTGTGAAGGATGAAGGAAGCGAGGCAAAGCACACCTAATACAACTTTGCTAACTCTACAAAGTGCTAGTGTACAGGCATCTGGACACTAGATTGTGCGTATGTTTGTGTAAGAAGACAGCAGACCTTCTCATATCACGGCAGACCAAACCTCAACCTGGAAAAACATTCATCTCAAAGACAAACACAACCTGTCATCTCCCATTACAGCTACACGAGGTCATTTCACACACTGGCAGCTCCAGATCATAGTGAGGACTGGCTGAAAGACTGAGACTTCAACACAGAGAAAAAGCACAACGTCTGAACTGGATGGCCAACTGATCTGTGCAGCTGTATTCCAGAGGATTTACTGCTATAGAAGTGTAGAGCTGTTTTATTACACTGATATGCTGCAATTTCCTAAGTAAATTTACATTAAAAATCTTGCCCGGTGCAGCTACAATGTCTAGCAACACACATCTGATTACAGTCTATTTCCATAAACTTTCCATATCAGGTTGTGGTTTGGACTGCTTGAACCAGCCTGGTGAGAGCAAAAAGAGAGAGAGGATGAGCAAAGAGGGACAGACAGATCCCAACTCAGACTGATGTTAACTTGATAAAAACAGTCATGCATCACACACGCACATACGCACACACAGGACAAAACACAGATGGAAAGGAAAAAATGGCAAGGCTAGCGCTAACACAATGGCAGTATGTGTTACGGCATGTTGTCCCGTCAGTGACGGACAACCACTCAGGACAGTTTTCTTACAATGGGGTTTTATATCGTGCAAAAAAACAGAGAGCAGGCAAGAAGGCATTGGAAGAGCAGGAGGGAGTGAACACAGATTCACGTCATGGCTGAAATGTGCCGGAGTGAACCACCAACTGGGTCAGCTCTAAATGTTCAACAACAACAGCATGAAAAGACAAGATCTCAGGCTGAGTGACAACAGGGTGGGCTGCAGTTGTACCATGACAGTGCAGGGGCTGATGGGATACTGTTTACAGTAAATAAGTGAGCGTGGTAGTTCGTTTACAGTGTGGCTCCAATCTACAACGGGTTCAAGTCTATAATGTCGTCAGAAAGCAGCAAATCCAGCAGCCCAGTTCAATGGGGGACAACTGGCCCCATTTGGTGAATCATGATTATAGAGAACGTGTAGAAAAGATGTTCTTCAGGTGAAAAGTCTGAACATAATGGAAAGGAAAAGTACATTCATATGAGTTGAACTCAGTCAGCTTATTGAGCTGTTTGGATGGAAACTACTGAGACGTACATTAAAGAGGAGGTGTAATGGAGTGGTCTTGGGGTGGATTTTGCAGTTAATGATATTAAAGCAGGAAGCTGTGAATTTGTCTCTGTATCTAATTTTTTAGGGTCTGAATTAGGTTTGTATCCTGCTAGATACAGTCATTCAAGATGGCATACAGTGTGGTGGACAATAATTAATGCTTCCGACAAGCCTGTTTCTGTAGGCGGGAGCTTGGAAAGACTTACCAAAAAACTTCCGCTTTAGAGAAAAACAGTGATTGAAGAGTGAACAGTGATAATGTCGCCACATTCAGTGGAGAAAGATGGCCGTCTGTGCATGAAACGGTCAGCTGAATGCTACAGGGTTACACTCAATGAACGGCCAAGCTTGACAAATCTGATTTGAAACTGAGGAGTGCTGCCAGTACGAACGGTTCTGCCTATAGCAGGGACATACGCTGCAAAGCTGCGCTTATGTGTGCTTGTTTGACTGTGTTTGTGTACGATATTTCTGGCTGCCTGGGGATAGCTTTCACAGTAATCCTGTTCATGCGTGTATGTGCTCGTGCTTATGTGTGTGTGCGCTTTTCATCTTAACAGCGACCTTGTGTGTGCATGTGTGTGTGTGCGTGTGTGAGCGGGTATTTGTGTGTGTTCTTTCTTTCACTGAGCATAAACAGGTGTCTCTGAACCAACATTATCTGTTCACATCGTCTCTTCCTCTTTGCTAAGCCCCTCTCTAGGCCCACATCTTTCTCCCTTGTAACCCACTCAAAGGCCCCTCAGCGGCCCCTACAGGCCCCACATCTCTCCTCTCCCACCAATTACTGGAGCTCCTTCATTCTGTTGAGGGCGGAGCCAGCCTGGAACCACTCGATCTGCGTCTCATTGAAGGTGTGGTTGACAGAGAACGACTCCTGGCTGCCGTCGCTGTGCTTGATCACTGCTGTCAGGGGCTGGTGGAGGACAAAGGAGGCAAACAAAATCATGTGTGAATCACTTCACCATCATCCGGTTTTCTTCAACATAATGTTAAGAGAAGCTAGGATGTCCTCAGGATCAATGTTTCATTTGTGCAGAATATTGCTCACCTTGCCGGGAACAAAGGATTTCAGCCCAACGATTGAGATTTTGTCATCAGGGCGAATTCTGTCATAGTCGCTGGGGTCGTCAAAGGTCAGAGGGAGCAGGCCCTGCTTCTTCAGGTTAGTCTCTGTAAGGAGGAAATATCAGACATAACGGCAAGACACTGACTCACACTGTACCTCCTTGACGTAACCAGAGAAGGACTCTTTGTCTGACAGGAGTATATCTGTTACACAGCAGTACAAAGTCATGGAGAATAATGCATGCGAGTATGTGTGTCTGGTGTCATTGATTCTCATAAGAAATTAGATTTTCCATTTACACAATTGGAAATCTAAGCTTTGTATACAGCTCTGTAACCTGTATAAACAGCATTTATTTAATGTGTTTGTGGAGGTTCTGAGGAAATCTTTCGAATGAACAAATGAAAGCAACATTCCTTACATCAGATCAGGCTTTTAACTGCCCACTTACCTACATCCAGCCACCTACATGCAACAAAGTGGCATTGACTGACTTTAATTATAACCTGGAGACTCTCTTAAATGCTGCTGGAGACATCCATATTCTGGAAGGACTGTAAATAGACTATTATTTGCTCTGGAACCCAATAACAACTATTCAGATACATCTTCCCTGTTAGCTCTAGCTTCCACAGAGATAATAAATTAACGTTTTGAGTGGAAGCATGACAACACTGCATATGACTCCAGCAGTGCCAGGAAATCTCAGAAATATGAGAGACGGATTGATGTTTGCTCTTTTTTTCTGTTCCCATGAAACTTACCATGGATTCTGGCAAAGCTCTTGACGATGATGGCGCGCCCTCCAAGGTGTCGTGGCTCCAACGCAGCATGCTCTCTGCTGGACCCCTCTCCATAGTTCTCGTCTCCAACCACCACCCAGCTCTCTCCTTTGGCCTGGAGCGTGTGTAAATACATACATACAAACTTAAACTGCTGTCAGGGCAAGGACAGAGTGCAGGGTAGAGAGAGGGATGTCGATCAGAGTTACATCTGACAAATAATTAAAAAAAAGGAGAAAATAGCACCGTCAAACCATATAAAACAATAAAGCAAATAGTAATTAGCCAAGAAATATGTCACCAAAAAACAGCACTGCAAAAACTAATAGACAACAACTCAATTCAGTTTTCAATAGGTGTACTGAATCAAGCAAGCAAAGCTAATTTGCTGTGCACATGTGTGTGTGTGTGTTTGTGTGTGTGTGTGTGAGTGCATGTGAAAGACTCATCCCACTGTCTCAGAGTTCAATCCACTGAGTAAAGAGTTTGTTGTGTTTTCACCCACAATCGTGAAACAGTTCAGTTCGGTACCATCAATCAGTCAGTCTGCAGTCAGCAGTCAGGTTTGCAGCGTCGGCCTTAGCTCTGCCAAGACCGGCAACTCCTGGAGAGACTCTGACCGGGAAATAGACCCATCCACCAGATTATTCCTCCTCTTGCCAGACTCCAGAAACAAGGCTTATGTTGAGGTGTCGAGGTGGCTACAGTGACACGGACTTTACAACGTGATCTGATACAGAGGGTAAACCTAGCTCTCCTCCAGTCATTCCAAAAACAGAGATTGGTGGCTCTGAGACACATTAATAAATTCCCCAGAGGTTGGTTTCACACTGCACAGGTTGGTTTGGGGGGGTTGATTGGATTATTGGAAGATTGTAGGTGTTCTGTGCTAATCCTGGTTATGGCTGGCTGCACATAGCTAACATTATTATTGTCTAATACAACAATTAATTAAAGTTAATACCTTAACTTGAACCGTAATGTTAATGAGAGGTGTTAATTGAACTGTATGATATCAGTTTGTGGTGCTGTTGAATTGTATTGCGTTATACTGACTGGTGTTTCAATTATTTCATCCACCCCATTTACATCGATAAGCAACAGAAGTACGTTTCTGTATAATGCAAAACAGTCCTACAGCAGCTGAAGTGTTGTATTAAACTGCGTCTGTTTTAGGTAGGTGAACCTAATAAACTGGCAACTGAGTGTATGTGTGATATTTAAGTCAATGTAATGTACATAAGACTTGTAAAACTCACCTTGTAGTGGCGGGCAACATCGGGCACACCTCCGTATTCTCCTGTCAGCTGGTTCTTGATCTTGTTGACGGCATCATTCTCGATGTTGACTGCACCAATCAGCAGATTGTTGGAGATGTTGTCCAGGTGGCCGCGGAACTTCAGCCAGGGCCCGGCAGCACTGATGTGGTCAGTGGTGCACTTTCCCTTAACCTACAGCAGCAGAGAAAAAGGGAGAAAGGCGAGGAGCAGGAGATACAGAGGATGAGCAAAGAAATGAAACAACAGCTATTTAGCACAACAACATTTCTATAATTCAGTGGAGTTTCACTTTTCAATCCCATTCTCTCCTACTGAAGACATAAATCTTTAAACTGCTGCGCTCATGTTCGTTGTAATGAAGAGGCATATGTCCTATTGCAAGTGTGTGTGCGGCTCACTGATGTGTTTTTAATAGTTACTGGACAACCATGGAGCTCGAGGAATGAGATACTTTTTTTTTTTTAATCATCTCCCCCAGTGGCTTTAAGATGCCATTTAGCTCTACTAGTTTGCCATTATCTGTACATCCACCATGACTTTGCTTCCGTTTCCTGCTCACCTTGATGAGGACCCTCATGTCCTCCAGGTCTTTTCCATGCCACTTGTCGAAGGGCTCCAGCAGCTGCAAACGGTTGCTGGAGGGGCTCACGTCCACCTGAGCAACATCAAATTGGGGTTAGATATTAAGGTTCTTCAAAGAATAAATAATTAAGAAGCGGGGCTGGAATTAAACCCGGGACGCAGTGGAAAGGACTCAGCCTTTATATGTTGTACTAGATCCTGTAACGTTTTTAAAAATGACCTTGACTGAGCTGCCCTCTGCCGGGGGGTGCTGGTAGGTGTCCTGGCCTGGGTCAAAGTCTCTGGCTGGCAGCTCGTCACCGGTGGGGGGTTCCAGCTTGAACTTCTCTCCATTGGGAGCAGTCAGGTAGTCAGTCTCTGGGTTGAAGTTGAGGGTCCCAGCGATGGCCATGGCAGTGACAATCTAGATTGAATTACATAATAGCCATTATGCAACAATGACAGTAAAATGTGATTATATCTGTGTGTTTAGACCACCAACATTAGGAGACAGTGTGCAAAGGAATACAGAAATAAGAACTCCACTGATACACACCCACCATGCTCATCATGAGCTAGTCCCTGTATTGATGTCCATATAATTATAATGACTATCTGAGCTTGGACTGTGCAGTACACATGCAGTACCTCTTACCTCAGGAGAGGTGACAAAAGCATGAGTAGCTGGGTTAGCATCATTCCTGGCAGTGAAGTTTCTGTTGAAGGATGTGACAATTGTATTCTTCTCTCCTTTTTTCACATCCTTCCTGAAGAGAGTCCAAATGCAGAGCGGGTTAGTCCGAGGCGCCAGTTTACAAGATTAAAAGCCTAAAGCCCTGCTATAAACCGACATCTGCATTTGACTGCAGAATCTGTAGGCAAGAGACAAGATTTTGGAATCTGAAAGGTCTGGTTTCAGTTTATAGTCCTTTTGTAGTATTGACCAATCCCGTTTCAGTGGGCTTTTGTTGCATGCAGCAAGCAAAAGAGATGGAAGGCCTTGATCAAAATGCAATCTAGAAACCCATCAGCCATCATCTGGCAATGTCATCTGAAAACGTTTTAAATTGCTAATTGACCTGTAAATAATGGCCGGTGCATGGAACAGGAAGTCTTGGCCTGGTTCATTCCCTTAAAAAGCATAAATGTGCTCAGGAAATTTCATTGCAATCTGCTTCTGAGGGATTATGAGATATACTGTATGTAAAATAGAGAGCAAAGTTTATGAATTGTCCAAAATGGGTTGAGAGAACAAAAATAAGTTCTGGTTAGCACAAATAAGTTTTTGTACAAATCTTCTTCTTTAGATTGATATTTCTTGTGTGAAGAAATGCTGGCCAAGTGGTACTGTGAGGGATATTTTGCTCTAGACCAAAGTGTTAGCAAAACAGATGAATCAACTGTCCCGACCCTGTTGCCAGTGTCGCACAATTAGCCTTCACAAACAAGGCTCATACCTGTCCCACTGGCCGATGCAGGGCCCACAAGCATTGGCTAGTACAATTCCACCAACATCACTCAGGATCTTGGCCTGAAAGGGGACAACATAAATTTGAAGAAATTCTTTCCTGCATCTTTCAAACACACACAATTTTATAAATGATATATGTAAGAAAAACCCTGCTGAAAAAAAGACTGGGGATCCTCTTGCTAAAAAATTGGTGAGATGTGTACTCACATATCCATCCCTCTCAATAGTGGCGCGGATCTGTTCAGATCCAGGGGTGACTGTGAACTGGGCCTTGCACTTCAGACCTTTATCCAGAGCCTGCTTAGCCAGAGAAGCTGCTCTGCCCATGTCCTCGTAGCTCGAGTTGGTACAGCTGCCGATCAGACCTGCAAGAGACAAGTTCGATGTTTGGTCGAGGGGTCCTGATGACGAGGAAACTAAAGTGAGGGCGTACACAGTTACAGTGGCAGACTGGAAGCACTAATCTATTTTTAATAACACGTCTTGCACATAAAATGAGAGCAAATTGTTGAAGAGGACAAGGCACAAAAGACGAGCATGTCTGTAATTATATATTTTGATCATCATAATTATACTATTCTATCTCATTCTGTCAGTGGCTGGAATTCTATTGTGCTCAGCTGTGCTCTTGTAGGCCACAATGGAAGACCACATGACAGGGCTGTAACGTGATGTGGACATATCTGGTCAATAACACGGCTACTAGGAACAAAGGAAAACTATCACATTTCGCTCGACATGGCATTAAAAATAGAAAAACAGGACAGATAATACAGCTGCATCACAAATACTGACCAACTTTAACCTCCAAGGGCCAGCCGCTCTTCTGAGCTATAGCCCCAATATCAGACACAGGATGGGCCAGGTCAGGGGTGAACGGCCCGTTAATGTGGGGCTTCAGCTGTCAGAGGAGGACGGAAACAAGGCAGAATGAAGCACAGTCATAATTTGGGTTAAGTGGGACATGTTTGTGTATGCTATAAATACTGTTTTCTATATTTGGAAACTTTTAAAAGAGGAACACTAATAAGCACTTAAGCTGCCTCGTGCATCATCATAACCGCATGACACAGAACAAGACGAGGCAAAAGTTTGGGACTACTTGAGAGGTGGATGCTGTAGTGTTTTTTAGAGGACAGGAGAGCTTTTACTCAACATAAGTAAAATTTGGCAGGTCAGTGATTCTTAATGATATCTAGACATTTCTGGTTTACTTTCTTCTTCTCCAGTGAAAGCTTTCACAAGCAGGTTTCTATCCTGAAATGCTTGTCTTAACATAACACACGCATGTTAGCAGCTCAAAAATAGAATCCAATCATCTACTCCACAACTTAAAATAATACTGTCCTGACTTCTCCTGATTTCCTGTGTCCACAAACAGACAACACAGTCAGCCTGATACCATTTATAATGGTGGTAGGATGTACCAGTGTGTCCCAAATCCAGACCACATCCCCATTCTGGGCAGGCTTTGAGTATGTACTATATTCACACTCGAAAAGTGATGCGATGAATTATATCCAAACCAGACAGCATGCATAATCAATCTGCTTAATTTTTGAGTGTGCTGTTAATGGATATTACTCTCCCACAATGCAATGCACAAAGCAAATGGAAAAGCTGTTCTGCTAGAATGAATTTCTTTGGGAAGTTTGATGGGCTTTGAAATCCTAAAGTCACAGATTTACCCTTTCACATACTGTATTGAACAATTTCCTGTTAGTATAAAATTGTAGTTGATTCTCTTTTGCATACTATGCAGCATTCTGCGACAATTTTCATTTCGTAAATACTCTGAATAATTAGTAGGCAGTATGGGTTTTTGCGACATGCCGATCATTATGTCCTACATCCGTCTATGTCCAAGTGTTTTGACTCACCTCGCTCAGGTTAATCTCAATGACCTGGTCGTATTCACAGCCATTATCTGGGACCAAGTCATCTTTGAACTGATCAGTCAAAGAGGCAATCTCTGAGAGGGGATGAAGGACACAAAATTGGAGGTAAAACACAATGAGTGAAGACTAGACATACAGAAACTTAACGGTAAGAGACTGACCTTCACGGCCCGTCTTCTTCAGATACGTCCTCATGCGGTGGTTGTAGGGGAACAGAGATGTAGTGGCTCCAATCTCCGCACCCATGTTACAGATGGTGGCCATTCCTGAAAAGTCAGTGTCATTTTAGTCTTGGAGTAAAATATACTGCACTAAAGTAAGACATTTATTACCAAATCAATCAAGATATAGATGGTAGTTGAGGCTGTTATTATTCTTCCTTTCTTCGGTTTTTATATCTAAAGACAGAGAATGTCTTTCACCAGCGTTCTAAATCTTGTAGTGTTTCTCATCTTTTACCAGTGCAGGAGATGGAGTCAACTCCAGGGCCGTGATACTCCACAATGGCTCCAGTGCCGCCCTTCACAGTCAGGATGCCAGCCACCTTCAGAATGACATCCTTCGGAGAGGTCCAGCCAGACAAGGTTCCTGTCAGCTTCACTCCAATCACCTGATGGAAAAACACACACAGGCTTAAACAAAGAAACAAACAGAGACATTCGGGGACACATTTAGTGGTTAGAAACCGGGTCAAAACTGAAATGCAAAGAAATTTGAGAAAGATCAGAGATCAGTCAAGAACTCACTTTAGGACATTTGAGCTCCCAAGGGATCCCAGCCATGACGTCCACGGCATCAGCTCCACCCACTCCAATGCAAACGGAACCCAGGCCACCGCCATTGGGAGTGTGGGAGTCTGTACCAATCAGCATCACTCCAGGATAGGCATAATTCTCCAGGATGATCTGTTCAAAGAAAGGGACATTCACAGTCAGACACACTTAAAATGTGCCTTGGACCTTAAAATGTTTTCTATTACTTGAAATGGACGACTTCTCTGGAAATGTCCTTTTCTGAAAGCACTAGACAAGAAGTTATATTAACCACTCTGGCACAAATTCTGTTTGGAAGCAAATGCATGATGTGAAGTTCACTGAAAAGAATTCATTAAAAAATCCCTCCACAGAAGTGTTTTAGGACATACTCAAATTATAATTTCTCTTTGGCATGGTTCAAAAGTTATACTACCAAGTTAAAATTAAATCTACTTTTCCTCTTTGAAAAAACCCAGAATCTATGAACATGCAAATGCTATCATTCTGGAAAGTAAAGGAAAAATATCCCAGAGAAATAACAATATGCAAAAATGTGTTTGTTAGTACCAGAAAAGCCACTTATAGCATCATTATGAATCAATGGACTGTACCTGATGGATGATCCCTGATCCGGGTTTCCAGAAGCCAACTCCATATTTTGCAGCAGCAGTTGAAAGAAAGTTGTACACTTCCTCATTTATTTCCTGTATTAAGAGTAATTTGGGAAAAGTTAAGGCTGCTGTTGAGTTATTTTCATCCATGATACATGAGTATCCCTGATAAACTTGGCTGCAGCACTTAATCCTAAATTTTGTTATTCAACATGACCTCCAGGCTCATGGTTAACCAGACTATTAGATCAAACTGTCAGGTTCTGAACCAAACAATGGTATCTACCGTGTCTGCAGACAACTGTTACTAGCTGCTACCTCCACCACCACATCAGTGTCTACTTGCTGAGAATCAAATCCTGCACAAACAATGTTAAAACACTCGCACCTGCCTGAATATGCCCTTGAGAAAAAAGTGTTGCCCAATTTTTAAATGAGTCTCAAGGCGTTAGTTCAAGACAATATATGATACCATTAGTTTAAAATATACTGAAAAATCATCTTAAAATGCAACTGCATGAACAACTCAAAGCAGGAATTGGCTGTGTTAATGTGTTAATTGACAGAACCTCATAATAAACTGAGCAACAAGTCAGAGGAGAAACTTCCATCACCACATCTCGCCAACACAGCAATTAGTTTGAGGCTGTTGTCGGATACATTCTTTGCAAGCGTACAGGCTTATTGTTGGTTGGCATCTGTTGTTTTTGGGATCAACTGTGTGTGCGTGACTGGCTGTGAAAACGTGAGCCAGCTCTAGTCACCTAAAATCAGCCTTACATGGTTATTTTCCATCCAACTACCACTTTCACAACAAAGAGCCGTCTGTCATTCCTCGTTTTGATATCCATAGTTTGTGGAAATTTGCACCCGATGACTGTACCATAACAATATATAGTCCATAATACTACATTCATCTACCCTCTGTCAGTTCTCACCTTAGCCCTCTGCAGGTCCTGAGCCCCTCCGATCTGAGCCTCAATCAGGTGATCACAGTGGATGGTGGAGGGGACCGCCACCTTCAGCAGACCACTGCTGATGAACTGAAGCATTGCCATCTGAGCAGTAGCATCCTGCATGGCCACGCGGTCTGGACGCAGTCGCAGATAGGTGCGGCCGCGATCAATCTCCTGCCCCACTGGGTCATCCAGGTGGCCGTACACAATCTTCTCTGACAGAGTCAGAGGCCTGCCAAGCCTGGTGGGGTGGATTAAGGGAAAGATGTGGTTAAAACTATATTTGGTTGGACACTGAGTGTGTGTAGTGTCAGATACAAGTTTTATCAATTTGGCTAAAAAAGTCTTTCATATAGTAGCTCTTTTACATGTTCTTGCAGTGTCCTTCTGTGTTACACTTTTGGAAAGTACCTTATGTACCAAAAGTAACTGTGGCGTCATATATCTAATAGTCATAGTCTACCAGCCACACAAAAAAAGGCTTTTCATATTCCTGGATCACAGCATGCAGTAAGCTCACTAAGAGAGGAACACTAGGTCTTCCAAAGTTAGCTCTCTGGAGCTTGCTGCCGCTGACAAGTCAACAATATAAATGTCACAAGATTTAAAGTGCAGCTGCAATAAACACCAGCCAATCCTCATGAGCCAAACTGCTATCAGCAAGGACTCTCTGTATGATCATGTGGATTTCTAAGAAGGGCAACTGCTGACCTCCTGCGTACAATGTTGATGTTCTCGTGCATCTTCTCATAGTTAATGCTGGAGCCGGGCTCAAAGCGGCTCATGGCCACCTTGGCCTTGGCGCTGAATGCTGCGGAGACATGAAATCGCCTTGCTCCGGTTCCGAGGGCCAGCTAGACCAGAGAAAACAGAGGTCAATTTTGAGAGATAACACCATAAACAAATCTTTATTGTACAGTTTAGGAGTAACACAATATGTTTTGAGTCATATAATAACTGTGCAGAGGAAAGAGAGGTAATTAAGTTATACAAGACTGAGACCACAAGTAAGGACAGTTAAAATGTTATCTTGCAAATGGCACCCGTAAAAATGTGGCCTATAGAAACACAGAAGAGGACTCTTCCATTTTGGTCACCAAAGCTTCAGTCAGGCTGATTAGACATCAGATCAGAAAGACAACTCTGAATGTCCCAAGCCGCTCTAAAAGAGCATTATTGGAGCCAAACAAGGCATATTTTCAATGATCAGTCACTGTTAATTGAGCTTATCTTATCCCACTGTACTCCAGCTACACTAGCTGAAAAAAATTCCCAACTGGCCTTTGTTGAAATACTAGAGGTCATTTCTAACACATGGCTTTGCCACGTAAGTAACAGCCCATAGTTTAAAAAAAAGCCAACAAAGCCAGTGGAAAAATTATGGGTTTGAAACTCTTTCACTTTGCCTCCGCTTTAGCAAAAACTTTCAGGGTATTTTTGGTGCTGTGTTGTGAAGAATGGCTTTGAATGTCAGGATTTTGTTCATGCTGGTAATGAAAAGAAGCTGTCAAAATACTGTCCAAACCTTCCTGCTACAACAGTATCAGATTGTCACTCATCTTGCAGTGGAGACTATATAAAGCATTACAAGATCTTTCTTCAGTTACTTTTAATGTACTTAAAGTGTGCAATGCACAGCTTTACTATGTAGTAAAATACATTACACATATATATACAGAATACTGCATAAAACTGGCAGCGACCCAATATTAGAAATGTAGTCAGGATACAGCTTCAAGCTTTTGAGGCATTTTATTAGTTGATGTCTTTTGCAAGCAGAGTAAACCATCAGAGGAATGGATTTAAACAACCTTGAACCAGCTATGTTCACTTGCTTAATATCTGTCCCTTGGTGTTGATATTCAGCGGAGAGTCACAGTGCTCAGAGGAAACTGGGTGAAAGTTTATACAGCTCATATTGCAGGGGTTAGCCTCACCCTCTTGGCTGTTGACAGGCTGACAAACAGAGTGGGTTCAACATTTCCCTGTGCTGTTAACTATGAATGAGCACTGGAAGTACACAAATACTGTCGGTACAATCAGTACTGGAACCATTACAGAGCCTTAATGCCAGTACCTCTCATCCGCAAATCAATTTGTTTGATTCAGACACTATGAGAGATACATTTAATGGCATGTAATTTTATATGATACAATATGATGTTAAGGAGAGCCTGCTGTGATCAAATGGTTATCATGAAATCATATGCAATGTTATTACCCAGTGTAGCAAACCAAAGGAGCACAGTCAATGTTCAATTGAAACAAGGTCAGCATAAATAGCAGTGGAAAATTTTAGTCAGTCAGTTTTGTCTTTTGCAGGCATTTCATTAGCAGAAACAGATATTTTGGGATGTCATTTTCCTTTGCAATTTATAGAGTAGCTTAAACCTAAATGAGGAAAATCTCCATCTAGTCCTACAAACTGTGTCCAGGTGTGTTTAAAACATTCACACCTGCCTTGGGAGAGGACTCTTTGACAAAGTGAGGTGGCAACACCATAACACAGTGAGACTACTGAGCAGCAGAGCCAGTGTTCAGGTGGTAACGGGCAGTAGGTGCAAGTGGTCACGGCACAGTGGTACAGTGGTTAATACTGTTGCCTCAATTATCATCTCACAGCAAGAAGGTTATGGATTAGAACCTGCAAGCCCCCAGGTGCTCCTGCTTTCTCCCACAGTCCAAAGATAAGCAGGTCTACTGGTGACTCAGAATTGTAGGTGTGAATGTGAGCATGAATGGTTGTTTGTCTCTATGTGTCAGCCCTGTGATGGACTGGCAACCTGTACAGGGTGCACCCCGCCTCTCGCCCAAAGCCAGCTGGGATCAGCTCCAACTCCAACCCCAACCCCCTGTGACACTCCAGAGGATAAGTGGTTGTAGATAATAGTTGGATAAATTGCTTGAATGCCAAGTGTTTCTCTTAAAATACAAAAAGACCACAGCGCCATCTCATAAACACTGGCTGAAAGAGGTGATGTTGCAGCTGAAACACAACACTCAGGCAACCATTTTAGTCTTATTTTAAACCTGATGTGTCTCCATTATTTTGTGTAATATAACAGGTGCATTCTGCTACCTGTATTTATTTCTCCTTTATGCCATATGATATTTATTCATGGAAACGATGGATGTAGGTATATATTACTATTTATATGTGTGATGACATAATCTGTGAGTACAGTATGTTTATTGATTTATGTTAATAAAAATATGGAGATGATAAATTGACAAAACACAGAGAAAAGCAAGACCTCACCCAGCAGTCACCTAAACAAAACGTGGTTCTCATTTACAGGACATGACATACAGTGCTTTGTTTTGTTTTGTCTTGTTTTGTTTTGTTTTGCATTGCCATGTGCTTAGTTGATGAAGTCTGCATCAGGGAAAGCAGGTTCATCAAAAGCGCGTGCTAAATCCAAAGGAATGACGGCTAGTTATTTTGTAAGCAACAGACTTATTTGTGTTTACATCCTCCTGTAAACACTTCCTTACCCATGGACCTGTGCTATTCAAAATAAACATAATAAGCGATTTGGTCCACTACCCAGCCCAAGGCCAGAAACACACCGCTGCGCATCAGTCCCAGCGGTCGCGAGAGAGCTGTCATGAAGTGCGCGTTGAGAAAACTCCGTAACCTTGCGATCACCTTGCAAACGTTAGGGCGCCTAGGGCGGTTTACTGTCACTACCGGCAGGTGCTGACTAATCTTGATACAGGTATTAACAATAACATGACACAATATTCGTTGCTGTCGGGTCGGACGTTGTTTATGACCGTTCCAATGCGTCGCTATCAAGAGTCAAACGGGGACACTGTGACCTGACTGACAGCGGCTCGGTGCGCACTCAGCTCTGCCTATACCCGCTAAAAGGCATCTTTAAAGCGACGGCGGCTGGACTACACGACAGAACATAACTGTTGTCACTTATGCACTCGATAGTAAGGCAGTTAAAAACTGTGCAAAAACAAAATAACGTTTTCTTACCCGCAGCCTAGTGACAGTCAAACAGTAAGACGCCATTTTGTTCACTGACAAAGATGATTGTCGCCCCGATGTGACGTCACTGGCTTAAGGAGCCCGTTATTTTACACTTTAGAATGTTAAACAATGTGTTAAATAAAAATTATTATTATTATTATTATTATTGTTGTTGTTGTTGTTGCTGCTGCTGCTGCTGTTGTCAATATTACATGAACATATTGAAGTGACATAAAAAGCAGTTAAATTCTCTACAGTCATCTCTTTCTATCAACATTTTTGAAAATTTGAAAAATGTCTATATAATTTCTATAAATTGCAAGTAACTTAACATCCAGTTACTTTTCTGTTTCAGATTTTTCTTAGGCTTACAACCCATATAATCAACAAATAAAATATTGTGCATTAATATCAATTGTGAGATTGAATTACCCCATAAATATATACAAAGTAGCCGGGACATGGAGCTAAAACTGGCTCCACTTCCACCAGATACACCATGCTGTTTACACAGTGACGTATGAGTAATGACCAGTAATGTTACACTTTGTCAGGGGCCATTCTGTTCTATAAGAGGTCATTTAAATTTGGACACTTCAAGTACATTTTACAGATATTTCTTTTACTTCTATTTAGGTAAATAAATGCTAGGAGTTTTTTGTTTTTTTTTACAGTGTAGTATTGTTTCTTTTCTTTTTAATAATATTTCTTCCCCCACTGGAACTACACTATATACAAAACACATAACATAATATCACAAATAGGATGATTCATGTAATGTATTATTGCTTAATGCAATAAGACACTCTTTTCACTCAAGGAATATAGCATGAAGGCCTTTCCTGAAGTAAACAAGCATAAAAATGTGTTTTTGGTAGGCTTCCTTTGTACTATCTGTGCCCCTTATTTGTCATTTCCAACCTTTTCTTATTTTGAAATTATTACACACAAAATTTAAAAATACACTCTGTCCTATTAAAAATAATGACAGTGATGCCAATCAATGTCAATAACTCATATATGCCTGAAACTGATCTTGTTTTACACCTTGTGAAATAAGACTCTTCAAATGAAAACAAATACTTTGATTTTGTGTAAATTTAAGTGATGACGTAAAAATAAGCTGATGAACATTTAAAAACTCTTCCAGTACGTCAATTCTAAACTGACTTTGGAATGTTTTTTTGTGCAAAATATGGCAATCCAATTCTAATCCAATTTTCTCGTGTAAACCTAAGATTTTGTGATGTGTGTATTTTAATTCATACAATTCAAAATAATTCATTTTGTGAATACAGAGTCCATCTCTTAACGCCTACAGTGAATAAAACTCTATTTTTGAATGCATAATAATAAACAATATAATAATAAACACGGAGTAAAAAAAAAAAAAAAAGCTGAAGCACGTCTTATTATTTAATACTCTCATTACCACACGCCATTTCGTGATAAGAACATCATTTCCCATAAGCCCTTGGTGAAAGTCAGGTTGCTTGAATGGCTGTATGGACGATGTAGCCCAATAATCTGCGGGTCCTCCCCCCTCTCAGCCAATAGAGACTCTGTTGCTATCACCACTTATATTTTTAGCAAATTGTTCAGCGCCGTGGGGAACTACAAATATCCCTCCGCCAATTAAACTAGAGCCCATTGGTTAAACTTGGACTTTATATAAGGAAAAGGCATCATAATTTTCTGTGTTTCTGGCGTCGCTACTTTACGAGGAACACGTGAATCTAAATCTAGTGTATAAAGTGAGGAGTGACGTTTTTATCATTCTTTATGTCTTTAAATGGGCAACATTAAAATAAGGGTTAATTTGGAATAGATAGTGTCCACAGGGGTGGCATTAATTATTTGCTGACGGGAAAACAGATGCATACATACGTTTAGATGGAAAACATCATAATAAAGCAGCAGCTACTACAATACGAAGAAAGTAGTCCCTGCCGTGACGGGCGTGTGGGCGAGTCACACTGTATAAATACGCCGGGTTGTCAAACAGTAAAGTTTCTCTGGACCTTCCATGCTTGTGTCAGCTGAAGACAAACTGGGAAAGCCTTTCACCATCTGAGAAGAGGGGCAGCATTTAAAAAAAATCAACAGCACTAAGGTGAAAAAAATCTACTGGTCAGCATCTGCGCCAAAGACTCGACAGATCCGCCTTGAAATCCGAGAAAACACAAGGGAATTAAAACAGAAACGCAGGAGTACAAGTCAAGCTAGGGCATCACTAACGATAGGTGAGTAAATGAATGGCAGCCGGTGCGCGAAATGGGCTAATCTAAATATCCTCATAGGCGTGTGCACTGACAACAGCATGTCGCTGTGTGTTGGTGTTTGTCTTTCCAGAAGCCCTGTCTATCCGTCAAAATGCGCTGGCTGTAATGAATGACTGCTAACGGCTCAGCCGTTGAATAAAAGCTCCGCTTTTGTTTTTGTATTAGCGCGTCAAATATATATTAGCTCGAGCTAGCTGCTGAAGTCTGGTAAGCTGTCACGCTTATTTCTCGTTTCTGTTTGTTGTTTGAACGGGTTGTTTATGCTGATGACGGACCCTCCTCTTCGATGCTCAGCGCACATACGCTGTCGATAGGTTGTTCGCCACTTAATTAGCTTTATAATTTAATTCTCAGCGACAGTTTGGCACGGAGGGATTCTTCACTGACCAGCGTCCTCTCTGCTCCCTATGACTGACATATGGCAGTAATCCCCAGGTAGACCCCCCGCTCCCTTATTGTCATCTTACATGCAAAGCTGGATGGTTTCCTCCAGCTCTTCTTGCATATTTACCTCCATTATTTGGCATCTGGTAGAGGTCGCAACACATTCCCAGCTCAAATCTATATTTATATATATTCTATTTAACATCCAGTTGGGTGAAAGCTGAATTCATCAAGACAAGAGGAAAAATCACAATAATATTCTGTCCTAATGTGTTGAGCTTTTGTGTGTGGTGGCCACTTGAGTTCAGACAGGCCTGTATGTTGCCCTTAACCCTCAGATCTAATATTTTTTTAAGGTGCTTTTGCTTTCATGTATTTGTTGGAGCTTGTGCTTCTTGTAAGATCGCAGCAGATCTGCTGCTTAATAGATGCAACCTGACATGTAGTGGATGCCTTGCAGAACACAGTGCCACACATTTGCAGCTCTGATAATGAGCCCATGTAAACAATAATAGCTCTATAGATCCCGCTGTAGCTCTGACCCGCAACAATAGGCCTGTAGAAGTGAATCCAAGCCGTGGAGCAAATGTGCATGTGAACAACGCACATAACAACATTAAAGATTTTGATGTTTTTTATGTAAATTGCAAGCTGTGGTTTTGTTATTTCGACTGTTTATTGCTCTCCTGAAGCAACACATCTGCTCACATTAACTGAGCTATGCCTCTAATGTCATTGGATGACATTGAATCTTGTGTATCGTCCTGTTGTCTTTTTGTAATGAGAGCTACGAAATGCAGTAGATGCTGTAGGTAGCTTAGCCGTGTGTGCACTCATTGTTTTTACTGATGATGGCTGTTGCAGGTGATGGAGCCGGGGACTCTCCTGTGCTCAAACATCCTTTCCTACAGCCACTTTTAATCATTCTTGACTCAGGTGGTGGAGAGGAATTTGCACCATGGATGATGCAAAGACGGGGCCCTATTTATAGCCCATTCTAACCAACCCCCATCTTATCCTTCAATGTCACCTTTTTTTCTTGTGATAGGGGAAATGTAAATCTCGTCTTGAACTGTCACTCCGGCAGCCCTTCATCCAGCCTGTGCAGCTTTATCTGTAATAACATTAGAATTGTCTTTAATCGGAGGCGTCTTTCTAATCTTAGCTGCTGAATCCCCATCTGGCAGGGAAGTGAATGTGAGTGAATTGTTTGTGTGCGCGTATTGGGGGAGGGGAGGGGAGGAGAGGGGGACTGATCGTTCGCACTGCATGTTGGGAAATGGTGTTCTGTGAAGTCGACTAACTGTCCTGCCATTTTACACTTCTTTCATTGCGAGTCCTGTGGCGTTGTTTTTTTCTCCTTGCATGTAATCTTTCACTCAGTTTGACTCGGCATGGTGATGAATGGACTGTGTGACTGTATTAAAGCATTAAGCGGGAGGCACTCCACGGGATCGGATTCAGATTATAAAGGATTTATGCAGCCCACAACACAGCATCTGCCACATCCGTCGGTACGCCCTGCGGTTGATAAACCAAAATATAAAAGGCATATAATTGCTGTGTGTTACTAAATAAGGATGGTGGTTGTGTAAATAAGTTTGTTCACCTCTTATCAAATGATATGCAGTATGTACAGTCAGTCAAACTGTGATGTTTTTCCCTCATCCTTCTTAAGTATTCACACACCTAGCAAATATGCTACATTTGTGCTGTACTGTGTTATAGAAAAAGAAGGCATGGTGTACACTGTTTCCTCAAGCTCTTTGAATTTATTTTTAATGGTTCACAACAGATTAGACAAGTGTCAAGTTTTGTATTTCAATCAATGTTTGGCCTCACAGGTCAGTAAAGAAGCGTTTCAGTCCATGTCACATTAAGCAGCGACTCCTCCACTGGTCTCAAACCTGCAGATGTGTCAATTTCTTGCTTTAATAAGAGCCTGTATGGAGGCCCGAGTGTGCCTCTCAAATAATTCTACAAATCAGTTAAGCGTTCACTTAACTGATGTACCAAACCATTCTGCCAGGATCTGTTGTGTGAGTTCATTAGGACCAAAAGTGCCTTAATTAGCAGCATGTCTTGACTGTGAGGCCATTTGTAATCGCTGCAATTATTCAAAAGACCTTCAGAAAATAATGATATGAAAGTTTCAGTATGTTCAAGTGCTGTTGGTGGTGAGACAAAAACCAAACATGTAAATGATGAAAAATTCTGTTCATTCTGATGACATTCTTAAGGCCCCATACGCCTGAGGCTTTCCATATCTGTGTGTGATTAACTGTCTGCAGCTGGATTAAAGTGTCTTCCCCACTTCGCTCTTGATCACCACTCAGATCTTCCTCTGTTTCTTGCCAGGTTGAGTGACAGCCTTCTTCTGTTTTTGTTTTTCACAGTTGGAACCCAAAACCGTCATTACATATTCGTGACAACGAAAAACCAGCCTGCAACCTGCTGCCCCTGCCGTCAAGGTGCCTTTACCATGGTGACACTAAAAGAATCATACACTTTACAATAAGCCAGAGGAAGAACTCCTTGTTACAGTTGCATTGCCTCACTTTCAGCATCATCTTGATCACTTTGCTCCCACGACGGCGCTAATCTGGTGCAGCCATGCATCTAGAAGTTAAGGTCGCCCTCAACTTCATCGTGTCCTACCTGTACAACAAGCTGCCTCGGCGTCGAGCCGACCTGTTTGGCGAGGAGCTGGAGAGGATACTGGTGTCTCGTTTTGAGGGTCACTGGTACCCTGAGGCCCCTCTCAGGGGTTCTGCCTTCCGCTGCATTCACCTGGGAGCGCCGAGGGACCCAGTGGTGGAGTTGGCCGCCAAGAGAAGTGGACTGGACACGGAAGAAGTGCGCGCAAATGTTCCTGCAGAACTCAGTGTGTGGATTGACCCTTACGAGGTGTCCTACCAGATTGGAGAGAAGGGGGCAGTGAAGGTTCTCTACCTGGAGGACCCTCCAGGCCTCGGCTGTGACAGTGAGAGGGCTGAGGGGGTGATCAGAGAGGGTAAGGGAGATGCAGAGGTGGAGGAGGCCAAGAGTCTGGGCTTCAACCCAGATGCTCAGGTGTTTGTGCCAGTTGGAAGCCAGGCATCTCCGGCCCTCATGCCATCGCTCTCTAGCTCTCCCACACCTCTGTCTGCCCAGTCCTGCTCCGGGCTCTTCAGCTACCCCAGCTCCAGCACGCCCACCGACCCTGCCGCCCACTCCTCCAACACCTCTACCCCTTCTCCTCCCAGCGGCGGATTGCCCTACCTCTCCACTCAGCAGCCACCCTCTGCTCTTCCCGCTGCCCGTCCTCAGCCCATCACCTTCACCACCGCCAGCTTCGCCGCCACTAAATTCGGCTCAACCAAGATGAAGAAGTGCAGTGGGGCCGGGTCGGCAGCCGGCTCTGCAGTCAGCTTACCGCCTGCCCAGAGGATGCTGTCCCGCTCTCCCACCACCATCTCTGCCCCAGAGCTGCTCAAGCACAAGCCCCTGTCCCTCTCCTTGCACTCCCTCGGAGGTCCCATCGCCAGCCAGCTCTCTCCCAACGCCAAAGAGTTTGTCTACCCAGGATCCCCAGGCCCCCTTTACTTCGATGCTGACACCCAGCCCATGCAGCCTCACGCCAGCCCATTCCAACCCCCCCACACTGTTAATGCCCATCCATCCTTTGACCCCTTCTCCAGCCCTCCTCCTGCCCAGAGCGTGGGCATCATTGGCAGCAACGGAGGAATCCCCTACATTGAGAAGCCGCCGTTTGTCGAGGGTTTAGGAAGCTACAACCTGCAATATCCCAGCCAGTCCTTCCAGCCCGTCGTGCTGGCCAACTAAGCCTTCATTTGTAATGATAAGAATTGTAGGTGGAGGAGGTGGGTGTTGGACAATGACGCTCCAGATATTTTCAGTTTTTCTAACGAATTGTTCTAATACTAATACAAGTTAAGAATTAGTTTTACTACAAAGATTTAAAATAACATGTCCACTGAATACTTCATGTGATTTGTTTTGTTCCTCCATTACTCCCAACTCCACCCTGCCTGTCCATCGCTGTTACTGTTCTGTGTGTTGGCTTTGATGACGGGGGAGGGGGGGTGGTTCCTTTGTACCTTGAGTCGTTGCCAATCTCTTTATGTTTATTATTTTGCATTGAATGTTAATGTGAGGGTTTTTTTTTTTATTCTTGTAGTTTAATGGACCCGGCTCTAGTATAGCTCCATTTTGCACTGCACTGTCATGCTGTGAAAAAGGACCTCGCCAAGTCCTGCAGGGAACGACGGCTGTGGAAAGCTCAGCACTTTGCTCTGCAATCTGCTGTGCCCTACTTGCCACAAATACAGAGAGGGGGGCTCTGCTCTGTGTGTGTGTAGTCCTGTTCTGTTTTGTTGTGGCTCAGCGTGATTGAGAGACTCATTGTTTGTACGGTGGGCCCGTTACCCTTGAAACGCGCTCGTGCACAGGCACAATTTGACTCCGTTGTTGTCACCGGGTGTATACTGGAAGCAGTTTATCGTCAGTTTAAATAAAATGAGAGCAGCGGAGGGAGCAGAAAACGAGCATCGGGGTGTTAAGGGAGTGATGTAGTGGAATGTGTTGTACCTGTCAGGGGAAACTGCAGCTGGGAAGGTCGGGGAAACCTTGGTGAATGTGAAACGCAAATAAATCTTGGCATTTTAAGAAAATAAGCACGTGCTGAGCCCTCAGTTATACACACGGATATGCAAGCTGTGGTTTCAAGCAGTATATGTATGCAAACGGACGGCCAATGCGCACACACGTGCAGAAATGCGTGCACATAAACACAGCTCCCCATCAGCAGTGTTTGTGTGAAGGTGAACAGGCGGAGGAGGAGCTGAGGGGGAGGGATGCAGCAGTTAAGCAGTAGGGATTGTGATAAATGGCTTAGCATGACTTTGACTATGAAGGAGAGGTTTTCCTCTGCATGGAGAGGAGAGAGGGCGACGGGAGAGAAGGGGAGAGGCAGCTCGAGGGTTCTGCTGCCTCGGCGGCGTCCGGGCTGTATTGGCTTCGAGAGTGACACTTTAAAACCCAGAGCACGTTTCTGGTGAGCTTAAACAGTACTGAAGCCAAACCCTCACACTATTCTCTCCCTCCTCTTGAAATTCTTCAGTGATCTCTGCTCCTCTGGCTGTGAACAAAGAAAAAACAGAATATACATACAGTCCAGGTCGTCTCTTTTCCCAGCTGCAGCGACGTGGACAAAGATGAATGTTCTTTCACGGTGTGTGGCTTCTGTCACTTCATCGGATAGCGTGTCAGATCTCTGGAAGTCTGCCGTTTCTAGCTATGGTTTGCTTACCAGCCGGGTCCTCGTGATCGTTGGTTAGTCGCTGCAGGGAAGGGCAACCCCCAGATGTCCATTTGAGCCGTCCAGCACTTTATTACTGGGCTCCCGATGCTGTGTGTCGGCCACAGGCACGAGCATTAAACCATTCCTTTGCCCTCTGTTTGGTAATGGCACATTTTATTCAGCCGTCAGTAAATGCTTTAGAGATTGAAGCGGGAGCTTAATTTGCATTCAGATGCATCACGCTGGTGAGGAGGCACCGTCAGTGTTGTCCGTTTATTTGAATGTTTTCTAGACTTGTACGGATAAGTGTTTTTGTATAAGATGACCCAAGGACCCTTGACTTGTGCACACGCTGGTTTGGCAATGTGACAGCTTGTCATATGCATGCAGGTTTTATTTGTTTTTGTCTTCTTTTCAAGGGAACGGGTGGGGAGATCCACATCTCTGTAAATGTTGACGATTGTGAGGGAAAGCGGCATTTATAATTTTTGTTTTGTAATTTATTTCCAATATTTCTATATTTTTGTTTTTGCAAATGATCACTTACATTTGTATGAGTAAGACATGACAAGTCCAGGAATATGTATATAAAAAGTTCTTATGTTCAGATTCTTTGTTTAGTTTCTTACATGCTGAGGTTATTTTTTCAGAAAATAACATGAATATATGCAAACTGAGACAAAAATAAAGATGTACAGAATAAAGTATTGAATGTGTATTGTACCTTGTACAGCATTTGTCTAATAAGACGGGTAAATGTATTCATTCTTCAAGTTGGATTTGGAGTTTAAGATGTGAATGTTTACAGTGGGTTTGTGTAGGAAAAGATGGCTGATCACTTCCTCTGTGCTCCCAGGGCAGTCTGGCAACACTACTCCCACAGGCAGTACATTTAAACCAAAAATCTCCACCTTTCGCATCCTCTTTTTCAGTGCAATGACCATCCTGACTTATGTGACTTCACTTAATATTGTGTGGCCACCATGCCTGTTTTGTTTTTGTTTCGTTCTTTTTCCTGAAAGACCTTTTTTTTCCTAAAACCATGATAGCACCTAACCCAGATATATTCAGATTTACATTAACAAAATGTGTTTTAACCTCCCTCATATTATATTTCCCATCAAATGGATCTTTTTTACCCCTCACTTTTTTTTTTTTTCCATTGGGTAATCTTCTCCCCATCATCCTTTGGTCCTGATACTAGAGCCATATCCCAGACTGTCTTTGCTTACACAGATGCTCACCCTTCTCCAGTGCAATGTAATGCCATAATTTAAATTACCCTGAAGGATTAAAGGGGTTACTACCTCTCTGCACCCTGGAAAAAAAATCTAATATATTTCCTCAATAGGAAGACAGTGTTAACGGCAGGTTTAGAAGGATGAGGGACATGAATGTGCTGTGAATGTGACTCTGATCTGTTGTTAGTTAACCCTGTTTGAGATGGCCTGCGGGGGGGAAAAAAGGGGGAAACTGCTCATTTTATTTAGTCTAAGAGTCAGAGATTTTTAGTCACACGCACGTTCGAAATGACTCCTTTTCCTCTCTTCTTTTTCCGACATTTGTCAGATTATTCAGCGCAAAAGAGGTGTGCTGTTAAATTTCCTCTGCATACAAATGGGACTGTTGAGGCGAGCGGTCTGAGGGTGTGAATGATTATTGTAAAAGCTGGTTTCCCCTCACATCCTTAAGAATCCATCCGTGGTTTGTGTTTCACACTTGGAGCACAGATTATAGTGTTTTAAATGCACCACAAATCCGCTCTGAACGCAGGCTATTCTCCAACCAGGGTTGAACGTGAATGAAGAGGGGGGAAAAAAGAATTTTGTATTCTGATGTCCTTTGCTTATATCGACGTGTGCGTTTTGTTTTGCACTTTGGAATATTTCATTGTCATAAAAGAAGTTTATTTTCTATGTAAGATTTAACATTTAAGAGTAAAATAGATATAATTAAAAGTTCAGATGATGTATAAATATAGTGCTTTCTTTCCTGCCTGTATTTTATTATTTTTCCTATTTTGTATCTGATCTGTACACCCTGTAGATGTGTAATGAATCTTTCACTACAGAAATGCAATGACCTGTTTTCTGTGCTGCCCCTCGGGAATGGGGAGTTACTACTGCAGTTTCTTATTGTATCAGATTCTTTTTTAAGTTTGTAATAAAAAAAACAGATTGGCAAAAAATAAGCATGGAAAATAAGCTAATTGTGTCGTCCTCATTGTTTACGGGTATGCAGAGATGTGGACCGCTGCGTGAGCGATGATGCAGATAAACGCAGGTGTCTCTCGCCTCCTCGCATCTTTGTGTGTCATGCTCGCTTTTTAACGCGCTGCAGATCAAAGGTTCTGGAAAGCAGATCCCCGTGAAGAGCCTCAGATTGAAACGCTGGAGCAACGTGTCCTCTTAACGCAGTAAACAAACTCGAGTGATGTTTGATCAATAATTCAAAGCGAGGATGAAAATTCTCCAACGGTGAGGAGCCAGATTGCTCACCACCCACCTCAAGCTGGACCCATCCCAGCAGATATTACTTTATATTTCATCACCCAGCGCTGTCTGTCTGTCTGCCTGTCTGTCCTGTGCTCGTGTCTCTGTCGGCTGCAGCCAGCTGTGAGGTTGGCTCGCTCGTGTGAACGCGCAGGGCCGTGCTTTCTATAGTAACATGTAGTGGTGTGATATTAACATGCATGGCCGGGCTCCTCCTTGGCTCTCCTCTGCATCTTCATCGCCCACTCACTGCATCCCATCTCCCTCCCTCCCTCCCTCGGCTCACATGTCTTTAGCTGCATCCCCGTTCTCCATCTCTCTCCATCCATCCCCCTTGCCGTTTTCTTTGCCCCATCCCGTTCTCCTTCGTCCCCCTGCTCTTCCCTCCTTCTGCCTCCATCCTTCCAACCACCTGATCCTTTCCTCTCCTTGGCCCCCCTCCCGATTCCCTCCCGAGCCCCTCCCTTGCTCGCTTTCTTTTCTCTGTCTTCCACACACACACACGCACACACACACACACCCATCCCGCTGGTCTTTGAGGCTGCTGCCGCTGTTACGCAACGCTGCTCCCCAGTGTGTCGATGTGATCATTACGCAACATCTCCTACTCCTCTGGAATACTGATGAGCAGCAGGACCGAGGCAGCGAGGGGACAGCGGAAAACAAGGAGGCGTCTGCAAGAAAACAGAATTGGAGGTTGTGTGTGCACATGTGCACTCGGGGTGCTTGTGCATCGAGGATAAGGTTGGATTAGCTCTCCATTTATCCCCCCCCCCCCAAACTGTCCTCCTCGTGTTATGTATTGTTTCTTTGTCTCTCAGCGGCACCAGCGTGCCTCCCATTAGAGCCGCCGCAGCTGTCCGATGACTCAGGCAAGGTCAAACCACAAGCCAACATGTCATTTCATCCCAATTTATTTCATATGCATGATACAAGATACAGTTAGGACATGGTACTGCAGTTGCATGTATCCTGTACATAGTTAGGACAATACAAAAACACCCAACATATGTTTATATAAAAAGAGAAAATAAAGCAAAACACCACAAACAAACAAAACTTTAAAAATGTTTTCAATAGAGACTTTTAAATATTTTTCCAGGAGTACTATAGCTACTTTGAATAGTAAACAAGGACATAGTGTCACTGATGCGAAGCACCCAAAGGCAGAGCCAACAGTTTTGTTTGTTTTGGTGGAACATTTGCAAGTGGGGAGGCGAGCCCTGCTATTAAAATGACTAAATCCCAGCAAAAAGAAAAGGTAACAGCTGCTAGCCTGGTTACGCTCACACTGTTACCGACCACGTTAGGCTAACTTGACATTTTCAGTGCAGATCTAAACCGCTGCTAATATTTTTCCCCTTTCTTGGAGAATTTGCAGCCTGCTAAACATCAATGAGCAGAGTTGCAAGCTTGTTCCATGAGGTGCTACGCATCAAAAAACAAAACAAAAGGAGGAAGAGGAAAGATTGCTACATACTGTATGCAGTACTATAAACGATCTTGACGTGTTGTCCTCTAAAAGGCTCTCCTGGCCAGTACCTTTACTCAGCCTTAGGCAGAACATTTTCAATTTAGTTAAAAAAAAGCCAAAAGTTTGCATTCGTCAGCTACATCGACATATAAACAGCGTAATGCAGCCAATGTCGAGTTTGAATGTCAATGCAAAATCAAACACATCGCTGAGAGATGTGTGTTATATTACGCCATCAGGAAACTTAAGCAGAGAATCTCTCAAGAAAACACAAAATCACCAACTGATCCAGTGTATCTAGATATAGATCAATCTTTAGTAAATAGAAAACAATCCACACAGTGATCAAAAGATGCTGTTTTCAGCTGATGTTCGCCCCAAGGTCAAGCACTGGCTGCACAAGGATAGGTGCTGCTTTTACGCGAGTCATAAACACAGGACATCAGAGAAAAGATGCCCTGCTTTCCTTTTGACAGAACTGTACAACAGACCATCAACCAACCCATCCAGAAACATATCGAGTTTTCAGTGATGGTTTACAGACGTAAGTACACTTGGTGTAAAATATGCAAAGAAAAGGAAAAAGAGACAAGTTTACTGGGTTTCATGCATTAGGATCCTGGACTACAGAGGATCTAAACTGGAAGCACAAATGACTTTGGGGCATGTCTATTTAGTACATCATAGCAACTTTACATACAACATCATCACTGAAATAAAACGAGCATTACATAACAGAGTATTATTGCCACATTTATTTTCTTTCCGAGATCACGGCGATAATGAGCACGAGCCGACCGATCACAAAATCCGCATCAGCCAAAGACACTTGAGATATAGAGTCCCATAACAGTCTGCAATGCATTTACTAATTTAGACACAGACTCAGCTGCTTTGGCAAAAATAACTCAATTTATCACCTCGGATTCAAGGTTTTGCCAAATGGAACTAAGCTGCTTTTTATGTGCTCTCTGTTTCAACCAACACCACTTTGTAGCCCTACTAAAACTTTTACCCATTCAAAACAGGAGGTGTTGGATGAGGTAAATAAGAGTGTGCCTTGTCCTCTGTGTGTACAGACACATATTGTATGTATATAGAGAAAAAAATCCCATAAAACTATATAAATCTGTTTTTAAAACAAACATCCAAAAGCACAGTTTACCCATTGAATTCCCTGCATTGGTTTCATAGAAGTATTGTTCCTCAAAGGAAATAGAATTATCTGACATATTGTTGTACATCACAATCAACAGATGCATTATTACCATCAGAATAAATACAGCACTCTTTGACTATTTGGCAAATATAAGGAATAGTACTAGGTTAATAAAGACACAGTCAGAATCCCTGCCTCAGGAAATAAAGACCATGAGACAATCAGTATTTACAAGATCAGAAGCAGTCAGCTTTGGGCCTGCCTAAATTTAAAAAACAAAACAAAACCAAAAATCAATCCAGCCATCACTACACCAGATCAGGCAGGTAGCGGCTCTAGCGCCCTCTACCTGCAGTGTGCAGTAAAATAAACATCCCTACCGTTGAACATACCCCTCCACCGGCGAGGGCCCTGGGGATCATCAGACATATGCCTTCAGGAGTAACCTACCGAACAAAAACGACTACTCTCTCTCCGTTTGTAAAATCATCATCTCTTAAGGAATCCCAAAATCTCGTGTGGGGCTCTGGAAGCTGATCTGAGGTTAGTAGAAAAGGATACTACGTAGCTTTTAAACCGGAGGACATGCATGTTTTTTTTTTCTTTTTTCCTCCTAACAAGAAGCTACCGTGTCTCCCATGGGGTTTGTGGTACATAAAGGTAGATACCTGCCACCACTGTAATCTTTACGCATTGTGGTTTTTTTTGAGAAAAAGTGCAAAAATGGATTCGACACTGATACACGCCACATATCTCTGTGGTGCAGGGAGATGACTATATATACAAACAGTTTAAATAGTGTTTGTGTGCGCAGAGGCGTGCATGTTGGTTACAAGAAGGAAGAACTGTGACTGAATCACACCGCTAACGGACTCTCATCCTCACCCCTCTGCCGACGTGGGGTCTTTGCTTCCTTTCTCTCCGGCCTAGAAGCGCCGCTGCGACTCTGATGCTGCCCCTTCATTCGTCTGTCCCTCTCCTGCACTGCCGTGAGTTCATCAGCGCCCTTCTTCTGAGCATCAGTATTTTAAAGGAAGTACGGACACAACAGACACTAAGTACAACACAAGGAAATGTGAGGGACGGCGAGTGTGCACCATTCTAAATACACAACTTCTAACTCATGCTTTGGTCCACTAAGTGCTGTGCAGTGATAAAAACTGATTTGTGTGGTATCTGAAAGCCTGTGATTCTTTTGTACCTGTCTGCTTTTCATATTTCCTGACTTTGTTGAAACCGTCTTTTGAGACGGACCATTTTTTCCACGTGTGTTTGACCATGGGAGTGTCCACAATCGTCCCCTTCCTGTCTGAGTGTAGGAGCCAGGCGCTCTCCACAGGCCTTCCTGTGACCTCCGCTCCCATCGCGCCTTGCTGCCTGCCAGTGTGTGTCCAAAACTCAGAGCTTGACACAGTGACTGGAGGTCAGCAAAGACAACAGTGCAAATTTAGATTCCCTCGGTGTTTGTGTCTGTGTTGAATTCTGCGGGGAAGGGAGTTCTGCTTTTTGTCTCATTGATACTTTGTGTGATTTATTCAGAGTTCTTTTACAGTGGGCCGTACTTAGCCTCATACCGGGCCAGGATGTTCTTGCAGCGGCCGCAGTCCTTCCGCAGCTCGGCCACTTGCTGCCGCAGCGCCGCGTTTTCCCGCTCCAGGAAGGAGGCGCGCACCGTGATCTGGTTCTCCTTCAGCCGCCGTGCGTCGCGAGAGCGCTTTGCTGCCACGTTGTTCTTCTTTCTCCTGGACCAGTATCTCTCATCCTGGGGGCGGGAGAGGGAAAGCGTGTGAAAAAAGACGGCTTTAATCGACAAGCCACTACCGTTTGCCGATGCTGAACCAGGACTGACCATAACACTGAGTCCAACTGCAAACATCATCGCTTTCTGCAGTCAAAAATAATGAAAACACGTGTTTTTTTTTTATGTATTGTTAACAGATTCCTTTCTCTCTCAGCAGGCTGGAGGGGCGTGCCTAACCAAAATAATGATCAATAAGTCACACACATTTGCTTCTTTGGTGCGCGCCACCAACAGACTGAGGAACAGCTTCTTCCCCAGAGCTGTCAGAGCTATTACCCCCTGCAGCCCCTCACTGGAGTGAGAGACTGTGAGAACTAGGAGCCACTGCACACTGCACTTTTACACCTTCACCTGCACCTTCTGTGTACTTAACATTTAAGCACACACACGCCTACCTAATTGTCAGCTGCATTTCATCATATACATTTTAGTATATATTCAGCTGTTGTTGGTATATTGCATTGTTTCAGTATATTTTTATTGTCTTAGTATGTTTTTATTTCTGGTATATATTTTCTATTGCATTTTCGCATATTTTTACTTCATGTTAGTCTATTTTATTCCCATATCTTTGTTTTATTTTCGTATCTTTCTTATTATCTACAGGGGGTTGCAATGCAAATTTCGTTGACATGCTCAATGACAATAAAGGGAATCTTGAATCAATGATCCTACCTTCTGCTCATCTGGAACAAACACTTTCTTGGCCTTCTTGATCATAGGCTGAGGTTTCAGCTCCTCCTCGGAGAACTTGTGCTTGCGCGGGTTGAACAGCTCTCCCCCCGGCACACTGGACAGGACCAGGTCTGTGGGGTCCGGCTGGAAATTAATGTCCACCTCAATGGCGTCTGGGTCGATGGGGGAGGGTGTGTTGCGCTCTGCAGAGTTAGAATCTGTGGGAATGGAAAGAAAAAGTCAGGCTGGATACGGGGGAGACCACTCAGATAAAACACTACTAACCATCAGGGACTTAACAGGTGTGTCATGTAAGAGCTGGCCACCTGTTGAGGGTCACCTTTAACAAATAGGGAGCAGCATATCACCAGAGTAAACGCTAACTACTGTTTTCCAGCGAGTTAATGCAGTTAAACTCTTCTGAGTTCTGTAGAAGAGAAGAACTTGAATTTAAAAGGTGTGAAGATGCATTTTTCTGTTAAATAAGGACAACGGGTGTAAGATTATTTGCTTGACAGTTTGTGAGTTTATTTTGTTTATTTATTGGACTTAAAAGCGAGGAGAGTGAAACGTCGCAGTCTCACCGACATCTAGCTGAAACTACGGGGGACTTTAACAGACTGTTGCCTCTTGAGGTACAGAGTGGTATCACCGGACAGGACGGCCACAGCTAGCAGCTTAGCATGCTAATGTCAGTAGCTATCTCTGAAACATGATAGATGTCTTTGACCTAACGTTCTTCTCATTCTGTTGATAATTTTGGTTTATTTTTGAATGTTTTAAACTAAAATTATTTGCATACGCATCACATATTGCACTGATTGCAAGTACAATACTGGAGCTCAAACGTGCACTGAACAGTAAAGACCAAACATCTGCTGGTCACTACAGGTCAAACACAACAGATTGATTACTTTGGGTACTTGTCTACTAATTCCTCAATAATCAAATATAATTCTAACAGCACTTCTATCTTTCTAGAGTGGCAAGAAACTAAACATAGATTGTAATTCAAAACAAAACAAAGGTCCTGTATAACGTCCTCTCTTTTAACGTTCAGTTTCTGTCTTTGTCTGGGAGGTGTTGATGCAGTTGCAAAAGAGAAAAACCTACCTACCCAGTAAGAACTATGTTGCCATTTTATTCTGATAACTTCAATGGCTGCATGTTTGGGCCTCTGTGTGCACACATGCAAACATTTTCAGGGATTGGGAGAGTTGATTTTCCCTCTGAGGGCTGTGAATCTGATATTTGCATGAACACATTACATTGATTTTTCATCATTGCTAACCTTTAGGATGTTTAAGTCAACAGGTGACATGATTTCTCTCAACAGTCCATGACAGTGTGTGCTTTTAGTTCACAGGGTTTTGCATATCACAGTGATATGGGCTGTCGTGCTGGCCACATGCCAAACATATAAAAGCTACAGCATGGGCTCAAAGGTCGGGGCTTTGCATGTGTCTACACATGCAATATTAGTTAATGGAACACCAGCATCTAGATGGCTACAGAAACACTTCACTTAACTACTAACCAACTACAGGCAGCTTAAATAAAGGCTTCACTGTCCAGTACTCAGGAGAGCATAATAACCAGTATAAGTTATCTAAAATGTCATAAATAAAGAGGAAGACACATTCACAAAGAAGCCATCAGCAGTCCAAATGTTCAACAAACACAAGCCCCTATAAATTCCTCACCTGTTTGCTTCTCTTTCACTTCCACTTCTGCTGTTGCCTCCTCAGACGAAGGGTCCTCATCTTGTCCTTCCTCTTCTTCCTCCTCTTCCTCCTCATCTTCTTCTTCCAGTTTAGCTGGTTGTAGCGTAGTGACCGTCACAGGTTCCTCTGGATCTGAGGTGACCAGAGAGGTGGCAGAGACAGAGGAGGAAGATGCTGAGGCGGAGTCGGAGTCGGGGGCAGCAGCAGCAGCAGCGGGGGCAGGGGGGGGCGGAGTAGCAGATGCTGTAGCTGTAACCTTGGGGATGAATTTGCCTTTGCTTGCCACTGAGGTGAGAGTCTTCTGCAGCTCCTCCTCCTCCAGGGTCACGGGGATCCCGTTCTCCAGGAGGAACTCATCCAGGTCCATGTACTCCAAGTGGAAGGTCTCCCCATCATAGGGAATGGTTTTCTCCCAAATGGCCGGGGTCAAGGAGGCCGATACCCCTCCACTGCTGCCGCTGCCTCCTCTGGAACCTCCACCAGCACTGGTCGCCCCAGCCCCGCCTCCCTCCACATCTTCAGATGTGCACAGCTTCTCCTTCTCTATTTCTGCATTAAAGACAGGAGGGAACAGTGGTGTGATGAATGTCTTTTTTCTTGTGCACACATGATTTCAAGGGTCCTTTCAAGAGTCTAAGACACGTGCATGCACAGGAAGAGCTAAGAATAGATGGAGAGAGGCAGGGTGGGAAGAATGGGGTTGTGACAGCAGTGTGAAATCTGACAAAAAAGGGGGTTGCAACCAAAGAGCCTGTCAATGAGTATGAAAGTGACAAAGTAGATGTGTAAATTGAATAAAGGACCGAATGAGTCTTCGGGGAAACCAGACAGTGGAACCGGAAAGGCACAGAAACAGCCGAGAGAGAGAGACCTGCTTGTTCCGCTCATGCACCCCAAACCACCACCACAAAAACTAGAGACCACATAACACTGGACCACAGTGATGGATGAAAAACCACGCAGTGTCTTTATCTTTCTGTGTGTTTCCAGTGTGTGTGCGCTGCTCGCAGAGCGGCACAGACCAGTTGGAACTTTTTGTTCTTTTTTTGTTTCCTCGCAGCCTCGGGTGAAACTGCTCTGCGCGACATATGGCATGTCCGTCCTAATCTGGCTCCATTAGCGGTCACACTTACAATCAAACTGCAGCAAACAGCCCGTGGTACAGCACTGAAGATTATGCACATCTATCTGAGTACTATGTTTTCAAAACCGTCGACAAAAGTCGCAGCTAATTCACAAGGCAAGAAACAAACTGGAAAAAGAGAGCGCTCGTTTTCGCGTTCGGGTCTTACCGTCGTCGCCTTCCTCCAGGATGTTTGGAGGCGGTATGTCCATAATCTTCTTTATAACAAACGGGAAGGACTTCTGCGGAGCCGCCGGAGCGGCGGTGCCGCTGGGCTGAAGCGCCACTGTCACCGCGGCTTTGCCAGGCATTGTTCGCCGTCAAGCTCCGAGCACACCGAGCGGTAACGTTACCGAGAGCCGCCGCCTCCACCGGGAAACGAGAGTAACAAACGGAACGCGGCTCCGAGCTCGTTTCAACACTGCTGTTGATGTCAGGCCAGTGTGACAAATTCAACGCGTTTGGATGCAAAAACAACACTACAGAGACCCCTTGTTCTCCTTGCCCACCGAGCGCCTTTGCCACGCCCACTCGCGGAATGGTAGCAGCTGGTTGGCTGTCAGTGCTGTCCGTATGAATGTTAATGATGTGGCTGTGCGTGCACAGAGTACATGGACACTGTTGTCAGTGTAGTAGTTCTACGACTGCTCATTGGCCGCATATTGTCCATATGGCGCTCAATTGTTTATATAGAAAACAACGTAATAAGAACACACAGTCTCGTGCTGGCAGCGTATGAATATACTTTAAGTAGAAAGTGTCAGTTCTCGCGCGTACAAACTGCATGAAAAGGATGCGGGGAGCACGCGCCTGAAAAATACTCGATCACACATGTGCAAAGTTTCATCATGCGCGCAGATTAAACTGCAAGTCTACACCCGCACGGATTCTCGATACACCCAAAAATCACAGCGCAATGTGCTCGTGCAAACACGCTCAGCCGCTTCCACGATCTTGTCCTCCGCAAGAACATAATCGTGGCCAAACACGTGCCCCCGCCCCTACAGGACTCACGTGAATGTACAATCTGTCGAGAGGCGTGGCTCCAGACATTTAGCACGTGTGGGCCAAGGCGAGCTGGAGCGGGCACGCGCCCATCTTTCGAACAGCTGGCACGGGACCCAGAGGTAACAGAGTACATGTTGTTTACTAGACGGTTCTGAATAATACTGCTCAGTATCTTTATAATAATTTACCACATTTCGTTTATACTTCACAACAAAACTACAATGTTTCGACCACATTAGTTTATAGTTCCACAACTCGATTTTAAGGGATTAACCCTCTAAAATTCAGCGTTAGTAGTGTGAAGTCGTCGTGCCATCTATTATTTCAAACAACTGCATATTTAACCAAAAACATTTACTGCTCTTTAAAATAAACGAATTTCTTCCACATCAATAATCCCAGCGCCGCAACAATAGAGGAAACCTCACGTTTCCGTGCACGCGCTGCTTTGTTGCACGCGACAGTGAGCGCGCGAGGCTCCGTCGCTCTTTTCAACAGGATGTTTGCGTCCAGGAACACGATGTTCAAACCGCGCAACACCCCACCTTCACCACTGATCTGTGGGTTTTTTCCCCAAGTTCTCCGCACGGTAAACAAAGCGCAGCGTGTCTGCTGCAGCAGCTCCAGCAGAGAGGAGGCCAGGCACATCCGTAACGCAGCAGCTTGAGTACAGAGAGGGCACTGCCTACACTCCCGTCCTATAGAAATGATTGTTGCAAGAGGCATAGATAAGTCTAGTTACTGTACAGCGTTTGAGTTGCCTCAGCCATAGTATTGCCCAGTTGAGACATACTGTCATACAATCATGTCAAGATTTTTTTTAGCAACGTTACCATGATTTGATCATGTCAAGTGTAGACGGATGGAAAATGCATAGAGAGAGTGAGTTATAATGATCCGTTCTGATTCAATCTTGTTGCATGCTATGCACCAACCAAGAAACCTATGTGAACCAGACACGCTGTCACACATAAGGTTTAGAAACAAACCAAACACAAGAGACTTTTTTTAACTTGCCCCAATCCAACTCTATGGTATTTTCTGAATATTTTAAAAAAAACACCAAAATGTCACATTTCATGTATCCATTCAGCTGGTCTGTTGTATTATCTGTAAAAGTATCTCACTAAATTATGGTCATGGTCAAATGTTGCTTTGGAAAGTTGTTTCCAAAATAAGTTCACAAAGAGAAAGACAGTTTTTATTCTTAAGATTTATTGTTTTTCTCATAAGATCTTATGTTAGTGGTCTCGCTACCATCTGCAAATTTGTCTTTGATTTTGTTTGCATTGCAATGTAGGAGTTCACTTTATTTTCTCAGTGTTAACATATAAACACTCCACAAACTCCCAACTTGTTTAAAATGGCGATGTAGCCTAGAACTGCTGCGTAGTTTGCGACTGCCTCTTTGTCAGGATGATTAATATCAAAGTGTCTTGTGGCAGGGGTAACTGGGTCAGTCTGGCTGCGTGTGTGGCACAATAACCACAACCCTTTCTCAAATAATGTGGGCTACCTTGCCTGTACTTGTACATACAGTTCACAAGGACGTCCTTGTTACTTGCTAAATATGATGCAGAGTTTATTGAAAAGCCTTGGGCTCCAGTCTGTTAGAATCTCAGAATAAACAATTCTAACACTGATGAAAACAGTATTTACTCTCATGAAGCAGCTCAGACAAGAGGGGGCCTCGTGGTCCAACGTTTGTTTCAGGACAAATGGGAACAGGAAGTTAAGCACAGCGAGATGATTGTGTAGCAAGATGAGAAAATTCAGCATGCAAACACCTTGTGTGCAAATACAAGTCTGAAGCTTCTCTCTCCTCAACATTAATCCTTGTTAGACCTGTTTACTGTCCTGATCAGATCATTTACTGATTGATCTTTATTTTGGTCTTCATGTTAAAATCGATCATCCTCAAAATAGAGATTTTTCCTTTTTCTGAATTGCAGCATGTTCTTGTTAAAGAATCTGCAACAATAATGCTGGATAAGGACAAGAGTCATGGCATCACCAAAATAATACACATAGTATTGACTGCAACTAAAGGAAAAGACCGGACATCAAGGTGAGCCATCAGTGTCATATTATCAACAGGCACAACAAACTGAAACTCGATCCACAAGTGTGAACAAGTATGTGTCTAAATCAATGATATGAATAAATCCATGCACCAAAGGCAAGTAAAAGTTGGAGGAATGAATTATACCACTTTGTTACTTCAATCAATTGAATATTTCTGTCAGTATCTTTTCATAAGTCATGTCTAATGATAAATAATTAATATGCTGAGTGGAATCGATGAGGAGGCCAACAGCTATGAGGCCAAGCTTGTACAGGTTATATTCATGTCACAGTTTTCATATCCAAACAAGTTATGCCAGTCGGATAATTAAAAAAAACTATGCTGTCAAGTGTATTTTGTCAAGCTTGAAACATGCAGCTGAATTAGATTCTGCTTTACGTTGCAGGTATAGCAGCAAATGCATCAATGCCTGCCCAAGAAAATGAAATCCAATGAATGATGCCATTTGTTTAGATTTGAGATCACAAGATGATAATTATTTTGCATTTGTTCCAATGGGACAAATATGTAGCTTCATAGATGTACCAGAAATAAGATGTTAGTCCATTCTTACATGCTGAATCCTAAATCCCTGCATTGTTGACCGAGGTCAGGGGTCAGTGTGAGTGGCCCCACTGTCCCTCTACCTATCCAAACCCTCCACACACCCAGACAGAAGATGAGCTTATACAGCTACTTCCACATTCTTCATCTGCATACCAGCAGTTTATAGGCAAATGTATGGTCCGTGATGGGAACTTTGAGGTGTGCAACATATATTTTTTCAAATTTAATGACAAAATATGCTGGCTGCATAGTAAAAGAGTGAAGAAACACAACACATTTTCTCTGTGTCACAGAGAGTGCCTTTGGCTGGGATGTGGAAGCCTGAGCATACACAGTAAGCTGAGCGTACAGCATGATGTACTAACCATCTGGAGGAGTGCTGTGGAGTGCAGGTGAGGAAAAAAACAAAACAACAACGCTCGAATGAAGAAAGAAAGGCAACTATTGAGTAAAAACTAAACTAAAATAAAAAAAGTAAGCGAGGAAGTACACATAAAGAGCGCAGGGAGAATGTAATGATGTGATGAAACCCGGAGTGAGGACTGTTTCAGTGCTGTTGCATCAGTTGCAGGCTGCTGTGTTGTCACTGCATGGAGGAACCACGCAGACAGTGCGCTGACTTAATGTGTGCACATTATGAGTGATCAAAGCAGCTGGACACATTTCCATGCAGGCCTGGACCTGCAACAGGAAGAGCTTCAACATGCAACCATGGTCACCGTTACTACAGTGACCGCTGCCACAATGAGGTCCTGTTTACAGCAGGAGTGATGATGAGACCAGGCTGCATTTAATCCCACTGTATTGAGTGTTATGAGGTGTTTTTCTAGTTATCTAGTTGTCCACTAGTTCTATTAGCTTTAAACCAATGCTGCAGGAAATACTGGGATCTTTAACTGGAATAATGATAGTAGCGATGGCTCAATGCAAAAAATACCAGACCTGCATTCCTGATTTTACTTGAGTAGCTTTAACAACAAAACATACTTGGAGCATCAAAAGTAAAGTATTTATTAGGAGAGTGACACAAGACTGTAGTGTATGATTGGATAACAGTGTGAATTGAGGCTAATTCCAACTGCTTTACATACTAGTTTAATCTATAAAAATGCAATGTGAATCATGTCACATTAAGTTAGTAAAAAGTACAATTCTCTTCTTAAATGTAGTGGAGTATTAGTAAAGTTGCATAAAATGACTCAGTAATATTCAAGTAGAGTTTAAGTACCTTAAAAGTGCTCTTACAATACTTGACACAAGTCAGACCACTACAGTTTACACAATACAATAACATGTGCAACGCTCTGACAAGCGTCCAGCCTGTTTTTGTGCTTGAAAAAGCATCAAAAAATATTCTTACCTGTGTCATCAAAGGCAGGGAAGGAGAAGGGGTAGTCTGCCAGGGACTTGAGCAGATCAGGAACGTCGCTGCTGTCCCCAAACAAGAGTTGCTGAGCCGATGTCATGATGACCGAGCCGTGAAACTAACTACTAATGTCTGAGAGACGAGAGTCCAGCTGAGAGAGAAGCGCTCCAGCAGGGAGTGAGTGCGCCGTCAGCTCCTCACTTCAGTCACTTTTCAATAACTTTGCAGCAGGTCACATCACGGGGACGCCTGCATGTGCCCAAACAACATGTATTACAATGAGTACAGAGAGCCACGCCCCCCAGATCCTGCTGCGCCGTTGACAGCGGAGCACGCGCCCGTCACTCACACCACAGAGCCAATAAGAAAGCAGGGGGCGGGTTACGACGAATGATCCTCACAACATCCCAGTTCTAGCGAGCACATTTCTCTCCACGCACGGCCGCACGTGCAAACTGGAGGAGGCTCGAGGCCAGCGCCACGCCATCTAGTGACGTGTTGGAGTAGTGCACGAACAGGTGCGGTGAAGTTTTACGTAGGTGGAGGAAGCGTTAGTGGCAATACCACACTGTAAAAATCCAGAAAGTCTTTCCACAGTGCTTCTGATGGATAAGCACTGCTTCACTTGGTTTACTTCTCATTTTGTTAAAACAATGATCAAAACTATAACTCTCATAATCATAATAATTTGGCCATCATGGCAACAACCCTCTCTGATGATGGAAATAATATAATATGAACAAGAATAAGACACACATGCTCCACATAAAATATACAAATTGAATCATATGACCAAAAACGCATGTCTTTGCTTGCGTACAACTCAGAACTGACTGTGACCATTTTAATTCATGTCAAAGGTTAAAACTTTGAGAAATCATGTGTAGGGAGTACAGTATCCTACAGTTAAGGCTTTAAATATCCTCTTTAAGTGAACCCTGGAGCGAATGCTCTCTTAACACTCCCTCCTCAGACACAAACAGAAGGGAAAAGAAAAAAACAGTATAAGAAAATTATGAATGTCACCCAGAACACAAAAAAGGCTGCATGTATGGTTAAATCTCTTTTCGAATATTCTTTGAGGAACTGTGTGTGTTTCCATCTGCTGTGTTTTTATTATTGGTGTTTTAACTGAACAGACATGAGCAATACAGGTAGCTCGGAAAATGTCCCATGACAGAAGAAATGAAAATATTTACCAATTTAAAGTGAAGAGTATATGGCATGTTTTAAAATGCAAATAAACATGCTTCATGTGTCAAGTGATCTACTGGCAAATTTCCACCTGCTGCTAGTTTAATCCCGTCACCTGCTGATTATCGTATTAAAATACTAGTTTGGCAGTTACAAAAATGGCTCACAAAATTAAAAGCATTTCTTCTCAGTCCTGAAGAAGAAAGTTGAACTTCCCAAAGTCAAACTCATCAGGCATGATGAGCATGTCTTCCCTGGCTTTGGCCAGCTTCTGGCGCAGGAAGTCCCGTCTCTCGGTCCACTCCTGCAGCTCCTCCGGACTGTGGGCGTAGTCGCAGCTCACGCCGTCGGGACAGCCGCCATCTGACCTGTCGAACGTGTACAAAATGCAGAACGTTTCAGTTTTTTTTCATTGGACCTTTACACGTTTACAAAACAGGATTTTCCTAACAAACAATGTTCGGACTCATACAAAAGTAATCTCTCTCAATCAGCCAGTATGACCCACTAGACGTGTGTGTGGCGCTGTGTTTGTCTGCAGAGACTCTGCGCTCTGCCTGTGTTTTCTTCTTATTTTGCTGTGTTCGGGATGGTTCTGGGCTGCAGCCTTTGGGCACTGGGTGTGTAGCTCCAAGCCAATAACAGCGCACAACTTTATAAAAAGGTAGCGACAAGATGCCACACCATAAGCGGCACGCATCCAAGACAAAGCTACGGCAATGGCAGACAGCGCTGAAATGTTGTGTTTACTAACAGTAACCAACATTTCCTGCACAGTATACTTTCAAACCTGCATGGTTAATTTTTGGACCACTGGAGGGCAGCACAACAAGTAGTAAACAAAACACTGACATATTATAGCAATATAAATAAACTGGTACACTGTGACAAAAATCAGAAATGCACCTTTGTGTACCAGGCAGCAACTGAACTGGGTCTGGGTTATAGAATGGACAGTGTCATGAATGGGATCACTTTGGGAGGACACTGTAAACAGTTTGCACAGTGAAGTTGCCATGGCTTGACGCTAACGATGAGTGATGAGTGCACCGAAATGTGGTGCAAGATGTCGGCCGCATCCACATCTAGCAGACAAAACAGGAGTGTTTTGTACAGCCTCAAAGAATTTCAATCATCCATCATCTGATAAGGGCAAAAAGAGCGAAGAGCACGTGGGTGTAGCACACGCTATTGCTAACAAACAAGCTAGTCCAATTAAGTTGGATGAAGACCGGGTCTTACTTGGGGCAGAGTTCAAAGCAAGTGCCAGGGAAGCGGTAGCTCCACGTCAGGGCTTCGTCTTCTCCCTCACAGCTGAACACTCGGTCCTTGTGCTTCTCAGACGAGATGTGCTGCTGCCACTGCCGCTCACCGTTGCTGTGCTTACCGCACAGACGGCAGTGGAGGCCACTCTGAAACGCAGATGGGAGGCATCATCGTCAGCTTCCTCTTACACATAGAAACCGATGCGGCAGTTTTTGGGCTCTGATTGTACGGAACTGAAAAACAAATGCATAACCACCATTGGCTCAGCGCAGTCAGTTGGCATGACGATGCATTTCTCTTCTGGGACGGGCTGGGTGAGCACGGATCCATCTGTTTGGCGGCTCTGGTTGTTTAATACCAGCCACATGTTGTATACCTGCTGCATGTCCAGCACTAGAGGCACAAATACAGATGTGTTACCACTGTGAGGAAGCTCAGTGACAGACAGAGCCAAAGACAACAGATCAAGGCAGAGCGATCGGGCACCGTGCTCCTCAGTGGAGACTTGAGATCATGCATTTACAGATTTCCATCTACATTCTGGCCATTTTAGCAACAACAAAGGCAGCAGGACACAATGTACTATTTACAGTAATTTAGCATAATAATTAAGCACTTTTAAGCCACAATTCAGTAGGAAGCTGCATTTAACACCATCAGCAACATCAGGTCAAGAGTTCACATTGTCCAACACTTTATGACCAAACATCTGCATTACATTAATAATCACATTCCCATCATCCTCAGCATGTTAACACTGTCACTGTGAGCATGTTAGCATGCTGACGTTAGTATTTAATTCAAAGCGCTGTTGTGTTTGAGTACAGCCTGGATACACAAGTAGCTCTTCAAACAGGGCTTTGTGATGTTGGGTAGGCTTCATATATTGCTTTGAGATGCATTCTGGGTAATCCAAGCGCCAGGTTTGGACAAAGAATAAAACAAGACTATTTCTCTGGTTCTGTTCCATCAAGTTTGACCTTCTTTGACTGTACATGAGGAATCTGGCAATGTTATGGGAGAGCAAAGCTAAATCAGTGTAGTAGAGTTTTAAAAGCAATATTTCAATCACTCACGGTCATTTTTCTTCATATACATCCACATCTCCTTCTCCTCTTGGCTGTGGGCAAAGGTGCATTTCCCCGTGTAGTTACATTTCCTTTTCTCCAAAATCTGGGTACACATCTGCCAGGAGGAAACGTAATGCTGTCAAACACAAACTGACACCATAATCACCATCAACAGGCAATTTTCAGCTTTAAAGCACCGGATACTGTACGCGAAACATACAAGACAAGAATAGCAAGAAAGCCTGGGGGGACAGAGCGCCTAGTTGAAGCACACCTACATCGTACTGCAAAGGGAAGTTCTTGACATGTGGCAGCGGTCGGACCTGAACCCATTTGCTTCTCTCCAGCGACTTGACCAACAATATCCGTCTCTCTTTAGTCCACCTGAAGATCACAACAGAGGAGGACAAAGGCTAAAATTAAAGACGGCCACCAAACACAGACCTGATCAGAGGCAGAAAATAGATGGATCATGTTGGCTCAATGTGATTCATCAGTTTTATATGTGGACAACACTTAACCTTTCACCTTTTTTCAGGCAGGCTTGAAAAGCTGTGGTTGATATTAAATAGGATATCAGATAAAACTTTGTGGCATGGCTACACTGAGAGATGACTTCTGTAATTTAAGAAACAAATTATTAAATGCAGTACACTTTCCACCATTTTCCAGACTTGTGTAGGAATTGTGCAAATATATTGCAACCCTGATTCCAAAAAAGCTGGGATGCTGTACCTAACACAAATAAAACAGAATGTGATCATTTGCTCATCCTTTTTGATATAACTGAAAACAGTACAAAGCCAATATATTTACTGTTTGACCTCATTGATTTCTGTAAATATCTGCTTATTCTGCTGAGTCTGATGCAGCAACATATTTCAAACAAGTTGGGACAGGAGCAACTAAAGACTGGGAAAGATGTGGAACGCACTAAAAACACCTGTTTGGATCATTCCACAGGTAAACAGGTTGATTGGTAACAGGTGATAGTATCATGATTGGATTAAGGCTGTTACTGCATGGGCTCTTTGAACTCTTTGACAGAGTTTGTTTGCAAATGATCGTATTCTGTTTTTATTTCCGTTTCACACAGCGTCCCGACTTTTTTGTGGAATCGCGTTTGTGTTTTTACTCACGCGTGTCGGGCCTTGGCAGTGCAGTACTTGAGGGCTCTGTCAGGTTCACTGATCAGGCCGCCCGACCAGCACTGAGCACAGACAAACTTCATCTTCATGTTGAGACTCCTCCCAGCTCCTGCTCCTCCTCTTGGTTTGCTGCCACCACCTCCGGAAGACAACTGATTAAAATCAAATGAGAAAGTCAGGCTAGCCAACAATTACACTGATTGTTCACAAGCTGCATCTGCACAATCTGTTTGCTGCGAGCACAGTACATTTGATTAATATCTCTGATAAATATTACAGTCTTTACATTTAAAGGTCTGTAAATGACAACTAAGTCCTAAAATGATTAAGAACAGTTTCTTACTCTATTTCCTTTCTGTTTGCTTGAGTTTTGCTCCTGTTTGTCAAAATACCGTGTGGATACTTTGACAATCTCATCAGGGCTGATACCTGTAAACACACACACACACACACACACACACACACACACACACACACTCTTACATATTTTTATTCAAGTGAACAAATAGAATTCAAACATCTTTATTCTAATATTTCACTCTTTGTGTCTGATCGACTGCACCTGTGTCCCGCTGCACCCTCCACGTTTTGAGCTCTATGACCGAGTGGGCATAAAAGCAGCTGTCCTCTCTCTGGCAGCCGTATCGGATGGCTTGGCGGCACAAATCCAAGCAGCACCTGACGCTCAGCGGGCGGACCTTGCTGTAGTGCACACTGTGGGTCCTCACCATGAACGCCAAGCACCTGATGGGCACAGATGTCGAGATTCAACAAGTGTTTAAAGATACGCAGAAAGACGTGAGAGTTTAAGAGCTGGCACGCGCTCACTTATTGGCATCGAAGGCGTGGCGAGCGTCCAAGTTCGAGCAGATGGTGGGCTTGTCCTTGCAGCGCTCGCTGATAATTCTGGGTTTACTGTCATAGCATTGCTTAGGACAAAGAAAGACAAAAATACGAAGATAAGTGCAGTGTCAGAGCTACAAGGATGAAAACACACACTGGCAACTGGTACTTCTTAGGATTCCTCTTTTTTTAATACACAACCAAGCTGTGCTGGAGTTTGTGCTCAGTTAAACACAGAAAAAGATGGCTTAGAATAAAAAAAAAAAAAGTTAATATACAACTATATAAATAATAAAAAAATAGGACATGAATGAATACTAATAATGAAAATAACAATAATCTTATTTTGACATTTCTATACATCTAAATATACTTATTTCATATATTTTAAGCCAACCCCTGTGAAGCATGATTGTCCTGCCTTACAGGGAGGTTAGTACAAACTGCACATCTAATTCTCATGCAAAAACAGAAATAAAGTAGAAATATAGCATACAAAAATGAATACAATATAGATAAATAATAATAAAAGCCACCATGTACATATTTATATATTCTTTCAGCTGGTATTATACTAAAATATTAATTAAATATGTATTAATGTACTTCTGTATTTATTCCAGCATTTCTGCATATATTTATTTCCTGATGAATAAGTAATGAGACACGGGATAAAAGCGATCAAACAAAGGTTGACTACAGTAAATGTACTACAGCTTTTTACTGGTTTAACCCTTTGTTGCTGGGCAGAAACTCCAGCCACGGTTGTATTATTTCTCTAACAGTATTGTATTTTTTAGAAGAATAGTAATAACACATATATTAGAACATATTAAACAGCAAGATTCATGCAACAAAATTCATTATTACCCCTAATAAATGACAGAACATTAAAATGACTGTCTAAGCGCACTGACCTGACAGAGGAACAGGAACCTGCCCTTGTTTTCGTGGAGAAGGCGTATGATGCTGTTTGCAGGGTCCAGTCTGCCAGCTGCTGTTTCAAACAGCAGGTTTCTGTCCAGCGTCCCCTTCCTCTCTTCCGTCCAAACGTCGATCTCCAGCTGGTTGTAGGCAAACATGCATTTCTCGCCGTAAAAACACAGGCCCAGATCCCCGGACTTCAGCAGCTCTGGACACGGGAGAACTCATTCAGTCGTGCGCTCACGGCCACATGTGACATAAACACAGTCCAGTTAATCACTCGCGTTTACTGCAAGTTCACTCTTTAACTGTGCAGATGTTTGAAGGCATTTCCTGACTTCATCTGTCATCAGCACTTCACATCCAACTGATTCTGACCAAAGGGGCCAAAGTGGAAGTTTCAGGATATGCATCATGATTTGTAGCTGAGTAATTCTGAAAGCTACATCTACCGTTAGCTCCACATGTGTATGGTCCATGTGCCAGATAGTCAGTGCTAGTGTCTATACTGTGAATTCCTGGATATCAGATGCAAATTTTGTCAGACTGATTGTTAGTCAGGGTGCTTTAACTGCTTGCTCTCCCTCTTGCCTCCAGCTGCATGGAGAGCTGCTTTCTCTCCTACTCTGCTCTCTGCTCCTCACTGCAGCTGCTTTTATCTTCTTTTCAGTTTCATTCCCTCATGGTGAGTATCAGGTACTGTACTGTCTGGAACTGAACGTTCACATCCGCTCATTTTGATAAAGCGATGACCAATGGGGAAACGCCAACACTCTGCGGTCCAGCCAAAAACTGCGTGTCTGTTCAGTTAATTCATTTATTCGACATGGACGTTACTCTGCAGCAAACTAATTACACTGCATGCACACAGTAAAACGCCATGTTCAGGAAATTCTGTCCACACACAGACACACACAAGACACGTTTTGTTGTCATGATACATGCGCTATGCAAATCAACGTATCTCCAATAATGAGCAAAGAGCAATGATTACCAATGAACTAATCACCAGAAGAGATGATTTTGAGATCCTTACCCTTGCATAGTACAAACGGCCCGTTGAAGGAAGTGTTGGCAGGAAGCTGACGCACTCTGGTCCACTCCGAAGGATGCGCTGCCTTCCGTCTACATAACAGAATGTCTCGCTTACAGCTGTGGACCAGGTCGGGCATGTGAACGAACGTGTATATCCCTTTACCTGAAAGTGGAAAAAATGCAAGCTATTCAACGTTGGATGTTGTTTGTGATGTACATTTGCAGCTTGTAGGACATATTTAGCTATCACCACCTCAGGATAAACATGAAAACACAAGATCATTTTAAGATATGCTCAAAACCGGGAACATCAAAGGGCATGAAGCAGCAGCTGGATCATTATGATTTTCACAACAGTTAGTTTGAGACAGTGCTGGACCGTTAACGCACCTTTCCGAGGGAAACAGGCCGAGCAGGCCTGCAGGAACTCGTGGGTGGAGGACAGGGGATTGTAGACAGAAACCTGCGATTGGTTGTTCCTCTCCTTTGTTACCTTGGCGAGAAAATTTCGGTTAATGCTAACAAAACAGACAAAAATAGAGCAGATAACACAAGCCAGATAACCGGTCTTACTTTGTAGTTATTCTTTGGAGATCGTGTTACAGGAGCTGCAGCACCTTGAGAGCCTGTGATACCTGAGGAGCAAAGACAGAAGTACAGCTGTGATGGTTGCACACTTCGTAGCATATGGGCTAAAACATGTGCAAACTTTTTAAAAAGGGAGCACATATTTATTTTGCTTGAAATTCAAACGTAGTGTTTTGTTTTCTCGTTTCGTTTCGTTTCTCCTGTAACTCAGCATAAATGTATGGACAACTGCTTTGTTGAGCCATGACATGCTCAAAGTGTTTCCTGCTCTCCTCAAAGTTGGCAAGTTTTCTAATTTTCATTTTTTTTCCTTGTGAGATACTGCTGACTTTCACTTCCTCTGGGCTCTAAAGTCCTTCAAATGAAGCAACGTCACAGACGTCGCTTCATTTTGATGCGCATCAAAACCATTCAAGCTAAATTTCAGAATCTATTAGTGGTCATGACACCTAAAACAACAGCCTTTACCAATAATATGTCACCAATAAATCATAATTACCGGCTGAGCGGAAACTAGAGAGCAAGTCCAGGCCTGTTAACCCAATGGAGACTGCTGGCAAAGCTGCCACACCACCTTCTTCTGAGGGGAACGAGTCCAGGACATCAAGGGAGTCAAGCTGGTCCACAGCTTTCACACCGAGTTTAGGGACATCACCCCTCAGACCAGCTGGTTTAGAAACAGCGTCCAGGGGATCGAGTTCATCTAGCAAATCATCAAGGGACTTTTCCCCTGCGCCCAGTTCTGTTTGGGATTCACTCTTGGCGGCAGCAGCATTTGGAATCGGATCCGAGAAGTCATCCAGGGAATCCAGGCCATCCAGAGCATCCAGCGCCGTGGAGGTCAGGCCTAAGTTCGGAACGCCTCCGCCGCCTCCGATTCCAGAGGTCCGGAGGTCGTCCAGCGCATCCAGCGTCGCCGCTGTGGTGCCGAGTCCGCCGCCTGAAAAGGAGTCCAGGGAGTTGAGCTGGCTGACGACTGAGCTGAAGAAGGCCGGGGGTAGCTGGGGCGTTGGAGGGGGCAGGACAAACGGGACTGTGTGTGTGCAAGTTGATGTCCTACTGGGGGCTGAGAGTGCCACCTGGGTGTGGGTCTGGAAAACATGGAGAGGGAAACTTCAGTGAAGATACATGAAAAAAAGAAATGAGACAGAATGTGAAAAACTGTGAACCAAGTGTGTCCTGAAAGGGGACCCGACTCTGCAGTTTCCCTCAGCTCTGCATGCAGGAGGTGTAAAAGCTTCCAGCATGTTAGCAAATTCCCTTTCTAAGGTTCTGAGGATATTACCAAGACATTTTGTTAGCTGCCTTCAAGTGGCCAAAATAAATAAAAAAAGAATGAAGCTTTGAAGGAAGTTTCGCTTTTTTCAATGAAAAAAGCAAACAAATGCAGATTGTGTGTTTCATGATCTCCATGTTTGCTTTTATTATTGGCTTTCTCGGTTTCATTTTCACTCATTTGGCAGAACAGCCATAACTAAAAATATACACAGATATTTGAGCTTCTAATTCAGAGAACATCTTAAAATTTATAATTCAACTGCATCACCAAGAGATAAAAAAGGTCTGATTAGCTATCCAAAGCAAGATTCAACTTTTCATTCTAGTGCACTGAAATGAATGACAATGTGGGGACAATCTTCTCTTCCAGACTTTCCAGCTTCGCAATCTTCTACACCCAAGGACACCTTCGTCCCATTATCAGTGGCACCTCGCAGAAGTTCACTGGTCTGCGAGGACAAACGCAGCACAAACACAGATTTTTACCTCAGCTGGCTCCTGCTCATTAGGGAAGCAGTCGAGCAGGCAGTCCAAGTCATCACCCATCAGCTCGTCCTCCAAAGAGTCCACTGCGTCAGGAGTGGTGGAGGGAACGGGGGACGGAGACATGCTGGAAAAGCTGACTGAAGGGAAGCAGGGGGACATTTATTTAGATCTTAGTCGGATTTGTGCAGATTGCAAACACACCTGCTGCCTGTAGTGTTAATGAGATACAATTCAGATTTAGTCAAAGTCAAGGGTTCACACCTGGTGCAAGGCCGCTCAGAGGATTCACACCATTTCCTGAATGAGCATCGGGAACCTGTGTGAGAAGGTACGAAAACAAGTACAATCAAGCATAAATGGAATAAAAGCCTGAGAAGAGGATCTGCATCTGCTGAACAGGACAACGTGCACGATCACTCATTCTGTGATAAACGGCTGTCAGAAAATTTAAATGTGAACTTTGCACAGCTTTTAGTTTTTGAACATCTGGCGGTGAACGTCAGAGATGATGTGGAACTTGCCTTGATGGCTTCAGGAGTCGTGCCTCCATTTGTGACCTCTCTCCTGATGAGTGTGTCCTCCTGGGAAAGACATGATAACAGACTGGATTCAAGAGACGCAGCAAACTGAGGACCAAATAAGAACAAATGCGCACCATGTCTGCAAACTGTGAGACAACAGAAATTAGTCAATCGTCAGGGAGTTTTTTTAGCGTATATACACCATTATAGCTATTTCTTTAATATCTCTGGGTGCTTCTTGTGCACTGCATAGCATATTTACAGGATTTTAGCATCAATGGAATAAAACAACTTGATTTTTAAAGTATTTAATTTGCTACATAATAAGTCATTGTGCATAAGCCAATCACAAAATAAAACTACTTACACTACGATATACGATTTTATCCATGTCCACCCCATGACTGATCCCTTAACATTATTCATTTATATTCCTCAGGAAACCAAATATAAACAATAATAATATGGAGAAACTTATTGTCCCTTACAATCATACAATGCGCAAAATCTGGATCTGAATCGGGACAGACTCCAGCTCTAATCCAGTCCCTTGGTCACGGGCCCTGTCCGGATAATCAACCTCAGACTTTACTAACCTTTGCGCTGACATAGGGTTTTCGAATTTTTAGTCCAAGGTGGACGGCCAGCTCCTGTGCGAGCTCATTCACCTGTTTGTCCTGTCAAGAGTCAAACAGAAAAAAAGAGAATCCATTGCTTTCATTTTAAAGGTTGATCTATTTCATACTAACTTTGTATTTAGATTTACAGTCAGGCATTTTCTCATGTCTGTCAGCATGAACTTCCTGTACCAGACGGCTGATGAGCAGACAGTCGGTGGTGCAGTCGTAGGCCTCCCTGTACTTCCCAAGCTCCTTCAGGCAAAGTGCCTTCCTGTACAGAGCCCTGCGGCTTTCCTTACACACTTCCAGAGCTCTGTCGCAGTCCGTCACGGCTTGGTCGTATTCAGCCTGTGGAAAACAATTGAGATAAAAGTCAAGGACAAGGAGCAGTTCAGATGAGGGGCACGGAGTAGGGTACGGCAAACTAATCCACAAATAAGGGAACCTGCCCCAAAAAAGCCTTCATTTCAGAATGTGGAACTACTGAGCATCACATCGACCGCAAATCAACAGGAAAGGAAGAATAGTTAAGTTACTGTGCTATACTGAGTTTATAGCACTTTTATGAACTTATGTGATGGTTAAATAGCTGTAGGAATATGTTTATGTTTATGTTTATATCGTCTTTGTACTGTTTTCAGTTGAGTATATGTCAAAACTGATCAGCAAATGATCATATTCTGTTTTATTGATGTTTTACAGTGTCCCAAATTTTTTTGGAATTGACGTTGTACCTTTTCTTCACATTACACTTTTAGCATTATCTGAAGTGTAACTTGACTAATATCATTGAATATAAATTATCAGTTCTTTCCCTTTTGTTTCTGACATTATTTGTCACTTCCATCAGAGGCTGCTGCGGACTACTGCAGGTCAAAGGTTCTGGTTTTCCCAGTTCCAGCATGTTGTAATAATGTTGTATGTTTTTTTTGTTTTTTTTTTAAGTGTGGATATGAGTGTATCTGTATCGATGGTCGGCTTGGCTGGATGATCAAGGACACGGGAATGTTATAGACCTCTGAATAGCCACATTAATCCTTAACAGCTTCAGTGGGATGATCACCAGCCTGAACTTGGTAGTGCTTTTGTAAACTTTGTGCCCCTGGTACTCTGCCAGACTGGCAGGCGGAAAAGGGGGACTACCTGTTTGACAAGCACACCCTGGGGGACAAGAGCTAAACGCAGAGCTCGGGGGTTGAGCCTCAAATTACAATCTGAATGATACGCCGGCTTTGAACTAAACTCACCCCTCTGCTCCTGCTGTTCATTCACAGTATCTCTTCTCCAGCTCAGAATGTTTATTAATGTGTAAAAAATCTTTACACTTCTCTTTTTTGAGGTCTGCTGACCGTCACATCCAAAAACACAAGCCCAGAAGGTTTAGCTTAATACAGATTCATAATTCATAGTAATCTGAAAATTAGTTTTTTGTTTCTTCTTATTTTGTCAGTTGTGACATCTGTTGGATATTATTACAAGTCTGTCATACTGTTTCTACAATGTGATAATCTAAACATCAGCAGATTTTTGTGATGATGATGATGATGAGGGTGATGATGCACTTAACTGGTAAACTTTCTTGGAATGACAATGGCAACTGTACCCCCCCCCCCCTCTTTTTGTCTTCTCTCACCACTGATGAAGGAACACTTATAATCTGTCGTTAGAGTATCTATAGAGTGATTGCTGGTTCAAAATTATTAAGATTTCAAAAATAATGTACGCATTATTTTCTAATCAAGTGTATAAAACACTCAAATCGCCACCGTAATAGCAAGAACCACATATTATCTCTTAACAGCTCTGCACTGGCAGCTCTGTGAGGCTGGACTCAGCACAGCAGTGCCTTGAGCTAAAAGCTATGGTAACATGTTGGTAGCATTACTATTATAAGTATTATATCTAACATTCACTTTGCACTAAACAGAAAGTACAGCGGAGGATGACGGGAAAGTTGTTAGTTTCACAGGTTCTCTGTCATAAAGGAAATGATTATTACCTGTTGATCCACTTTAATCTGACTCACACACGCATCAGGTTTGGGTGTGGAAAAGTGTTTGTAACAAGCCAAACACATAGCTGCATCTTCTAATCTTAATGTTGTTCTTTTAATATTATCTTTCATCTCTGTCTATTTAACCACTTGTTAATATCCCTGCTTTTACTGCAGTTCCTGTGTATGATACTCCTTTAAGTTTTGTTTTATTTCTCTATGACTGGCTAACTTTGACCATATATTGCATGGTACTGGAGTTTGTAAAGCACCTTGTAACGCTGGTGTTGAAAGGCACTATAAGTTTATTATTTTATCACTTCGTGAGTGTCTGTCTGAGCAGAACCGATGTGCACTGTAACCATCTGCTGCTAATTTGCATGACGTGGCGTCTCAGAAGCCCACAGGACCAAACGCGTCTCACCATACTGTGGTAGGCAGCAGCCCGGTTGACATACAGGCTCTCCAGCAGCACCTCGGAGATGTGGAGGTCCTCTGCTGCAGCGTAGAGTGAGACATTCAAGCCTTCAGTGAACTCTCTGGCCGCCTGCTCCCACTCTCCATCTCTGAACAAGGCGTTGCCCTCATCGAGCAGGTTGCACACCAACCGGGTCAGGAATTCCTGGGTCAGTGGATCACAAAAGTCATTAGGGATACATCGCCTGGGAACCATGAATGTCAATCCATAAAATAATTGTTGAAATATGTGCTTCTTTTTTGTTTCCCAGTACTGTTTTCTTGAAAGAACGGAAGGATGACATGAAGAGCTTCAGAGAGATACAGCACAGAAACCACTTACGACCAAGTGGCTGTATATCATAAACGCATGAAACCAACAAGGCAGGAGTGAGGAGACATTGTGGCATAACATTGTTTGTAATATGAGCTGGTACCTGATAGCCCTCAGGATCTGGATAAGCAAGGGGAGACCTGAAACACAAGATTAGACAAATACAGAGACAGCTCACTTATCAAGGATATGAGTCATCCGGGCACAAGGTAGGTTTCACTTTCCGCCTTCAAACAAAAAAAAAAAGTATCTCACTGTATGAATGCCAGAGATTTGCTGATCTCCTCTTTGCGTTTCACTCTGGCAGGGTCCATCGCTTGTTCACTGGGGAGAAAACAAAGACCACCTCTGGATTAGCAGCAACGACAGGCAGATGTTAGGCTGTCAGTGGCTCTGAACCGCGGCTGATGTACGCCCACTTGCTCCACAAGTACAACAAACACCAGCATTCATTCTCTGCACCGACATACAGCATGCAACCCCCAACCCGATCCTGCCTGCTCCCCTGCTGCCCCTGGCTTGTCCGTATCATGGCGCGACTGGGCCAACTTCTGACACACCTACCTGATGAAGTGAGGAAGTTCATTGAACCGAAGCAAAGTTTACAAGCGTGTCATTTGGAGTCCGAGAGGAGGGAAAGACGGGAGAAGTGTGGGCCGGTGAGCGGTGGAGCTGACGGTGGCTGACAGCGAGCCGCGGAGGAGGAAACCCGCCGAGGGTCCTGGTCGGATTTAACGCTCCCCGCTTAAGTTTCGATTCCCAGCAGCTCAGCACCAGTCCAGCCGTCTTCTTCTCTGCGTTGCAATACCAACTTTTTGGTGCGTACCGCCACCTACCGGACTGGAGTATGTAGAACAGGATATACTGCGTGTTGTTTTATAGTAAAAAAATACTTCCACATTCTATTAAACACTCAGTCTGTGTCTCCCACACATTACCTCTATTTGTTTAAAGTTTCCTTTCCAAATCATATTACACATATTACAATGTGCCCACACTTTTTTAAACAAGAGAATGACATGCACTCAAACCGGGCACAATTCAGTTCACGGTCAGCGCCTTTCATTTTATACTCTTTTGAACATGTCTTTTAGTGCTTCTTTTATAGGCATTCCTCCATGCTTTCGTTTTTTTCCCTCACTGATGTCACATTTGAGATCTCTCTTTTAGATCCACTCATTTGTTCTCATCCACTTTGGATTATTAAATGAACCAACGAACACACTTTAAAGCATATGATATAGATTCAAGATTCAAGATTCAAGAGTCTTTATTGTCATTGCACATGTCAATGAAATTTTCATTGCAACCCCCATGTTAGATGGTAAGAAAGATAAGACTAGAAAGAGTGAATAAAATTAAGATAACTACAATAAAATAAAATAAACCAACATGCAATAAAAAAAAATATTCGTGAAGCAATTAAAAATATAACAGAATGAAAATATACTTAGGCAATAAAATATACTAAACAATAAACAATAAAATATGGAAGTGAAATGTGCAAACAGAATAAAATATACAAGCAGAATAAAACATAAAATATACACAGTGAAATGTACCGACAGAATAAAATATGCCACTGAAACTGAAATGTGCTGATATACTAAAATGTATATAATTATAGTATATGTGTGTACATAAAAGTCAAGTACACAGAAGGTGCAGGTGGAGGTAGAGGTGTCGGTGTAGGTGTAAAGTGCGGTGTGCAGTGTTCACAGTTCACACAGTCTCTCACTGCAGTGAGGGGCTGCTGGGGGTGATAGCTCTAACAGCTCTGGGGAAGAAGCTGTCCCTCAGTCTGTTAGTGGTGGTGCAGATGTTCCTGTACCGCTTTCCTGATGGAAGCGGTACAAACAGTCTGTGGCCCGGGTGGCTGGGGTCCGTGGCGATGGATCTCGCCCTCTTTCTGACCCGACCTTCATATATAGAGTCTAGGTCAGGGAGGGGGCAGCCCACGATGCCCTGTGCAGTTTTAACCACCCGTGCCAGTTGTTTCCTCTCCTGTGCCGTGCAGCTGCCATACCACACTGTCACACTGAGGCAGAGGATGCTTTCAATTGTGGCCCTGTAGAAGTTAACGAGCAACCGAGAGGAGAGTCCAGCCCGTTTCAGCTTCCTGAGGAAGAAGAGCCTTTGTTGTGCCTTCTTCACCAGGCGGGAGGTGTTCATGGACCAGGAGAGGTCAGATGTGATGTGGAGGCCCAGGAACCTGATGTTGTCCACACGCTCCACCACTTCTCCGTCCATGAGGAGGGGGGCGTGATCCGTCTTCCTGGACCTCCTGAAGTCCACAATGACCTCCTTGGTTTTCCCTGTGTTCAGCACCAGGTTGTTGGCTGAACACCACTGGGTGAGCTGGTGTATCTCCTCTCTGTAGTGGGTCTCGTTGTTATCTGAGATGAGACCCACTACTGTAGTGTCGTCCGCAAACTTCACGACTGTGTTGGTGGGGTGGATGGCAGCACAGTCGTGAGTAAACAGGGTGAAGAGGGCTGGGCTGAGCACACAACCCTGTGGCGTGCCCGTGCTGAGGACCAGAGGGGATGATGTGATGTTCCCTATTCTCACCACCTGAGGCCTGTTGGTGAGAAAGTCTCTGATCCAGTGGCACAGAGACGCAGGCAGACCCACCGTGTGTAGCTTCAGCGCCAGCTTGTCTGGGATGACGGTGTTAAAAGCTGAGCTAAAGTCTACAAATAGCATCCTGACGTAGGTGTTGGGCTGCTGCAGGTGGGTCAGGGCTGTGTGCAGGGTGATGGAGACAGCATCCTCTGTGGACCGATTCCCTCTGTAAGCAAACTGAAGGCTGTCTAGGTCCGAGGGGATGAAGTCTCTGATGTACCTGAGAATAATCCGCTCAAAGCACTTCATGATTACCGGGGTCAGTGCAACAGGCCGGTAGTCATTCAGGCAGGTGATGGATGTCTTCTTCGGTACCGGAATGATGGTGGAGGACTTGAGGCACTCAGGAACCGTAGACAGCTGCAGGGACAGGTTGAAAATGTCCAGGAACACTCCTGCTAGCTGGTCAGCGCATGTCCTCAAAGTCTTGCCTGACACCTTATCCGGTCCTGCAGCTCTGCGGGTGTTGATCCTCCTCAGGGTGGATGACACCTGGTGCTGCTGCAGGACGAGGGGCTGGTGCTGCTCCTCCAGCTGGGGTAGGTGTGTGACTTCTCTGCTGCCTGATGTGTCGAAGCGGGCAAAGAAGCTGTTCAAGGTGTCAGGCAGGGCGGGGTCGTGGCTGGTGAGCTGAGTGTTCGGCTTGTAGTCCGTTATGGTTCTGATGCCTCTCCACATGCTCTGTGGGTTGTTGTTCTTGAAGTGATCTTCAATTTTGTTTTTGTACTGGAGCTTGGCCTGCTTGATTCCTTTCTTCAGCTCTGCTCGAGCCCTGCTATAAGCCAGCCTGTCTCCAGATCTGTAGGCAGTATCCCGGGCTTTCAGCAGGGACCGCACTGTGTTGTCCAGCCATGGTTTCTGGCTGGGAAACACTGTGATGGTCTTAACAGGGAGGACAGCATCAGTGCAGAACTGAACATAAGACAATACAGATGATGTGTACTCCTCAAGGTCTGCCTCTTCTCTGAACACAGTCCAGTCTGTCAGTTCGAAGCAGTCCTGAAGTCTTAAATAAGTATTAAATCAAAATTTAAATTAAATTAAAAGTAGTAAATAAGTCTTAAATAAGTTATTATGCACCCTTCATCAAACTAAATTTTCTTCCATTTTAGAACAGACACAGTTGAGTTTTAAAGTTAGTTATTGACCTTGGAAACAGTGATGTTTATCAGCCAGGTCCTGCCGAGCACCCGTGTGATGATGATGTAGGAAGAACTCTGCTGATACAAGCTTGAGTTGAAGAGACCTTTATTAGGCATGGCGTTATGTCTTACTCCACCCATTTCTTTCCTAACTCAAAAACAAGGTCATATTTTAAGAACTGTCTTACTGAGAGGTGTTTTCCTCTGCTGTTACCAATTATACGTGTTGACCTATGTCCATCTTCAGGGAGGATTGATGTCCAGATAGGTCCCTATAGATCCCTGTTTTTACCACCACATCTGGCCTCCCTCTTACTGACCTGACCCTGCGAGACCTCACATACCACAACCAAGAGTGGTCAATATTTTAGACCTCAGTTCACCTCTTATCATGCTTACTCTAACCTATATTTGATATTGGATTCATCTGATCATATACCTCAACAGCATAATCCATAATTTTCTGATGTGATTGAATTTTTAGCATTTGCATTTTCCAACTGTGCTGATGGAGATCAAGCGATGGCAAGAGGGGGTGTTTTGGAGAAGCACGCGAACGCACCGTTGTAGTCTGAATGAACTACAAGTCCCTTGTCTCCCGGCACTGTGGTCGTCAAGTCAGGTCGTCTGCTGGATTTGGTTTTGAACGACAAGAGCGAGCGGGAGCGGGGTTGGATTCAACCAGCAGAGCAGTGTTGTGGTAATGATTATATTCATTTCTGTCAGGCGTAGACCAAGTTCTGGGTCAGACTTTCTGTAATGACGAACGTAAACCAAGGGCCGGAAGGGTCAGACTAACTGCAGTGTGGGTAACTTAGTCGGCGGTTTTTCGATGCTCGACTGAAGAGGCCGAGTAAAAGCCACGCCGTGTAACACGCACCCGTGTTAGCTCACGGTAGCTCACTTAAATTTCCATTTTCTAACCCTATAAATACCGGTCTAAGATTGTCAAATATCTAGTAAACATGTGACATGTTACTGAACCGACAGGTGTCAACAACGGCTCCGCCGGCATCAAAGCATTTCGAAGTGTGTTAGCATAACGTTAGCAGCGATCTGCTAATGCTAGCCGCCGTCTGCGTATTGGGGGAAATGTACCCCAAAACAACTTTCAAACCTGATGACTGTAGATCGTAAAGTTTGTATTTATAAAACCCGGCGACTACCACAATGTGTTAAAGGAACTTAAACTCGTGTTTTTGAGTCAAGCTGGACGCCGAATTAGTGACTGACTCCAGCAAGATCTCGTCCCACTTTGTTAAAGTTACCTGTTAAATACCGTTTAACCTAGCTTGTTCGGTGTATACAGAGGAACTCCAGGATGTGGCCCTAACCTAATGTTAGGTGACATATTTACCATCCGTATGCGTTACAGCGTACAAAGAGACATGTTCAGATCCGTGAATGAAATCTAAGGTGCACAGTATTATCGTGCAGCAGGTGTAAATACTGTTTTATGGTGGATTGTCACTCAGCGTGAACTAGCGCTTTCAGCAGTTTCTGCCTAGTAGAAAGGTGGACCAAGCTTTCTAGAAAAACGTGGTGGTTACAGCCAGAATGATCACGCATAACAATATGTTTTGGAGTTTAAATTGCTTCTGTTAGGTGGTTTGTGTTTTGGATCTTTAGTGGTAAAGAGTGCTACATGTCGGCCAGACAAACCAGCTCTGTCAATGAAACAAACTGGTTGCAGACACCATGACTATCATGAAGCAGAATAACAGGTAAATCTCGTGTGTTTGTCCCTCAGGTGTCCCGATGGCGGCAGACATTGTTGCGCAGTTGGCCGACTCTCTGGCCAAGACTGGCGTAGAGGAAGGAGAGCTGAGCTTCAAAGGTCAGGGAAGAAAGCTGGATAATGCCAAATCAGGTGAGTGCATCAGCTGTCACTGGGAACACTTAGCGTCCCAGAAACACTGCCAATAAAGCAGTGAGGCCTCATTAGATTTGGTAAGTGCTGAAACACACTGTCTTGGTTTTAATAATTTTCCTTTCTCAACCCCTCTCCAGTGGAGGAGATTGTGGTGGAGATCCAGAACTTCGAGGGCTTGCAGGCTCTGAGGTTGGAGGGAAACACTGTAGGTGTGGAGGCAGCACAGGCCATCGCCAAAGCCCTAGAGACAAAGAGCGAGCTCAAGGTTTGGAGGGCCTACTCTTGACCTTTTTGGTCATCTTGCAGTCAAATTCATCACTTTTTTTGATACTGTGACCAAGACATGTTTGGTAATTAACTTGTTAAATATCGACTGATCTATAAAATATCAAAACATAGTTAAAAAATGTCCATAGTGATGTCAAAAAAATGCTTTTGTACCCAGTCAAGAAAATACTTGTCTTTGAAAAGCAGGGACTAGGAAATCTTTTGCATTTTTGCTGGAAAAATGACTTCAACAACTCATGGATTATTAAAATATATGAAGATTATTTTTGCCTAGTTGCTCTTTAGTTTTTGTTTGTTTGTAAATAGTGGAATATATGCAAGATTGTCTCTTGGCTGTCATTGACACTGTTAATCTTTATTCTCTCCTTTCAGCGCTGTTACTGGAGTGACATGTTCACCGGTCGCCTCCGTTCTGAGATCCCACCTGCCTTGGTAATGTCCGTCTTAACATTATTGTCTAAATCAAAAACAAGTATAGGCCTCCATTCCGAACTTGTTGAAATATTGCACACTTTCCATGACTGGCCTTTGAACTATTGCATAGCTGTAACTATGTCTGTTTTCTTTGTTTTGGTACACAGCCCTGCTTATCCTGACGTTAAGTTTTAGCCTTTTCTGTCCTTGTGTAGAATGCACTGGGTGACGCTGTGATGCTGGCTGGTGCCAGGCTGACTGTTTTAGACCTCAGTGATAACGCCTTCGGACCAGATGGGGTGAAAGGCATCGAGAAGTTGCTCAAGAGCACCGCCTGCTACACTTTACAGGAGCTACGGCTCAACAACTGTGGCATGGGCATCGGAGGTGGGAAGGTAAGTCATGGGGACGGCTTCTGAAGATGAGGCTCTTCTCCATCTGCACTGTTTGGTAATATACACTCAGTGGTCAAGATATGAGGCACACATGCACAGTCTAATGCCATTCAGTGCAATCTTTCTGTCAAAAAGTAGTTTTACGATGCCTATAAAGTCCAGTTTTCTTAACACTGTCATAGAGGTGTTAATTCTACTCCATGCTTTAGCATCAAGGTCATAATTAGTGATGGAGTGTACTGAATGCTGTCATATTCACAGTAATTTCTAATATCCTGCCCCCCTCATGTATGTAAATGGAAATGATGAAAAAATGTAAATACTAACTAATTTGATGGCAGTTTAAGTGGAAGTCTAAACTTAGACGAGTCGGCTCGTCTAAAAGTAAGAAAACACTCCGAAAACAGTCAAGCACAATTTGATCCGGTTAAACATTGTCTGAAAATATATTGTGTGTATTGTAAGAGCCATTTAAAACCAAATTGCATTTGCAATGCTGCTGAAGTGTGTGGCCCTTGGCTCTGTGCATTGTGAAGGTTGCAACCTTTTCTGAAGAAAATGCTGCCATTTTGAAGTAGTTGAAATATTAAAACGGCTGGATGAATGTTCTCGAACACATCTCTGTGTATGTTCTCCTCAGATCTTGGCTGCTTCATTGATGCAGTGCCACAAAAAATCTAGTTCAGAGGGTGCCCCCCTCAGCCTGAAGGTATTTGTTGCTGGGAGGAACCGCCTGGAGAACGATGGAGCCACCGCCCTTGCTCAAGCCTTCCAGGTACAAGACTGATGACTCTTTGAGCCTTGAACATTAAACTTGTAGACTGACAGTATTCTTTTACTACAGCTTGCCTTCCAGGAGCTATACTATAGTGTTAGAGTGTTATAGACAAAGCAGGTAGCAGGTCTCTGTGTAGAAGTATTCTACATACAATAACAATTTTTTTTTTCATAGTTGATGGGCAGCCTGGAGGAGGTTCACATGCCCCAGAATGGCATCAATCACCCTGGTGTAACAGCTCTGGCCACAGCAATGCAGCACAACACAGGCCTCCGTATCCTCAACCTCAACGACAACACCTTCACTGAGAAGGGGGCTATCGCCATGGCTCAGGTACAGAGACGTCTGATATTTGTACCATGACTGTTGGTAATTGAGGGGGCAGGTGCTGCCAGTGGTTTGCTCCTTCTTGAAATTATTGCTGAAATATTTTTTTTTTATTTATTAATGTATTTGGCCACGTGTGGGGAGCACAACTCCACAACAGGCTGCAAAACATAGACTTGAATATATTATCATCTTTATATTGTTATGGTGAATATATTATAAACAGTCACAGTTCGAGACCCCTTTGAGTCATTTCAGCCATTGTTTATGTACAATAAAACTTTTAAGTGGAGCTTTAAGAGTGATGAATAAGTAATAAAAATGTTGATGTTTTTTATATCCATGTTGGAGATGGACTTAAGTTGTGGCATGAGATCAAAATGTAGAATTCATCTGGAATTTTGCTCTCTTTAAAAAAGAAATCCGCAGCCACCAATTTGCCCATTTCCATCAGTTTTACTTCTTCCAGTGATTTTTCTCTTTTTGGGCTTTGAAATTGGTGAAGCTATAGCCAATAATGTGTGTATCCCTCACAGGCCCTGAAACACCTTCGCAGCATCCAGGTGATAAACTTTGGAGACTGTCTGGTGCGGCCAGCAGGAGCCATTGCTATTGCAGAAAGTGTATCAGAGGGACTGCCAATCCTCAAGGTGAGTGAGAAATACACTTTACTAACTGATCAGACCTGAGCTGTCACGAGTCTCAGTATGATAGTTTTTTTTGGCAAAGAGCCATCTTAGATTGTGTTTTTTAGGTCTTTTTTTTCTTAGCTTTTGTTGGACATTGTTCTTCCATTCTGAGCAGATATTCTGTTTTGTTTAACAGGAACTCAATCTGTCGTTTGGCGAGATTACAGAAGAAGCTGCCCTGGCTGTGGCCCACGCAGTAAAGGACAAGAACCAGCTGGACAAACTGGACCTAAATGGTAGAAACTTGCAAAGAGCTGACTCAACTCTTTATACATCTGCCTTTTTCATATTAGGTTGTAGAATTTCTGTCTTTCATGATCATAAAAAATTAGGTGATGATTCACATTTCAATCAAGGTGCAAATCGCTGTTAGCCTTTTCAAAAGTATAAAATCTGCCTTTTTGTGATTATAGAAGAATAGATGACTTTTCATCTCCAGTGCCTCTGATTAGTGTGTCATTTAGACATTTTCTTTTTGCTTAATATGGCTCCCCTGACTACACTTTACATTGATCTCTTTGGTCGTCAGGTAACTGTCTAGGAGAGGATGGATGCAAAGCTCTGAAAGACTGCATGGAAGGCATGAAGATGGGAGAGCTTCTAGGATCACTCAGGTAATCACATTGTACTCCTGCCCTGTTGTCATGGCTGCCAGGACAGGATGCTAGTTTAGGACAGAGTTCACACACACACACACACACACACACACACACACACACACACACACACACACACACACAATGCTTAATGTGGAGTCAGAATGTTTGTGTGTGGATTGTGGTAGGAAACAGCAAAGATGAGAGAACTCATTTTTTAATGATGTGTTCTCAGGAATTGAGGCCTTTATAACAAGAGACAGGACAATGCAACAGTAAGACATGAGGTTTTGAATGGAGCTCAAGTACACAGCAGGAATTTGACAATCTGATGCATATTTAACCCAGGTTTCCATTGTCATTACATAAAAATGCACACAGATGAAAATCAGCCCTGTGAACATGTCAGAGATAAAGCAGTAATACAGTACAGTAGATAATATTAATGCAGAAAAACAACTTGCACACATGTTTTGACATTATAGGGTAAAACAGACCCTACTGATCTTTTTAGCATTTCATCACTCCTCCAGAACTGGAAACATGTTGCATTGTGTAGAAGGACATCTGCTGCTTCTGATCCTCTTGCATAGACATTTTAACGAATATTAGATGAGTTTTATAATGTAGCATACAATGATAAGGACTGACAGAGCTGGAAGTAAATGAGAGAGTTCCTCTAAGACAGTCTTACGAACAGCTACCACTTTTTACACGCTGGCACTAATGAGAACAGTTCTCCGCCCACACAGTGCTGGGATCAGCTGGTTATGCCACTCATTTAATAGCCACGGTGAGCGGACGGAATGATCTGGTATTTGTGTTTTATAGCAATATCTAAGACTTATCGAAGTCATGTAAAATATGCACAAGCCACAGGGAGTGAGAGTTTGAAAACAGAGACGAGCACAAGCCGGTGTTATTTTACAGTCAATTTTGTTTTTTAGAATATAATTCTAATACTTGATATTATCTACTATTATTATTGAATACTGTTATTTGCTCTAATGTTCAAAGTATCTGGGGCAGTGTGCATCATGTCTGCACCTGGAAAAGCTGATGCAATCTGCCCCTACAGTGACTTTACACATGATTTTAGCCTTGTCTCCGCTGCATGGTGTGGCTTGGCTTGACTCACCTTTGGTACTAGTACTTTTCTTGATCAAGTTTTTGACTGTAGATAGTATCCCCTCAGTGTGGGCAGGATTCTTAGCTGGTCATCATTCCAAGCGAGTCGAGCTGAGGTGTACCGTTCAGTGGAAAAGAGGCATTTCTCCAACTCAAAAGATGCGTGTCGTCCCAAACAAAATCCTGACTAATGAGCGCCGTTTTCAATTTGCCTCAGTGACGATGAGGGCGAGCCAGAAGATGACGATGACGACGAAGATGAAGATGAGGAAGAGGATGACGAGGAAGTGGATGAGGAGGAAATAGAGGAGGAAGAAGAAGAGGAGGAGGAGGAGGAAGAGGATAGCAGTAGCATCAAGGTCAGAGAAATGATGGGGTGATGATGATGTGCATACACAAGTTGAGAGAAGGTTAAATTTCCACCGAACACATCGGAAGTTCACAATGAATGGCTGCTGCCAACAACCAAATTAACGACAAATTAAACGCCACTAGCTGCTGTTGTATGTACGTGTTTGTTTGGTGTTGTGGTCTTGTTGACTGTCTCTTCTCTCCCCGTCCACTCATAGTTATCCACACCTGCATCAGCACCCCGGCCGCCAGACGTCTCCTCCTTCCTCAGCTTTCCGTCCCCGGACAAGCTGCTCAAACTGGGAGCCAAGAGAGCGTTGCTGATCGAGCAGCAGGTAGACGCAAATAAGATGCCACGAGTACATGCACATCAGCTTCAGTTCTCACAGTCTGTTAATGAGAACTACTAAAGGCTAAAAGAGAGGTCTTGAAGTTGTCATGTGACCTCTGTCCTTTACTTCAGTTTGTGTGTAAGACAGTCATCAGTACACGCTTCTTCTTTTCTCTGTGTCGAGGTGGATGTGTCAGATGCTGCAAAAACAGCTGAAGCCTTCCTCAAGATTTCATCTGTGTACAAGGAGGAGAATAACGAGGTTAAGAATGCCGTGTTGGACAGCATAGGTGAGACACTTTGTTGATTTGATTGGTGTTGTGTACGCCTTTGCCGACAGAAGTGCTTGATTTACCAGGAGGAAACCTCAAAGTATTACAAATTATTTTATGCTGCTCAGCATCTTCTAGTCATTTTTTGTTTTTTACGTTCATGTACTCTCAACCTGTCTTATCCAGTGGTTCCCAGAATGAGTTTGAATTTGTTGTTTTTTGGGCAGATATGTGCAGCAGTATTTCTTGGCTGGGATGAGTTAATCTGTTAATTAGTGAGATTCAGGGGTGCTAGTAGGGGGGTTTGTTCATGTTGGACAGATCCAGGCTAGCTGTATCCCCTTGTTTTTAGTTTTTATGCTAAGATAACATAACAAGCTGCTGACAACAACTTCATATTTAGCTCTATTTTACCCTTAACTTTGTCTTTAAACAACTCTGGTTCATCATCTTCCTTTTTCTTTCTATTTCCTGTCCCTTTCCACTCTATTACTACTGCTACGTAGTAGTAATAACTAGAGATGCAAGTTAGATCATTTGATTCTGTATATTTAAAATGTTTTAGGGTGGATTTTTCCTTTTTTAATACTCCACAATGTGACAGTGTTAGGATATCATTCTGTAATAAGTTGTTGGTGTTTTTTCCCCTCACAGATGCCCTTCTCAGGAAAGCTTTTGCTACTCCTTCCTTCCAAGGCTACAGCTTCGTATCATCTTTGTTAGTGCTGCTCGGACTTCTCAAGGTATGCTTAGCCTGCACGTATTCACCAGTGTTTGCTGCAGTACAGAAACATGTCTTTCATCACCGTCACTTTGTGGTGTCATTTGTTGCCTTTACATTTCTCTTCCCAACATTCCTCATTTTGGCCTTTTAACTGTGTTTACCATTCTTGCTAACACTCCTCTCCGTCCTCACTGTCTGTCCCTCTGGCTGCTCAGAGTGAGGACAAGGTGAAGCCTGTGCTCGTGGTTCCCGGACACCTCCACGCCTTGGAGCACGTCGTTCGACAGGACTACTTCCCCAAAGAGAACGTGGCTGTGCTGCAGGCCTTCATGTCCCGGTAAGGACGTGACAGAATCAGCAGGCATCTTGCAGGTACAAAATACAGCGATTACCATCCCATCATCAGGAATGAGGCACATACATGAATGTTTTTGCACTTGGGAGCACATATTAACGGCAGTGGACACACTCTGGTGATTGCTTGTTTTTGTGTTGGAATGGGTTTATGGACGTTTTTGTTATTTAAATGTTTTGAATTCAACCCCTCAGTTTCAGTGGACTCACATGTTATCCTAAATATCAGTGTCCACGTATAAAGACGAGAGGGTCACACTCTGTGCATGCATTGTTTAATAACTTCAGTCTTGGCAAAACAGAAATCGTTTTGTGTATGGCCGTGACTGAAAGAACTCATTAAACAATATCTTCATATCTGTCCTTAAAGTTAGAATCCTTAAGATTTCACTCCTGGTTAATTTAGCAACACCAGTGGTTACCTTGGTAACAGCAAGTGTGGTTTAACACTGCAGGTCCCAGAGTTCAGGGGGCAGCAAACACTTGTTGAGCAGCTACTTTGTTAGAGATGCAACAAAACAGCCACCCTGTATATCAGTTTCCAGTCAAACATTGTTTTAATGAAGAAGCCAGTCCGTAATTGGACTTTTCCCATCATGCCTCGAGTAACACTAATATGATTTCAGATTACTTTTCCACACAACAGCCGGGCACAGTAAAATGAGTTGTTACCATGCTGAGGAGCTGGAGGTGCTCAGCCTGTCGCTCTCGGCTCCTCATCTAACAGCTCACTGTGGCTGCTCCTTCTGGTTTCATTACTCACTGCAATATTTCAAACTGATGCACTCTCTGAAAAAAAAAAGAGCAGAAAATGTCTGTTAGCGATCAGTGCTAGCCTTGGTGACAAGTACATTGGGTTGCGAGTGCTTTACAATAAAAGCCACACACACTTCTCATCGAAGGAATGTTTTGAATGTGCAGCAGCAGGAAATGTTGGGTTTGTTTTAGCAGTCACTTAGTACAGCCCTGATATGGCTGGAGGAGAGTAAACAGTGAGGCTCAGTAAGGTAAAATTGTAACCAGTGACTGTGGATCATATGCTGCATTGTTTCCTGTGAATCCCCTGTGTGTTGGTGGCCAGCTTGGGTCCAGCACAGGAACGTGGACTCCACCACTAACAGTGAAAGCTACTATATAGAGAGATCATTCCAGACTGGGAATACACTGAATGGCTCTTGCTGAAAAATGCAGAGCATAAATAGCTTCAATGATGAGCTTGATTTGATGTCGGGTAAAGCTAAAGGTGTTATTTTGTGTTATTTTTTCCTTAGTCAACAAATTCCATGTAAAGACCTAAACAAACAATGTGTTGGTCTTCACAAACCTGTCTGTGGCTCTCAGTGCCAGGCCAGTTTCCTTGTACTGATTACTTAAGAACAGGTCACAAATATGTTGTTTGATCTAGAAAAGAAAGTTTCCTTGAACAGCTAGGCCCACTTTTAGCAAACCGAAGGAAATGCTGCACATGTTGGGGCCTATTTTCAGCTGTAGATTAATACACATTTGGTGCAGTAGTGAGTATTTACAGCAGCAGGGTTGTGGACTGTACGTGGGATTGACTCAAACTGCAGTGCCAGTGATCATAACAAAGGAACAGGTACAAGAGTGGCTCACTGTGGGATTTTTGGACCACAGTATCTTGAGCTTTGGCCGCGTAGACGATGCTTGTTAGTATGTACATAGATCAATGCATTGTTAGATTTGGTGTTTCATGGGATTTGTTGACAATAGGAGAAATAAAAGAATATCACCTGACACCTGAGAAAGAACAATGAGTTAAAGGCTGAATAATATATCACGTGTGTGTGTTGTCGTTCACAGAAACAACAAAGCCCTGGAGTCATGTGGCAGTGCCAGAAACAGCCTCCAGTCCACACTGCAGAGGGTCAGGTCCGAGGGCTGAGGGCTGTGGAAAGACACACACACACACACACAAAAAAAACACACACACAGACTGAACACTGATGGACCTTTGAGAAACCAGCACAAATGAGCTCATATTTGAAGCAGAGCAGCACGTAAGATGAACAGACTCCACTCAGACACACTTGGCTGGTTCAAAATCGTCCTTCACAAGCTCAGCAGCACACCTCTTTCTGGACTCTGGACTGGACTTGAATGCTTTGTGTTTTGAAGTAGACTATGCGCTTATGGTGTGGACTAACTGAAGCGCTTCATATTCGCTCATATAACCACAGGACAGTGCTGACCACTTTGTCTTAACGCTCTTAGTATTCAGGTGAATAGGAAAAGGCCTCATTCCACACATAACCGTAGATCTGTGAGTCGTCTCCTGGTCACTTCCACCTGATTGGCTGAGGCACAGATTACACTTCAGTGCGAACTAGAAAAGCGCTGACGAGAACTGATCTGGGCTTGAGGCATCAGCTGTTGTACATTTTATATTTCATATCTACCTTTGCTATTTTGTTGTTTTATATTAAATGTATATTAAAGTCAATGACATGGTCAAACAATGTTAAAATATGTGTTGACCGATAAATATTCTCAAAACTAGACTTACAAGTACACTAGAACAATCACAAGGGTTGAAATAAGTTAAAATGTATTTCCTGCCTCTAATGAGGCGCAAGGTGCTGTGTTTTTGGATTGTGTTGTGAAAATAAAGCTGATTTGAGTGTTGGATATCTTTCGCGTATTATCTGCATAGAATTTTAATTAGAAAAATGAAGGTTGCTTTAAAGAGGTGATGTCTGAAGATCATACATTCTGTACATGAAAACATCTGTTTTATCCAGACTGCTCATGGCTTTATGAAAGAAACTCAGATTCATGTTCTACATATTTCGTTGTTCTGTTGTGAATTGTTTTGTGCCATTTGGGGTCAAAGATGTAAAAATCTGCCTTACACGTATCAATGAATGCAAATCAATTCGACCAACATGCTCAGCTGCCGGCTCTCTCTGTTTCAGCCTCTAACTGGACAGAAAATGTAAAGCCAAGGTGTTAATTTGCAGTGAGGGGGCTCGGGGATCAGGGGTCAAAGCGGAAGAATTTACCAAAGCCTTGTTTGTTAGCCAGCTGGACCACAGACCAAGTGCTGGACGCATTCAGAGTGAAATTTAAAAAAAGTCACCGGTAGATAATTGAAGCCTGAACTGGCAGATTCACATATAATCCGCCTTAAATGCGTGTTTGCAAGCGAGCCGTGACGGTGTGATATTCTGCTTGAAGGTAAGCCAGTGTTTGGTTTTTTCTTTCTCCAGTTTATGGTTGAGGCTTTGGATCTTTCTTTGAGTGATTTTTCACCTGATGAGCTAACACTTCTGGTTGTTCTTCAAGTGCAGATTTGAGATATTGAGAAGTAATACAGCATTTGACGACCAACAATATGTTTTTAGATACATGCATATTATTTCCAGCAATATCCGCATTAATATTTTCAAATTACTTCAAACAGCAAAGAAAATAATGTGTTCTCATCCAGCAAATTAAATATCAAAAGGCAAATAGATTATTGTCCAAAATTAGACCTTTGACTTGTCAGACATTTGGGAGATGACAAAAGAACAATAAGAAATAAAATTAAAACACATAAATGAATAAAAATAATTCATAGAACAACAAATAAAAATCACAAGTTTCAACAGTTCCTATATATATTAAGTCAGTTGTGTGTTGACAGTTTGTGCTTCAGCACATGCTGCTTCCCGGTCCTGGTTGGGGAAATCCTCCTCTATCCTCCTCTTCTCTCCAGGCATTAAGTTTTAGTGGAGAGGACTCGGAGGATCCTTTAACTAAAAGATAATATAGTTTTGAGATGATACGCTTTACAAAGTGGTTGTTCAGCATTTCTGTTTCCAAAATAGATCTAATAAAGTTTTACACCTGTAGGTATTTGAAGAGAAGTTTCCCTGGGATGTCATACCTGGCAGCCAACTCCTCAGATGATTTAAGGTCCCATTAACTGACACCATTAGATCCCCTAACGTCTTTAGACCTTTTTCAGTCCACTTCATAAAACTGGAATCTGCTCTGCCTGGTGGGAAAGAGTGCTTACCTCATGATGGCCTGAGGCATGAGAGAGAGGGTTTCACCCAAATATTTCTTCACCTGATACCACACTGTAATCATATTTCTAAATGTGGGATTTTATGTATTCTTTTTCAACATTTTGACTTTTGCTAAGTATAAATACTGAGGGAGAGACACTGTGACAGTTCAATATCTATCCAAGGTCGAGAGCGTTTATCTGAAAAAAAACCCACCATTGTTCTTTGAAGTTTTTAGAAATAAGAAAACAGCACACAAGCATGTTCAGATATAATCAGATTTGCAACAGAAAACGCCAAATTTAGGAAACTAATTATCCTCAAGTCGTAAATAATCACAAGTAGTTTGAACGTTGTAGCATTAACCATAGATTTTGTTTCAAGTGCTGTTTAGTTGTCCTGCATTCTTGCATATACACTGAATGGTGAAGAGTTTTGACTCCAGCTTTGACTTTTTAAATATCACATTTCTAACACGTGTTTTACCGGCACAGATGCATTTCCTCTCTGCTGCCGCCGTCCTGCTGATATTAGCACTGAGTTCACCTGCTGAAGCAGGCAAATGTCCCAGAGTGTGCAGCTGTGACGCCACCAAACTCACGGTCGCCTGCGTTGGCAAGAACCTGACGGAGGTTCCCCCGACTGTAGATGAGGTAAATGAAAGGTCAAGTGAGTCCTTTTTATTTCACACAGCTGTTCGAAGTAGACTGAATGACAGCTGTGGACTATCACTACACTCACACTGCTGTGCAGCCATACAGCAGAACTGTAGCAGGGGCCTCCTCTTGATTTCAGTCCTGTCCTTAGTGTGTCAGGTCTTCCTCGGATCCATCCTCTGTTCCGTGTTATTGCTCTCACAGATTACAGTGAAACTCGACCTGAGGAATAACAACCTGCAGCAGCTGTCCAGGGGGGCGTTTGTCCTCACGCCCTACCTCACCCACCTCAACCTGCAGCGCTGCAACATTATCAAGGTGAAGGAGGGCGCTTTCCGGACCCTGGGCCGCGTCGTCTCCCTGAACCTGGCTTACAACAAAATCGACATCCTTTACCAGGTAAGCGGAGAGGGCAAAGCCGCATCTCTAGGGAGGTTGAGTTGATATTTTTGGAGATACGATGTTACTTCCTGCCCCTCCCTCTCTCTTCCTCCTACCTCTGGACTGACTGTCACAGGAGTCCTTCGATGGCCTCTCCTCCCTGAAGGAGCTGCATCTGGACCACAACCGTGTGGAGGAGATCCAGCCTGGAGCCTTCGCACAGCTCGGTTTCCTTAACATGCTGGCCCTCACCCACAACCAGCTGGTTTACATTCCCAACATGGCCTTCCAGGTACTTGTGGACGAAGACTTTTTATTATTATTACGAACGGACACAAATGCAAAACGGTGTGAAACAAACATACATGTTTGCCATTAAGATCTCACGAGGATCTGACCCCCTCTCCTCCAGGGCCTGAACAACATCAAGTGGCTTCGCCTGAGCCATAACTCCCTGAACAACTTGGCCCCTGAGGCATTTGCTGGTCTGTTCAGCCTCAGCCGCCTCAGCTTGGACCACAATGAGCTGCAGTTCTTCCCCTCTCAGACCATGAACAGGTGGGACGATCTGAAGGATTATTATGGGTGGTAATACACATGACAGCACAAGTATTACATTAGCATTCAGCTTAAAGTGTTACCGCGCCTGAGTACAGCTCCACAGACCGGCTGCCATGGCTGCAGACTCTGTCTTGTTCTGAGTAAAGAGGTGGTGGACCATCCATTAATCTTTATATTTATTGCTTTTAGTCAAGATATTATTTGGGATAGATGAAGGGAGAAAAAAGAAAACAACAGAAAAGAGAGAAAACCAGAGGGAGATCCATGAATCTCACCTCTGGTCACTCATAACATCCCAGGCCAGATTCACCCACTGGGGTGAAAATGACCTACCGACACTGATAGCGACACTGCACCACCCTCTACAAGATGAGGCATCAAGGTTAGGTAGTGATATGCGTGTTGTTTTGGAGGATAAGTCAGGCGATGTCATACATTTCTCTTATTGTATTGTGTGTGTCCGAAGTCTGATATGTCTCATTCCTCTGTGTCACAGAGCGCCCCCGTTACTACCACCACTACTATACCGCGAGCTGCGACTCGCGGTATAGCGCCACTACTATAAACACCAGTGAGACACAGTGTTGCACTGGGTGGCATGTTCCTTCATTACCATAAATTTCATTATCTGTGTAGTTCATTTTTAATTGACAGAAATACCCACTAGTGCACCAAATGTGTATTAATCCGCTGCTGAAAATAGTCCCCAGCAAATGCGTACTCTTTACCTTTGTGTGAGTGACGTTTGATAACAACTGCAATGCCCACTTGTTTGGTATATGGTAAAGAATTACAGTAACAGAGGTAAGTCCAAACGTAAAAACTCCTGGAGGAGCTCCCTCTGAGAGACAGCAGAAGGAGGACACGGTGAATAATTGAATGTACAGCAGTAAATGTGTCTTAGATAGTTTAACTTTTTACTTTACTGTCTCCTCTCTGTAAAGACTACGTGAGGTCACGCGCCTCGACATGAGCCACAACCCCATGATCTACCTCGGGGAGGAATCCGTCACCATGGCTAAGCTCACACACCTCTACCTCGACCACATGTCCCTTCAGGACCTGTCAGATCGGGCCTTGTCCGGCGCCCCCCTCCTCTCCCACTTGGACCTCAGCCACAATCAGCTTCGTTACCTGGAGCCCCTCTCAGGCCCCAAGCAGCTGCGTAGCCTCAACCTGACTGGTACAACTGTGTTCTGACATTTTTCCCTGACACAAATGTATATTTAAACGCGGGGGATAATAACCCCTCATATGTCTTCTTTGATGCATCATGGTCATCACTCGTTGTCCTTAAAGGCAACCCAGTCTACTGTAACTGCTACATGCGGCCCCTGAGGGACTGGGCCAGTGTTGGTGGGCTGAAGCTGCTGGGAGCCTGTGCTGGACCTCCTCACCTCTCAGATGAGCCGCTGCAGGCTGTGGCCCCTCTGGACCTGCGCTGCCGCAGCCGGGGGGAGCCGCCGAAGGACGAGTTCGAGACGGACGACGAGAGCGCAGGAAGCACTCCGCCCACAGCCAAGCCCAAGCAGAACGTCAAGTGTCCTGTTGACTGTGACTGTGATGTGAGTGTTTTCTGTGCAGACACTGCTGGTGACAGACACGATATTTCTCTTTGGTGGGACAGATTTTGTGCACTTCCACAAGTTTTAAGCAGCAGTCCACCTCCTGTATGAGCTGCTTTCTCGAGAAATGGCTGCAGACAGTTTCCACTGTCCCAAAGTTATGTTTTGAGTAAAACATCTGAATACAGAATTTTTTTGATTTTGCGATTACAGTATGAGCCATAGTTTTAGTGGGAATGATAATTTTTGCATTTAATTTTCAATTCTAAAAAAATCTAAAAATGATGATTTTTTGAAGGCTCAGCACCAAACAAGCACGTCTCCATATGTCTGGAGACAATGATTTGTAGGCTGAGAAATCTCTGCAGCAGCACAATGCTTCCTACACTGTCACACATTTTATTTTTTATTGTATTTTAAGTGCAGTTCCTGTGATTTGGATATGGATCTTGGCCATATTGCAATTTCGCTAATATTTCAGTTAATTATTCAGTCCCACTGCTCCCCCGCTGTTTGTAATATACCGTTCTGATTTGAACCCTCCCCAGATTGATGCCCAGCATGCCACATGTGAAGGTCGGGGTCACACCAAAGTCCCACGAGGCTTCCCCGCCAAGACGCAGCTGCTTGACCTCCGCGGTAACCACTTCCACTACCTTCCTGCCAACAGCTTCCCAGGCGCCAGCCAAGTTGTGTCTCTTCACCTGGAGTTCTGCAAAATCCACGAAATTGAAGCCGGCGCCTTTCGGGGAATGAAGAACCTCTTTTATTTGTATCTGTCTGACAATGACCTCACAACCTTGGACCCCGGAGCTTTTGCTGGAGCCCCTGAGCTCACCTACCTTCACCTGGAGGGGAACTGGCTGGCAAAGTTCCCTGGATCAGGTCAGTGCTTAGTCAAGTCAAGTCTGGCTGTATGTGAATTAAAGTTAAAGGAATTTCCATGTTATACGCTGTATGTATGTAAAAAACACAGGGAACTAAAACACCAATATTTTCTGTGTCTTTGTGTCTCTCTGCAGCTCTGGCACTCTTACCAAGCCTGTTTGTGTTACACCTGGAGCGAAATGCCATCTCCAAACTGGAGCCCACTGGTTTGCTGTCCTCAGTAACCCCTAACCTCAGGGAACTTTACTTGACCAATAACACCATTACTTCTATTGCCAAGGGTGCCCTGGACTCTGCTTTCCTTGGTACACTTCACCTGGATTCAAACCAGCTGACGGAGATGCCGACCCACGCTCTGACCGTGGCCCCTAACCTGGAGGAGCTCAGCCTGTCTCAGAATTCAGTTCGCTGGGTGGGACCGAATGCATTCCAGCCCATGTCCCAAAGCCTGAAGAGGCTTCACATGGATCACATGGGCATGGAGAAGGTACAACAGACATGTTGTAATTGTGGCTCACTCTATGAGACTAAATGCTAATGCTAGCATGGTAATATGCTCACACTGACAATGCTAACATGCTGATGTTTTGCAGGATTAATGTTTAGCATGTTTGCATGATAACATTTGCTAATTAGCACTAAACACAAAGTGCAGCTGACTGAATGTCATTAGTTATGAACCAGAAAACTGGAATATTGACCTGATGATGGTGCCAGAAAAAAAGTTCACCAAACTTATTACAATTCATCCTGAGTGCACCGTGAATATCTGTACCAGATTTCAAGGCAATGCATCCAATACTGTCAATGCATGTCTCCAAAAAACAAAAATGTGAACCTTGTGGTTGCACTAGAGTAAAAGTCAGAGGATCAGCAAGGTCAGCAAAGACATGTGATTCCATGTAGTCTAGATGTGACGATATGTGGATGTTGGATTAATATTGCAGGCCTTGTTGCTGATGAGCTCCCTTAAATTACACCTCTGTCCAGATGTCCGGGGACTCTTTGGCGGGTCTGGGTCCAGGGCTGAGGGCTCTGACTGTGAGAGGAAATCAGCTAGAGGGGCTTCCTGACCTGAGCCCACTCACTGGTCTGGAGGTGGTTGACCTGCAGGACAACCCCCTGCGGTGTGACTGTACTCTGCTGCCGCTACGCAGGTCAGTGCAGAGAATTAGGGTTTTGCAAATCATTTGGTGGAGAAAGTTTGCCCAACATCATCCTCTTGGGAACAAATGAGCTGTTATTAGCAAATTAACTTTAAGGATTGTCCCCATAAACTGCAGGAGAGTTACTGCTTAGCTTTAAAAAAAAATGTGACAAATTCACCCAGATTATAAACTGTTATTAAAAGCTACATTTTTGACAGTAATTTTATGACTGGTTGTTCTCTGTCTTCGTCTGTTTCTTTGTCTCCGTCTCTCAGGTGGATGGAGAATGTAAGTTTTGAGATGATTGCCACCTGCGGTCACCCTCCTGAGGTCAGAGGTCAGAAGGTCAGGGACGTCCATGTTTTCACGTCCTGCCCAGAAAGCGCCTCTCCTCCAGTTGGGAAGGTTGTTGGGGCCCCCAGATCTCCAAAAGTGAAGAAACCCACACCCAGCCTCTCAAAGGGCCCTGGGGTCAAAGCAAGGCCTGCAAAGCCAAAAGCCAAACTCCCCAAACCGCCCAAGACAAGGCCTCAGCGGAAACCCGTGGCAATGAAAGTGACTAAGAACAAGAAAACCCAGCAATAAATCAACATAACAATTAGTCTTGGCACCGTAATACTGGATTTGTTATTGCAGCCTATCTGTGTGAAGATCCTTTTCTTTTTAAATAAAGCTCTTAAGATTAGGAATTTGCATGCAGTCTGTTATCTGAACATAATAAACACAGCAAGGTGAAACCTGAGTAATCAGCCAATTCCCCTCCCAGTCCTATAGTGGATGCACATGTTGCATCTGCGACAGACAGTCAAAATAGTCCCATTGAACATATAGAAGATAAAGGTGACATATGGTCGTTTTTGTATTTTATGTCAAATAAGAGCTGCAGTGAAATAATATTATAAACTAAATGTTTACTCTGAACTAAACATTTAACTGCACATGTGAGTCAGTTACGGGTTTTTATAAATTAACTCGATAGATGGTTGTCAGTGCTGTGCCATCCGTATTTGGAAGACAACATGAAGTCCACTTTTAGGAATTAAGTGTTCAGAGTGTGTTGGCAGAATCAGCGGCAGTTCAGTCACTCTGTTAGCTGTCCGAGATGCTGAATGTGTCTCAGCACAGGGCCTCTTTTTCACTCTCAGACACTCTTTGGCGTCCTTTATTTCTGTTTTCTCTCATTATAAACTGAATAAATTTGGTCTGCTGGGTCTGATAAAAAACACATCGGCTTGGTTTGATGTATCCGCATTTCATTCACAACCTAAACCTGCAGTGTGGGACGTCTCGTTGTAAAACACCCTGATCCCGTCCAGCTGAAGCTCCCTGTCTCCGTGGTCGGTTCCTGATCACCTCCCAGAACTGAACACACAAAAGCCCAGGCCAACACACCATCTGTCAGGAAGCTGTGGACTGTGATGAGGGCTGCAGTAAAAGCTGTGTGCGACCCTGTGCTGAATTCAAGACCTCTCTGTAATAAATACAAACGTCAATGTTTTGTATTGAAGCAGAATTGGAAAGTGTTAAAATCAACCGACGCGCTACAGTCGTCTGAGGGAGACTAGCTGGAAACAGCAGTAACTTCTGTAATGAAAAGGCCCAGCTAAAATGGTTTTGACCCATCCAACAATGAAATCCTGAATGGGAACAGACTGTTTAGGCCTTTCACTGGGGAGCAAGTGATATGTAGTTTCAGCTAATATAAATAAATAGCACTACCAAGTGTAGAAATACTCTATTACAAGAAAAGGTCCATCAGTATTTGCATCAAAATGGACTTAAAATAGCAAAAGTAAGATTATTCATTATGCAAAATGGCCCATTTAAAAAATGATAAATAGTACATAATTGGATTCGAATTATTGATGGGTTAATGTGTAAGCATCAGTTAAATGCTGCGTCTAGTAAAGGTCTTTTTAAGGACTTTATGCTGCTGGGTAGCCTCACCTATAATAATCATCACAACAATCATCATAACACAGCAACAGGCCTGTTTGTTGCTGATCTGTCTCAATTCTTTGTGGTGCTGCTGTCCAAAGTCCTGTTTTCTTGTCTCAGCCACTGACATCAGTTTGACCTGTTTCCCTGGAGACAGTCTTTGTTTTCCATCTGCTATTAGGAAAATACTTTTTATGACTCTCATCATTGAAATTCTTTAAAAGCACCTGTTGACACAGCAAAAGAAGATCACAGCTAAAGGAAAATCAGAAGACAAATCTAGCGAAGCATCCTGCTGGAAAAGGGTGGGAAGTCAACTCAAAGCCTTTGTTTTCCGCAGAGTCATTCATACACTCTCTGGCAAGGCTGAGGAAGAATTGTGACCGCATCCAAGCACCTGAAGAAGCATCCTCACTGAAGCAGCTGATGGATGTGGTGGACTGGATGGCGGAGGACATGATCTCACCACAGAAAGATCAGGCGACATCGAAGGGCACAGATGACTTGTGCCTCTACAAAAGAATTGCCAGCGACATTTCCTACTACACCTTTTTCAACTTGTGATTGTGGGTTTTCTCAGAGTGCTTCGGTTTCCTCCCACTAGTAAAAAAAATTTCACAACATAATAAGATGATGAGTTGTTATAAACAAAGTAGACAGATAATTGTCAGTGCTGTGCCATCCATTTTTGGAAGACAAACATTAAATTCAGTTTTAACAATGAAGTGTTCAGAGTGTGTTGGCAGAGTCAGCAGCAGTTCAGTCATAATGTGAGCTGCCTCTGTCCGAGGTGCTCAATGTTTCTCAGCTCTTTGCGCTGCTGCCAACCAAGGTTCTGATCTTTGGTTTGAGCCAGAAGAATCAGTTTTATTGGCAAATAGCTTTTTACATAGGATGAATTGGCCTTGGCGTTTTGGTGCATAACAATAAACATGGAAGCAGGACAATATAAAAAGCGAGAACTGCAGGTGAAGATGCACCAACAGGAAATAGGAAATTGACAACAAAACATGAACACTGTTGACACTCAGGGTTTGGATTGCCTACATTTAATCATACTTAATCATATTTTAGTAACCGCATTGTGGCTTGCTTACATGGCAGAAGAGCATAGTGTATTTGCACCTGCACTCCTCCGAGCAACACTCTTCAGTTGAGCCTCCATACTGCCTGGGGGGGGGGGGGCTCTAAGTCACTATGCATGATTAATTCATACCTCTTCAAGACACAAGTGTGTTGCTGAAACATGGTCAGTGTTCAGACCTTGTAGGTAATTGGATGATTTAATCGTGTGTGATTGTGCCCTACTCAGAGAAAGCAAAGTAAGTATTTATCAGTCCATGTAACAGGTGTGGTATTTCAGGAAAATCAGCATTAAAGAAATAACATACTGTATATACTGACAAATATAGTGTGTTCCTGGCAAAGTGTGTCGATATAATGTATGTATATTGTAGAGCAGTGTTTCCTAGCTTTAATTATTAGATTTTGTATTCAATTTATTTATTAAATTTGTTTTATATATTTATTTTAATAATTTGTGTGTGTGTGTGTGTGTGTGTGTGTGTGTGTTATGGTTACAATGAGAGAGTTAAGGTGTTTATTTTCTTATAAATTTGAAATATATTTCTACAGTACTTTTGAATTATTTCGACTAAACATATCTGTAAAAATAGGAGTCAGGTAAAGTTTAGGTTTTTGCAAACTCAAGCAGACAATGAAATAAGAAGACGGAACCAAACAGTATTGCAAACAGTTTCACATTGTACAGCAGCTATAACGGCAGATGCATTTTTACAGTGCTTTATCCATTAGTTTTTAATTAGATTGTATCCTTAAATTGCATCTTTTCTTAAAGAAAACTAACACACATTGCTACATTATGCAACCATTAAATACAACAGAGAATTACTATTTGGTTGTATGCCATTCGTAATAACCGTTCCTATTCAAATCGCCTTTTAAGTGATGTTTGAACGATTCATAGCACTTGGTAAGAGTTCGGGTTAGTGGAGATATGGTCCATGTTGGGATCGAACCGGCGACCTTTAGAACTAGAGTTCCCCCTACTGTACGCCAGCAAAAGTTCACATTTGGACGTATTTCTCAAACGATTGAGCATGAAAACTCGGTCCCATAACTTCCGGCGCGCAACAGAGCCAATAGTAACACTTATTTCACTTCATGTCCTCCTTTCATCTCTCTTTTTCTTCCCTCCCCATTACCCTTCTTTCCACTTTCTCCACCCCTATATTGACTATTATTCTCGACGGTAAGCGCCACATTGGTTCTATGGTGTAATGGTTAGCACTCTGGACTCTGAATCCAGCGATCCGAGTTCAAATCTCGGTGGAACCTGACTTTTCTATTTTTTTTTAACTTCACATTAACTTGAATTGCGCATTTCTTTTCGGGCGTCATGAGCAATTAATCTCCAGAATGACCATATAATATAAACGAATCAGTCTCGGGCTAACACACACTAACGTTAATACGCAGACGGAAATAGCTGTGTTTCTTCCGGGTAACTTGCTCATCACGTCAAACTTCTCCTTTCAAGATGGCAGCAGCTATGGATGTGGATACGCCGAGCGGCACAAACAGCGGAGCCAGCAAGAAGCGATTTGAAGTTAAAAAGGTAACTGTTACGGTTGAATAAAGTAACTCATTGTCGTGTTGTTAATAAACACTATAACCCTCCAGCAACCCCCAAATCACCGGTAACACAACTCACTGCCACGAACGAGCTACCTGCCGCTAGCATTCTAGCGCTTGCTAACTGTAACTAGCTTTATGTCTGTAGCTAGTTAGCTGTTAGCTTGACTCAAACGGGGCATGAATTTGCACTTCTCTTTTGGGACATGCGCTACCTAAAATTAAATCATAAAAAACCTAGAGTGATGTAATGGAGACCACCACCTCACACCGCAGTGTAATCAGAAAGCCATCGTAATGTCAACATTCACTAGTTCATTAAACATGAACTAGTGAACGTTAATCAGCCAAGCTCGAAACTCTGCGAGCTAACGTTAAACTAGCCTAGCCTACTCACCAGATAGAGTCGAGAACTGAGCTTAGAAGGCGTCTTCAAATGTAATATCATACTATGTAGGAAACCTAAAATAAGGTGTGATTGAACTTTGCTCTTACTTTTCAACGAATTAACTACTTAATTATCTAACTGCTAACCGTGACGTTATCTGTTTTGAAAACCCCAAATTAAAAGATAGCATCGTCAATCATTGCAGCAAACACATAGCTAGCTGTGATATCTATTATTTTTTGAAAGTATAAGGACTGTAATAATCCCGCTTGGGGAAATTCAATCTTAAATATTGTGTAATAGTCTAATAGTATCAGTGTTGGGATGTCAGTGTCTTGAATGCGGGGTATGACAAAGTTATGATAACCTAACATTTAATTAAATCTTAATCTTAATTTTGTTCTTTTCTCGTAATTATAATTGAATCAAAAATATGTCTTAAATGTTCTTGTGGAGTTCTGATTAAATGAGACTTTCTTTGCATTTCTCCATTGGTGTCCACAAGACAACCTGCAGGGAGTGTGTTGGTCAGATAACGTTTCTTTATGATTCTGATCTCCCACTAGTGGAATGCTGTGGCGCTGTGGGCCTGGGACATAGTGGTGGATAACTGCGCAATCTGTCGGAACCACATCATGGATCTTTGTGAGTTCACTTTCACACAGTTTTGGACATATTGGACTGTGCCCATCAGCAGAGATGTTGATCTTGACTGACATTCATCAGGTATTTCTCCCTCCCCCCACAGGTATAGAGTGCCAGGCCAACCAAGCTTCTGCAACCTCTGAGGAGTGCACTGTAGCTTGGGGTGTCTGCAATGTGAGTTTCCCTACCCGCCTCTAATATATGTAGCTAATCAGGTCTGTTAGTGCTATGCTGTACATTATTTTTTTCCCTCAAGTGCAAAATAGTTCCCAATGACAGCTTTTCACAAGATCTGCAGGGTATCCCTGCAAACATGGGCATTGTCTCTGGAAAAGCATGTTTTTAACAATGTAGCTTTTAATGCTATAAGTATCACAAGTGTCTTAAGTGTCTACAAAATTTAGTAAGATTTGATCATTTACACATAGTTTTCTTAACATAAACCCATATAAATAATTTCTAAGCATATACAGTCTGAATTTATGATGAAAGTTTTCCTAAGGTTTATTTGTGTTTCTCAATAATCTGCATGTTCTCATCCAAAATCCTAATTCCTTCAATATTTTTTGTCTGCAACATTTGTATCTGATGTAGAAAACTAATCCCAGAGGCCAGGTGGACGACAGCTTCAGCAAGGGTTAATTCTTTTTTATCAATGAAAGATTCCAAATGTTCATTAGCATCCGTGTTGATTGAGGCTACACTGAAAATCACTTAACACTCTTTGCTCTTGGATAACTGTTTTCGTTAAGCGTGCATTTTGCAGGTTTGAGCTGAAGAAAATGTTGCTCTGACAACAACTCTAGATACATTTTAAGATATCTTGAAGAAGAAAAAAATACAGACTCATTTCAAATCACCAAGATAAGATCTAACTTTATTGATAAAAAGGAATCAACAATTAAATCAAGCTGTCACTTCACTTTCTGTCTGTCATCGGACCTTTCTGTGAACTATGAAACATTTCGCAATACCAACGCTCCTGGTAGCATTAGAACTGTAGGACCCTTTCAGGAGTATGAGAGTTAACGTGCTTATTTATGCAAATCTCTCCCTCATAAAAATGCAGGAAATTGTTGTTTTTTCTCCTGTATTTTGAAACATTTCTGATGTAAACAAACCCATTACATTAAAGTTTAAGTACAGACGACAATTACCAACAAATCATGCAAGCTTACGTTATTTATTGGGGTAATTGGTTATTGTAAGCAATGTGAACAGTTGTGTTGAACTGTTGCCCTAACCTGTTTGTGCTCAGCTGCATGGAGCATATATTCATGTGTCTTTCTATGTTTTTGTTTTCTCTTGCTCAGCATGCCTTCCATTTCCACTGTATCTCTCGCTGGCTGAAAACCAGACAGGTGTGCCCACTGGACAACAGGGAGTGGGAGTTTCAGAAGTGAGTATCATTACTTTGTAGTGAGATACAAATGTGTGATTTTTTTGTTCGGTGAATCTTTCTTTGTTGCTCATTCGTTGTGAATATTTCTTGAATTGAACGTCTGGTTTTGATGGAATGTCCTCTCCCTCTCTCTCTCTCATTTGTTTTTACAGATACGGACACTAGCTGTATTATTGTTGACCTTTTTCTCGGCTACTTGAAGAGGCACCCTTACTGCTCCTGTCCCCTCCCGCTTGTAATCCTAGTTTTTATTTTTCACCCATGTCTTTGTTTTGGTATGTTGTAAGTACACAAATAAAAATGAATGTTGTCAGAAAAGAAGTCGTGTTTTTCTTGTTCAGGTTCTAGTGGTTTCTAACCGTATTAAGTGAAAATCGCCATCAACATAAGAGGTGCTGACTTACAGCTGCTGAAAACAACATGCAGTCGTCCACCATTCACTTTGGTTGTGTGCAGTCATGACTTGGTTAACAGTTAAACTATACTCTGGTGGACAAAAAGCTGTCCTCAGTGAGTGGAATTTGCTGTCAGATCAGCTTTGAGGCAGTGATTCAGGGCTCTATGAGAACTGGGGCTGATCGTGTGTTACAGAGCACTAATCCTCTGGCGGAAAGACAGATGCCCTGGGCGGATTAAGTGGCCCGGTGACCCACTCTCCCTCTGGGCCTGATTTATACTCCGGCACCTGTAGGGACTCACTTGTATATTCAGAGTAACTGTTAAAAAGGTATCTGCCAGAAGATAATTAAAACCAGTGTGTTCATTAAATAACAACCTGATTAAGGCTGTAACCTATATTTATTTTCATTACTGGCCAGACTCTAAAATAACCATTTGACAGAAAATAAGTGGCAACCACATTAACCAAAGATGCCTGGAAACTCTTGATTGGTTCATTGGTACAAAATCTTTTAAATTCCACTATTTTGCCCCCAAAACTCTGTCAGATTGCAACTAATCTGGTATAGTTAAACCTGTTTCTTGAGTACAGGAAGGTAAAGCAAACAAAAACCAACTGAACTAGAAACGATTGCAAACCTGCTTTGCAGCAACAGAGGTTTTATTATTGTGAATCATTTTTCAACAGGATCAGACATCAAGAAGAACTTTTTATAATAATCTGTTAACAAAAAGGTACAGACAGCTGTGTGTGAGAGTTCTGTTCAGAGAAAGAAAAGCCTGGCAGCTAAACCATTACCACGTAATAAATGGCTGTACAAATGTTTGTGAGCTAGCGTCTGAATGCAGGAGCTCCCGGTTTAGCTGTTCCAGATAACAGGTTAAGAAACGTCAACCTGTGGTTAAGTGAAGCCCCGGCTGAGACCAGTCAGAAGAGGTTGTGAGGCCTGGCTCCTAACCATGGGGTTGCTTTGTTGAGATTTGCTAAGTGCTAACAGGCTGATTAAGAACATTTAAAAAGTTGCCCTGCTTTCTCTACATCACACCAATGAACCCGCTCCCCTGTTTGAACTGAACACAGTGGAATAATTGTTGAAAAGCGTTGCGGCTCTCCAGATTGATTGAGCACGTATCCCCTCTCCTCTCGGCTTTGGTCCGTTTCCTGTCTATGGCTGCGGTGAAGCGCCAAATTTGGCGCTCAGCTTGGTGACCAGGGCCATGATTTTGGGGTTGTTCTGGTACTTGGCGATGTTGGCTGGGTTCTGTGCCACATCCTGGAAGGCAGCCATCACCTCGGGGTCCTGGAGTTAAACACAGATTAACAGGGTCACCTTTGTATAAATCAGCTGTAAAGACACAGTGAAAATGAAAAATATGTTGTTGAGGTTGTATTCCCGGGAGATGTGGGGAGATATATTTGATTTAAGCAGCATCCTCAGACCCTTTCTGACCACTGAGAGTATGGTTACAGAGTCAGGTGTGTTATGCTGTTAAGCTTCATGCAGCCTAACTGGTGTGTTCTGGGTAGAAAACGGGTGGAGCTTACGGGGCTTGCCTCTCAGGGTGGTGGTGGCTGTGAGAGTAAACTGGTTGTTCTGTGTAGACAGGATCTTTCCCCCCTCTAGCTTGTTAAATCTCTTTGAGTGAACAACAGGATAATGCATCTAAGTCCATCTCTATGTCGCACTGCCAAAGGCTCAAATACACATGGTCTGCTGAGTGGAATTAAAACATGTCCCTCCCCTCATCATCCTCCTCCGCCTGTGTAAGTGGGGATGATGATTTTGTCATGGTTGTCCTGAACCTGTTACATGTGAAAATACTGTATGTCTACACTAGCTGTGTTTTCGTAAGGCCTTCTGCGTGTTTGAAGCAGTATGCCAGCAGTGGAAGTGGTGGGATGTTGAGCAGTTAAATCACCTTCATGGCGTTGAGCAACTCAGGATCCTTCAGGAAATCCCCAAGACCAGGCATGCCAGCGGGGGCTCCGCCTGGGAACCCAGCAGGACCTGCAGAGCAACAGTGACACTCGGTAAACGTAGCAGCCCTCATTATTGCACTTAAAGAGAGCAATCGCAACATCGGAGAGAAAAAACTTTGGAGTGTTGTTGGCTGGAGCTGGAAATCTGAGACTTCTGATACAAACTCCTGTGACCTGTAATTCTCAAGGATGTGACTCCTAATATGAGAATCGCTCACTGTTTTGACCTTGAATGTTATAGCGAGTTGGATTATTGTTTATGTGTCTCTCCTGAATGACCTTTTGAGTGTTCGTCTCAGCCCGTCATGCAGTGAACTGGCTTGTTTTACACTCTCCTACCTGGGAAGAATCCTCCTCCTCCTCCTCCTCCTCCTCCGAACTGCCGTGCCTCTTCCTCCTGTCGAGGGACAAAAGAATGGATTGTGAGTTAATCAGCGTTGGAATCATGGACATAAGCAGTGAAGTATTGTACTTAAGTGTGCAGCTTTTATCAGCCAACTTTAGTACGCTGTTACCGTTGAGCATGTGGGCAGAACAGTTCAACTTAAAGGGCCATCCATTGTATTTTTCTCTCATGGCAACTCACCCTTTGAGCCCGTGCGTGCTCCTCTCTGGCTTTCTTTACCCGCTCTTGCTTCTCCTTGATCTCCTTCTCTTCTCTCTTGCGCTCGTATTTGCGTCTGTGCTCTATGATTTTGTTCGCCTGAAAACAAAGGACGATTATCACAAACTCATAGCTGGGAGCATCATCTTTGATTCCCTGTCTGCCATTGGTGGGCTCTGAAGACTTATGGTTGATCTGTATCAGGATCATGTAAACGCAGAGGGAGATCGTAAACACACTCCTCTATTCTGAACTCGCACACATTACAATAACATATCTGCATTACAATTACTACTGACAAATTAAAAAAGGCTGCAATGTGGTTTTCATTCCCTGTCGTTTCTGGTATTATACCTTAGGCTGGACCTCCTTCAGCATCGCATCTGCAGCATCATCATAGTCCAGTTTACAGGCTGTGGCCAGGTCTCTGGCTGCCTCCTCCCAGTGCCCCAGCAGCCTACACCAACACATTGTGCATGAAATTCGCAGTTTTGTCGCGATAAAATAACATTTAGTTTTCTCTCGCCTCGCGCAATACGTGTCACGAACACAACACCGTGGCATATTTCACAGGGGAAAAGTATTTTTAAAGAGATAAAACACATGCAGAGTTTGGCCACGTTATGAGCTGCAGCTACATGAAAGGAGAGTCGGTAAGAGCTAGCATGCTGGACCGACTCTACAAAGTTTTCAGTGACTGGTCATTGACCTCATGTATTTTTTCAGAAATTAGGTGCCTTGGTGGTCCACTGGAAGGGGACGGACTTCACCTCTCCATGCTACTGAGTTTAAGGTGAGCAGCACAGATGCAGGTTAATTCTACATCCCTGCTGTAGCCACAGTTAGCTCTGCCGAAGAAATATCAATATCTGCCCTGTGGAAGATTTCTGAACTATAACCGCACCTGTGAGCTTTTCCCCTCCACTTGTAAGGCTGTGCAGAGTCTGGGTTGATCTTGATGGCTCTGTCACAGTCTCTTATGGCTGCGTTGGGTTTCTGCATCTGGATGAAAACACTGACACAAAAGGGACAACTGATCACATGACGCTCTGCCATGGATGGCCTGAACGAAGCACTCTGAGGACTCTCACCTTGCCCTCTTGGCGTACAGGATGGCCAGGCAGGGGTTCAACTTGATGGCTTCAGTAAAAAGATCCAGAGCTTTCGGCAGATCACCTGGAAGAGAAAAAGTATTTTAAACGGGTTTTTGAGATCATATATCTAATTTATTTTGTGCATCTTTCTATTGATCTGCAAGCACTGTTGACCCTCCAAACAGAATAATCAACCTACCTTCCCCTAGAGCATTGATGGCATCCATCTTCTTCTCATTGGCCTGATCTATCATCTGCTCTGTGACCTGAGGAAACACGTGGACACAGATGCTCAAACAAATCCTGTCTCAAGTGTCAAAAGCTTATTTTCCCAGCTTTGAATCTCCTCTAATAAACTGGTTTTCACAAGAGAATAGGGTCTGAATTTGAGTAAATGTGTGCTTGATTCATAGATAATATAAGAAAGTTCAATATTTTACCTCAATGTTTTCAAACTCCCCCATCTCCTGTGGTTCATCAGTGTCTGGCTCGATCACTCCCTCATTGTCAATTTCTGGAAAAAGCAAACAGATGATGGGACACACAAACAACATCCAGTACTTTCATTTTTTAGAACCATTTTGCTAAATTTTGGTGAATTTCTCTAATATCTGTACAGTATCATCAGCAAATACGTAGCTGGAGTCAGCAACTGCTTAGCTTAGCATAAGACTGAAAACAGGGATACGGCTAGCCTGGCTGTGTCAAAAGGCAACGAAAACACAAGTGTAAAAGCGACAATTCATTGTTGGGCAGAGGGTTGTGCGCCAGGCTGCTTCTTGGACGGGACCGGCAACTTCCTGGGTTCTCCACGGTTGCCTGGCAACTCATCCTAGCTAAGAAATAGTAAATTGTATACATCCCTCTGTACCTATTTCACTCTCCTCACTCTCAGACTGCACAGGAGGCTCGGGCTCGGGAGGTGAAGCTGATGTAGGGGGAGGACCACAGGGACAGCCACCCTACAGTTGAGAGAGCGCTCTGTTACAACGTGGTGTGATGCGTGTGACAAACTTATAGGCATCTCATCAGCTGACAGTGCTATTCAACTCCAACTCCCTTGTGTTTCACAGTTTTTGTCTCTGAACAAATAGGAGAACTTAATACAATGACTAACAATATATATGAATAACAATATTTATGTGTCACCTGGCATGAATCCTTTGTCTTCTGAAGGGGAGGGATTGTGGCACCCATACTGCAATATAAAATTATGGAGAACAATTCAGCGAGCAACATAAGGACCCTGATTTTTCAGGTGTTCTATTTGCTGGGCAGGCCGAAACACATATTTCAATGTGGCTATTTTTTCTATGAACATTTTCTCAATTGACTTGCCCAAAATGTACTTTATGTCACAAAATATACACATCGATGTCACAATACAAACATATGTGTACATGATAAGGTTAAGGCTGCTGCTCCCAGGGCCCCACCGGTGCTGCTTCAAATCGCTTTCTCTAATCAAAAGTCCCTAAAGATTTTCACCAGAAAATATTCATATTAGAGAAACTAGAATTTGAAAAACTTTGGTGACTTTTGATGAGAAAATTATCAAGCTTGCTGTAGAATGTTCTAATCAATCGACTAATTCATTAACATTGAATTATCGTTTTTTCCTTTCACTTTTACTATTCACTTGGTGGCAAGAAGGCTTAACCACCCCTTGGTTTTTAAACAAAACTGTGACCTTCCTGATCTCAGAGCTTTGAAAAAGTAAGAATGGTTTCAATGTGTTTTGATTTTAATTCTACCTTTTAATAAATTTGGGAAAATTTAGTTGTGGTAGTGTAAATAATTAAAGATGAATAAATAATGCTGCCCTGTTGATTGCATGTTTAGTGTGCTCTTGACTGACAATACATGAGATTATTTGACTGCGCGCGCGCGCGCACACACACACACACACACATACATACACGCACACACCTTGTAGTCCAAGGTTTTTAACTGAGCGGTGGGCGGGACTGGGCACGTGGTAAACCTGCAGTTTGTTTGAGACTTAATCTAATATCTTCAGTGACATATTTAAATAATAAATCTTTTACGTAACGATCCGGATATTAGTGCAGTTCGTTTACAGGCCAGTGCCACAGTCCTGCTCCGAGGCATACTGACCTCTGCAACCATGTCCGGAGGAAGCCCATCTCTGGAAGGTGCAAGATGTTAGGGTTGGACTCGCACATTTGCACAAAGCCCCTTAACTCTGACAGTTTCCGTGGGTCCATACTGCCCTGTCACGTCCAGCACACCGCGCGCTGCATGTGGGGAAAACCAGAGAGAAAAACAATCAGCAACTCATCCAAATCTGGCTTTGTTAAACTTGCGTGCTCAGCTGCTAACGTTGATGCCAGCGATGTTAAGCTAGATATGCTAACGAGCAGGTTTGGATGAGTGTGCGCTAATAACAACCTTACTTTGTTCTATGCACAAAAATTCAACAATATTGGCATTTAAGGCGTTAGCAATGAAGCAACCACGCACAACTAGCATTAACGACTGTTTATATCACGATCGCAAATCAAACCAGAACTTTCTGGAAATGTGAATCCGTCCGTGACGCGGTAACGTTAACCAACTGTTTTGACGCATGATAACGTCGTTAGCTAGCGTTAGCTGCAATACGGGGCGCGATTAGCGCTTCTTTACAGCCATACATTCGAGCAATCGAAGTGAAACGCACCCGATCGAAAATACGCACCGTTGACCACCGACAAGAAAAGCCGCAGAGTGAGGATGCAGTTGTTTTTCTTTTTATCACCACAACACAGCCTCACTAGTGGTGGCGTCGCTCCTGTGTTTTCATTCAGGCGAGTTGCCGGACAGACCGACCGCGAAAGGTGGAACTTTATGGACCTGAGTTTGGCCTGTCAGGCAGCTGTCAGGATACCACATATCCGCAAGTTTTAAAAAGCTGGAGTATGCCATTACATTATGATAGTGGTTGATTCCAAACGATTAAAAAAATTTAACACCATTTTAATCAATAAAACATAATTAGCACATTGAATTACATTTGCATTACCGAATTGCATCATTGTAATACAATTTTAAGTAAGCACATTGTAATTTGTAGTGTTGCATATGTGCATCACAAATAGAATTAAACCTTGAAAAGCCTATTTTGCATAACCTCTCCCCTCACATATGCGTTTCATAGTGCTCCCTGACAGGCCAAAGTCAGGGAACAATTTAGTCATTGTAAACTGTCAGTTTATATCCCCTCATCTACCAACTTTTCTCCTGAGTGTGGGCTCTCAGGTAGCCCTCCCAGGCTGTTACTCACCAGGGCTTCCAGCAATCAATTGGTTATGTTTAGGTTTCAAGTGCTGCCAATCATTTATAGATCCATAGATTCCAGGTGGTAGATAAATTATAAAATATAAAAAAAATGTTTGAGGGGACAAGATTGGTACATTTTAGAAGATAAGAAATGTTAGTACTGATCACACTCACAAAATATTGCACATTACTTGATGCTGCCCAGAACAACCACATTCATCTGCCATTGGCCGCTGAATTTAAATAAAATTTTATATGATGTTATCATGCACATAGACATACATTCGTTTATATGTCTATGACCATGCAGACATGAGTAATTGTAAGATTTCATGGCTGGTCCACACTCCCAGATGGCAGAGGGAGGCGGTAGTGCAGCTTTTTCGCTGCTTGCCACGCGCCACTAAAAACCAAAGAGGAGAAGAAGAATAAGATTTGGGTCTTCCAATCGTAGCGAAGGAGGCGGGATTAAGCGTCTCTGCCTGGGAGGCGAAACTGAGGGCTACAATGCCATGCCTATACGAATGAATGCGGCTAGCAAATGCGAGGGCAGCAAGCTAACGAGGGTGTTTGACAACTGAAGGTAAATATTGTCTGAGAAGATTTTAAATGCTGCTAAGTCGATACAACGTGTCGCTGTGTGTTTCCGTAAATATCCAGTGTCGGCTGACTTCTTTGTACTGACTGGGCTTCGTGTCTACAGGCGGACGACATGCTGTAACCGGCTGGTGTCCTCCAGCCGCAGCAACAATGTTGCCCTCAAGCAGCACCTTGGTCCGGTCTGCTTTCAGGCTGCTGCCGCGGCGTGACTGGAGTCGAGGTGAGCCCGGTTTGCTGCTCTTAGTTTTGTCGCCAACTGCTTGAGTATTTCCATTTTTGTAAATGTGTAACTTTATACTTCTACTCCACAAACAGCCACTACTATATGGAAATACGAAGCCGTTACCCCACTACGTTTGTTTGACAGTTACTGGTTAGTTTTCAGATCATGTTTTTACATAAAAAAAACACGTGTTAAACTTGTAATATAATGTTACAGTCCAGTGTTAAAGATTAAATCAGTGGTTCCTTCCTCACCTGTCTGGCTTGTGACCCTTACAGTAAAGCAGTGTCTGGTTTGGGTCACATTTCAGTTGTTAATGAGTCATTAGTTCCTCTCTGTCTTTCTCACGTGGGTTCATTTAATTAGCTGGTCGAGGCCCAAATACATCAAATTATTATCTTAACTCAAAAATTAGTCCAAAAAAGTCCAAAATATTGATTTACATTTGTGTAGCAGAACTTTCTTTAAATTTCCTGTTGCATTATCTCATGATGCCTCAGATTTGCCTGACCCCTTGTATTGGAGCCACAGGACTAAACTACTGAAATGTGCATTTGACCAGCCACAATATGAAAATGCTGCTTTCAGTCAGTATAAATACTTCAATGTAGTATAATACTTGTGTACTAAGTACTTTTGAGTGCATCACTGTGAATACTGGAATATTTTTACAGTGTTGTATGTGGTGCTTTTGCTTGCATAAAGGATCCAAGTACATCTTCCAACAGTGATCTCAACTATAACTTTTATTATTAAAATAGTTCACCCCCTAATTGAAAAGTCAGTCATTGGCATTCATCAATACATAGCTGATTCATGTATTTCAATAACAGTACAAGCACATTATATTATAAATAAATCAAATTATAGTATTAGTAAAGAAAATGTACATGTTGTTGGCACTTAATTGATGAAGGGAAACCATATTCTGTGATTTTAAAAGGAAACCTCACTTCTTTCAGTTTGGAGATACATCATGACCTCCCTGCTCTGTTGTATAGAACAGGGAGCATTGTAATTAATCATCAGGCTAACAAATAAGCAAATGCTTTAGCACTCAGCTGATATGAAGTGACGCTATGACATGTAGAAGGTACACCAGATGTTGTTATAAATGTGTTTGGATCTATTGTTTTGCCAGAGATTTATGGGAACATTTTAAATACTGAGATCCAGGAATGTTGTGCATGACTTGTCGGCTTTGGCATTTCTGCGCTGCAGTTTCTTGTCAATTATCCGCCGAAATATGCAGTGCACCAATAGTGATGCATCTGTGATGAGCTAAAATCATAGAGTTGTGAAGGTCTACTTTGTAAAACATCTACAGACTGAAGGTGGAAAAGGATTAGCAGTTAAACCGACTGCATGCAGCATCATAGGTGCCGACAGTCTTTAGCATCTGTGTTGTGTGGCTGTCTGTAGGTTGTGTCTGGTGCCCGTGCAGAAACATTTCTGTGAAACCTGGAGGTTTGAAACCAAAGATGGTTCCACCTCGGTACCTGGGCCAGCCCAGCCCTTTCACCCACCCACACCTCATCAAACATGGTGAGTATTGTTTACAGTGGAATGCTAAGCCAGTACATTTCAATTTTTTTGTATATGGTCTGTAGTCACATCAGCAAAAGGGAGTTTGGATTCATCCTCTGTGGTGGTACAGGAACTAGTCAAGCACACATAGAGCATCAGAAGTTGTACACCACAAGGAGTGATTAGTGCACAGTGTAAGTGTAGGTGATGAGCTGCTGTTTGACACCACACATGTGATCTCTGCTCCTCAGGTGAGGTGACCCCAGGCTTGAGCCAGACAGAATATGAGCTCCGCAGACACAGGCTGGCCTCCCTTATCGAGGCCCAGGCAGACAGGCTGGGACCCTCTGCCTCCACGAGCACCCATGTGGTCATTGTTTTGTCCCATCCGACCCGCTACATGACCAATGACATCCCTTATCCCTTCCACCAGAACCAGGTGCATGTTTGGTCTCAAGTTGCATTTCTTCATCTTCAGTTTAATACTTTTGTGTCTGTGTGGGTTTGTCAGCTTAACAGGCTACAACATTTACATATTGTTCAATACTAACAGTTTAAAACACCTTATTTACACAAGGGAAGAGCGTGTGAGTAGTAGCATACTTCAGGTATAAAGGTGTACTCTGTTATGTGTGACTGCTCTTGCATTCCTGTTTGTTATTTATTGTCAATTGGGACACTGAATTTAGCAAGGATTTGCTTATTAACCTGGAGCCAAATGTTCCCCAGGATTTCCTCTACCTCAGTGGCATCCTAGAGCCTGACAGTGCCTTGGTCCTTTATGGGAAAGGGCGTCCAGACCAGGCCATCTTGTTCGTCCCCCGCAGAGACCCGGGGAGAGAGCTGTGGGATGGGCCCCGGTCGGGGAAGGATGGGGCGACTGCTTTGACTGGCATTGAAAGAGTTCATAGCACAGAAGAACTGGGTGTTGTGCTCAAGAGCCTGAAAGGTGGGTGGATGGGAGTGTGAGGCCGCATGCTCAGCAGAAACAGCAGCTCACAGAACATTATCTGATTTTTGTCATTGAACAAGATGTCCCTTTGCTTCATTTGAGCGGTTTGTGAAGCCCTGCACCTCTTAGTTACTGTTGCTAAGCCTGTCAACCTTTCTACTTCACTATAACCTGCAAGTATACAGATGATAACGGTGGGATATTCAGTATTTTTTTTTTTGAATGATGGCTTTGAGAAGCTAGCTAGAGTAAGCTAATGCCAAGGCTAAAACTATGCGAGTGGATTGAAACTTCTCTCCAGCTGACTTTTTAACAGCTCGATTATACCTGTTTTAAAACGGAAACCCTGCAAAAGGGTCTTGAATATGTACATTGTGGCTATGTGCAAAAAGACAGAGGCTAAAGCCACGTCCCCTCAGGCACAAAGTCAGATTCCTCTTCAGGAGCAGCACTGTTTGTGTACAGCTGTGTAGAGCTTAAACAGTATTATAGGACAGTATTGTAAATGAAAGTATTATTTGCTCCGACACAACCCTTGAGGGGTTTCAAGTCTTGCCATAGAAAAATATACTTGGATAAGCAACACAGACGTTGGATTTATGCTTTTCATCTTTGTGTTTTCAGACAGTATGTTTTACTTTTACAAAGAAATGTGACAGTATTTTACCCAATTTTAGCTGGAGATGTTGGAATATGAACTCCCCCAAACCAAAGAAAGAAAATATGGAAACATGGAAATTATGCTAAGATACTACTAAAGCTATTGGCTGTTTAATCTAATCGTTACACTTCTGCTCTTGTGCTTTTGGTTTTGGATGGGCCTGAAAACACGATTACATACCAAACTCTTTAAATGCTGCATATCGCTCTTACAACAGCCCCATGTGTGGCACATCAACAAGTGGAGAAATTCAAAGCCGAGCAGGTCTGCTGTGTGTAGCTGCAGTTTCAGGAAGTGACATTTGACCACTTGAACTCACTGTTCTCATTTCCTCTCCACTCTGATCCTCTTCTAGGCACAGTGCTGTGGTACGACAGTTCTCAGCCCACCCACCCGCGCCTCCACCAGACACACGTGTGTCCCGTGCTGGAGGCGGGGTCGATGCCGCGCTCTCTCAGGCCCCTCATACACTCTCTCAGGGCCATCAAGAGCTCAGCTGAGGTGGCACTCATGCAAGAAGCAGGTCACATCACAGCACAGGTTGGTGTTTTAATTACTTAAAGTGTCAATGTCATGAAGTTTATTTGTATTATACGAATAAACGCCTGCATTTTGGTTCTTGTATTGTTATGCAGCAGTGTCTCTTTATCATTTTTTCGCTGTTTGTTTTCTTTCAGGCTTTTAGGAGGACGATGGCTCTGTCTCAAGGAGACGTGGATGAAGCTGTGCTCTTTGCTAAGGTAACTGAAAATATTTGAGGACCTCTGTGTGGCTCTTCACAGCCTCTCTGTCGTGTGTGGCCTGTTATAATCTTCATGTCTTTAATTGATCAGGCTCTTCAATGTAATCACTGAGACAACAAGTGCCATCCATTGATTATTCAGTCAAATGCTTAAGCAATGAGCTGATGCTCAAGTGACAAATTGATTCACATTATTCTAACATTTTCAACAGAAACAACATGTAATATTCAGTATTGACAACTGAGGATCACACAGAAAATAATTTTCTCTGTGCTCCTCAAGCATTTTAGACTGAGGTCACTTTGATAAAACAGGCCAGCAGTGGCTGTTAGTCAGGGACTATTAATTATGTAGTTAGGATTTATGCATTGTTGTGGCACAGCAAAAGACCAGCTTGTATACACCACCATTAACAACAAATATCTATTCAAAACAACAGCTCGATAACCACTGCCTTCTTGTATATATGACACACTTGATCCATTAACCACTGACTCTTATTGTTTAAAAATTGGTCCCCAGCGTAGGACAGAATCTTACGCAGGCAAACTGTATAACAGATAATGCAATGCAGTATGTACAAACAACAACTTGTTTATATTAGAAAAGAAAATTTATTTAGATTATCTAGAGTCCAAATCTTACAGGAGTTAAATGTCTTCATTTTGCTTGGTGTCTGTGTCCGTTTACATTGAAATCTAATAATCGAGAAATATAGTTAATTAAAACTTGTATGTGATGCATAGATAGCTTAACCACAGCATGTTACAGTATTTACACTTTAGCCAAAAGTTGAGCAGGTAACTCCTGAGATCCGCTCACATAGTGGGTGCTTTAGTGGGTGTTCAGGTCGGGTATTTATTTTCTTCATCGTGATCGAATCTACAGGAGCTGATTTAGTTTTAGCTTTAGCGGGTGAGCGTATCTCTCTCAGCAGGCATGGCATCAAGGTCATTAAAGTCAATCTTGACCAAATATGTAGCTTTGCTTTTATAAGCAAACATGAAGCTCACAGTCCTGTTTCAATTAGAAAGGCTTTTTTTTAACATACCATCTTATTCCAGTTTGATTTTGAGAATCGGATCCATGGCGCCAACTTCCTGGCCTATCCCCCTGTTGTTGCTGGAGGGAATCGAGCCAATACTCTGCACTACATAAACAACAACCAGATTATCAAGGTAAAGGAAGGTGTTGACGGTGCTAAAGGATCAGCCCTGTCACATGGTGCACTGAACATCCACATTAACCATTCCAAAAGTAGTGAGTGGTTACATATATAAAGTCATCATTGAGTAGCCTGAACGACTGTTTTTCCCCCTGTTCCTCTCCTCCATCAGGATGGTGAAATGGTGCTGCTTGATGGTGGATGTGAATACTTCGGTTATGTCAGTGACATCACGCGAACGTGGCCAGTGAACGGAACGTAAGTTTGACAAAACCATCTTGAGCAATAAGTTGTGCTGCTCAAAGAAAATAATCCACATCCCCTTCTTAAAGTACGCAATTGAGTTGGCTTCACAGGTAAACAGAAGGTACGCCATCCTTATCGTGCTGATGCCAGATCACTACACAGCACAACAACACAGCACTGCCTGAAGTTCATTTTTATGTTGGAGTTTTATGAGTCGCAACCTGTGCTACAAATCTTTAAACCTTCGCTGTTGCCATGAAATATAGACTGAAATCCATCTGTTCTTTACATTACTCATCTCATCTTCTTCTTGTTCTTGTTCTAATCAATGTTCTTACTCTCATTGGATTATTTCAGGTAATGACATGCCTTCTTAAATTAATACATGATTTGTTACAGCTCTCTAGATTTTAGTGCTTTTTGAGAATGGTTGTTTACCAATAACAGACATAAACTGTCTTCTGCCCCCGCTTGCGTCCTACCAGATTCAGCCCGTCCCAGGCTGAGCTGTATGAGGCTGTCCTGGAGGTCCAGCACTCCTGTTTGTCCCTGTGCTCCCCGGGTATCAGCCTGGACCACATCTACAGTACCATGCTGGCTTTGTTGGGACGACAGCTCAGGCGGCTTGGCATCCTCAAGGCCAGTACCAGTGACGCTGATGCGCTCAAGGTAAGAATCAAAGAAACAGAAGAAGAGTGGATTAGGGCTGCAACTAACTGTTATTTTTGTTATTGATTCATCTGCTGATTATTTTCACGATAAACTAAAACAAAGTTCTTGTGCAGCAAGTAACAGGATTCCTCAAGGCGAGCTGCTGTACAAGAAAGTTATGTTTCCCAGATCCAAATATTCAGCTGCTCCTTCAATTTAGAGTCCTGATGAACAAAGATGCCCAAGATCATATTTCAGTCCACTAATGAGTAAAAATGTTGTGTATTTCTGCTTACAGACACACACAAACACACCGTATTTTGTATTTTGATATTGCTAATGCAAATTAAAGTCTATCAATCAACTACACCAGAGGGACACAAGATCAGATTATCACTGTTACCATGTCAGCTGGGCATTGAATTTAAACACTTTTGCTAAAGTTTATTTATGTCCTTACCAGTGGTTTGTGGTCAGGGAATAGCCATAAGCTTCATTGGCCAATGTAAATGATGAAATGACCTAATTACAGCCCTCCATGAAACACAATATGCTTGCATAACTCTGCATATTACTCTGCAGTCATTTCCTGCAGTGGTTCCTTTCAGGGAAATAAAATGAACAAGCCAAACCAAAGCTGAATGTAGATGTATCCACTGGTTTCTCATAAAAAGACAGAAAAAACAAGCATTGTGGGGGAATAAAGGGTGTGTTTTTGACTGCCAAGAATCTGATGCACAGCAAACTGAGATATTAATTCTTCATCAAGACACAGTATCAGGCACTGCGCACACTTCTGGATCGGCAAACTAATTGATGATGGGTTCCCTTGTGAGAGACCTTCATTCAATGCTGGGCTCATAATTATCAGCCCTCTGAGTGCATGAGTTTTAGCCATGCTCGCGGCATGACTCTGGAGATGTCAGTCTGTCATGTGGTCTGCCAGTTGGGGTACCACTTTGGTCCAGACCGAAATGCAACTACTGAAATGCAGACACAGTACTGTATCACACACATTCATGCATCCCAGAGGATGAATCCTACTGATTTTGGGGATTATATGTCATTTTCTCTCTGCAGCTACCAGCAGGTCAATGTTTTCACTATGCCAACATCTATCAGATGGATTGGAACCAAAGTTTGTACAGACGTCCATGGTCGCCAGACAGATGTATCTGCTGTTTTTGGTGATCATCTTTTCCTCATGGCGCCACCATGAGGTTTACATTTGTGGTTTTGAGTGATATGGCTAGACCATTATTTAAATCTAGTGTAGACGTGTCCTCTTCAGGATGAACTGTAATTGTTGTCATTTGGTCAAGATTTAAATTTATCCAGTACTTTGGTTTATGACCAAATGCCAACCAAACCAGTGAAATTCCCATCAGTCTTCATTCTACTTTGTGTTAAGTGCTAATAAGCAAATATTAGCATTCAGCTCAAAGCACGGCTGTGCCTCAGTGCAGCCTCACAGAGTCATTATCATGGCTGTAGACTTTGTGTTGATGCAGAACAACCACTTACGGTACTTGATCCACTTGGCCTCATCTCTCATAACAGATGCTAATGGGGTGGATGCGGTTTAGCCAAGTCATGCAAATTTCACTTTTCAGAACAGTTGTTAACAAATGCAGCTGGCAGGGATCTATGAAGTCAACAACATCTATTTGAGTCATTTATTTTAGGCCAGAGAAGCATCAGAAGCAGTGCTGGCTGACCTTCTTCCTAATAAAGTTTACAGGTTAAAGGGCAAATCCTACTTCCTATATATTTTTGACTTGGTAGCCAAGTCAATCAAAAATATTGGCTGTTTATCCTAACATTTGAGATTCAGCAATGTTCTATTTTAATTCTCGCGTCACATTTATACAGAGCGCAAGTGATCTCATATATGGAGCAACTTTTGATGTTGTTTAGCTGCTCCTGGATGATCTGATGAGGCTCATTCACCACAGTGAGCCCCTTCAATGCGTGGCACCCCTGACTTTCATGCTATTAATGTTTAGCAACAAGCTGCGACTGCTGTTAGGCAATGGCAAACTTCTATACAACTGCTCAAAGCTTTATTTTTGTTTGTGCTTGTCCCAGGCTGCACGGCGGTACTGCCCGCACCACGTTGGCCATTACCTGGGCATGGACGTCCACGACACTCCTGAGCTGTCCCGCTCACAACCTCTTCAGCCAGGAATGGTCATCACTATAGAACCAGGTATAGACTAACTAGGCTTTTAAATGCCCTCTTCCTATCTTGGTTTTTACCAAAGATGTCCAGCTTTGGCTGTTAATCAAGAATCTGGGTGAAATTGACCTTTAAAAATCTGCTGCACAAACACTCACAGCGTTACATTCCCCATTACACATTATCTATTCTACACTCTCTTTTATGTTCATGTTGTCCCTGTTTCAATACATTTACCACTTTTTTCCCTCTGTTGTCACAGGGTTGTACATCAGCGAGGACAATGACCAGGTGCCAAAGCGTTTCCGCGGCCTGGGTGTCAGGATTGAGGACGACGTGGTGATCCGAGACAAGGGAGGTCCTCTGATTCTGTCCCATGACGCACCAAAGACCATCGCTGATGTAGAGCATGCCTGCGCCCAGAGATAGGGCAGGGAGAGACAGACAGGTGACCAAGTGAGCCACAGCGCCGACAGCAGCCGGTGTGCCGTGCTTTTCCACTGTCTCGGGGGTGATGACATCATCAGGCTCAGAGCCCAGGTACATGAAAGGTGGGAGCACACTGCAAGACTCTGGTTTTACTCTCAGCAATGCCTCGAAAGTATCTGGTGTGGAAGGTCATAGACTTGCTGATGCTTTTGTTGTCTGCCGGTATGTTTAAAGACGTCTGCGGATAAAGGCTGATTTAGCTGTGTGTTAAGAGGTTACGGTGTAGCTTTGGAGCCTACACACGTATGCTACACCCCAGCTGATGTGTTCCTGCTCAAAAATGGAGACCAATCCTGATCAGGTACCAAACATCCATTTTGTGTTGAGATGGTGCTATATGGCGGGTGAAATCAACAGTGAACTGTAGATAAAAACCTAGGAACAACAGACAACCTCTCACATCAAGTACATATTCAGCTGAAGACCCGATGGTTAGATCCTACAGTATATTCCCCACACCATGTGTTTCAGTATTGCCACCATCATGGCACACAATTGTTTGTTGTCTCACTCAAAACATTTTAAAGCCCACACACACACACACACACACACACACACACACACACACACATCTGGCTCTTACACATGGAAATGCATCACTCTTTCCCGGCTCATGCTACAGTACAAAAGATAAAAACGGCAAATGTTAACATGCACCCACCTATCGCATTCATGTGGTGTCGGAATAATTGAAAAAAAATGAGTTCCTGACTGGGAAAATTCACGTGAAGGCCCCCTAAAGTCAAACACAACAGCCCAGAAAGTCAGCGGAAATGTTGGTACAAGACTTGCCAACTTTGATGTCATCCATGCAGAAACATGGTGGACAAAAGTGAGCATTTGGTTGATGGTAAGATTATTAATTATTGTCTTTCATAACATTGTTTTACTCTCATAGAATTTGTAAAACTGTATGAGTTTATGACCATTAGTTGCTGTCCATGTAGAGTAACCTTGATTGGTTAAAGTACAGCACATCTTCTTTGTCGTGTCCACCTTGTTTCCACATTGCGACTCATGAACACACCGAAGTTGAAAGAACGTCTTCCAAACTCGGAAAAAGTGACCATCCAAGGAGCACGTGAACGCACAGACTGTGCTTCAGATCACCATGACATCATGTTTATGCACACGTGATGAAAAAAGAGGAATGTGTCTTATGCAGCTGCTGCTGCTGATAAACCTGGATTGATAGTAATAATGACACCAATACACTGAAATGGCTGAAAAAGAATAGACTGAAAAGAGTTGGTGTGTGTTGTTGTGTATGTGTGTGTGAGAAAAATGTGACCTCTTTTAAGAATGTTTATTAAAAAGATCTCATTATTCCTTCTTTCAGAACAAATAAATTCTGTTGGTTTGACTGAAGTTGCTCATGACGGACGTCATGACGCGCGAGGTGACAATGACAATAAAGGTGGCTGTGTTGAACTAGGTTTTAAAAACCTTGACCGTAACACGGATGGAAGTACATGTTTCACCTCAGGGTTAGGTCACACAGGCATAGATTTGAGTAGAGACATCCCCCTCAGCTATAGGGGAAGGGTCACTTGTGGCCTTCTTTGTCTTGGTTAGTTCTATGAGCAAGCTGGGTTTTAATCTGTAACTCACAATAATTCACATACATTGTCACAGTTTTCTTTGAGAATTTAAGGTATGCCTACTCCACACAGAGGGAAGAATCTGTTCACAACCTAATCTGATGATCGTGTGTGTGGTTTTTGTTTTTTTTTCTACCACATACAACAAACAAGACTTGATTATGATTGGCTGGCTGGTGCCCATAGAAATAATTCAGGATAGCACAAGTATAATAATTACATTAAACAACGTTGTGTGAAATTCTCAAATCCAAAGCTCATTTTGCAGTAAACAAGTGTAAAAGAGTTAGCTCATCCTTTTTCGACATGTACTCAATTGAAAACAGCACAAAGTCAATATATTTAATGTTTGACCTCATCAGCTTCATTGATTTTTGTTAATATCTGATTATTCTGAATTTGATGCAGCAACACGTTTCAAACAAGTTGGGACAGGAGCAACAAAAGACTGGAAAGATGTGGAACGCTCCAAAAACACCTGTTTGGATCATTCCACAGGTAAACAGGTTGATTGGTAACAGGTGATAGTATCATGATTGGGTATGAAAGGAGCATCCTGGAAAGGCTCAGTGGTTCACAAGCGAGGATGGAGCGAGGTTCAACACTTTGTGAACACATTATTGTATATGTGTAAAATCATCGAATCATCCAAATGTTTAAGTAAATTTAATCTCCAGTTGACCCACTGACACATTGAGTTGATGTCTGTGACCAAAATGGATTACACTGACGTCCAAATGGTTTACAAACATGTTGTCTGTGAGCAGGACACAGCCCAGACATGTGGGAGAGGGTAGCACCAAACTGTGTATTCACCATGACGACATGAGCGATACATAGTAAATACAGCGTCTTTATCACTGACATTCATTCAGTCACAGTGCCTGCCAGCTCCACTGTCACAGCAATCCCTGGCCTCATGTTGCTTTACTGTACATAAAATGATCCCCATGAGTCCCAAGAGTCAGGGATACAGATTTTAAATGTGGGGAAAGAGAGAGCACTGTAGATCAGCAGATACCATCTGAGGGACTGGAAGAGAAAAGATTTGATCTTTTATACTTTACTAAATGATTGTGAAAGTCCACCGCCACCGTGCTGAGTTTGACACTAAAAAGCTGTTTTCACATTCATCAGCTAAAGGGGGAAAGTTTCTCTGTGCTCACCTTAAAATCACAGTTTGACGTGTACGAACAAACATTGCTGTGAGATTGTAACTTGTGTGGAAGCCAAGCACACACACTGAAAATTAACTTTCCAGCAAGGAAGGAGACCAGCATTAAAAAATAATAATCATATTTTGGTGGTAGGGATGCTTTTGACACAAGTCGATGTTTTCAGTTAGTGACAAACAAATAGCGTTGCACAGCTGTGTATCAACAGACGTGATGAATGAACATGTACTGAGGTATGAATTAGAGGAACTTGTACTTTCCTATTTTCATTTAACATTGTACTTCTACTGCACTTTATTTTAGAATTAAATATACTTTTTAGTTACAGGTACTTTATGTAGTAGTTACTTTGTATATTCATATTTTACAACAAAACATGAATTTATAAAGTATGTTGCATGGTTATAAATTAAACGACCCAATGCCATTTGCCCAGTACGGCATAAGCAACAACAATCCAATGATATAATTACTATAACACTCACAGAATCCATTTTTCTGCTAAGTGTTTTGATATTGAAGTACATTTTGCTGATAATATGTATTTTTTACATGCAGCATTCTGAATGCAGGCTGCTTGTAATGGAGTATTTATACACTGGGAAAGGATCTGAGTGTCTGAAGTATTCAGACTTTTGACTTTAGGGAAAGAAGTAAGACCAAAAATAGTCCATTGCAGGTAAAGGAGTTCAAAATGTTACTTATGTAAAAGTTCAGAAGTATTACTAACAAAAAGTACTTAAAGTACCAACCTTGAGTATTTTATACACTGTTGGTTCATTATAACAGATCATGTTGTAATTACTGATCAGATTTATAGCTGTCAGATAAATGTAGTGGAGTAAAACGCGTAGTATTTCCCACTAAAACGCAGTGGAGTGAATGCATAAAGTAGCATAAAATGTAAAAAGCAAGTACAAGCAGAATTACCTCAAAACTGTACTTCAGTAAATGTAATCAGTTACTTTCCACCACTAATGAAAGCTGTGTTTGCCTGAGGGAGAGTGAAGTGGAGCGCCACTGTCACCTACAGATTGAAAACAGCGACGGCCGAAAGAGCCCGGAACCGGTTTCCGGACAATTCCGAACACCTCCGAAGACAACCTCCCCTCTTCTTCCCTTCCTCCCTCCCTCCTCCCCTTCACGCCTAATGTTGCTGTACCTCCAACCCTCCCCCCCGTATCAGAGGAGTAGAAACAACAAGCCGCCATTTTGTTTGTGCGGACAGACCGTCAGAAACAGGAGGAGATAACCGAGGGAAGGAGCGACTCCGGCAGCCGACTGCAGCCGCTCCGGGAACCGCCGCGGGAAGAAAGAGTGGCGAAATCCCGTCCGTGTTATCAAGAGAGAGAGCAAGCATCGCCAAAAAGATAAGACGTCAGTGGAGGGAAAACCGAGTCGGCGATCTATATGTGTGCATGAGAAGGAAATACTCCGAAAAATCCAAGGAAGGGGTAATTTTGCGGAGCGGAGCCAGAGGAGAGGCGGAAGAGAGCTATATATTATCATAGCGAGGAGAAAAAAAAAGCTGCGAAAAAGGGGAAAACATCAACATGAAAAATCAGTATGTGTCCGTCGCGGAGGAAGGAAAGAGTCCGCATAGACAATTATATAAATAAATTGCTGCCGGGCAGAAGGGAGAGGTGGAAAGAAAGACGGGTTTAAAGAGAAGGGGGGAAATTGCCAGGATCAACACGAAGGGGGGCATTCTCCATCACAAAGAGTCAATGAGAGGATTTTGTCAGCCCAAAATATTTTAGAGGGGTGTCAGCGTTAGTGTGCCGATCTGAAGCTTTCCGCTTCCGAAATAGCCATAAATTCTCAGCGAGCCGCCGTCAGTTTTTATCACATTTTCGCCTGTCGCCGTAGCTGTGCTCCGTTTTTTCTTTCTGCTACAGATCTCTCTTTTTTTCTCTTCACTTTCCTTGCCAAGACATCCTATAAGCAGTGGGTGGTCGGCATGTTTTTCTTGAGAATATTACCCATTCTTTGCATTATCTGAGATTTGTTTTAACCACGCGAAAACCGGAGGAGGAACCCTCTTCTGGAGCACAACATAAGTAACCCCGCGGATCGTCCTCTGCAAAATAAAACTAATTGGATCAATCTGACTGCCCGCTGATTGGCAATCCGCGCTGTGATTGCCCCCAAGAACTGTTCAGTCACACAAATAAAAGTCTGCATCAGAATCGATTGCACAAGAGGAGCGATTTTTTTTTTTTTGGGACAAGATTTTTCTATATCCAACCTTTGCCAAACCCCGCTGACTGCAATAGGCATAATCGCGCAAAAAAAGGTTGCAACAACTAAATGTGCAATACGACTCTGTTCTTTCTGACCCAGTGCCTTGCATGGTCGAACACTAAGTGCACAATTTAGTCTGCATGCACATGCAAAAGAGACCTCATGCACGGAAATATAAATCCAGCTGAGTAAGTGCAAGTGTGGGAGTTCAGTGTTTTCATCTTTCTGCAGAACTGTTGTACTATTTAATCAGTTACTGTTAAGCCAATGCAAGTTGTTTCTCTCAGTATTGCACCTGGGAGTACCACTGACGCTTGAATTGTATTTTAAAACGATTGCTGGTGGTCTCCACACACCGGTTGACTGCCTTTTTGCTCTTGGAGACGCGAAGGAACCGGCGGCATTGCCAGCAGTGAAATGTCCGGTCAGGTGAGAGAAACTGTAAATGCGACCGAGGATCTGGTAACTGTTGCATGAGAGAACGGCCTCCAGAAGTTAACGCAGGAACACTCCTGGCTTGTGTTGTCGGATCACAATTAACATTTTCCTGCCCTGACCGACACTCTCCGCTGGAGCGATTCAGACCTGAAATGCAGGATTTCTTTGCCGACTATGGCGGACAGGACTGAGTGCAGCACGGATCTTGGGACAATTTTTGAGTCGCAGAAGAGGCTACATGAGGTTGTCAGAGGGCCGCACGCTTGCCTTTTTTGCCGACTCCACCTTCCCACCTCCTCCTGTTGAAATCTGTGAAGAAACAAAATCTCCGACAGGGGAGGGAGACTGATATCTGCTGAGAGGGAGAGCTGTGAGGGAAGGAGTTCAACATTGCTGTCTTCTCCCCTACCGTCCCCCGAGCGGTGGGGGAACGTTCAGAAGCATTTTTAAAGGGACAAGGAGACGCAAATAACGGAAATATCGTTTGCCCTCCGTGGATCTAAAGCATTTTTTTGAATTCGTCAAAAAATATGGCCGATAATGTCCTGGAGTCCGGCCCGCCTTCAGCCAAGAGGCCCAAGCTGTCCTCTCCAGCTCTGTCGGTGTCTGCGAGTGATGGAAATGGTAAGTATATTGCATGCATTACTTAGCTGAAGATTAAACATAAATTAGCTTTGGCTGTTTGTGTATAAATTACTGGCCAGTCTTGGTAGTCCCTGCAGAGTTGCACACTAACTTAGTTGGTTTGACACAGAGCTGGTCCATAACTAATGGTTTTAAACATGCATATATTCGTTGCTTGGTTTAAAATGGGCTGGTTTGAAAAAATTGGATTGTTTAGACAGAATATGATGGACAGCTGGCGGTTGGAGCAACTTTCCAACAGGGATGTTTTGATGTGTTAGCCTCAACAGGCTAACTAGCTAGTAACTATAAGGTCCACCTCCAAACAATGGAAGAGTCGAGTCACCCCAGTTCGCTTTAAGTTCTCTAGTTACTATAAAAGTCAATCAGTTTCAAGGATGATGGCGCATACTCATTAAACAACGGGCGTCACAAATACGCCGTAAACACAGAGGCAAATAACCATTTCCTAACTAGCTTTAGGAGAAAGTAACGGTAACCGAGCTAGCTAGCTAAGTAGCTAATTTCGGCAGATAACCCTACCGGACCGGCTCAGCTGTGCTCGGTAGCTGGCTAGCAAACAAAAATAAGTGATGGTTAACAAGCTAGACCCTGCTGCTCACCAGTGTAACGTTTTCTGTGTGCGCTAACCATTGTCGTTCTTACAGTAAAAACGTTGGTGGTCATGAATTTCGTGTACTTCACGTGTTGTTAGCCGATGTTGTTTTTCGTGAACTATTGTCGTACACCGGCTAGCTATTGTTCGACACTTCATTGAAGTTGCGCAGAGCGCTGTTGTTCAGACGAACATGTAGCCGTTTTTCCATTTTAACTGCTACCGCGTTGAAATGAAAAAGCAAAGTCGGCCGCCGTCTTTGAAACGTCTTCTTTCATGTCTTTTGTTCTCAGGTTTTTAGTTTCTCAATTGTACTACCGACGAAGCCCATTCTTGTCCTCCCTCCATTGTCTGACTGCACGGTGACACCGCGCCGCACTGTTTGCAGTTTACTTTTCAAAGTGATTTAACACTTATCCCAAGCAGACCCTGAATGCATTACACCTTGATTGTGAATTAAACTGTTATTGCAACCGAATTATTTTACACATATTGAGCAAGAAGCCGTGAACTCTTCGCATCACCTCCCCTTTTTGCATCCAGTTTTAACGGGAAGCAGAACTATAATGAGGGGATGGGGCTGTTTTTCCTCTGTGCTACGTTATACAATTACTGTCTTCAGCACAACAATTATTTCTTATTGCACAAACTTTACAGATCTTTGAAAGTTTTTCACGTAAACCGTGCAAAGTTGCAGACCGGCAGCTGCGTCACTAAATGTAGATTTTGATCTTGGTGCATGTTTAGATTTCCACCAGTATCTGGGCTCCTAATGCAGTCAGAACAAGTGAAGAGAAAAGTCAGGACGGGGTGCAACTAGTCTCTTGAATCAAGTCAAACGCTGGCACAGCGCATCTATGGTGGCATCGATTTTTGAGAGTATTTAGAGAGCTGTTACCAGGCCAGAAGCCACCATAACCAGCCAAACTGTGCATGTTTTCATGAGGCCTTCTGAAGAGAACAACTTGGTTTGTGACTGTTAAAAGTGGAAGTAGGACTGCTTTTTCAAGATCTACTTGAGGAAAATGATCAAGAGTGCACTAAAATATATATAAATCACAACAACTTTGCCTTTTTTGAATTGGCCTCCTGTCGCAGTAGATAAGACATTTTCAAGATAAGACCTTTTCTGTTTCATGCACTACATAACTGTAGATCTAATGCACACACCTACAGAGGCACTGCAGTGTTTACCCCTCTGCGGCTTCTCACCCTGACCCGACCACGTTCACTCTCCATGTTTGGCGCCCCATCAAACCACAAACTGATGCCCAGGAGAGAGGTCCAGGTTGTGAGAGGCAGCTACTCCTGCACTGGCTGCCTACCTGTGTGCTTTAGATTAATGGTTGATAGTTTTCAGACTAATGTCAGAGCTGTGTCACACTTACAAGACACAAGGCACTTCAATTATTCTTGCAAAACTGACTGTATTCAGTGAAGATTTTAGTTGAACTCAGCTACGTGAACCAAATTTTTATACTTCTAGTTGGTATGAATTTTGCTTCTTTTCCTCCATGCCTAGATTTTGGTTCACTCTTTGACCTGGAGCACGACCTCCCAGACGAGCTCATCAGTTCCTCGGACCTGGGGCTAACCAATGGAGGAGATGTCAACCAACTCCACACCAGTCTTACAGGGCTCGGAGGAGGCATTGGTTTGGGAGGCCAGGATGCAGCTGCGAAACACAAACAGCTGTCTGAACTCTTGCGCGCTGGAGCACCAGCACAGCAGGGCGGCCCTACTTCCAACAGCACAGCACCCGGGGCTTCCATGGGGATGATGGGGGGTGTCGGTGTCTCCCCTGGTGGACCTCAAGGCATGCCCCCACAGGGCCAGCAACAGCAGCAGCCTGGACTAATGCAGCAGGTTGGAATGGTTGGAGGGGTGGCAGCGCTCAATCGGGCAGCTGCCATGATGGGTGCCCAGAAGGGCAGTCCTGGACAGCAACAGCAAGGCCCGATGGGGGGGCAGGTGATGAATGGCTCCCCAAGAATGGGTTACCCTGGCAGTGCAGGCATGGGTAACAATACTAATCTTTTGGCGGAAACCCTACAGCAGCAGCAGGGCGGTCAGCAAATTGGACCTGGGGGTCAGGCAGGGATGAGACCGCAGCAACCTGGAGCACTGAACAAGGTAAGGACACACAGCACAGCAGGGCCAGACCTTACAGATGCTCTGGTTGTCAGCCAGAAGTTGGCATCTCAGTAGCAACTATTTTATCGTGAACTCTAGGCTAAGCTGAAAACTTTAACAGAGACTTCCAAATGCTGATAAACAAAGTGTGGTTTTGGTGCATGTAGATTTCTTCCAGTATAAATATTTTTACATTTTTTTTACATTAGAAAAGTTGTAGCATTCTTAATTTGAATGTATGTATTGTCAGGGATGTTCCTGTTACAGCCCACTGCCCCATATATACTGCATGTAAAATGTTAAAGTTTGAAATTGCTGCTAAAAATGGTGGAAATGTGCCTGATTGGTCTGGATACAATTTAAAAATATGACCTCTTTAGTTTAGTTAATTCATTCAAAAGGGAAAATTCATGGTAGTTTCACTCTAAAAGTCAGGTTTGTTTCAGTTAAACAGTATTTTCAGGTTTTGGGTCTTTTCAGATCCACATGACGCTGCAAACTGTAGCGCGTACTTATGTCAGACTGCTGAAAAAAATTTCCAGAGCAGGTGCAGGCGCGAGTGTGGTTATGTGTTGGACTCACAGCCACATCACTGTTGGCTCTGTGGTATTGATGGTTAACCTCCTCGCTAGTCAATATGTCACACGAAAGTTGTGATTTTGATCTAAAGTTGTGAAGACAGTATTGCAAACTATGGTAGATTGTTTAGCATAACTGTCTTGGCCTGACCACTGCAGCGGTGCACCAGCAATTTTTTTTTTAAGTAATATCCTGCCGTTAAAATGTGCATTATTATCCATGTAAATGCAGACTGTCCCCAGTTGTGCACAAATGAAACACTGCAGTTAAAGCAAATTTTAATCTAAAGTTAATACAGTTCAACATAGTTGGATACAAATTTACTAAGATGATCTTGTTGTATCTCCATATTTCTTCCTTGAATGTTTTGATATCAGCTGACTGGGTACTGAAATCATGCTTCCATAGGTCATGAAAAGTTTGTTATTTTGATCTTCTAATTTATTTCTTCCTCTTCTTTCATCTCCATACACTCTCTCCTTCTTCTCATCTCTCTCATTTCCTCTTTGCCTCCCTACATCCTGGTCTCCAGATGAATATGATGGCCAACGCGGGCCCCTATGGTGGTCCGTACGGCCAGTCTGCAGGCCAGGGACTGCCTGGAGCAGGGCTGGGCCCACAGCTCCAGAATAAGGCGGGCCTGCCCAACAATATGGCCACCCAGTTCAACATGGACAAGAAGGCACCACCGGGTCAAGGCATGCCTGGGATGGTAGGAATTGTTTGTATCTGTTCTGCACAGGTGGATAAACTCTGCAGCCACCATAAAAGCCACTTATTTAACCACTTATCAAGTATAACTAAAAATACATTTTAACGTCGCTCGTTTTCTCGTTTTCCATCCTTTGACACATCTTTGCATTTACGTCCTCACTTAAACCAGAACGCAGTTTAATTTTTGGTCTAACACATTATGGCCAGAAGTGTGTCTCAATGGCATTTTGCGTCAGTCATCCAAGTTATTGTAGTTTTCAGTTGCCACTGAAGTCTCATGTGGGTGAGATTCCAGTTCCTGGTGAAAGGATGAGTCTGATGATACTCTGCATTTTTCTCCCTGCCAAGAGCCCAAAACCAACAATGGACTGCGCCCAGCAATTTGTGTAACTTTCCGTTTGTCGACTATTTTCACAATCCCACCCACTTCAGGCAGTGATTGGCCTACTGTTTGAAGGTACTAGGCAGGAAGTGAATTTCACTTTCAAGCTTTTTTTTTTCCTTTCATTTTTCACACAACTTCTCCCATTACTTCTCATATGTACAAACAAGTACAGCACACCCTCAGCAAGACTGCAGGCCTTTTCTAACCCACTTTGCAGCGTTGCAAAGTTTGCAAGTGGTTTGATAATTACAAACACGCTCATTCAGACGCGATCAGATAATCTGTCATACAAACTAGTTTGTCTCGTGCAAGGAAAAATGCCAACGCACCTGCATGAATGTTATTACGTCACCTTTACTGTAGAAAAGAAAAATCATGAAGGTTGCAGAAGGTCTGATAGATGAGGTGGCTGAGGAGAGACTAGATAAATGATTATTCATGTTTCTGAGGAGAGGAGGTAGAGAGACCAGTTCCTCCACAACAAAACTATTCAAAATACATAAACACAGTGTAGAAAAGCACTTTTTATTTTGTTTTAATGATTTTATTATCTCTATGCAAGTCACAGTCCAGGCGAGCACCCTCTGTTGCACCTGTCTAACCCATCAAAGTCACGGACCACTTTGCTTGAACAAGATGTGTTTTGGCAACTTTATGTCAAACTTTTTCCTCTCGCTCTCTGTCACTGTACAGCTCTGTGTTCACAGTATGGACAACTGCAGTTTGTTTGTTTTTTTCCCTTAACACCACCACTGACAATGATGCATTTGTTATTTTTCCGTCTGCTAAGTCCTCACAGCAGGACTTCAAACTCTAACTGTAAAAGTCTCCTTTTTACTCTTTGGTAGTATTTTGTGATTCTAAACTGTCCATAAAATAGAGTGGAACTAGTGGCATATACTTTACAGTACCTTTAGGGCATCATTAATAGTAAAAATCAAGTCAATAAGGAGTGTACGGGTGGTACAGATGTACGTGGCTATTTAACATTTTAATGCGGAAATGACTCACTTTTACAGACAAATCTGAAATTGACTGTGGGATATTTTTGACAAACTCAGTTGTCTCAAAAGGGAAGCAGCTCTGGCTGAGTCCTCTAAGTAAGGAGGAAAACCATTGATAGGGTTGTCTTAAATGGATTTTTTGTAAAGCAGTAACTCAAATCACCATTACAGTTGTCTTACCCACCTCAGTGACAACAAACTAGGTGTGAGGTAAATTACAGTTTGTCCACGAGAGAGATCTGAGGGACAATGTACCAGGAGTGTGGTCCATTTTATGTGTTTTACTTCCAAAAAAAAGAGAATAAGCCAATATATTGTTATCCGATTTTTAAACTCTCACATATCTGTTGGTTTTGGCAGAGCTGCAATTTGAACAATAGTTGGACGATAGGGATGAATTGATAAATGAGGCAGTCATCAGTAGGCAGCAGAGCACTGTGTCAACTGCACTCTTGCATTACAAGCTTTCATTACTTATTATACTTATTATTATTATTTGACCATAATTAAAAACAGATTCTATTTTTTTTCAACCAAGAACGGTCCTATTCATTCTCTAGATGCTAGTCTCCTGTTTTTGATTACAGAATAGCTGTAAGCAGAGATCTGAAACTGACTTTCTGCTCCTTTATTCATAGAGCATTTTAGAGTGTTTGATTGTTGAATCCTTTCGCTACTTTTCTTTTTTCTTTAAGCTTTAAGGTATTAGACAAAAGCCATGGCCTTTGCTACATTGATAAAAAGCTTTACATGTTCTTTCAACAGTTAACGCTTCATCTATATCTACACGTAGTGACAACAGTAATTTTGTAGTTAGAAAATCTGCTGCACATGCAAACGAGTTGCAATGTTCTTTTTCCCCGACGTAGGGCTACAAAGTCCAGGAAAAATTGGTCATCGAATTGATTTATTAGTTGTCAAGCTGTGAATAAATAAGGCAGTGGAAGTGGTCCCATAACGCCTGATCATTGCAATGTTGTAAATAATTCTTTCTAAAACCACGTCTATGCCTCCTGTGTGTCCCAAGGCCGCCCAGCAGCCGCAGCCAACAGCGGTTGGTGGCGTATCCGTCGGCGGAGCGGCAGCGGTGGGAGGGGCCCAGGTCGGGCTCAATGCCGTCGGGGCAGGTCCCGGCGCAGCGCCCCCTACCGCAGACCCCGAGAAACGGAAGCTGATCCAACAACAGCTGGTCCTCTTGCTCCACGCGCACAAGTGCCAGCGGAGGGAGCAGGCCAATGGGGAAGTGCGGCAGTGCAACCTGCCTCACTGTCGCACCATGAAGAACGTGCTCAACCACATGACTCATTGCCAGGCTGGCAAGTCCTGCCATGGTGAGTCTGTTGAATTATGCTGATTGCCTGCTTTATGGTGTGTGGTTTATATAAACACTAGTCAGTGTTTAAAGTTGTCATGTATCTGCAGCAATTCATTTTTTCCTTGTTTGTTGTTTATATCCCTCTCGGTTTGCCTTCCAGTTACTTGTTGTATCAGAATGAGTTATTCTCTCTCTGGCTGGCTGTTCTACTGTAATTTTTCATTTCTCCTTCTCTCATCTGGACATAGTTTCTTGTGCTGAATGACTCATACAATAACTTTCTTGGTGTCTGGCTTCTCCCTCTTCCTTTTGACTCTTCTGTTTTCTTTTTTTCCCCTCTCATCCTTTTCTTGTCTCATTATTCATCTTCCTCCGTAACTTTCACGATTTCTCATTTCACTTGTTCTCCCTCTCTCTGCTCCTCTTGTCTTTCGCTTCTCTTCCCTTTTCTCAAACTTCTCTCCATTTTCTGTCTCTTCTCCCCCCAGTGGCGCACTGTGCCTCATCCAGACAGATCATTTCTCATTGGAAGAATTGCACACGACACGACTGTCCTGTGTGCCTGCCTCTGAAAAATGCTGGAGACAAGAGGAATCAGCAGTGTGAGTGTGTGTGTCTCGAGCAGTATGCATGCTCATGGCTCTTATTGAATTATTACACATCACCTACCTTAAAATGATTTGAGAATCCTGTGACTAAACAGAAGCGCACAACAGTAGGCTTGAGTCCACAGATCCTCACCCTTTGTTATCTCTCCACCTCTCTTTCTCCCATCAACACCACCCGTTCTCTCGGCAGCTCTTGTTAACAGTGCAGGGGTGGGTTTGGTGAACGCCTTAGGTACAGGGGTACCTGGTGGGCAGTCCAACACTCCGAACCTGAACCCTCCCAACCAGATTGACCCCAGCTCCATAGAGAGGGCCTACGCTGCTCTGGGTCTCACTTACCAGGGCAACCAGATGCCGCAGCAGCCACAACAGGCCAACATGCCAAACCAGGGGCTGCAGGGCCAGCCTGGGATGAGACCTCTAAACACCATGGGTTAGTTTGTTATGCCATTGTCCATCATTGGATTGTCCTTCTTGACCTCTCCCAGCTGTTAGCTGACATGTGGTCAACGACTTTGTCACATAAGATGACTTGTATTTCAGGGGATAGATTCACATTAATGCGTTAATGGGGATTATTATACTTTTCAGTCATATCCTTCAAACTCTGCAACTATCTCTTTCCAGGAGGAAACTCTATGGGAGTGAATGGTGGAGTGGGTGTGCAACCCCCCAACCAGCAGTCCAACCTACTGCCAAACGCCATGTTGCACAGCAACATGAATGCACAGAGGTAGGACTGCGCCTCACTGCTCACAGCTTTTTACTTCTTGCTGCTGTCATATAACAGACTTAAACCAAGTCAAAATTAGTTCTGTATTGGCTATAGTCTTACTCCTCGCTTCCCTTCCTGTCTGTCGCTTTCCCCAGCTTGATGAATGATGGTGTGGGGAACCTGGGCTCCATGCCCACGGCGACTCCTCCTTCTGCTGCAGGCATGAGGAAGTCTTGGCATGAAGACATCACGCAGGACCTCCGCAACCACCTTGTTCACAAGCTGTGAGTCTGCTGATCCGCGAGCCCCCCCCCAAAAAAAATCTCACTATGGCCACAAGCTAATAAAATAAATCTAATTTGTGTATCAGATCATTTTAAGCCCTGAATGTGAATTGGGTGCCCTTGTCCTCCATTTAATTGTAGCTGTGTGTCCTTTCTGTTTGTGCATGTGTGAGAGCAGCGTGCAGGCCATCTTCCCCACTCCTGATCCAGCTGCGCTGAAGGATCGGCGGATGGAGAATTTGGTGGCTTACGCTCGAAAAGTAGAGGGGGACATGTACGAGTCAGCCAACAGTAGGGTAAGAAACCAACCCACGTAGAGTGTAAGGTATTGTAGTATGACCATCAGTTTCCACTTAAGGGCTGATGAAGTAAAAGTATTTGATTATTTTGTGCACTGTTACAATGTATCCTGTAACAGCCTCCCTCTCTTGTGTTGCATCCCTTCTAGGCGGAGTATTACCACCTGCTGGCAGAGAAGATCTACAAGATCCAGAAGGAGCTGGAGGAAAAGAGGAGGACACGACTCCAGAAGCAGGGCATGATGCCGGGACAACCTGGCATAGGCTCCCCAGGCCTCCCGCAGGGGCCGCCCAGCATGGGACAGCCGCCCATGGCCCCGGGGCAACCTGCAAGTATGTAAACATACTGTCTTTACCTCCCTCGCACACTTCTGTACGTGCATAGACACATGATTGCATGCACATACTCGCTGGTATATAAATAATAGAAAAGAATTTGACCGCTCTGCTTTTAGATCAGTGACATTGATGTTGCTTGGGACGTATCTATATACATGATACTAAACACTGATCAAAAAAGAGAACATGCAGACTTGCACACCACTTTTCTCATTCATTAAAGTGTAATGAAGTTTGTGTGCCCCACTCTAGTTTTTCTCACCTTTTAAACATTTTTCAGTCATCTGTGGTTTTACTGGTGTTCAGTGATCTTGAAGGCAACATGTGTGTGATTCTTGTTACTCTTCTCACCCTGTCAGATGGTCCTCACGCTGATCCGTCCATGGTCCGACCAACTGGACCCAATCAGATGGTCAACAGAATGCAGAACCCAGCAGGTGTGTGTCTAATACGTGTAACTGACGTCATTACAAATGCTTGTTGAGCAGCCAGACTTACAGAAAGTTATTTTTACAGGAGTTTTGTGGAGGGTAATAACAAGTGTTTGATATAACTGTGTACTTCTGTTGTTAGCCTGTTAGCACATTAATCCTGCACATTTTTTTGCCTCAACACTCGAGTAAATTTCGCCAGGAGAACAGTTGTCTGACTGGCCAAGATTGTGCATTTGGTGATGTTACTTTAGAGCAATTGTGTGCAGCAAAGTCAGCAAACATGCGTCCCTTACTTCAGTCTGTGGTGCCAAATTCAAAATGCTTCCACACTTTACTTCAGATGTTATGGCGTCGAGATTATCTGTTCAGATGACTCACTTTTTCTTTCTATTTTGTGTTGGCAAAGAGAACATGCTGCCCTCCAAAGGTAAAATGCTGTAACTACAGATTTGCTAACTAGACAGCTAAAGTAAGAGGGCCTATATCAAATGGAAAGCTAGCTGGCGAGATAGCCACAACTTGCCTCAGCTAAACTAAAGTTTAGTTATTGATTTTCCCCTGGTTGTTATCTGTAAATGAAAGTTCATCCATTTAGATAAACTGACACATTGATATTCACATAGTCATATGGATATTCATAGCAGCAAAATCAATTTATGATTGTCACACAGTCACACAGTGACACAGATGTCCAACAGACCTTTACCAGTTGTTTATTTTCTTCCCACATTCAAATGATGAGTTTCAAATAACGAGCAACAACCCTGGTGTGAACACACCATCAGTGTTTTGTCTCATTCTAACTTGTCTCATTTCTGTCCCCCTTCATCTCTAGGAATTAACCAGTTTGGTCAAATGGGGATGCAGTCGATGGGTCAGAGGTCGACACCGCCTCTTCCTCTGAATGCTCCAATGAACCAGGTTGGCATCACTGTCACCATCTCTATCACAGACTACTTGAGGGTTATATGAGCTTCATGTATGAAAGTCCCAAATAGATAGTTTCCCAAAGTTGGTACTCAGGTATGCTAAAGGATAAAGTGATGTAAGTTCAAAAACAAGTATGTGAGGTTAATTCTCCTGTCAGTCTGTCCCTGGTGCTACACAGTGCCCACTGCTCATAATGTTAAGAATGGGTTATTTTCAGAGATCAGATTTCACTGTGTGTCGCACTGTGTATGATTCTGTGTATGTGCCAATAAACTTGATTTCGTTTTAACCTAAGTACTGTGAGAAGTCTCAGCTGCGATCTGTGTGGAGGAGGGTGCACAAAAGACAGAGAATGAGAAAAATCAGAAAAAGCATGTTTAGTGTATTCAAGATCACATTTGCATAAAAACACAGTTTGCTGAAATGCTTTTTTCCATCCCAGACTTCACATGTCCCTTGTTGTCTCGTTTCCAGATGGGTATGGGACCAACAAGGATGGGTCAGCCCAATGCCACGCAGTTACAGAACCAGTACCTCCCTCCAGGCCAGTTTCCTGGGTCCAGTCCTGGACGTGGTTCTGGTCCTGTTGGCATGAACCAGCCAGGAGCGCAGACTGCAGTGCCACCGGTACGGATTTAGTGACAGTAGCTTGTAATGCAGAGATGAGTTCGATTGCCAAGGGTCTTTGCAAAAGCAGAATAAGAATGTGATTCAAACATATCTTCAGTCGGATGTGGGGCACCTGCTGAATGACAGCAAATGAGGACGAACGCGGGCATCAACCCGCAGAGCTGCTTTGCAGGAATTGATGGATAATGATGAATATTGTATAATCAGTTGAACTGTCTTCAGGATTTTGGCACATAATTCTTGTCCGCTGTGAGAGATGGATCACAGTTCTTTATTGGCTCTATCAAGAAGTTTAAAGACCGATTACTTGTGCGTTTTGCAGTCTTCCCTATATCATTAATTTATGTTCTAGCTTTCAAAGAGGCCGATTAAAAATAAAATGTCACACAAAGTTCCAGAGTTGTGTCTAGTAAAACCTTTCTCTATAATTAGTCAGACCCATGTTGTTCTTAATGGAGATTCATCTTTAACAGAGGTTCTATAAGAAAAGATAATTTTTTTCTTAAAGAAGAGTAGGGACCTCCGGCTTTTCTTCTTTCTCTAACCTCTGTGTCCTATCCTCTGTAGCAGAACCAGATGTCAACACCGCCTTCCCTCCCAGCCAGTAGCCCCGCAGCACAGGCTGCCTCTTCTGCACCGGGCTCTGGAGCCCCTGGAAGTTCCATGGGGCCTGGTAGTGCCAGTGGTGCTGGGCCTTTACCCAACCTGCCTCCATCCTCTACCTCCACCCAGCCTAACTCCTACCCTCACTGTCCACCCATCCGAACAAACTCCCCCTCACCAGCACGCAGCTTAACGCCTCAGCCGCATCAGACGCCCCCCACGTTACCTAGATCTCAGACCCCGCAACCACAGACTCCTGGCACACCCCAGCTGCCCCCTCCCCAGCACCCCCAACAGCAGCAGCAGCAACAACAGCAGCAGCAGCAACAACAGCAGCAACAACAAGCTTCACAGCAGCAGTCATCAGGGCAGGCGGTGACCTCTGAGAAGACTAATCACCTGCCACAGCAGACGCTTGGGGGTGTGGCTTCCTCAGGCCCCCAAGCAGGTCAGGCTTCGTTGGTGCCTACCCAGAATGCTCATGTGCCATTGCAGCTGCCTCAGACCCCAGTGAGTAGATCACCCTGCTTCCATTACTTTTCCCACTCTTCCAAAGTCAGACTCCTTTTCCTGAAACCACCTGCAGAAGCCTCATTCAGTGATGCTCCTGGCTTCCTGCTTACTCTGGTTCAGTGAGCCTTCGGTTCTCAATTGCATGAGGGGCTTATCCCTGTGACAGCAGCAAGTGAGTCTAGTTGTTCTATAGTTTCGTCTTTCACATAGGGAATAAGAAAAATGCATAAAAATTCAAATGAAAAGTTTGCCAAAGTTTGTCAGTATTAAAAAAAAAACAGAGGTTTAGGTTTTGCAAATGAATGAATTATCTTCAAACTACTGAACTTTCTTTTGAAAAATTCACTGTTCCACAAATGAGTTTGAGGAAGCATTACCTGATTGTCCATGATTGACATTACAAAGTGAGTGGAACAAAAAAAACAAATGTTCCCTTTTTGTGGATTCTAACCTGCCATTTCTAAACTTCACTCCATCTCTGTCCCGCTGCCACAGCTATCTGCGAAGCCTTCTCTGACGGCAGATGGTCAGGTGTCCTCTCCAGCCTCGGTCAGTAGCAGTACCAACCCCAATTCCCAGCTCGCCCAGGCGGACTGTCCCGGTCCCAGCCAAGAAGACGTGAAAATGGAGGTGAAAAAGCAGGAGGACGACGACGAAGGGACTGACAGCCAAGGAGAAGGCAAGGGGAAGATGGGAAAGGGTCAGCCTGATATGAAGACGGAGGAGAAACCTGAGGTAAAATTGTCCACGCTGACTCACTGACGCTCTTATGAAGGTGTCTGAAAATCCTGGAAAATGTCTAACTTTCAGGTCTACATGGTTTTGAGTAGTTTAGAGTTTAATATTGTTTTTAAGGTCTTTATATATGCATTATATGCAATATGCATTATGCTGAATTTTTCTCTCAGATAAAGAAAGAAAAGCCGTCAGGAGATGGATGTAAAGGTGAGCCCATGGATACGTCTTCATCCTCGGTGTCATCGTCAGTAGCGACAGGTGAAGACAAGAAGCCGGAGGTGAAGAAAGAGCCCAAAGAGGAAGAGGAGGGGTCAGGGTCAACAGCCACCAACAGCTCCCCAGCCAGCGCTCAGAGCAAGAAGAAAAGTAAGTGTACTGATTAAACAGCGGCCTGCTCATTGATGGGTGGGTAGAGGGGCCAAAGAGTGTGCTCAAAAAATGGGCACAATTAAAATGATTTAGCCCTCAGTGTCAGGGTAAAAATTGCTCCACAACAAAGGAATGATTTGCAGACAGTTATGAGACAGTTATGCATCTTTTAAATGAAGTGTATGAATTTTCTTTTTAACAACCAAGCTGACTAACAAACGATGGGAGAGCTTTGTTTTCCCCCTTTAGAAACTGTTCTGAGCAAAATGCTGCCTGGGCCAGTGATTTAATAGTTAACTCACCACCCAGCCCTGTGAGTAGTAGTAGTAGTGACCTGAGTGGTGAGTAAATATAGCTCCAAACTTGAATGCGTGTCCAAAGTGAGCCATCTTTAACGCAGTGGTTCGTTGAAACTTGCAGAGATTCAGTCAAGGCGTTGTTGCCAACAGCGTACGATGTGCCTGGAACCACCCGTGCCTTCTGTTTTGTCTGTGTTGACTGTGTCACCAGAAAAGCACCAGTTTTATCACATTTACTGTGGCCTGACACAACTCCGCTACTGCAGCCTTAACACTCAGTCTCTTCTGTTGAATGACGTAACACGACGTGATGCAGTCAGTGGAGTTTTGCTGCCAGCCGTCCTCAGATGCAGCAGAGAGGAGCGTCTGCTACGCAATTTGCACCCCTTCCTCTCTTCCCCCTTTACCTTACGTCTCTAAACCTCTTCCATTTCTCATTTGCTCCCTCGCTTCCAGTCTTTAAGCCGGAGGAGCTGCGTCAGGCTCTCATGCCCACCCTGGAAGCTTTGTACCGGCAGGACCCTGAGTCCCTTCCCTTCCGTCAGCCGGTGGACCCCCAGTTACTGGGAATACCCGTACGTATTCGAACTAGTAACAAAACTAACCTGGTAAGGGACTGCACTGGCTGCCATTTTGCTTCAACTCCTTTGAAAACGTAGCTTTTTCTTTGTTTTTATTTCTGTTTTCCTTTTTTCATCATTAATGTTTTTTTCTCCTTTGTCATAGTTGTCATATTATCTGGATTTATTTTATATATCTGCTTCCAGTTTCTTTAATCTTTTAGTTGATTTTTCTCCCATTGCATGTCAGAAGTTGAGAAAATGAGATTTTGAAGTGTATGTGTGTGTGCGTGCGCACGTGTGTATGAGTGTGTGCGTGCGTGCTCTCTTTTTTGAAACTTCTTGTCATTTGTAAATCAAAGCAATGACTCATATGAACATTTGCCTTTACTTTGATGGAACTGTAGCAAAGGAAAAAAGTAAATGATATATGCAAATCAGATAAACAACATTAAAATTTTGCCTGAGTAATTACAGATTTTGACATTGAAATTTAGGTTTTTTTAATATTATTATTATTATTATATGGCCCAAGCATCCATCAGAGTATTATTACTAATTAAACCATAGCTGTTTGTCTTTCATTGCACTCCAAATCCAATAAGGAGAGAATGGAGACATGTCAACACTATGTATTTCAATGAGCAAAGTCCAAAGGAAGAACATCATTTGAACAACAGTTCATGAGCCAATTGCTTTCATTTATCACTTTAATCTTGTTTGACGTTTGCCTTTTTCCACATCAAATTTTAGGCTTTAATTTGAATCTTGATTTTTGTAGTTTTCATCCTAGCCCTCCATTGCTAGCTTTCTAGTTCAGTTCCTCACCAGTAGTAGTGTGTCAGTGTTCAGGTGGGCAGTGTGTAGAGGTGGGACAATACCTTTACCTTTAAAAGCCTCAGTATGTGCTTCAATAGATGTAAAAGTCATTGCTGCATTGAAAACAGAGCGACAGCGTCCGTCTTACCACTGCCTCATGCAGTATGAAGTTTGATAAATGCCATTTTTAGAGCGGTGATGAGCAAGCACCAGGCTATTGGCTCACCTCCCTTCAGGAACCTCCACAGTCAAGTGATGCAACTTTCCGCTGTTGTATAATCATATAACACCAGATAATCGTTCAGCCGCTTATTGAAAATGTAAGTTCCTCACAACCCGGTTGGATTTCCAAACACTGTTGTGATATTAATCATAAATTTGGCTCTCTAGGCTGACATGGTAATATGCATCACTTGTTTGTTCATGTGAGTGGATCCGTTCAGAGATGAGGGTCTGTTTCCTAACTCTTGTTGCCATGGTGACACCGAGATGGACCCTGCTCTTTGAAACTCACACCTCCTCCTCTCTTTTTTTTTTTTTTTTTTTTGAATCTCTAAAAAGCCTTTCATTTTCTCGCCCTCTTCTCTGCTGCTTTCTCAAATGGCGTTTTTAGTTTGAGACAAAGCGGAGGGCAGACGACGGGAAAAGGAAAAACAACTTGGAGGCCAATCCGTCCCTCTTACATTTGCCTTCACCTCGGCACTGTTGGCTTTAACTCTGCCATCATATTGCCACTCACGCTGCTGGCATTGTTAACGCCAACCACTATGTTGCTAAAAACAGTAAATCTGTGTCTGCCTGTTGCTGTTGCCGCTGCTCTGTTCTTCTTGGTTTTGCACCTTGATCGCTTCCTGGGCCTGAAAGCTTTGTTTGCTTTCATTCTTCAGCAGAGAGCCGTTCCCCCCCCAGCTGTTGGACAGTGTTCAGCACTGTGTTGCAAAATAAGCAAATGTACTATTACTCAAATTGATGATTTCTAATGATTTTCGTATGGCTTGGCTTCAGTTGCAATAAGATGTGTCAAATGCAATCTCATCCGTAATTTTTTTGACTGTGGTTATATGAGCGGCAGAGGACCGGACAGACTTGTGGCGGTCGCCTGGTCCCTGTCTGCAGCACAGATAGTACTTAAAGTGTAGGGTGCAAAGCGGAGAGCTGGAGGGCAGAAGTTGTCATGTCTCTCTGTTTGCACGTGAACCTTCTTTTCTGCAGCGCTCAACAACATTGTCCCCCTGCACCCTCTTCTCTCCCTACTCTGGTCCCACTCGGTCGACGCCTTCATCACACCTTCACCTGATGACCTCAACGCTGATGATGATGATGATGATGATCATGCTCTTCTCCCCCATCTCTCTCATCTTGGTCCCTCGGACGACCAAACCCTCCCACCATGTCGCTGCTCTCTCTTCTCTCCCTCCTCTGACCCTTTTTTAATTCCTGAACTTTACCTCCGCCCGCCACTCGAATCCCAAACCAGGACTACTTTGACATCGTGAAGAACCCCATGGACCTGTCGACCATCAAGCGGAAGCTGGACACGGGACAGTACCAAGAGCCTTGGCAGTACGTCGAAGATATCTGGCTGATGTTCAACAATGCCTGGCTGTACAACCGCAAGACGTCCCGCGTGTACAAGTATTGCTCAAAGCTGGCTGAGGTGTTCGAGTCGGAGATCGATCCCGTCATGCAGGGCCTGGGATACTGTTGTGGGAGGAAGGTGAGTCAAGAGCTTGTATTTTTTTTCCTTTTCCAAACTAATGGGGTCAAGGAGTAAAATCTTTCTTTTTTTTAAATGAGCTAATTGATGATCAGGATTGAGTTTTAAATGTGTATGTTTGCTCTCTGGTGGAGAGATGATTGACGCCACTCTTCATTTATACATGGTAAATATGAAGCTACAGCTAGCAGACGGCTAATTTAGCATAAAGACTGGAAACAGGGTGAAACAGCTAGTGTGACTCTGTCCAAGGGTAACAAAATCCTCCTGTAAAGCACCGCAGCTCACTAATTAACACGTTATATCTCGTTTGTTTAATCTTTACAAAAGCCGAAATGTAAAAACAACAATTGGCCATTTTACGGAGGCTTTGTGTCGGACTATATCTTGGCTGGGAGCAATAACTTTCTGGAGTCTGTGGCGGTTGCCTGGCAGCGGCTTGCAGCCAAGAAATAGATTAAACAAAGAAGATATAGCGTGTTAATTAGACAGTTTTAAAGGTGCTGGTTGTTAGATTTTTTACCTTTGGACAGAGACAGATTAGCTGTTTCTTTGTTTCTGGTCTTTATGCTGAGCTACCCAGCTGCAGGCTGTGGCTTCATATTTAACAGACAATTATGAGAGTGTATGGATCTAGTCTAACTCTCCTCCAGAAAGTGATTACGAGTATTTCCCAGCCATGAGTTTTGTCTTTGTCTGTCCTAGCACTGTATGTTGTGTGAGGAGTGTATGAATAAGAGGTGTCATTTGTTCAGTTTTTGTCTATGAAGTCTGCAAACAACTCTTTTTGTTTGTTTGTTTGTTTTTTTTGTCTCTTTACAGTTTGAGTTTTCCCCCCAAACTCTTTGCTGCTATGGAAAACAATTATGCACCATCCAACGTGACGCTGCTTATTTTAGCTACCAGAACAGGTAAGGGCTGTCTGCACATTGGAGCACAAGCACACAAGAGGTCACACACACAAATGGCATTCGTGAAGTGTTAGAGCACATGAGCATTTTACTGTGAAAATCCAGCCAATGAGGTCAGCTTATACGTGTCTTGTATTTTGCACATTGATGCTATGCTGTAGGAAACATTATCGATCAGTGCAATCACAGATGAGTTTTAATTTGGCTTCAACTGGTTGCCCTGGCACCATCTCCATCTTCATAGTTCACTGTTTTAATTTTCATTATGCTGTCATTCATAAAGTGGGCTCCTGTCTTCTCCAGCAGTTCTTTATTTGTTGCACCATTGTTTCCCACTGGGTAAATTTACATCCACGGCACATGACGGCTTGTGTTTTCTGATATTTGCTTGCGTAAATAGAGGGGAGTGGGGAAATATCCATTCTCACCACCAGAAGAAAGGTTCCCACTTTATAAATGATCTGAAAGGATGATGGGTCTCTGTTGCTTTATTTTTTTTCTCATCCACCCTTTCATGTTTGGAGACTCGCATCCTCACTCCCTTCCTCCTCCACAGCTCCTAGTGGTCTCTCATGTTGCTGTAATGTTGTTGTTGTTTACCACTGGACGTCTGACGCTAATCTTTGCTTTGCCTTGGCTCTCTGTCCTCTGTTGGTTGTTGTTCACATCCTGTCCGTCCCTCCCTCCTCCATGTCCCCCCTCTCCCTCTCTGTCCCCTCCATTGTCCTCGTCTGACCTGTAACGATTTATTTCACGCTTTTTTAATATTCATTTTGACCTCCCCTCCCCTCCCCCATCTCCCTTCCCTTCTCCCCTTCTCTCCCTCCTTTTTTAACGCTTGTGATGTCTGCATTGGCCTGTTTTGGTGTGACCAATCATCCACAACAAAATTTACGCGCAAAATCAAAACACCCGCCCACACAAAAACCCTGCATCACGATTGGCTGCTTCCTCCTGGCGACGACCTACCTTGCCCTCTGCCTCCTCCTGTGTGTCCGCCCCCTGGCCTGTCCTGCCCTGCCCTGATTGGCGGCTGCTTCTTCGTGCCCTCTCTGTGATTGGCTGTGCTGATGGTGGCGAACGTGTAGTTCACCAAAATATGGGCTTCTTGCTGACAGGTACCACTTCTGTGAGAAGTGTTTCAACGAAATCCAAGGAGAGAGCGTTTCCCTGGGGGATGACCCCTCCCAGCCTCAGACGTGAGTACCGTCACCCACCTGCCTTCCTCTCACACACCTCGATCCCATCTGAAACTTAGAGACCACACAAGCATAAATTTAAAGATCATGAGCAGCTTTTATTTTGGAATTGCTTGTGACTTTTGATTTCTTCTCTGGAGTTCAGTTTTACTTTGGTTCAAATCTATCAGATAAATCTAAATGATACATAAAGGAGATGTTAAAACATACAGTGCTCATGTCTTTATGGGTTATATCATTTTGTCATGTTGATTCATATTTATCATTAAGTAACGGTGTTATATACCTGCTTTCACCTCTGACGAGTACAGTACAACAGTATTTAGCGATGACGTATGTAGCCAGTTGGCACATTTTGAATTCCTCTAAGCGTTTTGTGAATTGAAGATGGAGGATTCTGCACACAGCCGGCTCTCTTCAGGGGGATTACCTTGTTGTGTCTGTTACAGTTATTCGTTTTCTGCTTTTTCCCACAGGTCCATTAACAAAGACCAGTTCCAACGAAAGAAGAACGACACGCTCGACCCTGAATTGTATGTCTCCTTCTTAACTCATTAACTTTCATTCAGAAATCATTTCACACCATCTCTGTGATGCTGTAAGATCTGTGACTTTATGCATTCAGATAATGATTCATTTATTTATTATTTTTCTGTGAGGGTTTTTTTTTTTTTTTTTAGGAATTTGATTAAAAGTATACTATGCAGGAATTGTTGGTTACTATTCGTAAACACAACATTCAAACTTGGCCCTTCCTCCCCGGCTCAATGGCGCCAACAGTTCGCTGCTTGCACGTACACTGCAAGCTGCTGTTGTTGGGACATTACACTTGTTGTAATGGAAAAGTAGATACTTTAGCAAGCTAACTAAGCTGACCGCCGGGACCTACCCGTCCAACAGGAAGCAGGCCAACTTTGCGTCGCTCTTCATCCTCATCCTCCCCTTCAGTGCTAACCAGCGGGTGAAAGACAACCCCAGATTCTCTCTTGTTGTGGAACAAGTTCTGTCTGCTCGGTGTTTTGCCTCACCATATTCCTGCTTTTTCAGCCCTCTATCTGACATTTTCATAGCTTACTCTTGGATGTGTGCTGCGTACTGTCTGGCACTTTGTTGCCTGGGAACAACACACCCACTACGCAAAGTTTGCTGCTCAGAAACATCCCAAACACAGCAAAAGAGGACAAGCATAAGAAAATACAAGCAGCGTCTCTGCAGATAAATTCACTGCCACACACTTCTAGTGGCTCCTAAGTGATGATTGAGAGGAATTCATTGTATATGAGTCAATAAATAGTTTTTAGGAAAATCCTGCGTAGTATACCTTTAAGTAATTATCATTTTCTCATGATTTCCAAAAAATATTTTGGATGTCATAACCTTTTACTTCTTTCCTGTAATTACTTATTTAGCACCTTTGTAGCTTGTGCAGAGGAACAGACAGGGTATTTTAATTATGTGTGACATATTACGTATTAACTTTGGAAACTGCGTCTGTCTTTTGTCTTCTCATTCTCTCTCTGCTCAGGCTTGTGGAATGTATTGACTGCGGTCGTAAAATGCACCAGATCTGTGTCCTGCATAATGAAACCATATGGCCGTCTGGGTGAGCCAGCTATCTTACATGCACGCACGCACACTCTGTATATTCTGTTACATGACTGGGTCTGGAAAATAAATTTGTCCTTGAAAAGCTCTCAGAATCATCCAAAACATGAATAAAAGACTTGAAAAGCGCAGCTATTAAGTCCAAACGCACGTGCACACATGTTTCCATGCAAATTGTGAAAGATCACATACAGTTCCCACATTCTGAGGTGCAGTTTGGACAAAGTGAAAATGTATACTAGGAGGCATGATCATTACATTAGGACAGAAAATGTCCGGCAGTGTGGCGGCGATAGATGCACATGTAAACAAAGTCCTGCAGCTCCAGTGTAGAGTGGGAGTCTCCTTCATGTGTGGTCTGTTTGTAATTAAACAACGTAAGCAATCTCACAATCATTATAGCTGTTTAAGTAAAGGAAGACTGACAGGAAAGGCTCAGTCATCTTTGTCATTAAAGCCACTTAATTACTGTCATTGGTGTTAATTGTGACAGAGATGATGGTAACCTGCAAATTTAACCATTGACTCTTTACTTCCTCCCTAACTACAGCTTTGTATGTGACAACTGCCTCAAAAAAGCCAATAAGACGCGGAAAGAGAACAAATACGCAGCCAAAAGTAAGTGCGTCTGTGTTTTCTGTTCGTGCCCGCCTCCTTCCCTTCATTCTCTTTCAGCCATAATACCAACATTTCATACCAACAACTATATTTATGATGAATAATCTCTTACTTTTACATTGTAGTGTCTATTTTAAACAAGTTCTTCAAGTTGGAAATAATTTTCTCCTTTTGAGTTGATCCATGGCTGCCTGGATCAGATCTTCTTGCCTGGAGTTCAGCTGCTGGGCTGTTTTAATGTCAGAGCCAGTCCTCACTTTGTAGCCACTATCAATTTATTAATGTGAAATTTTACAAACAGAGGAAGTCAGAGGAAAGTGAAAACAAAGACTGCAAATTTGCCAAACCATAAAATATAGAGAGATGCGACAGATGGTGACATGGACAAAATGAAGGTTCACATATTAAAGCGAAGAGAAGGACAGAGCGCAAGTTTCTGATGTTATATCACCACCGCCAGAAAGTGTTGGAAGAAACAAAAAGGGAGCTGTTATGAGTAACTGGAGCTGCCAGACAAAAGACCACCAGTATGATGTAGTGGACAGTCAGTGGTCTGTATGTGCTGTAATGCGGTGAGAAATGGAGTATCCTGGTGTGCAGCTCACACTGAACAAACCCTGACAGCACATTGGACTCTGGTCGGTGTAATATCTGAACTTAATCACAGGTTTCATTCTGAAAACTATTCTTGGTAAGGTAGTGTCAGTTGTTTAAATTGTTTAAATTTCCCATTTTTGTTGAAGATATTGTTTTCAGTGCAGCTTTTTCAAAAATATCTGGGAATGCTTCCAAACATGAACTCTGTTGTAGCCCAACAGTGACTTAACTACTACCATTGTACCCCAAATTTAATCTTCCTTGGATATTTTCTAATCCTTCCACTCTGTGATGATTTTTAAGGATCAAAATCAGTCATCAGGATACATGCGATGTATAACATATTAAAGAAATAGTTCACTATTTTGGAAAAAACACTTGGTTTTATTGGCAGGAGTTACATGACAGGACTGATACCACTCTCATGTTTGTGCAATATATAAGTCTTATTATTAGATCCTATTTGCTTGCAGTAAATTAAAGTCTTGTCATCACTGAGTTTGCCAGGAAACCAGCTGAGACTCTGTGGAATTGCTGGTCGTGGCCAAGAAAAAGTCTGACACATACCCGCCTTAAAACCACAAAATGCTGTTTTTACACTTCAGTTTTTTTACAGATTGAACAAACAATATACAATATGTTAATTAGTGGTTAATTAATAAGCTTTAGAGGTGCTGGAAAGCAGATTTCGTTACCTTTGGACAGACTAGCTGTTTCCCCTTGTTTCCAGTCTTGGCCGTTACTGAGTATCTACTGTACAGACTTGTGTGGGATATAAATCTTGTTTAAGTCGCGGTAAGGAAGCAAATCGTATTTCCCAAAATGTACTTTAGCTGCTGGTGCTGCTGTTGTGTGGAGCTCTACTTTATAGGCCACATGCTTAAAATCTTAAATTGTCAAAGGCAGTGAGGTGTCCTTGTTCTGTCCCTCATCTGCTGAAAACTTTCTGTCAGGCAGAGGGTGGTGACGGAGGTATCTCTCCTCTCTGTTCCCTCCCCTCTTTGTATTCCACCTCCCTTTCTTCATCCCTCTTCCTGTCTTTTGCAGGGCTTCCTCAGACCAAGTTGGGGGGCTTTTTGGAGTCACGAATAAACGACTTCCTCAAGCGGCAGAGCCACCCTGAATCTGGTGAGGTCACCATCCGCGTGGTCCATGTCTCAGACAAGGTGGTTGAGGTCAAGCCGGGCATGAAGTCCAGGTAGGGTCGAATTTCACTGCTGCTGCAGGTTTTGGCTGTGTCGTGAACATGTTTAGAATGGTTGTTTGCTAATTAGATTTTTGTCACAGTGTCACTCATCATGGCAGTAAAATACAAGGCAATACAGAGGCAAGTCATTAAATTAGGAAAATAAATTACTGGATAGCAGATATATTTGTTCAGTCGCCCAACCCCAGCTGAACACATGTTTAACTCAATAGACCAAGTACTGACCAGCGAGATTTGTACCATCAACGGCTGTGATCAGAGGGGTGTGAGGGGCAGCACCTCTCAAGGAAACCGTGCTCCTCCACACCAGTGTAAAAACAAACGCACAAGGTTGTTGTTGCTAGGCAACAGCTGGTTGGTCATGGTGCACAGCAGAGTATGTAACAGACAAGTCTGGATGGAGAGTTCGTTTACAGTGTGAGGACACTGGTGTAGCGTAAATGTTCTCCTGCGCACTTTGAAAAGGGAGGGGGGTATTTGTTTGGTTAGAATTTGCAACCTCATCACCAGGTGACACTAAATCCGACACACTTGTCCATTAAGTTTAAGTAACTGGTTACAATGTTGCATTTCATCTGCAATCCAGTGTAATCAAATATAACACTCCCTTCCATATTCAACACTGCAACTCCATCAAGAAGTCATCACTTTCTCACTTTGAACCAGCTGATTATGACTCAAGTTATATAAAAGCACCGTTTTGTCCATATACACACTCCTCATGCTGTGATGCTGTCTTGTCAGACAGGTCAGGGGGTGAAACATTATGCTAAAGTCAAAGCAGGAAAGACACGGCTGATGAAATGTCTTGGATTCCATAGCGGTTTTCTTACCCTGGCTGTCATCCCCCTCCTCCAGGTTTGTTGACAGCGGAGAGATGTCCGAGTCCTTCCCGTACAGGATGAAAGCCCTGTTTGCATTTGAGGACATCGACGGAGCAGATGTGTGCTTCTTCGGCATGCACGTCCAAGAGTACGGCTCGGACTGCCCGCCTCCCAACCAGAGACGAGTGTACATCTCTTACCTGGACAGCGTGCACTTCTTCAGACCTAGACATCTCAGGACTACTGTCTACCACGAGATCCTGCTTGGCTACCTGGAGTATGTCAAGAGGCAGGGGTAAGAGAAACATTTCAACCTTCTCAAGCATAATACCTCAACCTCAAACTGAGCAGCTGAAATTAGGTTATCGCAGCATTATAGCGACACAGACATTTAAATATGAGCCCATTATGCAGTATAAAGTGTATTCATTAAGCTTTCTGTTCCAGGCGCTGCTACAGACTCTTTTCAGCTGCATGAAAATGAGCAGGCAAATGGAATAAAAGGAAATAAATTGACTTCTTTTATAATGAATGCAGCTACATCTCTCCCTACATTAGGTTTACAACAGGTCATATCTGGGCCTGTCCACCCAGTGAAGGGGATGATTACATCTTCCACTGCCACCCAGCAGACCAGAAGATCCCCAAGCCAAAACGCCTGCAGGAGTGGTACAAGAAGATGCTGGACAAGGCTGTTTCTGAGCGCATTGTCCATGATTATAAGGTAAGACATGTTTTCTGTTAAGATATTGTACCAGTGATGTTACAGAATGCATTTATCACTGGGGAGAGCCGTCAAGCCTCAATACACTAACTCAACTGTTGCACTGCTGCTGGAGCTTTCTCACGTTTTTTTATTTTAAAACTTGGAAAATATAGAATATCTTTAATCCCTTGATAACTGGGGGGACACGCATGGGCATGACCACCATTACTAGCACTTAAACACTCTCCCTGTTTGTCGTTTAGGACATCTTCAAGCAGGCAACAGAGGACCGGCTGACCAGCGCCAAGGAGCTGCCATACTTTGAGGGCGACTTCTGGCCCAACGTACTGGAGGAGAGCATCAAGGAGCTGGAGCAGGAGGAGGAGGAGAGGAAGAGGGAGGAGAACAGTACCTCGAATGAGAGCACAGATGTGAGTAGAATAAGAGTCCACATGTAATCATCACTTTTGGGCTAAGTTTTCTTGTCGCAAATCATTGATGCTTCAGTTCATTGACACTAACATTACAACATCCACAGGCCACAAAAGGAGACAGCAAGAATGCCAAAAAGAAGAACAATAAAAAGACAAGCAAGAACAAGAGTAGCTTGAGCCGAGCCAACAAGAAGAAGCCGGGGATGCCCAACGTTTCCAATGATCTTTCCCAGAAGCTCTATGCCACCATGGAGAAACATAAGGAGGTATGTGAGTCTAATTAGATTATAGCAATAGCTGCTTACTCCTTTATTGGATTGTATGACCTAATTATAAGAACATTAGGGTGACTTATGTCAACAGGGTGATCACATTGACTCCACACTCTGAGTGCACATCATTAAATTTCGCTACATGCAACTTTTTGAAATGTTCAGCTGTTGCATTGCAGAGTCGATCGTACACTGTGGCAACAACTGTGCTTCGAAAAATCTCCTTTGCTGACAGGAGACAAATAATTGATTATAGCAGCTATGATCTATACATTTATCTGGAAAACGGATCTCACATATCACAAACCCTGTTTTACAGTTTCGAGCTAACACTTTCTGTTTGACTGCTGAGTTAGCTAATTAACAAACTACAAGAGAACAATGACATACTGTTCTGCACTGAAATGTCTCAGGAGAAAAAAAAGCAGCGAACTGACTCTGCTGTTGTTGAAACACTGTCCTCACACATAACCCACTGTGGGCGTTGATCGTTGTTTGTAAGTGCTCTGACAAAATAATATGAAGGATATTCATCTTTCTGTTAACATTTTAAGACGGCTAGGTTTTAAAGATGACTGTGAAGGGCCTAAATCGAACTCACACCGCCATAACTGCCTGTGATACAGTTTTAGTGTTTTAGTTTGAGAAACACTCAGCTAGTGAACAAAAGACAATTATGCATGAATAAACTGAAGTGAGAGTGAGGATATCTACAGGATAAAGAATCTGATTACTGTAGCATCTGTTGACAGTAGGCCAAGACGCTGCACTGTCTGTATAATCAGGGCCTGATTTAAGAACTTACAGCTCTCCACTCTAATTCTCAGGTCTTCTTTGTCATCCGCCTCATTGCTGGCCCCACCGCCAACTCGCTGCCCCCCATCACGGACCTGGACCCCATGATGCCCTGTGACCTGATGGACGGCCGCGACGCCTTCCTGACTCTGGCCAGGGACAAGCACCTGGAGTTCAGCTCTCTCAGGAGGTCCAAGTGGAGCTCCATGTGTATGCTGGTGGAGCTGCACAACCAGAGCCAGGACCGCTTCGTCTACACCTGCAATGAGTGTAAACACCACGTGGAGACACGCTTCCACTGCACAGTCTGTGAGGTAAGAACCGGGATTTGCTTTTTTCCTTTTAAATTTGACCAGAGATCAAACTACAGCAAGAAAAGAGTGGCACTTTTTGAATGCATATCCTCTCAGTTTTCCACACTAAACTGCGGTTTATCACACTCAAAAACACTCTTAATCCCACAAAATGCTCCGAGATAACTTACTTTGAAAGCCAGTATAGCCAATCACACCATGCAGCCGTTGTCTTCAGTATGCATTTACAATTATCAGACAACTCTGTGACCATAAAACAGTGTGTTCAACATTCATATTGCTGTTTGCCTTGCTTGGAACTACAGCAGTTTTACAATCCTAATCTATTTTGAAATCAGGTTGCATCACTTAAACATTCTCTCTAATCTCAAACATGCACACACTGCAAGATTTGAAAATAATAGCACGTCACACACTACAGGATGATATTAAGACATTTTGCAGAAATGCACCGCCTCACATGATCTCATGGGGAAGCAGCTGTAAAGAAAAACTGACCGTGGTGCAACAACTTTCTGTAGAATAAATCAAAAGCAAAGGGCTAAACGAGTCTGGGTGAGAAAATGTTGGGGGAGCCACGGTAAACACGGAAGTGAGATTCCCTCATTGGCTGTTGTCGCCTGCTCAGTAAGCACTGGCATAATCATCCAGATTTGAACTTCTAAATATCAACACTTTGAAATTATCAGGATGGACCAAATGGAGAGAGTTTGTGAGCAGTTCAAGTGGTTTTAGACTGGATCTGTGAACTCCTATTATTGTCAGATAATCTGGGCCAAACTTCGGTATAAATATCAAATTTGTCCCCCCCCATTCTCGGAAGGGGTGAACTGGGGATAAATCAGCCCAAAACTCGTGCACTCTGAGCCCAACTTAACAGGTAGTATTTTTTAGCTTTATCAAATTTTATGTAGTGAAAAAAATCTGTGATCATGGAGAGGAAGAGGTGACATGACAGAACTGGGACATGAGTTTTCTTTTCTTTTTTTAATTATTTGTTTGCAAAAATTCTTACAAGTAATGTAATTATTGTTGCAAAAGTAGTATATAGGAACACTGATCAAGTGGTTTCCCCTTCACTGCAGTAGCACCTGAATAAATCAGAGGGTTTACTTGTCAGAAGTTGTAGTTGAAAGCAGACAACTGAAGCTTGGTGGCTTAAGAGATCTGCTTTTCTTTCTCCCGTCCAATTTGGAACAGCAAATTCCATTGTACTGCAGTCATTGTCACTGCTAACTCCACAACCAGACTTATCAAAAAACAGGACGCCACACTTTTTCAGACAGGACTGCACACAATTTTGTGAATGTACAGTGTGCATAAAACTGATTTGTTACATTTTAGTTTCATGGGAAAGTTTTAAGATGTTTCCATTAATCCATTTTTCCCCATCCTTATTTCTCCAGGACTATGACTTGTGCATTACCTGCTACAATATTAAAGGTCATGAGCACAAGATGGATAAGCTTGGGCTTGGACTGGACGATGACAGCAACAACCAGGCAGCAGCAGCTACCCAGAGCCCGGGAGACTCTCGCCGTCTCAGCATCCAGCGCTGCATCCAGTCGCTGGTCCACGCGTGCCAGTGCCGCAACGCCAACTGCTCCCTGCCGTCCTGTCAGAAGATGAAGCGTGTTGTTCAGCACACAAAAAGCTGCAAGCGAAAGACGAATGGTGGCTGTCCCATCTGCAAGCAGCTCATTGCCCTGTGCTGCTACCATGCCAAACACTGCCAGGAGAACAAATGTCCCGTCCCGTTCTGTCTGAACATCAAGCAAAAGCTCCGGCAGCAGCAGCTGCAGCACAGGCTCCAGCAGGCCCAGATGTTAAGGAGGAGGATGGCCAGCATGCAGAGAGTGGGCCAAGCAGCCGGAGGGCCACCGGGAGGACCTGTAGTAGGACTTCCATCACCAGGGAACAATGGTACCACGGCGCCCAGTACCCCAACTTCTGGTGGAACCCAACCACCAACACCCCAGACCCCAACTCAGGCCATGCCTCCAGTCCCACAGCAAGGAATGGGCCCTGGACCTGGAGTCCAGCAGCAACAGCAGCCAGGTGGCATACCTGCACAAGGTGGCATACCTCCTCAGCACCTTCACCACCAGTTCCAGCAGATGGCAGGTGGAGGAGGTGGGGCTGGGGGGATAATGAATTCTCCCCAACATCAGCAACAGATGCTTCCTCAGGTCCAGCAGCAGCAAAGTGGAGCAGAGACCAACCCTCAACAGCTCCAACAGCACCCAAACAATTTGCCTCCATATGCCAGCAGACCCCCAGGCTCTTCCCCAATCCATCAGTCCCAGGGCAAACCAGTCCTCGGCTCTGCAACACCTCCCCAGCAACAGCCAGGTGGTGCTGGCATGGCTGGAAGTGTTGGGGGCCAACAACCTCCCAGTCAGCCCCAGGGTCAGCCACCCCTTCCACAGCAGCAACAGCAGCCCCCTTCTGGCCCTCCACCGGCAGCAGTAGAAATTGCCATGAAGATCCAACAGGTAGCCGATGCCCAGAGGAAGATGGCTCTGCAGAGGCAAGCAGCCCAAGCAGCTGCAGGCTTGATGCCTCCTCACGCCCACCATCAACAGGGTCAAGGTCAGCAGATGGGCATGGGACACCCAGGGGCAGTAGGGATGGTTGGACCCCAGGGCATGCCACCACAGACACAAGCAGCAGTGGCAGCTGCTCGGGCCCACATGGATCAACCGCAAGGTGCTCCACCAGGGATGATGGTTGGCACTGCTGGGCCTATGCAGCAACCCCCTCAGCAGGGTAACCTGCCCCAGGGCCAGCTCCCCCCTCAGGTGCAGCTTCAGCAGCAGAGGATGGGTGCTCCACTTCAAAACCCTCAACAGCAGCAACAGCAGTGGGCTGGCCAGGGGATGCCACCTCAGCAGAGGCAAGCTATGATGAATCAAATGGGCCATCCAGCCATGATGGCAACTCAACAGCAACAACAACAACAACAACAACAGCAGCAAATGCAACAACAGCAACAACAACAACAACAGCAGCAGCACCAACAAGCTCAGGGCCATGCTGCCTTGATGAATATGGCTCAGCAGCAGCAGCAAGGTGCTGGTGGTGGGGTCCCAGGGGGAGCAGTCCCTGGAGCTGCTGGTATCCCAGGGATTGGTGCTGCTGGTGGGAACATCCCCCAAGCAGCCCTGCAGGAGCTGTTAAGGACTCTCCGCTCGCCCAGCTCACCACTCCAGCAACAGCAAGTCCTCAACATCCTGCGGTCCAACCCACAGCTCATGGCTGCCTTTATCAAACAGAGGGCTTCAAAATACAAGGGGGTGCAAGGGGGTCCACCTGGACCCGGTGGTGTCCCTGGAGGTCCTGGACCCACGGGGGGTCCTGTTGGTAATGTCATGGCAGGAGGAGGCCCACAGGTGAACTTGAATGCTGCAGGTCCTGGCCAGCCAGGTATGCACATGGGGGGTCAGGGAGGCACAAATGTCAACATGGCCGCTATGGCCCAGCTGCAGCAAGTCCAGCAGCAGCAGCAGCAGCTACAGCAGCAGCAGCTACAGCAGCAGCAGCAACAGCAGCAGCAGCAACAGCAGCAGCAGCTACAACAGCAGCAGAGGCCAATGCTAAGCAGTTTACAACAGCAGCAAGTGGCAGCTCTCCAGCAGCAGCAACAGCAGCAGCAAGGGGGAGGAAGAGGCATGCAGGGCCAGGGGCCACAGATGGGAAATCTCAACAGTCCCCAGTTTAGAGAACTGCTCATGAGACGGCATCTCCAGCAGCAGCAACAACAACAACAACAACAACAACAGCAGCAGCAGCAGCAACAGCAACAACAACAGCAGCAGCAGCAACAACAGCAAATGGGAGTAAATCATGGTCAGTTCCAGCAGCCACAGCCACCACAGGGTCAGGGCTACATGGGACAGCCTGGGATGCAGCCTCCTTCAGTGGGACAGGGCCCACCTGGAGGACCACCGCTTGGCCCTCCGCACCCTGGTGGTCCCCCAGGCCAACAGGGGCAAGGTTACCCAGGGTTGGTGGCTCAGCAGCAGGTTACAGCTGCACTCCAGCAGAGGCTTCAGCACCAGCACCATCTCCAGATGCAGCAGCAGAATGCCATGGCTGGCCTGCCAGGAGGTGATGCAGGTGGAGGGAGTGTAGGAGGTCCTCAGCAACCACCTCAGGGCCCTCAACCCACTCAGAGTGGGCCCCCACCGCCATCGTCTCAGGCCCTGCTTCAACAGGCCATCCACCAGAGGCTGCTCCAGCAGCAGCAGCAGCATCTGGGCCCTGGCGGGTCACCAGCACAGCACAGCAATCCCATGAGCCCTCAGCAGCCACAGCAGATGGCTCAGTCCCCGCACCTGCAGGGCCAGGCGCTGCCCACGTCCCTGGCTAACCAGGTGCGATCCCCACAGCCTTCACCCAGACCCCAGTCCCAACCGCCACACTCCAGCCCGTCCCCACGCATGCAGCCCCAGCCCTCCCCACATCACATCTCCCCCCAGATGCAGACAGGTTCCCCACACCCAAGCCACCTGAACCAGCACCACCCAGGTATGGTGGTCCCTCCACAACAACAGCAACAGCCAACGACACAGCAACAGAACTCTGTTGAGCAGTTTGGGTCGGACCAGAGCGCCATGCTTTCTCAGCTGAGCGGCATGGCTGGTCTCCACGGGCCGGGGGGCAACGGCCAGGACCCACTGGGCCAGAATATGAATCACAACCCTTTAGACATTATGTAGGAATTCTACTTAACGTGTCAAGTTGAGCTGAAACGCTCTGATTCTTCGCACAAACTGCACTCACCCAGGACAGTGTTATTGTTATTACTTAGCCTTTCTTTTTTATACTATTATTAAATGTTATTTAAAATGTTTTCAATAAAGATGCATTGAACTGAACTTCCTATGGGAGATGAACAATAAGTCAAGCAGTCGTTAAATAAATTAGAATAAATGAATTGTAAGTTATTGCTGTTAATATATTTTTTTGCCAATTGTGGACAAAGAGGGGGATGGTTTCTCTAGCACCCCCCTCACCTCCACGTCTTGCTGAATACAAGAAAGGTGATATTTTCGGGGTTTGGGGGGTAAATAGGAGTAATTGCCTTTTTTAAGAAATGTTTTTAAGATTTTAAAAGTGGTCGAGAATTAAAGAGGAGATGATTTAATGCAAAGAACTTTTTTTATCAGTTTCATTTCCCATCATTCAGTCTGTCTATTTCTGTTTTGCAGAGTGATGTGGATTATTATTAATGTAAATGCAAACATGATGCATATCTTCATTTTTATATGTTTGGGTTTGCTTTATTTATTGTTTTCTTTTGCAGGGGGTGGGGTTGGGCGTATTATGTATCCTGACACTGCTACAATTCGTATAGAAATATATTTTTGTTATTGACTGTTAAGATGGAGTTAGTGGACATTTCATTTCACTTTAGATGTCTTTAGTTGGGTCTTTCCAGGTGGGAATAATTAAATGTCAGTGTTTTATTGCAGTGGTTGAGGGTCTGCTGTGAGTTTGACATGTTGAACGGACATGTGACGTCCCGGCCAGCTTCTGTATTGGGCATCGGTCATGCTGGAAGGGACTCTTCCCTCGCGAACATGCAAGCCCTCTCCCTCGAATGTGTGTGCACTCCTTCCTTTAAAGACACTTAATATGGAGCAGTGGAGGCTTGGGGAGGGGGGGTGCATACCTGTGTGCCTGTAACATTTTGAGTACATGGGCTGGGATGTGAAAAAAATGGGTGGGGTGGGCTCCTTTTAGTGTTTTTAGGATTCTACTGTTTGGAGTAAACAGAGGATTTTGATCCAAATGAACTGTGTTGCACAGAAATGAGGAGAAGGGAGGAGATATGAGCAGTCAGTCTCTGTCTCTTTCGGCCTCATCCCCTTTGCTGCTTCCCTTGGACTTTAAAACCCCTCCCCCAACTCTGGGGGAGGTTGCCCCCCCCCCCCAACTCCATCCTCTTTATCTTTCTGCTAAGAACTTTGGGAGTTTAATTTAATATTTTTTACTGTACAAAGGAAACACAAACTGTGGACTCAAATACTGTTTTTTTTTTTTATAATAAAATGAAAATTACCAACAGTGATGTGTCGCACATGTGGCTGTTTGTTAGACATAAGGCTGGGTATTTGATGAGAAAAGAGAGAGCTGTTGGATGTATCATACGTCTTCCTCTAAAAAAAAAAACAAACCCACACACCTTGTACCTGTGTCACCAAGTGAGACGTTACCCAGCTTCCTCTGGTTTTCCAGTATCATGAAGCTGGCTCACATTTAATTGTTAACCTGTTCTGGAGCAGGTGAGCTGCAGCATGGGTTACCATGGTGATGCACCTCAGAGGATCAGATCTGAAACTGCCAAGAGTGCGACCACTGACCAATGAGATCACTGCAAAAATGGAAAAACCACCACAAAGTACCTACAAAGACATAGCAACAATCAGTGCGGCCTTACATTTGGACTTTTGTGTCTTGCTCCTATGTAAAAGGGACAGAGTCAAGTATAATCAAGGTCTCACCCAGACCCCTGAAATCGCAACTGCTTTTTTTCCACAGTCAACAACAAAACCCCTTACTGCCCTTGTGATTTTACAGAGGTGTGTTTTTGGCTGAAGAAGCACCAACAGCTCAGTAATGTTTCATGCTGGTGTCTGCACCACACACTCCATCCCCCACTTCCACTGCTGCACTCTTTAAACATACTGAGCCCATGATTCACAGACTATTAACTTGCACTTGATGGCGTCACTTACAGTAATACGTCTTTCCTGAGAACAACACGCCCTCTAGTGGTGGCACGTAGTAGTACCAATATACTCCTACATGAACAACATGAAGTCTGTACTACCGGATGGTGTTCGGATATTTTACCAGAGTTTTCCTACAGAAAGGAGTGTTGTGGAGTGTTGTTGGATGGGGTCATTAGAGCTTCAAAAGGCTCACATGCATAAAAATTAGACTTTAAAGATGCTCTCCTTGGTTTTGTTGCGGTGCGTCACAATTTCGATTAACAAATGAATAAAAGAGCTGCTGTGTGTTGGCTGTGGGATTTGGGAGGGGGGGGCGCTGTTGACCGCAAAACTAAGTTGGAGTATCTTTCGAAAAAGTACAGTAATGTCTATATCAGGACTGTCTTCACTACACTCTGAAGTGTCTTGAAATTGTGATGTAGGTTTTATTTTTCCCCAACCCATCTAATATTTCATGGTCAGAACTACACGCAGTAATCCCACGTGATAAATATGCTGACGGAGGCGGTTGTTTTTATACATATTTATTGGAAATGCAATCAAAATAAAAATTCATTCTTAGAGAGAAGACATGTTTGACAGCTCATCTTTGTCAGAGAAACGACTGATTCCGACACATTAAGTGACATAAGTTAGTTTAGCTTATACATGTGACATGCAATAAATAATAGCTCACTACAGTCTGACCTAATGTATGTTTGCTTCCATTTGCACATTACCTTGCACAGCGTAACAGCGGCAGTGTACACCGATATCGCCTCTTTTGAAATGCACAAAGGCTAGAGAAAAGAGTGGACTATCAATTGGAAATACAAAAATAGAACCAGGTACCATTTCATACTTGAAAAGTAAAAGGACAGACAGACGGCAAACACAACTGTGTACTTCTTTTTGTGCATCCATCCTCCTTGAAATGCAGAACTGCATCTAAGTGGCAGGCATTAATTCTCGCTCTCTTTGTTTTATTTCTTTTGTGACAGAAATAAACCTCTTCAACAAACCACAGGACAGGGCTTTGTGCATGTGTGGCACAGACTGACAGGGCATGCGGTTAGCTCTGTGCGAATACTGAAGAAAAAGAGCAATATCATTACAAAACATTATTCGTAAGAAAGAGGGGCGACTGAAACAGGCCCCCGAGAACAGATCTGAGTGTGAGACCGACGTCTGGCTGGAAAGCACTGAGGACGACTGGAAAAGGTAACTGCATGGAAGTAGTAATGTGGACTATTACCATTTTAGACTGCTCTCACCATCTGTCTCTCGCTCTGAGTGAACCCAGCGGCCCCGCAACTGAAACCTGCCACTGAGATCCATTTAGTCCCCTGGATTGCAATGGATGATTTGAGCACATTATTTTGGGGGCCTCAGGCTTCCTATCACACCTAATAAATGAGCCACAATGATAAAATTACCACTCATTTTTTTTGTTTAAAGGCAATAATGTCTTCAGTGAACTCAGTAGGAAATGAGTGTAGCTTTGTAAACATGTGGAATTGTCTTACTTACACGACTATTTACATGAACAAAATGAGTGGCAAGTCTAATTATGGTTATTTTGATCTCCCTCCATCTCTCTATGTCGTCATTTAATAGCTCTTAAAGAAGCCTTCAGCCACCGTGGCTTCTTTAAAAGTCACCGTCAGAGAGTTGATAGTCACGTTCGTCACAATCACCTTCCCGGGATGCTCAGCTGCAGCGGTCTGACTGCCCGGTGTCACCGTGGTAACGCTCTGATTGTCGCCTCTCACTTCCTCCTTCCTCGCCTCAGCAGCGGAGCAGACGGCGGCGGCATCGCCCGCCGTCTCGCTGCTCCCCTGAACGCTCACTATCACCGAGGTCGTGTTGTTGCTCTGACACACGCTAAGCTCTACTGCGGTGCGCTCCGACTCCACGCCCTCTTCACCCAATCTGTCCCACTCTGACCTGTCGCCCACGGTAACCGCATCTTCTGGTCCGGCCTCAGGCACCGAGGCGCTGTCCTTTGATTGGTCGCATGCAAATGTCTGGTTCTGTCTTGTTTCGGATGTCCCTCCACCTCCTTCATCAGTCCACGTTTCTGTGCCTTCCGCTGTCAGGTTGACATCCACCTTCTCCTCCACCTCCATCTCTAAGTCCTGACGCTCCAGCAAGGGCGGGGAGCTGCACTCGGACTGACCTTAAAGAGAGAAGAAGAGAAACGCTGTTCATCTTTAGAGGTCAAAGGTCATGACCAGGCTACTGAATTTCTAAGTGATTAACTTAACAAACCAACCATATAAACTGTCTTCACGTCTCTCCTCGGCGGCGCTTTCGGACTCCGGCTTCTCTTCTTCGCTGGTGCCGCCCCAGTCCTCCTCCATGGGCTCCTCCTTCTTCCTGAGCGGACGGAGAGGTTTGTGCGAGGGTCCCTCTGGCCCCCGTTTGGAGGCCCTCTGCTTGCTCTTCCTCCAGGCTGGGCGACGGTACATAGCGGCCCGCTCGCCCTGGTCCACATCTGTGCTCATGGCGCGGGTGAGGGAGAGGCGCAGGCGTGGGGGGGGCTTCTCCTTGTGGGCACTGCGGAGGTCCATGGCAAATATGTTCTGGAGCAGAGCAGAGGTGAAAGGTCAACTGCGTTCATGCTGAGAAAACAGCGACACTTTGTTTTCGGGTGCACTTCTGTCATCTGAGTTCTTTCCACACTGAACAACTGTGTGACAGAAAGGACAAAAAATACGTCCTGTGATATTATAGGTTTATTCTTACTGTCAGCAACTAATGGATCCTGCTAACAAGTATTGACTGTACATCTAGAGCCTGACATAGCCTCGTCCTCCGTGCCACACAGCTCCATTGTTGTCCAAAAACAGCAGCTCAGTGATACTGTGACTGCCGACTATCCTAAATGCTAATATGCTCACAGTGGTAATGCTAACACAATGTTTAGCAGGCAATGTTTACCAAACTTGTTTAGCCTATTAGCATGCTAACATTTGCTGCTGTAAAATACTCACTAGGTCATCAAATGTGTATTAATCCACTGCTAAAAATGGTTCCTCAACTTACAGCGGCCAGCTGTTTGAGAAAACTACTTCACTTTAAAAAAACAAACTGCATCTTCACGGCCTATTTTAAGGAGTTATGTCTTCAACAGCCAGTGGGCTTTGGGCTGAGAGCGACAGAGGAGGGGGGTTGGATTTTGGGTTTTTTTTTTTGGTCTTTTCATTGAATTTGCTAACAATAACAAAAAACAGGAATATCACCACCCCTATACTTTAAAATAAACTAAAATAATTATGAAAACATATATTTTTATACATCAAAGTGAGAGTTATTTTGAATCGCGGGTTTGCTTCGTCTGCCTGTGTTTCAGTGAGCAATATCACAGGATTCCTGTGATGCAACTGACTGTGAGAGGGAGCGAGTGCAGAGGAAGACGAGCTGTGACAGTGATAGTAACACAGTAAGAGCAAGAGCGTTCTTTTCACCACACCCCTCGCTCCAAAACACAACAGGTCCTCTGGCTGCACCGCTGTCTGGTCTATGGAGGCTATTATTAGAGCCGAAACACGTCTGTCTGCTTCTGCTACGGCGTGACGTCCTCTGTCGATCTGGAGGAAACTTTCTAAAGTTTGGTAAAACAACCCTGGTGGTGTCACTTTTTCTTCAGACTTATCAAATCTTAACAGATTTGGGGGTTAAAAAGAAGTTGGGAATAATCAGGCAGGTGATTTCTAACGAAAGATGCTGTAGAACTGCATCATGGGGAATTAAGCTTGACGTAAATGAGGGAATAAAATTCAGGATATCTTGACCTCTGCTGCTTTAATGTCCACTTTTCTTGTTCTAATATGTTTCTCTGGAGTCCTTCAGTTTACATAAGCGCAATACTAAAAGTGCATCACAGTAAATTTGTAAAAAGTTCAAAACAAAGACAAGAAGAAAGGCAAGGGTCATTACCCGCAGGACGAGCCTCCTGGGTCTGAGACCTTTCCTGCGGTAGGCCAGAGCTCTGATCTTCTCCTGACTGAGAGGTGGAAACAGAGGGGCGGGAGAGGGCAGAGACAAAGTGACAAAGAGAAACAGACCGTGAGCGAGAGAACAAAAAGAAGACCAAAAGTGCTCTGCAAGCATAACAAAAAGCTTTTCCATGATTACTCACTTCTCTTCGTAGGCCAGGACCAGGCGCGGGTCCAAAATATTGTCCTCTGGTTCCCAAGTACTGTACCTGCCAACACACACACACACACACACACACATAAATCTATCTATCCTCACAGCAGATAGTGCTCAGGTATCAATAAACATGCTTTGAAAAGGCCACTGAGTGTACATTGAAGGGATGAGGTCACTGGGTGATGACTCAAGGCTTACTCACTTTGGGGGCCATCCCTGCCATTTCAGCAGATACTCCACATTACCCTGAGGAGAGAGGGAGCGGGGGTTAGGGGGGAGAGGTAGCACAGACACAGTCCTGGAACCTGCATTTCAAATGTGATGCACTAACAAGCTGCTGCGATGGAGTGAGCAAGAAAAGGATGACTGTCACTTTAACGCGTGGCGAGGGAGGGGAGGGGAGGGAGGGTCATGGACATCTTTCTCCCTTTCAAACGGTGTTTTTCTGAGGGGATGACGTCAATGACAGCGGGGCTGGGTGGCCTCCAAACAGCAGCTTTTCTCTCGAATCGCGGTGACGTGACCGCACATGGCTACGCGAGCCGGCTCCGGCAGCGCACGGGCTCCTCGGCTCGGATAGGTGGGGCCACGGAGCATGTAAACAACGTGGCGTTGCGCAACGCTCGACCAGCGAGCCTGGAACAATTATGAGAGTCATCCCCGAGAGAAAAATGACTGTATTACTCACCTGATGTGGGGGGGACAAAAAACAAAAACAGTTTGTTTATGAGGAAACATCGCACACATGGCCTCACCATTTGACCGTATCTGACTCAACTTTATAATCGCCTGCTGCGATTAGATGAAGGTGATGTCGCGCGGCGCTTGTCATGTATTTTGACTTTACTCAACACAGTGTGAGCACGTCAGATGCGTGTAATTCTCTACCGTGGGGACGACCCGTTCCATATCTCCTCCACGGCGAATCAGCGGGTCGCCGTTACGCAGCAGTCGCTGACATTACGCAGCAGTTTCACGCGGAACCCGCCGCTCCGCTCGCAGCTCCGCCGTAGCGCACCGGCCGCATACCCGCTCACAGGATACACACCCCCTTCCACACTCTACTACAGCTGCGTAGGCTCCTCCAAAACACGCTCGCGCTGCAGCATCGCAGCGGCTGCACGGCGCGCGGAGGCTACAGGATGTGACTCGGCCTGCGAAACACTCTCAAACTTCGGCGCAGTTAATCCAGGGCATAGATTAGTCCGAGGATCTATTCTGCGTAAATAGTTGGGAAACTGCGTAACCTAGTTTCGCTGCGCATGAGGACGGCAGGCGATGCTGCGCTGAACGCACCGCTCCGCCGGGACGGAAAACAAGTTATCGAAGTTAAATGAAGTGCGAATCGTCTTTCTTACCTTCCTCACTCTCTTCTTTGTTATTGACTCAACTGCAAACACTTGGTCTCCTATTGACGACAGCTCCATCGCTGCGCGCCGCTCCACACGCTCCGAACAGCGCACAAACTGGACGTGTGCTGGTGTTGTCGTAGAGCTGAAATAAAAACAGTAGAAGACGAGAGGGGGGCAGACCCTCCGGGGGGTGGGGGGTCGCTGCGGCCGCTTGCTTCCGCCGTGAACACTTGTTTTGAGCGCCGAGCCTCCTCGTTCCCTCTCACCGAAACTCCGGCCGCCTGCCTGCCTCACTTTTTAAAATCTGCGACACATCAACACGGGACACCGCGCTGCTTTAAGTCGGGCGCGCCCCCTTTCCATTGCGTAGGGCCGAGCCCCCAGTGTGCGTGCCCGCGCTCGCGGGGCCGCGCACGCAAATTGGAGCAGAGTGCAGAAGAGGGACCGAGGAGGGAGCGAGGGAGGGTCATAACGACAAGGTTACATGAAACTGGAGTTAGGGGGGGGGGGAACAGTGCAGCACAATGAGAGGTTTCATTAACATTTCTTCATTTAAAACATCGCCAACAATCCAGCAGCAATCATTTCAGGCAGCTCAGTTCACTCATGTTTTTAGTTCCTAAACTTTTAAAACCTTACTTAGTTAGATCCAAAGTGTTATGACTTTATGTTTTCTGTCCTCGTACAACTTTTATATGTTCTTGCTACTTTAAAGAAACATTTTGGGAAATACTCTATGCTTAATCGCGCACATGTGGAGAGTCAGACTCGCTTGATCTTTGAAGATGAATAACATTCTCGGGTCGGTGTGGTAAATAGAAAACTGGAGCCAGTAGCCTGTGAGCTTCGTTTAGTAAAAAGTCAGGCAACAGGGGGAAACAGCAAGTCTGGCTTTGTCCAAAGGCAACAAAATCAGCCTCCCAGCAGCTCTAAAGGTCACTATTGCTATTATCATTAACATGTTGTATCTCGTTTGTTTGATCTGTACAAAAACCAAAGCGTAAAAAAGGCAGTTCTTCATTTTAAGGGTGGCTATGTGCCAGACTATTTCTTTGCTGCCACATAACTAGTGGAAACTTCAGAAAGTTACCAAGAAATAGTCTGATACATAACTCTCGTAAAATGCGCATTTGTACACTTCCTGTACTGATTAAACAGCAATTAGTGAGCTTTAGACATGCTGATTGGTGGATCTGTTGCCTTTGGACAGAGCTAGGCTAGCTGTGCTCCCCCTGTTTCCAGGCTAAGATAAGCCAACCCGCTGCTGGCTGAAGCCTTAACTCTCCACCAGAAAGCAAGTAAGTTTAATTCCCAAAATGTCCAAATGTTCTCTGAAGATCTTAGCAAGCAGCAACATGCCAGTTCGATCGCAACCTCAGGATATGACCACTGCGACTGATCTAAAGGCCTTCTACTCTTTCACAGGTGAAAAACAGTCAAACAAGGTGGTGCAGCTGAAACACTGGACTCCAGCCTGAGCATGAAAACACAGTGTGAGCTCATGTATTTTTATGTAACAGTAGTAAAGGCAGGAAAGATCAGAATCTGCAATGGAAATGAAGGCCTTGCTTCACTCTCTGGTGGAAATGCCCCCCCTCTCCAGTCGTGTTTGATCCAAATATGGAACTAAACTGCTAAACACTGACTGAAAGTCTTTACATCCCAAATGCTAAGCAACCTATCTGCAGAGAGGAGAGCTGGTACAACACAGATAAAGACCTCAGTGATGATAATGACTGCTGATATGTTGCAGTCAACATTTACTTATCACAAACGACTGATTCTTAAATATCTCTGCTCAGTGGCGTGATCACAGCCACTGATCACACACACACTTATCTAACTTTTTACCTGAACATCTACTCATCCAGCCTCCAGGTGGGAACAGCTCATGAAGATAAAGTGACGACTGTGGAAAAAAGGCTCAGAGCCAATTTCCTATTGTCTTTCATTGAGGCAGGCGTGGATCAGTTTACAGTAAAACTCTGTAACTACACACACACACACACACACACACACACACACAGTCACTCAACAGTCCACGGTCTCTCTGCACCTGGAACACTTGCATCACTTACGGGCATAGGGTGTCATGGCAACTGTTTCTACGGCAACCGCTGAAAAGCTGGATGATGATGATGATGAGACAGCAGGAAGAGTTGATGAACAGCTCTGGGCTGGCTAAAGAGCGATCCACCTCTACTGACCCAACTGTGACCTTTGACCACTTTCTGAGATTATGTAATCAGCCCAACCAGAAATTCCTATAATAACCAAATGACATCACTCTGTGGCATTAAGTCAAGTTAAATCATTTTATGTTGATTATGGGGTTTGAAGTAAAAAAATCTGTTGGTGTCTATATCTGCTTTGGTGTGAAAAGGTTTAATTTAGAGCAACAACTGAAGATTATTCTCATTATCACTTAATCTTCCAATTATTTTCTCAATTATTTGATAAGCGTTTGGTATATAAAATGTCAGAAAACAGTTAAAAAAAAAAACCTGCCACAAATGCTCCAAGAACCCAAGCTGACCTACACAAATTGTCTGAACAAAAGAAAACCAGAACTACACGAGCAAACATTAATATGTGGAAAGCTGCAATCACCATTTTGGCTTCAAACATATTAAAATACGATTAACTGATGGTCAAAGCAGCTGAAGATTAAATTTCAGATATTTGTTTTGGCCTTTTCTTAAATCATCATCCTTCATTCCTGGTGATGTAATGTTCCTGGAATAAAGGCCGTACAGTGCATGTGCTAGGGTATTTAATATTTTGCTGATCTCACGAATGTTTGTATATGTCTGTCACTTCCAGAAAATTCTGCACTTATAAGAGAGATATATAAAAAACTACAAATCCCACATTCCCATAATAAAGCTGGACAGCGTCTCTCATTAGTTCCTGCCTGCTAAACTCCCCCTTCTTCTAAACTTCAAACTCCGTAACACAATTTCTGCTAAAGACTATTAGACAAATCCAGATAACCCTGATGACATCGCCATGACATCATCAGGGTTAATTTCCAGGAGTTAGTACAGCTGCCTCCAGAGGCACACAGGACAGTACACACATGTGTTTACAGGCTGCACAGTGATCTTCATGACTGGCAAACTGGAGTCTATGTGTAAAATTGGTGGAGTCCTCCTTTAAGTAGCAGAGAAGAGAGGAGAGTGATGCACTGTGCTGTTATCATATCCCAGCATATGGAAACAGGGACAGCGTGGTGTTCTTATAGCATTTCTATGGTGATCTCATGATGCATTACAGTGTCTTTGACCTTTACGGCACTCCTATAGTAGCACTACAGGGACCAGCTTTACGGTATCAGCCCAAAATGTAATGCGTGATGAAAAGAGCGCTTTTCCCGTAAGGAGGAGGCGATCTGCCGCGATTCAGAAAAGAAACACGGCAATCACGTGGCTCGTTATCTGCCCGGATACTACTGGAGCGGAGATGGAGCGGCGAAAACAACACGGCAGGGACGGATCGCAGCGCTCACTCCCACCCACATGTCATGACTCACGGATGAGTCACCAAACGTGACGGTAAAAATCACCGCTACTTCTCTGGAATATCAACACAGAGGAAGGAAAAAAAACAGTAGGCTAACTTAAAGGCTCATGCCGGGAATCCACGCGTTTCTGGTTTATTTCCCCTCTGTCCCTGCCTTTCCCACCCCGGGGCGCTTCACTTCATTTGGCTCGCCGGTTGCAGAGTTACAAGCAGCACTTCTGGGAAAAGAAAAACCATTCACATCCTGCAGCGAAACATAAAGCTGCAAACTTTGGCCGACAGCAGGCTCCCTGTCTGATCGCATGTGTGATCACAAGATCCATTTTTGTGCAACAGACCTCTTCACGTCAAACATTTGGTGTCAGTTAGACCTCCACGCTGTGCATGTGTGCAGGAAGGACCCAGGACCAGTGGAAAAGTACTCCAGAGCCACTTCATGCTCCTGCTCCACTGCATCTCAGAGGGAACTACTGTACTTTAAACTACACTACATTATTAGGCAGCTGTTACTGGGTGCTTTCATGTTTACATACAAAACATCTGATTATCATATACAATATTTACATTAACTGGTACAGTAAAATGCTACGTACATGACTTTACCAGCAATAATCATCCAACAACACAACCTTCACAGGGGGTATTCTAAGCGATTTAATGAAGTGTTTCTGCTTCTACTTTAAAAGGATAAAAGGATTTAGATACAGATAATATGATCAAATAAGCACTTTTTGCTTTATTTGCACTAACTACACTCGATGATCAGCAATGTGGCGTAACGGCGAAACTGAAAACGTTAAGCAAAATGCATTAAGGGATAGAGGTTTTAGATTGACTCATTACGGTCATTATGTGCAGTAACAGACATCCCGAGTTGAGCTGGCTGAAAGTTGAAGACTCAAAATAGAGCCAAAACCAAAACCAAAGGAGCTAAGAAGAAAATACAAAAGAGTCCACATAAAACCAAAACCAAAACCAAAACTCACAACATCAATCTGTGTCACGGCTGCAGAGATATAAATAAATGTGGAAGTTTAAGGTACATTTCTGTTTATTAGAGTCAGCAATGTTAAAATAGAAATCTTCAGTACTGGTAATTCCTCAGACAACCGGGAGAGGAGCCGGCCTGTTGGGGGGTTTTTGCACTCGTTATATTCACAATATAGAAACATAGTTTGCAGTTTTTCTCAACAAGCACCTTGATGAATCAACAGATGTGAAACACGTGGCTGCTGCTGAAGATGCTTAGTGATGGTGAAAATGACGACCACAAACAGGTGTTAATATTATTATTAATAATTACATCACTGATTATGAATAACCCCACATACGTTTTATTTAAAATTCACATTTATTCACTAAAGACAGCTTCTGTATCTGAATCAACCTCAATCACGGTTGCCGATACAGTGAAACACGACAGATTCATTTGATCCAAGACCAGCGGAGCAAACTTCCCATTAACTGTTGAGCAACTTCAGGTTGATGCAGTTATTTCTCAAGCAGCTCAGATTCTCAGAGTGCAGCTCGTGTACTCAGACAGTTTAAAGCATGCAGCATGGGTCTGCGCATGACTGCTGCACTAAGCTTTAATGGAAAAGTTAGACATTTTGGGAAATATGCTTATAAAGTTAATCGTCTGACACAAACCCATCTTGTAGAATGGTAGGCTAGTGAGCTTTGGAGGCTCTGGTAGGCAGACTTTCTTCGTAACCATTGGACATTCGCCCTGTTTCCAGTATTTATGCTAAGCTAACTGCTGGCTGTAGCTTCATACGTACCACATGGACATGGCAGTGGTATCAATCTTGTCATCTAAATTTTGGCAAGAGGGGGAATAAGTGTATTTACTAAAAAGTGGCCTTCCTGTCAGGAAACTGGCAGCTATGTGGCAGGACCTAACAGATACTGAAGGTTAACCCCCAACTCTCCCCCCAGGGGCCAGAAAAGGGCCGTTCATCTTGAACAAACACACTGCAGATCTGAGGAAACTTGAGAAATTAGAGCTGGATGAAAAAAGGAAGGACGGGTCTAGTTTCCAGACACAAAATCTCTTTAACATTCCCACGTTTTCACAACTGAATTCACAATATGCTGCACAACTGCAACTGGGAAATATAATAATGATTTCTGATTGGAGCCATAGTTATTACATGACTTACATGCTCAAAGCTGCTTTAGCCCTCTTGGAACTGTTATCAAAATGTAACGTTGCAGGAAATATACAGGGTCTTGGTTAAATTCTTACCCAGAAGAAGACACCCACCCCCTGAGGGGAGGTACTTACAATCTGAGTTGTTGCACATTTAAAAAAATAAAATCTGACTCCACACTTTCAAGTCATAGTCTTCCATGACTCCAAATAGTGTCTTTAAGGGGCCGTCACCGCTGAGGACAGGTGACTCGGGTGTGTCCTGGCGTGTGGCAGATGCCGCAGGTGCGAGGTTTCTTAGCAGCTGGAGGTTTGTTGGCGGTGGCGTCTCCCGTTGCTTTCCGTCCCTTCTTCCCTCCGTTTCCACCACCATTAAATCCACCACCAAAAGCACCTGACACGGGGCAACAGAGGTCAAACACAACATGAGGTGGTTTGAAGCCACTGGATAAAAAGCAGCAAGATTTTTCTGTGTGCGCTGGGACTGACGACACCGCGTCAGCCCGGTAAGTTGTTGCCTCAAGGTCTCAGCAGGAGTGTTTGTGAGTCGTGACAGCTTTTCTTTATCATTAAGTACAGATGTAGGTGAGATGCATCTCTTTCTTTCCAGTGTTTGATCTGAGCGTACATCTTTTGCTTTACCCGCTTGTATTAAGATATTCTTAATAAATGTGATGTGTTTTAGAAAGCACAGAGAAAGCATTAGCTGACTCCGGGCTCATGGTACAAATGATTTGACAGCACAGTAATGCGGTCAGATGTTTAACTGTGAGAAGTCAAATGAAATGTGCTGCTAATGACTGTAATGTATTGTTTACGTTAATGTATTAATGGGTGCATTTCCAGGGTCTGCTTGTGATGCAAGGGAAATTTCAGAGGGAGTAAACAGTAAAGAGTAAATACGGGAGAAGTACTACAGAATGAAGGTGGATTTTCTAAAAGTCCCCTTTTTGGCCAAAATTAAACCCAGGAGAGCAAACCCAGTGGTGAAACTCTAATTTTGAGAATTGAAAGGCGACTGTAGTCCTTTATGCAATGAAGGTGTTTCAGTGATCTATTTTTAATACAGTCAGAATTAGCAGCCCTTTTTAACTCAATGGAGCTGCTACAGAAATGAAAGAAAAACGTCTCATTTAACAAGACTTAGAGTCTATAGCAATGTACTTAAATGCTAACATTAGCATGCTAACAAGCGCACAATGACAGTACTAACATGCTTACATCTAGCCAGTATGTTTCATCAGTTCACCTTCTTAGTTTAGCATGTTAGCATTCTAAAATTTGCTATTTAGTACTAAACACAAAGTACTGCTGAGGCTGATGAGAACGTCTGTAGTTTTATAGGAATTTATTCATAAACCAAAGTTTTGGAAATTGAAATTGCGGCCAGCCGGTGGCGCTAGAGGACCAGTACAGGGATCAGCAAAGTTATCTAAGCGGGGTATGAATGTGTCTGCCAAGCTTTCTGGCAATCCATCTAATAGTTGTTGAGACGCTTCAGTCTGGATCACAGCGGTGGAACGACTGACACTCATACACAGGCTCCACCGCTAGCAAAGCTACAACAATGTCTCATTCAACAGATATTCATTTCAGACCTCAGGGTAAAAGCAGTGTAAAGTTTTGATGAGTGTATGTGTGTGTTGTCTTGCCTGGTGGAGGTGCATTCTCATCAGCCCACTGGAAGAAGCCACACTGCTGGTCTCTTGGTTTCCCGCAGGTGTAGAACATCCGGCCCTTGTTTGGACCGTCCTTCTGCACTGTGCGCATCACTGCCGCCTCATTACAGCTACACATTATCTGTCCCCCATATCCTCCTGCACCCCCTTCCTGCCCCCTGCCTTCTCCAGGGGTGTTCCTGAACCCCAGAGAGGGCCTCGAAGGCCAGGAGGTGTGAGGTGCCTGGACCGGAGGCCCTCGACTCTGCAGCGCCCCCTGCTGACTTGGCTGATCCGCCCACAGGAAGAAGTTGCAGCTCCCAGCGTTGCACTTGTAGAATTGGCGACCTTGGTTGGGACCGTCCTTGCGCACGGTCAGGAGGAGTGCACCCTGACCACAGTTACACACAATGGCATCATTGCTGGTGTCTACACTGATGCCACCGCCTCCACCTCCACCCGGCGGAGGTCGTGGCTGCGGGGTCCACGAGGGGACAGGAGGAAGGGAAGGTCGAGGATTTGAACTTGGGGCTCTGGGCGGCTTTGGCCCGGGGGGCCTTGGAGCTGGTGGACGATGGTCATCTCCTCTTCCTCCCCCTCCTCCCCCTCCTCCCCCTCCACCACCTCCTCCCACTCCCCCTGCTCGGAGGTATTTCAGGTCCAGCACCTCTCTGAGCATCTCGTCACATCCACCGACGCAGCCAACAAACTCTAAAGGCATCATGGGAGGAAGGCTGCCCCTGCGGAACTTGAACTTCAACCTGAAGAATGTGGGACACGCAGGAGACAAATGTTACAGAAGTACAGCTCAGTGTGTGTGATGAAACTGAACCAAAAACAGTAAAAAAAACCCCAAAACAAATGAACTACGCTGTGCTGGGTCCAAATCCACCAATTATTACAGGGCTGTGACTGTTTGTTGATAACAAAGCCAGAGGAGAAATTAAGATTTTCTGTCCAACATTACTATCTGATGCTGGCCTGTCATAGAAATCAGTTTCAGTATGCTACATATACTGGTATCACGGTATGTGCTGACAGTACATCATGTACAAGAATGCAGCTAATTACAGAGTAATTCTGTGTGTTCTGTGTATTATGTAAATGTAACAGCTTTTATGACGACTGGGACTTAAATACACTGAGTTCTGTTGGTGGTTGACTCTGAGTGAGAACATAATTCATGAGCCTTTCAAATAAAATTTGTGTCGAAGCAAAGAAAGTGACACACAGGTTAGTCCACACTGACTGTAGTTGTGCTGGTTGCGAAAAGAGGTTTGAAAAAGTGAACTCCGTGTTGAGAAATACATGAACTCAACTGTAAAAAAAAAACAAAAAAAAAACCTCACCATTTCACACCCTCAGTGCCGTCACAAAAACACTGTTGTACTGTGCACTGAGTAAAGGAGCTTGTCAAACAGTGGCTGAAGGAACCTGCTTTGGAATAATACAGTGCATCTGCTGTTAACAGCATCTGAAGTTATCCAACAAGCTCAAATTGCTGGGTGAGATCTGATTAAAAAACAGCGATGCTGTTTTAGGGTAAGTGCTGAAGTCAACTTTGAGCTCTCTACCAGATTGGTTGCTATGGTAACAGATGCTGGTGTGGAGCACTTTGGCTCGATGCTAGCGAGCGTGCCCTATATTTGGACTGAACTGAGGCACGTGCTTAAGGGGTTAACGCCCACTTGTGTAAACAAGAATTTGGAAAAGTTTCTCGCGCTGCTGAGGCCACTGAGAGCTTCATCTGTGCTTGCTGTTGTGTTTGCGCAGCATGGAGCGCCTACATACAGTGCACTTCTCATTAATCTAAGAAATATAAGACATGCGCTCATGGCAAAACATATGTACTTGGTGTTGCAGTTACCATGGATAAGAACATGTTCTTAAAATTAAATACATGTAGTTACTGTGGTTCTGCATCATGCAAAGAGGAAATAATGTGGACTGAAGAATCTCTCCCACAAACTATTTATAACTTAGTGCACAGTAAAAACAAAGCAGCAAGACAGAAACATTTCAACTCATTTCAAAGATCATGCATTCTGAATTATGTCTTTATCTGGTTAATATGATAACCAGGAAATGAAAAAAGAAGCCTTTTTTGGGTGAATCAGTGATGATCAACTCTTTAGGACCATAATATTCAAATGTCCTGGTTGTATATGTACAACATAATTCTTTCTCTGCTTTAAAACATTCTCAAGAGGCTATGTAGCAAACAGACTGTCATTTATTTATCTGTTTATTTAGATAAACACTGTCACATGCAGATAAGCAATGCGGCGGATGTCATGTACTGTATACATATCGGTCCCGCTGAAGCCAATTTGCAGCCTCCGTTCTCAGCTAAACTTTTCCATCCAGATTAACACAAATGAGACAATGATGTTGGAGGACTCACAAGAGACAGATTGAATACACTAAATTAAATGAGTAAATCAACCGTTCTGTGGAAATCTGAAACATTATAACTGCATGTATGTAGAACTGAAAGAGGAACATCTAAACGTTCTCATCTCATGTTCCTCAATTCATCTGATTGACAAAATACCTGAGCACAAAATAAAATGCAGGTGGGATGAAAAATATTTATGAAAGATGTCGGCTAACTATTGGCAGGGGCGAGAGTGTCACCAGTGTTATCAGAGTCTAAACTTATCTCCGTCTTAAACAATTTCAGTGGTTTCCTGTGTTTGATGTGAAGTGCACAGCTCTGTGACATGAAATTAAATACGGTCGAGTATAAATTAAATACTTACATGTGAACAGGATGCGGCTGACAGGTGGGACAAATGCTGTCATCTCTGCTGACCTCCTGCACCACGTCAGGGAACCACACTGCTGTCTTACAGGCTGGGTAGCCCGTGCAGGACAGGTACTTACTGAAAGGGGACGGGGGGGGGGACGGGTGGAGCTGTGTTGTTACATTTAGCAAACATGGATGTTTAAGAATAATACCGTATGAATTTGACAGATTGTTGTAAAAGGCTGCTGTTGTGGCAGCACCTAAAAGAAACTGCATTACTGTGAAATATCTTCTAGACCCTTAAAGTGTGATAAATGAACAGACACACCTATGTCACCAAGAGGAGATAAGCATGCAAGACACGCAGAATTCAGTTTTGAAGTTCAGGAAGACAGACGGCATCTTTATTTTTGGGGGTAAAGCAGGTTTAAGCTTCTTTGCTTGTCTCGTCTCACCTGTTCCCCTCCCTCTTCTTCTTCAGCACCATGTCCCGACCACAGTGAGGGCACTTCCTGACCGGCAGCGGGATCTCCATGTCCTGCTGCTCTGCTTCAGGGATCTGCTGAGCTGCACCCAGATATGGAGACAGGGCCTCATCTAACCTGAGGAAACAACAGAAAATGACTTAATCTCTGCATCACAACAACCACCAGCCCGCAGTGGCTGACAGGACAGGTGTAACTAATACAGCATTGTAAACATGACACCATTCTGCTCATTTAGATTCATATTAGGCCTTTTCTGCGTATTATTCAGCCCAAGTTCAAATGCTGCATCATAAATCCATACATTTACTACAAGATAAACAAAACTTACTTCTTTGCCTTCCTGGCAGACTCGATGAAGACAGTCTTGTACTTCTGGATGTGGTGCTGCAGCACGCTCCATTTGTCCTTCCTGCCCTCTGATACGAGCTTGAGGTCTGCCTCCAATTCAGCGCGCAGGTTTGGTTTGGACATCTCATAGCCCATGGAGTTGTAACCTAAACAACACACACACACATGCAACACACCTAAGTGATAAGGACAATATAATCATCATCTATCTATCTATATTAAAATATACTGCATAATGTGGCTTGCAATATATATATATATATATATATATATATATATATATGTGTGTGTGTGTGTGTGTGTGTGTGTGTACAGACCCTCCACCAGTCCCATGCCAAGCTCTCCAGGGAGAAACCTCTGGTCAGCTGTCAAGCCCACATACATGCGACTCTTTATAGTCTCAATGTGCTCTGCATGGGTTGCATCTGTGCCTGAAAATATACACAGTTCATACAGTTTGCATCAGACACCAAACAGCTAATCCTGAAAAGTCTATGTTGACTCGACAAACAAAGTCATCGTTAGGTTTGCTTTAGGTGAAGAGTTTCTGTGCTTTTACTGAAAAAGGTACCGTAAAATCAGTTACGCTACAAACAGGTCATCAAACACACCCCAGCACACATGAAAAAATCCACAGAGTGCTGCACACCACACACTAAAACTGACAATACGTGCTGGGATGATTTATCAACAAGTTCGTTTTTTTCTGTCCTTTTCATGTGAATTTCACTAAGGGAATGGGAGTCTATTGACTATTTTGGACAGGGCTTCACCAGTGTTCAAAGATTAAAGACACTTTCTCCGTGCGTGTGTGTGTGTTTACCGATGCCATGCTTCTCCATCAGCGATATGAGGTCGGCCTCAGTGAGCAGCTGCGGAGGACTCGTCTGTCCGTCCACCATCTCGATAGCGGAGGGCTGGAACTGGGAGCCTTGCTCATACACTGGAATCAGCTAGCACACACAAAACAGCTTTACTACAGTATGTCCACACAAGCAGTGGAAGCAGCAGGAAACTGGAGCCACACGCAACATACTCTATCAGAGCAAAGAACTTAAGCAAGTTAGTCAGTTTAGAAGCTTTAGATGAGACCAGCAATTAATTGTTTACAGTACAATAATTTACATTAGATGTGCTCAAATAAACAAAAACATCAGTACAGTGAGTTCACACACTCTGCTATGAGCCTTAACACATTCACCATACCTTCGTGCTCCACCTGTCATACGGGTAAACGTCCAGGTAGTTCCTTGCAATGATCATGAGTCCCGAGGTGGAGAACTTCTCCTGGGCAATGTCTATGTCCACCACAGTCTCCTGCCCCAAAGCATCCTGGGATACACAAGCCAGGAAGTGCCGGACAATGAACTCATACAATCGTGCTTCGTTGCCCTGGACACAGAAAAAACAGAACATCATTATTTCACACTGTCTGTTCTTTCCAAATCCATGTGTGTGTGATGTGCATAAAATATGACCAGCTGTTCAAGTGTGTGCATGTTTATGCATCAACGTTCACAACATGCCCATAAATTACAAGAGACCTGGTTGCTAACACTGCTCTGTTGTTGTTTTGCACTGATCAATGTTTATTATCTTGCATGAATACAACTTTAGTGACCTTTGGGCTGCTGTAGGTGATCTGTGAAACCTTCCCAGAGGGCAAACATTCAGACGGGACAGAAAAGGCACAAACTCAGCCCCAGTTGTGGCAGACCTACCTGCAGTGTATCGCTGTACTTGGTGGGGTGTATGGGCGGGTGGGCTTGGTCAGATTTTTTGCCCTGCCGTGGGTTGGGACCCCCCGGCTGGTCGAGCACCCGCTGGGCGAACGTCCCCCAGACCGGGCTTTGTGTCTGGTACTCGACCAGGGGGCCGAGCGCCAGGTTCGGAGGAAAAATGTTGGTTTCTGTGCGGGGGTAGCTGATATACCTGAGCAGAAAAAAAAGAAATAAACAAAGACAGAGAGCTACATGTCATCTCCACACTGACAAACAAGCAGGGAAAGCTTTGCAAATGTGACATTGCTGGTAAACTTATTTATTAAAAGGCTGAAAGACACCACCCTGCCAGATGGTGCCTTTTCATGTACAAAAATAGGTTGGCTTTGAGGTGGTATAACAACCTGGTAAACGAAAACTACCTTTGACCCCTTCACTGACACCACAAAGCCTCTAATAAGGAAGCTACAAGCCAGCTATGTGAGTTCAAATGAAAGCTCAAAAACACTGTGGGAGGAAAACCTGATAAGGACATTTAGCACATGGTGGGCCTAAGACAATAGTTTGCTGTGTGGATAGCAGTATGCATGCACATTATCTAACATGCACTCACCCTTGGGTATAGAGTTTTTCTGCAATTTTCATGGTCTCTTTGGCACTTATTTTTAGCTTACGAGATGCCAGTTTCTCCAGTTCCTGTTGGTCAGATTAAGATAGAGGACTGTTCAGCTTGGGACAAAGCAGGGAGGGGTTTCAATACAAGGACCCCGAGGACACTGAAGTGCACAAAATACATTTGCATACATTTTCTGTCGAGCTGGGAAAACAATTGCGCACATTTTATACCATAAACAGATGTGTTTTAAGATGCAGTGTGTGTGGTCGTTTAACTTTATATTCTTACCACAGTGTCCAAAGGCAGCGGTCTCCACTTGCTCTTGGGTTTGCTGGTTACTGAGGTGATTGTTGCTATGGGATCCTGGAAATGAATGAAAGGATATTCTCTTGTGTACCTTTCTACATGTGGCTTTTAGCCAGTTATATTCAGGCAGATTGACAACACATTCAGATGTACTGCTGTGTCCTCCTGAGGTAACAGCTGCAGATGGAGGAGAGGTTACACGTGTGTGGATGCACTTATGCCAAACACACACACACACACACACACACACACACACACACACACACACACTCACAGTCACAGTCACAGTCTCACACAAACACACACTCACACACACGTGTGTGATAAGGCAATGTTTTATGAGTGGATCCCTATTTTGTTTGAAATGCACACGAATGCGAGTGACGCGATGCACATTCCTGCCAATGATTTCACACAATGCCACTGATCAACAGGTGGCAGTCATACACCAAGAAACTCAGAAACGTGCTAGCAAACACAGACAAGAAGAAAAATGCTGGCGAGAAAACATGGATGTAAACAACAAGTCACACATGTCCCTCACATGTGTCTGAATTCCTCCCACCGAGGATGCATGGAGACACAGGGGAAACAATGCAAGGGGAGAAACGATGAAACATGGTTTTAGAGAAATGACACGCTCTTTCCTCGAAAGCATCACTTGACGTGAAGTTTCTGATGACAGCAGCAGCTGATCACAGCTGGATCAGCTGTCAGTCAGCTTTAACAGCTGTGAAAATTTTTGATGAGCTTGTGTCTGCACACATGTGCACTGTGCTCATACTAGTAAAGACAAAGAGTTATCAGTGCAGCAGTAATTGCTCTGTTTAGCAAACACCTGCACATGAATAACAACCTGCATTCTGCATCCTGCTCAGAGACACAGGAACCATTGTGGGGACTGTGGCTCAGGAGGTAGAGGGGTCCTGCACCTATCAGAAGGTTGATGGTTCGATCCCTAGCCTCAGCAGTCTACGTGTCAAATGTCCTTGAGTGTGTGAATGCGTTAATGCTTGTAATGAGCAGGTGGCCATTACCACCACTAGCCACCATGTGTGAATGGGTGACTGCAGGCTTGTGCTGTAAAGTGCTCTGAGTGGTCGGAAGACTAGAAAGGCACTATATAAATACAGTCCATCTACTAGCATTATATTCATTATTTGTATTTCTTCACATTCTGGATGTGAAATCATTATTTAACAACCCAGAACATTTGACAATATATAGAATAATAGGTGTGTTTTAACACTGGAAATCATTTATTAGACTAAATGTTTCAGGGAAACTGAAATTATGTAACCCATATCCCTGACGCTCATCAGCCCCACATGTGGCTGAATGGAAATGAGGATAAATGATGTAAAAAGTGTAATTTGCTGACTGACAGATTCTCCTACTCTCTCTGTGACTTTAATGGTATGGGGGAATAAGAGATCATGACAAGAAAAATCTTTGTCATAAATGAAGAAAGTTGTTAGTGTTTCTTTTTGTTGTTTGGACTTACAATTAACAGAGATTTGTAACTAGATGTGAATCAGAAAACAAAACATAAAACTTAGATAGATATTCCATGATCTTTGAGTCTGTTCACACTGATATAAGATCATAAAAATAGCATTAATTTTGTACGAGAGTAAAAAATTATGATAATTCTCTGCCTGAAAAGAATGAGGGATCAGGAGGCAAATAAGACCAAAACAAAGACAAAAAGCATAACTAAAAAGATGACTGAACTTCAACAAGAATACAATAATATGAAGATAACAAGACTTGATAGTCAAGAATATGGCCTTTCCTTGCATATATCAACAACTCGGCCGAGTTTAAACTCTCCTTGTGTTCAAACAGCACAGAGAAGATATGAAAAAACTCAGATTTGTCACATTAAATGTTCTGAAGGGCTCACAGCAACAACATCAGCTGACCCACAATGCTTACCAGTTTAGGCATCTTAGATATGCATGTGCAAAACTCTATTACATTAGAGGAGCTAAAGAGATTTATATGCCTGCTTTAATTCATCATAATGCTCAATGAGAGCATGTGACATAGCATAGATGTACATTTACACACATTAATATGCTCAGCCTAAAACACAGACACACAAACAGCCACATACCTCCATGCAGATCTGGTAGAGCACCAGGCAAGCTGTGTGGCTGAAGAGACGGTTTCTTTTCCAGCTGAACTCTACAGTGTCCTCCTCCACCTCATGCAGCACTGAGACAAACACAGACGCAAAGAACAGACGGAATGATGAAGAGGAGTGAGAGTCAGTTTAAGACCTGAATACTTACATCTCTATTGGGTCTTTGTGTCTGTGTACAAATAAGTTTGTACCTTTGATCTTGTAGAAAGTCTCGGGTATGAAAGCTTGGATGGCTTTGAAGCGCTCCACCACAAAGCCCAGAGTTGGAAACTGACAGCTGCCATATGAGATCAGCTGATTGGCCAGAGACTCTGGAAAGATCTTCTGCAGGCGAAGCGTCTGGAATCGAGTGAAGGACGCACCTGATCAAGATGAGCACAGGAGAGAGGATGAAATCATTTTATCTGACTGGGTTTTCCATTATGTGTTACGTGTTTTCTGATTAACAGAGCCACCAGTGTTGCATCTTGGGTAAAGTCTAGTCAAGGTCGTCATCCAGACTTTAAACTGTGATTATGCTGTATGAACTACTACATCTTTTTAACCTGCATTAGTGAGTCCCCATGTATTATCCAGCAGACTTTAAGAGCGCGACCATACCTATCCGCAGGTCCAGCTCCTGACGGACATCGACAGCATCGCTGATGTTAGCATCCGGCTCTGTTAGAGTCTCACAGGCTCTCCGAATGGAGTTTGGGGTGATCTCAGAAAATTTTGCCCGAAAGACTTGTAAATTGGGCTTCACTAAAAAAGCACACATAAAAAACATACATAAACACTTTTAGCAGGAGTGATTTGTGGACAAACATACACAAAAACCTGCTAATTTTTGCCTTTGCACAGTCACAGAAACATTGCTCATTCTACATAATCATTTATATGAATATTAATTTCACATATGAGGATGTACACTGTTAAAGTAATCGCTTAACATTTTGGGATGAGAAGATGAATTCCACACATGTCCGTACAGTAAATATAAAGTTACAGACAGCAGCCAGTTAGCTTATCTTAGCACAAAGACTGGAAACAGAGTAAAATGGAAACTCTGTAACTCTTCAGTTTTGGAAGGGATTAAACAAATGAGATATAAAGTGTAATTACTGTACTTTAGAAGCACCGATGGGCGGGTTTTGTCACTTACAGACACAGCAAGGCTAGCTGTTTCCCCCTGCTTCTGGTCTTTGTGCTAAGTTAAGCTAACCATACTCTGGCTCCAGCTTCATCTTTACTGCACAGATATCACATCACACTCTCAGCAATCAGCCTATTTCCCAACATGTACAAGTATTCCTTAAACCACCCACGCATATTACTGTCATACCTGCTTTGCAGACGTCTATGACTTCAAAGCCAATGTTTTCTCCCTCTCTGTCACAATCAGTCCAGATGACTAAGGCCTGGCACTGCCTCACCTCTTTCTCTAGTGTCCGCTGGAGAGACAAAGAGCAACGGAGAAAAAAAAGAGAAAAGAAAGAAAGAGGGTTAGATGGAGAGTTAGTTCCATATCCATCATTTTTTCCGCTGGATGAAAATCGTGGCCTCTTACTGTTAAGAGATGAAAAGACAAAGAAAAAAGCATCATCTGACCTACTGAATGTAATTCTGCAACTGCATAAGCTACTTGGAGCAAAAAGAAAAAGCTAAATAAATCCTTGTTCAAGGACTAAAACTATCTGAGTTAACATTACTAATATCAATCAAACATCACATTAATATACACAATGTGGCACAGAGACAGTGACAGGTTCCATGGGCCCATACAAATACAAGGTAATGACACATTTTTGTGATTCCTGGGAGGACAGTTATTAAACATACCTTGATTTGTGTCATGTTATCTGGACAATACTTCTCTACCTCAGCATCAAATAATAGCACAGGATTGCAGCTGTGCCTTTGGAGAGAAAAGGCAGAAATACTGTCAGTTGTTATGATACTGTGTGATGCTGAATATACATAAAAGAGAGATAAGAAAAAGAAAAAAACGAATCCTCTGTTAGCTTACCATTTCTGGAACGGAGCTTCAAACTCCAGACCTAGTAAATGTCCTGACACTGACGTCATTGTTACTGTCACGTTCTGCAGCGGGATGGAGACATAATGAGAAAGATCAGAGACAACGTAAAGCACAAAAGAACAGACATTCATCTACATGAGTGCAGATCTAATAACTTCACTGTATTCACTTACCTGACCAAAGAGATGATATTCATACTCATAGATTTTATTAAACTTTGACATCCCTTCCCTCTAAAATGGAAAAAAGGAGACAATGAGTGCTAGAACCGAAGAGAAATAGAAACTTACAACTTATTTTACCTCAAAAACTGTTACATCACAACATACATTGATAATTACATAAACAGTAAATGTACATATGCCTTGAATCGTGATAAAGATTATCATGTATAACAGGGTGCAAGTAACAGTTATTTTTTGACTATCAATTAAGACTAAGACAAGCAGCAAATATTTGCATTTGAGAGGCTAGAACCAGGGATTATTGCACAAAAACTGATTATGATTGATTATTAACTTCTGATCTATATACTCATTTCTATATGGGGTTTGGGGGAGCATGTGTACTGGTTTCTATTTAAGATTTCCTGATTCATCATGTATTTATGTTCAGCTGAAATTCTGTGTCCAACTGGGTGTTGAATAATGATTTGTGAAGGTGATCTTGCAATCAGTGTGGACTGGGCCACGAACTGGAGAGAGTTAGTCACAATGAGGAGACAAACTGAACTGTCAATCAACTGACTGGAAAAATTCATGCCATCACCATCCAGTTCCAGGGGCCCAAGCTGGTGTCCTCAAATGTCTAGTTTTGTCTGGTCAACCCATAGGCTATTATTTTTTATATCATTTACACAAACAGCAGCAGCAAATCCCTCGCATTTGAGAAACTGGAAACAGCTAATATTTGGCATTTTTGCTTGAAAGAAGACTTGTTTCAGCACTGTGCTGGCGAACATGTGATGGAGGGCTTTGTACAGTTGTTGAGACATGACTGACCCTCCTGGACCTGCCGTCTGACATGATCTCTGAGATGCCTTTGGCAGCATCGTTCTTCTCGGCTACACAGAGGACCCGCTTGATCTGAGCCCGGTTGCGGATCATGTCTGCCTCCTGCGGTGTGTCCGGACAAGATGCCACACAGAAACGCCTCCGTTGGACCCCCAGCCGCTGTAGTCCAGATCGAAGCAAAGATCTCCCGAGTAGGTGCACTAGCATACCTGGCCGCTTTCACATGAAGCAGCTGGTTCTCCAGGCAGCTCCACAGCTGGTGTCTCTCCACTGTGGTAGCATGTTAGCTGAAGTAACGCCAGCTAGCTAACAACATGGTCTCCGCTTCCCAAAACTTTAACAAAGAGCCAAAAAGTGGTCACCGGTTGAATAACTTCACTCCCGATAAATTAAATAGTGAAAACGTTGAAAAATAACGCTAGCCCCACAAAATTTTTTTAAAAAGGTGTACTGAGGAGCGACATCGTCCTCTAAACAGTGTTACCGTTAGCTATGTTTACAAAGTTACCCGCCAGCTGTCAAATACTGCCGTAATCAAGGTCGTAACACTGTCGTAAAAACCTGGAACTACCAACACGTCCAAGTAAAACAAGTTTATAATTATAGTACAATAACTGCATTCACATTGACTATTGTCTACACGTGTTGCACATGTCGTATTATTATTAATCATACACAGTAACACTGATATGGTAAATAATTATTATATCGATGTTAAACTAGAAATCCACCCTAATTCAGAATTTGCTTTTTGCCATTTTAACACCTGCAAACCAAAGACACCACTGAGGACGATGAGATAATGTCCTGTGTTTTTTTCTGAAAATGTGGGGCTTTAGCAATATTCTATACGGTTTTCAAAAAAAGTACAATTTGCCTGTATTTTTAGGCGTAGTATGTTTGACCTATGATTAAATTGGACTACATTTTGTTAAAGAAATGTCTAAAATACAACTCCACCATACTACACCTTGGAGAGAGCCCTGAAAGGTTTTCGTGTAAGGAAATAAAACTTTATTGTAAAAATCAAATAATAAAATATGTAGAGCTGTCTGGAGGACTGAGTCATGACCTCAGTATATCTAAAATCCTGGGTACGGCCCAACTTCAGTCATAGACAAACATCCTCCTTAACTGGGAAACTAACAATAAATGAAACTAACAGTAAATCTCCACAGACAGATAACAATAAATCTAATCACAAGCACTCAGCAGTCATCGGAGACAGAATATGTTACATTTCCGTTTCAGGGTGGAATTCCTCCAGATGGGGAGGCGGATTGGTCACCTGACAAGACTACAACCAGCTGGGTAAACATGGCGTCTGTGTCTGGATGTGAAAATTCCAGCTAGCGCTTCTGTCAGTTAACGATGCTCCAGTGCTGCTGTTAGTTCAGTCCAGACCGCAGCGACGTGATGGACACGACGCATGAAGGCAGGCTGACGAGAAGGCGAGAGGCGCTCCAGTGACTCCGCAGCACATTTCCTCTCTCTGCTCAGCATGAATGGTCTGATGTCTGCACGGGCTCTGTGGTTTTGGATAATTGCTTTTGTTAACAGACGCTCTGATGTCTGATTGATTTTCTTCTATTTTATCTGACAAATATCCAGGCTGTTGTTCAGTGGACTGGCTCCTGTCGGGGTGCAGCTGGATTCTGGTCCCATTCTGCTCTGGGGCCCTCTTTTTTATTACATAATTAGCTTGATTTTTTTTATGGAACCTCTCCATCTCTACAATCTACAGCTCTTTTAACCTCAACAACAAATGTGCAGCAGAATGGACAATCTGACTGCACTTCATGTGGCTGCCCTCCACCGCTGGGCTCTGACAGCTGGTTTATGACTGTGGACTTTGCTGCACTGTGTGTTGTGTTTCTCATGCCTTGCTCGACAACTCCACTATGATAGGCTCACCTGACGTGGTGGCTTTCACTAAAGAGGATGAGTATCGGGAGGCAAATCCCGACCCCTGGGCTCTACCCGAGGAGTTCTCTGTTCCCCTCCATCCGCTGGCCGACTCCAACCCCTGGGCCAAAACCTCCTATGCCAAGTTCACCAAAGACTTCATCCTCATCTCTGAGTTCTCTGAGCAGGTGGGCCCTCAGCCTCTCCTCACCATCCCAGATGACCCCAAAGTCTGTGGCACCTTCGATCTCAACTACTTCTCCCTTCGCATCATGTCAGTGGACTACCAGGCCTCCTTCGTGGGGCATCCGCCTGGCACTGGCTACCCAAGGCTCAGCTTTGTGGAGGACTCGAGGGTGGTGCTGGGCGACTCAAAGGAGGGGGCGTTCGCCTATGTCCATCACCTCACGCTGTACGACCTGGAGGCGAGGGGCTTCGTCAGGCCATTCTGTATGGCGTACGTTTCAGCAGACGAGAGGAAAATCATGCTGCAGTTCCAGGAGCTGTCCCTCCGCTTCTCGCAGGCCTCTGAGTGTCTGAAGGCTGGGAACAGGAGAGCGTTTGCCAAGGAGCTCCAAAGGAAGCTCCGGGACCTGGAGTAAGAACTTCAATACAATCCCTTCCACTGCCTTCCTACACAAGGGTCAAAGGGAGTTTATTAAATCAAAATCTGAAATTTTAATGTAAATTCTCTCAAATCTTTTGCTGGATCATTAAGGTGAATAGAAAAGTCTGTGGAAAAAAATGGTTACAGCAAGACCAGATTATTCAGTTAGGAGCAAAAAATAGCTTTAGGCCTCTTATAGGCCCCTCATCCCCACCCCTACCTCATACCTACCGCCCTCTGTGTATTGTCCATGGGCCAGTTGCCTCAGTGCGAACACAAGATTACACATGGCAACTTGATTATATACCCAGAGACCAGTCATGGCCCCTATACAGGAATAATACCACCACACCACAGGGTTTACAGTTAGTTAGTCAGTAAGTTTGCAGTGATTTGATTAAACACTGTTTGATCAGGGGAAATGCACCGTGTGAGCACATTGTAAACCAAGACAGTAAAGCTTCTAAAATTAGATTTGGATGTAGAATCTCTTTACTACATTTACTACTTTAGCGTCATAAAATAGGATACCAATAGTGCTGTTTCAGGAACTCCCCCCTGTGAAACTTAAATATTATTTGATATTGTGCCATCATAAAAGTCCTAACCAACATACAGCTAATCAAATTACCAAAAGCAATAGACATGCAGTTAACCTAAAACTTCTGAGCTGCCATATAAGTTGTTGTGTGTTGTTAGTTTGTAAACCAGCTGTGACTCAAGCTTGCATCTTCAAATCAGATCAACATGTAAGAGACTTATAACCAATGAGAGATTTGTTTGAAGAGGAGTTTATTGAATTAAGATCTTTTGCTCAGAAACAACCGGTTCCACGAGACCAAGAGTCTACAGCCATGCTGGCGTCTCTGTAGGACAGGACTGGCAAAGAAGTGCTTTGAGCTAAATGCTAACATGCTCACAATGACAGTATAATGTTCACCATGTTCACCATCTCAGTTTAGTGTGTTAGCAAGCTAACATTTGCTAATTAGCACTGAGCGAAGAGTACAGCTGAGGCTGAATGTTATTTGTTTTGCAGGTATTAGGGTATTTTAATTGACTTTTTATTTTATGGTAATCCATCCACAAGTTGTGGGAATATTTCAGTCTTGGCCAAAGTGGTGGGGCACACACCCAACTCACCAACATTGCCACCCCTAGCGTGGCTAACAAAACGGACCAATGAACCCCAAACTTAGTTTTGCAGTTCATAATGTCTCCTGCTGCAGGTTTTCAGTGTTTCTTGCGTAGTGGTTGATGCTCCTCTTGAAGGATTTTGTCAAACTCTCTCCCTTTCCGCGTATGAACACATGTGAATCAGTAACTCTGTTGTCTTCTCCTCAGGTACACCCACTCTGTGCTGCAGAGGGAGGAAGGCCTGCAGAGAGAGGCGGGGCCTCAGCGCATGTACTCCGCTCATGCTGTGGAAAAGGCCAACGAGCTTGCAAACGTGGAAAAGAGCATCTACGAACACAGAGACCTGCTGAGACAGATCAGCTCCTACCATCACCGTCCCCGCCGAGATCCTCACGCTGTTACCTGCCAGAAGTGTGTCACAGAGTGTTTGCGCGAGTGTGAAGAGCTGTTGGAAAAATACGGCAAGCTCGCCAACCCCTTCAGTTACAGAGACAAAGGGGAGAAGGGGGAGGAAGGGCAGGGGCAGATTGATGATGAAGGAGGAGAAGAAGAAGTGGACGAGGAGGAGGATGAGGGCGTTAAACGAAGGCCGTCCTACACGCCACAGCTGATCAAAGCTAAGTCTCCAAAGTGTTTCGACAAGCGCCTGAAGACCCTGCAAGAGCTGTGCGACGATACTTTCTACGAGGCCACTGTGGAGCTCCTGAAGGAGACAGAGAGGAGTTTCCGAGGGGACCTGTGCTACCTGCACACACGCCGCCTGGACAGGGTACTGCGCAAGAAACAGAGAGTTACCAACTTCCTGTTTGAGGAGGACCTTGGTGAGGATGATGAGGATGAAGGGGGAACACTAAGACCGTTCTGTGCTGTGAACCATGCTGTAGATAACTATACACACTTAAATCCACCTCCTATTGTGCTAGGACCAGAACCTCTAGAGCTAGATGTTCTGGAGCCTCCAGATCTTTTAGACCCAGCCTCTGAGACCAGCCATACTCAAGTGTTGTGTGAGCTTGGACTTGCGGAGGCCCATCTGGAGTCCTCCCCCTCAGACCAGACTCTGGAGACCCAGGAGAGCTCGGAGGAAACCAAAGGGAGCTTCAGCAGCGATAAGAGTGGGATGGGTCAAGGAGAGAGACAACAGAACCTGGCTAGTATGACGTCAGAAGCTCCTGATCCTGATTCTGACCTGACCCCTGACCCTGACCATAACACTGACCTGGAGAGGGAGAGCAGCAGTGAAGAGATCGAGACCACTGCTGGGGAGGACGAGGGTGACCAGACGCCTGTATCTTTGCTGGAAGTGATGTCTGAGCTGGAGGCCAGCAGGGAGGAGGAGTGTGAGGGCGTAACTGATGGGGCTTGTGAGATGGAGTCTGATTTGTTGGTTCCAATAGACACGGCGTGTTGTATGGCCCAAGAGGGCTTCCTTTATGAGGCTTCTGCCCCAGAGGCACCTCACCTTGGCCAAAGTTCCCACCTGCAGCCCTGTCAAACCTCTGTGGTCAACCAGGAGCCCCAGGCCCTACTTCCACTCCAGGACGAGTACGCTGTGGGTTCTCCCTGCTCAGAAAGCCCCGCACCTGGCCTGGAGCTGCCCGTTGGGGATGCAGTGTCCCGCACGTCAGCAGAGGATGGGTCAGACTGTACCATGAGTGCTTCTACAGGGTCTGATCGGGCTGCCTCACCTCTTGGCTACGGGGGGGTGGTGACCCTGCGTCAGAGGAAGAAGGCTGGACAAGGGGCCTTGAGGTTTGTGCGACAGTACCCATTTGCCATGCAAGCTCTGTGGTGTCTGCTGAGTGGCAGAACGCTGGTGGTGCTCGGGGCAGATGAGGGGAGAGTCCGCCGACTGGTCGCTGCTCTGGCCCTCTTTGTGCCGGCTCCTGGCAAGTGTGGAGAGAGGGTTCAGGCCTGGCTGTCCTGCCCCTTCACTCTTACTGACCTGCAGAGGTGGAAACTCATTGGATTACAAAGGTATTTTCCAATTTTTCTTTGTATTTTAAGCATTTGACACTCTTATACAAATGATGATCGCAGATGATAGAACATAGATTTTCTACAAGGCTGATGCTCACAGAAAGTTCAAAAGTCTGCATTAATGTGAAATTTGAAAATGAACTTGTATTCTGTTTTGTAGTTACTCTACTGTTACTCATGTGGTCTGACTCAGTCCTCGATGACTCACAATACACACTATTCAACTATTGAGCCTCCAGCCTCACGGCTGTCCTTGAACTTCTTTTCATTTCTACTCATCTTTCATCTTACAGACGACAGAGTGGGCTGTCAATTCCTCCAAAGTCTGACTACATTTTTAATTTGCTATATTGTCTCACACATCACACCTTAGTTGAGTAACAAAGAAATGAAATGTGAAGAGAATTCTGAAGCACTTTGAATTTTACTGAAACATGACACCGCTGTGATGAATGAAACTGTGGATTTTCTTCATTTTTACACCACTTCTTTATAAATGTAGGATGCATCTGTGCAGACAAATCTGTGCATTTATATATTTGCTATTGCTTTTATCAAATGGCACTGTTCTGGACCAAATATGGCGAAAAGAACGTTAACATAAAGACAGAACTGTGAACATGCAGACTTTGTGTGTGAGTGACTTCAAATATCTAAAACCAATGGTTGTGATGTTGATAATCCTTTCTGGAGAAAAATTCATTTCACTGTCTGTCTGTCCCCCACAGAGTAGCGTCCCCCGTGGGATCCAGCATGCTTTACTCGCTGTCCCGCTACAGTCGCTACATCTCCATCCTGGATGCCGACCAGAAGACCTTGCGCTGTCCACCGTATCGTGGCCAACTCCTCGCCAACATCGCCGACCACCGCACCTACATCCGCCGCGGTTCCACCTACTTCCTTCACTTGCAGAGCACGCTCTGTCGCCTGGCAGCCAAGGCCTTCCTGTTTACCTTCACCCACCACCTCCACCTGCCGGTCAGCTCCACGGAGGGGCCCGAGGTTGTGGAGGGCCGACGCCGCTGCTTCCTGCAGGAGCACCTGGGGCTGGGAGAGGAGGACAGCCTGATACTGTTCTACCTCAGCCAGCTCATCACTCAGCAGTACCTGCAGCCCGCCACCGGGAGCAGTGCAGCAGCAACTTGTTTTAGTTTTAACTACACCACCAGCGTTTTTTACAAAATCTGATATTAACCTGGGAGGAGGATTCCTACACACGTTTTTGCAGAAATCATGTTGACCCTTTGGTCTCTGGACCGAAGGGGATCTGGATAAGGTCTTTTAGTTTCAGGACAAACTCTGAACTGATTATTATTTAATCTCTCTCTGCCTTGCTGTCTTTTCTCTGGTTTTGCTCTTACCTCTGTGTGCCAGAAAAAGGAGACAGAGTGAGTCGTGAATGTCAGTGAGTGTGTACTTGCGTGTATTTGGTCCAGAGCATGTTGACACTCACAAACACACACATCAGAGCGGACGAAGGTCGGCTCTGATGATTGTCCTTTCACTCATTTGTGTGTCTTTTCACTTCCATGGAAAAAAAAGAGTTACTTGCACACACACAGACACACACTTCATTTTAAAAAACTCAATCCAACATGGCTGTCTGCATCTCCTAAGTGCTGGTCTGACCTAGGCCAGCTCGCTAAAAGGTTCAATCACAGCTCTTTGTTAACACCAACCAATCACTGAGCGGTTTGTCCGCCATGATATAATCTCCGCTATACGTGAACATGTTTGTCAGGATTAATGTAACAATCTCACGGAGAACAGACGTCTCTGAATCTGTCCAGGAAACCTTGTTAGCACCATGCAGGCTGGTCACAGCTGGTTTTGTGACATGTCTATTTGAAAACTAGCACACAACCTCCAAGGCCAGTATGTTTCCGAAGCCGATCCTTTTTATATTTCTGCCTCCCTTTGAGTTTTCTCTTTTGTGAATTCATTTTAACACACATTCCCGCAGTAACGGATGAACCTCCGTTTTGTTCAGATAGAGGCACAGTGTTGGATTTTAACTGAGTAGTATTGACCTTTGAGAGTAAACACTCCCAGAGGCTGCTTTCAGGTTGTGATGCATGAGGAAGCGTATTTGCTGTGTGAAGTAGACCCTGAGCGCTCCGCGTGATACTGCATGTCCAGAGAAATAACGTCATCACGCACACACTCACCCAGCAGCAGCAAAAACCTGTCGATATTAACCGCTGGCGAGCATTTTCATGGATATTACTCACTCTGTCAGGAGCATTTTAAAGCTACTTTACGTAAATGTATTGAATTTCACTGTTGTCTTACAGTTGTGTGAGAGTGTTGTGGTGTTAGCATGAGGCTGTCTTGTGCCAGGGTGAATCACCGTATTGATAATATTTCTGTTTTGTTACATTTGGATGAACAGACTTGGGCCAGATGCTGAACAGTTTGGGTGGTTGAGCCAGTGGTGTTGTGTTTGTGTAGATTTTATTATGGGAAAAACTGTTTTCCTGTGCCATCAAAAAGCAAAACTCTAAGCTTGACACTTGATTTAGGACAGTTGCCTATTATTTATATTTATATATCTATATATCTATAACAATCCTGTGCTGTGAAGAAAACTCAACGGTTCTATATTTATTGCAAAATTTCAATTTGACCATCATGCCGAGGGAAGCCAGATTTCCTCTTTGGAGGATGCTGGAGAATTTCACAAGTACAAAATCTTCACGTTCTAAGTTCTGTTACGTCGGCCAGCGAGCCGACACACTATCAAAGCTTCTCTGATAGTATTTTACATTTTACTGTTCCTAATTCTTTGGCGTCCCCGATGGGAGCTGTACTTCTGTATCTAGGATGGTAACTGTACTTGTGGACTGCATGGTCAGAGTTTTAATGTGAAAGGTCAAACAATGTGGGCTTATGGCTGCTGTACTTCCTGCTACGAACAAGGCAGATTTAGTTTTTTAGGCATATGCATTTTAACTAACAGCAGCCTCACATTTTTAATTCCATCTCATGTATTATTTTATTTTTGTGCAATTTTGGCTGAATTATCTTTTTTTATGCCATATGTGATGTCTTTTTATTTTTTAATGCTTGGATAACACATTTCTCTGCTTAGCTGTAATGAGTCTTTTTTTTTTAGTTGTTGTTCCTCTAATGCAAAAAGGTGAATGTAATCTGAATAAGCCATACCACAGTGTGCTTAACATGTCGTCACTCAGTGTCCTTATGTTGCCATATCATGTCTACCTTTTGTATCTCATCGGGAGGGGCTGTCGTGCTCGCTCCAGCCCTGTACGACGGCGATGTTGCCAGTGATTTTAATAAAGCACGTTGTGAATGTCTCAATGCTTTCATGTAATGTTGATATTCATTTATTCCATTAAATTATTTGAACCAGATTCATTTGTGTGTGGATGGCTGGGCGACACAGGAGTCGTGGTGATCATGATGATTATGCTGAATCTCACCAAGATACTGGAAGAAACAGACCAGCGCAACGTACAGCTCAGCATTAAATGTCAGACAAAAACTCCAACAGACTCGTGTCTGCGTGACTTGCTGTAGCGATGACGGATGTGTGAGCGTTTGAGGTGTCGTGAATAATAAATGTTGATCTGTGAACACGTCTAATTGGCCTGCTGGAGCAGCAGAAGGCGGGGCGGTGGACTGAAGGGAAAGCAGCTGTAAACGAATGGTTCGAGAACATGTTTGCAACAATACTGTTGAGTCTTTACAATAACATCCATCTGCAGGGACTGAATCAGTGGGCAGCTCTGTGTGTGTAACTCATGATGTAAATAAGTGTAAATTTCCATTTAAATCTTCAATGATAAACACTGTGGACATTTATAGGAGATAAGCCTCAAATGCAGCCGGTAATCGTTCTCTAGCAGCTCATTCATGATTGTACCGGGCTCAACAAAAGGAGAGCTCTCATAAATATGTCATCAGCTGGTCAGTATTTTTACAGGTGTACACTACAGTGAAAGATTTAGATAGGAGTGAAGACCATCTGCATAGTTTGTGCGTCAGATGAGAAAATACCACCAATATAAGAATATCTGCAACTTTCCCATTGGGAGGGCTCGTTGCATAGTAACTTATCTTCTTGTCCCGAGTAGCTTATACAATATATTAGCTTACGATGGAAAATGAATGATTTTGGGAATACTAACCATGTTTTTTTTCTGAAATTCATAAGTCACAAAGCCTCATCTCAGCCACACAAAGGCAAAAATCTCAAGATCAAAACACAAACACATAAATGAGGAATAGAGACACTGATTTAAATGCAGTTAGAGAATATTCTTTGACGTTTTCAACCATCTAGTGATCTATGCTAAATCAAGAAACAGAGAGGTATGTTGCAATCCAATTCTACGGTCAATGTTTTTTTATTCATACGATGAAATATGCTCAGGCATGGAGAACTATAAAATCGTAAACATCGTAAAATACAGAAAGTAAGAGAGAAAGTAAATCAGAATGGTTTTATTTAAAATTTCACTACAAGAACAATGAAGAAGAAACTGATTTAAGGTTTAAACACAATGGCATTTCAAGCAAAAATAACTTCCCTCCCAGCCTTGTTTACATGAAACCAAACACATCAGAATTTAAATGACCTTCACAGTGGGTATGACTAGCTGGAATGACAGGCCTGATGTAGAAACAGCTAACCTCAACTTCCTACTTTTGGAGTTGAGTGCAAAAATACAAAAAAAAAACCCCAGCAAAAAACAGAAGAACAAATGCACTACAATATGGCCCCTCTCAATGTATTCTCCTTTATCCCCTTGTGTTAAAAAGGAGTAAAGTACAAATACTGAGCCCTATTAGGGCAGCTGAGGATGGAGGTGAAGCTATCAGCGATTTGTTTCTGATGCAGGTGACTGAAATAAGACAATGCTGCTGTGGGGTTTTGACAGATGGAGGCTGGGTGAGCACCGATGCTCAACAGAAGTCCAAAAACTGCACTTAACCAGAACATCCTCTACATCCACAGTGGGTGCATTCAATGATCCTTCCCTGCAGAGAAGAAAAACAACAACAACTGGATTTAGACAACAAGGACACACAGAGAATGAACAGACCATCTTATGGGCCATAATGTCTCCTTTTAGGAGGTAACTGGATAACTGTCATTATTTCCTTTATGAAGTCCCTGGTTTCTAAGAATTTCTAAAATGTTTGTTTTTGTTATGCTGCTGTCGGTTTTTTTCTATCTCGACAAGGATCAGGTAGACTGATGGATAAAATTTTAAATCCTACATTAACAGTCTCCAGTGGATGAATCCTGACTTTCCTCTGGCGCCTCCAGCAGGTCAAAGTTTTTACTTATTCTGTTAAATACCTCAACATCTACAGGACAGACTGCACCAACACTTTGTAGATACATTCATTTAGCTCAAAGCACAGCCTCAAGTGCCGCTTATAGTCACACTGTTTTGTGATGGCAGTGGTGAAATTTTGTAATTGTCCAGTCGTTGAGCCTGAGATACTCTCTGGTCCAGTGAGACATCTTTGAGTGTTTCAGTATTGTGTTTATCTCACTTGGCCAATTTTCCTATTTGTACTGTCTGCACTCACATCTGTACAACAGCAGGAATGTAAAGCAAAGGTGCAGCCCAAGTCTTTAAGACATATCTAATATAAAGTTCTCACTGGGATTGTTTTTCAGAAGTGACTTTAGCGAGAATCACTAAAAATCTGTGACTTACGACTTCCAGCTTGCTCTTGGGGACTCTACAGATGCAGTTGGTTCCAAAGTTGGTGTCTCGTGTTTGGATGCAACGCAGGCAGCACAGGTTCTCATAGCCCTGCTTCTTCCACTTAGCAATCAGGTTCTTGTCTGCATAGCCTTCTTTTATACAGTACTCATACAGCTCTGTCACGAGACATACACAGAAAAGGTACACTGATTTGACATCTACTACACAGAGTATAACGATGAATGGGTTTCATATGTCTGATAATGTGCAAATACAAAACTAATACAAAAATGATTCTTGCAATGGAGAAAAAGCTTAAACATCTGAAATAACTGCAGATGGAAAATGCATTTGCAGAAAATCTAATAAACTTCAGATCTGATTCAACTCACAGAACTGTATTTTAAAATCTACTTGAGAAACCAAATATGTCATACTTGATTACAAGGGAGGATTATACCAAATATTAAAGGGAGAGAATGGGAAACATAAGTTTCCAAGTAGTTCAATAGGTCGAGTGAAAAGTCTGTCTACCTCTGCTGATGGCTTTCCTTTTGTAGAAGAGATCGTAGATGTATCGACTCCGCTGATGATGCAGCCTGAAAATTGGCCAAAGAGACTCCACCTTTCGCTTTCCTTCATGAGGCTCTGTTTCAGCTGAGAGGAGAGGAAAATTAGAAAATTTAGCTTTGGTAAGCAGAAGTTAAAATCAATGGCGCACTGGGTACCGGGGCACTTGTCTTGGGTACTTAATATACCTCTCTGGGCTAGGTGTGAATAGTGCCGGGGATAGTGATTCCACGCTTGATGCAGTCCATTAATCTACAACAACAGTTTGGAGCCTGTCTGCAGGGATTTACTTGCAGTCAACCACAACAGAATTAGTGAGGTCAGCCACTGATGTTGGGCAATAAGGCTCAGATGACCTTCCAGAACATCTGAAAAGTGTCGGATGGTGCTGAGGTCAGTGTTCTGTGCAGGTCATTTCTTCCACATCAAACTGGGAAAACCATTTTTTATTGACCCGGCTTTTTGCTTGGAGGCATTTTTCCCAAACTCTTGCCACAAAGTTGGAAGGACACTTGTGTCTTTGGCTGCATCTAACGATTATTTTCTTTGTCATTTAATCTGTGTTTTTTTTAGATTGATTGATTAGTTGTCTGTTCTATAAAATATCAGAAAATTGGTGAAAAATGTATCCTAAATATCGTTTTGTCCACAACCCAAAGATATTCAGGTTACTGTCATAGAGGGATAAACAAACCAACAAACCAGAAAACATACACATATGAGAAGATGAAGTCAGAGAATTTTGCCTTTTTTCTTTAAAAAAAATTCTCAAACTAATGATTTGATTATCAAAATAGTTGGCAGTTCATTTAATAGTTATCAATAGTTAACCTACTAATCGATTAATGGCTGCAGCTCCACTTCTGTCTTAAGTACAACTGTACAGTAACATTAACATTCCCCTTAACTAAGCGGAAGAGCCCAAAACAATGGTATGTGGACATTACAGGGCCACACAGTGTTGACCGTATGATGTTTGACATTAGACAGCAATACAGACAAAAGCCAAGCTGAAATTGAAAAACATTTGTATCTGACTGAACTACGGCCGGAGATGCAGACGTTTGATCTGATGAATACGACTTCCCTACAATCGTGTTAATCATCCATTTTCAGAATGTAAAAATACGACTCTTTTCACCAACGCCACCAAAACATTATTCATTTGTAAAATAAAAGTGAATGTTCATCCGTCTACAGTTAAAGAAAATACGAAGTGAAGGCTGAAACGACATTACCACCATAAACTGCACATTGTGCTTAACGTTACAGCCCGACGGCTACGTGTTGTGAGGACCATCGGGATAATCATCTTCTAACGGCTTACCTTCTCTCATTTTCTGATCCAGTTCGTCTAAAGTGGGCTCAATGAGCTCCCAGCCGTCTGGGGGAGGCTTCCGACTCCTTTTTACTTTGGGCATTTTCCTCTGTTTCGTACAAAATAGGACGAAAGTTCACGGTGTTTTCGTTTTGTTTAGCGAAACCGTCTCAGGCGCTACAATTTGTCGTCATATGGTGGGGGTCCATTCACCCTGTCGTCTCTTAATGACATCATCACCCCCAAATAAACATACAATTGATCGGCATTTGATATGTAATTACTTGGTCAATCTTCCCTTAGACTGGAACAGTACAAACGCTTATGTTAACATTCATTTTGGCCATTACAAAGATGTTAGTTGAGATTAAATCAAAGTAAATATATTTCTGTCGCTTCTAACATATTGCATCACTTTAGCAAACTAGTAAATTGCCTTAAGATAAACAGCATGATTTAGGTTATCTTATTTCATAACTCCTGTCATTTAGTCAAGTAGTTGGACATTATATAGAAATATGCGCATTATGTGGTTTATAGCAGCAACTCTGTTTATTAAATGCTTAAAAAATCTTTGTATTGAATATTTTTTGAAAGGCAAATACTTGAACTACTCAGAGTATTGTGTTACTCATCCCGACTGTGAGTTTAGCCAGCTGTCAGTTCGTGTCGCTGCTTTAACACTTATGTTTTGTGCCAGTATTTCCTTGTCAGTGACTTTATAATAAAGGCTTCGTTCGACAAAATGCCCAGAGGAGGTGAGAATGATTTTATAACCTGCGAGATTTTGTTGAAGTCATTATTTGTACATCTGTTAGCCTGCTGTTAGCCACCCAACAACAGGCAGCGGTCCAGGCGAAACGCCTCTGTAGAACGAGGATAGTTTCAATAACTTGCATATCTGTGCTTTGGATTGTGTTAAAACAGAAAGCAACAAGTGCTTACCCTGTGTTTGTACACCGGTCTGCCTCTCTTTATAATTGTTCGCTGTTTTTCTGCCCTGTCCTACGATGTGTACGCAAATCTGTGTGCGATGTCATTTTTCATCATGGTCATCGTTGCAGGTAAGAAAGGTGGCCACAAGGGTCGCGTGCGGACGTACACCAGCCCCGAGGAGATAGACGCCCAGATGAAGGCAGAGAAGGAGAGGAAAAAGGTATGTGGGGGGCTGGACATCCAAAGACTGCTCAATCATGTGCCGCACAGGGTCAAGCGTGTGTAGCTTTTCAAGTGAGTATTGATCGATATCAAAACATGCTAGATCCTACACGTCCCACAATGCAACACAGTAGCGTCTTTCCAATGGTGAGAGTAAATTATGTAACTGAGTAAACTGTGACTTTAACATTGCTGGAGTGGCCTTAAAAAGACCCAGAGCACTACAACTGGTGATGGCACTTATTAGCACTCCACCAGCCAGATGAGAGGAACTGGTGAATCAGCTGCTGTGGTGTTTGGATGGAGTAACAAAAAGCATACATAGGTGTTAAATGGTATTCCCTGTTGTAAATACATATGCTTTACCTGATGCCTTGGTTTATAACGTTCTCTTGTGTGTGGCTGCCTGCTTGGCTGTCATTTATATGTTTTAGCAAGAGCAGGAGGCGGAGGAGGCGGGTGCAGCTCAGAATGACATGGCAGAGGAGAAGCTACCAGCATCAGGATCAGAGGACAGCGATGATGAAAATTCCCTGGTACGGCCCCACTGCCTCTGTCATTCCTTGGCTCTATTACCACACGCACAGTGGTATATATAATAAAGTATTTCTTATTAGCATTTTATTTTATGCAGAACCTTGTATCCCTTCTGCTTGGCAGTTTCTTATGGTCATGTAGTTAAGTCATTGTTTGCTACATTCAAAGCATTCACTTTATACTGTATGATGTGTTTGCAGAGGCGGAGAGCAGGCGTGGAGGGCTTGATAGAAATCGAGAACCCCAACAGAGTGGCTCAGAAGTCCAAGAAGGTGACGCAAATTGAGCTGGATGAGCCCAAGCAGCTATCGAGGAGAGAGAGGTGTGTGTTTTGTGTCAGAACATATCAATCAGTCACATTTGCCATTGGTGCGGAATGGGAACTTTATTTTGAAAATAGGGTATTTATAAAAAAAACATTTTAACAATAGAAATTTCTTTTCATGTGATTTGGAGTACCATGGAGAAGTATGAAGCACTGAAATGTAAAAATGTTACGTTTAAAAAAAGCATACTACCAGCATATTTTGTAAAAGGATAAAACAGCTAAATATACAATGTTAACACCCTATTCTGAAAGTGTTGTGATGGTGGGACACAAGAGAATGAAGGCACAGTGTCATATCCTAAGGAAAGTCCTGCATGAGAAAGTTAGGACATGAACACGAAAAGTCTAAAGAGCGCGTTTGTTTCTTTATTTTTTACTTTCACTTTCCCTACCTTGACACACAAACGCACACACGCACACACTGACACAGAGAGGAAATTGAGAAGCAGAAAGCGAAGGAGCGCTACATGAAGATGCACTTGGCAGGGAAGACAGACCAGGCCAAAGCTGACCTCGCTCGCCTCGCCATCATCAGGAAACAGAGAGAAGAGGCGGCAAGAAAGAAAGACGAAGAGAAAAAAGGTAAGGAAAACGTGTAACAAGGTCCTTATCGTATTACATATTGAGCGCTCCAAGCAGGGAAAACAATACACGGTTTATTACCTGATTAGAAACGTGGCCACGAAGGCTTACTTTCATTACAGCTGATAAAATCGACAGTTGTCATTTTCAGCTAGCAAAGTCCATTAAAGCCTGAGTTTGTTTACCTGTGTTTAATTTTTTTTTTAATTGGAAAAAAAAGAAAGTGACTTGAACCCCGTCATCATTGCAACCTGCATATGTGCTGTACAAAAATTGAAAACTTGATGACAGCAGCAATAGGGGCCTGAGACCTAGCAAACAGTCAGTCGGGGAGTGAGGCCAGTAAAGTAGAATATGGTTTGTAATCCGCCCCTTTTACATGCAGAGCTCAAACAGCAGCCACAGTCTCCACACTGCCACTGTTCACATGTTCATGTTCATGCAGTGAGTCAAGCTGATTGTTTCTGTCTTTTATTTCCCACTTACAGCAAAAGAAGCAGCAGCAGCAGCGGCCAAAGGAATGAACTCCCTCTCATTGAAATGATGCACAGTATATATCAGAGGCACTTTCACATGTTCATGGACTGGCGCAATATATATTTGACTATTTTTAAAGGAGGAGCTATGATGTTGACATTACTGTAACGAATGACCATTTGGGAAAAATGGTTGAGGAGACACCAGTGGAGAGGGGTTGTGTATATTTTGGCATGGAGTCATGACCTCGTTAATCCCTCTGGGAGGTAAAGCTACATTTGAGAATACGATGGTCGTCATGTACACTTGGAATGAACCTCTTCTAACCTATGATCTTGTACATGGTATTAATAATGGTATCTTTATCATTGTATAATTCCAACTTTGCTAACTGAGCTTTGCCACCATGTTTTGTTTTGTTTTTTAGGCGGGGGGGATGGGGAGATCTTACATTGTACATAACAGACTCATGAAAATATTTCAGATTAATATGATGAAACCAGTAAAATGTGTGCATGTCTTTACTTGCTCTATTTACCTTTGAGAACACTATCACAATTGCTTTAGAGCAGGCTCTAACAGTCTCAGGTACAAGAGTCCACTGATATGAAAGTTAGAGTCAATATAGCAGATGTTTATTTTGGACTAGTAGGAGGAGAGTCAGGTGGTGCAGAGAAGGCTTTAGAGGAGTAAAATGTAAACCCTGATATCACTAGTAAATATGATCAATAAAAAACAAAGAATTTAGAACTACTGCAGTTAAAGATGTTAAGATGATGATGAACATATCAAGTGGTACATGAAGGAGTTTTTTTTTTTTTCAGATTTTATTAGCTATACAGGATGAAAGTGTGAGATATAGTTTCTGGGCCAGTATGTACAAAGCCTTTCAGAGTAAAGTTTCAATCTTAAGTGCATCAAAATTCTAAGGATTGCACAAACTTGCTCTAATTCTTTAATTAACAATAAATGTCATACATAAACTTTCCTAAGTTTAAGAATTGGCGCACTGAAGTCCACTGGTCTCTGACGTCAGCTAAGAGGGACTGGAAGAGCCAGCAGCTACACAGTTTCCATATTTTGGAACTGGATTTGTCCCAATCCCCACCCTCCCTATACAACACGAGAAAGTTCCTGAATTTGGTGGATTCCACATTGATACAATGAATTGTTCAAATTGGTCACATTTACAGTGTATTAGTTATGAAATGTGCTGTATGTTGCACATCAGCTGACTGACGAGAATTCAGGTGGGTTTAAACAAAGAATTTTAAAGAATCTAAATATATAAACTTGCAGAAAAAGCTGTTTATGTATATGTTTTGATCCTTGAGTTCTTTGTTTTGGGAAAAATAATTAAACATACCATTAGTTCACATGGAAGCATCTAATAAGACCTCCAGAGATTGATCTCACTTAAAATAGTTATTATCTTTATCTTTAACTATAAATGAATAAATATCAGTACACTAAAGTGTGTGCAAGCATTGCATACGTCAATGTTCAGAGCCATTCTTAAGACCATTCTGTACATACCAGTGTTACACCAAATTATTATTGGTGTAGCACTGTAATACTAGTAGTATAATACTACTAGAAATCACTAATCACTACAGGATCATGAAAAAAGATTATGACGCTTTTAATGAAGCAAAACAATCCAGCACCTTGTACAGTACCTGTTTCAGTGGTATTTGTTGTTACCGGGTCCACATGCAGAGGATGGCAGTAATGCGTCAAACATGCTGTTTAACGTAATCAAAAAACAGGAAAAGAAGAAGAGAATGAAGCGATTGGATTGGTGGAAAGTTTGGCGGACTTTATCCCACGTAGAGTAGCTTTTTTGTTTCGAGGCTTAAGCCCCGTGGTCTGATTTCAGCTCAGTCCTACCAGTGACAGCGGAGGAGAGAGTCTCCATTCAACTGGTGAGTTAAATAACTAGTTAATGTTTAATGGTGACAAGAAAACTCGAATACAGTGAAAATCAATGTCTGTGTTTTCAGAACCTTTCAAGAGGAAAGAATCTACTAATTTTAAACTAACGAGTTCGCTTTTAAACGTCTTATTTGGCCATTTGTTTGTTTTCCCGCGGTGTTGGAACTTAACGCACCACTGAAATGATATGAATGCTAGGAGTTTGCCAGCTAGCAACTTCGGGTGTTTCCTGTCAAAAGTAGAAAGCGAGCTAAGAATTTAGTTGTACTGAATGCTCACACGCGGATATTTTTAACGTTTGTTACACGGTAAATTTTCACACAGCCCACCTCACTAAAGATTTATCAAACGTTTCCACTATCACAATCGTTATGTTCGTCCACTGCTGCTAACTTTCTGGGTCAGTCGACCAGAGCAGATTATAACGTAAGTTAATAAATGGCTAGCTGTTGAGCAGCATTGACAGATGCATGACTGACCTGTGGTGACTTAACTCTGCAGCCTCATAAAGATTTTCCAAGTATAAACACAACTGTAAACTTCAGGGAATTGTGATTGTGATCTGCGAATTGCACAATAGTATGTGTTATGACAGTCTCCACAGCTTATCAGTCTGGTTTAAAGTTTATCTGGCCGAGGAGTTGCGGCACTGCTGCAGTCAGCACAGCTGCAGCTGCTGCATGGCTCCTCCACTGTGTGAGGCTGAGGACAACATGATAATGCATCTGTATGGCAGAAGCTAGTTTGTCTGCAGCGCTCATTGTTTACTCTTTTATATGACAACCACAATATTTTCTCAACGCAGCTTTTTATGTAGGAAGATTTATCCTTACTCGGACATTGTTTTTATGTTTTTTTTCTCTTTGTGATTCCTACCTTATCCCCGCATAAAGAATCATCTTCCACTTTGCCTGACCAGAGAAGCAGCGATCATGTCTTCAACAAATGGCCACACTGTGAGCAAAGAAACGTGGGATTCGCACAACAAGATGATGTTGGAGCCTCTGTCTGTCAACGACTCGGAGGTTTGTATTCATTAGATTTTAGAAACATGTTATCCATACAAAATATCCATGTTCTGGAGACTGCTGTAATGATTCAGCGGGATCGGCAGTACTGACAAACCTCTATAAAATATTGCTGACAGGACAGTTATTTTTGGTTATTTTGTGCATGAGGTTGGTGTTGACACTGTAGTTAATAGAGTTGCGACTAAAGATTATTTTCATTAGTCCAGTTATTACACATTTTTTTCACTGAAGAACTTATGTGACAAATTTTTTGTTTTTGAAAAGTACAGTATTTGTGTATGTTTGTGTTTCAGGTGTTTACCATCATAAAAAAAGAGAAGCACAGGCAGATATATGGTCTGGAGCTCATAGCGTCAGAGAACTTTGCCAGCAGAGCTGTTCTAGAGGCTCTGGGTTCCTGTATTAGCAACAAATACTCTGAGGGATATCCCGGGCACAGGTACAAGATTAAATAAGTTTGAAGCTTTATCCTATCTATTTATAAACAAATCTTTAGAGCAGTAATGATCAGTGTGATCATAAGTGATATGTGTTCAGGTATTATGGTGGTACAGAGTTTGTTGATGAGCTGGAGACACTCTGTCAGAAGAGGGCGCTGGATGTCTACTCTCTGGACTCAGACAAATGGGGTGTCAATGTGCAGCCATACTCAGGTAACAAATAGTGATTCAACATATTAAATCCTCTCAATGTTTTAAGTGTAGAGCCGGGCTGATGTGATCAATTTTTTCACTTGTTCACTCCTCTATACTCTTTTTTCATTTCCTCTCATTATAGTTTCCCTCTTCTTCCTCATTCCTCTAACTTGTCATACTTTTGTTTTCATGCTTCTCTTTAAGGCTCACCTGCTAACTTTGCTGTGTACACGGCCATCGTGGAGCCCCATGGCAGGATTATGGGACTAGACCTTCCTGACGGAGGTCACCTGACACACGGCTTCATGACAGAGAAGAAGAAAATCTCTGCAACATCCATCTTCTTTGAGTCCATGCCTTATAAGGTACCAAACCATTGCATGCATTGAGTTGAGTTGAGTACAAATTTCTATATATATGTATATAAAAAGAATATAAATTAAACCAGGCGTAGATAGCTACTGGATAGATGGAGTAGATGGAGAAAATAGATTTTAATAGACACTATGCATCCAAAGTCAAAGATTTCAGTGGATTAAAACGCAAATGATGAAACGGTGTACAAAATAAACAGAACACATAAGATTCAAATGTGGGGAAAAACCTAATAAAAAATGTTTTAATTTCAAATTAATTTCAGGTTGTTTCCGTCATTAATGGGCTTATGGCCAAAGCACAGTCCTTTAAATATTTTTGTGTTGTGCTTATGTTCTGTTTATCAGATGCAGCTGTTTTGATGTATTTGATTTGACATGGTTTTCTGATTTTTAGGTGAATCCAGAAACTGGCTACATTGACTATGACAAACTGCAAGAAAACGCTCGGCTGTTCCACCCCAAAATCATCATTGCAGGTTCTTTAGTACATACACATACACATACACGTACACACACACACACACACACACACACACACACACACACACACACACACACACACACAGTGTATGCTGACTTGTGTGCATGTCCAAAGAACATGAAAACCATCCCATTTACCTCTTTTTGTCTTTCCGCTCTAGGAACAAGCTGCTATTCCCGCAACCTTGACTACGCCCGGATGAAGCAGATCGCTGATGAGAATGGTGCCTATCTGATGGCAGACATGGCTCACATCAGTGGACTGGTGGCTGCAGGAGTGGTGCCCTCACCCTTTGAGTACTGTGACATTGTTTCCACAACAACACACAAGACGCTGCGTGGCTGCCGTGCTGGCCTCATCTTCTACAGGAAAGGTAGGAATGGAATAATGCTGCTTTCACTTTCCTGTTTTGTTTTGTCATATGTAACATATTTGTCTGCATGGGTACTTTCACTAACTTTCTGTTTTTCTTCCCTCCTTTTCCCCCCTCCAGGTGTTCGGAGTGTGGATGCCAAGGGGAAGGAGATTCAGTACAACCTAGAGTCCTTGATCAATCAGGCTGTGTTTCCAGGGCTGCAGGGAGGACCACATAACAACGCTATTGCAGGTACATCTTGCACTCAGTTTTTTCTCCACTGTCATTGAATTATGTCTATCTCATATCTATCTCATATCTATCTCATATCTATCTCATATCTATCTCATATCTATCTTATCTATCTCATTTCGGTCATGTTTTCCACTGGCAGGTGTTGCTGTAGCTCTAAAACAAGCCAAGTCACCAGAGTTCAAGGCCTACCAGATGCAGATTCTTGCTAACTGCAGAGCTCTATCCAGTGCCCTTATTGACTATGGCTACAAGATTGTCACTGGTAAGTGCCGCAGTGCCACCATGTATCTTTAATGTCAGTTGTCAGTGTAGAGAAGCTAATTGCATTTACCACAGAGAAAATAATGACTAACCGATTTTTATTCCCTCCTTAATTTAAAGCATTTGGACATATTATTGTCAGTGAATAAAGTAGGTTGAGTTAGTAAGGCATCCTGCCTGGTCAGTTTTAGTCTGCTCTGTTAAGGCAGTCAGATTAATTGTTTTAGCATTGATAATCGAAAGATCCTTTGAGAATTTAGTTAGTTTTCCTCATTATTATTCAGTGTGTTTCTTATAACATTACAAGACAAAGATTGTGGATCTTTCTTTTGATTACAAAATGCCAAGTTCAATTGGAAAAAAAAAAATTCTTTAATGAATGCAGTGCACTTCTCTAGCCTTGAAAATAGCCCTGACTTTAACTTAAATATTCATACCTACATATTGAATCTGTTTGCATGTTGTTTCATATGACAGCAGTTAAAATATGTATTTATATATATATATATATATATATATATATATATATATATATATATATATATATATATATATATATATATATATATATCCTGTAAAGACAGAGTGATGATGTACCATGGATGATGATACAAAAAATGGGATTGCTGATATCACTTAAATGCTTCATAGTCCATGTCGTGTCTTCTAAAACCCTTTTCTTCTCTTCTTTGCAGGCGGCTCTGACAACCATCTGATCCTGCTGGACCTGCGCAACAAAGGAACTGACGGAGGACGAGCTGAGAAGGTTCTGGAAGCCTGCGCCATTGCTTGTAATAAGAACACCTGTCCAGGTAGTGTGTGTGTGTGAGTTTTAGCACTGATACGCAATGATACATGCAGCTTTGTTTGCATACCAGTGTATCCTCTAGCGTGTGTAATCTTTGTCTCTCTGAATGATTCCTGTGAATATCTGTTTTCCACAGAGTGCCAGTATTAATTCTTCCACATGCATGTGTTTGTATAGGGGATAAGAGTGCTTTGCGTCCTAGTGGTCTCAGGTTTGGCTCTCCAGCTCTGACCTCCAGGGGCTTGGTGGAGGACGACTTCAAGAAGGTGGCTGATTTCATTCACAGAGGTAATTCTTTTTTTTTTTTCTTTTTAATTTCTAAGATATTCTCTGACAAATGTGTATCAGTGGAGGTAGAACAGAGTATAAGGTTACTGGTGCTAAAAGTCAGTCTACACCCTAAAAGACGTTAAAGCCATCCACTAAACCAAAATGGCGAGGGGGAAAAATCAAAACACGATTTTGCATAAATTAAATAGCTCTGAAAGCCCTCCCTGCTCTCCTGTCTCTTGCAGGTATTGTGCTGGCCTTAGAGGTGCAGAGAAGCCTGGATCCCAAGGCCCCTCTGAAGGACTTCATTCAGGCTCTAGCTCAAGGAGAGAAGTTTCAGCAGCGAGTGGCAGAAATCAGAACAGAGGTGGAGGCTTTCGCTGGTCAATTCCCCATGCCTGGCCTTCCTGAGCTGTAGAGGCTGCCACTTTACACACTGATGGCTTCTAGACTGATGATTGTAACAAACATTATGCCAATGTTGATGGTGTGTTGTTTCATATGTATGCTTACTTTGAGCGGACACCTCTTAAATCTGTCAATGCTGAAATCGAGATGCTTCCTCTTGACTTCACAACAGCTTTCTCTTGACAAAGACTTTTTTTTCTTAATCAAAAGATAAATTTGCATACTTCATTGTCCACCCTGTTTAGCATTGCTACAGTGCTGTTTTTAGATTTGGTTGTGTTTTCTACTGTAGACTTGGTCTCAGATTTTCCAATCACACTTAAGCTTTAATCTTGTCAGAAGTCAGTTTATTGTGAAGTTATTGGAAGACTGTAGCACAAAGAATGATTGCTTCTTTCATATGTGCACATTCTATATCAAATACTGTGTACATATACAGTATAATAAATATGAAGATTCAAGAGTCTTTATTGTCATTGAACATGTTAATGAAATTTTCATTGCAACCCCCATGTTAGGAACAGATAGTAAGAAAGATAAGAAGATTAGAAAGAATAAAATTAAGAAAACTACAATAAAATTAAATAAACATGCAGTAAAAATATTTGTAAAAGCAATTAAAAATATAACAGAATGAAAATATACTAAGGCAATAAAATATACTAAACAATAAAATATGGAAGTGAAATGTGCCAACAGAGTAAAATATACAAGCAGGATAAAATATACACAGTGAAATGTACCGACAGAATAAAATATACCAGTGGACAATAAAATATGCCAATGAAAATGGAATGTGCCAATATAGTAAAAAAGAATATAACTGTAAAGTGAGGTGTGCAGTGGTTCACAGTTCTCACAGTCTCTCACTGCAGTGAGGGGCTGCAGGGGGTAATAGCTCTAACAGCTCTGGGGAAGAAGCTGTCCCTCAGTCTGTTAGTGGTAGTGTGGATGTTCCTGTACCGCTTTCCTGATGGTAGCGGTACAAACAGTGTGTGGCCCGGATGGCTGGGGTCCGTGGCGATGGATCTCGCCCTCTTCCTGACCCGGCCTTCATATATAGAGTCTATGTCAGGAAGGGGGCAGCCCACGATGCCCTGTGTGCAGTTTTAACCACCCGTGCCAGTTGTTTCCTCTCCTGTGCCGTGCAGCTGCCATACCACACTGTCCCACTGATAAATAATAAAACCACATTTGTTACATTTCATTAAAGTATCCATAATGAATGAAACAACAGCTAGAAAAACAGTTAATCACAATGTTCTAATTCATCCTGAGGGGAACATGAATTTTATGCAAGTCCATCCAATAGTTGGGACATTTCACTCAAAACCACTTTCACTCAAATGTAACCTTAATGATGGCACTAGAAGAAAAGTCAGGGCATCACCAGAGTCATTAGGATTCATCCTCTGGGGATCATGGCAATTCACTCAGTAGTTGTTGGTATATTTTAGCCTGGACCAAAGTGGTAGATGACTGAAAACTGTCCCAGGTAAACTTATTCAACCATATGAGGACTTACAACTACCTGTAGTCACTAAAATATGAGGCAGCATTAGACAGACTGCTTCTGCACAGCTCCAATGAGATGAAAAAAAAATGAAGCAACCTTGCATATTGCTGAGTTCTATTTCAATGATTTCTTAAGTTATTTCATTTGTTGGTTAATTTATAATCTAACTTCATTTCATCATATAATTATGCATTTCATTGCCTTATTTAAACTGAGCACTTTGGAACTGTGTTGATGTTAGGAAAAGACTGTAACCTACTTAAGTAGAGTCAGTCAAACTGAATCAGTATCTTAGGAGAGCTTCCCTGTTTTCATCTGATGGTCCGGCAGAGAGAGGCGAACAGTATGAGGGGCACCGCTGTTTTCAGCTTTAACAACACTGATGAAATTCCAGTGAAACCTTGAAACAAATGTTTGCTGAATAGCTGACTGGCAAAGTACATATACATGTCAATCCAAGATCATTGTGGAGTGAAGGTAATTGCTGAATTTAGAGCAAATTATTAATTCAAGAGCGTCAAGTCCTAAACATGTACTTGAATTGTTCAACAGTACAAACGATTAAATGGAGAGGACAAATAACTTTTTTTCCTCCATGATGCCTGCTAGGTGCCATGTATTTCTTCTATGTGACAAATTATTTGTCCACTAATTTATTCCTGTCATAATATTAACAGTCAAGTACTAAAAAGGTACTTTTTTTCATAAATGTGCCAAAAAGAACATGAAGAAACAGAAAAAAGACCTTTTTGGCTTTTAGTCAAATTGCTTTGAGGGGGATAAAGGTGTGTTTTGTGGACCTTGGATCCAAGAACTCAGTATTTCTAAAATCCTGGCTACGGCCCTGTGTTTTGTCTCTAAATAATCTGTTTTTACAGTCTGTTTTTACAGTTATAATTTATCCTAGAAATGATCAATGAGTCAATTCAAATCAGAGGTAACTCACACTCAACGATCACGCCACTCGAGGATCGTCTAGTCTTGCCTTATTCCGTCAGGTCAGAGGTCGGTCTGCGCGCCTCAAGTCAATCCAGAGAGAACAAGGAGCTGTCCGTGACAAACTGAAAGTTACAGATCGACCAATATTCAGGGATTTTCTTTAAAACATTCCCGTAAAGCTACAGAGAGCACTATCTGTTGTGGTTTCTCACCAGGGAGCTTTTTGTTTAAGCTTGTCGGTTAGCCCAGCTAGCCTCGTTAGCCACTTTAGCTGGCTGATGAAGAAATTACCAGCTAACCAGCTCCACTCCATGCTTGCTAACTGAAACTTAGATTTGTTTGATCGGAGGACCGCAAACTAACGCAGACATGCAGGACATACTGGCTAACGTGGATCATATCAAGTTTGACCTGGAAATCGCTGTGCAGCAGCAGCTTGGCGCACAGCCTCTGCCCTTCCCCGGCATGGACAGTAAGTGCTTGGAAGCTAGCTGGTTATTAGCCGTATGTAAACTAAAATCAACTGGCGGTCTAACTGATAACGGCAGTTTGACACTGGCACCTGACTATTCATGTTAGCTTTGTGGACCCTCAATCCCATTTCTTTACTAGGGTTGTATTTCTTTGCTAAGGTTGTATTGATGTGTGTCCCCACAGAGTCCGGATCTGCTGTGTGTGAGTTCTTCATGAGAGCAGCTTGTGTTAAAGGTAAAAACACACTTCAACAGCTCTGCGCGCGCGTGCATGTGTGTATGTGTATACGCATATGATTAAAAATGGTCAAATGCAGCAGCAGAGGCAGATTTATTCTCACTTTTAGTCTCTAGTATGAGTCAAGCTTCACTGGATACTACAGCTCCCATAATGCAGCCAATATCATCTTTATCATCATCATCATCAATTATGCTGCTGTTAATAATGCTGACCTCCAGGTGTTCCAGGCGTGCCACTCCAGATGTAAACAAAAAACAGAGTTACAAGTGCACAGTTTAACTCTGAGCAGTGCGGCCTTCTTGCATGTATAAACGAAACAGGGGAGGAAAAACGACACCTGAGGCAACAGACGGCTGCATACATTTTATTTCATGGCACTTTTATACTTGGAAACATATTTAAGTATTCCATTTATTATTCTAATTCGTGCAAATACTGTTATCTGTCTACAAATGCATCCTACCCCCGTCCCCTATTGATTGAAATGTACAAGAGAAGAAATTAATTCCATGACATCGCAAACAAAATAAATGAAATTAAATAAAATATTAACTATTAACTTTAGACAGACATCTAAATTTAAGGCTAAACATATTAGATAGTGGTAAATATACACTACTTACCATTGCCTTTTATTTAATGGTTAACCATTTACAAAGTGTGCTTCACAGTGGGCTGCCATTATTTTGTGATGCCAGCTGCCTTTTCATGAAGTCGGGGTAGATAGATTTCTTAGTTTACAAGCAGAAACTCCATCTTTGAATTGAGTTCCATTGTACATTTTCTAGTAAGAGGTTGGAAATTTTCGAGCTCTATTATTCTCACACGGTGTCACAGTAAACAACTAAATGTGTGATTTGTTAGTAGAAAGCTATGTAACAAAAGCAACAGAAGGTGATCATTCCTGTTGACAAGCTATGTGTGGAAAAAGATTACCAATCAGCAAGACTGTGGCTGCTCAGTGTGTATGAATTAGGAACATTGTGCCATCATCTGTTGTACCTTTTCTTTGTTTTCCACTCCACAGGTGGGATGTGTCCGTTCCGTCACATCAGTGGAGAGAAGACGGTGGTGTGTAAGCACTGGCTCAGAGGACTGTGTAAGAAGGGAGACCAGTGCGAGTTCCTCCATGAATACGACATGACCAAGATGCCTGAATGCTACTTCTACTCCAAGTTTGGTTCGTGGACTCGATGTTTCACAAAGATCACACGGAGGATCTGGGCGACTGTTCTCGCCCAGGGAGTATTCTGTTGACGTTTTGTTACTCTGTTGACCCTCGCAGGCGAGTGCAGCAACAAGGAATGTCCATTCCTGCACATCGATCCCGAGTCCAAGATCAAAGACTGTCCCTGGTATGACCGAGGCTTCTGCAAACACGGTGAGTTCTGCTCTTAACGTAGACTTTCCAGCAGTAATGATATTAACAGCTAAACATACTCTTTTCTCTCTGCTTTGGATCTTCTTCTGTCGTCCTGTCTCAGGTCCTGACTGCAGACACAGACACACAAGAAGGGTGATCTGTGTGAATTACCTGGTGGGCTTCTGTCCAGAAGGAAAATCCTGTAAATTTATGCAGTATGTAATCCTTTTCATGTGGTTTCGACACAGCAGAAGCTGTTTTGTTGTTTCACTTGTGACTTCAGCATTAGGTTTTGTAATTAGGGATAGCTCTCACTCTGCCTTATTTCCATGGCATGAGTTATGTAATCTGGTAAAATATCCTTTAGCTGAAAATTGAGGCAGCAGTACAGTAAAAATAACTTGGATGTGGTGTAGAATTAACGGTGAGATGTTCCTCTACAGCCCTCGTTTTGAATTGCCTATGGGAGCTTCTGAACAGCCTCCTCTTCCACAGCAAACCCTGAACCAGACAAAGGTAACACCCAAGTACACACAGCTGCTGACATATAAGATAGGCCACCGTGAGCACGTAGATCCCTCTCATTCATTCAGGTAGCTCAAAATTCAACGATAAACACTCTCTTTGCTTGTTACCCGCCACAGCCTGTGCCCACCATCGGCCGCTCGTCGCTCTCTCTAATCCAGCTGACCAACTCCAGTCCAGGCCAGCGGCCGCAGAACCACGCACCGATGTCTGCTGCTCAGCAAAATAACACGATTGGCAACAGAGGGCCTCGGCCACTGGACCAGGTCACCTGCTACAAGGTGAGTCATCTGATCAGCTAATGAGCCCTTGTGTTCAAAATCTGTTTCAGACACCAGTCTCTGACTGTAGTCGTACTTATGGAAGGTGGCATTAGTTGCCTTAAAGCAATAGTTTGGTATTTTGGTGAATAAATTTACTCACTTTGTCTGAGTGTTAGATGATCAATCAAGCAGCCGTTTTAGGGTATTTTATTTCTACACATGCATAATTGCTGTTTCTAACTGTTACTGTAATTATATAGAAGCTTTTTTAATGCTGACAGAAAGACAAAAGAAAAAGGGAGTTTGATAAAATAAATGAAGATCATAATGATGAAAATACATTAACTAAAATTTGCATTTTGTTTTCATCATTTCCTAAAAATTTCAAATGGGTTTAACACATTTATATAGAAATGAAAACCCAAGCCTCATATGCCTACACTTCATTTATACTCTTATGTCTCTGACAGTTATATTTTTTCTTGGCTGGGAGCACCGCTGGTGATCTGACAACTGCTCCCAGCTCAGAAATACTCCAGCACATAACCACATGACAGTTCACTCAATTCCTTTTCACAAAAAGTGAGATGTAACATGTTAATTGGTGATCTTTAGAGATCCTGGTAGGCATATTTTGTTACCTTTGGCAAGAAAGCGTGAGTATTATGTCCTTAGAGGGAAAAAAAACAGCATGATCTTCTATGCATTTTGGTAAACTAACCAAACTTTTCTCCATCTAAATCTAAATGTTTGCTTTTAATCAGGAGTTGTTAACATGATTCTTCTGTCTTTCCTGTCTGTAGTGTGGTGAGAAGGGCCACTATGCCAACAAATGTACTAAAGGCCATCTCGCCTTCCTGAGTGGACAGTAACCTTCATCCTTGAGGTCACCGCAGTGCTGTAGCTCAGCCACTCCCACGTGGGCAGAGGAGAGGAAGCCCCTTTGCTCCACAGGCTGAAAGACTTTAACTGCCATTGTTGTGTGTGTCACTACAGACACTGGCAGAAGGAAAGATAAACAAAGCTACAATTTGTAATTTCTGCCCACCGTGGATGCATAAAAAAAAGGGGGGGGGTCACAGTCTGTGTGGCTGTGGTTGAATGACTTGTGGGCTAGTCTGCATAGTTTTCTACAATGTTTGTACTTTTCAGCACACTGAATATTTAAATGTACATCACACCCAGGGTCCAACAGAGGTGCAGTGCAGGAACATGGTGCTGCTTCTTACAGGATATTCACATTCACTCTGGTCATGTGACTGCATCAGTGACACCAAACCAGTGCTTCAATTCTGCTAATTCTAGTAAGTCTTGACAGTGTAAATTAAATAAAAAAAGTGATAAATGCCAGTGGGAATGTAAATTAATGCTGTAATCAATCTGGTAGAATTAATCAGAACCCAAATCCATCCTACAATGGTTTGGATTGTTCATTTTAAACTCTGGAAGTTGTTCATTATTTACCAGTTGTGCATTGAGGCCCTGTATTAAATCTCAATACACATTATTCAATTTTTACTGAAGAGGATGTGAGGGGGTACAGCAGTTTAGCTCAGAATTGCAAGGTATCTGAGAGGATGCATTTCATGGTTTTGGACAGTCAGAGGAAACAGTCTGAACATATTCTCTTAATCTGCACAGTGTGTACAATAAATGGTTCTTGTTAGAGATTAACCTGTTATGTACCTGATACTTTCATGTCACTACAACACCGAGCTAGCCTCAGTTTATGATGTGTTATACGAAGGTGACACAACTCTATGGATTATATAGCCTACTATAAACCTGATAGCTGAGAATTCTAACTTAACAGCTGAATTGTAAAAGCAAACACATGATACCCAACAATAAATCTTTATATTGTTTATTGGTCACAACAGTCACATATTCAACACAACAGAGAGCTGAGAGTAGAAAGCGCAGGGAGAACAAAGAGATTCAAGTTCAACCCCTGAAGGTCTGATGGCTGCTGAAGGGCCTTAGTGGTACTTCCTCCAGCGATCATGTTCTGGAAGAGAAGATCCAGAAATCAAATGTAAGTCTGTTCTTCACATTAGTGAGGTACTGAAGCTAGTTTGACACACACCGGAGTTAAAAACTAAAATATTAGATGTGACATTTACGCTTAGAAAAACAACTTTATAGTAAAAGGTTGAACATCCCAAACAGGAAGTAGTGGAGTGTATGCATTTCTTACGGATGTGGTCGTAGCTCCACAGGTAGCTGATTGCTATGTAGCCAGTCAGCAGCATAGCTATACCACCAATGCCTCCCTTCTTCACATTGATGTACTTGTTGTAGTATCTATCGTGGCCTGGAAGAGAAGGAGAAAAAAACAAAACATAAACTACTACAGAACGACATCACGCTATTCAGCATCATCCTCAAATTATAAACCATGTCAGTGGGCAATCTTAATGAGCTCTTAATTAATCCATCTTCCTCCCCTTCGTTAACTATTAGTGAGGCTGTATTCACAAAATATCTTATACAAGTACCCTCCTAAATTTCACTAAAAATGACGTTTAAAGTTGCTTTTAACAAATCTTCATTCTTTGATGAGGTATTTCTACATATTGTGCCAGTTTTACCAGGCAATCCAGCGGTGGTCATTAAATCATCTTTATTTACTGTAGTTGGTGATTGTTTAATGTACACTTAATGAACTGTTGAACAAACTGGGTGTAATAATAATTTGGCTGTCAGAAGGTGATACTAACTCAAGAGTCCTCTGAACGTCTCTCAGTCCTCACAGATTTGAAGTTGGTTTTGGTGCTAAAAAGCTTTGTGAATCACTCTTAGACTCTTATTTTAACACTCATTCGTTAAATTAGAGGCGGAAGCTGAGGAACCAAAATCAGTAGCAGAGAGTTCACCCCTGTGCAAAGGTTTTTTTTTCGGATCCTCACCCCTGCGGATGGCTGAGATGATGCCATTGGGACTGAAGTCTCGACCTCCAACCCAGGTCCCCAGCTCTCCCAGCTTCACATCCATCAGTCGCTTCTCGGTTACGGGAACTGGCCACAAGTGGAGACAGCAATGACAGTTTGATTACATGTAGTCCATAATGAGCAAAGCATGCTGTAGCTCTGGTAATGTGCTCTGAATTAGGCAGGGGGGTAATTAATCAGCCACAGCTCATAAAACGGTATTTGCAGATAAAAAGAAAAAAAAGTAAATGGGCCACAGCTGAAATGACTGATCACTTAACTGATTAATCAACAGTTTCATCACCGATTGGTTTACGTGTTACTGAAGATATTTGACTTTTAAACAGGCAATGTTTAGATGTCACCTTGGACTCTGAAGTCTTCTTCACGATTCTATACATGAGACTTAGATTATCGGCAGATACCGAAAATAATCATTAATTGTTAGCCTGTATTCTGCAAGGCAACTTGGTCGACAACTCCATCCTCTGGAAAGTTGGAAAACAAAAGTACTCCATCCAGTCGCTCATATTTTCACTCAAACACACCAACTGACTCGCTTGTGACTTTCCACCTGAACTGTGGGGCCACACTTCACATTCACCGGGTGTGTAGCTACTTTACAATTATGAATGAATGTATGATATGTATGAATGTATTCTTCGCCCACCGTTCTAAACACACTGTCAGGCAAAGCACTGTCTTTCGTATTTAAACTTACTTTAGGGTTTAGATTAACATGATAATATCAGAGTTTGCGGTAGGCACTGTGCTTTACGGCTACCGTGCAAGCTTGCTAAAAGATACCATTACGTAACTTATTAATGCAAAGGGAACTGTTTATAAAAGCTTCTTCCAGTCAAGTCAAATCGAAAGTCTCTGATGTCTGAAAATGACAGTTAAATGTTCAGAGGCGGCTCGCAGAGTAATTTTAACCGTAAAACTCGCAATGACACGCAAAGTCCTTGACGTGACTCAAAGGATTAAATGCGGCCTTTGGTCAAACAAAGACCGTCAAGTGACTCACTGACGGTTAGTCTGACAGAAAAAAACACACAAAGTCTGCGAATACGTAAAAGTATATCAACAATAAAAGATATAACAGAGAAGATTTGTCTTTTTTTTAGCAGAGGACACGCTATTTTACCTGGTCTGTCCGCCATCTTGACTGTTGCAGAGAAGTCGCAGCAAGGAATGATGGGAATTAAACGGAGGAAGTGCATTATGGGAGAAGATGTAGTTTTTTAATTTATCCGCTTGAGGGCAGCAAAAGAAGTAAAACCACACATCTAACAATAAGACCGAGAGGCTTTTCAATCACTGCACCACGCACAGAACGACGACAAGCTGCAGGCAAGCTGCGTTTGAAGAGCGTATTTGAATACATGTTGCCAGTTTAGCAGGAACACTTCTGAAAACCACCCCGCAATAAATCCTCCCTTCATGAAGGCTGTAATGTTCAGTTATGTTGAAAATCAAAGCGCGATGCCCAAAATAACTGGAGTGAGCTTTTTTTTAACCATTCTATCAACTAAACAATTACTTAAAAATATTGAGGGAGTATTTAATAAACAAAATAACTGCTGACTGTGGCCCTTCTTATGAACTATTTACATACTGCAGCTCATGATGGGTTACAAGCAGTGAGCCATTAACTTTAAATGGAGGACTAACCCTAACTCTTTACCTTACCCTTATCCTAAACCCCAACTGTAACCCAGACCTGGGCTGGTTGTGCATTTTCAACAGAAACACTACTGAATGATCATGGAAATGTTATAGGAGTATTGTAGAAATACTACCAGCACCAGTGTCTCTATGATCCCTTCGCTCTCCCACGACTACACAATGCTACTTGTCAATCACGAAGGTGACACAACTCTATGGCGTATATAGCCTACAATATAGTATATAATTGAGTCCTCATACCATATATTTTAAAGAATATTATAGATCCAAATGAAACTGACAAAAGAGCGGGACTGAGAGAAAAAGGTGCAATTACAAATCCATCTGCTGCTTCAGCACCACGGACAGCACCATGGAATTATCAATACGCAGCACAGTCAAACTGCTGATATTTCAGAGTCATGGCCGGGGCCATATATTCTAACTTACACAAACATCAGTCAGATAAAGGATCAATGAATCAGGAAGACTAGACTAACATATTCAGCTGAACCGCCCCTCTGATCCTGCACTCTCTCTGCGACCAGTGGATGAGAGGGGGGGTGGCAGGTTACCAATGGGGATGCATTTTGGTCATTTTGCTAACAAGGAGGATTGCATCTCCACTCGAATCACCTACTTGCTACCAGTAGAAAGTGCTTAATGTTGAGGGGGAAGCACTGCCCTTGCACAGCCTTGCTTTTTGTGTTTTTGTGTGGACCGACGCCATTGATGATAAATACAAATGTAGAGTTTTCATAGTAAATTTTGCATTTATACATTGACACAATCCAGATTCCAAAAACAGCTGGGACACTGTAAAATATATTTGCAAACAAACTGTTTTTACAGACAATAGTTTTCCAAAGTGTTCCCAAGTCAATGTAGTAACATCCTTTATCCAATCATGTGTTCACAAAGTGGTGAACCTCGCTCCATCCTCGCTTGTAAACGACTGAGCCTTTCCAGGATGCTCCTTTCATATCCAATCATTAAATATATTGTCTTTGTATTGTTTTCAATTGAGTACATGTCACGTGTATGTATACGTTTTATTTACATTTTTAGACAGCGCCCTTACCTTTTTGGACTCAGGGTTGTATATGTTCAACATCATAATATCATTTGAAAAGGTATCTAAATAGGTACGGTTATCTAAATTTTTTGTTGCACCACCCGGTGTTAAACCTCTCCCTCCTTCAAAAAGCACAGCAGCGTGACCTGAAGGGTTTACTACTCTGGTGTCTCCTGATGCTCTATCAGAGGAATCATTTTTTTCAAGGGAACGCAGCCAATCAATGGACAACACAACAGCCAGTAGCACTGCTGTACATAATATACCTGAAGATATACTTCAGATCTCACCCAGCCTGGTGTGTGTGTGTGTGTGTGTGTGTGTGTGTGTGTGCGTGTGTGTGTGTGAGTGTGTGTGTGAGTGGTAGAGGTGGAGCTGTGGTAGTTCAGGTCCCTTCTCAACACGCCCACTGATCAATACACCCCCTGTATCTCATCTCTCTCCCTCTCTCTGTCACACACACACACACACAAACACACACACACACATTGAGTGAATTAGGGTGTGTAGTAGTGGTTTTGGCCTTCATCCAAGGCTGAGCTGCAACCTCTTTCCTTTATTAGACTGATTTTTCCTGCTTCACTCTAATGACTTTCATTAGATGGAGGACTCATATAGATGTCCAACACCCACTCTGTTTTTTTCCCGTTTGTCTCTTTCTGTGCTTCTCTCTTTCTCTCACCACACACACAGGCCCATTTGATTACTGTTCAACATCTCTCTAATTTGGATACTTTTTATCGTGACGGTAGAGTACATGCAGTTTATGTTGTGTGTGCGCGAGTGTGTGGGGGGAGGGTGACGTAGGCGGATACATAATCGTGTGTGTGTGTTGAACATGGGTGAATCTTCACCAGGTTTAGTCTTTGATGTTGATGATTCAGCTCTCTTTCCTGCACGTTGACCCAAATGTTTCTCTTCAGTGTTGCCAGATCTGAATGACACCAAATCGCCCAATCAGAGTCTCCCAACCCACACAGTTGTCTTTAAATGTAGCCCAATTATTTGGTTTCATCCCCTGTACAGAGAATTTGAAAAGAGAATTAGACAGCCAAGGACCAGGTCTAACATGTTGCATAACCTTTTTATTCCTCTGGCCACCAAACAGCTCCTGATGACTCAGCTAACGATACATCCTCCATTCATCTAGTGCAGTGCCTAAATACACTTGACTTCATGACTGTATGTTTTTTGGATGTGGCTCTATGTGCCTATGTCACTGTGGGTTCTATGTTTTACACCCGGCTGCAAGATAAATTTCCCCCTGAAGACAATAAAGTTGACACAGAGCGTCTCTGAGAGCCTCTGTGGCTGCATGAAATCGTTGTGAAGATGCCCCTCCACTCGTCTTTTTTATTCATAGGCCATATATTGAAGTGAACCTGGAACTACAGCTACTGCACTGAAAAATGATCACCAGGAAGTCTGTTGGATAATGTGACATTAAACAGAAAAAGTCTTTCCTTAGATGAACTGATGGTAGCTTCTATGTAAAAAGCTTTTATTATAGGCCTATGACTTTGGAGCGGGATATAATTTAATGAAAAGACGTTTTGCCTAGAGCTCTCTTCTTCTTCTTCTGCTTGAACCTGGAATAACAGATTTTTTTGCCACTTGGGGACAGCAGAAACAAGCTTTGAACACAGCGCTGTCATATCATCACCTTTAATTTGCTATGATGAACTTGTCAGCACACAGTTTCTCATCACATGACCACTGTAAGCCAATATTCACTCTCTTTAAGCTCTGTTTTTGGTCTCTACAAACTCCTGAGAGAAGCATCCAGCTCTGTAGCTGCTAAATGCTCCACTGTTTTCATGAGGTGCTACTTCTGACTGTCAGCAGCAGATAGACAATGAGCTGAAACTCACTATATACTAAAAATGCTGGGTTTAAATTGAGCCAGTGTGGGGCCATGTAGCCTTCAGAGTACCCAGTGAATGCGTAGAAAACTCCAAAAGAATGCTTGTTTTGATCCAGTAGCCCCACAATAATCTAAAAATAACACATACAATGGGTGAAAAAACCCCACTGGTTCTGAGTAAAGTTAACCAAGTACTGTGTCAGTGCTCTATTGACCCTACCTTGGGTCAATTTTCCTATTTTCCTATTTTGTACAAATCTCTTCAACCAGGGCAGCTGCAGATTTAGGTGATAATCCTCTGTAGGTTCATCACTGCAAGCCACTCCTGTCACAGTTTTAAGAGCCATTGTTAATATAAAAATATTGATTAAATGCAGCTTTAAAGTTGTTGGCAGATTGACCACAGACACGGTGTCCCTGTCAATTTGAAAGCAGCCAAATGCCCAAATGGTTCAAAAAGTGGACAAACTATTACAAGCTGCCCAAAATCAGATATAAAGTCATCCAACTGGCCAGAAGAGAGCCCAGTCTGACAACTCTACTCCTCTCATCTGTCCTCATGAAGGTTACACACACTCACACACTTGGTTGAACCAACAACTCTGTCTGATTTACACACAGCACGGACCAGAAACTCTAATCCAATCTCAGCCTGTGCTGCTGAGAAGCCAGCGCACGGCCCCGGAGGTGGCACGTTCTCAGATGCACTTATCGAACACCTACACGCACACAAACGGACACACACACACTCGCACCCGGCAACCATGCAGAGGTAGACAGACACACAAGTACAAGCATACATACATGCACACAGATTCCATTTGGGATGTAAAGGTTAGAAACAACATTGTAGCACGATCTCATTTTGGGAACTACCCAGACGTAGAAATGACCCTGTGGTCAAGGCTCACCTGCTTCTTTATTGGTTTGGTTTGTTTGTTATAAAGCCGCCTAGGGCCTCACAGCACTTCAGAGTCTGTAGCACACACACACACACACACACACACACACACACACACACTTGTTCTTCTATACTTGTGAGGACCCCTCTTGGACCCTGAACCATCACAACTAAACACCTAGCCCTGACTTTAACCCTAACACTAACCAAAATCTAATTCTAACCTGATCATTAAAACCAAGTCTGGTCTCACAAAGATAGATGAACAAGTACACACACACACACACACACAAAAGCACTGGGGGACGGATGATTTTATTCCACCTCAAGAGGCAGGTGCCCTCGAGGTCTGCCACAGAGACAGCTCTTTGAAGCTGATGGAGGGAGATAGAGAGAGAAAGAACGAGAGATGGGGGAGGGAGGGAGGGGGAGATAGAGAGAGGTGGTTTGTGCATGGGGGGGGCAGTCAGACAGGGAGAGGAGACTGGGTTGAAAGAGGATGAGGGAAGCAAAGACATGAAGACTGTAAGTACAAAAGGGGAAACTGGCAGTGGAAAGAGAATGATGGAAAGAGATGAAGGATAAAGGAGAGGAAAGAGGAGGGAGCCCGTGTCTCTGCACACGGCTCTCAAATACACATGACCTTTAAACAGCCACTCTCCACAGTCACTCCCTGTTCATCCATCCTTCATGCGCCACTTCTTTCATTTCATTTTTTAGACTCCCCCCTTGTGCTTTCTTTATAATCGACACTTTTTTCTCTGCCCTTGTCAGTGATTTCTCTTTTCCCTCATCTGTAACTGTCTGACACTTCCCGTTTCCTCTCTTTCCTCTCTCCCACATTGATTTCTCTCCTTCCTATTCCTGATCTTTTGCCCTCTCTACTTCTTTCCTCTGAACATGTTCCTTGTCAGGAATGTCATCTCCTCCTCCTCCACCACCTCCTCTCAGTGACCTGAATCTTTATTTGTCCTCTTCTCTGTCCTGGTCGGGGGCTCCACGGTGGACAGACGAGCAAGAATCAGACAAACAGATAGGCAGGCAGACAGGCTGGAGGGAGGGTTGTGGGTAATGGGTTTATCAACTCTCCTATTACTACCATAATCTCATTAGAGATATGGAGATCACCAGGGGAGCTGCTAAAAGGAGCTCGCTGGCCTGATGAGGGTCCCGCAGGAAGTGTCTGTGTGTGTGTGTGTGTGTGTGTGTGTGTGTGTGTGTGTGTGTGTGTGTGTAAGACACACGTAGATGAAAAGAGAGAGAGAGAGAAAGAGGATACTACATGTGTAGAAAGGCTCCACAGGGACCATTTCATTCCTCAGCGATAATGGCTTTAGCCACTAAATCAAACTTTCCCATTCACATTCACTCACACACTTAAATGTAATGGACGCTAATGGTACGTTGACTGATGGAAGCTACACTTCTGCAGAATCCGAAACAGCACAACGAAAAAGAGACCTGCAGCGATTATCCATCTTTGCTTAAATTTGGTCGAAGAATTAATGCTCGAATTAGTATTTGTGGACAAAGTAAAGGGGACGTGATCAAGCAGCCGCCTGAATACGATCCAATACGCTGGTTTCTTTCTTTATTTGACGGCACCCAGTTGAATCCTTACTTAACCTTGACAAATAGTTTGAAAGCACAAAGCCTCATAATTGCACACATGAGGCTCGATATCCCTCGTGTGTGTAGAGCTATGGCCAGGAGGAGAATAGCTTAGCTTAGCCTGGCATAAAGACTGAAGGCAGAGGAAAACAGCTAGCCTAGCTCTGTCCCACAGGCTGTAATCGTAACAATAATATAACATGACAAAGTCCACTGGACATTTGGACTCCAATATTCACTCTTCTTTTTGCTCTGTTTTTGGTCTCTACCAGCTCCTGAAGGAAATATCTTGACTGTTAGCTCCACTATCATCACAAGCTACTTGCTAACCTTGCCTGTCTATCATTTTATGCTGAGTAGATTTGCTTTTTCACTTAAAACACAAAGCTGCAAGAGGCAAAAATGTTAAAGCTGCGAGCTGGAAAACCAAATCAACAAACAAAATGCTGAAAGAAGTTAAAAAGCTTCACAGAACAGAGGCGAGGTGCAGAGTTGGGTGATAATTCTGTGTGAATGCATCACAACGAGCAACCACTTTCACATCACACAGGTATTTGATACATTGTTACTAGAAAAATATCAAGCTGGTTTAATTTACAAATTGATAAATAAGATGTTTTTTTCTGATTTTATGCTGTTTTTATTTCTTCTTTACAGTCATACAGCGACTATACACATGCCTTGCTCAAGGACATCTCAGAGGAGCTGATGCTTCCATCACTGCAGACTGATACATCAAGATTCATGATTTAACCAAAGCCCCAAAGTAGCTAATAGAGCCACTTTAATACTTATCAATTATTCCGTGGCCTTGTAGTTTTAAACATGCATAAAGAAACCTGTCACCACTGCGCTCTTCTCCTACAGCTGAAGAGATATCAAAGTGACTTATGAACTTATTTTTGTTCAAATGTGAATAAGAAGAATAAACTACTTTAATCTAATTAGATCTCAGTACAAGTATCGACGCCATAGATTACACCAGTTTGTTTGACAATGTGATCGTGGCTTCTACTCTCTTCCACAGTGGAAAGTCTCAGTCATCCTCATCCCGAACAGAAACTGTCTGCAGCATCTCTCCTCCGCTCAGCCCTCTTATTTCCTAACATGAATTTTCTTTGCAACGCTAAACATTACCTGCTAAACATCAGCATGTTAGCATTGTCATCGTGAGCACTTAGCATACTGATGTTAGCATTTAGCTTGAGGCACTGTGTTCAAGCACAGCCTCACAGAGCTGCTGTCGCATGGCTGTTGACTCTCAGCCTCAATTTTAATTGCTAGAAGATTTTGGGGAGGTGTAACTTGGTTCCTAACTGGCCACTGCAGGACAAAATGAAGTTGGAGGCGGTGCTGTCTGTGTGGCAGGGAAAGGTGAAGTCGACCCGGCCTTAAGCCTCTGCAGCAGATTAGACACAGACTGGTGCTGTTGCTTTACTGAGAAATACTGCAGCTGAGGACAGAGAACAATAAAATTACAGTGCACACAGACGCTGAAACACACACACAGAGGACACAAATGCAGGAGCGCACACACACACGCACACACACTCACACAGAGTTGTGTAGCCGTATTGGTGAAGCGGCTGGTGGTTACATAGCAACCTTTAATAAACAACGGCTGTAAGATGGAGACGATGATAATGAGAGACACAGAGCGAGAGAGAGGAGTAATTGAACTCCTGCTTTTTGAGTGTCTCTGAGCTTTGGTTACGTGGTGTTCAGATTCAGAGCAGGGATTTGTTAAGGGTGTGTGTGTGTGTGTGTGTGTGTGTGCGCACGCACGAGTGTACAGTGTGTTAAACAAAGCTCTAAAATGTTGAACTGTCTGAGAGAGAAAGCACAACCACACACGAGCAAAAATACACAACAGAGACAAACCACTGCAGAGAGCATGGAACAGATCTGAAAAGGAAACAGCAAAAGAGAGCAGCAGAGCTATGAATAGAACGATCTCAGCCACGAAAGAAGATTTCTCTCCTTTGTCTGCAGCTCTATCTATCTGTCTGTCTGTCTATCTATCTGGGCTTCAGTTAAAGGACTAGTTCAGCATTTTAGGAAACACACTAATTCACTTACCCTGACTGCCTTGCTTTGCCTGCTGCCACCACAGCTCTGGAACATGGATGGATGGACATGTTCACTTTCTTCTCCCTTTCTGAGTTAAACAAGGAGACCACTGATACCACTCTCATGTCTGTGCATTAAATAAAAAGGCTACATTCTGCTACTGGTTGTCTTAGCTTAGCAACAAGATTAGCATGATTACATTTATATCTCGATATTATGATGAAATTGAATTTCTATATAAAGCGTTAATTAGTAAGCTTCAGGGGTGCCCGTAGGTAAAGTGTGTAGGATTTAGGGGGATCAGAGGATAAGAGTTGTGTTTTTGTTACCTCAGAATGAGCTCTTTATATCTACAGAGGGAGCATGTCCTCCTCCACAGGGTCCACCATGTTGCACCGCCATGTTTCTACAGCAGCCCGCTGGTGTCACTGCTAGATAGATAGAACCTGTCTCAAGAGGGCACCTTTCATGTTTTTTGCATTTTAGTGGCCATTGTAGGTGAGGTGGTGGGTATTCAGTTAATTGCAATCTGCAACCTTAACACTAGATGGCACTAAATCCTAGACGCTGGACCTTTAACGTACAAGTAAAACAGTGGTATCAATCTGCTCATCTTACTGTCTGCAGGAAATTTAATTGGAAGTGTATTTCCCAGAATGTCACTTTGAGAAGCATTTAAGGTGAAGTATAGTTTGGGATTGGTTTAGAAATAGTGCATTTGATGGGATAAATAGGGCTGAGGGATAAAGTGTAAAGAAAGAATGTAGTCAGTAGATGGTCCCATAAGAATATGGATGCACTTGAATGTGTGTGTGTGTGTGTGTGTGTGTGTGTGTGTGTGTGTGCGTGTGTGTGTGTGTGTGCGTCCCAGAGACAGAGCAAAAGACAGACGTTGTGCTACGCCAGTGTTGTCATGTAATTGCAGCCCAGAACAGATCACAGCCAAACATAACAATAGTGTGGATTTACAGCAAGTGCTTTCCAAGCGCTTGAGGCACTTTCCAGTTTTCACAGCTACTTGAAGTGTAAGAAGTGTGCTTGTGTGTATGTGTGTGTGCAAGTCTGTGTGTGTGCTCTGTTTGAGTGTGTTTGCATTTTTATGTCTACAGTCCTGGAAGAGAAAAAGATACAGAGATAATTTGTGCATCGGAGAGATTATGTGCCTTGTGTGTGTATCTGTGCAGCCTACCATACAGAAATAGAACACAACCGTGTGTGTGTATGTGTGTGTGTGTTTGTGTAGACACTATTATATTGTATTTTGAGAGATGTGTAGCCACAGTCACTTAACACTAAAAGCTTGTCCCCATCAGATTCTGTGACCCAGTTAGGAATTTCAACCATATTAAATGCTCCTTTGCTTTAACACATACTTCACCTTTACAGCAGCAAATACACCGACTGCACAGACTTAGCTTAGCTAGCTAGCGACACACACGCCAACCACATGGTCGAGCGTGTCTTTTTTTATTCAGCTCAGCCTCTGACTGATCTCAGAACTCACCTGGAACTCCAGTTCTTTCTCAGGTCTCCTTCCAGTCTGTCTCCTTTCATCTTCTAACATACATGAGGCAGATTCATAAAACTGGGACAAGCACACATTTTTCGCTCAAGTTAAAACATCCCCTGCTTGTGTGGACGCCTGACCCAGGAGAGTTCACATGTATTCACGCCCACCTACATCCAGCCGTTTGAACACTGATTAATATGTTGTATTGTTTCTGTAATCTGTCATATGTAATGTTCCAGGCTGCTTTACTCCCTCCCGTTTCCAGTCTCTCCACCCTCTACAACAAAGCAAGAAATGTGTCGCAAAATCTTTAACTGCTCCTTAAGGTATCCTATGCAGGAATTGTAGCTTTTTCTTGCATGCATGCTGCTACTGTCTGGCACCTGCTGACCTCACCTGTGCACTGTTATTGGCTGGGGGCCACACGCCCACTGCCCAAAGGTTGTTGCCCAGAAATGTCCTGAACATGGCAAAAGAAGAAGAAGGAAATAAGAAAATACATCAGAGGGCCGAGTCCTCCAGTGATGATTGAGAGGGATTACTTTTTCATGAGTTTATCTGTTGTTTTTTTAGGAAAATCCTGCATAACATAACTTTAAATACTAAGGAGGTGCTTGGTAACAGCTATGAAAATAAAATATGTGACAAAGTAATAAAAGAAACCCTGAAGGCTAAATTCCTAATCAGGTCACAGACTCTGATCGGTCACAGAATTTGGTGTAACACCGGGGAACAGAGACTCAGCCCTCACCTCTCTCTGTGGTCGACGGTGTCTCGCTGTCTGTCTCTGTTACCCTCTCTGTCTGTCTGTCGCTGTCACATCTCGACACTGTCAACAGACTCTTTCTTCCTCAGTGTACCTGTTCCCGCCTCCTCTGCCTCTTTACTCTCATTCCCCTTCAAATCCACTCGGCTGCATCGCACACCAACGGAGCGCGCTCAGTGTGGAAAACACTGGAGTCTGTTACATCTCTCTCTCTGCTTGCTTTCGTGTTTTTTCTTTTTTCTTTTTCCTCCCCTGGACTCTCTTCCTCCCCTCCCTTCCCTCGGTTTCTCCATCTGTAAGAAACTCATTTCTCGCTGTTTGTCTTTCCACAGACATTGCAGCTCTTCTCCTCCTCTCTCTCCCTCTCTCTCTCTTCTTTCTGCATCTTCATCCTCCCTTCAGTATCTTCATCTCTGGCCGTGTGAACTCTCCACCTCCTCTTTCTTCTTCATCCCCATGTCTCGCACCCCTTTCCATCTGTCTCCGTCCCTCAGTCCCCCTGCCTTTGCATCCACACCTGTCTCTTTCCTTTCATCCCTCGTCTTCTTCCTCACCTGCCTCGCACATCATTACCTCCCCCTTTTCTTGCTCCCAGTGCCTTTTTCTCTCGCTCTTTCCTGTCTTCCTCTAGCCGTGTGATGGGATTAAGGCCCGTTCTGTCTCTCTCTCTCTCTCTGTCTTTTAATTTTTAGTCGCTTTTGGTGGCTTTGGCCTCATTTTCTTGTCATAATTTCTTTAATTTGCCTATTTCCCTGCCTCCCTCCCTCTGTTTCGCCCTCCGTCTTTCTTTATCTCTTTCTCCAGAGGTGAGCGGAGGTGGTGATGGGCGGTAGTACTATCAGTATGCAGAGTCATGGTGCTGTGGCTCTGCCGTCATTGATTGAACCAGCGGCTAAATATAGACGCTGTTGAGCCTCAGCATCTTTACCAGGCTGGAAGGACGGATGGAGGAGTGGACGGATGGGGAAGACACACATACAAACACACACAACTGTAAGCTAGTGTTAACAGAGGACACACACACGATAAGTCATCTATAAAACCAATGCATTCACACAGCAGCACACACATAAAACGGCTGAGAGGAAGCACTCACACACACACACACACTTGCACAGACTTACAGACACTTCGTCAGTACAGTCCCGCAGGGTGTTGGTTGTACAGAAAAATAATTCCATTTGAGTGAAGGAGGCGTAACACGGCCTGACCTTTTTACACATTCATAACAGAGAGCTGCTGGAAAAATATTTATGGGACACACACACACACGCACACACACAGACACACACCAGTAAATCGACAGTAACTCATTCTTTTGTGGACAGATTGCTGTAGGCTAAAACAACACGACAAACTATTACTATCCAATGCGCAGCATAAATCCCGAGCTGCAAGCCTCCCCACAAGCCGAGCAGAGAGGAAGAAAAAAACAGACAGAGAAAAGGAAGGCATGCAGCCAAATGGAGGGCGAGACCTGCAGCATGACAGACAGATAGAAAGACAGAGATTTGGCAAGTCAATTATAACCCAGACAGACAGGTAAAGCGAGAGGCAGACAGGTAAACAAACATCCAAGCTGAAGAGATAAGCAGGCAGACAACCAGAAAACAACGCCCCCGTGATCCAGGGGATTTCACGCAGATTAAATTCATCTCAAGAAAGTGTTTCTGGTCCATCGTCAAAACGCCTGCTGTGTAACAGGATATGGTTTGTGTGTCTCACAAAGAATCGCTTGGTTGATAACTCGCAGATTAGTGTTGCCTCATTGTCCGGACAGCACTGTTTCAAGAACAGTTGGCTCTTCTTCGCATTTCTTTGGCTTTCATCGCTGCAGTTTTGTGGCGTTTTTTTGTCACTCTTGTTTGTGTTCTGTTTAATTGGATAGCCGCAGGGAACAGAAGAGGATTTGGAAATAAAGTATGTGTTAATATATACTTATTATGAGTATTTAGATCTGACTGTGACCAAAGATGAGCTGAGTGAGATTTTTTTTCAAATTCTTCCCACAGCACAACTCTATTTAAAAGCTCTCTGTTGGGTTTTAGACCTCTGCTAGTTCCACTCTTCTTTATCTGACACAACATTATTTATTTCTCGTGATGCTAGATTATTGGTGTTTTTGGGTAGCTGTAGCACAGACATCTGGTTTTGACTTGCACACAGGACTTTGGGGGCTTTGGTTAATTCTGGGTATGATGTAAACTCCTGTAAACAGCCACATGTAGTGAAAAAGAAAGAAACAGTAAAAGTCTTTTCATGGACATAAGTGTTGTGTATGTAATTGTTGCTTCACAGATTTTACAGATGAATATGTGCAGTAAACTGATGCATACAGCAAGATCCATGCAGCAAATGAGTTTCCTCACAGTTTTTCGACGTTTTTAATATCTCTACATGCGCTTCAGGCCTCTGCAGTCTCTCTTTCATGTATGAGTCTTCTCCCATCATGATATGCATCACTGGATTTGTGTGCCAGTATGCAGGATGTCGGAAATCCAGCATATCAAAGGGAACGCTCCCTGCACATGATCTTTGAAAGATCAGCATGACATTATTTGTAAATGCTAAATTCAACAGAGAACAGCCTCAGTCCAGCTCATGCGCTCTAAACCATCTGACACAGTTCATCTTTGATGCGATCGGTGATGTACAGTCAAAAGTTAGGCCAACTGAATTTTGTATCAGTGGAGTCAAACCGTCTAATTTCTATTAGACAGCAAAGACAAGCAGGGACACTGAGAACGGGATTCATATTCACAGCCTCACACCCTGTGATGCAGCTGCAGCAGCAGATCCTGGGTCTGTTGTGCTGCACCGACTGCACACCTAAAGAGACAGCTATACCATTCAGCTAATTCCCGTCTGGCGCTGCTCCTGTATGGCAACAGTGGGGGTGTGCAATATGACTGAGCTCCTGCCAGTAACAAAGCATTAGCATATTGAACTGAACTGATAAAACTGTCAATCACACAGAGGGTCCACACAGACAGACCCCCACCCCCTCTATTGTTCTTTTTTTTCTTTCCTTTCCACTGTTTTGCTTCCATGCCTCACCAGCACACACACACACACTTCACATATCATGCCAATAAAAACCACAGAAAGAGGAAGTTTATAATGTTCCTGCAGGATATTTTTTTAATCTTATATTCATACTTGACTTGCTGCTGTGAATTTGAGGAAGCTTTTGATTAAACTGTAAAGAGAAGATCTCTGTCTGTGGAGTGTGGGATGAATTAGCTGCTGGTCATGGTTGTATTATTTTAAAAATGCGTTTTTGTCTTTCTTTTCCCAGTAAAATAAAATGTTGAACCCCAGCTTGATCACTCTCTCTGTGATGTGCAGCCTGTTTTTAATAATTTAAAGCTCGTCTAAAACTGTGTTCTGCGTGGGAAAAAGAAGTTGTTTTACATGCATTTCGCTGGTTTCATCTGGCACTCTAATGGTGCCTTTGCAAAGACTGATTGCAAAAGATGTGCAGCCAGAGGCAACACCCCCTCCTCCTCTTCCTCCTCCTCCTCCTCCTCCTCCACCCCCCTTCGCTCTCCTCATCCATCCATCCACGCTGCCTGTGCTCTGCTGCTGGACGGAGCGTTAGGAGCGCACGCAGGACGGTACCGGGGCTTCCCTTTTGACTGATGGAGACGGGCTGAGGAGGGTCCGGCCGGCAGAGACCACCTCGAGGACCCCGCGGGAAGGACTCCCGTGAAAGCCGGCGGAGCGGACGCGAAACGGGGGAGCGACAGGGGGAGACGCGGGAGGTAAAGGGGCCATTAATAACCTGTTGTTTGTGTGTTTTTGTTTTTCATTTGAGGAGGATCAGGGTGGTCGCCGGCGCTGCAGACAAACACACAAACACGGACGTAAAAGCGACACCTCAGCCGCGCTGGACTCGTTTTAATGATGATTCAGGAAATAAAGAAAAACTGGGAGCGCGTCTCTGTGTGTCCTCCGCCGCTCCGCCCTCCCGTTCGTCCCTTTAATCAATTACAATCTCCCAATGCTCACGCGCGCCTGTAATGTAACACGTGAGCTTAATTGATTTGGAGTTAACGCTTTTAAAGCCAAAGACTGATCTCCCAGGTGTGTGTGGTCCACTACAGGCGCGATAGAAGTGCTTCTGCTCACTCTTGCTGTTCATGTTATTATTATTATATAAGTGGACGACAGGAGCTGCAGCGTGATGTTAGGCTGCAATTCAATTATGGTTCGCTGGCTGGAGCCTTTTAATTTAAGCGAGGAGGGGCTGAGAGCGCCGCCTGCAGGCTGCGGACGGAAGCGCTGCGGACGGCTCCCGTGCGCGAGGCGCCGGTGGACTGGCACCGTGATGAGATTTCAAACGACCACGCGACCTTTACTCAACAAGCAGCTCTCACTGTTTAATCACCTGCTCCTCTGCTGGAGCCGCGGACCACGACGACCTCCTCACAGCGGCCGATCAGCTGCCACTTCCCGCAGGTCATCAGAGGCCACACACAGGGCGGATGCGTGGTGACGGAGCAGTCCTCTGCATCTGCACCGTGTAACCACACGGGTCGACACAATAGATGCGCTTTGTGTGCGTGTGTTTGCATACGGAGCTGTGTCAATACCCGTTTCTATTGATCCAGCTCGCAACAATAACATTTTCCTCCAGCGGTTGCCTGTTGGCTGGAGCTAATGAAAACAGGCTGTTGAGCCGTGTTTCAGCTGCTGATGAAGTGTTTGAACACACTGTCATGTTTGATAGCGGGTGAAGATGACAGAGCTGAATATTCAGCCCATTAGTCAGCTGATCTGCAGACAATAGATCACAAACTACTGATAATCGAATCAAATAAAAGAATCAAATAATCAAAATCAGGTATTTCTCAGTTATATCTCTGTAAACAGAGTATCTTTGGGTTTTGGACTCATTAATGAGACAAAACAAGTGATCAAAAGACTTCAGATGGTCTGTAGGAAATTTACAACATGTACTAAAGCATTTACTAAATGCTTAATAAGTTAATCAATCAAATCTATAATAATAGTCAGGCTCAGCATCAATGTAATAGTCAGATTAAGTGATAAGATGAAAATCCCCCTTAATTGCAGCCATGTTCATAATTGGATGATGACAAATGTAATGCACTTTACACCAGCTGGTATGTTGTTTTTGTTGGTTAACTTCACTTTGAATGGCTCATAATTAAACAGCTAATTAGGAAGCTTTATGTCACGTGACTTAATTGTTTACTGTTCTGGCTCATTATCCCATTAAACACCTCTTGGTCAAATAAATACCTTATCTATACAGTATATACTGTGATATATATACTATAGGGCTGCAGCCAGCAATTATTTTGATTATTGATGACTTTTTTCCAGTAAATTGATTAATCAATAAATCGTTTAGTCTTTAACATGTGAGAAAATAGTGAAAAAGGCCTTTCACAATTCCTCGAATTTGAAAAATATTCAATATACACAGTTATAAGCAGAAAATCCTCCCATTTGAGAAGCTGCAATCAGTAAAGGTATGCTGTTTTTTGCTTGATTGATCATCAAAATTGTGCTTGATTAATTGCTTGATCTTCTCCGCTCGTCTACATTACACAATGATATATATTTCGGTGGCTGTTTATTTAATGCAGAGCTGCGTCTGCGTTCACCCTCTCAGTCACCCAGTCATGCATCCTTTGTCACTCTGTTTCTCTTACTTAATATGCCTCTCACACACAAACACTCACACAGCAAACTGCGTTTCTTTGGGGTGTCTAACCTTGACTCTTGTCACTTTCAGTGAGACACTGGCAGATTGTTGGGTTTTTTTTGTATTCTGCCTCTTCTTTCACATTTTAATTCTGTCTCTGCTTCTGTTTCCCCTGCAGATCCTCCATCATCTGAAGGTCTCCTGCCTCTCTTCCAGTGTGTGCTGCAGTGATTGTGTTCAACATGCACGCTCCCAAGAGTGTGTAGCCTGTAGTGTCGAGAGAGAGTGTTTAGTGTGTGTGTGTGTGTGTGTGTGTATATATACTTCAAGCGTGGAGATGGGCTCAGTGGGAGCGGAGCGCCGCAGGCCCACGCCGGTCCAGACGCCCGAGGAGAGGGATGTGTGGAGGGATGGAGGAAGAGCTGGATGGAGGGATGGCGGGAGGGAGGGCTGGAGAGAGGGAAGAGAGAGCGGCGTGGTGCAGAGCTACAGCTTCGACTCGTACCAGCTGGAGGAGGAGGAGATCAGTAAGGATGCCCCGGAGCGAGGAGTGCTGGCTCTGTCCGAGCCCGGTGAGGGAGTTTCTATTCTGACTCTCTGAGAGCGTGTGTGTGTGTGTGTGTGTGTGTACTAATTTTATAGACAGATAAACAAAGAAGGAAGGAGAAAGACAAATGTCAACAACAATTAATCAAACTGAATAAGAATATCCATCTTCTACTTCGAAATACCATGAAAAACAAAGAATGTTTAGATGGATTACATTATAACCTATATATAATGTATATATACAGGAGGTGGACAGACCATCATAAACATATGCCTCCGATAATTTCAGGGAATTGTGGTGAAATGATTGTGTCAAATTCAACATGATCAGTGTATTCTATACATTTAACACGCCACCTGCCTTGTTGTACACCCTTTGTGCTCGGGTAGAGTCTGATGGTGCGCCGCCATTTTTCCATTTGTCAGCAACAATAGACAGAGTCTTTGCACTGTAGTGCAGTAGTCTCATTGGAGCAATCCCATCCAGTCTTGTGTTATTTCTATTGTTATGCACTATGCATTCTATTATTCTAGATGGTAAAGTCAAACAGAAATTAAAAATTGTCTGCTCTGGTGTGATTTCTGCATGTGTGGGGACTGAAATGGTTTGTAATATCACTTCAGGCAGTTTTCCAGATGGCGGGCTGGGGTTGTTGGTCCCATGTGTGGTCTGAGCGCTCCCTATGTTTTCTTTGTATAATGCCGCAGCGTAGTCTGATGACTCAGCTGAAATTACATGAATGAAAAGGGACATCTAATCTTGGGGGGACTCAGTGCTAACATTAGCAGACTAAGCTAACTAGCTTCAATTTCCAGGTGGAGACTAGTTAGCCCCCAGTGTCCTGTATGTTGTGCGCCGTAAAGGGACAGATTGTTAATGAACATGTGAGATGATACATAAACAGTGTTTTTGTTGACAAAGATGCTAAAAAACACCCACACTTGAATGTCAGTCAACCGCTGCCATGGGAAACACCTGCACAGATGCTTGAAGTCATTATTTGCTCAATTATTTCCTTCCACTTTAAAAACATCCCTGGAACAAGTCCCCACATTGGCATGTTTTTGTTTTTGTTTTTTTCATTTTTTACATTTGGAAGAAAAAGACGTCAGGCTGATCTGAATGAAAGACGTGTTTTTGCAGTCTTTGTGCATGTCTTTGCGGCTGATGGTGGAGGCTGAGAGAATGAAGACAGTGACACAGAGAGGGAACGAGGGAAGTGCATGCGAGAAGCAGGAGGCAAACTGATGTGTTGCCTGGTTACTCAGGTCGCACAAAGGCCACGTTAATCAGATCACAAGTGACCAAGGATGCACAGTGAGGGTCCAAGCTTTTCAGTAACCCTCTCTCTTCTCCCAGCCTTTTCATCCTTTGCCCGTGACTCTCTTTCTCCTGCAGCTGTCAGTCTGCATATCTGTGTACAGCTGACAAAATAGAAAGAGTTGCAATCTCCACAGAGACTGAGTCTGCCTTTTCACAAAAAAAAGAGATGTGGAAAAGCAGACTCAGAGACTGAATCCCAGCCCGTCTATACAGCCCTGCATCTATACTACAGTCAGTGGTTCCACTGAGGGGCTGTATAAAAATTATTAGAGGGAGAGGGGGCTCAGAAAAGGGGGATACTGGTGTCATTTTTTGCATTATAGTTATAGTTGGAATCAAAAAGGCAAGTTTCACTTGTGCCGCATCTCATAAAGATGTGCTTTGCCACCTGCAAAGGACAACAGTCTGTATGAGGGTGTTATTAATGCTTACATTGGTGGCACACATTAAAAGTTCTATTCATGTATTCCTTAAAATTGGCTTAAAATTGGAAAGCCTATACTGTTAAAGTTTAATCATATTATTCTTTCACGTTGTGAGGAGGGAGTTATTTTTTCAAAGAAAACATTAAAAACCCTGGAGAGGATCTCGCTTTTGTCCAGAGTGAAACACAAAGTGTACTTCATCTCATCACCCAAATCATTTCTATGATTTTTTTTTTTTTAAACCATGAACGCAAGTAAGGCAAAAGCCACCCTACCACCTCCATGTTGTCAGTTTCCGCACTGAAACGTCAGTCACACAGTGTGGGCAGTGCTGCGGCCTCTTCCTCATTGCATCTTCACTTAATGAGGTTTGAGTTTCTGCAGACGGCGATCTTTTCTTCTGCCTGTGCAGCGCTCATGCTAACCACACAGTTTGCTTTATTCTGAACAAATCTGCTGCTGTAAGCTGGTGCTGCTTCAGTTCCTGTACCTACCCCAGAAACAACAAACCAGGAAGAACAACAAACACGAGTGCTTGCCAGGAGCTTTAGTTTGTGTGTGCACTTCAATTACATTTATGTCTATTAAAATCAGCATTTGTTTATGAGAAATTGATGTGGATTACTGAAGAGCTATGTGCAGGTTATCACCCAGCAGCAGATGAATAGGAAAATTATTTATTAGTCCCTGTTACCATAATAATAAATTACATAAAACATCAAGCAGTGAAATAAATAGTCTAAAATTCATGTTTTTTAGCTTTAGTCAGCTGTAAAATATGTATAATGCTCAAAAACCATTTGGAGCTGTTAATAGTGTCTCACAGGATTAGGAACGGATTATGAACAGTTACATAAAGAAGCTGCACATCACGCTTTAACCATGAAACTGAGTCAGCTGCAGAACGCACAAGTCAAGCTGCCACTACCTGGGCAGGTAGTCTCCAATCAGCAGCTCCTCTGATCAGTGTAGCACCAACAGGACAAGGTCTTCTGCTGCATCAGTGGAGCAGAGGCGCCACCGCTGCTGCTACAGCTTCATCCATCCTGATTAGCTTTAATGAAGAGCGAGTGCGTTGGCTTCAGTTCTAATTCATATGTTTCGATGTCATTTTCTTCATCCCCGCTGTTCGCCAACCCTTCACTCCCTCCTTCCCGCTCAGACTTTGAGGAGCCGATCCCTGACGACCGTTACCATGGCATCTACTTTGCAATGCTATTGGCAGGAGTGGGCTTCCTGCTTCCCTACAACAGTTTCATTACTGATGTGGACTACCTGCACCACAAGTTTAAAGGTATAAATGAATAAACCATGTGCTCAGAGAACTGCACCCACAGAGAATGCATGAATTTTACAGACACAAGTGCCCGGAGAGCGCACATCCATATCCAGTTCCCAGGAGTCATGGCTCTTGCATGTGTTTCAGGGACGTCCATAGTGTTCGACATGAGTCTCACCTACATCCTGGTGGCTCTGCTGGCCGTCATCCTCAACAACGTGCTGGTGGAGAGACTCAGCATGCACACCAGAATCACTGTGGGTAAGTCAGACAAGAACCCGCTCACAGATGGGGCTCTAATTGTGAAACAGTTCTCATTATGGGAACTTCTGCTGTTGCTCATTTATTAATGGCCTTCTGGGAACCTCAAGGCGTATCAGGGCAGAATACGCACAGCAAAAAATGGAAAGACAGCATAAAGAGAAAGAGAAAAATACACTCTGCCATAATTCTCCTGTGGTTTTATTCATAAAATGTTTCAAACAAACTTAGCCAAAGACTGAACTCACGAGGGGCCGCATTTCCAGAGTGTGGGTATTTTTTCTGTTTCTTTCTACTTTTTTCTTGCATCATCCTCAGTTTTCTTTCCATCTTTCAACACATTATTTAAAGTAAACTCACTTCGCTATTGTCGACACAAGTGTGCAGATTTAGGCACACTGTGTTTGTGAAAGACGAAGCCTGAATCTGGCCCAAATTATTCATTAAACAGTGGGTTTTTAAAGCTACTGCACGTCTTTACAGTGTGTATAATTCTCTGTAAAACACTGTGATATTGGAGACTAGCATAAAAAAATATTAAACTTGTTCAGCCTACCCAGAATAAAAAATGATTTTTGAGCAAAAGTGGAAAAAAAGTTCTTTAAAGATGTGCGTCCCCTGAGGAGAAGTTTGATATCTCGACACATATATACGGCGTGTAAGAGCAAGGTTCCCCCATCGGGGCCTCTGCAGCTTAAAATAGCTCCTCTCGCATCCTTGAGGAGATGTCTTTTGAAGCGTGTTGTCTGCTGGAGAGCTCGTCTCTGGAGTTAATAAACTCGGGATTGGACTTCAGATGAAGGCCATGCTTTTTGCGCGTCTGGCCCGTCAAACGTGTGTTCAGTCGCGCATTCAGAACGTGACCTCTGTCTGTCTGTCTGTCTCCTCGTCTGCAGGTTACATCTTAGCTCTCGGGCCGCTGGTCTTTGTCAGTGTGTTTGATGTGTGGCTGGCAAAGTTCACCACCAGACAGGCTTACATCGTCAACCTCGTGTCAGTGGGAGTGGTGGCCTTTGGATGTACAGGTACTACTAATAATGATGCTTTTCTATCTATGTATGTATCTATCAATCCATGTATGCAGGACTTTCCTTAAAGCTGCACTAAACAATATTTTTATATCAACAATGGCTCAGATGTGTAAAGTAAAAGGTGTGGCTCGTGGAGGTGAACCAACAGAGCATAATAGAGCAGAGCAGAGCATTTTAGCCACTTTCAGCTAAATGTTTTGGTTTTCTGGGCTGGAGCATTTCTGTTTTGACTCTCGCTGCTCACATCAACATTGTTTCTGGCCACAGCTGTTAGTGAAACAGCTCTGAAGCCCCATTGTGCTCTACCTGCCCAGCACCAAACAGCCGGTGAACATAGTGGAACAAGGTTCAGATATTTCCCTCAGGAGTTGGTAGAGACCAACACGGGGCTAAGTGGATGTGGATGTCCCATGGGGCCAGAAACATGACTCTCAGTTAATGGTAATGTGTTACCACTCTTTGCTAACATGTCCCTTAACACAACTTAATAAGGGGATAATATGTCAGTGTTGTGTTTACAGCTTGTCATACTGTCCTCAAGGTGTTAAAGAAATGAATTATCGCAGGTATTAACAATGACAAAATGGGGCTCCACCATTAAACTCTGCTGTTACAGCTTCAGTCTACTTCTAAGTGTGTTTGTTGCACATAACAAGACAAACTGAGGGTAAAATATACAGAATATATGTACTGGTAATGTTGAAGTTCATAGCACCATCAAATCCAGGATTTATGGAGAGATTATTGCAGTGAAAATGAATGATATTACATTATCATAGATGTACTGTTGGTATAGATCATAAAGCAATAGACACACTTATATAATACAGCTCAGATGTTACCTTACATTGCAAATCAAATGATAAAACTACAGAGGACATATTTATTGTGCAGCTTCGACTGAATGATGATAATCTGCCTTCCTCCTGTATGCACACCCTACACCCAGAGTGGAAAGCAAACTATTGGTGCTCGACTAAATATCAGTCCAAGCTGTCGAGTGAACAAGCAGCAGTGTCAGGGCAAACACAGTGGAGGCTTCAGTCCTCGGCTGCTGCTAATGGCTTGCATGCACTGAGCCAGTTTGTTGTTCCTGCCAGTGTGAGCACAGAGCCTGTCAGCCAGCACGAGTAACAGTTTAATTAGTGGAGGTCCGGAGGTCAGAGCGGCTTCTCTCGAGTGTGTGGAGGTTCAGGAAGTTGTGCCTCTAAATAAATTGTGTTGCCTCAGTGTTGACTGATAACCACTTCCTCATCCATCCCCAGTGCAGCAGTCCAGTTTCTATGGTTACATGGGGATGCTGCCCAAGAGGTACACACAGGGGGTGATGACTGGGGAGAGTAAGTACGCTCACACAGACAATGAATCACATCACTGCCATCATCCTCATCTCCATCTGTTTCTCACTTTTACGTTCTCTCCTCCTCCTCACTTCGTCTCCCCCCTTCCTCTCCTCTCCCTCAGGCACAGCGGGGGTGATCATCTCCCTGTCCCGCATCTTCACCAAGCTGCTGATCACCGACGAGAGGAGGAACACGCTCATCTTCTTCCTCGTCTCCATCAGCATGGAGATGCTCTGCTTCCTGCTTCACCTGCTGGTCCGTCGCTCCAGATTTGTCCGCTACTACACCAGCCACGCCCAGGGCAAGGGTCCGGGCAAATGTCACGACCCGCGGGACAATGGGACTGGATACCGCGTTCACCATGATGTCACCGCAGAGGAAGTAAGATTTGTAAGTTTGTGGACAGTTTCTTGGCTATATGGCGCATATGTGTGGGTGGTGTATGCTTACTATCTATGCATGGCAGTGTTGACGTTGGTATGTCACTCAATCCAACAGTCCACAACAACATCTCAAAAACTGTTGGATGGATTGCCATGAAATTTAGCACAGACATTGATGTCTCCCTCAGGATAAACTGTAATAACTTTGGTGATAATTTAACCCCTGGACGCCTGAATTTATTTAGAATGACATAAAAAAATTAATTCTTTGTGTTTTTGCTTTCAAATTGATCCTAAATTAAGAGGAGTTTGTTTATTGTTCTGTAGCACATACAATAGATATAAATTTTGGTAGGTTCACCAAATAGAATAGGGTTCAAACAAACAGTATATGTCCACTTTTTTCAATGCTTTAATGCAGTTAAAACATCTTTTTTGTGTGTTCAAAATTCATTTATTTCATCAAAACAGCCACAAAATTGGCTTACAACCATTACATTGTAACAACAATCAGAACAGGGGTTCATTCACTTTGACCGGTCTGACAAGAAACCAGTGCTTGCAAAGGTTCCTAGGTGTGTGCTGAATATACACAAACCGGCATTAGAGGAATGCATGCGTGATTTGGCTGCAATGTGGATTAAAGCGGTATGATGCGAATTCACGACAATCGGCGTTAAGGGGTTACCTTGTGGTCCAGCACCATCATCAGGTCAGATTTTACATTTTCCAATGCACCGTTTTTTGACCAAACACCTGCTTAACCAATGACATTCCCATGAACCTCAACTGTATTTTGTGTTTAGTGCTAATTAGCAAATGCACTAACATGCTAAACTAAAAGTTGAATATTGGTACAGCCTCAGATTGCTGCTATCATTATTGTAGACTTGCAGTGCGTGATCCAGATCTCTTTATTTACTGCTTACTGTAGAGTAAGCTGTTAAACTATAGAGTGTCTGTTACTTAAGGAGAAGTGAATAAGGGATCGGTTTGAGGCGCAGTTAGCCTCATGGTTCTCATGTCTTTTGCACCAACAGTCATTCATCCATCCATTTTGCTTTTACTTACTGTATATGGTTTGCAGTTGTGATTTATTAGCTTTTTTTAAGTCCTGTTTTTCAAGTTAGATTGAGAGATCAGCTCCCCGGCTTCACGTGGAGCAGCAGATTCTCTCATTAGAGTTTCTTGTACATGTTTCATTCATTAAACCCTTCATAAATGTTGCACCAGCGAACTGTTTCTGAGCCACGAGTCGGGCCGCTAAACTGTGGTGTCATGCAACTCCACATCCTTGTTGATTTCTGCGTGGAGTGTGTCTCCTGCCTGTTGCTGCTGTGCGTGCACACGGGCATGCAGGGCTGTTTTGAGAGCGTTTTAAAATGCAGAATCATTTATTTAAACCACCAGCTTTTTGGCTACGACTCAGAAAGAGACACGTTGAGAGGGAGAAAGCAAAGGGATTTGGGGAGGGGTTATTAGGGCTGAAGGATCGGGATAGGGATAGAGTGGTGTGGGTGATATGGGAAAAAAGATGGGGACAGATGGAGTTTTACAGAGAAAGGGAGAGACTGAGGCCTCCTGTGAACACAGAGAAAATAAGAGTCACGACACTGAGAGGAAAAAACGGTCGAGGTGAGACAGTGCTGAGAGGCAGGCGGCCAAGAGGAGGAATTACAGGAAATTACAGAGAAACCAAGTAAAAACCAGAACAAAGACAGCAAGTATGGAGAGGAGAGAGCAGGAGACCAGGCATGACAACAAGAGAAAGAAATTACAGAGAGGAGGTGAATCCACTTTGTACTCATGTTTGAAGCAGCACTTTGTAGCCTGAAGACATAGAGCTAAAACTCCTCATCACACCACATGTGTGTGTGTGTGTGTGTGTGTGTTCAGAGCCTTCAAAGGGCGACACATCACCTCAGGCTGTCATCTTTTCATGAGTGCGTGTTTGTGCGCCGTTACGCAAAAAGACAAGTGTGTGAGGGACGCCCCCCTGTGTTTTACAGTAGTGTGTGCGTATGTGTTGCTGTGTGTGCTTTCCTGAGTCTGGGGGCTGATTCAGGCAGCGCTTTGTTCTGGTTGCCGGGGGAAACCAAGGCAGCACTCTATATTATGAGATAATCAAGAAGAGTAGTGCCTTCTGGCCCGCAAGTCCTTCTAATCAGCAAATGGATCGTTCTGTGTGTGTGTGTGTGTGTGTGTGTGTGTGTGTGTGTGCGCACTTGTGTGCATAATTCATGGCGCACACCTGTGTGCATATGAAAAAGTGTGTGTTTGGAAGGAAGCATGAGGATGATGTCTCTGTATATTTGGATATAGAGGACGTGTGTGTGTGTGTGTGTGTGTGTGTGTGTGTGTGTGTGTGTGTGTGTGTATGTGTGTGTGTGTGTGTGTGTGTGTGTGGCTCCTGGGCTAATTTGCAGTGCCGTCTGCAGCCTCTCCAGCATCATTACGTCAACCTGCAGCCACTCACAGCCGTCTTCTTTAATAGCCATAAAAAGCTGATGTCATGCAGCCGGGAAGCCATTATTAATGAAAAAAAACCCTAAAAAGACTGAAAAGTTCAAACCAGTGCAAAAGAATATGGTTATTTACTGCGTGATGGCTACCTCTAGTGTTTTCTTAATGAACTGTTAATGTCCTTCAAAAAGCCTTGAAATTGTTTCCAGGAAATGGGGAACAATATGATAACCATTTGAAATACACATGATGTTTTCAGTCGAACCGACCCGTTTTCTGTCTGTCACAAATTCGCTTTATTACAAAAACTGAAGCCTCTGTGTGTGTCTGTCTTCAGGGAAATGGAGGGACAGGCCCGTCCTCCACAGAGGAAGGCGTCGAGGACATTGCGGGTGGGATGTATGTGCGATTTGACGCCCCGAAAGCCAAGATAAGGAAGAGCTGGCCCGGCGTCCGCGGTACTCTCTCGCTTTAATCCCGTGTACTCACTGCTCAATTACCCTCTGACTCGAACAGACAGATTTGAAATTTAAATGCATTCCCCGGTGATTACTGGGATGAGGAGAGTGTTCTCTGTGAATTAACCTGCTCTAGTGAGAGTTTTAGGTTTTTAAACATCACCCTGTGTGTGCCTCCTCTAACCAGACATGATCTTGCATCGCTACGTGGTGTCCCGTGTGATCTGGGCCTACATGCTGTCTATAGCGGTGACCTACAGCATCACTCTGTGCCTGTTCCCCGGGCTGGAGTCAGAGATACGAAACTCCACCTTGGGGGAATGGCTCCCCATCCTCATCATGGCCACCTTCAACATGTCGGACTTCGTTGGCAAGGTAAGGCGCGTGTTTTTTGAAGCGTAAAGGAGAATTAAAGAGGTGAAGATGCGACGGAGAAAAGAGAGCATGCATGTAAATACTGGATTACACAAGGCTGTTTTCATTCCTAAAGGCAGTTTTCCTTTATTAGGAAATATAACCGAATTTTACTAGCTGCATTTTAAAAATTCAGGTGTAGTGCAGTAGCCTACAATGCCCACTTTAAAGTCCCTGCACACCCATGGTAAACACTCCCACCGGTGATTTGACTTCTTCTAATTAGACCTGTGTGGGGGGAGCACAGACTGTGTTTGACTGACATGTCCTTGACTTTCTTTGTTGCACACGTTAGGGCGAGACAAGTTACGCTGTTATCATTCTTATTAACGCATAGATCAAATTTTCACCTTCTTCATTATACCCGCTGAGATTGAAAACTTACACATAATTTGAGGTGGCAGCAAATCAGCCCCAGACTCCCTTGAAAAATTGCAGAGTTTTGTGAGCTGTTGAGTTAGGGGAAGCTTTATAAACTTTGTGAAAGCCTGTCTCCTACAAACTTAGAATTATTTGTCCCTTTTTGCAGTTCAACAAATGCATTCATTTATTCCTTTCTTTGTATAAAAGATACAGTGTCCCAGTGTGTTGCAGTACCAGTGTGACGGCTTTATATATAAATAAATTATATGCCTTGTTGACAGCGGATCAGCTGCACAGATGAGTGTAATGCACACTGTCGCACTCACACTTACTTCTCACTGTATTGCTGTCTTTCCTTTCTCACCTGTTGCAGGGATTTTTTTCATGCACTTCTGTTGAATAACCGTTGGAGCTTTCATGGCACAGAAGCGACACACTGTATAATCAGCAATTATGTCCTGCCTGTCTCTTACAGCCTTTTTTGCTTGATCGCTCTCTAAACTTGAACAACAACCTAAAGTTTAGCTAAAACCAAACATCTGTATGTTGTGTGTGGATGCAGCCACCTTGTGCGGATTGTGTTTACGCATAAGATCAGGCAGATCACATCACACTGACACCTTGCGTTAACATGTGTTTTTCCTCATTGGTGTCCAGACACAGATCGTAATGGGGTTCATGGAGTCCTGTGACTTCACCTAATTTCCAGCACTGCTCCATCCGACTCCAACCTGACCAGTCTTTCATTCAGCCATAATAAAGGAAAACATGTAGAAGATGCAGGCTTCTTTCAATCATATGTAGCATGTGAAAAGTTGGCCTTTGTGTGTTCTGTTTATGCTCTTATTGTCTCAGATAAAGAGCGAATGTAAAATTCTGGATTAATTCTGGATCATTCCGATCACATTTTTATTGGCTTCATAATTGATTTGAATTGGCATAAGAGTATTTTTAATGATGGTTTAGAAGGTGTTTTTCATATATCTGTGATTTCTGGGTTAGTGTCAGACAAGCTGGCAGTAAGGGTGAGACAGAGAGGCTAAATTACTATTAGACTGTTAACAACTGTAGAAAAGCCTTTCCAATAATTTTTCACTGACAAAGTTAAAGCAGCTATAATCATTATCTTATATCAACAAAGAATGTGGAAAGTGTCTGTTACAGAGTTGAACCTACAGAGAACGATCCCCCTGAACCTGCTGTTCCTCTCAGCTTTACAGAGCTTTATAGTGACTTGAAGCTTTGGCTTAGGCCCACACTGTACTCACCACTCTCATACTACTACTACTGTTTGCTAACACATTTACCATGTTCACTCACTGAGTGCAAAAACGTCAGCGTGTGGTGTTCACAGCTTGTGTCTGCTGCCCCCAAGTGGCAAAAGAATTGTAGATCGTAGAATCCAGCCAGTGCTTCTTCAATAACAACCACAAAAAGTTTACACTTTCTCAATTAATATGCATTTTTATCATATATACCTGATAACTTCATAAATATTGTTACTATGTTCAGACTATTATACCATTTCAACATCAGCATGAGCCTTTAAACTGAATAGATAATGTTTTATGTCTATCTTCACAGTAAAGAGTACTGTCTTTATTTTTGGTTGATGAGAGCTATCTGCAAATAAAAGTCAAACATGCAGAGGAGTTCATGGACTTTTTCAGCCCTGAGTAGTGTCTGCAGTCTTCCGAACAAGCTGCATACAGGCAGGGGAAGCTTCTACGTTGCCTGAGAGAAAGTCTGGAAATCACTTGCTGCTTAAATGCTGCAAGGGCGCTGAAATTGCTGAAGGCGACTCAGAAGAGCATTTTAGCATTTTGATTGGATTAAGTGGATTTTGGTAGTTTGACAGGGAGAGGACGTGGTTTAGAGTCTCTCTAGTGAATTAATCAAACTGAAATAGTAAAGCTGAGGATCCTCAGTGGAAATTAGGCCCTCGCGTTCAAGTACAAAATAAACTTGATCAGCTGGGATATCAGCAGTCATGATTTCTTTTTTTTTTCTGTACCCTCGTTTTTGTGTTCTGCCAGAATTCAAGTAATTCTTGGCAAAGACATGGGAATGTCCTCCTTTCATTTCACACTTCCTCAGAATCTGGGGTTTAATTGTACGTCAGGCACTACAGAAGCAGGAAAGAGGCACACTGGAGCCGACCTTGTGAAACTGTTAAAGGAGTCGCTCCCATTATTAAACCTGAGAATAAGGATGGGAAAAAAAGGCTGGTTTATTTTTGGATAATTGCACTTAGCTTAAGGGCTTTATCTGAATATTCAGAAACGAAACTTTATCAGGTGTCCTGAAGTCATAATTTTGACTTTGAAGGGAGAAAAGTTGAGTGAAAGTTGTTCTGTTTTATGCTTTGACTTTGTCCTCGTGGCAAATTTAGCATTTTGTTGAAAAGGGGGGGAAAAAAGATAAGAAGAGAAATTAAGTAGAAAATAGAAAAGGAAAATTAATGTAGCTCAGAGGTTAAAAGAAGTCCTGATAACAAAGACTGAGGAACGGAGTGGAAATAATTATGCTTCTGTGGCATTTTGACTTATTTGTTGTGGTCTTAGGCAAGTGTCATAGGCAGCGAGTAGACCAAAGTCTGAGAGGATGACTGCATGTTCAGAAATGTGCAAATTCACATTTTTAACTTTAATAAGTAATTAATGAAGACTTGATGAGAAAGCAGGAGAGGATTTCACTGAAACGCCCCCTGCTCTCTCCTCAGATCCTGGCTGCGCTGCCGTACGACTGGTCTGGAGGCCGCCTGCTCTTCTTCTCCTGCCTCAGGGTGGTCTTCATCCCTCTGTTCGTCATGTGCGTGTACCCGGCCAGCGCCCCCACCCTGTCCCACCCCGCCTGGCCCTGCCTCTTCTCCCTCCTCATGGGAGTCACCAACGGGTACTTCGGGTCTGTGCCCATGATCCAGGCTGCTGGCAAAGTGCCGCCCGAGCAGAGGGAGCTGGCAGGTGAGTTATTCACCTCGATGGGCAAATCTCTGCATGTAGAGAGAGATGATAGAAGCTTAAAGAGACACTGAAAGATTTTTTTGTCCACTTTTAGTCTAATTTCAGGTCAGAAAATAACACATCAAACTCTAAATGGATTAGGTGACGACAGAAAATGAATAAAGTAATGAATCAACTCATTTATGAAGCAAAAATAGCAAATTTACACTGGTCCAGGCTTCTCAGGTTTAAGGATTTGCTGCTTCCATGTATTGTTGGACACATGAAGCTGTTTGAAGACGTCCTGTTGGGCTTCTGGAAATTCTGATGGACATTTTCACTGTTTCATGACATTTTACATACAAAGGTAAATACATTCATCTAAAAAACAATCAAGAAATTAAGTGATAATGAAAAGAGTCATTGTTGCGATCATGTTCATTTTATATTACTGTTTAAATTTCACATGCTGGTGCTGAGATGCTAAAGATTCAGTAGACACAAGAAATAGCAGGAAATGTGCTAAAAAAAGAAGTGTGGTTCTAAGTGCTGTTTTAACACAGTGTGTGGGAACAGAGAGAGAGTAGTACAAAAGGATCACTAATCAACATGATGTATCTTGTTGTTTTAATCCATTCAAAAACCGAAGTGTTTTTTCGGTTTGTTGGCCAGGCACAGAATTTCCTGGGAGGAAGTCACTGATCCTGGCCCGGCCAAGAAGCAGTTTGGCACCAAACCTCCCTTTAAAACCACCACATTTTTACACTTCAGGTTTTGTGCAGATTAAACAAACAAGATATAATGTGCTGGTTGTTGGATTGTTACCTTTGGACGGAGCCAGGCTTTCCACTTCCCCCTGTTTCCAGTCTTCATGCTAAGTTAAGCTAAACGGCTTCTGCCTGTATGCTCGAATTCACAGCGCAGACATGAGAGCGATGTTGCTCTTCTTGAGGAGGCCTTGTACTTTGTGTTTGTTGCTAATTAGCAAATGTTAGCATGAACTAAGATGGTAAACACAGTGAGCATTATAATCAATCAATCACGTGCAGCGGCATTGTCAGCATTGTTACTGGGAGCATGTTACTCGCTGTCCCAGGCGTTGTTTAAACCCGCTCAGTCTGGACCAGCTGGTCCTTCATTCTGTCCGTGTCTCAGCTCCGCAGTCACTCTCTGCTCCCCGTGTCTCTCTTCAGGGAACACCATGACAGTCTCCTACATGACGGGCTTGATGGTGGGCTCGGCTGTGGCGTACGCAGCCTACAGCTTCACCGCTCCAGGATCAGGAATGCGCTTCTCCACGCTCAACATGCACACTCCTGCCAACGGTACCGGGTATTGAATGTCCACACACACACTAACGCATACACACACGCACAGATAAAACACACATACATGCACACACACACACCTGCAGCCATTAACCCACATGAGAACGTGGCCAGGAGAAGCGGCGCAGACTGATGGACTCGAGTCCAGCTGCAGAGGAGGAGAAAACATCTGTAAAGAACTCTGAAGGTTCGTGTTTGTACTCTGGGAGACTGATTCATGCTTCGACTAGACTCACCGGATTAAGAAAGTGGAACAAGAGCCAAAAAAGCAGTGGAGGGAATGATGTTAAACAGTAAAACCGTAGCAGATTTCTCCACTCGCTCATTCCGCAGCCTGGTGGTCCAGTGACCTTCAAATGTCTCAGCTCAGCTGTGATGAACTTTTCCCTGGAGGTGAAGACAGGGAGCCGAGTAGACCTCTGAGCGTCCCGCGGTGAAATGATCGTCTGCATGCGTGTGCCAACAGATTGGCTGACATTTGTACAGTGTAAAGAGTCACGAGGTGTTTCGCTGCAGGGGACGAAGGACGCCTAGTGCCATAGGTCACATGTGTTACATTTCATGACTTCTCCCAACTGTAGATGTTCAGAACAGAGAGTCTCGTCTCTCATAACGATGAAAATATGATTGAGATTTCTGGACAGTGAGCTCCATCCATGGTTCTCTGGTTCAGGTACTGATACTGAAATCTCCACCATTTAAAAAACTACAACAAAAGTAACTCAAAGGGAGCCCAATTTAATTCACAGTAAAACAGCCATGTGATGTATTTGTGAGTATAGTGGAATCTGTGAAGCGGGTGTAATCATGAGGGGAAGTTAAATAATTGGAATGCAAACCACTTTTTTTTTTGCAGGCTGCGATCGAAACACCTCTGAGCCATAATGTCGCTCTGCTAGCTGCTACAACCTGCAAGCTAACGGTGAAGTGTGGTTTTACATGATGTCCCTTGTTTGCTCGTCAGCCCAAATCACATATGATTGGATAAATGTATGTACATGTATGTATGTAAATGTTTCACAGAAGAGAAAAGAGGGAATTGGATAAAAAAAAAAAGCTTTTCTTTCTTTCTTCCTTCCTTTTTTTAACACGTATTTATTATAAAAGATGTGAACAGTTAAATCCACAACACAGAATTAGAACTTGGAAAACATATTTTTTATTTTATTGTGCCTTAAAAGGATTTTTTTTATTAATAACATACACGCGCCATTCAGATACTATCAAAACTAGTTATCATCCGTCTTTTTGTGGACAGAAGATGCATCGACTGACCTTGACTGATGTCCCTCCCCAAAAATGCACTGCAGTCTTTGCTGTGCATCTTCAGATCGTTTATCTAATGTGAACTGGAAAAGCTCCTGTTGTGTTTATATCTGATTATGAAGAACATTATCAGCCTCATATAGTGTATTTGAAAGGAAATGAATTAGAAATGGACAATGTTAAACCTTTATGAAGTTTCTTCTCTGCATTAGCAGCTCTTGCTCCGGTTTGTTTTTATTTACAGTAACGCTAAAGGAAAAAGAGGAGAACAAGCAGATTTGTCTGCTCGGTGGGGTTTCACGTCACTTCTTGCACCCTCTGATGGCGGGAAAGAGAACAAAATGTCGGTATGAATTCTCCAGATGAGGTGTACTGGCTGCGTGCTGCAGCTGTTGTTGTTTTCTTGAATGGTTTGTGTCCCCTCGGTGTCCCTCTGAACCGTGTCTGTGTGTAAACACCCATGTAATGATGTGGTATATCACGGGGAACCGAACTGGTGCCAAAAAGTCTCATCAGTGTTAGTAACTGAGCAGAGAGTGAATGTAATATAACAGTTTAACAGGATGAAAGCTGTAAATATATAGAATGAAATGCACTCAAGGCAGTGAAGAGCTCTTATTTTATTCACGCGAAAGCCTCCAGAAAATATCGGATTCATATATTTTGTAGATTAGTTTGGAAGAAGCGACCCGCGGCGCACCTGTTTCCCTCTTTCTTTCAGCACAGCAGCCTCCCCAGCCTCTTGGTTCCTCCACGTTCCCTGTTGGGTTTGATTAAATTTTCAGCGATAAAGAGGATCTCCCGGTACTGCAGAGTTCAGAGTTTATACATTATGGAGAAAACAGGCCTCAGTGTGTGGAGCCGTGAGATGCACCGCATTATGGAGGTGACAGCTTGAATGGAGCGTAGCGCCGGCGCTGTTGGGGTGCCGTTTGGGAGCTAACCTCATTACTGTATGTATGTCCCGCTGTGCTGATGGTGCCATGCTGCCTGAGGCCTCTGTCCTCTCAGTGAGCTGCTGGGTTTGAAGGTGTTTTTAGTTATTTTTGGTCATGTGTGTCATTAAAGGACATGAAAAGTCTCTTTGCTTCTCTTTCTCTCTCTTGTACAAACTACGGGGCCATTTCAAAGAACTGCGTCTGACACCAGTATGTTATTGAAAGTAAAGGAAGAGTTTGGCATTTTGGGAAACAAACTTTCTTGCAGAGAGATTAAAAGACACTAAATATGAAGCTATAGCCAAGAGCCAGTTAGCGTAGCTTAGCATAAAGACTGGAAGCAGGGGGAAACAGCTAGCCTGGCTCTGTCCAAAAGTAAGAAAATCCATCCACTAGCATCTTCAAAGCTCCTGTTACATCTTGTTTCTCTTAACAAAGTCTACAAATGATGATTCAACATTTTACTCTTGCGTAGTAGCACTTCTTTAAGTCGTAAAGTGGTCTTTTTACACTGTAGTGGTTAGAGCCTTAGAGGTACCTGTAGGCAGGTGTCGCTGTGCGACAGAGCCAGGCTAGCCGATTCCAGTCTACATGCTAAGCTAACAGGCCTCTTTCTCCAGCTTTGCATTTCCAGACATGAGAGTGGTGTCGATGTTCTCATCAAACTCTCTGCAAGAAAGTAAACAAGCATATTTGCTAAGACGTTGAACCATCTCTTAAAGATGTTTGCAGTGGCAGTTTGCTGTTTAAAATAAAAAGCAAGTGAGAAGTAGGGTATTTTTAATCATCGTCTTATCATGATGAGTTTCATGTGCTGAAGTTCTGTCAGTTTAATAAACTGTTTAAGTTAAAGCTGCACTGGAGAAAATGAATCCTGCTGAATTTGACCTCAATGACCCTTTGATTTTGTTTTAAACTGACACTTAAAAATCTTATTAAAGACCTACTGCAAAAATAACTGCATGCACAGTCTTCATTCTTTTTCCACTGTTGATGAATCATTTATCATTTTCTGAACATATTTTTAGGATTGTCTGACGCTTTAATCCGGAGCGATTTACAGTATGATGAGTTTAACAGTAGAATAAGATGAGATCACCCTATGCTGCAGCATGAAGGCGCTCGGACAAAATCACTATGACAAGACAGAACAGTGAGGAAAACACATAGAGCAAGCTGCAGAGGGAATGTTTGGATAGCAATTAGAGGGAACTAGAGCAGAGACACTCCTAAGACGAGGTTTTCTCCTCTGATGGGAGATGGAAAGTAAATCTGGTATTTGAAGGTTATTCCACCGCTGGGGGATGACGTTCAGTCTCCATTTCAGTTGGCTGTGCAGCTGCATGCAAACACACTGACCTGTTTTATAAAAACCAGGGGGGGAAAATCTTTTAATTCTGCATTTTATCTCATCCTCAAGGTCTGATATCTGTCAGCCTGCCGTGTGACTCACAGTTTCTATTTTTTAATCAACCACAGACTTCATCTTCCTCCCTAATAACAGCAAAGAGTTTCTCCAGAACCCGTCTGACAGTTTTAGACTGCACACTCATGTGACTGCACACTGTGAACTGTCAGGATGGTGTGAAAAGCTTGCACGCACACACTACACTGTTTATATAGCTGCTGTAACATATTTTGCAGATATTTGTGAAAAATAATAGAATGAGAGTGTTAGTGAGGCTCTAAAATAAGAAAGGGGTGCTGTGAGCTAAATTTGGCCTTTTTTCTGGTGTCTAAACAGCATTTGATGCAAAATATGTGCATATAGCAAGCAAACAGAGCATATCTGACTGGTTTGAGCAGTGGGAGGATGATGATGTTTAGCTGGATGTATCAGTATGAGATCTAAAAGCTAACCAGGAGTGGAGCAACTTGTGGCCACACAGCCCTCAGTGATTCAGTCCTTAAAAAATGACTTTCATTACTTAACCAATGAAAAATGCGACTAATATAATCCTCCAAATTGTCAGAGAATATGAAAAATGCTCCTCTAAAAGGCCATAGATATGTTATAAGATTGAGGTTTATGATAGTGGATCTTTGCCTGCTGCCTCTGTTTATATGTGTTGTTGCTATTTCTGCTGTTACGTATTTACATGGAAGAAGAAAAGGCTTTTTTTTCTGCGTCTTACGGTTTAGATCAGAGCTGCTTTGTGTCTGTCAAAACAGGAAGCAACCACATTTAGTCAGTCACATTTTTTCCTGTTGAAACAGCTGTGAGGGGAGCAGATCTGCACCACGAAACCTCACATCTCACAAAGTCTTTTTCCTCCGAGCTTTTCCAAACCCAGCCCTTATTATCAATGTTTGATCGTCTTATTAGGGGGAGTTATCTGGGTTTGTGTGAAACATGAAACATTAGAAGCAGGTTTGATCCCTGAGCTTCTTCAGATCTGGAGTTAACAGAGTCCAACAGACGAGACAGGCGGCACGGTTTCTCATCGAGAGCAAGGATCTCATTGAATTCACCCCACAGGAGATCAATAAGTAAAATGAAATCTGTACTGACTGCTTCTATCCAGCAGAGAGTGCTGCAGCTCAGAGGACACCTTCAAGGACCGTGTAGGGCGGTGGATACTGGTGTGCAGCATTTGTATGAGGGATCAGAGGTTGCAGCTTTATTTAGCTTCAGAGCCCCAGAGAACGAAAGGTAGAGCATCTCAGAAGGACATTTTTGACCTTTGACCTTTCTGTTGCAGGATGCACAACCACACAAGGCCACTCGGAAGGTCGGAGCATTCAGACCAATAACACGTTCAAAGTGTCACACAGGTCAAAGTGTTCGGATGCAGCTGCCCCTCTCGTCTCCCTGTGTGTACGACTTCATGTGTGTGTGTGAACCTATGAATATCTCCCTGTTTGTCTCTGTGCATTTGTGCCTGTGTGTGTATTTCACGAGTGTGTGTGTGTGTGTGTGTGTGTATGTGTGCTAATTTTGGATATGGCTGCAGGGAAAGAAAGTCTCTGGTGTGTGACAGAGCAACTGATCATTAGTCATTCTGCTCCACATACTGTAGAGAGGAGGAGGAGGAGGAGATAGAGGAAGGTGGGAAGTCGAAGTTTTCACGGTGCTGTGTTTCAAAGGTCAATATACACTGTTCAGATGGATTGTTACGTCTCTGTATGAGTAAACAAATGATGATAAACCAGCTGAGATATTGGATATTAGGTTTATCTGTCTGCTGATCACTTGGAAAATCATCCATTTTGCAAGAAACTTGGACTTTGTGCCGTAAAGCAATACAAGACAGCAATACAGCGAAGTCCTCTTTGCTTTCAGCTTGTTTGTTTGCATAAATAAGGGCTATTTAATGATGTGAAAGTGCCACATGTGGCATTTTCACATCATTAAAGTTGTTCCTCTTCTTCTTTACTGTCTCTGTGGATCAAGCCCTGCTGAAGAAGGAAGTTGAGTGAGAGTACAATGGGAAGAACTGTGACGCATTTGAAAATGACATTAAACTATTGGACCAATAAATCGCCTTCTTCTTGTGCATCTTTTATTATACTTGCCCTGTATACTATACTATCACAAATGTCTATTTGGAAACATGAGAAGTGATGAGAGATGAGAAGCCCCAATATAGAAAATCTACCAAAAAGATTTTTTTTTTGTTATCAGTTATTGTTTGTATAAGGAAGGGATGAATGAAAGTTTTCCTGCTACCAGCCATCTCTACCCCAACCCTCTGACCCCGGACACAATGAACCGAAGCAAAAAGAAAATCACAAAAACAGACACAAAACCCTCAAAATGAGCAGACTACTCATTCCTCCAAACCCCTGCGACCCACAAGATTTATAGACACAAACCAACAGCGTTCAGTTCAATTAGATAATTATGCTAATTTCCTCCATCACCCATGATAATATCCACTGGAATAGCCAAGCATGTGCATAGAATATCTGTATATGTATGAAGCACCCAAAGAATATAGTGCAAATATACATATATGGTAGATGTGTGTGTGATAGCCTAAACAAGTAAATACATGAAAAAAAACAAGTATTTATAATAAAACACTCACGGACGTAACAAAAAGTAACACCAGGATATCAACTCAATGAATGATAAGTCATTCACATAGAGGGTGACAAATAGATAAATATGCAAATGTAAATCTGGAAGATTTAGTGTACTTTACTTGGAATAATCTGATTCTTAACCTTTAAATATAAATCAAAATCAACCAGCAGCCTTGCTGAAGGGAGTGTGGCTCTCTGGTCAGCCAGGCCCTCATATTTTGGCAATACTCATATCCTTTTTTGGGAGAAAGTAGGACATTTTATATCAAGCATGCTGTGGTTCTGTACTCATGTTTTGTGTCTCTCTCTGTAATTTGGACACATGCCTAAAGATTTGTTTAAAAGTCAGATCCATGCCCTGGAAATTTCAAATGCAGTCCTCCTGCACTTGTCCTGCAGCTCATCGTCACTACTACTTTTAAAACGCTGACTAAAATGTAAAAAGATGAGAAGATGTGAATTGATGTCTGAACAAATGTCATGAAGACGTGCCCTGATTGGTCCGAAAGACTCAGGCAGATGGTGCACCATCTTTGTCTTAACATCACTTTAATGTGTAACTCTGTGCATGTCCACCCGATCCTGCAGGGATCTTACTTCTGTTGCTCTTCCTGAGATTTCTCTCTGTTTTTCCGTTAAAGAGGTTTTGTGGGGGAGTTTTCTCTTGGCCAAATCGAGGATCTGCAGACAGCATCACGTGCCCTCTGAGACAAATCTGTGATTTTAGGCTACATAAATAAAATTGATAGAGAAGAGCAGAGGTAAATGAATAAAGCAAAAAAGGAGAGAGGACACAAAGACAGGTTATATTAACAGAGAGAGAGACAGAGAGGGTCAGACATTAGTGACAAGGGGCGACAGAGAGAGGGGCAGGGAGAAGGAGTTGGCCAATGTAGGAACCAAGGTGAGAGAGGCAGAGGAGGGCAGGAGAGAGAGAGAGAAGAGATGAAGAAAAATGGCTAAAACATGAAGGTGTGGGGATGACAAGAGAGAGGAGGGAGAGGTGATGGATGAGAAGAGGGGATTGGTTAGAAGAACAGACAGAGGCATGCTGATAAGAGACACCATGCACAGATACGTCTCATGAGTGGGATGAAGAGAGGATGATGAAAAGTCTGTCCCCGTACAGCAAGACACAAAACTGAAATAAGACTGCGAGCTTCCTGCGTCGTGTCCTACAGGTGGCAGCCTCGAGCTGGAGAAGACTTCAGTCCTCAGCAGAGGCTGGTCCAGGTTCACAATGTAAGCAAGTTATTGTAGGAAAAAAAGGACAACAAATTATTAATGCATCACAGCAAGGCGACGAAAAGGTTTTAAAGCTTTCAGTCTGACTGGGTAAACTGGAATAGATGGAGGATGCAACGACTTATTTTCAAATATCCTTTTCGACTTACTTGATGACAATTTGATGCATTTTAACATGCGATTTAAAAGAAATAACCACACAAAATCGTGACCTCCACTAATGTGGCAGCTACTGCCGCTGGGCTAGTCACCTTTTAGCACTGTTTATGCTCCATGACTGGATTTAGCTGCTGCCTGATTTACGTCAGGCAACAAACTAAATCTCTGACATGTAAGTTCATCAAGTCGGTCTTCATCTGGCTTTAACTGGATGTGGCTCTCTTGCTTTAGCTGCCTAACTTGGTTTTTAATTCAGTTTTGTTGAAACTGCACACTGTACACTTCACATGACTGGTAGATGATACTTTGATAGAAAAGCTATTTGCTGCTTTATCTGTGGCTTTTAAAGAGAATATGTAATATGTATTATGCATTACATAGTGTCTGCAGAGCTTTCAGTCGGCCTGCTTATAGACCCAACCACCACCACCACCAAGAGTGAGGGTAGCCTGTGCAGTATGTAGCCTGCGAGGCAAACGCAGAGAAAAAAAGCCCACGCACTTGCCTCTAAGGCTGTGAGCACATGGAAACAAATGAAGGCAAAGCAGATGACATTTTGAGAGTCTTCCAGTGGTCAGCACATCACTACAACCCTTGTGCTTTACTTCTCTGTTGCAGGTATCGACTTTTCTATCACCTACCTACCTGATTTCAGCAGCCCAACAGTCAGGGAACACTCTTAACAGAGATTTTAGAGACTAAATCATTTCCCCTCATCCTCGGTGAAAATGAGAAGGAGCTGGCTGTCTTGAGCTGCATTCAGCTGTCAGGTATTCAGTGGGCATCACCTCATCCTCACAGCAACAGTGGGATTTCATTCACACTGTCACTTCTGTCTAAATACCCACAACGACAGCTGTGTGTGTGTGAGTGTGTGTGTGTGTGTGTGAGCGAGAGAGAGAGGGAGAGAGAGAGAGAGAGAGACAAGTAAACATGCCTGAAATTCAAAGACTGTGATGTTTCATTCATTATGTTGTCAGCATGAATAATAGATAGCTAATTGATATGCAGTACATCACACACAAACACACGCACGCACACGCACCCTTCCATGTGGGATCACACTCTGAACTAATATTTGTAAGGCTCAGTTGTCATTTCGCATTCAAATTTATCACAAGAGGCAAAAGAACAAGAGACACAGTGACGGGTGAGAGAGAGAGACAGACAGATCAAACGCCGGAGACAACAAGGAGCTCTCTCTCACACACACACAGTACGCACATATATACCATACAAACAGGCAGAGGGTGGAAAATAATAACTGACTGCTCCAGTCTCTGTGACTGAGGAGCTTTTTTCTCACTGTAACATCACACCTTTCACTTTATCAGAGGCCTCAATGATCAAGTGCTGAACTGCTTTTGCAAAAGCATCAATTGTTGAGTGAACCAGTTAGTCTATAATGGTTCCCAAGGCGGGGATCGGACCCTCCCAAGGGGTCATCAGATAGATTTGATGGGTCATAAGGTGATTAAATGATAACGATATATCTCATCTTGTAATTTTGGCGAAAGGAAACGATTCAGTAAATTCCGCTGAACACAGTTAAACATACAAGAAATCACCCCTTGCTTGAAGTGCACACAATGCAACCTGTGACGAGGGGTTGCAAGAAGACGTCGCTCCTCTGAAAAATGTTCCATTTCGTGTTTGGTATCGCAGCCTGGGGAAGCTCAGAGGTGCTGGTGGCTGAACAGAGCCGTGCAAGCTATTGCACCCTGCTTTGAGGTTTTAATGCTAAGCTAAGCTAATCCCCTCTGGCAACAGCTGATTTTTTGTTGCCCACTTTGTGCTCAACACAGCACTGATGTATCATCACCTTTCAGCTAACATGGCAAACAGTCAGCTATTTGCCCTTTTTATACTGTTTACACCAGCAGCTACGAGGGAATAACAGCATTCATCTCCAGTCATCCAGCTGATCCTTTGTGTTTGGTCTCCAGCAACTCTTGAAGGAACTATCTGGATTTTTAGCTGCTAAGCGGTCCACCATGTCCACCGGCTAATCGGTAACCTCGTCCTTCAGCCGTGTATTGATGGACAGGTAGTGCACAGTGGGGTATTTTTTAGTTGTTTTTAACAGATAACAGCTGCCTGCTGAAAATCACACTGTGAGTGAGAGCTGTGAGAGGGAACCAAAACAGAACGTCTGCAGGCTGGAGAACCAAACGATGAGCTTAAATAATGTTAAAAAGCTGTGTAGAGCTGAGGGAAACTGCAGAATGGGGTGATAATTCTTGTTGAGCTCATCACTACGAGCAACCCCCGCTATTATATATAGTCATCTGATCCATTGTTATTGTAAAACTATTGATTACAGCGGCGCTAATGCACAGAGTGGTGGGCCGACTGATCTTCAGCTAATCCCCCGCAAGGAGAGAGGCCTCTCGAAAACCTTCTCCCAGCCTCGTGTTCGTGTCGCCATGAAGCAGAGGAACAACGACACGACAGACAATCCTGTGTGTCCTTTTAGACCTCCTGATTCCTGCCTGCGTAAGACAGGAGTGAAGCGATGTGAGAATGGAAGCATGACAGGCACACAGAAAAGAAGAAAGAGGAGTTAGTATAGAAATGAATACAGAAAACTCTTTTTTCCACAAAACAGAGTTGAAGGACAAAGAAGTGTTCTAAGACTCTGAGAGCAGACTCCAGTCTGAATAACAACCCTTTCAAAGTGTTTGTGCTCAGTGTGCGTTTGAACGCCCCCTCACTTAGATACCTGTCTCCTGGGAAACCGGTGTGTGCGACCCACTCACACGCACACACACACCCGAGCACACACTCAAATACACGGCCGCCTGGAAGAGCTGGGGAGTAAAGGAGGAGAGGTGGAGGGATGTAACAGTAATGAGCTCAAACACACACACACACACACTCGGCTCCCTCTGCAATGAAACCTCAGCCAATAGAGCACCTCTGTTCATGTGATGCTGGCCAATCAGGACCCTGCATGCAGACACTCCCACAGGGGTGTGTGTGTAGAGCGCTGCTGAGGTAGGATGGAGAGAGAGTGTGTGTGCCAGTGTATGTAAGGATGTGTGGATACCTTTCTGTGCTGGTGTACCCTCTCTCTCTCTGTGTGTGTGTGTGTGTGTGTGTGTGTCAGAGGAAGCTCCCAGCAGGTTCTGATGTTATGCTGATGTTGGTCCTTTGGGGGAAACAGAGAGGCGGCTGAACCCCTGACTGCTGCTCTCACTGTGAAACAGGAACACACACTCAGTTCATGTCAGCAAAGATTTAATTACACGTGGACACACAGGAATTCAAAAGCCACACACGCACACACACATGCACACACACACACACACACACACCTTTGCCAGCTCTTTGAGGGCAGAGTCATGAACGGTCAGCGGTGGAAAATGTGTCTCCCGTGGTCAGCTCTGCAGCCCAGCAGAGGAAGCTGAACTTTCCTCCATTTTATCACAACCAGCAGCTTCATTACTGGGCTGCCAAAATGGAGGCCTGATGGAGTCCACTCTTGATTAAAGGGGCAGTCCTCAAAAAACTGAACCCGGGCACAAAAGCAGAGGAGAAAAACAAAAACACGAGGGCACGTGAGTTCAGCCGAGAGCGCCGCTTCTTATGATGGCGGTGACGACTGGAGCTGAGCTGATGGAATAGTTTGACATTTTGGGAAATTGGCTTTGTGGCGGAGAGTTGGATGGGACTGATGCCGCTCTCACGTCTGCACGGTAAATATATAAGCAGAAGCTAGAAGCTTATTAGCTTAGCTAGCATAAGTGCAGTCCCACACATGACCAAACACACTGAGATGTAACATGTTAGCACATGCCAGAGACTCACAGGACACCAGAGGTACAGTTCCATCTGTTTATTGATTAACTATAAAATATTGAGTTACTAAAACAATTTAAAAGAAACACTGACAAACGTGGTTGCTGTCTGTAAAAAAAAAAAAAAAGAAAAAAACCCAGTTCCTTACACGTACAGTATAGGGTGACAGAATATATCTGCTTTCAGATTTATCTCTAAAATGTATTCCTTTTTTTTGCATTTTTACAAGATTAGACGTGTACAAAGTATATTCTGATAGCTTTTTCTCCCCTCGACAGTGAAGGATCATTTACAAAACTTAGATGATTTTTCTATTTATTTTCAAAATAATCTATTTTTTCTGTAACAGGACGATAACGATACTGAAGGAACAGCAGACGAAGAACCAGCCTCCAGTCCACCTCTCTCTCTCCCATTCCTCTCTCTCTCTGTCTCTCTCTCTAGCAGCTAGCTCCCAGTGCCCGTCAGCAGTATTGCTTGAGAGGCGTGGACGATTGTTCAGAGAGGGGAAGCAAGGGAAAAAAAAACAAAAAAAACAAAGAAGGCAGAATCATGCGACAGAAAAAGAATAATCTGACGAAATAAATCACAGCAAAAACAAAAAAGTGAAGGACAAGCCAAAGTGAAACATGAACGGTGATAAAAAGAACGTACACAAAGTCAGGCTCTTTAAACGTGACTCCAAATGAAAGTGAAGGCGAGGTGGGCAATAAGTGTGTGTGTGTGTGTGTGTGTGTTGGACCCTGTCTGAAGGCCTAAGGCTGGGCTTTGGATGGAGATAGAGGGCAAATAGAGATTGGAAGGCAATAACACACACCTTAAAGGGTTACAAAGGTGTGTAAGTGTGTGCGTGTGTGTGCGTGTAACACCAGGGGATAAGAGTGTGATGTCTTATCAGCCTTCCTCACCGACACACACACACACACACACACACACACACGCACGGACAAAAAAAAGTGCTTTAGTAGCTCCAGGGGTAAACAAACATTCATAACGGGCACTTTAACTTGTTCTCTTTGCAAACACCGGTACGGGCCGTGTACCCATCACACTCCCACGGCTGACACACACCAGCCAGAGATCCACTTTGGCCGACTGTCACTCAAAACTTCTGTCTGCAGAAATGCGAGTTTCAGGCGGGGATCTTGGAGCAGCAGCTTGAGGAGCACGTGGGGTTTTGAGCAGATACGATTCTCTGGCATCGATCCATCGAGTAATATGAGAAAACAGCACGTGTAGTCACTCCGTACCTGGTTAAACCACTTTCAACACTAATACACTAGCAGCACATTATCAAACGTTTCCTTTTCTGACTGGGAGGCTATCATGTCTGGATTTTATACATGCGCTGAAATGCTGCTACACTGGCAGATGTCTTTCATCATTTAACAGGAAAAATGTTATCGCGAACAACATTAACATCTTGGGACGTCTCGCAGCGATCTCAGAGTGAGTACAAACGACATGAACCCTACAATAAAATCAGACAAGTTCAGACGTAACCAAAAGATCTCAAAAGAGTAGAAAATATTAAACCTATTGAATATCAACAAGACAATCATCAGTCTCTGCAGCGAAGCAGAGAGAGGGCAACGTGGTAAGAAACATACAAGAAAATCAACACGATAATCACAGATAGATTCTATATATACAGTATACTACATACTGTATACAGATACTGATACACACTCTATACACAATAGTGTAGCTAAGTGAGTTAAGAGCTCAGGAACGGAGGGTTGTTTAAACTAGAAATCACAAAGAATTCAGGCGTTTCCCGACGTCAGCAGACTGAGGAAAATACCAATCTGATTACTCCTCGAGGGGGGAACCTAAGTGAGATTTTGGCGAATCATCATCATAAGGCCTGGGAGAGTAAGGCCGCCCAAACGCTCACAACCCTGAGCACGACATTCAACAGTCTCACCCTAAAAAACGGTTAAAACTAGGCACGTAGAAAAAATTCATAAGCAGCTGCGGGAGGCGAAAAGAACGAGTAAAAAATGGGACGTGACGGCGTGTCTGTTCATCTGCGTCTGACAAGCGAAGGGGGCATCGGGCAGAGGGAGGAGAGGTGGCGGTAGCGGGTTAGTAAATACTCTCGGAAGACATACAAGACTCCCAGTCGCAGAGTCTCCTCTGCAGCGGGGGCTCATTCAAAGTGCACTCATGTCAAAGATGATTGCTCGGAGGGGCGAAATGTGTTCAAACTAAGGGTGCGATAGACACCCGTAAAAGAGCAGAAGCGAAAGAAAAAGAAAAACACATCCAACACAGGACATTTAGAGGTTGAAAACGCTGCAGCCAAAATAATTGAATTATGTTCATGATCTAATCAGTGCTGGCAGCTGCATACTGACTATCAGCGCCATGACCTTGATGCATCTTGAGCTGACTGCAATGTTTACAACCCTGAAAACACCTTAAAAAGGAAAGAAAAAAAAAAAAAAAGGAAAAATCCACCCTCTGGGACTCCTGCACTGTTAATACACCAGCTTGTCTCGTTCGGTGCATTCATGGAGCCACTTTGTGATCAAGTGTTGTAGTTCTATTTTCATGGTTAGCCAATTTTCTTCCAAAAAAAAAAAAAAAAAGGTGTCCTGCTTTTTCCCAGGGTGTTTCCCGACACCCCCCTGACACCTGAACCCCGTAGCTGTGCTGGGTCTCCATCGAGGCTGCTGTCAGGTGGAGAAACTCGAGAAACTCTAGGATCCATTTCTCCCCGTGCTGTTGTTCAGCCTCAGTGCAAAGTGGGCAAACAACATACAAGGAAACATCAACAGCAGCTGTTTTCGTTTCATAGTGTTTTCAGGGTGGATTTTTCCTTTAAGATAAGGAACTCGACAATGAAAATGGGAAGTGCTTTTAATAGTACAAGATTCCTTCCTCTCTCTTAAAGCCTGAGTCTCTGAGGGAGTCAGAAGTTTGAGTAGCGTGCGGACAGTTTGCCTGCCCGGGTCAGGATTGTCAAGGGGGATCAAAGGGTTAAAATTAAAGGAGGGCAGACTTTAAGTGTTTTTTTTTTCTTAAGTGCTTTCTGTTGGACAGCAATGGAAGGAGTCTATACCTCTCTCTTTCTGTGCATCTCTGTCTCTCTTCGCGTCTGTCTGTCGCTCCTGCTGTTCTGTAGATACATTTATATGACTGTAACATGACTGTAACATCACCACGGCAACATCATAATCACAACGTCACATCACCGGTGTGTGTGTGTGTGTGTGTGTGTGTCTCTTCTCTGTCTGTCCCGCTGGGGCGGACGGACAGAAGCGGGCCTCTCTCCTGTATCATCATTCACAGTTCATTAAAGCTTCTCGACTGTTTACCTCTTTAGAAAAAAGTACTCTGACATAAATCTATAACATGAAAATAAAACACTCATATTATCCTCTATATAACTGTGTGTGTATTACATGGAGGTGAGTATTTACAGGTGTCTGTGCATGTGTGAGCGTAAGTACGTGTTTGTGACAAGGATATTTACATGTAAAAGGAGGCTGAAGCGCTCGTGTGTGTTCAGAGGCTTTCTCATGAACACGGCGAGCAGTATGTGTTAATGGAGTCTGTGTGTGCAAAAGATCCAAGAGACTTGTTCCTTTTAATACTGTCTATAGTGTCTCCCGTCTCTGTAGTAGTAGCTGTTCAAGACAGTCTGTTTGAAGTGTATCATGGTATCGGAGCAGTTCATTGAGTCACGGCTGTGAAAAGATCCATCATGAATGAAGATCAGTGATTAGACTTGGAAAGACCTCGCGGTGGGTTTGACTCCTTGGCGAGGTCCAAAGTTGGTAAGTTGGGTCATGATTTGGTTTCAGCGACTCGTGCCGGGTTTCTGGGTTTGTTTAGCAGATGACTGGGACTCCGTCGGTGTTGAAGATCATGCCGGTGGTGGGTTCGTAGGTGCCGGCCAGGTAGTAGAGGTCCTCGCTGTCGGCGTATCGGCGTGTGTGGGTCATCTGCTCATACTCCTCCACGCTTACGACCAGGCACTTATGGCTGACCGTCTGCACGTCATTCTCATCGCTGTGAGACGACTGGTAGAGGGCGCGCTGTGACAGAGACAGAGCTTTTTATTCAAAATGTACAACAGGCCAACACTGTGAATGAACACCTGCTTCTCTTCCACCCAGCTAGAGTATTAACTGCATTCACCTCTGGTCTGCAGAGCCCCAAAACTTACAAAATGTGTTACAACTTTATCAGACAAGTCAAAAAGAAAACTAAAAATCTCAATAAATCATGAAGAAAAACAGAAAAAAGAAATATGAAGCTTTGTCCTTTTCTTTTCATTGCTAATCAGTTCATTAAAAGCTAACTTTTTATTTTTCCTTTACCCAGTTGATAAAATAAAATTACATATCAACGGAGAAGTTGAGAGGACTGTGTTGCTAGCTAGCTAAATTGGTGGCTAAACACACTGCACTTTCCTTTTCAGCTAGCTACCTAGCTGAAGCTAACTTTAATCATAAAACTACACTAGCCAGCTATGCTATGTCATCATCTACACTACATACTGCAGTAGCATCAGTGTGTAAACCCTTTACCAGTAGCTAAAGCACTTCAGCCAGCAATAACGCTAACTAAGCTAGCTAGGTGACCTGATTTGGAAGTTGACGGACACAGCCTATCTACGTAACATCATCTTCATGTCTCTTCTCATCATCGAAAAGTCATGAACTTAAGTGCACCATTGTATTTTGTAGATGTGTGTAATTTCATGTCTCTATGTGAGACAAACTAAACAACTTCTACTACTGTTAGGTAGCTAACACTGTTAGCATAGGTTGCTGGCTAAAATGCGTTAGCTACAGTTAGAAGAGTCAGTACATGAATAGTGAGTTTTGTGAGGAGAGTTAGCTTCAGCTAGGTGAGCTAGGGTAAGCTAGCTGAAAAGGCTCCCGGTCAGTGTGTTTAGCTACCAGTGATTTGAGTGAAGTTAGCTCGCCACAGATGTGTTTGGAAAATGGCAAATGTTGCTTGGGGAAAGCAGTAGAAAACAGATAAATGACAAAATTTCTTCAAAGACTGAAAAAAAAAAACAAAACAAGAAAATGAAGGACCTGAAAAATAAATTGAGCTTGTGAAGATAAACAGAAAAGCTGAATAAAGTTTAAAATACTTCATTTCACAGAACGTACTGGAAAAGTATAATACTTTATTTTTTCTTTTACACTCCATTCAAGTTATTCAATTAATAGCATTATTTGGTGTATTCAGTCAGCTAAAAACACAGGTAAGATCATCCTCACCTCCATGAAGTCTTTCCTCTGGATGGAAGAGTGCAGAGCTGCTGGTAGAGACTGACCACACATCTGATCCCAGTTCTGCAGAGGACACAAGTCTTCAGCTTCAAACTAATCATACACACAACAATGTATTCTGTCTGACGTGTTTCTTTTACTTAACAGCTACGACTGAATCACACATACAATGCTAAAAAAGTCATGACCTACCACCTCACAACAGCAATGATACTGCAGCACTATATATTGAAATGAGGAACGAAGAGGGAGAGAAATGACTGTTGAAGTAATTCTCCTTTCATGAATTACATTTCCCGAAATTAAATGTGTCAGAACACTCTTGCAAAAAGATCTTTTGTTATTGAGATGAAATAATTCAAGAAACAAAATGATCTTTTACTGACTGCTCTGTTTTGTGACTTAACAATTCCGACCAGCGTTTAAGGAAACTGCACTTATCCGCAGCTTAATCAGTCACTTCACAATATTTTCTTCAGAAATGCTTTAAAAACTCCTACCTTCTTGTCTGTGAGTTTCTTGCCAGGGTTCGTCTCCTCTGGATGATAGAACCAGTTGACTCTGACCACCATGTTGCTGCCCCATGACTCCCACATGCTCTGGATGCGGCCGATGAAGGGCAGGTTAGGCCGGCCGGCGGACAGAAACACGGCACAGTCTCCGATGCGGATCATCTCTCGACCTCGCACGATGGCCTTATAGAAGAGCTTCTTGGCCTTGCCCTTCATACCACGTCTCTGGAGGGGGGTTAGAAGAGGACATGGTGGTCATGGAGTGAAATTGAAGGATATTCTGTGTTTCTGAAAATCTGACCTTCAAACTTTCTACTTATGGGGGATTTATTTTCCTCACCTGAGTGGGTTTCCCAAACCACTTCCAGAGCTGTCTGGCTGGAAGGAAAGCAGAAATTTTGGGCCTGTTCTCCACACTGGGAAGCCTCTGGCGTTTAGCCAGCTCCTTGGTTGTGGGGAGGTGGACCCCCTCTCTCCGCTTTGGTCTCCCCACCTTCCCCTCCCCTCCGCTGGGCTTTGGCTTTGGAGGACGGCCCCTCTGCCCGGAGCCCTTCCCGGTGGCTGGTTTAGCAGGTTTAGCGGGAGCAGAAGCAGCAGGAGTCGGAGAGGCTGAAGGGGAGGGAGACTCTGAAGGAGGAGACAGCTCTTCTTCCTCCACTTTTACCTCAGCCTCCTTCTTCACCTCTTCTTCTTCGTGTTTCGTTTCTTCTTTCAGTTTATCCTGCACTGCAGGCGGGGAGACGGGGCCTGGTGGAGGCGTGGCGGTCCTCTCTTCATCTGAGCTGCAGGAGGAGTCATCGGTGGACGAAGAGGACGACGAAGAAGATGATGATGAAGAAGATGAGGAGGAACCGGAGCAGGATGAAGAGGAGGAAGAGCAACTTGAGGTGCATTTCTTCTTTTTCTTCAGCTTCCCTTTCTGCCCCTCTTCCTCAGACTCTGAGCTGCTGCTACTCTGAGATTCCTCTTTCATCTTTCTCTCCTCTCTTTTCTCCATCTCCTTTCTCTCCTCCTTTTTACCTTTCTCCTCTCTAGTGTCCATCTCCTGTCCTCTACCAGCACTTCCACGACTATCTGCTGCCTTCTCCTTAGCAAGCATTGGTGCTTTGTAGGTAGAGTCTTTCTCTGGCGGGCCAGTCTCACTATCTGGAGCTCTGGGTTTAGCCTTTAGCGGTTTCTGATTGGCCGTGGCTGTGGCGATGGGGGTGTGATCTCGTCGAACGCCCCGACCCTCTAGCAACATCAGAGCCTTGGTTTTCTTGGTCTTGGGAGAGGTGACGCCTTCGTGGTCAAGCTTGACGAGGGGCTCTGCAGACAGGGGCTTGCGCCTCACCACTGAACCCATGTCACTTTGCCCCGCGCTGGGCTTGGGTCTGGAGATGGGGTTGGGTCTGGAGCTGGAGGATAGCTGGTCGGATGGCATCTTCAGTTTGGGTCTCGGGGCAGATGATGATGACAACGAAGACGATGATGATGAAGGTCTGGGAGTCAGTGAAGACCCGGGTTTGCCCGCTGACAGTCTGGAGATGGGGCTGGGTGTGAGTCCGGAGCTGAGGCTGGGTCTGGAGCTGCTGTGATGGTCCGAGGAGGATTTGGTTTTGGGTGTGGAAGCAGACGTCGGCCTGGGCGTGGACGGAGCACTTGGCTTAGGTGCAGTAGATGATGTTGCCATACTGGGTCTGGACATTGGTCTGTTGGTGGTGGGACTGACACTGCTGCTATTCTCTCTTTCTCTGCGCTGGTTGTTGTACGAGCTGAGGTTAGGCTCGCTGTACAGATCCACGGTCAGGACCTTCCCATAGGTGGAGGGGTAGAGGGAGGGAGGGAGAGTGCGGGCAGGTTTAGGAGTAGGAGGCTGAGCTGAGCTTGGCTTCCTGGGCACCGGGCTGGGAAGGGTGGGGCTACTTGTGGGGGACGTGGTGGAGCTCTTGCGACCTGGTTTTCCCTGGGTTACCATTGTTGGCCGGGATGCCGGCCTGGGCTTCTCCTGAGACGCCTTCTGGACAGAGGAGATCCTGTCCCCTGTAGGCTTGGCTGGAGCCTGGGGTTTTTCAACAGGCTGGGTGGAGGAAGACGGAGGATCAGCTTTCTCCCGGCCATCTGGGTTCATGTTGGCCTCTGGAAAAAAAAGAAAAACAAAAAGGAAAAACAACCAAAAAAACTTTAACGAGTCTGCTCCACTGTAAATGGGTTTACACCGGACATGCTGACGTTTTCATTGTGTGGCTTCATGATTTTTGTGGTGTGCAGCCTCATATGCTGAGAGCGGCAGACAAATCAGCAAAGAAACAAATCTGAGACGAAAACATTGCCCTTAAGAAGTGCTTACCCAGTAGAAACAATGCCAGCATCAGCAAATCAGACAACATGCCATATAACACAGCTAGAGTAATAGACTCTGAGCTTTACAGAACAACAAAGCTGTTTGAGCGCATTCATTTAACTGACAACAGAGATGACAGCCGTGGTCAAATATGAGATGTTTGATGAAAGATCTGTCTGAGCTTTGAGCTATTTTTGTTGGTTCTGTTGTTTTAAAAAGACTCATCAGAAGACGGACGTGTCAAAAGCATTTTAGGTTTTAGCCCATTAATGGTCACTATGATAAATGTGTTAAAATAGGAACAGCAACAACCTGCATGTTACTCATCTTATTATCATTATTCCAAATAATCAACATTTCCAACGGTCTTACATGTAAGAGAAACACACTGCACTTCCATGATGAGCACTGAGCCAAATGATGTGAAATCATCTGTATGACGACACGTTTGGCTCCAGTGCTTGAGGAGATGTCCTTTACTGGTCCCATGGAATGAAAAGGCAGCGTGTCTCAAATAACGGCAAAAGTGATGGCGGTACTTAATGTACAGTGCACTAGTTGTATTTTAAGCACCCCCTCCATTATTCTTACCCCCCATGGGAAACATTACCTTCTCGTTCTTTCATAATTCTAACAGATTTGACACTTTAAGTCGACCATTTCTGTGAAACCCAGTTTCTACCGACCATTTCACTGATACAACAGAGTCGAGCAGAATTAAACTCAGAGAATATTATCTATAAGCAGGATAAGCAGCGGGTTGGTAATAATAATTAATGATGATACTAAGCTGGAGCTTCCAGCCCCGATGGACCAACAAAACAGGGACTTTTATGATTCCTGAGGAAGCCGTTCAATTCGCTCACCTGGTTTGGGTTTGGGTTTGCGTCCAGGTTTTCCTTTGATCTTAGGAGTGGTCTCCTCTGGCTTTGTTCCCACCTCTTTGCCCTCTTTGCTGCATTTGCGGACTCGCCTCCTGGAGCAGCTGGCCACGAGCAGGGCAGGGGACGGCTCGGCGCCTGGACAGAGACCCAGCAGACGTTATGGTTCATCTGAACCATCATGCTTTCTTCCTGACGGTCCGTTACCTGCAGTGTTTCTACCTCTCAACTGAGCCGAGGTGATTGGCTATTTTGGACAGCACTTTGAGTTTTTGAGTGTGTGCACTCTGCAGCGTTCCCTCCCTCGTAAAGCATCAACAAGTTGGAAGCACCTTGCTTACAAAAAGAAAAATATTTATACCAGCTTCTGATGTGCAGAATTCAACAAAAGCGCCCACAGAGGAAAAGACTGTAATGTAACAAACACCTTGAGCTCCACGCTCAGTAAATATTTTCATTTTTGTAAGCAACATGCTTCATGGTGCTCCTCTGCCTTTAGAAGCTCCATTTTCCTCACTCTGTTTGATGTGGACACTAATGAAGCCTGGACCAGGCTATAGGAACAACTACATACATACATATACTGCAAGCATCACATAAAAGTGCTGTTTCAAAAGAGAACTCGGAGTGACGACCAGAAAAATGTAGTGATTGACTGGGATGTTGCTGTTGCAGAACTGTCCGCCAATTGTGTGTGTGTGTGTGTGTGTGTGCTTACAGTGGATCTTGTAGTCTGGCGGCAGCAGTCTGATGTGGGAGAGGGGGATGCGGCCCGTGTCACCATCGTCAAACTCCACTGTGATAAGATCATCATTCTCATCGATATCTGAACTTCCTGTGAGGAAAACAGAAAACATCCACACGTGAGCAGAGAGCATTTGATTTGGACACATTTACAGCTTAAAAACACCTGTTGTAACACATTTAAAATTTTTTTTAACTGTGTCAGAACACTAAAGCAATATTGCTTCTTATTGTTTATCGCAAAAGCTCACTGAATTGGACTGAACCCGGACCAGTTATGTTGCAATCACCATCCGGCTCGTCAAAGTAATAAACTCTGCTGCATTGCACACTGAAGGCTCTGTTAAGATCTTTTACATTTGTTTGTGCTGCCAGCTACAATTAAATCGCCCATGTAAGTGGATTATAATTCAAATCGTGTAAGTGGCGGGTGTGTGTTCGCGTGCTGTCGCTGTACCGTTGACAACAGTGCCGGGGTAAAGGCAGCGGTACTGCTGGCTCCAGTAGGCAGCGATGCGGGTGCCCTCTGGGAGGTAGCGCACAGAGGGAGGCTTCACATCGATGATCTGCACATACAGAACAAATAACTTTAGTATGTCAACACAGCAAAGAATCAGCCACACTTGCACACACATATTTCATAAGACAGACTTTGCACATGCGTTTCACATCTCGTGTATCTCCAGAAATAGAGAGATCAGGAGCTCTGAGAGGTCTGTAAATGTTGAGGGTCCATATGTGAATCAGTTTACTCACAGCCTCCTGCAGCAGTTGTTCCAAGCAGTAGATGTGCGGTCGGTTCCCTCTCTCCCCCTCCACCACCACGCTGTATCTGCAGGGAGGAAATGTGGAAAGGGGCCAGTGAGACAGCAGTTCATCTTCTATCTTGATTCTGACTGCTTTCATGTGTAGCAGGCTGGGGAATCGGTTGTCTTTTACTAACTACCACTATCAGACTTTGGCGCAGGCTAACATATTGTCCAGAGCGGAGCACGGCCAATCCCCCCTGGAATATTAACCCCGTCTGAACGTGGCTTTACTGTTTGTTTTCTTCTACTTAAACCACTACCACCACAAATGTAGCGCCTTATATTCTCATGTTTGTGTGTATGCAAGTTTGATGGAATAGTTTTGCCAAGAGGTAGATGGGAAGATAAATACCACGCTCGTGTTTGTTCAGTAAATACGAATCTATAGCCAGCAACTGGTTATCTTAGCTCAAAGACTGCAAACTGGAGAAAATTACTACTGCCTCCAGTCTTTATGGTAAGCTAAGATAACCAGCTGCTGGCTTTAGCTTTATATTCAAGGTGCAAACATGACACTGGTCTCAATGTCTTCATGTGACTATGAGCGAGAAAGCAAACAATATTGTCATATTTCCCAACACGACGGACTATTCAAATCCTTGTCTCTGTGTTGTGCATATGTAAAATCAGTGGTTTGTTCGTGCAGATGCTGCCTAACAGTATTTTCTCTGCTGGTTCTCTGTGCACCTTCCACTCATGTGCAGCTGAATCTGGTGCTTCTCAAATCAAGGACAACAAACATTAGAGGGGGAAGCAAATTGGAGCCCACTGATTGATTTGCAGCTTTTAGCAGTGCAAACAGATGTGTGTGTTTCCACTATTAAAGGCTGCAAATCAATCAGCATCTCCTCTGAAGTGCAGCTCTGCTCATGCGTACTCACATGTCAGGGGAGTGTACAGTGTTGACGTGTCCTGCGTACAGTAGTTGGTCGTCCATCGGGATCAAAACTCTGAGTCCGTCCACCAGAGAATCCTTGTCCAACACGCACTGCACTGGAGCTGAACACAACAACACACGCAATAAATAAGTATGTCATTATTTACAGCGTGAGCCACGTCTGGCAGCAGCAGCAGATGGCGCCTCCGCGTACTGACCAGGAGTGGAGGACCTCTCCGATACGCTGTTGCTGCGCGGTGGGAGGAGCTCGTCTTCGCTGAAGCTGCTGTCCTGGTTGGGCTCGAAGTCTTCGTCTGCTGCCATGCTCTCCATCAGCCGGCTCACCGCTCCCCTGGAGGGCTGCAAAAACACACACAAGGGCTTTGATTTCACAGCGCTAATTATCCATTTAGGGGAAAAACATCAACTGCCGGAAACGTATTAGTTTATATTCCAAAATCTCAGATGATGATGAAGATGAAATGATCCTGACACTTAAGGTTAATTTGTGGCAGCCCACCAAACTACCAGGCTGACACACCACAAATTAAGTTTTCAACGTGAAACAGCAACATATTACAACACTTATGCTGTTGAATACACAATTTTCTCTGCTGTTCCACCACCACAAAGAGCTTTGCTCACACACTTTAGCTGCCTTGCGTGTTTCCAAAACAAACTCGAGTTTTGGGCTGGTGGCAGATGGAGAGCAATGCAACACTTTGGCAGAAATCACACGATACAAGAGGTTTACTTTTTTTCTCTCGCTAACAGAACAAAACAGTGTTACTTGCAACAGAAGCTATCAGTTCAATTCTTGAGACTTATTCATGTGTTTGTGCAACACTGCAAGAGAGTAAAGTGTGTGCATGTGTGTGTGTGTGTGCACATTTAGGCCTAATAACTACAATGTTCTGCTTTTGTCCTTGCCAGGATAATTAAGTTCACGTCCATAATGACTTTGCAGCTGATCCATCATCCCACTGACCTCTCTGGCCTTGGTCTTGGCTTTTGGTTGGCTCTTGCGTGACGGGCTGAGGCTCAGAGGCGCGGGGCTGTCTGTGATTGGACCGCACAGGGTGGAGGGGCTCACAGGCAGAGGAGAGTCCTTCAGCTTCTTTTTCTGGTTTTCAAAAGTCACAACACACAGAGTTAAAACATGCATATGAATGACAGCACTGAGGATCACTGGACAGATTTATATCTTTACCCACTCACGCACACATACACACGCATGCATGCACACACACACACACACGCACACACTGAGGGTGGGATGCTGCCAGGCTGCCTGCAGTTGTCCTTTCCTGTCAGCAACATGACACAGACAGCAGGGGAGTGCTGCAGTGACTGAAGTACTGGGAAACCCTGCTGACACTCTGACACACACACACACAAACTTAAGACACACTCACACACAGAGGTATCAAGGGAGGCAAAAAGGGTGTGAAGGAACCAGAGTTTGAGGGAGGAGGGCCGGAGTAAAACAGTAACCGAAAAGAAAAAGGAAGCTAAGCAAAGAGAGGAGGGGGGACGAGGCCGGAGCCTCTTTGTTTTTCAGACCCAGCTCAGTTGGTGCATAAAGACCAGATGAATTATTGACGTACTTTCACCACATCTTTCCCCTCTCTGCTGGGTGGAGCAGGTTTGGGTCTGGGGGCTGGCTTTGGGGTGAGAGGTGGGGCTGAGCTGGAGGAGGAGCTCTGACTGGAGGAGGCAGAGGCTGGCACAGTCGTCTGACTGGCTGAGGTGGTGGCATCGTGGAGGAAAATCCTCTCGCTGCGTCGTCGGGTCCAGCCCTCGTCCTCGCTGAAGCCTCCGACCCCAGAGCTGGTGGAGAGGTCGAAGCTGAACCGCCGTGGCGACCGGGGCGAGGGACGTGGTTTGGGGAGGGGTTTTCGTTGAATTGGCAGCACCTCGTCTCGCTTGGTGGGGCTGGTCTGGTCGATACGGCGGTTTGCCGGGGGCAACAGGGGGAGCTCTGGGGCGGAGCGTTTGCCGTGCAGCAGTGAGGGGAACTTCCTCAGCCGCAAGTCGGAGCCAGAGTCGGACCACTCGCACTCTGATGACCCTGATGGAGGAGAGGAGAGGGTCACATGATGTCAAAACTCTTCCTCACACATACTACACAGTCAACATGCAGTCAGTAATAAACTCAGGTGTTACATTCTCTGAAATCAATAACCCTGTGAATAGGACTATTGATCAACTTGAAACTAATACATAATTCAAGACTGAATAATTACATGCAGCCTGATGTGACAATTAGAAATGAATTGATATTTAACTATGAATCAATAACACAATCCTGAAGAAACACTTAGGCGGTGAACCTGCTCAACCACAAAAAATTACAATTGCACTGTGGAATTCTGTCAAGAGAACCTGTGAAATGAGTAAAAGCAGGACAGTTTGTGCAGAGAACAGATTTGTCTACATTTTGTTTAAATATAAACCTGATGGCAGTTTTTCTCTTTTATTTGTTGCTAATTTCCACAAAATCCACATTCTGTCTATTTGAACAGACATGGTGCTCAGTCACACACAGCTCTTTGTATCTGTTGTGTTGTGTTACCCAGAGTGCTTTGCCTGCTGCGGTGTTTGCCGTCATGGAGAAGGCTTAGCGGGGTGGAGCTGACAGGGAGAGCGCTGGCCGCAAACCTGGCCAGCAGACCCAGCCCGCTCTCCTCACAGCCGCCGTCGTCGTCCGAATCGGACTCGTCCTCGTTTTCGTCGTCATCCTCAGAGGTTTCTGTTTCGGAGACAAGATTTTCAGCTCAGAGATGGATGTGGTTGTGGTGCAGGTCGGGCCCAAAGGTCAAATCACTTCCTACTCTTTCGACTGACTGCAAACACAAAGACTGCACCATAGAGATGATGAATTAACCAAAGAAAAACGATGCGAAATCAAGATGCAACTCTTCTAAGACAAGAAGCTAACTACAAAGGCTGACTTGCACCCTGTGTGACAGGATAGAGCAGCCTTCCATTAACAGCCTGGCTACACAAATACACACACTATCCTACGTCTTAACATGTCGGCTGTTCAGAGACAACAGTGGAGAGAGACGAGATAGACTGTCCAAACCACTGCAGCCCCCCTTCACACTATAATGCTGTGTAAGCAAGATCCAGAATGGAAAAACTGGGATTAACCACATATATTCATTTGAGCCACACACACTCTCACACAGTCACACACACGCAGCTGTTGAAAGCATGTGAGCTGCAACCTTGACTCAGACATAATTTGTTTTTATTAAAAAAAAAAAAAAAAACCTTAAGAGAATGTGACAGAGAAGAGAAACTGCCCTTCTTCTCCCTCCACACACACACACACACACACACAGTAGCATACTGCTTGTTAGCTGTGCGCTACTGGTAGTTAGCAGTTAGGTCCTTGGCAACAGATGAGCAGGAGGAGCATCTCCTCAGGGGGTTAGAGTGTTAACATTGAGGGTGGATGCACAGTACAAGGTCTCTTCAAAATCAAACAGCATCATACTGTTTTTCAGTCTTACTGACTTCAAATGTTACTTATAAAATTAGCTCTGTGATTTTTTTATTAAACACCAGGCCGAAAAGCAGTGTTCTGCTGCCCCCTCTGGTTGAAAGTTTCAAGGCTGGTGCACCAGTAACCACACCTACCAGTGATGTCATGGTGTACTGGAGTACACCGGCAGCAAAAACAAGATTTTTAGGGGATGTAAAGTTGCTCTTTAACAAACAATGATGCTTGATTTGATTTATGGGGCTTATTTGAATTAAACAAGAGTTTACTTTTGTGGGGGCTGCAGACAAAAACAAACTAATGAACCAACTAATTTCAAGTTGCCAATTCTGGCGCGTATGTTGTACTGTGAATCCACTATGTGTTAACTGTAGCAGGCAGACGACACAACAGGCAGGCACTGAGAGGACAGCCCTGTGAGGCCCCTTGGTATAATGTTTGCATGAGGTTTGAGAAACCATGGTTGCATCCTCTGTCCCAGAAGAGCATCAAGTCTCCCTTTAAACTTTAAACAAGCCATCAGGAGACATGAAGATGATGGGATGAGTGGGGCTAACCATAGCTCTCATTAATGAGCTTTAATTTGTGAATAAAAATAGAAAAACAAACAAAAAAATAAGGTAAAAGTAAATGTTCTGTGTATGTGGTTCAATTTCAGCAAACGCCCATGTTAGCGGTCAATGAAGAATAGAGCGAGGGGCACTTCCTACTTACAGAGCAGGTGACAGGGGTGTGGCCTCAGGCAGGGCGGGGCAGAGCGGTGGCGAGGGCGCAGCCTAGCCATAGCGTAGCCTGGCCTTAGCACTGTCAAGCTCAAGCAAAGCTTTAGCCACAGCGTAGACTAGCCGTAGCGAGGTAGCGTAGGCTCAAGGCTGCGCTACTCCTTGCCAAGCTTCTGTAATGTCGCAGCAGCAGCAGCACAAGCACATGGAACAGGCTGAGAGACACTCAAAGCATCATGGGTAGGATGGGGGGGTGGGACAAAGGTGAGGAGGGAAAGTTGAGAAGACAGAGCAAGGTGTCTGAGAGAGCAACATAAAGGGAAAAGGGTTATTTGAAGGTTTAGTAGACACAGAGGAGGAGCTCTATTGTCCAAATATCCCCAACATCTAATACGATTTGTGCCATCAAGAAGCTTAGAATGAGTAGCAATGCATTCATTTCCCCCACATCATCAAAAACTAGACCACATCATCAGTAAACAGTCTGGAAATTTAATTATTCTAAAAAATGCGAATAAGAGCAAACTGACGTTACGCTTCTCTTTGACAATTTAAACTGACTGTCTTATCTGTCCTATCAGATTCAGCTCTATGTGCTCTGAGCTAATCCTCTGCCTTCCATGTTTCAGTTTCCCAAATGTAAGCCTTAAGCTTGAACAGGAGAGCTGAAGGGATATTTGACGAACAGAGCAGTCTAAAGGATGTGTGCGGTGCAGTGGCAGCTGGACAGACTGACAGAGACAGACAGACAGATGAAGCAGACACAAGGACCACAGCGCTTCGCGTTCTGTGCCGATCAAATCAACACCTTTAATAAAGCTTATAGGTACCAAACTGCAATACAACTTTATGAAAAAAATCTCACAATTCACACAATTTTTCAATGTACAAATGCTACAAAACACGGTTTGCAATCCAGGCAATAAAAAAAACACCATAGAAATAGGTAAACGCTTTTTTTTAAAAAAAGGCAACCGGCAGAGAAGCCAGCAGGCGAGAGAGGTAGAGGGACCGTTCGCTAAAGCACAGTCTGAAAACAGCTGCCTTAGCGAAACGCAAACAAAGACACAAGCTGTGACGAGGCTCAGAAACACAATTTTTTTTTGTCTGACACAACAGCGAGGGGCGAGGGGCTGTAAGATTTGGTCAGTAACCTTGGTCGAAGGAGTCGTCAGAGGAGCTGAGGCCCGCTTCCTCCAGCAGCAGGGATAAGTGCTTGTGTTTCTTCTTCTGAGACTTCTGACTGGACAGCAGGGACGTCGGCGACGATGCGGACCGCCTCTTCCTGGTCAGGCTGCCGTGGGAACGTGTCCCTGAGAGAGGGGGCCAGCCCCCTCGAGAAGAATTGTGCTCCTCTGAATCTGAGTCTGGTGCAGAGAAAGTGCGGTTAATGATTCATGAAACCAAGAGTCAGACACCAGTCAGACTTGTGCTGGACCTCAACATCACAATCTGAGAACACTCTGCGAGGATTAAACCTCAATTTATTTTACATTTTTTACAGTTTGACCCGTTAAACAACTGCCACTCCCATGAAGTAGTTGAATAATGTCGCCAGATATATGCAGCTTGCTGGTGGATGAGGCACAGGCAAGTGTTTAAGGAAATATTCTCTATACAATGAGATAAAGGAGTTAAGCGTGAGGTGGAATGCTTTTTACAGGAGAAGTCTGGAGTTATTCTATATTTTTCTTAATGCCAACAAATATCATGAAGAGAACCAAACCAAACCAAACCAACGACATGTTAGTCCATCTTTAAATATTTTCCTACTTCCTTACCATTTCTGTGGCTTGTTACCGAAGATATCAAATCTTTTAACACACAGGTCACAAAATTATGGATTTATTTTTTAAAAGGCTGCTAAATACTTTCCTAAAACAGCTGGGCGCTGTAGTTTTTAACAAACGTAACTCAAAGAGGAGGAAATAGCACATTTGTTGGGGATTATTTTCAGCGGCGGATGAATACACATTTGGTGCTCCAGTGAGTATTTACAGGAACGGGATGGTGTGTTTGGGACTGAGTCAAAATAAACTACAGTGTGTGTGTTCTTGGTAAAGAAGGATCATGTTACCCAGGGCAACAGTGTGGTTCATTTATGTGTGTTTAACAGTTTGTGGACAGCAATGGAAATCTTTGGTACAGAGGAATGAGATTTATCAGGCTTCACACGCACGCACGCACGCACGCGCACGCACGCACGCACACACACACACACACACACACACACACACAAACTAGTAAGTGGACTTCTAGCTTCTATTATCAATGTTTAACATAAACTTTCCCGCTCCAGCATGCCAGCCTCGTCTCTTAAATGGTATGCTTCACCTGCACCTCAGTGTTTTGATGACGGTATGTGAAAACATTTCTTGGACTCTAGTAGTTCTTCTCTGGCAAACTCCCTCGTATCAATCGTTTATGTCTCGTCTCCAGGTACTCACTGTTAGAGCAGCTGCTGAGCTCTGATCTCACTGGAGAGAACAGAGCAGTCTTCTTCTGACCTTTCACCTTCCGGACGGTCTCTGAAGCAGAAGCCTTGGCAGCCATCTTGTGCTTCCCTCCTTTGGTGGATGAGTGTATGCCTCGCTCCTTCATCCGACTCTCTGCCGACTTGCCCTTCGACTTGTCTAATTTGGAGTTGGACGCAAGTTTGCGAGATGCGCCAAGAGAGCCGAGCTGAGAGAGCGAAAGCGCTCTGTCGAGGTCCGACGCCAGCTGCTCCTGCTCACACACGTGGCCACGCTTCGCCTTCAACACCTGACAACACCAGAAAACCACCAAATAAGTAATCAGAGATTGGCAAAACACAATGCAGCCCAAATCAAAACACTCTCTTCCAAATGGCCTACCTCCAGAGTATGACTGGTGGATGGTTCCTGGTCATTCCAGCTCTTCTTCTTCTTTTTCTTCTTTTTCACCTTCACTCCTCCACTTCCTGCCTCCATCTCCTCTTCTTCTCTTGACATCCGGAACCTCTTCCTCTGTCCATCCCCAGCTTCAGAGTCCTCAGAGTACTGCACAGACCTACCCACCCTGTCACATTGGAATATTTACGCTGTATGTACTGCATATAAAACCAAAAACCAAACCGAGAAACGAAACACTGGTAAAACTGGCTGAATTGACGCGTAGATCTCACTCACTTTCCAGGCCTGCTGTCCAGTTTGGGAGGTGTAGTCAAGCGTTTCCTCTTCCTGGGTCGGCCTCTGCCCCGTCTGGTGAGACTGCGCCTCTCATCTTCCTGCTGCTGCCGCTCACTGTCATATGCATAATTTGAGTTATAGGTGTGGGTTTGTCTGGGGTGGAGATGTGGGGGCACTGTTTGCAGGTGTGCATCAGTGTGTACTAATAGCTGCGGTGTGATTAATTCATCTTGTACGTGGTTCTTACAGTAAGCATGTGGAGCCAACACTCACCGCTTGTCTCGGCGTCTCTGCAGCTTGCTCAAATCTCTCTGCTTCTCCTTGTACATCTTCTGCAGCTCAGCCAGGCGAACACGGTATTCCACTTCCACCGCATCCAACATTTCCACAGACATTTTACTGTACAGCTGCAGGAAAGAGAGAAAAGTGTCACAACATGTGACAAACCGACATGCTTTCATCTCTGGGTGACCATCGCATTTGTCTTCGTCATACCGGCTCCTCCTTCCTCTGCCTCCAGCTGTACTTCTTGTCAGGGTCCAGCGTTCTGGGCAGATCAATGTGGGACTGTTTCTCAATGGCCTCCAACAAAATCTGTCTGCTTGCTTCCAGAAGACAGTCCAGACCCTCTAACGTCAGATCTGAATGGAGGATTTGAGACATTAGAGGAACATTGGTATTAGACTTCATCTTATTTAATTTCAATGCATCCTTTAATCCCTTCATTCCTCTCTTTTCTAATTCTCCCATCTTTTCCCACCCCACATCCTCTCATATCTTCTCACCTTGCTCTAGGCTGATGTGTACCATCTCCTGCTGGGCCATTTGGCTAAGCAAGGCCATCCCCTCCAGTGCCACTATCTCCAAAGCACCAGCACTGCCGCAGTCTGCGCCCACGGGAGGGTTTTTGATCTGCGGTGTGAGGGTTGGAGCAGGTGGGGTGCTGGGGCGGGCCTGGGCCATCTCGCTTGCTGTCAGCAAAGCGAGCATCCCCGCCATGGGATCCTCGGGGCCGATGACCAGCGGGAGCGGCGAGTTGGAGGAGGGAGGTGGACAAACGAGACTTTCAGTGACACTTTCTTCTTGACTGGGAGGGAGCGAGTTGATTGGAGTGTCTGGCTGTTCCTGTTCACACACAACGCTGGCGGTTTGCTCTAGTGACACACTCATCTGAATAGATTCCTGGCTTTCTGAATCTGCAGTGATGCACGGTGGATATCGTTCTGGATCTTTGATGACCTCTGGTTTAAGCTTGGCTTCTGTAAGCGGAGCAGGCAGGGGGTATGCTGCCTGACAGGAGTAAGATGATGCCTCCATTTTGATTTGCCCTCCTTCCTTCTCTTCCTCCCTGACTTCCTCAAGTCTTTCAGCTTGTTGCGGTGGAGGGCTGGGGACATGCAGAGGTAGTGGTTGAGGCTTCGGCTTAGAGGCTTCCCCAGGACCCTCTCTGTTCTGGCTGGCTAGCACAGGGCTGCAGCTCTGGCGAAGAGGACCCAGAGGTTCTGGTGTGACGTCAAGCTGAGGCAGTTCCACACCGGGTTCCTGCTTGAGAAAAGATCCCGTCTTTGACGGCTCTAGTTTCTGTGGCTTGATGTCTGAGTCCAGCAACCTTGAATGCAGGTGGGCTGAAGGCAATGGGGCAGCAGAGGCAGGAGAGCGGGAGAGGTGGGGTGGGACGACTTCTGTGTCTGCCCCTGTGGGTGCTGGGATGTGATAAGGGGCGAAAGGTGAGCCAAAAGGGGCAGTGATGGACTGGTATGGGTAGCCTGGAGGGAGATCTGTCATAATAAAGCAAAAATAAAGAAATTAGAGTCACCAGAGTCACAGTGCATGGGTCAATAATTTAGCAACAAACAAACATCTACACCTGCCAGAACACAGCCTCTGTAACAGAGGCTCAGTTAACATGAGGGCGAGCAGCTGATGGCCGAATCTTCAGTTGTCAGATTCCTCCAGACTCACCTGAGTAGATGCCCTGAAAGGGTGCAGAGGCTGTCTTCTGTCCCCCTCGCTGCCCTCTCCGTTCCACCTCCCCCTCCTCAGCTGCCTCCTGCTTAGGCCGCCGTGGAGAGGACGGGGGTGGAGAGGGCGAGCGGGGAGAAGGCGAGCGAGGCAAGGCTGTCGGTGGGTGAGACAACACTCTCTGCCCACCATCCTCTGACTTGAGGGTGGTCACTGGTGAGGGGAGCGGGGGCAGAGGGGTGAGGGAGGAGGTAGACGGGGTTGGCGAGCGAGAGGGAGGGGGAGGTTTGCGGGGGTGCAGGATGGGTGAGGGAGACGGGGAGGATATCGAGGAGGGGCGGGGTTTGGGGTCGGCGTTCCGCTTGTCTGCTTTGTCTTCCATGTCTGGCCGGTGCTCGCTGGCCTTTAAACGTTCCTGAAAAACATCAGAGGAGCCGGTTTTGTATGCGCTTTGTACGTATAATGTGAAACACTATAATATTTGTGTGTGGTTGGATTGTTTAGACTGTCTTCTTCTGCAGCTGCAGGATGTGCTGCGGAAATGGTTGCTTATTGAATGTGTTCTACAACTTTACTTCTTCAAGAAAATGTGTTAAGGCTTTGTATCATCTCAGGGTTGCAGCACCGTCATATTCTAGTCGAGTCATATTCTATATTTTTCTTATCAACAAATCCCATGAAAAGACTGAAACAATGAATGTATCCTTGTAACAAGTATTGTGTGTGTATCAAAAGCCTGACATACATACATGTAGCTTATTCCTCTGAGCCATAGAGCTCCATTGTTGTCTAAAAACCATTAAAAACACATAAATGAGCACCGTGTGACATGCTCCTTCATAGCAGAATGTGGGTTTATGTGTGTATCTAATATTATTTGTCTAACTTTGAGCTCTCCATTCCTCTACAGAGCCAGGATGAATGTGTTGTTGCTGATGTGACGTGTGTTTGTAAGGACACCAATATTATACACAAACGTCTCATGCAGCTGGAGGACTGCTGTGCTTTGTATCCGTGTGCTTTGAAGACGTGTACTTATTGGCTGGTGTGCACTGAACAACACCGAGTCCACTTACGACTAGCTGTGCGTTCCTCTGCAGCTCCAGGACCTGCGCTGTGTGCTGCTGGATCATGAGTAGCTCCTGTTGCCGGAGCATCTGCTGCTGGGAGAGGAGCTGGAGCTGGGCTGCGTGCTGCAGCGAGCTGCCTGTACCGTATACCCCCGACCACACCGGGGCTCCACGCTCCAGTACGTCACCTCCTGCAGAGCAATGGCGGAGGGCATGAGGAAGACAGAAGACTTAGAAATCCATTTAAACTGAGTGCTTCTTAATCACTTATACGTTACTTCTCTACTCACTTGCTAACTTTTTACACACTCTTAATCACAGGATTGGTGCAGCAGGTAACTCAATATATGCATATATAGCTTAAATCAACATAATTAATATTTTTTTAATTACTTGTACTGAAAAGCAACAGAAAGCAAGAACTACTGGCATACAGGCCACAATAACAAATGGAGGCTGTCAATATTGTTGGAGATGGTTTTGTTTGTTGACAGTAATCACTAAGACTAACATCTGTTTCAAAATGAACGCGGCAATCATTCATTTTTGCCAAAATGTAGCAAATCTTTTTATTTTATAAAATGATCGAATGGACAAAGCAACATCAAGCATCTATACTTTAGATTTCATATGTACATGCACACACACAAATAGAGAGAGCGGATTTCATACCGTAGTGTGGCAGGTGTTCAGTGGGGATGACTATTAGCTGTCCAGACTGTGGGTCCCTGGCAAACTGGTAGGGAGGGGGCATGGAGCCTGGCAGAGAGGATGGGTAGCCTGGGGGGAGGGTCTGGTGGAGTGAGGAGGGACCCAGGCCTAATTGTGAGGGGAAGGGAACAAATTGGTGAAAATGGAAAGAAAAAAATGTGAAAAATGTTGGACTGACAAAGTGGAAAGAGAATAAAAAACCTCAGCCAAGTTAAAGCTAACATTTACTGAGCGCCATTCTTCACCTGGTATTTATATCCATATTGAAATTACATGAGCACACACTGAGTTTAGCTGCGTTGGAGGGATTTTGTTTTTTTGCCCTGTGTCTAGACAGAGCTGGCCCGTGGGGAGCTCTGTGTACACATGTGGTGCGTGTTTCCATATTTTGAGATGTGTGTACACTTCTGCGTGAGCTCACATAAGTATGCGAGTGTGTGTATCTTGATGCTATTTGTTCAGGACGTTGGAGGAGCAGGAATGTCCTGCAAAGATCAGGAATGTCTGAGGAGCTTGACCCCTGGAGGCTGCTGCTGGACGAGCCACTCGACAGACAGACACCTCCCTCTTCTGCTACACCAACCAGAAAAAGCTACACAGACGCATGTAGAATTTTGCAAGCACATCACATGGTGGTGTGGAACTGATTTTGACTCTTTAGTCTTTAGCACCACGTTGGGTAACTGATGACAGAGAGTAAGACACAGATGCTGACTGAAAAGGGCAAGAGCTGCTGCCCCATATAACACACAGAAAGAAAGGTGATTATTTTCATTATCGATTAATCTGCCAATTCTTTTCTTGATTAATTGATTAAACTGCTCATTTGAAAAATTTCAGAAAAAATAAACACACATTTTTCCTTTCTTATCTTCTAGATGCTTGTTTTATCCAACCAGTGGTCCACATCCATAGACAATCACATAGGCAAGGCAATCACATACAAAAAAGAAATGCAGCAAATCTACACTATTGAGATGTTAAAACTTGCGCCTCCACTAGCTTGTTTGGTTTTTGATGAATATGGGTGCTGACTAATTTTCTCTTAATGTAATTGAGTCGTCATTTCTGCTCTGAAGTACATCCAAATCACTTTTATCCTGATTCTTGAGATCACTAAATACATGTCTGACTTCAGCTGCTATATAAAAAGGAGTTCCGGGGAATGCTAAGAATTTTGGGGATCATCTAAACATGTGCTTGTAGCAGTTAGCATGTGTCCTGGATCACATGTATGTCCACGTACTATAAGGGGAACTTGAGAGCCAGACTGGAGGGGCTCCAGGCCGGGGCATCCACGGGTGAGAGGTCAGAGTTGAGGGATCGGGAGGCCATCGCCCCGCCCCTGCCAGGGCAGCCCCGCCTGTCACCATAAGGTTGGGGGTCATAAGGCTGGGTGTCATCATACTGGGCGTCAGGCCGCTAGACAGCGGGGTGGGGTGCATCTGAGTAAACTCTGCCAGCTCCTTGGACTCTCTGGAAGGAAAAAACACGTTTTTATTCAATACTGTGTGTTCAGAAGTAGATTTAATGAGCAAACAACATGCAAATGAAAACTGAAAACGTTTATTTTGTTACAGTTGACCTCTTACACTGTGTTCACGTATGGGCTAATATGGATAAGCGGGCACATCAGCCACACCCCCTTACCTGAGCACCTTCTCCTGCTCGCGCTCCAGCCGGCCGGCCAGCAGTCTGTCTTCATGGTGACGAGCACGCTCCTCCCCTCGCTCCTCATCTGTGATGGTTTCAGGCACAGACGGAGAGGAAAAGATTAGATAAAGATGTTCAGTAGCCGCATCACTGAGGCTACTTGAATGTTTAAACCCTGATCCCGCATGTAATATACATCAAAGAAAAGGATATAAGCTGTGAGAGAAGATACGCTGGATGGTTGCGAGCAATGCTGGAAAAATATGTGGTGAGGCGAGTAGAAATGGGTCACAGCAGAGGAGAGAAGGGGGAGAGGACGAGGTGACACTGGCTTTATAATGGTGACACGAGACAGCATGTCAAAATGAGGGAAGCTAAAAATACGATGTTGGGCCACAGCCTGAACACAAAGAGCGTATGCGCACATACTGTACAAACACACACAAACGGAGTGACAGCTCTCACTCTGAGTGTCAGCTCTCATCAGTTATTAGTCTGGTGCCACAGGAGACGACGTGTGAACATACCACTACTACCTTACTATGCACACTCATAGACAAAAAAAGTCTTAACCCATCCTGCTTACTATCAGGGCCGATGGCAAAAGACAAGACATGGAGAGCGAAAAAAAGAGGAAGAATGAAAGCAGCAGAACTCAGCCAAGCAATCCAGAATAAACATGAGGATCTCCTCCTCGCGCTCCTTTCCCGTTAACCCTCTTCCATCCCATCCACGCTGACTGAAGGTCCCCAAGCAGCAGAAAGGTTTTATACAAGCGTGCTGAACCCTTCAGTTCTGCTCGAGAAAGTGTGTGCATGTGTGAGTGTGTGTGTAGCCCGTAAAGGGACAAGAGACTTTAACAAACCCTGACATGCTCTGCAGGAAAGGTTTCAAGACTGTTACCAAGGTTACAGGGAGTCTGTCCCACATGCTATCCTCTCTGCATCAGAAAGCCAGCGATTAGCGCTGCACGCCCCCTCTTTCTCCCCGGTCCTCCATTGCCCGTCCTCCCTCCATCTCACACTCTTTTCACTTCTTTACTTCCCGACATACCTCTCTCTTCCCGTCTATCAACCTATCGATCTACGTCCATCTCCTATCGTTAGCCTATCCTTCTGCTCCTCCTGCTTCCTGCTACCCTCCATCTACCCATCCATTCATCCATCTATTTGTGTAAATCCTCTGCTGTTTATTTAGAGCTTTCTTAGCGTGAGGGACTGATGCTATTGACCAATCGCTCAGCTCAAGCAAGGAAATGAATAAACACCCTCAACAGGGAAGAGGGAACACACACACACACACACACACACAGTCTGTCACTCTCAAGACTGATCCATTGCTTAGCAACGCACCCATGGTCTTATTGTAATTCAAAGCTTGTTTTTAGCTTTTAGCTGCACTCTGTAATGACATGTTTAATGCAGAGAGGGTGGAGGTGGGGTTGGAGCTGAAGAAAAGAGTGGAGAAAGACCAGGGGGCCTGAGGTGGGACAAGGAGGGAGCTCCGCTACAAAGAGACCTTCTCAGAGAGGAAGGAAGGGTGGGGAGGGAGAGAGACATTCAACCAAATGAAAAGAGCAAGAGAGAGAGATGAACTGTGGGAGGACAGAGAAGAAGAAGAGAGAGAAACAGAAACAAGGAGAAAGACAGAGATGGAGAGGGAGCACTGTAGCTGAATGACCTTGACGTACAAGAATAGAGCGCTGTATGGCAGGAATTGCTATGCAGCACAGAAAGCCAACACGACTGCCAAAAAGGAGCTTTTCAACAAAATACGATCCATGACATAATTAGTAATTGTGTGTGTGTGTTTGGCGGTGGGGTGTTTTTACCATTCCAATCACGTTACATGCATGAACACCTCAAAGTCAAACAGTGCTGAGGAAACATGACTTTGATCCGAAAGAAAATGAATCCTCCATTATTCATGGGAACCGAAATGAGGAATCATTTGCTCTCGGTTCATTTAACTAAGGGGATCTACGTTCCCTGCAGTGTGATTCTGCGAGAAGCCACAGTGGAGAAGAGTTGAAAGCAAAAGCGGCAGAAAATACATTAGAAAAATGTTTCAAATAAATGAAGTGCACTTGATTTCACTTGCCAGGAACTATAATATATAAAATGACTTGTGTGATTGAGTGACTGTCACCACATGGCTCCTGGCAAATATTTCAACCCTTGATCAAATTAAAAAGCTAATACAAAAAAGCTGTTCTTCTCATAAATGAGTGCAACAGAAGTGATTATTTTACAGTTTCATTTGTACCCCTCTCATCACATATAAGAAAAGTTTAACACAGAGCTAGCAGAGTGCACATAAAAGACTTGGTTACCTTTAATAGCTGTTTGCAGCAGGGTCCTCTGTGTGTCTGAAGGTCCACTGGTCTGTTTACTGGTGCTCCCACTGTCTCGCTGCCGGGCCACAGCCACGGCAATGCCAACTGGAGGGTGGCGCACCTCCCCCTCCCCCTCACGGCCAAACGAGCGGGCGCTGTCCGGTCGCTCCTGCTCCCTCTTCAGCTGGGGAGGGACCCTCAAAGCCCCTGAAGAACCCAGTCCAACTGATGCTCTTTCCCTGTCTCTTTCCCGCTCTCTTTCTTTTTCCCTCTCCCTTTCCCTCTCCCGCTCTCTCTCTTTTTCAGTCTCCCTCTCTGCTTCTGCTTTGAACCCGATGTTACCCAGACCCCCAAAGGGTCCTCGGCCGTCTGCAGAGTGCCTAGAGGACCCAGGAGCCTCAGCGGCAAAGTTTCCACTGTATTTAATCAGACTCTGCATGGCCGAAACCTCCGTGGGATCAGAACCCGCTCCCCCACCTCGCTCTCCACCCCCGGACCCTCCTGCCAATGACCCCCCAGGTCGGTAGAGCGCCGATGGGTCCAAGTAGCGTCTCTGACTCCCCTCCTCACCTCCGTGACCATGTCCATGTTGGGAGGGGTGTGTCTGGGGGGAATGGCTGTGGGTGGAGTGTGTGTTGCTGCTGGGCCGGTGGGTTGTGTGAGGGGAGTGGGATATTTGTGTGTGTGTCTGTTGGCTGTGGGGAGAGGAGAGTGTGTGTCCGTGTTGGGCTGCCAGGGCGGCCATGTGACTCGTGGCATAGTTGGCTAATGGGCTGATGGTATTCCACTTAGGCTCCGCCCCTGCCCGCTCTATGCCCAATCTGAGCGAGTGTTTGGGGATGTCCCTGGTTTCCGGGCTGAACCTTGATTGACTGGAGGAGTAAGACATGTCCTGTCCGCGTTTACCAATGGAACCATTGGAACAAATCACAGAACCTTCCTCTCTCTGATTGCTTGAATCGCCAGACAGGGAGAGCCGAGGATGCTCCATCAAGCTCCTCTCAGGAAACCTGTAGCTCTCCCTCTCCCTGTTTCTGTCACGCTCACGCTCTCTGTCTCTGTCTCTGTCTCGTTCCCTTTCTCTGTCTCTGTCTCGTTCCCTTTCTCTGTCTCTGTCTCTGTGTCTGTCACCATGCTTGTCGCGGGCCTGCGAGGCGATCTGGATGGGCCCTGTCCGCTCGTCGTAAACCTCCACAGAAGGCACATATGTCGGCGCGCTGACTCGCTGCTCTCTGATAGGCTCTCTGGGCATGGAGGGGTGGGGCGGGCCAGCGACGGAGGGCTGGAGCGCAGGAGGATGGGCGTAGGAGATGTGGAGGGTCCCAGCCGAAGCGGCCACAGCGTCATTTCTCTTTTGTCTGTCTGAGTGAGAGTTTGAGTTATTTGAGTTCGCGTGAGAGTTATGGCTGTGGTGGGGTCGAGAGCCCCCCTCTTCTTCCCGACCCCCTCTGTCTGTTTCTGGTCCATGAAACCTGCCCCCACCCCCACCTGAAGGGAAAGAGGGCCGTGGAGGCGACGGCCTGGATCTGGGCTCTGTGGTGAAAGGTTGGGAGTGTGATTTATGCTGGTGGTGGTGAGGATGGTAGGACCAAATATCTCTCTCCGTGTCCCGATCCCTTTCTTTCTCTCGCTCGCCGCTCCTCGCCCTGCGGTCCTCCTCACTCCTCCCGTCCTGCGTCAGGTCCACCACGCTGTGCGGCCTCTGCTCCTCTCTCGACCGCTCTCGCTCTCTGTCCCTCTCTCTCTCCCTCTCACCCCGGTAATGCCGGTCCCTACCCCCGTCCCGGGACGTCCTCTGAGGGGGTGTGGAGCTGGATGGGGTGGTCGAGGGAGCAGACGGTGGGTGCAGAGGCAATTGGCTCAAGGAGGCCGGCAGGTAAAAGCCCTCTAAAAGACACAAATCATGACACGAGTCTTAACGTACAATCACAAACCCACTACGAGAGCTGTTGAAACAGATTCAGAGCATAATACAGGACACAGGCAGAGGTTAGCATAAAAAATATTTAAATGTCGGCCTGCCAAGAAAATGTAACAGTTACGCACACCTACATAAGATCTGCAACAGCCACATCCAGGAGGAGCACAAGCATTACACAGTATACTAAAATTGATCCCCGTCAGCTGAATGTTGCCCGTTTCGTGCTGGAGGTTTGGCTCAGGTCCACAACAAACTACACGTCTTCTCACTAAATGAAAAGGCTCGACACAAAACCTACTTCCACTCATGGACAGGAAAGGATAGGAGAGAGTGTGTACACTAAATTCAGCCGCTTGTCTCCATGAATATTGCTGGTGACAGTGACTGACCTTTATGTGAGTCGTAGAGAGGGTGCTGGGAGAGCGAGGGGGGATCCAGGTGGCCCAGGGACAGGTAGGGGCTGGAGTACAGGCTGCTCGGCAGAGGAGGGTAGCCTGAAGAAAACCATAGAACATGTCACACAACGCAGTTTACACATAACTGGAATTACGCAATCACTTCTTCTCAGTCATATTATTATCATGGCTCCCATTTGGAGAGCCTGAACAACCCCTGGAAATGTTTTGCACAAGGATTTAAAAGTAGCTTCTGCTACCAGGCAACAAACAGAATAATAGTACTTACATCGAGAGTTGCAATGAGTAGACCCGCAGAAATTTAACCAGCAACTACTTTAAAAACCATCTTCTCAAGTGTAAGGACTTGCTTCTTTACTCTGTGTTCTATCATCTATCATCGTAAATGAAATATCTTTGGTTTTGGACTGTTCACACAAAAACAAGACACTAGAATACCTCAACGTTGACTCAGAGAAAGTGTGATCAGCCTTTTTTCCCCGCTTGATTAACAGAGAAACGAATGTGCAGGTTAATCAATAATGAAAATAATCGTTGATTGCAGCCCTACTTCCGTCCACCTGAAGTTAACGTGTCATATCAACATGACCACAAACAGCGGATGAAGTTGGGTTACAGATTGTTTCGTCATTCTCAGTGAGGCAGACCGTGGTCCACTTCAATGAGCTGCTCAGCTAGTCCAAAACCCAGAAGATACTCAGTTTACTATCGCACAAGACAAAAAAACCCACCCAAAATATTCAAATTTGAGAGAATTTTTTGCCACTTTTAAAAAATATCAAAATAGTTGCCAATTAATTTTCTATCAAAGGACTAATGGATTAATTATTAATCGATTTGTAGTCTCAGCTCTAACTCATGCTAGTCAACATATCTGAACAGATGTAAACCAGACTGTACCACTTTTAAATCACATTAAACTTTGCACACCGACAGTCAGAGTCAACCCTGCGTCACCTGATTGGTTTTGTTCACGAGGTCATCTTGAGGTTGATGTTGGGCGAGAGTCTGCCCGACAGCCAGCTGCTGCTCTCAGAGACCAGATCTTAATATAGACAAAACCTCGCGCCTGGTGTAATGCTCTGGATGTCTGTGTTAGGACTGAGCTGGCTGCAACTCTGACGCTGGCTGGTGTCAGTATGTTAGGCCACATGTAATAAAAGAAAAGAAAGAAAAAAAAGACTGCCACCCAGAGAGGGTGACATTCCCTGTTCCCACACTCCGGCCGCTCCAGGATATCAAAGACGCCGCTGCCATTCCAGCACGAAGTGCCAGGGAGCAGAGCCCGAGTATAAATCTGTCTCCTCTCTCCGTTTTGAGAGGCAGAAATGGAGAAGCCAGAGGAGGCGGGTGGTGGGGGTGTCAGCAGCTAGAGGAAGGCACAAGGAGACTGAAATATAAGAGGAATGATGTGACGAGAGAAAAGGCACGCAGGAAAGGTTTCTTGCAAAGCTTCCTTTAACGACAGCTAACAGCTAACCTTGATCCCCGACAGCTTTGATACAAGGTTCTCGTGCAGCTACGGCGCATCCCAAGCATATCCAAAGTCTGCCGCTCGGAAACATCTCCAGCTTTTAGTAACGTCAGCTGCTTTAAAAGCCAGCCACCAGGTATTAAGAACCTTCATAGGCCGTGAAGATTTCTATTCATATCAGAGCAAGTGGATTCTGTAGCTTCTTTAGCCAGCAGGAGGTTTTAGCTTCTTCAGCTTCAGATACTCACTCAGCCTCACTTCAGGCTAAACTTTAAGTCAAGCGTCGAAAGTCCATCCATACTTTATCCCTTCTTCAGCTGAATATAAAGTCAAACGGGGGGTGTGTTGGCTGGGCTGACACACAGAGCAGATGGGCTAGTATTCGACTTTTTCAGAGTATAATTTTAAAAGGTATAATCCTTTATGGTTTCATAAGCTCAGACCCTGTTTTTGATCATGTTCATGGTTGGCACCTTTTCTGCAACAGCCACTCAATGCATTTACATTCTGTAATTTCCACTAAAAGAGTAACTTTAACACAGGGGATTCACAGGAAACAAGGCAGGCACGTAATCAAGGGTTAATGGAATAGTTATATATATAAACATACAGAAAAGCCAGCAGTCCATTATCTTAACGAGCTTAGCATAAAGACTGGAAACAAGGGGATTGGTTGGCCTGGCTCTGTCCGTAGCTAACAAAACACATTTCAAGTACCTCTAATGGCCACTATTTAACACAGTATATCTTGTTTGTTTTTTAACAGAAACTAAAGTCGCTGTTTTACATGTTTTACACTTTTATAGCTCTGATTGGTTTCAAGGGAACCTGCAGAAGTTATAGCTCAGGCTATTACCTATAACCATCACGTGCTAGTGCTGCCTCCTTGAACCGTCCCTGAGGAGAGTAAGCTCGAGACAAAATCTTAAAAAACTAATCACACACACAATCTGATTTGCAAAGAAACTGAACAAGATCTGTGTCACGCAGGCGATGCAATCAGTTTTTAAGTGAATCCCAAATAGAATCCATTTGTCCTTCTCCGTTTACCTTGCCAAAGCGGGATACGTTTCCCCCTATCTGACCTTCTACTCCAGTGAGATTTGATAAGGAGACACGAAAGGACAGGAAGGAATGAGGAGGGTTCAGAGATTCAATCACTTACTGAACAGGCCTTAAGAAGAGCACAGAGACTGAGAGGACAGAGAGGACAAAACCACACTAAAACTGTGTTCATAAGCCAGGTTAGGAGAGAAATGTTGTAGATAAGTGGGGCAAGAGAACTAGCGAGAAAGAGACAGAGACAAAGTGCATACTGGACAGGAAGCGCAAAAAAAGAACAAGAGAGAGGAAGATAGATTACTGTAAAGCATGACAGGCAAAAGTAGGAGACAGGTGGAGGACAGAGGAAACGAGACACATATAGGACAGAGCCAGGAGCACAGCTACCCGCAGAGAGACAGAAATGGAACAGGATCCCACTGGTGTAAGCAATGAGAAAGAGAGGAACAAGCCTCCTGGGCTTTGGACAAGAGCTCACTGTGACAAATGTCACGAAAATGCGATGTCGCCTGTCTTCAAGCATTTGAATTATGCACAGAGACAGAAAAGGAGGAGCGAGCCAGAAAAAGAGAGCGAGAAATGCAAGTATTTGTTGCGGCAAATGGTGTTTTACCTTCGTGGGCGTGTGATGCCCAGAGCTGAGCCATCTGCAGACTGCTGGGATTGGCCGACCTGTATGCAGGGTCGGAGGTCAAGGGGGAGGGGCCCGGATAAGCAGAGAGGAAGGGACTGGAGCCTGCTGGGAAGGCTTCACCTAGGAAAAAGAAAGAAGGCCGTCAGTCACCCTTGAACCACGAGAACCAAACTAATAAACAATAACAACAATCGATTTATGCCGCACATGCTGTCACTTTGGTACGTGTGTGTGTGTGTTTTTGGGTGTGTGTGGTGCACAATCGATACATGCTGACGGTTCTATGCTCAAGCAGTCTGCTGTAATCACATTATTACCGAGCCACCGTGCACTCTGTTTCCACAAGATAGACCACAGACAAGAGTGCACACAGAAGAAAAGGACAGTTAATGTAACCACCAACTCAAAACCACAATCGTCACAGTAGGAGCGAGCCGCATGGGGCAATCATGAGGGTCCTCTCTCTTCTGGGAAACACTGATTGGATGAGACATTCAGGGAAGTTGTGTACACAGTTGGATCAGATTGTCACTCTCTCAATAGAGATCATGAGATCCGTCGATGCTGGATTTTATCTTTGGAGCTCCCTTTACAGAATTTAGTTACCTCTGATCTAATTGAGAAACTAAACATTATTCTCACCAATAAATCACTTTATTTTCTTGTGTGTGGTGGCTACAATAAATACACTCGAATTTAAATATACCAAAACAAAAAAATCATCCCATTCCCAACAGGTGGCAGTTTATAGCAGCACAGTGGTTTAATATCTAATATAAAAGTGCACTGTCTCTTTATCAAATGGACTTCGATCTTGTGTTTTTGGTTTTGTAAACGCTGCTGTGTGAAATAAAGTGAATTCAATCATCTGGTCTAAGTCAATTAATCATCTGGTCTATGAAATCAGCAGCTCAGTTTACAATCCTCTATTTTCTTCCACTGTTTCTGTTTGAAAACAACTGAAACTACTAATCCATTACCAAGATAAGATTACTTTTCTGTCAACTAACTGATGGTTTCTTCATTTCAGTCATACTTACTACACAGTTATACTGTACATTACTGCATGATTCAGTTACATGGCATTTCCTACATAGACCTTGACTCTTGAAGGACAGAAAACTCAATGAAACACATTTATACCATGATAGTATGCACTGTACATACTAGAAACATCAACTTTTCTGTTCATTTCACATTCAGGCTTTTCAATTAACATCCCTCCATCACATTATCTACACTACGATAAAAAGATAATACCAGCCCAAAGCATCATTCTGACTCTGATACTGGCTTCGACATACATAAACTGACCACCACGGATTCAAACGTGTAATGTCAATTACATTCAAACGTTTTTAAATCTGGTGTCTGTGACAACATTCCCAGGGCGGCACACTGGTAGTGGTGTGTTTTATGTCAACCAGGAATGACTGGTTTGCCAGAGCTGACGGGGGAAGCATCAACAGCGATGTGGTTCAGAGTAGTCAGCAGCAACTGGGTATGGTGGAATATGGTGGAGTATGGTGGAGTATGGCAACATGAGCACGCTGATAGTGTTTGTGTAACTACTCTCACTGCCAGAACGGGGCGAAAGGCTTAATTTGAACAAACAATCTACTGTGCACACAGCGACAGTGTGTACACACGTTGACGTCACACACGCTTCACCATTAAAACCAGCTCCATTGCAGCAACATCGACAGAGTAAACATTTCATATCTCAACATCATGCAGTTATCGATTGCTTTTATTAGACTTGTTTTTATTAGACTCCACTCCCTGCATGTGTGCAATCTAACCATTAGTAAACTTTGAACCTTTGAACCATTACTGCCTCTTCCAATCACAACCTCCTAAGAGATGGGAGAGGTTTCATGTTTAGCTGAGGTTTGCCCCCACCCAGCCCATTACTGAACGCACTGCACAGCCATTATCCTGATAAAACTAACCATGTGTGTAGGGGAAAGGGTGCTGCCTGTATATGGGCGAGGGGGAAGGGACTGAGTGAGTGAGTGTGTGTGTTTCTGTATTAGTCCTGTGGGAATCTGTGAGACATGCTGTGCGCGCTGAGTTTCCCCTGCATCTAAATCTGTGCATTAAAACCGCCGTCCGTCAGCACCGCCTATATGCTCATGCACGCGCGCACACACACGGAGAGTGCATTTTAAATCAATAGCAAATGCAGCTTTCCAATTAATCACAAACAGGCATTTACACATACATACAGGAATAGTGCAGTGTACCTTTATTCTCTGCACTGAGAAATGCTGTGTAGGTGGATGCTTCCACACTCAGCCCTATCATACTTCTTAAAGTCTCTCCATGTTTGCGTGTGTGTGTGTGTGTTGCACGTGTGTGTCCTCAGGGGTCTCCGTGCGTGCGGCTAAAGTGGCTGCACTGCATCGCCGTGTGACCGCTGATATGTGCAAACAGTTCTGTGTGGGTTTGCCGTGAATGCCCGTCGAGTGAGAGACACTGTAGGCGCTTCAAACACACATACATGTGCAAAAATACAGGCTTACACCAATTCCTGGGAATATACAGGCATGCAAACATGCACAACCAGCCACACGCACACACAGCCTGTGATTAACTTCCAGTTAGACTCAGTACATTAACTCTGCTGGAAAACACACCCCCTCGTCCTGTGTGGAGCACTCCAAAGCAGCACAGCTACAAGGTTTTACCTCTGTTATTCATTATAGTAGAGAATAATTCAAGTGATTATTAGCCACTTGTGTCACAGCTAGCTACTACTATGTCCTGTTCATTTATACACGCTGTCCAAAGAAAACCATGGTCCTCCAAATTTGGTGATACTGAATTTGCAGCTGCTCCTTCTTGTTCCATTACTCCTTGTAAAATTTACAACCGATCCACTGACAAAGCAAAATACCAAAAGTGACAACTGTCTTGTTTTGTAGATGCACTTTTGACCACGGTCAGCTTCCTGTGACTGCTTCACAATAAAGGCCACCCTGTGTTTTGCCAGTTGAATGCTTCTGATGTGACCTCGCAGCAACAGGAGGTGTTTGGTTTGCATTAGTAATAACTTCATACAGCTCTGATATGGCTGCAGGAGTAAACAGTGAGGCTGACATTAGGGAGACAGAATTACACACAATAACACTAGAGTACATGCTGCACCGTTTGCATGTGAAGGCAATATAAATGCAGTGCGGGAATGGTGGACTCCACCAGTAACAATAAAAACTACTATCAAGAAAGGTAATTGTGCAATGTAACTATACTGTATGGCTATTGCAGAAAAATGCCACCAAACAGTAGAAAGAAGTGGCTTTGATTCAATTGAAATGTTAATGATTATACACTTAAGTTAAAAAAACCATTAAAAAACTCAAAAAGGTTTGACTAAAGATCGTTGTCATGGAGCTGAAAATGAAAAGCTGAAAAGCTCACATTTTGGTGATATGTGCTTTTCACAGCGACATCCTCTCATATCAAACTGTGTGTTGTGTCAAACACACATTATTGTTCTATCAGGTGAGAAAGACAAATATCTCTCTGTTTACTGATGATAAATGAACATTATGCTTCCTGTTTTTAAAGTATCATTGTATTTCTTGCTACTGTGATACTGTGAGAGGAGATTTGGCGTTTGTTACTGTGAGATAAAGCCTGTTTAGACCACCACCACCTCTCCATCTCTCACTCCAGTGTGTATCGGGATTTGTGCCAACGGTGTTGTTCGAACAAGTTATCCTCACCTATAACCCACTTTCTAATTGTTACCTGGTGTGTGTGAGTGTAGACATACCCCCTGCATGAACACACACACAGAATACACTCACAACCACCACCTGTCGAGGATGTTAAGGTCCTGGTAGGATGTCAGCAGTTTCCATTCCTTCAGGCCAAACACCAGGGTCTCTCTAACACACACACACACACACACACACACACACGTCAAGAGCCACAGATGCCCCACTAGAGTATGGATCAATCTCTGCATCACAGCCGCCTACAGGCCTTTTATCCATGTGTGCAGAGTACACACAGAGAGACGCACATACACAGTCCACAGTTAAGCTTTGTGCCAGTGATCAGGAAAAAAAAATACAATCCCAAATTCCCTTTTCCCCTTCCTGAACAGTCTGAGGGAGGAAGGAGAGGGAGGGGTAGAACGAGGGAAAACATTTGCGCTCCTCGTTCCAGAAACAACATCCAAATGGTAGCTGAGAGGGAAATGTTTCTTTAAATGTTTTGGAATTACTCTTTCATTACCTCCCTCTCTCTTTCTCACAGCCCTTTCCTTCCTTCCTCTATCTCCCTTCACAACTCCATTCCATCTTCCCACCCCAGACACATACACACACACACACACACACACACACACACACACACACACACACACACACACACACACACACACACACACGCAAACACTTTGGCTCCCACTTCACAAGACAGTTAGTTTGCCATATTGGGATAAGGAAGTTGCCAAGAAACACGCTCTCTGACTCCCCAACACGTTGTGAGCCTCCATTTTCAGATCCTCGTAAGAAGTGTTATCTCCATATCAGAGAGGAGGAGGCCTGCTGGAGATCAATTCTGATAGAGACGCCGCTGCAAATCTGACACACGCACAAACACACGCACACACACACACCCGCCCACACACACGGTGAAAATCAGTGAAATCAAACTCAAGAACAAGAGTCTTGATAACGCAAATCGATCTAAGATGGACCGAAACGCAACAGAATCCAACAACAACAATACTGGAGCACGTACAAAAATACGAGCGAAAAACCTCTGGTAGAAATGTCTGCCACAAACACACACAACACCACAGACCCAAAACACACACACACACTCTCTCTCTGTGAACCCATCTGTTACCCATCAGTGGTACTCAGAACAGGGTTAGCTTTGGGGGAGGGGGGGTCTCTATTGATCTCTGGGTTTTATTCGCTGCAAGAAAAACAAAAAACAAAAATTCAAACAGTAAAAGTCTGTGGCGCTCTCTCTCCCACAGCTAACTGGCACACTGACACTGGTAACCATTAATCCTCACACACACACACACGCGCACATGCGCATACGCGCACGCACACGCACACAAGATGTGCAGGATTTTCATACATGCCTGGCAACCCATATCTGTCGTGTGTGTGTGTGTGTGGGTTTAAAGTTTCAGTGAGGAAAGTCTTTGCTCCCTGACAAGTTTAAATCATGACATCTCAAACTACGCTGCGATGTATTAACATCCAAAGTGTCTCTAGGGGTGTAACGCTTCTCAAAATCGACCTTTCGATTTAAACATCTTTTTCTCACCAGGGTAACTTGATAGCTTAAGCCACTGTAAGACTATCGAGTTTTGATTTGTAAAGCTCAACAGATCATTGGTTTGATGCCCTGATAGCCGTCATTTACAATTCTTCTCGGAAAAAGGCTACATGGTACAGAGTGTCGAGTAACCAAGATTTTTTTTAAATTCAAGGTTACATGGTCCAATTTCAATAATTCACTTAAAATGTAAACACGATGACTTATTTCAACAAACTGTTAAACACAAACAATAAGTCACTAGCTGGCAGAGGGTAATTTACAACAACAGCTTGAGTTTCCGCACTGTGTGTGTGTGTGTGTAGCAGTGTGTGCATATGTGTAGCATAGCCTACAAACTGTACTTTGTTGTTGACATAACTTAAGGGGAAGGCAAAATGTTGCCACAATGCTGACTTCAGGGAAGCAGGAGGATTTTCCGGTTCTGTTTCTCCCTCATCTCTGACTCCAGCAGTGGACATGGCGTCGAGCTGAAAGATGCAGCTGCAGGCTAACGGTGAGCTACACTGCTACTGCTACACTTTGAAGTGTTATTTCTTTTTAATTCATTTTCCTTTGAACACATGTCAGATGCGCACAAGTCGGCAGGGAGTAAAATACCGGGGAGAACAGCTGATCCTGCTTTGGATTTCGATGATCGATATTGAAAACTAATTTTGATCAATTTTCAGTTCAGATTTGTAATAATGAGAGTGCAAGTCTCTAATTTATATTGTTTGTTGGTAAAGAGATTACACAATGGATGTGCAAAGGAAATACATTTGCAAAAAACTGCTTTCTGTGTTGATGTCTAAAACATATCTTGCTGTCAGAAGATACACTACATAGCCACCAATTCAGATATGGAAGGAATGCTCCAAGGAATCATCCACTGGACTGCACGAATAATGGAAAAAAGTCAACCAACCAGTTTTCTGTTACTGTTATTATCTAATGTTGAAAATCTCCTGGCAATAAAGATTTACATGGAAATGAAATATATATTGCCTTCACTCCCACAAATGAGCTGCACATAATTCTGTTATGAAAGAAGTTGTGCTTTTTTCTTGGAACAAAAATATTAAAATTGCCAGCAAAAACCAGTCAAAACCAAATTATCATCCTTTGCCACTGGGGAAATTGGGGGCATGGGATATACCATATAGGATTGCTGTGTGTTCTTAAGTTCATGCACATTTTAATGGTGTATTAAAGCTGGACTATGACGGGTGAATTTAGCATGAGATTTTAGTTTAGGAACAACTAGATGATAGTGAGATATAAAGAAGTTTTGGACAGAAACATGCTTGTACCAACGCAATGTTAAATGTGTTATATATGGTGTAACACTGAGTAAATAGCTAAAGAAGACCATCAAGAACATCAAGTCCACAATGCTCCAGAGAACAAATGATCTCCTGTGGGAACATTTTACCTGCCTCCTGGTTTAATTCACAGGAAAAGTTGGATAAAATTAACTGGAACACAAGTCAAAACTAAGAAAATCCCCTTAGGAACTGGAATATGGCAACACAGCAGCTAGACTCATCATCCATTCAAAACCTTATGAACTGAAATGATAACAGGTCTTTTCACAGTAGACAGCAGGAAAAGAACAGGTGTTACTAATAACATTAATGATGGCTCTGTTCTAGATAAGCCATGATGACGGAGATCCAGCATGCACAACACCAGGAGCCCAAAACTGAAGCAGCTAAATGGAATCCAGCCATCCCAATTCAAACCCAGCCAATACCAGAGCAGTCGACCACACAGCGGCCAGTTTACTGACCTCAACAAAACGCTGGAAAAGACACAAAAGATACGTTTTTTCTTTTGTTGCAACTCTTCAAACTTCATAAAAAAGTTGCTCTGGTGGTTGGATAGAAGCAAACCTCCTGTGTGTGTGTGTGTGTGTGTGTGTGTGTGTGTGTGTGTGTGTGTGTGTGTCGCGGAGCCATGCTGGTGCACTCAGAAATCTCCTGTGAAGATGGCAGGTGTTATTTTGACACACTCCTCCATACCAGCAAATGGAAAACACACTCACAACAGGCGACACACAACCATGCAGTGTCACACTCAGACTGAATGGCATGCACAGTTGCATAGTAACACAGATGCAATGAAACACATACACACACAGGCACATACATTCAAGAACAGTCAAGAGCTACACCCGCAAGGCAGGGTGGGTCAGACTTTTGGTTTAACATTTATCTAAACACAAAAGCATTGAGGTGTTGACTGACAGGAACTGATATGGCCTGATTAGTGATATCAGGACATTTCTCTGTAATAGATTAATCAATGTTGCTGATGATGTGCACAGTGAAAATGACAGAAAGGACACAGGAAGTGTGTCATTCATTCAACTTTAGATTTCGAAGGATGCTTTAAAAAAAACGAACGTCAGGTGTCAAACAGTCAAATGTGCTGGTCGTCTCAGCAGCTCAACTGGCTGAAGCACGTAGTTAAGAAACAGTCGTATTTCTCATGTCACTACATATTTTGCCTGGAGGAATATTATAAACCTTATGTAATGGGACATGTAGAGACTCAACATGCAGCCAAACAGACAGACATAACGCAGTGTGTGACCTTTGTGTGTTGTTTGAGTTAAAGGGAGGGTTCTGGCAGAGTGAGCGACTTACCGAATGCTTTGGGTATTTCGACATGCCACGGCACGCTCGTTTACACACACACACACACACACACACACACACACACACACCTATCACTCTTGTGTTTGACAGCTGTGTGCGTGTGTGTGTGCGCGTCTCTGTGTCGTTTGTCTGCCTCTGACAGGTTTATTGTAGCAGGGCAGCGGTGCCTTGTGCTTTCTCTTAAGGAGCCAGTTTTCTCTCCTGAAGGATTCAATTAATCTGAGAGGGGATGTGTCCAAGCCATATCACACAAACACACACGCAAGCGTGTGCACGCATGCACGCACACACACACACACACACACACACACACACACACACACACACACACACACACACACACACACACACACACACACACACACACACACGTATGTAAGGGTCTTGGTCTTGAATACATATGAACACACACTCGCCACATTAATTTTAACGTAAACAGACACACTAACCAAGTGGTGTGGATGACAAATTGGTATCGGCTGAGGCAACCCTGGCCTACTGCGTGAATTACACATATACGCTTGTGAGTGTGTGTGTGTCTGTGTGTGCGCGTGTCTGAGAGAGAGAGACCATCTGAAGGGCTACCACATTTATCCAACCGTGTTTGAATGTGTTGTGGTCAGGAGAAATCTCTTTCTTTCTCTCTGCAGAGAGTCCCGAGGGGAAACCCCGGCTTTAACTGCACTAAGCACAATCACATGCTCCCATTCTCATACACAAGACCTCAATCCTCTCGTCTACACCGTTTCTCCCTCCCTCTCTCTCACACACACATATATCTCAGCTCTTATGCCTCAAAAACAAAAACACAGCTTTCCACTTTAAGGATTGTGCCCATTTAGTTTTCCTTTTCCATTTGTCTAGGACTGTTTTCATCTCCATCTATTGACTTCCCTTCTCTGTGTGCGCTACAACACCTACATTTGCCTCTGCGTCTCACTCCCATTTTCTTCTACTCCCTGTTGGATGCAATGTGCGCTTGTGTGTGTGTGTGTGCACACGCGTGCATGAGACAGAGAAAAGACCAGAAAAGTTGCTGGTTCAGACGTGCTATCCCTCGAGTCTCACAGATGAGGGACGCCGCCCTGATAGTCATTTTCACCTCATTAGACAAGCATTTGTTCCAAACTGTATTCCTGTAAGGTCATTCCATACAGTTAAAGTAATCATCAACAACAATGGCCAATTGAAGTAGCACAACACAGACTCAACCTACACCCCATTTAAGCATGCTTCTACAATTCCTACTGATGTCTACACCCACTCGTGCACAGGAAGTCAGGTGCTTTATGTTTCCAACATAGTTTAGTTTGTTTAAAACAAGAGCTGAGTAATCAACTGGTCAAAATCCAAAGAAAAAGATGTGACACGCTGTATGGTGGTCGAGTGGTCTCTGGGAAATGTAGTGTAAAGGAGCACTTAGCACCAAAAAATGCCACTCAAATGGGAAAAAAATCTTTAACTGCTTCACCTGCACAGCCACATGCATAATCTTGATTACTGGTCCTCCTTCCTAATAAAATAATCTGCAGCCATTGTCTCCTCGGTGCAGTCACACTCCAGCAGGTCCTACCTCTGCTGCTCTCGGATGCAAGGAGGGAGGGAAGAGGACAGATGGCCTCGATCTGGTGACGGAGGCTCCGGCAGACCTCCAGTAGACAGAGGACCATTTACAGCCATTTTACATCTATAAACAGCGACTATAAGACCTTATCATGTTTAGACAGAACCTGTGTGGATGAACAGGAACAGGTTAGAAAGCAGGAAACAATGTCTTTACAGAGGCCCCTTTTTGCAGAGGAGTGTAGGCTACAAATAGCGCAAATGTCAACAAAACTACTTGCAGCTTTAAAGAAATGTTGATCTCTCTCTCCCCCTCTCCCTCTCTCCTCCAGTTGTGAACTTAGGGGAGACACTCTGCTCTACTAAGTCAGGTGGAAATCCTATTAAACCTGAACTAAAATAAGGGAGACTCTTGGGAAATAAGGATAGGTTGGCAGCTATAAACAGTCAACTCTGCTGTCAGGAGGTCAGCCAAAAACAACAGCGCAAAAGAAATGTCTGGAAACATGTGTAAACAAAAACAGTAGCAGGGCGACCTTGGCTCCTCTGATCGCACACAGGGTGTCTGCGTGCTGGATTCACGCTGTTTATTGCAATTAAACATAAGCATCATGAACATTTGCAATTACCGGGCAATTATCATGTAACAAGGGTTGTATGGCGTTATTCCAAGCATGGGAGTGAGATCTCAGTCAGGTTTGGTTAAAGTGATGTGTGGGGATTCGATATCGAGGAGTGCCGTAAAGCTAAATGATCTGCATCGCACAGTGGTGCGTTTTAGTGGGTGGAGGCTGAGAGTGTGCGTAGGGGAGATGAGAGTCAGAGAGTGAGAAGGTCAGTGTGTGGGCAGAATAAAATGTATCCCATTTTAAAGGAGCGTTTAAACTGCCAATCTGGGCTGGAACCGTGCTTGGGTCAATTCCACTTCAAAACACACACACATGCACGTGCATGCGCGCGCACACACACACACGTACACACGCGCGCGCGCGCGCGCACACACACACACACACACACACACACACACACACACACCTCTCTTGGCTACACATCAAGTTGTTCCACACAAGCAAATCCGCATGCACACACCCCCACCGCAAGCAGTTTTCAGCTCGTTTCAGAACCACAGGAGGGGACATCATCCCAGCTGAAATACACTATGGCTGCCACAAAAGGCACATTTCACCCAGAACTGATATTTGCACAGTTTATAGTAAATCCACGCGTGTGATCGTTCCACCTGAAAACATTTCCCTGTTATCCTAAAGCCGCAAAATCAGTTCAACTAGCTGCAATAAAACTGCGCCCTGGCACATCTCTTTGCCGAGATACACCCATCAATCATCCTAACGCTCCCTGCTGTGAGTTGATTTCATCTCTGACAGCTTTTCATGAGTGTGTGTGAGTGGAGTGTGTGGGCCCTGCCGGTGTGTCAAATTAACGCTTCATCAGAGCCCTGCCCTGGGAGCGCCGCCTCACTTTACCAGACCTCTAGTACCTTATTGCGCTCCAAATGACAAGTGCTGCATTGAACCCACGCTCCGCGATTGGAAAGGGGGGGAACACAGCTTAACTGGAATATTATTATCTCCGGGCTTTAGCTCTGAAGAGAAACCAGAGGAACTGTAATTGTATATCTCTGTCTGCAGCTACATGACTTTAGGGGGATGTAAGTAACTCGATGAGAGCGTGTGTCAGACTTTCCATTTTCCAAACGACACAGCAGACCCATATTTCCTACACATGCAAGTTTGAATCTAGATGACAGAGCTCTGACTCTCCCTCTGACTGACCACAAAACTATATGCAAACACGCCATGTTATCTTTTTTGCAAAATGTTATTTCAGGCTTGCATTACTAATAGCAAGGGCAGACATCGCTGTGCAGGCAGTGAAAGTGAAGGGAAAATCACCAGCTCAGTGGGGAACAACATATACTGTAAATGATCTACGGACTACAGTTAGGTAATACATGAACACACACACACCTACATAATGTAAACAAACACAAGGGGGTTCGCTTCGACTTCAACATCTTCTTTCTAATTGCCAAGCACATCTCAACCATCCAGTTTCCAACCATGGTGTGCTCATTTAAGTGCGCACACACTCTCTCCCTCACACAGATTCCTCAATGTGCTTGAAGCAGCAGCGGGGATGTCCAACAGAATTGGTACAAATGCAGAGAAAAAAAAGCAGCATCAGCCATTTGCCAAATGTTCCAGGAGAGTGGCTTTTACTCCAAATACTGGAGGACTGAACCACGGCCATTCTTCACTCTCACAAACACTCCAGCAAATTCCCCCAACAGGGGAAGAAGTGGTCTGTCATCCCTTTTAGGTCATAACTTTACCACCCCCACTCTCACAAATACACACACGCTGCATATGTTCTCATAGCAATGGCGGTGTGATGATCTACATGCAACCCAAGACCACTGCACCCTGACCTGCATACTGCTGCAGCAACACCCGCCGCCGCGTGTGTTGCAAACTGCCAAGTGATTTTCCGCTAATGCGTTGCCCGTCTCAGAGGCTGGGAATCCTTAACACGATGCCATACTTGCACATCTGAAACTTGCCACAGCTTTATAACAGCCACTCCTCCTTATGAAATCTACATCTGGGTTCATTCCCCACAGAACACCGTAGCGACGTCCAAGTGATGACCGCACATGCTGCCACAAACTGCGCGCAGTTTTGCGCAGCGCTATTTTAAGTTAATATTTGATCGTTTGAGGGCTGTGCCTTCGAAGTGGTCACACTGCAGCATTTAAACAGGCTAACATCATGCACTTACTGTGGTGTGGATGTAGGTTAATGGCCGATGGCAGGAATTTTCCGGAGTGGAGAGGTGGCGGATGACTCGCGCCCAAGTGACCGGGCGAGGGAGGGATCCTCCCGGCTGCCGCTGCTGCTCCGAGTCGATGCGACTCCATTGCGAGCCCCGCCAACAACGGAGGTGGTACGTGGACGGATCGGGGAGGTCCAAAATCTCTGCCATCCATTATCCACAGAGGAGAAAGTTGTGAAAAGGAACTGTCCGTTCGGAGAGGCCCCCTATTCCGAAAAAGCCAATTCTGGCTATAATAATAATGTCTTTAGTTTTCCAGGCGATTCGGGCTCCTTTTCAGCCATTCTGCTGACCTACAAAATACAACAAGAAAAAAAACATCGCTTGATATTCAGACTGAGCAAACTGTTGAGAACTGGTAGTTTTCGGATTTCTCCTCTTTCCAGCAAACGGCAATGACGCAGTTTGGAAAACCACTTCAGAAACTAAACGCTGAATATTAGCGGGTCGACAGAAAGATGACATGAGTTGCTCCTGGTGTATCCTAACTGCGGCTCTCAATGCAGCTTCAACTTAAATCTACAATATTATGATCTAATGTTTGAGACGAGCAGCGCTCCACCCCCACTGCACGGCGAGCAGGCAGCCGCTCCGGGGCTCCGCTTCCCGGGGAAACACGAGCAGGAGAGGGGCGGCCAGCGGCTCTGTCTCGGCCATTAAAACACCCTGCTATCCAGCGATGGAAACGCGCACCGTCAAATTTTAATAACCCGTTCCACCTTTTCCGACCACCCTGCTGCTCTCCCTAACCGTAAACCAGCAATGTAGGCTATGGGCCGCGTCGCCCTGTAAACCAATACACCATAAATACTAGAGGCGCATCAAATATAAATTTCAAACGGGTTAAAAATAAATAAGGCTGCAAAAGCCTGCATCATTCATCAGCGGGGTTAACGGTGTTTTGTTGCCCACAGATGCGAATTTAGTCCGGGCCACTTCGCAATTGGACATGGGTGCTGCCCAAGGAAAGAAATCAAACCCCAGCTCGTAAACACTTCAGTCCACTGTTCAAAACCCCATCTGATATCCACCTTATCGCCAGATTACCATTGTAGACCCACGTTTACGCTAGTATTCAAATATATTATTGTGTTTCACATCATAGACTGATGAGGATATTCAGTTTAATCGGCATCGATCCTAGCAATGCGCCTTGAATCTGTTAAAAGGTCAATTTTAATCGTTTTTGATGATAACATAAAATCTCCGCACACACATGCCTTTGTATGCGTGATGTTAAAAAACACAAAAATAGAAAAAAAGTTACTTTAAAGGAGAACAACAAGCAATTGCGACTTTATCTGCGGGGAAAAGGGAGATAATAATTTGGTGTCTTGTGGAGTCCGACCATTTTCTGTAATGAACAGCCTCAAAATAAACACTAGTTAAACGATGTGAGTTGTTTGAATTTAAGTTAAAGGAAGACGAAAGTCGAGTTAACCTTCAAAGGCTGCAAGCAAACACATTGCAGCGCTGACTCGTGATATCCAGGCGGGCGGGATGTGAAGAATGGCTCGTTTAGAAATCACAATAAACCCTTTTTCCTTCAGAAAAGTCAGAGACAAATGTTGCCGAAAGCCTCTGAAACAGCCCGGGAAGGTAAGTCAGGCTGTGTCCTTTTCGGCTGTGGATCCATGCGGCACGGCGGCGGAGCAGCACGGCATTTCAGCCACGTTTCAAACTTTTCACGGTTCCATTAACGACACCGAAAACTTTCTCGGCGGAAACGTCTCCAAAGTGGCCTTTTCACACCGACGACAGCCCCGAAAAATCCAAAATGTCGCACGCTATAACCTCCGCGCCCTTTTCGCTCACATTTACGACCCGAATTATGTTTTTAAAACGCCGAGAAGTCTGACACTCGAGCTGGAAAAAAGAAAAACCAAACAAGAAAAAAAAAACATGCCGAGCGCTTACTTGAATGTGGAAAAACTGCGGGGAAGGAGCTAAAAACACAAACGTTTCTCAAAATCCGTCCAGGTTGCTGGGAGAACTGGAGTAGTCCATTACAGGCTCGTCCGAAGGTAAACTGGGGGATAACTGAGGGGGGAGAGGCAGCCCCTGATGCGTCCGTAAACTCCTCAGCAATGAAACACAGCATTGTTTTTGCAAGCCCCGCCCATCTCCCCTCGCTACCACCCAACCCCAGCCCAGCCCTTTACGTTTTACGCAGCTACTAGCTGATTGGCTACACGTAGTGTCAATCAAAGTGCCCAGCGTTTAAAAAAAAAAAAAACGCACTGGCCGCTCGCCAGCACTATAAAACCAATTATGGAGCAAGGAGGTTGAGCCGTTTCAAGGTCCCCTCTCCCTTCAAGACTGAGTGATCAAAACAAGCAGTGGGTTTCTGTTTTTTTTGCTTTTTGTGGAGATGGAGGTGGGGGCCAGTTTCAAGGCGACCACCCCCCCTCTCCCTCCATTTCCACGCTAGTCGGAATGGGCGCTGAAATATTTGGGAAGCGGAAAGTAGGGGGGCGTTGTCTCCCTTAAAATGTTGCTCTCGGTTTTTAATATAGTGCGAGCTTCGGTTTACTTTTTCTCACTGACGGAAACAGCGGATAATTACCTTCGTCAGTGAAGTACTTTTCCATTACAGCCAAAGACCTTCTCCAAAGGAAAAGAGATGCACCTGAATGCGAACTCGAGCCTCGAAATCAAAGCTTGATATCGCAATCTTGAAATTAATTATAATGAAATATTTAAATCTAATTGAATAATTCAACCGCAGTTTGGGCGCTGCTTCGCCCACAAGATAAATCATAATGTCATATAGGTATATGGTTACAGGAAAAAGATAAGTGAGTGACAAATGAGCAACAACAACAAAAAATAGAGTAAGTACAAAGTTTAGGTTGAACAACAAGCTGTCCTTGCACACCCAAGTCACCCGTGAAAGAACCCAGAAAAAAAACAGGATTCATGTGTTGGATTTATGACGTTGATTTGCACTTCATGTGCATCTATTGTGTGTACAAACAGGGAATATAGTGGAGAGTTAGGGATAAACACAGGCTTTGTACTTTATGCCACATCTATATTATTACATCAAATGCAATTTTACGTATATATTTATATTAAACAGGCTCTGCACTTGTGGGCCATCATTCAGCACTGTGGTCTCTCTGCAGGCAGGTTTCACTGTTGAAAGGCATCCTGGACTTTTCTGAACTTATCACCCAAAAAACACAGCAAGACCTAACACGGACTGTCGCCGCAACCACATTTCTCAGCGAGGAATAATTGCTCGGCTTGCGGTATGCAAAACACAAAACAGACTGTAGGTGAAGCAACGCTGGATGTCCCCTTGTGAATAATCCGCGTCGAGTCGTAGCAGGGACACACAGATTTGCATTAGAAGAGGAGAAAAAGTGGCGTACTCATTTAGGGGAATTATGCTAAAATTCAAAGGGGGGGTCGACCTCAGGCCTCAACTAGGCTCTCAAGACCCTCTCACATGGCCTCGTGCACAGCACTGTCTGACTCTCGCGGGTTTTTATTATCCGTAAATATCCTTCGAGGTGAACCGCTCCGCGTTACATAGTTGCAAAAAATGTTGATTAAAAAAAAAAAAGAGGCAGAGACGGTTTCAAGCTGCCCATGTCACCCGTCTCCACTTCTCTAGCCCCGCCTCTTCGCAGTGTGTCGGTTTCAAGGCACCCCTCCGCTAGGCGAAAGTAAAGCGCCGCGGCAGAGGCAGAAACCGCTGACAGAGGGGAGAGAGTACAACGGAGGTCCGGCCGAGCGACAGCCGCGGACACATGCTAACAGCGGCAGCGGAGGAATGGCTCCGCCGCTTGGTTGTGCGGTGGTCCGGTTAGGTCGCGACACCGTCAGTTGTCACGCCTCGGTGGTTATTTGCCCACCAAACCATACCACCGGGCGGAGGAAAAGGAAGAGGCCGCTCCGCGACAGCACTCGCCCCGCTGACCCATCTGCTCGCAGCGCCCGTCACCGCTGACGGGACCCGGGGAGGGAACTACCAGGCGAAGATCATAGCGATGCCTCGTCCCGGGCCGTCCGGGGGGACCAAGCCGGCCTTTGTTCTGCAAATCGCTCCGACTGGGAATGCAGACAATGCCTTTAGATTAGGGCCCCATTGTTGCCGTCTTTTTCACCCTGCGAGCAGGAGGCAGGTTTCATCCTCTCCTTGTTGTTTGTCTTGTCAAATGTCGCGGCGTCCGAGGGGGTTATCGCCACTGTGAGGTGGGTTTGGATGCTGTGTAGTGATATCATATCATTTTATGAAAGAGCTAAGATTCATTCAGACAATAAGGGGCGCAGTGTGTTTCCTCTCCATACATGTTTACGCACGGGGTTGATTCAACAGTATATTCAATCTAAAGCACCTTCATTCACCACAAGATAACATATTTTTTCCTGAGTTATTGTAGCCTGACACGTTTCTGTTCGGCTACAATAACCTAATAAAGAAAACAAAAAATGTATTTCCATCTACATAACTGTAACCAGCCAGTTCATAGAATTATGTTATGCTCTCAGCTTCACTGGATGGCGATAACATAGACATGTAATCTGTGTTTATTTCTAGGTTAGGCTTATCCCAGTGATGCCTTGCTGCAGGAGCAGATGGGACCATTTGGTAGATTATGTTTTTTATAGCCTATGCACCAACTGGGTTCTTTGAGGATGGTCCAACTTAAAGCTCCGAGCTTGTCCGCAGTGGAAAAGTACTGAAAGCCATTATTTATAGCCCAGAGCGCTGCTGAGTCAATATACTGCCACAGCCAATTTCTCATTCCACTAACACTGTTTTTATCCAGCGGAACAAAGATTACCCAACGAGAACATCTGTCATCTCCGGATCTTGTTTTAGTTGTGTTTTTCTTTCTCCTCCTTGTTGTTTGTCTCTTTTGCCGGAGCACCGTATGTCACATCCACCTCTCGCCGTGTGCTTGGCTGTCCAAATATCACCGTTAGGCTTTGGGTTAATTCTGTCTGATCAGCTGAAGGATCAGGTAAATGATTTGATCTGGCGGCCAGACTATCTGATTTTCCCCGGGCGTTTGGCTGCATTAACCCAGAGGGGACGGAGCACTGGGACGGCATTGATTAAGTCAGCTGGGGCTTCAATCCCCTCTGGAGAAGAAATACATAAATAAATAAATACTCCTCCTGCATAAGCATCCACCCTTCAGCAACAGCACTTCAGCCAGCACGTCCTACTTGGGAGCTGAGGGTTAGTAAAAGCTGCATGTGTGGCCACGTTTCCAATTAAACAGGCTTTCTACAATATTTCTTAAATGGACAAATGAGACAGGGGGATAAATAACAGTCCAGATATTTCATGCGACCCCTCCCAGTCCCAATGCACTCAGCGCCCGCACCCCCAAAGGGCTAAATCATTCATCATACCTTGTCCCATGCTCTGCACAGCTACTGGAGTGTTATTGCTGCTTCTGCACTGCAGCAACACAGACCCGCGGCACGATGGCGACGGAGGCTGATTGCAGTGTCATGTTTCCTGATGGAATGAAACAAACATGCACGCAGAGACAAACACGCGCACATGTGCAATAAACACTCCAGTGACTGACATCACCACACACAGCCCCCCCACCCCCCGCTTGAAGCACACACAGCTCCCGTGGGGTACCTGCCAATCATCAGACAGTGCCTTGCGGTGTTTTATGGTGGGCTGTGCACTCCAGGGTGGGGGAGGACAAACAGTCGGTCACGTGCACACCACCTTGACGGTCATGCAACTAAATGCATTCTGTAGCTCTCAGATGACGTGAATGTACAAAGAAAATCTAGGAGATGTGTTGGTTCACACAAATATTCCCGGTGATGGCGTTCATCTGCCATGACTTCGATCAAATCAGTCGTCCTTGACGTGTGCATAAATAGTGACATCCATGCATATTAAAGTATGGTCGTGTATGTACGTCCCATACCTTCATGTACAGCAGTTTATTCATTCAGCAGGACAGAGGAAGCACAAGAGACCCGTAGTCTCGCCGTTTTCATGTAAACTGATGTGTGCAAATCATTAAAGCACAGCCAGAGAAGCTGCAGTTTGAATCTTATTCCCATCAAATCAAAACAAACATGTTTATTTCTGGAAAACTGCACCAAGACAAAGACGCGCATGGAAGTCAAAGCGAAATGATTCCCATCTGCCGCTGCTTCAAACCGCGGTGGGGGATGGATGGGGGTGGGTGGAGGTTTGTCTGTGCATGCAGGGTGCTCGAGCAAACCTGCAGTGCACATAGTGCGTATTTTTGGTGCCTGTTCCTCGTCGTGCGGTGAGAGCTCTGAGAAACCGTGGGGGTTTTTTTGTCGAGAAAAGCCACCCGGCCTCGTCGCAGCCGCGAGGAAACGTTGATGCAACAGACGCGTCTCCTGCTGCGTAAATGTACACTGGTGGAGTGTCAGAGCCGCTGAAACCTCAGGGAAAAGACAGACAATGCCTGCGGGGGCCTCCGCACCTCTCTACACCCCTCTTTCTCTCTATCTCTCCTTACTTTTTCTTTCTTTGTGTGTCTGCTGCTGCACGCAAACAATCCTTTATTTCGCTTCTGGACTGCTGAAATGTACAGCGTCCATTTTTGGGTGCAGGACAGGTTTGATTTGACTGAGATCACACCGAGGCATCCAAGAAAAAGAGGCTACTGTATTTGAATATGATCAATTATTCTCCGCTGGCCTCCTTCTGTCAGCAGCGGTAGCCTTCTGCTTGCCTTTCACCCAGTTTACAGGGCCAACGGACTCGTGTGGCGCAGCGGCCCCATCTGTTGGAGAAAGAGGTGAACTGCACGCGGGGTGGATCAGCGGCCTGGCCAATGGAGCCGCAGGAAAGCTGCACAGCTGTAGTGAATGAAGGGACACAGTAAGCCTCATTTTCAGACAAATTGCTCCCCCTCTGCGTCGTCTCTGGAGTGCCTCGTTCACAAGCACCTGCGGCGCTCACACCTGCACAGGCAACACACAACCCCATCGAGCACAGAAAAATGGCTGCACTCACACGTGCACAGTACACCGTACTACACACACACACGCACAGCATGCCAAGCCCTGCTTCCTTGCCAGTGAGTGTTTTGCTGGCGTGGCAATAAAAGGATATCAGAGAGCAGCAGGCTCAGCAGAATCACAGGCGGGAGGGCTGCAGTAAGATGGAATAAATTTCCAATAGCAAATACACTTGATCTTGAGTGTGTATGTGCAAGCAGCAGGCAGCCTGACTTAATGCATGCATTGCCCTATATGAATTCACATCGATGCAAGCTTCCATATTCGTGTGCGCGGGCCTCCACGTTCCCTCAAACAGCCCTCCAGGCTCACCATATATCATCAGAGGCCTCCGCACAGCCCAGAATACTGCACGAAAGTGGGACAGCCTGACTAATGGGTGCAGCATGTCTTTGGCTGGTGCTGCATATGTGGTGTCACACACAGAAAAAGGATAGGATGCATAGAACATGAGGGTGGGGCAGCACCATCCACAATCCATCTTATCCTCCTTCATCTGTGTAACATGCAAATGTGGAGATGTGTTTTTAGATGTGGACAGGAAGTGTGGCCTTATCAGCAGAGGAGCTTTTCCCTGACACTCTAGGAAAGCTGGTGTAAGGCATGTAGCAGCTGAGTTACTTTAACGGCACACTCCATCTTTCACCCACAGTCTTTTTACTACCGTATCTCACCGACGGTCCTGTCTCACACCCCCGTTGCACCAGGTCATTACATCAAAATCAAATGACAGTTAACTTTATTATCGAAGAGAGGAATTCACACATGACACACCACCCAGAGTAAAACGTGTGGGTTTAGATCCAGCTCTGTGCATGAGCTTTAATATGAGCTGAAGTGTTGAGATGCACAGGAAATGATGGTAGTAGGAACACACAGCACAGTCACGCTGCGCTTCTGGATACAACTAAAAATGGACCGTCACTGCCACTTGCTGTCTAAACTGTGCAACTGCTGCAAATTCACAGTCCAGTTATGATTACTGTTTTTAGGGGCGATCTGACTGCAAGTCAGAACAAATTCATGAATATCTGGTCATGTTCTCTAATAGCTGTGCATTGTTTTTGGGAGAGCATAATGGAAAGTGGAAATGTGTTGTCAGGGAGCAAAAACTATTTTTTAATTTGCAAAAGCAGACACGTTTCCCTCATAGGAGTGTTGAACATCAACTTCTCCAGTCATTCATCTTCATCGTTGTTGCATTTCTAGCTCGTAAACAGTGTGATCTCATGATCCCTCGAGGAGAGCATGATCATCAATGATGTCATGGCGAGGCGCCTGAGGGTAGGGGGGGAAACAAGGCTTGCTTATTGTGTGACAATAAGTGACTGATCTGAGCTCTTTCCACATCACACGTGTCCACCCGGCCTCATTGTGATCAGTCCTTTAAGCCTGCCTCAACTTTTTATTTTACAGCTGGTCAGCTGAGCCAGGTAGCGCTGCAGCAAACAGGGGCAGCATAAACCCTGACGAGGAGTACAGGCATGCAGACAAAGAGAGCAGATAAGAATTAGTGATGGCAGAAAGAGAAATCTTTTATTTCTGCTGCCTGCACAGGAAATGTATTGATTCCTTTTACAGAATATATTTGAGATATATTATGAGATAAAATCTTTCTCAGTCTACTGGGTGAAAGCGAGAGTGTGTATTGACGACAAGGCTTGTCCTAATGGGATTGGTCCAGGTGCTGTGAAGCACCCTGCTTTATCAGAGACATGTCATCATCAAATACTAATCATGGTCTAGGACTAGGCTGCTGAGGAGAAACTGATCCTGGTCAGCTCCAGTATCATAAAACGCTGTATTCTAGATCAGATTTCCAATTCAAACATAACACCATGTATGTAGCTTTTTCTCTCATGTAATACAGGATTAATATTGCTGCTACTTGAATGTGCAGCTGCCTTTGCATCAGAGTTAACTGTAACACACAGACAGGAGAATTGCTGCTGTTTTCAAATACAGTCTCTGGGTTGTCCCAGATTTACAAGCATGCCTTCAAGGAACGACTTGTCCTTTAAACTGAACTCCCACTGGCGGTTTCCATTTGAGCTTAAACTAGATGTTATGTCATCCTGTTTCAGACAGTAAAACTCTAGCAGTCCTTCACTGCTGGGACTGTAAAAGGACTTTAGAAGCCCTGAGCAGGTGAGACAAGTGCTGCAGGTGTGAACACAATCAGCTGTGAATCTACTGCATTTGTGAACTCAATTTACTTTCTGCCTGAAATGGTTTCTACATATGCAGTGTACACAGATTAGATAGAAACCAGTTTATGGCTCTTCATATAGTTGTTCTGGCAAATGGCTGTCACACACACACTGTTTAGCACTCAGCAGCCACTGATGGCCTTAAAGACAATAGATTTCTTGGTGCTCAGATTCAAGTGTATCATGTACCATTAGTTGTTTTTATCCTAAGTTACTGAAGCATTTTTTCCTATTGTTCATTATAATTGAAACTAGATTTAGAGGCCTACAAGTAAAGACTTAACTTGTTTATGCAGTGATCATTATAACAGGTCTGGTAATTGAGATGCATTAAATGCTAGTTTGTTTTGTACTTCACTAGTCAAGTTAGAAGCTGCTAGATTTACTTCTTTAGTCCAAAACACTTAAAGCATGCCATCTGTAAAAAACCCATTTTTCAACATGAACCATGTTGAGTCAGAAGAGTTTGGCACCAAGTTTGAAGATTCTCACTCAACTTACATCCAAAATACATAAACATCTTAAAGGAGGACAAGAGTCAGACATCATGTCGGAACACATGTGCACTTTATTGGGATTGTTTAGTCAGTGTACAGGTTGGCCCCACCGGTCTGGCACCCCATGTTACCCCATCACTTCGAGACCCCTTGCCCCACCACCCCGGGGATGAAACCTCCAACAGGGGGAAGAAGAGGTCACGACTGGGCTTTGCATAACAAAAACAAAAAAAATTAACAGGACCAAGATATTTTTTAAGGCTGAAAGTACAAAAAACCCAGACATAATTTACATACAAGCGATACTACAACCATGTTTAAGTATGCGCCAACCACTGGGCAGCCTTCACAGAGGCGAATACGTGTCTGAACAATGCAGTTAACATTTGGAATCATGTGTCTGAACAATGCAGTTAACAAACATTTGGAATGACTCAAAGAAAACAAAATGTACATTTTTAAGTCCCCAGATGCAACTGCAGAACCCTGGGGTGCTTTTTTTTTTTTTTTTTTAAACCTAGCCAAAAACATCACTGTCTCCATCGTTCCAGTTTTTTAAAATCCTGAGTCAAGCGCCAAAAATAACTGAAGCCATGCCAATGAGTTGGTCATCTAGGCTCTGCGCCTGAGTGTGTATGAGAAATGTGTGGTGTGTGGTTGTTTTGCACAGAGCTGAAGTTGTTGGGCGTTTGGTTGGGGAGGGGGAGGAGGAACAGTCTGTTTAGAAGCATTTGCGGTGGACGATGGAGGGGCCGGACTCATCGTACTCCTGCTTGCTGATCCACATCTGCTGGAAGGTGGACAGAGAGGCCAGGATGGAGCCTCCGATCCAGACAGAGTATTTACGCTCAGGTGGGGCAATGATCTGCGGGGAGACAAGACAAACCATTAGGATACCAAAACATTTTGTTCAAATAACCCATTTAATTTAGTATGCCAAAATGGCACTCTGGAGGCTCAATAGCAAGTCAGCTCACCTTGATCTTCATGGTGGATGGAGCCAGGGCTGTGATCTCCTTCTGCATCCTGTCGGCAATGCCGGGGTACATGGTGGTACCTCCAGACAGCACGGTGTTGGCGTACAGGTCCTTACGGATGTCGACGTCGCATTTCATGATGCTGTTGTAGGTGGTCTCATGGATTCCGCAGGACTCCATACCTGAGAGCAGATACAAAACACTTGTTAGTGAGCTGAAGTGCAGAGTAACCCTAAGTGTTTAACATTTTAGCATGTATTGCACGGTAGGCTTAAGTTAAGAAACATACCGAGGAAGGAAGGCTGGAAGAGGGCCTCTGGGCAACGGAACCTCTCATTGCCGATGGTGATGACCTGTCCGTCAGGCAGCTCATAGCTCTTCTCCAGGGAGGAGGAGGAGGCAGCAGTGCCCATCTCCTGCTCGAAGTCCAGGGCGACATAGCACAGCTTCTCCTTGATGTCACGCACAATTTCCCTCTCGGCTGTGGTGGTGAAGGAGTAGCCACGCTCTGTCAGGATCTTCATGAGGTAGTCTGTGAGGTCGCGGCCGGCCAAGTCCAGACGCAGGATGGCGTGGGGCAGGGCGTAGCCCTCATAGATGGGCACTGTGTGGGTCACACCATCACCGGAGTCCATGACGATACCAGTGGTACGACCAGAGGCATACAGGGACAGCACAGCCTGGATGGCAACGTACATGGCGGGGGTGTTGAAGGTCTCGAACATGATCTGCAAGAGGAGAACATTAGTATTAGAATTCAGTCAAATCAAGAAGTCTTTAACTTGTGGCCACTGCACTCACTACATGCATTAGAGTGAGGCTAAGACTCAAGTTAGTAGAAAAAAGGTGCAGAAAGTCAACATCCCTTCACACTTGTGCATATCACATGTCTATTAGGTGCTGATCTACTGACTCAGCTAAACAGACACAAGTGCAGATAAAGTCACACAGTCAAGAGACCTGTTGATGATAGATCATCTTATAGGAGATAAGTCCTGGAGGAGAGGGGAGGAATGAGCAAGTGAGAATGGAATGGAGGAGGAGACTAAGGAGGAAATTAAGTACTAGCCTAGACCAGTCAATACTTTAATATGCCATCTGGCTAAACTGGATATGTTAAACTCTGCATGTGCACAAGTAGGGGTGTATACCTGGGTCATCTTCTCCCTGTTGGCTTTGGGGTTCAGGGGGGCCTCTGTGAGCAGGACAGGGTGCTCCTCAGGGGCAACTCTCAGCTCGTTGTAGAAGGTGTGATGCCAGATCTTCTCCATGTCATCCCAGTTTGTCACAATACCGTGCTCAATGGGGTACTTCAGGGTCAGGATACCTCTCTTGCTCTGGGCTTCATCACCAACGTAGCTGTCCTTCTGGCCCATACCCACCATCACACCCTGAACAAGAGATCAGAAAGCCTATTAAACATAGTTTGACAGTAATAGATCCAAATCTAATCTAACTACATGTTCTTGGTCCAGATAATATAATGGAGTAAAAACACTTGAGACCTTGCACTGTAGTGTTATAGAATATAAAATTTTGTAGTTTAACTCATTTGACTGCATAGCATATGAACAAACTTAAGCCATTTTAACTGGCTTTAAAAAAATGACAATTCATGTTAATTACAACTAAATGCTTAATATTCTATTAAATTAAATAAGTCACAATAAATCTTGGTAGAAAAAATGGTTATTCAAATCGGGATTGAATGGCTCTATTCTGCCAGATCACCCACCTGATGCCTGGGGCGACCAACGATGGAGGGGAAGACAGCACGAGGGGCGTCGTCTCCGGCAAATCCGGCTTTGCACATACCGGATCCGTTGTCAACAACCAGTGCGGCGATTTCATCTTCCATGGCTGAGCTGTTAAGGAAAAAAAAAAAGTAAGTCTCACATCCACCTCCGAACAAACACCGCCTCACTTTGAACTCTCACTTCCTATTAACCAACTAGCGGCAGTTCACGAGATTAGCCGCTGGGTGGAGCCCTTGCCCTACATTCCGACCGAGCCAGACAAAAGGAAGTGGCGCTGCATTCTGTTATTACCATATAAGGACATGGTTCGGTTTTGAGCAGCTTTGCGGCTACCGGCGCCATGGCGCGCGGCCAGAGCGGCAGAGCACATCAAGAAAAAGGAACATTCGACATTATCATACTCGGCGCCGCGCGACCACTCCCTACAGTTAACTTCCTTTGCTGCCCCTCCCATTGTTGCTTCATCATATTAGTTTTAATACCGACCAGGAAGCTTCGCCTCAATATCACTGCGTCATAATCTACCTCAACCGCCTCATTCTTTACCGTCAATCCGACACACACGTCTACACATATTACAAAGAATTAACATTTTCCAAAAACCCTGTCACCAAACATTGAACACTGACTTTAAGAAAAGAAATCAAGTTGCATAATGAACTCATTGAGTCATGAATGGGTCACAAGTCCTTGACTGATGCTCCATTTCCTGAAGGCCACGCCTTTTCTAAGAGTGGACGATTTGTCATTTGCAATTTCCCCTTTTCTCATGTCCGAGCTGACAAGACACGAATTCATGGCAAGACAGATCTCTTAAGGTAAGTAATTAATGTTTTTTGCAGGCCGCATATTATTGGCCCTTTCCTGTTTAGATGAACCATTTAAATATAAATTATTCAAATGAAGATGTTAAATTGAATGACTGCAAAAAGTGTGCACAAGTGTCCATGAAAAAATATATATTAAAATTGCTAGTGTTGCAAGTCTGAAGGGCGGTGTTAGCATGATGTGGCTAGGCTAATATGCTAAAGTAGGTCACACCCCGCCGCATCGGGCGCACAAAGGGAGCAGCCGGAATCCAGACGACCTCAACTCAAGAGCCTCTTTCAAACCAACCTGCTGAGGGAGATATAAGGCGACCCCGGAATTAAGCAAATGTTGCACAACTACACAATGACAAAGTCAGTTTAAGATGGACAGTTAACGATACAGGGTATCATTAACCATAAGCCGGCTACATCCAAAAGCACCTGTGAGTCGCAAGTATGAAAGGTCTCTGTCCACTGTTACTACTGTATACATTAAAAACGCAAAATACAGATGCTTGTTTCTATCATAACACTTTAAAATCATTAAGTTACATTAGCAGTACAATAACGTATGCCAGGACAAAGAACCTCGTGGTTCCTTGCCATCTTTTGCTTTCAAAATGACAAATTTTACACAAGTGCATTGAAAAGACAAATCACCACATTGTTTACTCAAATATTATTCTAAAATTAGAAATCTATGAAAGTTTTCTGGCTCCTTACCTTTGGGTGGGGGGGCTTTTCGCTTTAAGGGAACCGGTTTCAGGCAAATGATATCCCGCACAAGCTGCGTGTGACGGCGCTCAGAGTGAATCCGCTAGCTATGGGCGCATGCTTTTTATACGTCGTCAGTTGCCCGGCTCTAGCCATAAAAGGTAATCTTTCGGAATTGCGGCTTCTGATTGGTCCAGCGTCATGCACTGGGGCACGTCGCGTGCACACTGTGGTGCACTGGGCGCTCGCGATTTGAGGGAGAGAGAGAGAGGGAGGCGATAATAGCAAAGGATTGGAGAAAATAAAAGGGAAGGGATTGATGTTGTGAGGCCTAGTAAGATTAATCTCTTGATATACTGTTTTATATTCCGGTTAAATGATGTATAAACTTTCATAAAATATCTTCCCTGCACTTGCTAAAGAAGTTGAGCACATATTTCTATGATAATTGAAAGATCTTTGCACCCAGGACTCCTCCCTGTGAAGGCTGCAAAGGCCCAAGTCTGTTATCCAAAGACTGTCCTCGCTCCCAGTTACTCTCTTAGGATTAACCTGACACTGTTTGGTATTTCAGACATTACAGTGGGTGGAGGTGATGCTGATGTTGCTGTCCACTTTGAAAACCGACTGTGAGCTCAGCTAGACTCGCAGCCACTGCATCACCTGGTCAAACACATGACATACATAACACACACGAGCTACCCTGCCACAGGCCGGGGAATGACCACTTATGTAGGCCACCCATTCCCCACAATGCTTGCTGATGTTCATTTATTGATCAAGTATTTGTGCTTTGTGGCTATATGATTTTGGCTCCTCCTGAATATCCTGTCACTGCCTGCTTGCTCTCTCTGCCTGAGGTACAACGGTTTGACAAAGGTGTGTCGTTTTCAGGACAGCATGGGATTTGTTAGCATTCTCAGATTTAATGCTGCTTGCAGTGCACTCAATGTAGAGGTGTTGAAACTGGAGCTAAATAACACCCCTTAGACAATATTCCTTGTGAAAATTACCAAAAAAAACCACCAAAATTCACACTGAGTGAAAGCACCCTGGGGGTTTTCAGTTGCTGTTTCAGCCACTTTTCAATTATGTAGGAAACACCAGTATGTCATTTTCACCCACTATGAAGCAGGAAGTGCCAAGACCCTCTATCAGCAGTCCAGCTTTATCAATCAAACCTCTTTGGTTTGCCTTTTTTTACCTGCTCGTATTCACCTTTATTAAATAAAACACAGACACATACTGCTCCTAGTTCCACTTCCTGATCCACTGCATTGCCGTAAGGGTGGACATTTTAGAAGCTTTCACCCTCTGCCTTATTCACATCCTGACTAATGAGGCCCACGTGACACTATCTCAGACTTAAATTTTAGGCTGGCATGGGCCCACAGGTTTATACATTTTCCTCCTCTGATTCACAGCCATATAAATGCTCCATACACTACCAGGATATAGTCTTATCATGAAATGCCCCACGCCTAAGCACTTTCCTCTTTTCTCTTTTGTGAATTTCTTTTTTCTTTCCCCCCTCCTCCCTCTCCTCTGTCATGCATCCTTCTGTGATCCATCTTCGCCTTAATGTATAACATCTGGCACACACTTTCATTCATTTTGTGCTCCTAAACCCTGAGTGTATACGTTGGTTGAATGCTAGGTGGCCTCAGTGCCATTTAAAGCTGTAGCTGTGGCAACTGAGACAATTTCTTCTCTTCCTCCTTTGCCACTTCCCCTTCCTCTCTCTCTTGCATCAAGTCTTATATATCTGTTTCTTCTCTCTCTTTCTTCCATCCCTTGTTGTCATTCATGCTGCTAAGTCAATTGACATTACTGTGATCACATGTGTCATATGTTTCATCACATGGTCCCTATGACCCCTTTTTTATTAGCTGCAACTTAGTGACCATGCAGTGTGAAACAGCAACAGCTTTAGAAAGATGAAGGTTACTTGTGTAGGTTTCCTCTAACTCTGCAGAGTCTGAGGGGTTCATCAGCACATTACAGTTTGTAAAGGCCATTTTTACAAACACAGTTTAAGTCTAGCCCCGCTCCCAGACTTAAATAACTTAAATAACTATTTGATGGTGACATTTAATAAAAGGGAAAAAATCAGAGCTAGACAGATTCAGAGAGTTTGACACTTGTGAAAGACTCTGTGTGGTCTCATATAGACAAGGTTAGAGGGTTTTACAGATGGACGGAAAAGTGTTTAAGGGGATCAAAGGTCTACTGGGCCCACCTATTGATTTACAGACTTTAAACCTCATCATTAAAGGTCAGCTCTTAGACCTCGTTTGGCCCTGTCTTATCGTCTTATGTCACCTTGAAACTCACCTGGTCGTTTATATTCATGATAAAGTTACATTTCATTGACGGGGGGTGTAAAAAAGGTGTGTCTTGGTGACGAGGACTGCTTCACCATGTTGATGCTGTAATGGCGTAAATAGGGATTGGCTGGAAAATATTCAATCTGACCTCAAGGGAGTGCCTTTTAAGTTTTCTGTGTGTGTGTGTGTGTGTTTGTGTGTGTGTGTGTGCGTGTGTGTGTAGCACACACAGCACATGAGTGAGTGTGTCATTGTTCCGGTCCAGCCTGCTTTGATTCAGGTTAAGCACATTTAATGGCATGACATATTCTTGTTTACTCCTGAATAAAGAGTGAGCGAAGAGTTCAGTTTTCTTTATCACCATATTAAATCAGTTGTCAGTCAGCTTAGGTAAGCAGGACTTTGGACATGCATTTACTTATGTGTGTGCATGGACCACTGGTAGTAAGCGAGAAGTCTCTGGTGAAGTGGTATGTTGTCAACACTCTTCAATGGGAATTTCTACTATCCAAGTGCCTGGAATACCGTCCCGGGAAGACTCCTCTCATGTGTCATAACAGTGTGTGTGTGTGTCTGTGTTTACAACCCGGGTGCCAGTGAAATGCAGCCTCTCTGAACCTGGACCTCGGTGCCAAGTCGCTTAGTGCAATAGAGCCACCTAATGAATTTTTCTGAGGATTTCTCGTCCAGACACTAGTTTATACACAGGCACTTGAGGTGTTGTGTATAATGACTATTACCATGAGTTGTGGTCATCTAAATAGACCACTTGTCAAACTAAGTGACTCCTTAACGAGAGCAACAAGTGGAAACTCTGGCCTTAAACCTGTCATTTAGAGTGGTGGAGAGTTAGTGAGCTCCTGGAAATGGCTGTAATTTAGCTGTAAAAGTCCTGTGCTCTTTGGCAAAAACACCTTGTCTGTATGTTCATACATAAAGGATGTTCAGCAGCTTGACCGAGCGGCCACTAGTGGAAGGGGCCAGAGGCAGCTGGTACAAAGGTTTTCAGTCAGGTGAATTGTTTAGCTGCCTTTCAGTGCTTGTTGTTGCCCCTCATCTTTTTTTCTGTATGGCATACAAGCCTAGCATCACAGTTCACACATATCTGTGGTTGGTAGTACTGACGTTGATTAAAGTTGCCCTTGTCGGTCTGACTCGCCAGGCAACCTTTTCATCTGAAGGCCACACTGCACAAACAGCTTTTGATGGTAAAACACTGTTTGTGGGCCACTTCTGCAACACGGCCACAAGTGTTTTCCATGATCTATACATTTATTACCTTATTTAAATCATTCCTCTTCTTTCTTCCTTGGAAGTGTGTCTGTCTCTCAAGTCCGTCTGGTAAATTTGTCACTGGAGGCAGCCGCTAATGTTAGCTTAGCACAAACAATGTAGGCAGGGGGAAACAGTTAGCCTGGCTCCGTCCAAAGGTAACAAAATCCACCTATCAACAGCTCTAAAGGTCACAAAGTAACATGTTTTGTCCTGTGTAAAAATGGCAATTTGCCATTTTATGGGAGGCTTTGTGTTGAACTATTTCTTGGACAAGACCAGTTGCCAGGCGACCAAAGGAGTCAGACAGGTTTTTTAGTAGGCGGATTTTATTACTATTAGACAGAGTCGGGCTAACTGTTTTCTGCTGGTTCCAGTCTTTTTGCCAGGTGAAGCTAACCTGGTGCTGGCTGTAGCAGCATATCTACTGTACAGACACGAGAGTGGTAGGAAACTTCTCAAATAACTCTCGACAAGAACGCAATGTCCCAAAATGTCGAACTATTTCAGCAATGGCACGTTTATCAGGGAATAAATGTAACTACAAGTGATAAGTGTCCCAGAGGTCATCTGCCCAGCTGTTAAAGTACACCGCAACTATCCATCATTAATTCATTATGTGTTCATCACCTGCAGCAGCCTTGATTTCTGTTGCGTAACTAAGTGACAGGTGCACACGTTGACTTTTTGCAGACTTCCCATTGAAGCCACACATCACCATGGCCACATGACAAGTCAATCAGTAACCCACTGACCATGGCAGCACGTGTGTTTGTGTGTATGTGTGTGTGATTCCAAGGTCGAAGAACTTCAAATGACAACAGCTAATCATAAATAAATGCTATCTTTGATGACAGTGCAAGAAGGCGTATGAGTAATTCAGAGCTCAGTGATAAGCCTCGCGTGGATGTATGACCTGAGTGAGTGCATGCATGTGTGTTTTCTGAGGGTCAAGTAACAGTCTTGACTCTGCCCACATCTCATCTACATGAAGCAAACTCCTGTTTTAATGACGTAACACGCACGCATGCACGCACACACACTTATTAAGCATTCAAGTTTGGATCTTTGAGCATGCATACGTGCATGTGTAGCCTCAATGTTTACCAGTGAATTGAAGCTGTTGTGACACCCTCGTGTGACGTCACCAGCTCAGTTTTTTTTTCTTCAAATAAGGTAACCAGCCAGCAGCAGCGGCAGCACCACAGAACAGGCAGTCTGTTCTGCAGCGTTACCACTCCCTACGTTTCTAAACCCATCCCACCATGGTTTCCTGTTCCTCTAATGAGTGAAGATGCTACAAGTTTCTCTTTGCTCTCTACCTAAGAAGGCCATCATTGACTAATTCACTCCTACTACCTCCTCCTCTCTCATCTCGATCTACATTTATGGTCTCTCCTTGTCTTCCACTTCCTGTTGTTCTCATCATGAGGAGAATTTGATATTTTGCACCCATGGCACTGGGCAGCTGAGGCTATAAACAAGGGCATGTGGGTGTTTGCGGGGGTGGGCAGAGGAACCATGAAAGACCTTTTGCTAATGGGTAAAGCCTGCCATAGGGGGTGGACATGAATACTTCATCTATTATCCACGCATACACACACAGAGTTAAACATCTGCTGCCTTGAGTCTAGCTGCAACTAGACTGCAAGGCTGCAGCTCAATACAAAAAACATTAGTCGCAATTAGCCTTGAGTGAGGTTGAAAGCTAAGGCCTGGACATCGGAGGAGGGATAGAAAACAATGAGGGCGAGGTGAGAGCGAGAGCTAAAACCATCAGATGGCAACGAAGTGGAGTGACGATGCAGACAGAGAGAGGAAGATGGTGGGAAATACATAATGTCATGTTGGAATTGCATCTTGTGTGTCACCCACAGGAGTTTCACTCTTGCTTCACTGCATGGTTTGCGTGTATGTGTAACAGCATGTATAAATGTGCATGTCAAGCTGGATGCAGCAATGTTGGAAATTTCCCCTTTAGCCTAATAGCTAAGAAGTTTGAAGGAATAGTTTGGGAAATTCAGTTTCTTGCAGAGGGTTAGATGAGATTCAAACTTTCCCACTATTCCCAGTCTAAGCTAGCCAGCTGCTGGCTGTACTTACATATATTTGACAGAATATATGAGAGTGGTATCAATGTTCTCATTTGCTTTTGATGCAGTGACTCAAAGTTTTGGCGATCAGCAGCATCTCCTTCTCTCTTGTCTTTGTAGCCTGGTGAAAAGTGACTGGCTGACCAATTGTTTGCCATCTGTGACTGGTCATGGAGAGGGAAGCCCTATTCACCGCTGTCCCCTCACCCCCTTCCTGCCTCACTCCCTCCTTCCTCTCCACACCCGCTCTCCCGCGATACAGCCAATTGATTGGTCGTCTGCAGCGTCATTGATCCGTGGGTCGCCGTGGTGACAGTCTGACTCCAAGGCACGGGCCAGTTACCAGCTGTGTGTGTGTGTGTGTGTGTGTGTGTGCGTGTGTGTGTGTGTGTATTGTGCCTGCCAGCTGGCCTGTTTGTGCTCCGATTGGATTAGCTTCCCATTTACGGTCCAAATGCATCCTTAACTCCAACCCCCACTTCTTACACACACACACACACACACACACAAACACACACACACACAGGCAGAGTTTATAGGCCACACCCATCATGGCATCCTAATCAGTATCTTCATGTCATTCATCAAACTTTGCACAACTCACTGGTATCCTTTTAACTGTGACAAGTCATTCACACCTCTTTTCTGCAGTCACAGTTCAGATTACGAAGCACATATTGTTGCAAGGATGCAAACACATTGTAGTTAAAGTACAGGCTCGGCACTTCCTCTTTTCATTCTGTGCCACAGCTCTTTTTGGTCCCACTCCAGCTACTGGCATGGAGCTCTAAAACAAATGTGATTTATTAGCGTTGGTTACACACGAATGTCTTCTGCTGCATTGGCGAGTCTCCCTGCTCTTTGAAAATCGTGTGCTTAATGTAGGTAAATGTGGTAAAGAGCTTGAAGTGTATAACCTAGTTTTCCGACTTATTTGTCAGAGAAAAGAAGCTTCTTTATAGTGGCTGAACTGATGTAATAACCACATGCAGCGCTTAAGGCTGAATGTTGTTTTCTATTGCTCCACACACACCAGACCCTCTGTCCTCTCTTCTTCTTGTCTTCCCCTTCCTGTGCACCCACCTCATTTCCTCCTAGTGTTCTGCTCTCTTATTGGCCCACAGTAGCAGCTGGGCTGCCTTTTAAGGTGGTGAGGTTTTACTCAGGTGTTGTGCAAACCAGGGACTGATGACAGCCTCCGTTGCCTTAACCATCCACAGAGAAATGCCATAACTGAACTGAAAGCAGCATGAGTAGTCATCCTGATGTGTTTACTGCATGCAAAGACAGGATTGCATACATAATGACAGATTCTTTTAAGGTTTAAGGTTTGTGCTCTAAGTCCACACGAGGAAAACGTTACAGAATACACATGTTTTTGTATGGAGTTTGTGCAAAATGGGAGTGATATATAAATTGGATCTTCATCTCTACTGCTCAAGCTAAGAAGAGTGACAGACTTATCTAGCTCTGTATCCAATTCTCCCACTGACGCGCACACACACACACACACTCCTTATTCACCCCCTGCATGGTGGTGAACCCAGGGAGGCTTATCATCCTCTGCCATCTGTCTCTGTCTGCTGGGAGGGCTCCTCTTCTCAGATTGGCTCATTTCACAAGCTACCAGCCTTCCGATTGGCTCATTTGTGAAATTTTGAGCCTCTGGACCGGCCCTGGCCCTGCTTTTACTTCCTGATCTTCCTTATTCTGCCGCTGCCCCCTCAGCTTTAGCTTGAGCGCAGTGAGAGAGGTCAGCCACCCACACACACGCCCATGCACTTTGGTCTGCAGTCCTTGGCAGTCAGCTCTGTTTGGACGTTCCTTACATAACACTACAGCCTGTCGTGCCTCCCTGCTTTCACTTTTATTACCTTCTCTTCATATCTTTGTATCATTCTCTGCCATTCTCCTCCCATCTATGTCTTTATCTTATTCTGACAGACATCAGTCATTTGTCAACTGCTGATTGAAGTGTTAAATATAAGAGGAATCATACCTCTGTCCACATCCTCCTCTCAGCTCTATAAATCTATCTCCTCCTCTCCTCTCCTCTCCTCTCCTCTCCTCTCCTCTCCTCTCCTCTCCTCTCCTCTCCCCTGCATAGTAACTCAGAGCCCACCCTCTCCATTTGTCACCAAAAAACAACTTCATTGCGGTGCTGCAGCGTGCACCCAGTGCCCCTGAAATGCTGAGTAAAGTTTGCATGCGTTGCTTTGCTTTGTTGTATTGTAGTACCTCTTTTTTGTTTTAAGCCAGCAGGCAGGTTTGTGTGTGTGTGTGTGTGCAGGCAGGTTTGTGTGTGTGTGCGTGCGTGCGTGCTCGTGGGCTATATTGTTTTGTATGGTGCGATGCAGTTCATTTCTGTTTGCAGTTCCCACCCTTCTCGTCTCTCACACTCGCTGTTTGAATGAGCTGCCTGCTCCGCGCTCATTGGCTGCCGGCGGCTGCCATATAAGGGCATAGGCCAGCAGCAGAGGCAGGAAGTGGGGTAAAGAGGAAGTGGAGAACCGGCTCTCGGAGACCGGCAGCAGAGAATGTGCAGCCTATGGAGAATTCATAAGAAGCTGCCACACCTTTCCTTCAATCCTTCTCTATCTTTTCTTTTCATTTGACAACGTGTCATCTCTTCATTTTTGACACAGTCCTCTCCTATCTTCTCCTCCTCTCTGTCTGCGCGATTCTCATCCATCATCCTCTCTTTTCTTCCCCTCCTGATTTTGCATCCTTTTCTGATTAGCACATTCAAAAACGTGTGCTGAGCCAGTCACTCATTTGTAGTACCTGCTGTACTTATAAGCATGCACGAGTGTGTGACTGGGAGCCTCTTAATCACTCATGGCAGCAATCTTTCAGCTTAGTGCAGCACACTAGCTTTACTTTACAGCTGAGGGTCGGTCAAAGTCCACTCTGAGCTATGCAGCGGCCGTGCGTGTTGCTGTTGTGCAGCAGATTGTTATATGAGTACAGTATGATGTAATGTGCCAGAGCAAGGCATGGAGGGAGAGAGCTGGGTTTAAGCCACCTTTAGGGAGCTAATGATCAAAAATGCACGTGTGCTGGGCATTTAACGAGTTGATTCCAATATTTTGGTCTCAATATGTGTAAATTTGAATACTTTTAGGAGAATAGATAAAGGTTTCAGGTCCCTGCCCTGAAATTCCATCTGTGGCAATATGGAGAGGATGGGGACATATGACTGGTCCTTCATATTGTAGTTCAGGGAGGTTTCCTAATCAGGTGATAAAAATGCCTCCTGGACGTCTCCCTGTGGAGGTGTTGCAGGCACATCCACCACATGGAAGACCCAGAACACACTGGAGAGATTACGTATCCCATTTGGGATCCATGGTGAGAAGGAGAAGAAGCTGTTTTGACTTGTCTGCTGTCAAAACTCAAACCAGACCAGGATAAGTTGTAAAGGGGGAGGGTGGGTCAACTATGGAAAATATGAAATAGACCTTCATGAAGGAAAATTAAATTTATGCTGTCCTGCTGAGAGTTAGATGAAAAGATTGACTCCAATGTCTGTACATCAAGACCAAGCTACCCAGTTTCCAGACTTTATGCTAAGCTAACAGGCTGCTAGCTATAGTTTGGGGTTTACTGCTCAGAGGGTGGTATCAATCGTCTCATGTAGCTCTATGCTTACTGTGTGTATCCCCACAGTATTTCTGTTTTACTGACCCTGTTACTGTAATGGTTCTTTATATCTTGTGCAAGTTTCAGGAACTTGAGTGTCTTCTAAACCTCCCCTTTTGATAGTACCGTTGACGTCAATCTAAAAGCTCAACTGTTTGTCAGTAACAGCAGATACAGCATTGCGATCCAAGCGTCATACAGCAGTCCATCTGAAACTCACAGTCTGCCAGAGTCTGCTTGTACCTGCGACTGAGAGCACGATGACAGCGCTGCCAGTCCAATTTCACAACCCCTTCATCCGGTTTTTCTTTGTCTCTGGGTTTGTTTGTGTTTGAGCTGGCAGGAGTGTGTGAGGTGCAATGATTATGTGCATTCTTTGTGTGTGTGTGTGTGTGTGTATTTGTTGACCTGGGAGTGTATTAGTGAGACCACACCCTCCTGTTAACGTTGACGTCCATAAAAGGAGATATTTAAGTTGTCACATGACAACAATCTGAGGAATGCAAGAGCGGTCACATGGGATGCTGTCTCAAGGAAATCAGCTTCACCCCCAAAGGACTGTGAAATTATGTGTGTGTGTGTGTGTATTTGTGTGTGTGTTTGTTTCATTAGGTGTGTGCTCCTCTTTGCAAGGACCTACAGTACTCCCATACTTATATGTATCAATGTGTAAAACATGAACAATGTATATCTGTGTCTTTTTGTAGAGTGCATGTGCCCTCCTATGACTCTCTCTCTCTCTCTCTCTGTGTGTGTGTGTGTGTGTGTGTGTGTGTGTGTGTGTGTGTGTGTGTGATTACAGGGGAATTCACAGCTCAAGAGATTTCACTTCTCTTTCAGATATGTTTCAGTAACTGGAAACTGTGGAGGAGGACGTACCAATTTCCTTCTCAGATAGAAGACGAACAAGTGTGTGTGTGTGTGTGTGTGTGTGTGTGTATGTGTGTGTGTGTGAATGGCAGATTGTGTACTTCATGTGTGGCTTTCAAAGGCGACAAACTTACAATTTCAGAGATTTGTCTGAATTATTAGAAACAACAAAATAAAAGACCCTACTTCCTGTTCTAGCATCCCATAGCCTTGAGTAAGCCTCCTGTATTTTTTGTGTTTGTGTTATGTGTCATGATAGATGTAAAAATAAAAATCAGCACTCACACCACTTACTAAAGCTGAAACCACTCTGCGGCCTGCTGCTGAGGCTACTCTGTGCTGCCTCCTATAGCCATTCACTGAGACCACAATGGTGTCGCCTATTTTTTTCCTTCACTCGGAGAGGAACTTCCTTTTAATTCACTGCAGGGCACCATATAAGGTTAACAATAGGCAGGTATAGACACCATTACTACACAAGCTCAGACAGTGGCACTGGGAGGCCATATCTGGGTAGACCGAGGCTGTTTGTACCATCTCTCCTTTGATCTGTTGCGCTGTCAGCGTGCATGTTAGTCATGAGAACAGGAAACTTTGGGCAACAGCCTGGCGAGCCTGTTTAGTTGTCATCAGCACACCATTTCTGTTTTTTTCCAAACTGGACCAAGAGCAAAAGAGAGTTCCTGTTTTAGTCATTTAAATTTCCCTGAGTTGAGAATTTTCATATCAGTGCTGCATAAATGTTGATCCCTGCTCACAGTAGGTTCTCCTACACGCTCAGTAGGAGAGGGGTGAGGCGAGGGGTATTCAGTTAGCTGCAGTCTGCACCCTCACTGCTAGATGCCACTAAATTCTACACACCAGTCCTTTAAGGAATTACCAAAGATATTACAATTCATCCTGAAGGTAACATGAATATCTGATATATCAGCTGTTAGAACTAGAAGAAGAGGAAGTCAGGGGATCCCCAAAGTCATACAGATTCATCCTCTTGACACCATGAACATCTGAGCAACTGTTGAGGCATTTCACTAAAAACCCAAATATCAACTTCTTAGTGGTGCTGAAATAACAGTCAGAGGTTTGCAAACATCATAAGTATTCATCCTCTGGGGACCATGACAAAAAAAGACATGAAACTCTGAGTGAAAGTGCTGTTCTTCTGCTGGACTTTGTCCCTGTATCATCTGAGGAATGTGCTGTCAAGCGCTGTGTCACAGGAAATTAATAAACAGATTCTAATTCAGGCATCTTTTATCCCCTGGCAGTTTGTTTCTATGTACATGGCCTCCACTGACTCAGTGCATTCCCACCACCTCACCTCCACCCCGCCGCTTTTATAAGAAAGGGGAAAAAGAGACACAGGGAGAAGGGAGGACAGATGAGAGTGTGGAGCAATGAATACAGAAAGAGGAGCCTGGCAGAGTGAGGAGAGGACTGGATTCATTCATGATCCTTCTCTGACTCAGGCATTGCTCTTTCCCACTCCTCCTCCCACCAACAACCCAGAGCCCTGTCTCTCCTCCCAGCCTCACCCCTCCTGCCTCCACCAGCCCGACACACACATCCCAGAGGAAACAGGAGGTGATGTAACGGCCGACCGTCCTCCTCGATAACACGGGCCGGATCCCTTTTTCTTTTCGTTCTCATTTTCTATCAGATGCTCTCCCTCCATTCATTCATTTCGCTCTCTCCTTGTCATCTCCTAGACATCGGTATGTTTCTCTGGCATGGCAATTAACTCCACCATCTGTGTGTGTGTGTGTGTGGGTTAACAAGCCTGTTTGGCAGTGTGTCCAAATAAAACACCCCTCCCTCCTCCCCTCCCTCGTCTCTGCACCTTCTCTTCTCCCTCTGCATTGTGACATTGACCACAGGATTTGCACAGAGCTTTGGCCTAGTTAGGCTGTTGTTTCCCTCCTCGCTGTGTGCACAGTTTCACCTCCTGTCAAGGGGTTAAAGTGGAAACACTTGTCTTTAAAGAACCGGCAAAACGTATATTTCATTGGAAGAAGAAGGAAGGAAGAAGGAAAGAAAAGGTTGGAAGAGGCAGAAAGGATGGAGGCCAAAGCATGAGGAGAGGATGTTTGTGCTTGTGCGTGTGTGTCTGTGTGTGTGTGTGCTTGTATACTGTAAGTGCATCTGTGCGTCTGTGTGTGTGACTGTGTTGCAGCTAATGATGTGGGATTCCCTAAGCAGTGGGATAGAGTCAAACCCTAAAATGTAGGTCAAGAGGCACCACATTTTCCTTGCGCTGTTGCATAACTATACACAACACACACACACACACGAGTGTGTAGCTAGATCCGGCACAACCAAGATACACAACGTTAGGCAGTGAGTGTGCTGATGTGCAGGGAAGACATCCAGTGTAAGCAACTGTAAAAACTCTTTGTGAAACCTTTAGTTTCAGCTATTCCCTGTAGTGCCACAGTTCTGCACATGGATATGATAATGTTCAGTTTGTGTGTGTCTGTGTGTGAGTGTGTGGGTGTGTAGTAGAACAGAGAGATCAAGTTCTTGCAGGTAGATGCATAACTCGCGGCACAGTCATTGGCTGAGTGCTGCAGGTAATCACCTGGACTGGATTGCCTTTTAAGGAGACTGATCACAGACCTGCTGTAAATCCCTCCTTCACTCGTTCTCCATAGCCTCCCCCCCTCTCTCTCTCCAATCAGCATTCTCTCCTTTCTCTCCCTCCCTTTCTTCCTACTCTACCCTAATCTAGTTGTCTCTGGTTACCTCTGCAAAGACTTTCTGATTCAGCTGTCAGAGAGAGACAGACAGACGGAGAGAGAGACAGACAGAGAGACAGACAGACAGAGAGAGGGAGGGATATGGGGGAATTAAGAGAGGGGGGAGCTACACCTTTCTTGGCTCATCTGATTGTAAGCTGATAACCTGGAACGCACTAGCAAGCTGTTACATAAGGGATGGGAGACAACCTGAGAGATGTGATGTGTGTCTGTGTGTGTGTGTGTGTGAGACAGAGAGAGAGAGCAGAAAGTGTGTGACACAGTGAGCAGCAGTCCCATCTCTCTTTTGTTTTCCCCCCGTTTCTTTGGTAACATTCGGATAACTGGGTTAGTCACACTGCCATTTTTTTTCTGCAAAAGGAATTTGCATGTGTCTCTCGTTCGTGCGTGTGTGTGTGTGTGTGTGTGTGTGGAGCAACCACATTGTTGTTGGAAGGAAATGGATGATGTTGAGCGTGTGTGCAGGCCCTGGCTTTAATTCGTCTTCCTGAGACTGACCTAATTTCACAATATATCAGCGAATACAAGCAACAGCAGCGGATTGTTTGTTCTATAGCTGACATGCAGATCACTGAGTGTCCCGCCCAGTCATGCAGTGAAAAATCCTGTAAACTCATCTGCAGCATTTTAGAGGAGGAGTTTAATGGGGAATGTTGCTGTTTGCATGAATTATGAAAAGTCAAACTTTTCCAGGGGGAAATACGCTCCGCACAATCCCCTTCGATTTTCATTTTGACTGTTTCTGTATCTTCTACTTGAGCAACTGTCATCAACAACTAAGGACACAAACGTCTATGCAGTGAAACATAGGGTGTTATGCTCAGCTCAATACACAGACAATATATTAAACACTGATGTATGTCTGCGCTGCACTTATACCTGATGACTCATAAAACTGAGGAAAGTTTCTGTGGCGACCTGATGGGAAACCTGATGAGTCCTCTATCATTCTCACTCAGCAGAGAAAGTGTGCACATGCGTCCTGAAGCACTCTGAAATACTTGTTTTAATAGTAAGATTAAAACAAGATTTGCTTTTATTCAGGCAAGTGCAATAGGTCTTTAGAAAACAGGGAGCATTTTCAAAGATGTTCTTTTTTTAATGTGCAGAAATCTTTAAAACAGCCCCGAATCTGTTCCAAAAATGAATTGCTTCTTCCTCTGCCCACCAAAAACGGGCAAACAGGACTGAAAACATAACCTGCTATGTGGAAGCTATCACATAGCGCTTTTCCAAATGTAGTATATTCACAAGTTTGTTTTTTGGTTGCTAAACATTACATTTTAAGATAAGAGGAGACATGATTTATCCCTGCAGGGAAAATTAGGATGCTGCAGCAGCAAGAATGAAAGCAATGACATCAACTGTTCATATTATTTAGACTGTGAGGGGCTGGAGTCTGGAGCAAGGCATTATAGCTTCTGTTAGGACAGAAATAATATGATTTTGAAGAGACAAAAACATAACATCTCTGAGCCATGGTTCAAAACAAGCAGAGCTGAGGTGAAGTCACCCTCAGTCCTCCTCCTCCTCCTCACATTCAGTCCTGCTGTTCAGCTGCCAGGGGCAGGACTGAGAGCACGGCTGCTTTCAAATGTGGAAAACTTTCATTAACTTTTGGATGGAGTTTGGTCACCGTAATGAAAGCTGCAACGATATGATAAAAACTAAATATTTAAAGTTTTCTAAAAATGGCCGACCAGTAAACAGAATCAGTGATGTGTTGCAGCATACAGGTGGGGGTCAGCACACTGTAGGGAAACTCTTAGGAGGTTGCAGTGCATTCTATTATGATCCACTGTATCTGTCTGCAAACTGGGCTCAATCCAGTGAACCCCCTGCTTTGGCCCACGAGGGCGGCTGGCCAGTGTGTGTGTTTAAGATGGCCATCTGCGCCAGATGTTAATGATCCCCCAGTGTGTGTGTGTGTGTCAGCAGATGGTGTGTGTCTGTCACACACATGCTGTCCTCCATTATCAGCTCTCAATCATCAATTATTCACACCAGGCGATTGAAACCAATGAGGACAAAAAACAAACTTACAGTAAAATCAGTCAAATCGATGGCGTTTCACACCAAAAGCTTCAAAATTACAAAATATTTTGGAATGTTCAAACTTGGACACCCTGAGTCTGTGTCTGATCACATGTGTTAAACAAAAAGTGTGTGTGTGTGTTTTTATATGTGTGTGTGTACTATATGCATGTGTGTGTGTGTAAAATGAAAAAGAACCAGAGCAGCTAAATCTTTCAGAGGATCTGTGTAATAAGAGGCCAGCAGAGAACAGCTGGTGTTTGTGCTTGAGGATGTGTGTGTGTGTGTGTGTGTGTGTGTGTGTGTGTGTGTGTGTACGAGTGTCCAAAGAGGCTCTGTAAGGGGGCCTCCAACTCTTTGTTGCAAGGGGGCATATCATTAGCATCTAAAACTCCTTATTGCCCATGAAGAGAGAGGAAGATGAAAAGCTGAGGAGAGTGAACCGGAGCGAGTGAGACACATAGAAGAAGAAAGAGGGAGAGAGAGAGAGAGGGAGAAAGAGGGAAGGCGAGGGAGTGTGGAAGAAGGGGACCCAGGGGATAAAACAGGAAAGTGGTGGCAATGACCAGCAACACCTGCCAGTTCAGCTAAATGTACCCCCTATGTGTGTGTGTGTGTGTGTGTGTGTGTGTGTGTCCATCCGTTGTGGATACACGTGTTCGTCCCAGTGTAGCTGTGTGGGTGTGTGACGGTGAAATCGATTGAGAGGAAGGTGGATGGTGTGACCGGTGTAGTGTGCTGCTGCAGCCAGTGGGTGGAGCAACAGAGCTCCTTTTGACTCCATGAGTGATGGGACAGAGAAGGTCTGCACATGGACATGCAGGCAGCAGCCATGGAAGCAGTTCAACATACCGAATGAATAAAACTTTATTGATCCCCAAGGGAAGGACAGATACAGAGACAACAGAAAATAACTATTTATGTAAAATAAATAAAATTTCGAATAAGAGATGAAAGAAAGTAGTAAAGATGACATTAGAAAAGCTACTTACAGTATATGAAAGTGAATCGTTTGAATGTTATAAATGCAGTAGTGCTGCTCTGGCAGCCAGGATATGTGAATTAAATGTTATATATAATATAATAATGAGTAATAAATAGAGAAAATACATTATGTTATATATAAAATGCAGTATGTGAATGTGATATACATACACTATACATTAACAAAAAGTATAGTATATATAATAGAAATAGAATAACAAAAATTGTTTGATATGATTGATTGATTGATTTCTTTCTTTCTTTATTTTCGTGTCATGCACACAAATGTGCCCAACCCACATGGGTTTACAAGACACCAATATATTGACATTGCAGCAATACATCCTAAACAATAATTCTGCTGCTCAGTTCTCAAACAAAATATCTTGCCTTCTATTCCAGGCCCGGTAAAGAAATTTTGCCATGAAAAAGGTTCCCCTTCTGAAACATAGTTCAAGTTTTTCATGGTCATCCAACCAAAAGAAATCAAAATAAACAGAGGACATCTTATTGAAAAGTACCTCTCTGATATCTGCGTATACAGGACAGTAAAACATAAAATGAACCTCATTCTTAACTTCTCCCAAATCACACAGCAAACAAAGTCTGTCCTTCTCTGGAGTAGCATTAAACCTTCCAGTCTCTAAAGCTAATGGTAATGTTCCTGAGCGTAACTGTGCACACAGGGATCTCTGTCTTTTGCTTAAATTATACTATAGATAAGGCTCCACACAGTAGCTGTCCTTTATAAGACAATAAGTACGCAATTTTGGTTTATACCAAATGTCAACAGACCATTTTTCTATAAACTTAAGAAACATGTTACTCCTCATCTCCTGAATATCACAACATAACCTATTATGGAAAATAAATGATGAATTATTCAAATGAAATAAAGATTTTAGCTCATTAGCCCAGGGGTGAAGATTGGAGATGCTCCAATTAAATATCTTTTTTGTAATTCTCTGGTTGGGCATCTTCGCCAATCTATTCCAGAGACGAAGATATGTTACTACTCCACAGTAATATGTTGAGGACAAGGTACAGGTTTATTGTTGTAGAGTGTTTGTTACAGATGGGTGGTCTACAGGTGTTGTAGTCCATATGCTATAATATATATAGTTTATACAGATGTTGAACAGTTGTTCCAGACAATTTTTAAGACCAAAAATGTCTGCATTTTGTTATTATGATAAAAAGGATCTATGTGGTCTTCTAGTACATATCACTACTGTGCAGTTTGAAGCATGATCATGTTTCAAGCTGCCCTAATTGATATTTTTTATGACCTATGGATCAAATCACTGCGTGTATGTAAAAGTGTCTAAATGCAGTTGCCCTCAGCTCTAAACTGCGTTTTAGCGTCTTTCAGCTCATTTGATTGTTTTTTGGGTCCCTCTCAGCATTTTCATCAACATCCCAGCAGGCACCTGCAGCTCTTTCAGCAACAAAGCCAGAGAGCAGACAGACAAAGTTACCAACTTTCTGGTAAACATAGTCGAGCATTTAGCAGATAAAGAGCCAGGCATTTCCCTCAGGAGTTGGTGGAGACCAAAACAGATTGAAAAGAAAGTAAATGTTGGACTCATTCATCAGGTGGCCAGAGACACGACCCCAGATGAATGCTAACGTTGCTCTGTGTCTGCTCCATGTGTAATTATGGCACTTTTTGCAAACATGTCACCCATATAAACTTTATGAGCTGATAATATTTCAATGTTGTGTTTCCAGCTAGTTGCTGCACCCATGTACTCCCCCAAAAAATGTTAATACAGCTTTAATATATGTTTATCTGGAAGCTGAACCAATGATGTGTGCTCATTACCTACAGGTGACCACATGATACAGACGAATGAAAATGGAAAGAAGTTTATGTAATACTCTGCAGCTGTTTACTGCCTCAGAGATTAAAGAGGCTGCACAAGGTGCTAAGACAAAGAAGGAAAGAGGGAAGGAAGGAGGGACACTCAGGCTACCGAGCACAGTAACAGTGCTCATTCATGAGGACAGGATGTGATGTCACAGGCCCTCGCTGAGAGGCAGGAAGAAGTATTTTTAGTGGCATCCTGATCAAGTTTCCCTGTAGTCAGAAGTGGAGGCGCCAATCAGGCCCCACAATCAATTCAAGCACACGCACACAAATTCACACACACAAACACACACACACATGCAGTGTGATGCACTCTCATAACCTTGAGAAAAAAAATCAGCGTCTCGTTTCATCTCAAATCAGCGTGTCTGCTGTGGGGGGATGGGGGAGTTGAAAATGAGATGATGTGACAGTTGCACACATAGCTGACCGTCACGCCACCACACACACAGACACAGACACACACACACACACACACACAGACACTCAAACATATAGACATACATGCCACTAACATACAAACACACACACTGACACACAAACACACACCCCGCAGTGTCCCGCTCATGCCTCACTGCCTTGTTTCTCTTGACTGACCTATATCATTCTGTTGGCTACAGGCATCACAGCCACACACACACACACACACACACACACACTCACACAGAACTACACACCCAGAATCACACACACTTCATAATGTGTTAAACAGAGGGAGAAGCTGAAATTGCTCTGCTGATCTTGGCTCAACTGCTTTGCAGTCACCATGACAATGAGAGGGTGGAGAAGCTGGAGGCACCCCCAAAGCACACACACACACACACACATATGGGCACACACACACACACACACACACACATGCTGACCTCTAACCTGCCCGCTGTGTGGAGAATGGAGGCGAAGGCGAGGAGGGAGTGTGTGGTGTTCCCCAGTGGCTCCAGCTTCCAGCTCTTTGTTGGTGGAGAGGAGGCCCTTGGTAGGGCTGCAGCTGTGCGCGCACACACACTCACTAGCAAACACACACATTCCTTAGTGATTGCAAGAGACACCATCACACACAGACTCACGCAGTCATTCATTCAGCCATTTCACACTTCGGCTTTGTTTCACTGCACATCTGAGAAAAACCTTGAGTCAGTTTTCCAAGTCTGCTGACTAAAAACCCTCTAACATTTATGTAACTGTTAGTTCAGCGTGTTAGCAGACAGACATGTTTGATCCCAATGGACAGGTCTCTGAAGAGCCTAGATCAGAGGCATCAGGACTGAATTTTGCTGAAACCAGATAAAAAAAGTCTGTCTTATTGTAAGTGGTAAAGTTTAAGAACTCCTCCTGTTGTTCTCTGTCTGAGGAAACATGATCCTAACCCCTGGACAAACAGGAGAGGGAAAGGGACGGAGAGATGGATAGAGGGAGGACATGTGCCATCATGAAAATAATCAATACAATCAATAAAAGGACCAGCTGTAATCAGGGATAAGTACTAAAAGTGTCAGCTCATCTGCTCACTGGAATACATCACGTTAGGAAGCGAGTAGTGACGAGACTCTAAAAAATAAAGAGTGACAATGAAGAGGGACGGGCTGTGACATGGCGGCTGATGCCTTCACTCACATGCAGAACCGCTTCAGCTGAAACACCCGCTGACCTCAGCTCCTGCAGCCGCTGAGATGGTAAAATGTAGGTTAATGCAGGAGAGGTGACGTCTTCATCCCACATGTTTTCTATAATCAAGTCTGCAGCGAATCACCTTCCTCAACCAGCCGAAGCCCCTACTTGTCGGTTTAAATCTGACACAATCTCAGCTGACCCAGTATGAGACATGTTGTCCAAGGACACCTCAAACACATCTGTATGCACACACATCATACTGTGCTTTTCAGTTTTTAGCTCGTGGTTGAAATGGCAGAATGGACACAGGTCAGAGGAGAGACGCCGCGCTCTGTTTTTCTCCACCTCATAATCACACCATTCACTCGTCCTCTCCCTTTCTGTTCATACTCTTCCTTCCTTAGTTGATGTTTGCACCTCATTGTCTTTCTCTGTTTCAGCCTTTTCTTATACATCAGTGAGTCATGACTAAAAGCTGCAACAGTTCCTCCACAGCTGCAGTCAAACACAAAGAAGGAGGAAATTTTGGCTGTTAAATTAATCAGAGTCAGACTTCTTCTGAAAAAAAAAAAAAACCCTGGACTTTCCATTTCATTAAAAAAAACTTCTCACAGTCTGGCTGTTGGTTGGCCCATATTTTCCAGACATATCTGGAATGATGTTTCCCTGATTGGCGGACATTGTGATGCAGCGGGGGGAAAGAAGCTCTCATTGGCTCCAACTCAGAGGTGTGTGTTAGGCAAAGATGCTGATTGGTCAGTTTTGCGTCTTCTGACGCAGTGCTGCAGTGCTGCGCCGACCGCAGGTGCTGTGTGTGCAGCAAGTGTGTCAGTGTGTCAGTGTGTGTGTGTGAGTGTGTGTGCTCGCTGCAGCAGACTGCCTGCCCCTGATCAACCAGCGAATTTGAGGCCGGTCTCCATAGCAACCATCCTCAAAGCTCGGCTTGTGAACAATGATAGCTTCCCTCCCTCTCTCCCTTCCCTCTTTGACCAGCAGTGCGCGACTCCTGTGGCGAGGCCGCTCCAGAGGCTTGTGTTTCTGTGTGCTCCAATGCATGTGTGTGTGTGTGTGCGTGTGTGTGTGTCTGTGTGTGGATGAGGATGAGGTGTGGTGTAATCATAAATCAGTGCTAATCTCATCTCATAACAGGGTCACAATGTCTTTAAGAGATGCATAATCAGAAGAGGAGAGAATCTGTGTGTGTGTGTGTGCGTTTATGTGTGTGTGTGTGTGTGTGTGTGTGTGTGCATGTACGTGCGTGACAAAGCGTCTCCCTTAAAACGCAAATGAATTTCAATTTGCAACAATGGAGGCACCCATCTGGGGGGAAAGATAAATGAAGAATGAGGATAAATGCGCTTACACACACACACACACACACACACACACACACACACACACACCCCACACACACACACACACGCGCGTATGTGCACACACAGTCCATCACACACAGCATCATTTATTCGTGGTTGCTGCAGCTGTGTGAATTGTTTTGATTGGCAGCTGTATGTTGATGGCTGCCAGTGGCTCAGAGGCAGATATCTACCTGACCTAACTGTCTACACTGAATCACATATGCTGACTGCATCAGCAGCTTTCATCAGTGCAGCTCCTCACTGAGAGCGCTATCGTCAGCTCAGGTTGTGATTCGCGATATTTCCTCGCTGAAAGCACATGAAACAACAGCAAAAGCCACAGAAACACATCATGATGTGATAACTCTGCTGTAGATAATAAGCTGCTGAGCCATTAGCCTCATGTGCATTTCGAACAGACCTGGTTTTGTAGGAGGAGCTGCGCTGCTGAAAGCTCCTGTTTCATTCAGTGACAACGTGATTCAGTATAGTCAGGTCACTTTGACACTCCTCCTGTTTGACTGTGTTAGTTTAGAGATATCAGAAAATATTTCATTGCAATAGTTCATTGCAATCAAGGGTTTTGGTAACGAGGTATTTCCTGACCAGCACGCAAACTCTCAGAGGACCATCTGTGAGCGTTGACTGTCTGTTAATCCAACAACAAACCTGAATCAATTATTTATTTGAATCCTCTTAGTTAATTTGTGCTGCAGTTGGCCCAGGGTGAGGTTAGGGATTTGCACTTTGCAGAGAAAGCTTATTGATGCTGCTGTGCCAGACTCTGCCAATCAATCCCAAATAGTTGACTGTCCATTTTTGGGAGTTTGCGGTCATTCTGCATGGTTCTGCTGCAGCAGCCTTGTTACTGTCTTTTTTTAAATCAAGACCTAGATGAGAAGGTCGATATCACTCTCATACTTGTCTGTTCAATATGAAGCCAGAAGTTAGTGTATATTAGAATAAAGAGTGGAAACAGAGCGAAACAGCCTGTCTGACTCTGTCCATATTAAATCTGAGTTATGACTTGCAGCTATTTCGTACTTAAAATTCAGTTAATCTTTAAAAATCTTCATTATTCTGCTCTATTCTCTTCCTGGCATGTTGTTATGTTTACAGCCATTGTCGAAACAGGAACATTAACATTTCCGAGGCAGCATATTTCTCAAAATAAACAAAATGAATCAATAAACATTCATGTTTAAAATTCATTTTCAGTTCAAAAGTTTCTGGTTATTCTTATTCATGCTAGCTTCAAGTGTTCCTCAAAAATGTGACTTCTCTAGCTTTAAAGAATTCACCATAAACTACTGGTTGAAACCTGTGATCAGATGTGGGAAATAATGAACTGGGTCTCGTTTAGTGCTACTGTAACTGAGTGTTTTGTTTTGTTTTATATATGTTTGAAGTCAAGAAGATATTTCCAGCAGACAAATATTGATCTCATATCACTCATATCAGTACATGTTAACAACAACATTTTATACTTTAGACGCCTCCTAAATTTGAATATTTCTGACTGGACTTGAAGGCAGCACTACACTGGGTCTGCCAGAAAATTCTTCTTCGAAAAATTCAGAAAGCAAAATCATGGATGCAAACTGTGTGTGTGTGTGTGTGTGTGTGTGTTTGTGTGTGTGTGTGTGTGTGTGTGTGTGTGTGTGTGTGTGTGTGTGTGTGTGTGTGTGTGGACTGAAAAGGTTTTGTAACTCACGCTATTAGACCTAAATATTGCACAACACAAATATATATATGAGAACAGGTCTGGTGATTTTATTACTGTGTGAATCTGGAGCTGAAATTGCATTGAAATTGGATTTGTCTGAAGATGTTCTGTGGGGAGATTAGATTCATGCAGACGGCAGGAGAGAGGGGAGAGATCACCATTGATTAGATTACATGTAGGGGTCAGATTACTTTCCGTTTGCAAGCCCACCAGCATGCAGGGAGGCGAATGAGAGCATTTTGATGCACACTGATTGAGACGGTCATAATCTATGAATATTATTTATTTATGAAATAGCTGTTTTTTAATAACCTTTTCCCTTTGTGTATCAAAGGTCGAGGGTCAGCATGAGCCAGAGGGCAGGTAAAGAATCAATGTTTGGCTCAAGGGCTCTCAACATCATTTGAAATATGGGCATACCCTCAATGATTTTTGGAAGTTTTAAATAAAGGTTTGGTGAATTCATGAAAAAGGACACTTCAGCAGGTTGGACATCTGCTGAACTTGAGTCCTGTTGCTCAGTACATGCACATGAAGCTCTGGTCCTAGATCTCCTAATCTTAGAGACATCCTTTGCATAGTGACGCAGGCATGAATAATGTGTGGGTTGTAATGGAGGCGGAGGACTAAACCATTACTCTCACTCTCATCGCTCACTTTGTCTACAGGCACACTGGCGGCAGAGCAGCATCCGTGATGGAAAGAGTAACCACACTCACGCACGGGGAGAGAAATTAGGTATGAACTCCTTCTGCTTTGACATTTGTGTCTGTGTGTGTGCAGCTGCTGTTGATATGACCCCCACTTTTTGCGTTCTTGCATATTTGTGGGTTTGCATGCACACTTGTGCTGCTGCACCGAGAAGATGCCAGAGTGATCTGTTTGGCCTCTTTGTTTATGGAGCCAGGCCTTTCCTGCCCTCTGATGTGCGTGCTCGAGCCATGAATAGAGCTTTGTGTGCTCACGAACGCACAACCCGTCCTCATGATCTGAATACTGAGTCTATCTGATCAGTGAGTCCGAGAGAGAGCGAGTGAGAGACGAGAAAGAGTGATATGATGCTATCAGTTCTTGAAAAACAGATTCCCCAGATGTGACTGTGGGTAAAGAGGATGGTTATCGAGGTTAACCGAGCCTCCTCTCCTGTCTCCTTGAGACATTCTGAAGTGTGCTAAGATGCAGCCTCTCTCCATATCTATGCATACACACTATTTCTAATTTGGTAAGACTTTTAAATAACACTGACTATTAGGGGGAGAAGAGGAGAAAAGAGAACAGAAGAGGAGAGGAGAAGATAAGAAAATAGAAAAACAAGAAGAGAAGACAAAAGGAGAGAAGAAGAGGAAAGAAGAGAGAGCAGGAGACAAGAGAAGAAGAAGAAGAAGAAGAAGCGAAGAGGAGACAAGAAAAGAAGAAGAAGAAGAAGCGAAGAGGAGAGGAGACAAGAGAAGAAGAAGAGAGAGCAGGAGACAAGAGAAGAAGAAGACAAAGAAGAAGCCAGGAGGAGACAAGAGAAGAAGAGAGAGCAGGAGACAAGAGAAGAAGAAGAAGAAGAAGCCAAGAGGAGACACAAGAAGAAGTGAAGAGGAGACAAGAGAAGAAGAAGAAGTGAAGAGGAGACAAGAGAAGAAGAAGAGAGAACAGCAAGAGAAGAAGAAGAAGAAAAAGAAGTGAGGAGACAAGAGAAGAAGAGGAGAGAACACAGGCTAAGGGAGGAAGAAGAAGAATAGGAAGTGAACAGAAGACGAAGAAAGGAAAAAAAGAAGATGACGAGGGGGAGTCCTCGTTGAGTTTGTATTAAAAGCGTTAGAACATCAGTGGAGGAGAGAAATAAAACTTCAATTTTGTTCCCAGATTTCTGTCCATATGAGGGGGCGTGGTCTGTAGCGTAACGTCACTGATGGTTATATAGGCTGCAGCTGTGGCGGCGGGCTCGCGCTGCTGAGACAGGCAGAGCACTGAGGACCGGTGGCGCGCGCTCACAGACTCCCACTCAGCCACACTCACACACACACACTCCCCAAACAAAGAGAAGCACGCGAGGCAGCACAGCATCCCACCCTTTCAGCCGCGGGCTCACTTGCAGAATCGCCCCCCCCATCCCTCTCAGACAGAACCGGTCCGGTCCGAGGCTCGAGCCCACAGAACCGACAATGACAACCAACGGCGCGTCTAACGGAACCAGCGACATGCTGCAGATCCAGTTCGGTCTGATCAACTGCGGGAACAAATACCTAACGGCAGAGACCTTCGGCTTCAAAATCAACGCCTCCGCCACGAGCATGAAGAAGAAGCAGATCTGGACTCTGGAGCAGAGCGGCGACGAGTCCAGCGGGAATGTGTTCTCCCTCAAGTCACATCTGGGCCGGTACATCGCCGCCGATAAGGACGGGAACGTTACCGGAGACAGCGAGACCCCGGGCCCGGAGTGCCGGTTCATCATCACCGCCCATGACGACGGCCGCTGGTCCCTGCAGTCCGAAGCGCACGGCCGCTACCTGGGCGGCACCGAGGACCGGATCATCTGCTTCGCCCAGACCGCCTCCGTGGCGGAGAAATGGAGCGTGCACATCGCCATGCACCCGCAGGTGAACATCTTCAGCATGACGCGCAAGCGGTACGCGCACCTGAGCGCCAAGGTGGACGAGATTGCCATCGACCGGGACGTCCCGTGGGGGGTGGACTCCATGATCACGCTGGTGTTCCGCGAGCAGCGCTACCACCTGCAGACCTCCGACAACCGCTTCCTGAGGAACGACGGCGCGCTGGTCGCCACCACGGACAAGAGCACGGGCTACACGCTGGAGTTCCGCTCCGGCAAGGTGGCGTTCAGGGACTGTAGCGGCAGGTACCTCGCGCCCTCTGGGCCCTCCGGCACCATGAAGTCCGGCAAGAGCGCGCGCGTGGGCAAGGACGAGCTGTTCGTGCTGGAGCAGAGCCACCCGCAGGTCGTGCTCACCGCGGCCAACGAGAGGAACGTCTCCACCCGGCAAGGTGGGTGTGGTGGTCAGCTTGTGTGTGTGAGTCCGCTAATATCTCATCCTCCGGCAGAGGAAGGGTTAAAGTGATGGAATGTCAGACTGCATCCCCCCTGCAGCGCACACACACACACACACACCCTAAAGCAGTAGGATATGTAAATGGCCTACATATATGCACAGGCCTTTGTGTGTGTACATATGCTCAAATAATGATTAAAACACTAACGGCCTGTAATATATTAAAGTCCATGGCCACAGCACACAGTATGTGATGCACTCCATCACATTAAATGTGATATCCTGTCTTTCCAAAGCCCACTCTAATGTAAGCAGGATAGACGGTAAGAGCACACAGAGCATTGTCCATGTTAGCTGCAAGTGTTTTCAGGGGATTTTCCAGACAACCAACGTGAAAAGAGTGCAACAAAGAAGTGCACAGAGTCGTCAGTCCTCTTAACACACATGCAGCATCATGTGCACGTGTGCCAACATTCAAATGTAAAACAGCCTCAGACTGGCAGGAGGCTGAACTGGCACAAAGCAGTTTAGAGGAGAGAAAATATACAGCAATAATGACCCAAAAAAGCACAACTCAACTAGAATTACTCAAAAATCCTCAAATCCAGATGTTTTATAAGAACAGATACTTGGTGCCTGATTTATTCATGATGTGTTGAGGATTATAATACAATCTTTATTTCCACTGTTGTTCTTATGAGTCACAAGATAATTTAAAATGCTGAACTTTAGTCATCACCATTAACACTAATGGGCTATCAAACAAAATATCATCAGCATTGAAGGCACACAGGCAAACAAAAAAAACAAAGTGTGTCCCCCGCAGCTGTGTCCTGAACGACCTGGGTAGAAAAGCTGAAGCCTTCAGACAGATTGGTGGTCCATGTATCAATAATCATTGATATGTGTCTAACCTGCCCCAGGTGGGCTCACTTCTTACCTCTATTGTTTTTTTTCTTCACATTAGATCAGTGTTTGTGTGTAAGAGAGCTTGTGTTGTGCATGTGTGTGTGTGTTTTCAGCTGTGAGAGTGAACAGAGACACAACCTTCTCCCTCCACCTTCTTCCTTCCTTCCTTCTTTCCTTCCCTCCCCTCCCTCACCCCTCCTTACTTTTCCATCTCTTTCACCCCTTCGCCCATTGTTCCTTTTCTCTTTTTGAATCTCTCATCATGTCCTCATACCTTCATCTCTCCCATCCTCCCTTCAACTTCCCCTCCTCCGCCTCCTCACCCCCCTCCCCCACTCCTCCAGCCTCCAGGCCTGGCTGCTGTATGTCTGAGGTCATTATCAGTGGCATCCCTCATGATGTTGATGGGTGTCTAAATAGAAAGAAACATATTGAAATGGATGGAAAAGCCTTGAATTTAGGGTCCCAGTGAGTGTGTGAATCATGCTCTAAAACCATCATCAGTGTGATTTTGGTGGGACGCCTGAGGCAGCACAGACTGTGGCAGTGACTGTCTGGTGTAATGAATGATAGGAATATAGTAATTGATGCTCTTTCAGTCTATATTTAGCGTCTGGTCGGAGGAGCACACCAGTGAAAATACAGTGCGGTTTGGTGGTTTTTCTTCCTCTTTTCACAAAGTACGACCTGTCTATCCTTTTGTTTTCCACCCCTGAAACTGTTTGTTCTGTCTCCCTGCTTTGTTTACTTGTCGTTGGGATATTTATCTACGTTTCTTTCTGTCACTTTTTTGCTGTCAGTGGAGCTCGGCCTCGGAGGCAAACTGGAGGCCAGTTTTGAAGGTGGAGGTTGCGTAAAAGCGGGTCAGGACGGGAGCGTTTTAAATGCTGAGCTGATCTGTTTGAATTAGACGACGTCCTCTGTAGCGAGAGCATGAATTGCACTTTAATAATCCCTAAATGGAAAACGCGTCATTGCTCTCAGGGAGACATTTTGCTTAATCAGATTTTGTCTTTTCATTATTGAGGTTGCAACTCAATGAACTGCGAACACACTGCTCCCACTCACATGCTAATACTTAGCAAAATTCAAAGCAATTACATTTATTCAGGACTTCTGTATAATAAAGTCACATTATAACAGCATCCTGAATGGGAAACCTGCTGTACTAACTGGCATCTAGTCACTTTTTATGTAGTGATAACAGCATTCAATCAGTGATTACAGCTTTTAAATCTTCATTTTACAGCTGGTGGGTCCGCAGGACATTTGGGCTGGACTCATTTTAGCTCTGCCAACTCTAATGTCCATCAGTCAGAGTAAATAATGAGTGAGCACATTATTGATGCTTACAGGACAATGCTGTGTTGCCTCCGCAGAGGTAGAAATGCTCCAATCCCAATATTCTGCGCACATGTTAGTGCTGAAACGGACCTCATGAAGCAGATCAGGTGTCGGCCGTGATGTCATCGCTCCACATTAAAGGTGCTCTGCTGAGTTTTCTTGTAAACAAACAAGAGTTGTGTTTGCGTCCAGTTTGCCAGCCTGCAGCTTTCTTCTTCTCTTTGTTTGGCACGTTTCAGTCAGTTCCACAGTGACTTCTGCAGATTTGGGGTAAAAGACAGCACTGGTGTCACACCGGTTCTCCATGTCATTGGATATGATGACCTGAGATTTCAGAACTGATACTGAGGAAGAAGAAGCTGTCAGTGCATCATTGATCAGAGGTCAGTTTGAAGCCCCGTGCAGGCTGGATGTTCTCATGTCCTCCCTGCCGTGTCTGCCAACCCGCAGCTCAAAACTGAATCTTTATAGGACGACCTCGTTCAACCCTCCAACAACTGGATCTCTGTAATGTGGATTAAATTCTGAGTGGAATTAAAGCGGCTCCACATGTTTTTCAGAGCGACAGCTGCTATTTGCCTGGCAGACCTGAGCCAAGATGGCAGCTGAAGTCGGCTGGCTTTCATTAGCAGCCGGAGGTATTTGACATGAGTGGGCTCAAAGTGGGACAGTCCAAAAGCTGCTTTGTCCAATCAAAAGGGTTGACTTCGTGACTCGCAATTAATTTTAATAGATGGTGGTCGAGATCAAATCCAGTTTAGATGTCCGGAGTCAGGATTGGCGATTGATCGAGTCAGAAATGTTGAGACACGCTGGGAGGAGTTTCTGCCATTTAAACACATTTGTTCACTTTTATGTTTATATACAACTCTGCCTCAGAGTGAAAGTATAATGGTTTTTACATGTTCGATCTTTACATTGGAGGTCATTGGGGGGAAACGAGCACTCAGACAGGTTTTACACAGGTCCCCAGCCTCTAACCACACTCTGTAAACCACTTAATCAGAAGTCGCCTGTGGTGTTTGTTCTCATGGTACAATGGAGCTGGTAAATAAAATGTTAAAAATATCATCCTAACAGATGGGAATGAGCCAAAACTGCAAAAATGAAATGCTTGTTTTAAATGACAATATTAACTTACCTCATGAAAGTTCAAGTGACCTAAATTGGATTAAATATTAAAAATAATATAATATTCTAAGGTCACTGCGGTTTGTCATGAGTTTTTGGACATTAACTGATACTGCCAGCAACTGAGAGTCATTTGTTTCTTTGTTCGTCTTCCCACATCTATCATCAATGCTTCTTTACTTCCTGATTCAATAATAACAGGAAAGGAGGCTTTTAATCAGCCATCATGTTCACATTACTCTCCAGTTACATGATGCTATGAAGTGATTCTTTTTCTGAATTTTGACCAAAACCCTTGGATAAATCTCTGATATTTAGCAGCTATCTTGTCATGTACGCGTCTCTTGTGTCAGCTGTCCTCCAATTTGTGCTCGCACCATTCCTAATTGCCATTAACCTGACCCCTGCCCGTTTCCGGACATCCACTCTCCTCTTCCCTGGAAACAGAGATGATCGCAAATTCCCTGAGACGGTTTAACGACCCTCATATGGACTCAGACACAATTATCAGTACGTTAGCCCGGAGCTCAATGGCCTTTAAGTGGCCTGTTCTGCCCCTAAACTGTGCTGAACTGTGTCAAGGAATACTGAGCCCGTCATATCCTGTTGGCTACTGGTGTGACCGCTGAGTGCTGACTGGTCCTTGTAACTGATGGTGAGGTGAGCCGGACACTGGGCTGCTTTTTGTGCCAAATATTTAACATCTGATGATCTGGCAGTCAGGCAGTGCACCTTGAATGTTTTCTGGCCGCTTCCTGTGACTAAACTCATCTCTCTTAATTAGAAATTGGGTTTATGAGACTTGGTATGACTGTATGAGATCCCCACCAGCCCAGTATAACATGACTAAAGCCACATGGAATGATTTAAAATGCCAAGCGACTCTGCAAAGGATCAGGGTCACACGTTTAAAGAAATGGGCTTAGTCGCTTTCTTTCCCAGAGTTAGATGAGAGGATTCATACCACTCATGTTTGTCCTTTCAACATGAAGCGAGAGCCAGTTAGCTTAGCTTAGCATAAAGGCAGGAAACAGGGCTAAACAGCTAGCCTGGCTCTGTCCTCTGTACTAAAAACCATTGTGCAAAAATGACTGTAGTTTTTGGGGTTCTGTGAGGGATTTTTTCTTGGTGAGGAATCGTGTCTTTCTGAGTTCATGTCGTTCATGATGTCAGTGCACCTGGACAAAAAATAGTCCAACACACAACCGCCCAAAAAACACAAATAGTTCTTTATACAGTTTGGTTTGTTATTGTGATTAAAACAAACAAGATATAACATGTAAATTAATGAGCTTCAGAGGTGGTGGATGGTGGGTTTTGTTTGGACAGAGCCAAGCTAGCTGTTTCCCCCTGTTTCCAGTCTTTGTGCTAAGCTAAGCTAGCCAGCTGTTGACCGTAGTCACATAAGTCTCAAAAAAGCGAATAAGCTTATTTTTGTTATTTCTCGAAATGTCAGACTATTCTTAAACAACAGACTTTTGTAGGTTGGAATTGTTAAAACAGCCCATCTTGTTCATCTCAAAGTACGATCACATTCACATTCATGTAGAAATGTGTAATACGTGCAGGTTAGACTGCTCTATAAACACCTGCTCAATATAATCTAATGATGACCCAGCGCAAACGCTTAAGAAGTGCTAAAAAGCAGTTATCACATCCAATCAGAGTTACAATCAGACTTTAAATCACGTATTGTGCCATGTGCGGCTCAAGGAGGAGACAGAAACTGTGGCTCCATGTTGTGTCTGGCCGTGATTCAGGCTCTGACACCCGTTCTGTATCCTTCACCCCCCGCCTCGCTGGCAGGAAATGAGACATGAGACTCACAGCTCCGACCTTGGCTGGTGTGTGTTAATCCCTGCAGGGTAAAGGGTGATGATTTGCACACACACACACACACACACACACACACACACACACACACACACACACACACACACACGATAGGAAAAGAAGAAGGGATGGAGTCAATTCATGCATCCTTGGTAGTGTTTGTTTGCGACCTTTAATGTGTTTATAGACCCTCAGTTTGTTTGTGTGTTTTCCGACTGTGTGTGTGTGTGTGTGTGTGTGTGTGTGTGTGTGTGTGTCTGTCATAGGAAGCTCTCCTCCTTAATGTCGTCTTCTTTATTATAGGTTAGGCCTCAGCTCGTCTCCAGCGTGTCATTCTGCTCCTCTCTGGGTGTGTCTCCTGACTAATGCCCTCTAACTTACAGGCCAACTGTACTTTGGTTGATTTTTGCAACACACTGAACACAGAGTGGGGTTGAAATCAATTCACCAAAAGCTTTGGGACATCCCCAGGCACAATACCCTCATGTTTGACCTCTTTTTCCTGCATTTGTGTGAGGAAATGTGTGAGGAAATGTGTGTGTTCAGTGTGTCCATACTGTATGAGCAGCGGTGTTACAGTCAGTATTCAGTGTGTAGGCTGGCCGGTCTTCCTATATGTGTGTGTGTGTTTGGCTTAGAACAAAGGCTGATGATCTGGCTCCCTGTTTGTGCCCCAGCTGGTCGCCTCCTCGGTCAGCCTTGCCGAACAATAGGAGACACGCACAAACACACACACAATTGCACTTGATACAATCGCGTGCGTTCACAGCAGGCCTCTGGTGCTGGTTCACTTAGGCCAACAATCTGTGCCTGCCGCCATCAGGCTGAATGCGGTGGGTGGGGTGGACAGAAAGATACAGGGGTTGTCTTCAAGAGTTTTTGTGTGTGTATGCGTGTGTGTGTTCTGCGTTTGGTGTGGTTTGGGTGGATTCTGTGTGTGTGGTCACCTCCTCGGGTGTGGTTTGCTGAAGGGGGACGCTGAGTGTTCATGGCTCACTCATGCTTGTGTATAAGTGTAGACCCATTTCCTATGTCCTCCATTAACCCAGTGAGCTTCACAAAGTGATCAGTATAGACACATCTGGGCGCACACACACACACGAAGCCTGACAGGCAGCCCAGGCCTCTCTCTGGGTCACTGCTGAGGCCTCAGGCTCAGTGTTTTGTCTCCGTCAGTCTATTTTCATGTTGTGTGCGTACCAACCAGTGTTTTTCTTTCCTTGTGATAACTTGTGACCAGTTTCAAGGTGTGTGTGTGCGCGTGTGTGTGTGTAACACTGAGCCTCTGACTGCATTGAAGAGATGAACATTTCCTCCTTGCCGCTGTTTGTCCAACACAGCAGTCAAATGTCATCCTCATTCCTTCAAACCCTTCAGGTTTGTGAATAGTATTTTTGATAGAGTCCAAATGAATCATCTATAGAGGAATACACAGGATCTGTTAGAGGAATAACTTATTCAAACCATCTCAGTGGAAGAAGCAAACAGTGTTGTGCAGTATGCAAAGTGTGCCTTTGTTACCTGCTTCATTTTCATATAGTGAAATTCATGTTTTTTTTTCCAGGATGATGACCTGGAAGTCTGGAGCTTTGCATAGTTTTCAGTTTTATTTCTATGTGCAAACGTGTGTTGAGACTTTTGATTTTACTGTCATGAGGTGAAGCTGTTCAACCAGCTGACTTCCACACAGTTGGAACATACAACAAAAAGAAGATGGTAAATGTTGGTGCTGTTTTCTGGATATGTTTGCCATGCACCCCACCGCAGCTGATGCTTTCTGCTCATATTCAGTATCTGAACGCTTTCATGTTTAATTTAGCTTTATTCTTGAGACCTAAAAGTGTTGTAGACCATCAGACAAATGGATCTCCACACTGGATAAAGTACAAATTAGGATTTTTAGAGTGAGTTAGTAACTCTGTCATCACATTGTTAATCAAAACAAGCATAAAAACACAACATTTAAATCACTACCATGAGGTCTGAGAGGAAAATATGAAGCAACAGCCAGCAGTTGGTGAGCTTAGCTTAGCATAAAGACTGGAAACAGAGGGAAACAGCTAGCCTGGCTCTGTCCAGGTAACATAGGCTGTCTACAGCCCCTCTAAAGCTCACTAACTAACTACATATATAGTTTTTTGATTGATTGGTCACATTTAAAGAATAGGTTCTTCATATTTTATTTATTTACTAATGAGCATTAGCATTGTAGCATTGTGGAGTAAGGTAATGCATGATGGTGAGGCAGTCGTTCACTGTAAGTGTAAGTTTGTGGTGTGTGGAAGCATCCAGCAGATGGTTTGCGCTCTCTCCCTCCTGCCACACTAATAAATGGGCTCTCCTGTGCTACTGTGCGAGGCGTGTGTGTGTCGGCGGAGCAGGAAGCAGCGAGGATTAGAGCAGAGTTCAGTAATGTGACGGATGATCCTGGAGGCGAGCGCAGTCTGACTCTCTTTTCTCCTCGTTTTTGCTCCTCTACTCCTCCTCTAATGTGTTCCTTCGAACCCTCCTTGTCTGTCACAGCTAACCCCCCCCCCCCCCCCGACACACACACACACACCACCACCACCATGTGGTTCCCATTATGATCAGTTATATTTTCCTTCTCAATCTTCAGTGTGTGTATGTGTGTGTTGCGTTCGTGTGCATCCTTACATAGTTCTGCAGAAACTCAATCTGTCCGCAGAGGCCAGAGTTGCCGAGCTGACTTTAGCGAGCACTCGACAGGAGAGGAGTGATACGCGTTTTCACAATGTGAGCAGTAACTCTTCTGTGACTAAGACCTTACGTAATACTGTTCTCCGACAAGGATCTCAGTGTTACTGTTAATATGAAGCAAATCTTTGGCTTCAGGTGGAGATGAACAGTGTGCAGCTTGTATTGGGACACCATGTGTTGTGTGAAAGGGAAAATGAGCACTGACTGAGGACATTGTGACACAGTTAGGGACTGTATGATAATTATTGGATTACGGAGCGTGGCTGAACTTTATGAATTCTTTGGCTCCTGCCCTTGACTTTGAAAAACACAAGAAGAATCCAGCAGTATTCAGTTCAACTCATTTCATCATTGAAATTTGAAATTACAGAAAAGCCACATTCACTGCTATCAGCATAACACCTTAATCTCCAACCAAACTGTGATCAAGTTGCATTGTGGGTAATTTAGGCACCAGGATATGACAAAACAAATTTGTGGAGAAAGAAAGACATCATCTCTGGTTCTGCTGCATCAGCTTTCTGAAAACAAAAATAAAAGGCTCTCCCCTGCTTTAAAACAGGCGATCCTGCCTTTTGGCAAAAAATGGCCTTTGTAAGCTCCCCCGAAAATAATTTTCTTACAGTCCCTCAGTTGAAAATGTCCTGACCAGAGAACATGCTTCCAGTTTTGAATCACACGATGATGATATTGTTTGCTATCAGCAGCATTTTAGGGCACATTTTCACTTTCAGTGTGTTTCAACGTGTCGTCTGCTGCCAGTTCTCCTCGGCTGTGCAAGAACAAGAAGCATGGAAAAATGAGATGGAGTGGGGGAGGGTGTCTCACATGAACAGGGAAGACGTATGGGGAACACATGAGTGTGCTGGTTTGTTTTCTCAAACACATCTTTCTTTCTCTGTCGGCCTCGTTCTGTCTCACTCTGCACACATTTACACACACTCTCTCTCTCTCTCTCTCTCTCTCTCTCTCTCTATCCAGCCCTCCAGATATAGGCCCATGACCTCATCATATACAATAGCATGCATTGTGCTGCATGAAGTGTGTGTGAGGGGACTGGTACACTGGAGGCTTGTGTATGTATTCATAGTTCACTCATGCTTGTTTACTTTGCTTTTAAGTGGAGTTGATGTCATTTTAATGAGGTCTGCTGTTCTGTGCACATACATGCAGGTGTATGGACACACAGATATGCACAGTTGCCTTTTGGACTATACATTTAGTATCTATAGCAAGAGCCACAACTCTTAAATAGAATATTTTCATTACTGATGCATCTGTTTTGTTTTGTTTTTTTCAATCCATCAACTAAATGTTTAGTCTATATAGTGTATGTATTAATAAGAATTACCAGTCGCAATTTCCTATGTTTCAAGGTGAAGTGTTTCAACAACTGTTGGATGGATTACCATGAGAGTTGGTACAAATATTCAGTGGTGCCAGGACGATGGAGCCTAATAAGTTTTGTGATCCTTTTCCTCTAGAGTTATCAAGTCAAGGTTTCAGTCTGTCCAATACTTGTCTTTGGTCTTATGACCAAATATCTGCAAAAACTAATCATATTCCCATCGGCCTCAACTGTACTTTGTGTTCAGTGCTGATTAATAAAGTAAGATGTTACATCTGAACTTCATTCCTGCTAAACCTCAGCATGTTAGCATTGTCACTGTGAGCGTGCTGACGTTAGCATTTAGCTCAAGAGCCTCGCAGTCTTGTTTCTTAAGTGGCCTCACTGAATTCAGTGATAATCACAAAAACTGTTGCAGATTAATTTCTAATTGATCAATTAATTGCTGTAGTTCTGCATTTATGGTAGATGTCTGTGTGTGTGTGTGTGTGTCTGTCTGTCTGTCTGTCTGTCTGTGACCCTACACCATGACGACTAATCCTTTGAACTCTAGTGAACTATGACAGATGTGTGTGTGTGTGTGTGTGCAGCTGTGTGAAATCCTTTACTAATCCACGCTTTCTGATGTTGCTCATTTAGTACGTCTGAGCCTGACCACAGGATGTGTGTGGGTGTGTGTGTGTTAGAAGCCGTTTATACCTCAGTGTGTGTACACACATCTGGACTGTTAGCTGTTAACCGTCATCCTTTGTGGCTATTTTCAGCCTCCACTGACCCACTAGCCTGCATTTTAACTAACCGCTTCTTCTCATCTGACCCCGCCCAGGGATGGACCTGTCAGCCAATCAGGACGAGGAGGGCGACCAGGAGGTGTTCCAGGTGGAGATTTGTCGTGAAAACAGGAAGTGTGCGTTCCGGACCGCCGCAGGGAAATACTGGACCCTGACTGCTAACGGCGGCCTGCAGTGCACCGCCTCCACCAAGTAAGCATCACACCCATCACTGCGTCTCTTCTTCTGTGCTCAGACACACATCTGAAGCTTCACACACCTGCTCCAATGTGTCCGCTCACCAGCCAGCCGAGGCAGTGATTGTGTGTATGTGTGAGAGAGATCACGGGAACCTGATACTGGTCCGTCCCAGCTCCTAGTCTGTAGCCCCGTCTGGTAATTTGAGCTTACTTAGGAGTTTGTGTGTGTGTGTGTGTGTGTGTGTGTGTGTGTGTGTGTGTGTGTGTGTGTGTGTGTGTGTGTGTGTGTGTGTGTGTGTGTGTGTGTGTGTGTGCGCGTGCGTGCAGTGGGGGGTGGATGACGTGTGTGGGAGGTGAAAAATGACTGATCTCTTGTCATGGCTGTGGCATGTTGTGGGAGATGAAGTGCATTTGTGTGCGACCTCAACCTGTAGAGAGTGATTTTCTTTAATGTGCAGTGGTGCTGTCCAGCCTGAGTGCTGGCTGTTAACCCCTGAACTTTGACCTTTGACCCTCTGCTCCTGGACGATTTCACTGTGAGGCCCCAAACAGATGCAGGAGTAGAAGCTTCGTCTCCCTTGAGTATCAAATAGTACTTGTGTGACCTTTATTTTGAAAATCTCAGTTTTTTTTAATGCACAGATAGAGGCTGCAGGTATAGTATAGGTGCAGGTGTGATACAGAGCACCATAAAAAGCTGATCCACCGTCAGATTGGTCAGAGAAGTGTCCTGAGTTAACTCAGGAGAAGAGACATCGGCACACTCCTGAGCCCTCCGCAGGAAGTACACCAAATTCCTCTTTCACATTCTTGAGATTCGACTCGCTTCAGTCCTCGCTGATTAAACCACAGAAATGTTTTCTTTCCCCAAGTCCTCTTGTGGTTTGAGGACGATGTTTCAGAGCTTCTCTAATAAAAGCTAGCGAGGCAAAATGAGTGATGAGGAAATAAAACTCTCCTCCTTGTCAAGAGAAAGGATTAACAAGCTACTCGGTTCACCTTAACCAAAGACTACAAGTGAGGCTTATCCCTCCACCCTGAGCCTACCTATCCAATTACCCAACAATAGCTTGTGTTCCGGGTGAAGCAGCTGGGTGTAGTTTTCTGACCAACAGCAGAGCTGAATGTGACTGTGTGTTTTCACTTGACACTCGCGCAGGTGCTGCTGGATATCTAACCGCCATGTAGATGATCCCTCTCACCTCTCACGTCTTCACTTTCTCTCTCTCTCTGCAGGTCAGCTAATTGCTACTTTGACATTGAGTGGCGTGGGAAGAGGCTGACTCTTCGGGCTGCTAATGGGAAATATGTCGCCGCCAAGAAAAACGGCCAGCTAGCAGCCACCATCGACTCTGCCGGTCGGTGAGATTTGTTGATTCAGCCGTTCAGACAATGACAAGTTCGCTAACTGATTTACTCCTCAGCGGCGATGGGGGAATTTGAGAGTACGGGAATGAAATCATGGCTGGATGTTCCAGTTGTCTGGGCTTCAAAGCGGCTCTGTTTCGCAACAGCAGAACGTGGCTGTTTACTCCTCGAGGAGTCGGCTCCGTTGCAGGCTTTTCATTTGTTCTTTTTGCCTTGTTCTCGCTGCGTTTCTTTTTGAACTTAATCCTGCTGATGGGAAACATGATGAGAAAACTCCTGAGTGTGCAGAGCCACAGAGGGGGCTGCACCATGACACCACAACAGTGCCGGAAAGTGACATTTACCCAAACACGTCACTCGAGTATTTCAATTTTATGCTACTTTATACTTCGATTTACTAGTTGAAATGAAAACAATAAGCTCATGAAAGCTTGTTCATTGTGAAGCCAGCGCTTCCATCCTGCAGCCTCTTACCACATCGTTGTCTAGGAAAGCAAGGATCAGAGAGAGAGCCAGAAAAATGAATCATCTCACGACCCCTCAGATTTGTCATGTGACCGTGCTGGTTGGCTGTGTGTAAACCTGCAAGAGCTGCAACAGTCGAAGGCTGCTGACACAGGGATGCAATATATCACATTTTACTGTTATGTATTATGTCTATAGTAAAGGTACTTTTTTGTAAGTAAAGCACTTCTTCCACCACTGCACCAAAATATCACATCAGAAAGCTTCCTAATGATGCTGGTCAAACACAAAGACCTTAATGCACCTTCCACAGCCATGCACATGTAAAATATGTGCTCCTTACTATGCCCACAAATTAAATGAAGGTGAAGCCATGCACGCAAACAGTGGGCTTCTGGACGTAGTTGAACATTTCTGGAAAGATTTCTCTGACTGGTTTTACACTTCTGTGCAGATTCAGACTAGCTGTTTCCCCCCATTTCTAGCCTTTGTGCTAAGCTAAGCTAACCTGCGGCTGGTTAATGAACATACATGAGAGTGGTATTTATCTTCTCATCAAACTCTTTCGCTGACCAGCTCTTCATATTATTACAGCACGCTCTGCTTCGCTGCACCGTGTCAGCAGAGCAGATCAGACGATGCACTGATCATAATGTGGGCTCTGTGTGTTGACATCAGAGGATCAAAGCTGAGGCTTTCACTTTGTGCTGCAGTTTCTGATGAGGGAGCTGTCAGCCGCCACAGTGCTGTTTTTAGGGCATATTTGAAGCCAAGCTGCTTGCATACATTTTTCATGAGGTGTATGAAAACTCAGCACTTTAAGCTCAAGCAGCGAGCTGCAGCATAACGCACAAGTCGCTCTTGGGCAGTGTGAGTGCTTTGAAAGTACAGATTTTGGCATTTTGGATATGAGAACCAACGTGTTGTGTCATTGAATGTATTGAAAGCATTTACTGAAGCATACATTGAAACAAACTGGTTGTCATTTGCTCATTTCCGCTCTCCAGTAAACACGGCGCATCCTTTGTCTGTCTCCAGGCGAGTCCGAGGAGTTCATCATGAAGCTGATTAACCGCCCGATCATCGTGCTGCGTGGGGAGCACGGCTTCATCGGCTGCAGGAAGGTGACGGGGACACTGGACTCCAACCGCTCCTCCTACGACTACTTCACCATGGAGTTCAGAGATGGCGCCTACAGCCTGCAAGGTCAGTTGAGGTGTTGGTCTGACAGCAGATAGACTGTCAGTGTCTTGCTGAAGGACTCGTTGGCTGTTGCAGAGTGTAAGCTTGCACATGTGCAGCAGCATTACGCAGTCGGCAGAGAAGTGTTGCTTGTCTGAGCATATGGAGGGACCTCCTGCAGGCATACAGGGGATTAAATCATTCACTCTTTCAGGGATTCTCATTATGGGTTTACTCAGTCATGAGGCGTTTACGCCAAAAAGAGGGATTTGATTCGGATAATTTCCCCGCCTTCTCATTATGTCATTCAAACAAAGCAATTTTAAGCCGAAGCTTTTGTTCCCCCCTCCATTTATTCACACCCTTCCCCCACCTTTGTGCCACGTGATACCTCCATCCACACACTCCTTTCACTCCCTCGCTGTCACCACCTTCCCTCTTTCTCAAACCCACCTCTTCCCTCTCGCCTCCTCTCCTCCTGCAGACTCGACGGGTAAATACTGGATGGTGGGCAATGAGCAGTCGGTGGTGAGCAGCAGCGACACGCCCGTCGACTTCCTCTTTGAGTTTTGCGACTACAACAAGCTGGCCATCCGCCACGTCGCCGACAGCAAGTACCTCCGCGGCGACCACGCCGGCGTGCTGAAGGCCAACGCCGACGACCTGGAGACCGCCACTCTCTGGGAGTACTGAGAGAAGCGTGGAAGCGGTCGCCCACAGCTGCAATGCTGATGAATGAATGAAGCATGGCGACGCAGCACTACCCACTCTTACACCTACCTGTCCCCCACTCCCCTTCCATTCCTTATATTATATCCTGTACTTATGACTTTATATGTTGATAAACTGCACAGAGAGAACAGGAAGGATAGAAGAAGAAGGAAGGAGACACTCCTTTCTCTCCTGCCTCCCTTTCCTTCCCTTTATCCTTCCTTCCTCCCTTTCCCAGCTCTGCTCTGCAGCGCCGACCTTTACCTGTTGCCATAGTTACCGTGGGGCTGTGCACTTTCTTTCTGCTCCGATCTGGTTCGCTGCTCGACCTGTCACTCACTCCCACCTCGCCTTACGATTGGGCCGTCCCTCTCCCAGAGCAGAGCAGAGCCACGTTTGAAGAGCCCCCCCCTCTCTGAGTTAACCCCCTCGTCTTTCTACTTGTCTCTATTGTCTGTGTGAGCAGTACATGGTGGCAGTATTTATGGTATCTGACCCGGTCTGCTAGATCTGTTTCTACCTGATCTTAATCTCCCACACCAGATCCACTACTGGATGAGGTCTTCTTCAGCAGCTTCCTGTTAGCTGGAGACAGTCTGTTTTTGGGTGGGTGGGTCAGGTAGAAACAGAGTTCCGATCAGACCAGGCCTCGTACGTTTGTTGTCATGAGCAGGCCCTGTTGCCGCCATGCGATGACCATGTGATATAACTGGAGCGGATCTGATGATAAAGGTGATGTAACTGACGGGTTCACCCCCCCCCTTCATCTCAAATGTAAAATATTCAAATGTAAACCAGTTTCCTGTGTTGTTCTCTAGCTGTGTTCTCATTGGTCGGCGAGCATTTTCCTGGACCAAACAGGATGTAGGAAGTTAAAACATCCGCCCCCCCCACCCCCCCACAAGCTAGACCCATTGTCCTGAGAACAGTATCAAGAAAAAATAAATAAAATTAAAAATGGTGCGAGCACATGTTTACTGCACTCCCCTGTGTAACTGGAAGAAAAACACACACGGTTGGATTCATTTCTTTTTCTATGTCCAAGGCACAGACATTATCATGGGTAGCCATAGCAACTGGAGTGAAATGATTTATAGAGCCTTTTGAAAGCTGCTTTTTGGATCCCTCAACCAAACTTAGACCTCAGCCTACAACACCGAACCAGTCGAAACTGGATTAACAAAACCATCACCTCACACACACAACTGACCAAACTGGAACCTGGTGCTACTAACTCATGGCATGTTCAGAAGCGCTACCGTCCTGTCGGGCATCTCACACACTGTCTGGACAACAACAGATAGTGATTTCCTGCCACGTCTCTGCCCTCGCCACATAACCGAAAGGGCTGCACCAGTTAATAGCCTAATCCTGCTTCTTCTTCGGTTTTAGGTTCTGTCTGAAAAACGACCAAATTGCAAATTGTTTTTGTTGGAGTTTTCTGTTCCTGGCTCGTCCGTGAAGGTGGCGAAAAGATACGTTAAAAAAAAAAGAAGAAGAAGCAGACTTTGAGTTTGTCGTCTATTTAACTGAAATGTCTGTGATGCAGTCATGTAGCACCCATAGATCCTTCGATTCTCTACCCTTCTGCTGCCTACATTACACATTAAGCAGCAATGACTTCTGACGACTGATTTTTACAATACAGCAAAGATTATCCTGGCTCCTGGCCCTGACTTATTGGGCTCTTCCACCCATCATCGCAATCATCATCAAGCATTCCTCTGATGTGGAAATCGGTATGGAAAACCAATCACCATTGCCCCATGAAATGATTGTAACCAGCTCCCCACCAACTCCGCTCAGTTTTCTCTCTGAAGTTCTTGCATGAAGGGTTGAGAATCTCAAGCGAATCAAAGGAGCGGTTATCCTCGGAGAAACAGCGTCTCCAAGGTAACCGAGACCAAGGCTTAGACAAACGGATGTGGAAGGGTAAACATGTGGTAATGACTGTGCCTTACTCTTGAGTTTTTGGGCAGTTGGAAAATAGAAGATTTAAAAAAGAAAAGAAAAAGTCCACATCTTTGCTTTGTATAACTGGAGCTTCTTTTTGTATTATGATTTTGTATAATTTTTTGATATTGTGGATTAATCTCTCTCTCGTGCCATTGGTTCACCTGAAACCCAACGACCAATAAAAACTGGGATTTGGAACGCTACGTGCCTCCATTGTTTCTTTGAGTCCTTGCTTTCCCCTCAAACCAGTCACACCACACTAAACTGCCAATTTTGTCACCAGCAGATTTTATCAGCTACAGTCAACTAGCTAATGAAGCGAATGCTAGCGTGTTAAGATGGAAACTCCAGCAGACTTTTTAATGTTTCCAACTATGTCGTTTTAAAAAATGAGAACAGTAAAGTGGTCTTAGATGTGCACTTCATGGGGTCGTGATCTCTTATTAAAAGGCTGAGGCTAAAGCTAACGTGTCCTAGACAATGACCTGATATGACGTGATATCGTCACTGTTGGTGATGCCTTCACAGGACGTGGAAATAAAGACATAGCATTGTTCTTGAACTGCAGTGAAGAGCTAAAGAGGAGAAGTAAATATGTACAATCACTTATTCCTTTCTAACATAAGAGGTTAAATTTCTTTGTATTTTATGTTTTAATGCTACAAGAAAAACTGATGTAGCATGAAATGCTTCTTGGCCGTGGAATAATGCTGGATTGCTAATGCAGGTGCTAAGATAGTTAGCCAGGCATGCTAGCGTTGGTAGCTCACGTTAGAGCAGGCAAACACAGTTTAATTCACGTCATACACTTTTGCTATTTGCTTTTGTATTGTTTTGAAGAAGGAAAAAGAAGCAAAATCTTTACACACCACTTTAACATGCTGGGAACCTCAAAGCTGGACAAACCTGCGGAGCATCACTGTTCCAGGAAACAAAGTGTCAGCTGGAAAATTACAGATTTTTTGTGCATCATTGTGCGTATTTTCTTTGAACATGACATGACACGAGATATGTATTTTCCTTGAACATGACGTTTAGCGACATCAGGAGACCTGTGAGATCTTGAACTGGATTTCAAGTAAAGCTGCAGTTTAAGCACAGGCCCTGTGAGGTGGAAGAGGTTCAGGATCTCAGGCTAAATTCTTGTTCGGTCTTGTACGATTTCATTGATTTCTTGCATCATTTTCCGAAACACTGTGGTAGTCATAACCCGACCTGCGTAGTTCTGGAACTCACGGCCTCCTCTTGCTTTTTCTCATATAATCGAAGCGCTTCAGCCTTGGCCTCCTGCCAGTTTCTGACCACAGCGGCTCCATGTGCTGTCCCACTTACACACACGTACATGGACACACACACACTTTTTCCTGTCTCCTGAATAGAGCCTTTGTGTTGAAACATTTATTCTAGTGCAGAGAAAGGGCAACCCCCTCTAAAGATTCACACACATGAACACCATCCAGGGCGGTAATGTAATGATGGAGCCTCCAGAACAGGTCCCTGAGCCCCCCACCCCCCTCCACCTACCCATCAGGCTTCCAGATCCCAGAGGAACACCCAACATGGCAAAACAAACACACACCACCCCTGCATCTAATCTCCTCCTCCCCTCTGCTGCCTCATGTCCCCCTCCCACCTAATCCTTTCCCCCTCTCTCTGCCTGCTTTAACCATCTCCCCTCATTAATCCTTCATACTGCTTCTCTCCCACTGCTTTTTCCTCCCTTTTTCCTCCTCCCTCATCTGAACAATTCTGCTGAAAAGATGAGTCACTGAAAATATGACCCAGATCCCAGTAATGGGTGCAGCGGTTTGCGGGTAAAGTGCCAGGCTGCAGGCAGAGCTGGTCCTCTCTCTCTCTCTGTCTATCTCTATGCCTCTCTCTCTCTCTCTAACTCTCTTTCTCTCTGTGTCTATCTCTATGCCTCTCTCTCTCTCTCTCTCTGTCTATCTCTATGTCTCTCTCTCTGTCTCTGTCTATCTCTATGTCTCTCTCTCTCTCTCTAACTCTCTTTCTCTCTGTGTCTATCTCTATGCCTCTCTCTCTCTCTCTCTCTGTCTATCTCTATGTCTCTCTCTCTGTCTCTGTCTATCTCTATGTCTCTCTCTCTCTGTCTATCTCTATGTCTCTCTCTCTCTCTCTCTGTCTATCTCTATGCCTCTCTCTCTCTCTATCTGTCTCTCTCTCTCTCAGAACAAATGAACGAGTGAGGAGAGGCGAGGCAGGGAGCGATGGGGGGAGGGTTAAGGGAAGGAGGGAGGAGCCGCTGTGTGCGAAATGGCCGCCATCGCCACCCACATCTGAGTCCCCCTACATCTCAACCGATCCCCTTGTTACCATGGAAACACCAGCTGCTAAAAGCTCTGAATCAAAGAGGCGAGTGAGTGAGCGTCGTCGTCAGGGCCAGAAATGTCAAAAACCTTCATCACGTCCAAATGCAAGGTGATTGAGGCCTAGTAGGGCTTGTGTGGTTGGAGGGGGGTGGGGGTGCACGGAGCTTAGCGGGGTTAGCGTGAGGAGCCCTGGGGAGCAGCAGAAGGAGGAGGAGGAAGTGAGCCTTTGATCAGAAAAGACCTCATCATTGAGGAAACAGCACAAGGCCAAGCTCTGCTGAACTACCCCGACATTGCTCCCACCGACTCCACTGCAGAGGAAGAGTGTGTGTGTACGCACCGTCACCTTTATCTGACCGCCTTCCTGCCGGCCCCCCCCCCCCCGCTCTAATCAAATCCACATCCACCCATATTTTTCCATCGCTCACGTGGCCAGGCAGTGAGTCAGTGGGTCACTGGGTCAGTCACTAATCTGTTTAGGGGATATGGAGGAGCACCACGGGTCTGTGCAGGATGAATAGCAGGTTGACTCACCATGACAGATCAGCCATCAGACACAGAGCGGGCCCGCTGGCATACTTCCACATCTTATATGTACGTTGTGTCAGATCAAACCCAGTGAAAAGTGTCTACACCTTAAAAATAAGCCGCATGTAGTGAATTCTAGCACTGGTAACATAAACATGCTAACACGCTGATGTTTAGCAGGTAGGTAACATTACTTCATTATGTTGGAGAGATTTGGGTCCCAGATGAGCCTCAGGCAAAAGACAAGGATTTTAATGGTAATCCAGATGTTATATTTCCACCATAAGATGTGGTCATTGCTTTTTAGTGAGAATGATGAAGCAAAGGGTGATGAAGACTCCGTTATAAAACCTTAGACAGATGAAATCCATTGAACTTACAAGTGATGGAAATGATGCCTTTAGGTGCAACAGAAAGTGTGAGAATTCTTCACCAGTGGGTGTAGCCTTGTAAGAAACCTACAAATTACAAGCCAGTAATATGAAAACAGAAAAATGGAAATCATCATGAAGGCCATATTGTGAGGGTCAAAAACTGACAATAGGAATGTAAGAGTATATTATTGTTTAACCACAGTTGTCATCAGGTAGTCAGGTGTGAAATATCCTACAAAGGCTGTGTGAGCAGCTGCACTGAGATCACAGCTGTAAAAGCACATGCTCATTAAAAATACACACTCTCATTAAAGATACACACAAACAATAACAGACACAAATAACGCCAGCGGAGGTGGAGCAGCAGAAGCTGTCTGGGGAGCAAATGCTGCCAGACACCAGCGGTCCTTGTGGACTAGGCAGCAAAGGGCTTTAATATGCATGTGTACACACACACACACACACAATGTGTGACTCAGAGTGTGAAGGTTGTCTCGGTCACCACAGATGATGCATAAATATGTGTGTGTGTGTTTGGACACGTTGTACCGACACAGTCGCACCAGCTCTCACAGACACATGAATCCAGAATAACAGGAAGCTGCAGCAGAGGTGGCATTTGACCATTTCAGGTGTGCCGGGATATGCAGTTCATGGCTGGTTCATATTTTTAGGACTTCCATCAGAAGCCATTCAGAGCATCAGACTCCCAGCAGCTATTGTCTGAAAGAAAGAGCGTTTGGTTTGCTTTGGTTTTGGTCTGAATAGCGAACAGTGGCGCCGTTATTTTACTGATTGATTTACACCGTTTGATCTCGAGGCGGATAAGCTGAGGCCAGTATGGCACGTTTCATACACAATGACAGTTACAGGTGCTTTCTTGGTGCATGAAATAAATCTAAGTGAATAACAATGATAAAAAGAAAGACCAACAGCTGAAAAACAACATGATTTCAATTCAGTTTTACACTAAAGCAGTCCTGTAACATTACAGATAATTGCTAATAAAGAGATAAAGAGGTTAAAGAGGTGGCTGCTTGGTATGAACAGTGTGTTTATGTCTCCGATAGTTTAAAATATCGCCCAAAGCAATGTTAATATATTAAAACTAACAATAGTCAGCCGTGCTAGCAGCTCTGTGAGGCTGTACTTAGGAACACAGCAGCTTTTTAGCTAAATGCTAACATCTGCATGCTAACATGCACTTACGATGCTAACATGTTGACGTTTCGCACGTTTGACGTTGACCGTCATTGTCCATTGTGTTGAGTGCTAATCAGCACTCAACACAATGGACAGCTGAGGCTGATATTTGGTCATTAACCAAAGTAGCAGATGAGTAAAATTTGTGACCGGCTCATTTAAGTCACACTGCGCGTCATGAATATCTGTACGTAATGGCAATCCAACCAATAGCTGTTGAGACGTTTCAGTCCTTCTTGTGTATTTTCACCTTTTTCTCCTGAGGTTTAGGCCTCCAACTCTAAATAATGTCCCTCCGTCTAACTGCATTTTAATTTTCATTAGGGTTGGACCTCCAAGTGTGACAGCACAAAGGCCTCCTTTATTGAGCCTTATCACGTCACTTAAGCCAGCCCTTTGTTCTTTAAATTAAATGAGTCATTAGAAGATAATACTCTATAATACTATCTGACTGTAATCCATGACCCACACGCTTGTCTGGCGGGCCCCGGGGTGTCTTCAAAGACTAGAAAAGACTAAAACACAGTAGAATATGATTTATTCAGAAAGAAAGCGTGGTTGTTTTGAAGGCTCCAGGCGCATTGCAGCTTTGTCCTCAGAGGAGCCGTGACTGTCGGGGTGAAGGGTCACAGGTTGAGGTCAGGGCTTAAAGTGGGTGATTACACTCAGCTGAGCGGACATTATGTTTACAGCAGTAAGGGGAGTCACGCACACTCAGATTTACTCTAACGTGAACCTATTTTACACATTAGGATAATTTTATCATCAAAGTGACCACTCCTCAGCTTGTAAAAACAGCTGGCAGTAATGTCAACTAGTCTGCTGTGGCGTTCTGATGTCATAGTGATGTCATAAGAAGATGTAAGTTATCTCCGCTTTGGCTTGAAACTGTCATTTATTTATTCATGTTTTTATTTTTAACGGAAAGCTTCTGTTGACTGCAGAAATAGAGCTTGAAGACGCTGCGTTTGCAGGGCGGAGAAGGTTAAATGAGAGACATAGTTGCCTTGCATTATGGGAAGTGTAGGATCTGGTGTATTTGGTGGACTAAAAGTCAGGATTTGGTGCTTCAGCTTTTACCATTCTTTTCTTTTAGCCATGCCAGCATTGTGGCTCAAGGGAGGACCGTGCGTTGGTCAGCCCCCCACATTGGTCCAGACTGAAATATTTGGATGGCCATCAAGTTTGGTACATATACTGTATTCATGGTCTCCAGAGTATGAAACTGACTTTGGTGATCCCTTGACATTTCTTCTAGCACAACTATGAGGTTCACTTTTGTAATTTGGACTGAAATATGTCAACAACGATTGCATAGACTGCTCTGCGTTTAGTGTAATTAGCGAAATGTTAGCATGCTAACACGCTTAACTAAGATAGACATGTTAATCCTGCTAAACATCAGCATGTTAGCATTGACAGTGTAAGCATGTAAGCATGCTGGTGGTATTCAGTTCAAAACACCGGAGTGTGTGAGAACAGCCTCATCAGAGATGAGACGAACTGAGGAGTCATTTCCTGTATCTGTGTCACGTGACTGTCGCCACTGCCCCGCCCCTGCAGGAGACGTTAGCGGCAGGCCCCGAGTCTGTTGACTCCAATGGGAGAAATGAGTGCGAGCACAGATCGAGACCGATTCTTTCACTCCATAGTCATCAAAGTAAATATTGGACCCACTTTCATAAGCCACATATGGAGGAGTTGATCACGGCAGACAGGAAGTGTACCATCTCATACCACTGGCGCAAACTGTGATTGGTAATCTGGTTATTGAGCTTCTTTGGCCTCACATTAGACTCTTGTTTTATCTGTTTATTGCAAGTCCCCAAACTTTATCAACATGCAACACAAAATCTCCGGAGTGCTGCTTTATGTGTGACGGTTCTGATGGTGTGAAAGTGTGATGGTGGTGTCTGTTTTCTTTTTGTCTATGCTGCCCCTCTCCACCAAAAGAATGGCTTCTGGTGTCTCTGTAGTTGGATTAGTAAGTGCCCCTTTTCAACGAACTATGCCAGCATTTGTATTTACATTCTTACAGACTTCAGGGAAGCCAATACACCTTGTGTGTCTTAGTTAAATACAACATACATTCATGACACCTCGGCTGGTGTTGGAATACGCTGAATCTGATTACTGTCTAATTCTGGCCCTCATACAGTCTGTCTCATACCACCCATGACTAAAACCATTAGGACCCCAGGCCTAAGACGGCAGTTGCGACTTTTATAGTCTGCATGCAAGAGGCTGAGAGTGTGTGTGTGTGTGTGTTTGTGTGTAGCAAAGTGATTTGTCACACTCACAGCACACTTGGCTGAACAAAGAAGTCCCCTCTCTGTAACATCACAAAGACTGGCTGTCGCTATGCCATGATTGGTGGAAAGCACACGCTGTGTCATGTGATTGGTGCATTGCCCAGAGGCTCTGTTATCATGAGTCAGCCCCTTTTTTCTGCATGAGACGAGGGAGGAGGGGGAGAGACAGACTAAATGGTATGATTGAGAGAGGCAGAGAGGCAGACGGGTGGTAAGAAGAGGTTTCTTTAGGTATCTGGGAGGAGAAATGAAAATATACATATAAAAAACATAAAAGCTTCAAAGAGACAAAGTTCAAATTCAAGTGAAGCAAAAACTCCAGGAAATATGAACCGCATTTTTTATTAAAACTGTGTGATCTCACAGCTTACACAAAAGATACAGAAGGGAATGCTAACTGTTTTTTTTTTCCAATTATGTACTCAAAAATATCTGTATAAACTGGAAATAAATTGTCACAAGATTCTACTCCGTTCATCAGTTCAGCTCCAGTATTTTAAACAGAAAAGATGAAGAAAAAAAACATGTAACATGGGGATCCACCGCATCACTGGAGTCCCAAGTTCAGAGGGAGAAGGCAAAGTGTCCGAACGCGTACCTTTCTACAGATGCACTTATCATTTCAGTGTGTTTTATCATCTGAAACACAAAGGAATGAGTCAAGCGGCAGGTCAGAAATCCACATGAGTGAACATGAAACAAAGAGAACGGAGAAAAAGGTGATGCACCGTGACAGAGATTAGAAAAACACCACATCTCAAAAACTGCACTGAAATGAAAAGTATGACTGCAGTCAGCGAGCGTGTGAGTGTTCGCGCAAGGGCTGACACACTCGACACAGAGTGTGTGTTAGAAGCGTCTGTAGTAGCGGTGTGGGGGTCCGTAGTGCATGGGCAGGTCCATGACGTCCATGTTGTGGTGATGGGGGTTGACAGGAGGGTTGACAGGAGGGTTGTGGTGGTGATGGTGGTGGTTGTTGTTGTTGTTATTGTTCAGGGGGGGCAGGTGCTGTAAAGGGGGCACGTAGGGGGCCGGGGGCAGCCGGGGCACGATCACCTGGTGGTACATCCTGCCCTGGGGTGGAGCTGGCGGGTAGCGGGCACGCGGAGGCACGAAGAGGGGAGCTTGTACCGCCTGCGGCTGAGGAGGGACCAGAGGGTTCGGGTTCGGTGGGTTTTCAGGGGGCGGACCCACGCGTGGCCGCTTGACGTCAGTGATGGGCTCCGGAGGGGGGCCGACCCTCTTCCCTGAATTATCTGTGGGAAGAAGAAAACAAGATTAGTTATCGATGAAGTTTCGTCTGATCTTCCCATCTGCTTTTATAGCACGGTGACGCTGCTGTTGTGAGGCTCCCTGGAGGTTTGAACCTAACCTCTGTGCGCCTTCGCCTGCCTTACAGGCTTTACACAAACACATCGAGACAAACCAAACACAGGAAACACCCCTGCAACTGCTGCCGGTTTATGCTGTAAACAGCCAACTTGTCCGGATAAATAATTGTTAAAAAGACAAAGAGGAAGCAGCAGAGAGGAAGAATAATGTTGCTGCAGTGCAACATTTCCCTGCTGGGGAACATAATCCACCACACTTCCACATCAGTCTCAATAAAAATGGGGGAGAGGATAACGGGACAGAAACACTGAGCACTGACCTGCAGACTTCTTGTTCAGCTCTGCCTCACCTTCCTTCTGGATCTCCTGAATGATTCGCTCGTCGTCTTGCTGCAGAAACACACACAGAAGGTATTAGAACTATTAATTCCAAAAACAGCAACTGTTGCACTGTTTATCACAGTGATACAGAGCGGTACAGTGTGGTGTTCAGATAATTAATTTGTGAAACTCTGCAGGCTTTACGCAGCTGTAGGTCAGAGGAACAACAGGAACTCTTTTAAGACAATGCGACACAACAGCAGTACAACCTTTATCAATAAACTATACTGGAAGAGAACAAGGAAACTCAGGCTGGCCGGTCAGTGTCTGTGAGACCCCCTCGTGCATCAATGTGTAGCGTAGCTTACAGCGGCTACATGCGTAGGCTCAGTAGTTATGTTTAAACCTTGTAATGCACAACTATAATTCAAGCTTTGGCCGACACAGCGCTTGTTTAGCTGCAGGCTTGTTGTGTCTGAGTCTGATGAAAACCGTCTCCAGTGAGGTTGGAGCTACTGTGGTGGGTGGGACTGCAGTTTGTCATTACTGTGGTCTACACTGACTGATGCTGTACTAGTGGCAGTGAGTTTCCCTAATCTAAAAAATAAACTTTCGGGGTAAGACACGAAGCTAGAGAGCCGTGTAAAGGAAAAGCTTTAAAAAGAAGGCAGCCGACCCCTTTCACCAACTCCTCTCTGGCCCTCTGGTCACCAGCATTTATCCATTTCTTTGGCAAAGCTTTCCGGACCAGCTCTTGGCCAGCTCTGCTGCCTCTCTAGAGCTGCTGGAGGAGCTCCAGCTCATTAACTGCTCAGGGAATAATTGTTGCTTCTGGCTGCCAGTGATGCTGTGGCCAGTTCACTGTGGGCTACCATGGAGTCAGATGGCCGGGGTCAAAGTGCAGGAGGAGGTGTCTGCCAGCGTAAAAAGACGACCACCAACATATCTTGGGAATTGATGTGCACTAAAGTCTTCCATTAGTAGAACATAAAGGAAACTAAAGAGGTGGTGTCACATCAGTCCTTCACTGCCTTCCACCAGAAGAAAGAAAAAGTCACGAGACAACATGTCTAGGATTACCGTGGGGTCTGTCCAGAGGGAGCACTTGCGGCAGTGGCGGCAAGGAGCGCCCGGAGAGCGCGCGTGCTGGCAGAAGTGGTTGTAGCCCGTGATGGGCTCTCTGCAGAGGTAGCACATGAAGCTGCCGCAGCGGCACGACATCCTGTTGCAGCCCTCCGACTTGACCAGGCCCGTCCCGCACTTGACGCACTTCCTCACCCGAGCTGCCGTCATGCGCTCCTCGCTGCGGCACAGGGAACACGCACAGGCAGAGTTAGAAACAATGAAAAGGAGAGTAAAGAAAAAGAAACTGGAAAAAAAAGAACGAGAGAAAGTTCATGTTAGTATTTTCTTGTCGGCATGAACATAAGGCCGTCACCCACAGGTTTTCTTCAGGGTCACACTCATACACTGTTAAGTAGCTGAACTGAAGCAGCTTGCTGTGGCTTCGCCATAAAGCCGACATGACCTTGGGATCAAAGAATCGGCCTGAACTGCCCACAAAGACGCAGGTCTCCTGGGTGCTCTGCTGTCAAACAGTCCTGCTGGCTGTCAGATATATCAGAATTGACATGGCTGTGACCAAAGGCTAAATAAAATGGTAATTTGACGTTTAGCTTTGGTTCAGTGCAGGAATGGCAGACCCCGCCTCTGAATGAAAGCTAGTTACAGAATGTAAATAAACCAAATCTTAAAGATTATAAGTACAGGGTTTAAATTAGGGCGGTGCTAACCCTACGAGCAGCCGACAACATGTTGAACCAGGAACATGATTTATCTGATCAAAGGGAAACAGAGAGCTTTAAAAACTAGAACAGCCAAACAAGGAAGTTCTATTTGCACCCAGGACCAGCGTAACCTGCTGGCAGTGCATTTCAGTTGGGCAAACCTCCAGCGTCTTCCCTGACATACAATGACATCACGGCTGTAGCAGAGGAGGAAGAGGAAACATCAATACGGTTGTCCTCCAAATGGAGAGTTCCTACATCTGCAGCCTTTCCTTTCATGTAGCATTCATCTGAGATATTTTTGATATATTTGATGTATGATTTTCTCTGTACCCCTTCCTCTTTGGGACTGATGTACTTTTGACTGAGTTTTCACTGTATATTACTCGAACACAGTACCTGGGTGTGACAACATTCTGCCCTTAACCACATTTGGATTCACTGTGCCATCGTCCGGGACCAAACCCCAAAATGTGGAGGTGACTAATGTTGCTGTTGTGATTCTTTCACTTGTGTCCTGCTAGAATCATCAGGTCAGTGCTGCTCAGACCTGCTCCAGTGATCTTTCCACCAGGCCGCTTCCTGCTCTTTCAGCACCGAGATGTGTGAGCGCCTCAAAACAGGAAGTACTGCCTGTGGGCCAACTGGGCCGCAGGAAGCAGCCGGCCTCTCCGCTTCCTGGAGCGTTGTCCGTGAATCTGAGCTGTTTACCCAGCATCCTCTCTGAGTGAGGAGGAGCAAGGGGGATGGTGGTAAAACAGAGATGCCCTCAAAGAGTCAAAATGTTCACGGACGGAAAACAATCAAGACAACTGGTAGTTCTGTTGTTTGACTTTTATGATGTTCAAATGTATTATTTGTCATGTCCGGCATTCATACATTAACATGAATACTGTCCTGTAGAGATCATGATAGATGACTTCTGGGAGGCTGATCATGGAATTGGTTCTAGTGTGTTTATGATGAGAAAATTTGACTGTTTTATATCAGATAAATTTATCTGATATAAATCACAGGTGACCGATGGACTAATTGGGAGCAGAGAGCCTTATTTCAAAAGGCCTTCTGTGGGGAAAGAAGTATGGTCTGGTTGCTATAAAATCAAATATGATTTAGGAGCACAAGCTTAATTTTCACTTCTAATATTCAGGATATGTGCACTGTTTTAGTTTATTAAGATTCCCAGCACCAAAAATAGCCCCAAACAAAGGACATAACAATGTGTATATGAGGACTACCTGCTCCTCTGCAGACCATTAGTGTAGATGGGTTAACTTGTGGTGTGTTGAGGAAGGAGCTCAGTGGAGCCCTGCTTGTTTCTGTCAGACCACTTACAAGAGCACCCTCATGCGGATCTCGTCCCTCTCCAGGACCTGCTCGCACGTCTTTCCCACATGCTGCTTCCACTGGACTTGGCACTTCCGACAGCTCTCCTGTAGACAAAGACGAGAAAGGAATGAGACATGAGGTAGCGAGAGACTGTAAAGAGTGAATTGTTTCCTTGGACTCTTCTTGTAATGTCTACTCCCCTGCAACTGTCATGAAATACTAAGAGATGATCCCATATTTCCACACCACATCAATCACTCCTCCTTGAACATTATTCCAGTTACTGCTGAATAAGAGGATATTGCAGTCAGGTCCTCTCCTGCCTCTGCTCTATATGCTGCTGGTGCTGCCACTGCAGGGACTTGGACCAGAACAGACAGAGCTAGGTGTGGCTCTCCGCGCAAACCAGCGTGTGTGTGTGTGTGTGTGTGTGTGTGTGACTGCAGAAAGGGTGCGATTTGCTTGCCACTGACTGCTTAGTTGCCTAGAAACAGCAACTCCATCCTCCAGCTTCCAGCCTCCTTTGACGTGTCGGCCCGAGACGTTCAGCTAAGGGACGTGCGGGGCAGACAGCATCACTGCACACACTCACACACACATTAGCTAGGGGTTGCCTCCCTTGCTAACCCTTAGCTAAGTGGTGTCACCATAAATATTTGAGGCTGCTCATCTAATATTGAAGAGTGTGGAATATGACAGCTGATGCAGCACGGTGTGATCTACATCTGACCCTCAACCTCGGAAGAAAACCCTGCATTGGTCAGAAACACACCCTTTAAGTCCTGTGACATCTTTACACACCCTGCAGTCACTGAGCGTGTCTTATTTTGTTGTGTGCTTGGTCTACCACTGGCTTGTAGCTCTCACAATATTCACTGAGACAGCTGTGTGAGTGTGTGTATGTGTGTGTGCAAGGTCAGCCAGAGGGTGGGGAACTGGGTTGGAGATGGCAGGGTTTTTGTTGGCATTTGGAGCGGTTTGGATGGAAACACGACTGACTCTCCAAAGTCAGATCGCGGAGCCCATTCAGAGGCTTCAGGCAAAGGAAGAGTTCTTTTCAAACAGGCAACAGATGAAAAGTGGACCAGCTGCATTCACATACCTGCGGCGTTTCTGGTTCATAAGGGAGTGTCCAAGCAGCATTAAACACAGCTGAGAAAGTGTGTGATAAAGTATGATGAGAAAGCTCTCTCTAGTCTATGATTTCAGTTAAATGAGGGTGTTGACAGGAGGAGGAGCAGGAGGAGGAGGAGGAAAGGTTATGTGCCAGCCAAGAGGTGCAGAACTGGACTCAAGTGTCAAGAAACAGCCAGATCACACAAAGACAGTGAGACCGAGATTGTGCAGGGGAGGAGGACAGAAGGCAGAGCAGTCAAAGATCACCCCCTAGTGGCAACCTAAACACCAGGAAGAGGGACGCCATGAGTTCTCGTGTGTGTGTGTGTGTGTGTGTGTGTGTGTGTCTGGGACCTCTTTGACAAGCTGTTGAATAGCAGGAACACACCTGAGTTCTTATAGCCTGACTAAAAATACAGCCGGTGACGTCGGAGTCAACCCTTGCACGGGGCGTGTCATCCCTCCCCCACCCCAACGGGTGACTAATTTAAGTGTGTGTGGTTGAAATGTGACAGAGCTTGCAGACACACACACATGTACGCACACATGCACGCTCGCACACGCCCCTTTATGATGTACAAATGGCAGCAATGTGAACAAGTTAATCTTGGAAGTACTGCATGTTAAGCTGTTTTACTTCAGCCTCTACACCCACTCCTCCCGTCCATGCCTTACCCCATCCTGTTCCGACTTGTCCTCCATCTCCATTCACTGCGCTCTTTTGCCTGGGGTCTTACCCTCATTCCACCCCGCCCACCCAGCATCTCCTTCCTGCATCTTCATTCATACCTTGCCTATCTTCTTCACTTGTGGTGCAGGCTGCAGCATCCCTTATAAGGCAGTGCAAATAGCTTGCAGAGCTTCTGATTGGGGGGCTGCACTGAGCCTGTGTGTGTGTGTCCGTGTGTGTGTGCATGTTTGTGCACGAGCGTGTTTTTTTTTTGGTGGGGAGGTGGCTTTTGCTGCAATCAAACCTGAGTGCAGAGCAAAGTGTATGGAGGAAGAGAAGCGATAGCAAGACAGCAGACAGCTTAATGTGCTGTGATATAAGATGGGAGGACGCATTAAATAATGCAGCATATGTAATAATGTACGAGATGCAAACTGGTGCAACGCAACACTCACAGCTCCAGCGGCCTACATTTTACATTCCTCTGCTTTCATGAAGTAATCACACACAGACCAGGAACAAGCCTGTCCAAATGTCCTCATAACCACATGTGGAATACATTAGTATCCGCTTGTGTGCATATGCGTGTGTGGATGTGTGTGTGTAGGTCAGACAGAGCCAGGGGAGGGGAGCAGGAGAAAGGAAAAGAGAGGGAGGAGAATCTGGGTCAAACTTGATCTGAAACACATTTGAAATGGTGGAGGAAATGTGTCCAACCACTACGAAACCAGTACGAGGGGAGTGGAAAGTGCAGCCAGCCAATGACGCGGCAGTGCGGGAGAAAGTGGGTGGTCTTGTGGAAGTATGTCAGTTACATAATGAAGCCCCTCCCTGATGGGAGACCGAGGAGGCTGCAGGGCGACTGTACAACGGCCGTCTTCATCCAATGCTTACACTGAAGGCTACCGAGGGCAAGGCCAGACAATACCAAAAAACACACACTACAGCCAGTCTGTGCAGGAATTATATTGTTGTCACATCAGCTGGGTTTGCAAGGTTGTTTCCACCACCAGGAGGGGAAACACACACACTCACTCACATCCTCATTCCTACACAAATTTAAGAGGAAGCAAGTTGTGTGAACTTTCATGCCACTTGACTCACTTCACAAAAACAAGCTCTGTTTCATTCAGCTCACAAGTGTCCATTAAAGAGCTGTGAGAACAATATTGTCTTCTAATAGTTGACCTAAATCTGTCGTTGTCTGCAGAATAACATTCAGACACGGATCAGACCAACAGATATCTGGAGCATGTCTAACTTTTTTTTTTGTATCTTTGGGTGTGTGTATGAGAATATAATGGAGTGCAGCTGTGCAGTTGCATTGCAGGGCAGCCACTGTGAACCTCTGGCTCCACCTACAGGCTATGGGCCCGAATTGCAGGTGAAAGAACGAACATCCTCATCTTCACTTCACTTTTTGCATTTCTGTCAGCTCATTTAAGGCCCTGTTGCTTTTCAGGCAATGACTAAAATGATGATGCACAGCTTATACAAAGGCATTACAGCAGGGCCATCTCACAATCCAGTTATTAATAGAGAAGCCACTGCAAAGAATTGGTTTTAAAAAACAGAGGTCTAGTGTGTACCAGAGGAAGTATGATGCATGACCGTAGACAGGGTCGGTGTGCTACAGGATTCTATGAATGTATCAGAAAATACTAAGAAAGTGAACTCAATCACAATTTAACACAACAATGTGTGTTTACAGGTGTTAGGGAGTACTACTGCATATGTGAAAAAAAAAGTTGTATAAAGCCTTTGAGCCTATATCAGCTGGGCTCACTGTCTGAACAGTAAGTATGGGTAAGCAATGAAAACTACTGTAGTTGATGATGATGATAATTTTTACACCTGGAACTAATCATACAGAAACTAATTTTGTTCCTGGTTCCTCTGGCCGAAACGCAGGTTTAGTTCCTCAAAAAGGCTTTTGGTCCCGTGGTATATTTCCCGTGGTGGAAATGCCCTATAATACAACCCCGATTCCAAAAAAGTTGGAACTCTGTGTAAAACGTAAATAGAAACTGAATGCAGCCACCTGCAAATGAAGTGTGATTACCTTTAACCGTTTTACTGTGCTCCTGAGCTCATGCAGTAACGTCCTTTATACGATCATGTGTTCACAAAGTGGTGAACCTCGCTCCTCCAGAATAAGCAGATATTTACAAAAATCAATGAAGTGGATGAGGTCAAACATAAAATATACTGTCTTTGTACGGTTTTCAATCGATTACACTGTAAATCAAAAAGGATTAGCAAATGATCACATTTGTTTATTTTTGTTTTGCACAGCGTCCCAGCTTTCTTGGAATCACGGCTATAAAACAATAATACAGTGGCCAGCTCCTGCTGAGCATCTTTAAACAGAGACGACTGTACTCCTTATGATCGCAGCGTGGCGTCTGCCCAGCTGTGAGTGCCATTTAAAGTCAGATGTATCACAGTCCCATACCTGAAACTGGTGCTAGAGAGTATAATGCAAGTGCAATGCAATAAGAATGAGGTATTTTCCAAGAGAGCCAAACGAGCTTGTTTTGCCCGACTTTGAGTTAAAACTACAAAGATTTTCAATCTAGACATATAAAAGCAGCAAATCCTCACATTTGAGACGTTGAAACCAGAAAATGTTCTGCATTTTTGCTTGACAGTGGTGATTAACTCCTCTTAACATTCCCAGATTATTAGTTCACAGTTACTGGAGGACTTGATGCCATGGTGCCATTAGGTAAATACACACATTTCTTATGTTGGGTGTGTTGACACAACCTCATCTCTCTCTCCCCCGATTCCGGGAATGCAGTGATGGCAGGAGTGTCTGGTGTGTGTGTGTGTGGGTGTGTGTGTGTGTGTGTGTGTGTGTGTGTTTTGTGTTGAGTCACAAAGAGACTGTGGTGGCGTTGCAGGAGTCAGACACAAGAACCGTAACAATGAGAGACAAAGACATCAAGAGAGAGAAGAGAGGGTTTTTGTTTGTGTGGTAAGAGTGAGAATGTGATTGTAGGTATGCTTGTGCTCGTTTCTGCCAAATAATGGAGATTTTACACTGGAATCCATGTGACAGCCTTGACCGACACAAAGCGACGCCTCCCCCTGCATTCCTCAGACAGAGGGAGGAGGCCCAGAGATAAACAGAGAGGGAGACAGAGGTGGCGACCTCGCCAGATGGAACCGTGTCTCCTCTTGAAGTCAAATCCACCTTCAGTCTCCCTTTTGTAAAGTACGATTTAAGTGTAACATATGTGATTCCATCAGAGGGTGTAGATACTGTGCAAGAACCTACATTTGACTGTGAACAGGTGGCAGGACCAGAACCTCGAACTGCTTAATGAACTAAAGAAATACAGAGTAGGGCTTACCTTGCGGCAGCGAGGGTTGGGGCAGCTAAACAGTGACATGTCTTTGTCCAACAAGGCTGGGAAGTTGCAAAACGGACACCTGGAAAAGGCCAGAGAGGACGGAGGGTTAAGAAGTGACGGGGAGAGGACTCCCACACAAAAGAATCCCACTGTGAGGAAACAGAGAGGCATTATTTCAGGTCCCTTATGAGTGTACGGACCCCTTTAAGCTATGAATCAACATGCATCCATGCTGACTAAGTTGCAAAAAAAAAAAAAGTGCATTAAAAGGCCGAAACGGACAGTCGCATTTGTCAAACATGAAAAAACTCCACTTCTCTACATGGATCCAGGAAGGTTTGCAAATCAAGCTGGACAAGCAACTGGAATGTTATCCCACTGGTTAAAGTGAGACTAAGTGTTTGCTGTGTTCGGTGCCATCATGAAGGATTAAGGCTGCAACTAATAATAACTAATTAATAATAAATAAAAAGTATTTCCATTTTGGCTTCAAGCGCTGATTATTTTCTCCACCCACAGATTTATGGTTTAGTCTATATCATGTAGGAAAATGCTGAAAGAGGCCTGTCACACTGGAATGAGTCCAAAACCCAGAAATGAGTTAAAATTGTTGCACTTCCGGTTCCCTCGTCTCAAAGTCAATGTGTTTTTGTTTTTTTTCTGTTATATGCCTGGAATATGGTCTGTAGTTAAAACCAGCTTCTACATCATAAAATAAGTGAGTAAATACTGAAGCTTCAGAGGTTGTCAGGGACATTAAATGCCATCAGACCACACATGGAAACTCATCTGCTCACTATTCCGCCTTTACAACCTCAAACTTTCCAACTTCTAGATTTGCCAGTCTATAGTAAAGTGTCTGTTGTATAGTATAGTAGGAAGCTCAGTGGTGGTGATGCTGAAGTCATGCAACCTTGGTGCAGTTCATTTATATATGTTAGCTTTTTACTTCTGCCGACTGCATTTCCTGTTCAACAGTCATAAAAGTGGTGTTCATTTGTATCTTGTTGAACAAAATGTGTCCGTATCCTAAACTTTGGTTTGCCACACAGCTGATTTTCTGCAACAATCCAAACTAGAAAAATCCCACTGGCTTTTTGTGTGCAACTATGGATGGTGTAAAGAGGATCCATTTTCATGTCGTACATGACAGAGTTGAATGAAGGCAAACCGCAAGCAGACAGTTCAGATACAGAACAAATTCAGGGTGTGAACACACACACACACACACACACACACACACACACACACACACACACACACACACACACACACACACACACACACACACACACACATACCGCACGAGTTCATCAGCGCAGGTGGCAGCGACCGCCTCCTCTGCCTGCCTCTCATAATATTTACACAGTATGTTCTCTGGTAGGACCTTCTCCAGCTCACAAACTGGGTAGGAGCACGGGCAGCCCCCCTCCATGCAGCTCAGCTCAGACTGGGCACACACATTAACACACACACTAAGCACGCTGATACAAACAAACACTGAGTTACCAGGTTATCTGGTACAACCATCCAATCTGATGTATGTAAATGGAGGTAGAAAAGAAATTGAAAAGACCTTTAATCAAAATGAAATCTGGTTCAACAAGAAGCAGCACCAGAGAGAGGATTTAATACAGAGCTGTTTCATTGGATTCCATTAATTGCACAGGTGTGCCTGATAAATTTAGGTAGATGCCATTTTACATGGCATGTTTTTGCACAAATCTCATACATGTTACATTATTGCTGGCATGTTCCACCACAGCGTTTCAGATTAACAAATGTGACTCCTCGCATTTCAGTGAAGTATAAAAATCAGCCTGCAGAGACCTGGCCACTGTATTATTGTTTCCCCCTATGGGGACAAAACGCAAGTCCCCATAATGCAAATCATTAAATTTTAGGATGAGGACTTGGGTTAAGGTTAGGTTTAATCAAGTAGTGGTTTTGGTTATGGTTAGGGTGAGTGTCCAGGAATGAATGAATTTAAGTCTATATCATGTTCCTAAAAGTGATGGAAACACAACTCTGTGTGTGTGTGTGTGTGTGTGTGTGTGTGTGTGTGTGTGTGTGTGTGTGTGCGTGCGTGCGTACCTTTCCAGAGCCAAATACTGCCTCCTGAGCGTATTTGACCAGGCACTCTTTGCAGAACAGGTGGCCGTCTGAACACTGCGTCATCTTCTCAAAGGCGAACTCGCCGAAGCAGCATCCACACTCGATCAGCTGGCCGTCCTGCAGACAGAATCATACGTGCACATGCAAACTTTTCTAGACTTTTGTCAGGGCTCGTCTTTTTCAGAATTAGGAACAGTGCCTCGTGTTGTAAAAGGGGTTAGGAAGTAAAATTAACTTACAAAGCAACCAGTACCACTATTCTACATATTCGACAAGTGAATGTCTTCAAGGACATGGAAAACTAAGAAAACCAATTATATTCAGCTGTTTGACTTTGAGGGAAATACAAGACGATCATTTTCAAAATTAGTGTATCCCAACTTTTAGTGTAACCAGAATAATAGTGTAACTATCGTAATTATAATCAGGACTCAGGAGCAACCATGTGACTGACTAACCAATACTATCCTGAACAAACACATGAATGTGTGGAATAACAACAGAACAAAGTCATGCTTAGAGCAGATTCTATCATGTGATACCTGCTGTATTGTGTAATTTCATACTACAGTATTATTATACGCTGGAACCATTTTGACACAACATAACCAGAAAAGGTTTAGTCATCATGATGACCACATTCAGTATGAGTGATTGTGATCGTTACATTGGTGTGGTTGAGGTTTGTATGGTTCCTACCTTCTTGTATTCATCTTCGTTGACCTGCAGAGCCAAGAGGAAGTCCTCATGCTGGTAGGAAGGAATGGAAGGATTTCGGTTATCACAGGGTAAACGGTAAACAGAATGCACTTCTAGTATACTTTTCTACCATAGCGGCACTTAGAAAGAGACTCCCAAGGGCTATTCTTTGTCCACTGGTGTGACTGTAGTGCTTCGTACACAGAGATCCTGCAAAAGTTCTATTAAGAAGACCTGTCATTACGCCGGCTTTGCTGTTTCTACACTGAACCAACCAGCGCAGACATAATGCCACCCCAGTGAAACTGCATGCCAGCGTACCAGAAGGGCAAAGACTCTATGGATTGCATACAACATGATGCGATAAATGGGGGATTCGTGTGCGCAGCGTGCAATCACAAACGGAACAGAACAGAATCGGTTGCCGTTTTTCGCCTTTGCGCTAGCTGCTAACTGCTTTTTAAATCCCCCCAGCAGTGGGTTGCACACGCAGCATGTCATCAAAATGTTACACTCACGTCCCGTCCTGCCGGCTCACCCTTTTTATATGGATGTCAATTCAGCTCTGTTACAACAGGCCTTTTTGAGATGAGACAGACCGCCATCTTGCTGAGTGCACTGTGTGATGTTTAGAATCAGAATCGCCTTTACTGGCCGAGTGAAATTTGTTCTCCACATTTACGCCTGCTCTACGCCAGTGTCTTGGTAAAGAGGTTCTCATACACAGGTTACAGGTTAAACCAAATCATTACAATGACTCCCCACAAAGCTGCATCTCATCTCAAACACCCCTTAAGTTACCTCTGCTGCTGGCCTAAAGATGGAAGAACAATGCTTCACAATTCTGAGTTCATTTGTTGAAGGGCGAGGCGGAATAATGGCCCAACATAAAGCTGATTGAGAGAATGCCAAGACTGTGCATCAATGCAAAAAGTGGCTACTTCGGAGAATCTAAAATGCAAAACATATTCTGGTTTAACCCTTTTTGTTCACTACAACAACAACAACATGAACAATAAAACAAAGAAAGAAATGCAACACTGGGTGACAGTGAAACATAATCAATTACAACATGCCCGTATGCACCGACACCGACACCAGTACCGGGTCCAATACTTCGCTAACATACTCAATTGTAATCATAAAACTACTCCCACATGACAACACCTGATACCACTTCATGGCCACGTGGCAAAAAGCGAATGTAATGACGTGCAAATGCTTTTTAAGCTATATTCAAATGAATACAGTAAAAAGACAAGATACTTAATGTTCAACCTGAAAAGCTTTGTTTTGTAGATATAAACTCATTCTGAAGCCAGCAACATGTTCCAAAAAACTGAAATTCTTTACAATTCCTGCCTGATTTACGACCAGCTGCTCGACAGTCCGGGGTCTCTGTTGTCGCATTTCACCCTTCATAATGCACCACGCATTTTCAGGACTGCAGGCAGCCAGTCTACTACCCACACTATTTTATCATGAAGCCACGCTGCTGTAATATGTGCAGAATGTGGCCTGGCATTATCTTGCTGGAACACGCAGGGACGTCCCTGAAAAAGATGAGTGTATGGCGGCTTATGTTGCTCCAAAACCTGTATGTACTCATGCCATTGGCACAACCACACCCTCATTCCAACACAAATGCTTTGAACTTTGCATTGGTAACTTTGCATTGGATGGTTCTTTCCTCTTTAGCCCAGAGGACACAAGTCCATGATTTTCTGAAACAATCTGAAAGGTGGACCCATCTCAGATGAATTTTGACCCGGAGAAATCAGTGCCATTTCTGGATGTTGCTACATAGGTTTTGCTTTGCATGGTAGAGTCTTAACTTGCATTTGTAGATGCACAACGGTTTTCCAAAGTGTTCCTGAGCTCATGAAGTAAAATCCTTTATATAATCACTTATTCAGTGGTGAACCTCGCTCCATCCTCGCTTGTGAACCACTGAGCCTTTCCAGGATGCTCCTTTCATACCCAACCATGATACTATCACCTGTTACCAATCAACCTGTTTACCTGTGGAATGATCCAAACAGGTGTTTTTGGAGCGTTCCACATCTTTCCCAGCCTGTTGTTGCTCCTGTCCCAACTTGTTTGAAATGTGTCGATGCATCAAATTCAGAATAAGCAAATATTTACTGAAGTAAAGTAAAACAGTCAACATATTGTCTTTGTACTGCTTTCAATTGCGTATATATCAAAAAGTTTATAATTATTAAATTGTCTTATTATGTTTTACACAGTGTCCCAACCTTTTTGGATTCAGGGTAATAATTACGGTGAATATTCTACACTCTCCAAACAAACAGGATTGCTGTCCTCTCCGTATGAAAAACAACTTTCATAGAAAACAGGAAACACACTGTGTGTGTGTGTGTGTGTGTACCTCTGCCCATTCCTTGGCCTTCTGCTGATAGAATGTAAGCTCCTTCTGCAGAGTAGCTTCCAGATTGATCCAGATCCTGCAGTACCGACGGTCCTTCTCCAAGAAATACATCCTCTTGTCAAACTTTACTGAGCCTGGTGGACAGAGAGAACCTAGTGAGTGAGACAGTCAGCAGCAGCAGGTTTAAATTAAAACGACTGTATCATTTCTAACCAGACAAGAAAGGTCCTCCCATGATGCACCTGCAGATCTGTAGTCAAACTCAGTTACTGAAGCATGGGTTTCATGGGTTAAAGCAAGCAAATATGGCTTCTAAAAACTATGTTTAGGAACAAAAAACACAACATGCACTGCAAGTAAGTGTACCCTAAAAACATGCACATGCAGGTGGGTGTCTAGAGCACACAGAGAAAAGTGAAAAATTGTGTTCACCATGCTCAAAATGGAAATCAATGTAGCAGCGCTCGGAGGAGGTTCTGCTCCGTCGCCTCTTTCCTGAGAGGTCGCCTGAATCTTGCCACTTCTTCAGAGCTTCACATAAGGCCTGTGTGAGTGGGGGTTAAAGAGACATTTGTAAAGGAGAGAAGAGAAAGGGGAGAGTTGTAACGGCACTGCTCTGAGACCTGGCTCTGGTACCTTGCGTGTGATTGCATAGTGTCCCTTCAGAGCATTGAGGGCCCATTTGATGTCCTGACAACTGAGCATCCTGAAATCCGCCATGAGCAAGTCGGCAGCCCGCATCACAGACTCAGGTCCCACCGTACTCAGTTTGCCATAATCGAACAGGTCCTCGGTCACCTGAAAAGACCCAGAACAGATAAACACATAATGCAGACACAGAGATAGACAAATGAAAAATGACACTGTCAAAGTGTCACATGAGGCTTTTTTTCTGATTGTTGGGAGGGTGGGGGAACAGCTGAACAATCAGGTTTCAAGGCAGGAGAGATGGAGGAGGAAGGTTTGTTTGTGCACTGTCCGTCTCCACTTTGTGAGAACATGATTGGATAAAGGATGTTACTACATGGGCTCAGGAACACTTTGGAAAACTGAGTCTCACTTTCTTTAGAACTGAGGTTGTGTCTGCTCAGCTTGACTGACATAATTATGTAATGAAAAAAAATCTATACTTCCTTCATTATTCTTCCTGTTCTTCAGTTTGTATGAACACTGTTGATGCTTACTGTGCTGGTGAGTAAACTCAGGATTCATGAAAAAAAAAAAATCACCCTTTTGTAATGAATATAATGAATTATATGGGTTTTAACAGACCGACACACATTCACACACACCTCTGTCTGACTGTCTCCAGACTCCAGTAGGATGCTGGTGGGTGCTGCTGTGGCTGCTGCAGTCTCCCTTTTTGGATACTCTGGGTTCTCCAACAACAGGTTGCAGATACTGGAGACACGGCAGAGAGGAGCAGCATGTAAACAAGCTTGCAGGGACAGACAGTACACACTGTAAGAGGCACAATGGTCTTTCAACACCTGTCAGCCTACACAGAACAAATTCAAGAATACAGATGTGGGACTGTGCCGCAGTGCATGTGTGCACATAACTCATTTTTCGGCATTCTGTGAGAAAAAATACAATAATATAATTTAAGAAATAAATAATGTAAGAAATAATAATATAGTTCTTCGATTGACCAGTCAAAACTCTGCCATGAGACAGAAGTATTATTTTGTCTTTAAAGACAGGGTAATACTTAAAAACAAACTCTTAATTCAGGCACTTTTGATAGTTCCATGAATCCTTGAAATGAAAAAAGGAAGAGACCTTTAAGCTAATAAAAGTTAAGTCATAAAAACACTGCAAACCACAAAGGATACAGCAGCAAACCTAGATACCATAGCTTCTACATCAGATTTCAAAAGCCACCACCTGACATGATACAACATAATTAGAACTGTATAATGACCGGACAGATGTATCAGTCACATCACGTCTGATAAATGACATTAAACCCAGAATTCTGAATCCTCTGCAAATCCAGTTTTAATGAAATGTCAAACCCAAACCCCAAAACAGGCACATTATGTACCAATGAGACCAGTTCAGACAAATATAGGACATTAAATGCTGAGAAGGCTGATAAATGGGCCATTAAGGTGCTGCAGAAATAAAAGCAATTTTTACTTGATGGTTCTGTGGGTGGTAGAATGTGCTCCTGAGCTCCAGAGTGGAAGTCAATGGAAGTAAAATAATGCATACCACACTAGACAAAAGACTAAGGTAGTAGCCTGGACTAGACGAAAGGCTTAATTAATTAAATTAAATGAGAAGTTATTTATCATAACTCCATATGAAGTTTTGTAGAGTTGGTGCTTCTTACACATTCAAGTCTTTCACATTGTTCTTTAGGATCAGTTCTGCTACATAGGCTTCTTGGACATCTGGGAATAGATCCAACTGTAGAGCACACACAGAGTTGAACAGGCGAGATGTTTTTGAGACAGAGGAAGTCAGATACATCACAATTAAAATCATTTAACTCTATATCAACCATCTTTTGAGCTCACTGTGGCTTTCTGTTCAGATGTGATACTCACAACACCATCGATAAGGGTTCTAATGAGGGGCTGCTGCTCCGCTCTCCCTCGTGGTGCAGAGGGACCCGGCCTCGCATCCTCTATTAAGGGAATGTCCTCTGGTGCAGGAGGGACCGCGACTAGACCAGGGGCTGGGTTGACCCTTTCTGGGTTGGGAGCTGGAGCCAGAATGACACGAGCCTCTCCTGCGTTGTGGGGAACTGAAGCCGTGGGAGCTGGAGGAGCAGGAGGGTTAGCATTCACATTAGCCACCCTGATGTTGAGGCTGCGGGCTGGTTGGACCATGCTGGAGGGACCAGCCTGTGGCGGAGGATTGGGCACAGCCTCTCCAGGCGCCTGGCTCCCCAGGATGATCCGGTGACCTGCCTCTGGAGGTCCTAGTCTCTCTGGCGCTGCAGCTATTAGCACTGCAGGGGGGATCACTGGTACCACCTGAGGGAGGTGAGGGGCCTGGACAGGGGGCTGGGCAGGGGCCTGAGCCAGTGGCTGCAGTTCAATCTGAATGAGATTGCCGTGCATGCACTTGAGCGACATGGGCTGCAGCGGGTTCTGGGGCCTATGCCGCAGCTGTTGTTGGGTTATTAGAGCAGAGGCATGGATGTTCGGCTGCTGGGGAAGAACACCTAGCTTCACCTCCTTCACTGGAATGAGGTGGGGCTGTACAGTGGGGGTCCCACTGGACTGGAGCTGTGTGGATGTACCGGGCTGAGACTGCGTCCTTGTGTGAGACTTTGCAGATGAAGTACTGGCCTGAGGATTGTCTTGTGAATGAGTACTTGTACTTGCCTCTTCTTGAGTCTTTGTAGAAGAACTTGCAACTGAACAAGAATAATGTGTGGCACTGGTTGAGTTTCTCGTCTGGGGCTCCACTGTTATGTGTGCTGAAGAGCCAGCTTGTGGCTTCATGACTCCAGATGTGCTGGGCTGAGGCTGAATTAGTACTTGTGAAGGTGTTCTGAATGTGGTGGCGCTAGTCTTTGCGTTTGTGGAGGTAGATGGGGTTTGGATAGCAGAAACTGTATGGAGCTCCACTTTTATATGTGCTGACGTACCATCCTGTTGCTGTGAGTTTGTGTTAAGTTTTGGCTGAGACAGTGTGTGTGATGAAGAGCCAGGTTGTGGCTGTGTAGGTCCAGAAGTGCTAGACTGCACTGGTGTTCGTATGGCTGGCCTGACTGTGGAGGAGTTGGCCTTGGCATCTCTGGAGGTAGAAGGGGCAGGACCGGGGTCCCCTGTGGGAACCGCAGGAGTGGTGCTACTATGACCTACAACTTGAATAAGGTTGTGCGAGGCCCCGCTCCATTTTGCTGCTGGGCGGATCAGATGTCTGCGTGCAGGAGTTAGTGGCTGCAGGAAAACAGGCAAAAGAGACAAACTGAGGGATGAAGGCAAACAGATGCTACTTGTGCTGTAACTTCTGCAGCTCATATTACTGATTTCTGATTTCATGCCAACTGTAGAAAGAACATGTTTACAGACTAAAATGTTTACCTTTTGTGTTCAAAGAAACGGGAAAAATTCAAACAACAAGCTTCTTTGATATGCACAATAAAGATTTAAGATAAGCCACCTCCAGTATCCTGATGTCATCATCATCAGCATCGTCCGGGACTAGAACAGGGCTGCCAGGTACCAGAGTCACAGGCTCCTCATCAGAGTCATCAGAGATGGTGATGAGCTCCCTCTTATGGGCACGGGAGCCTATGCAGACACAGTGTAATGTCAATATTAGTACAATTATGTCTTTTAGGCAAAGTGTGTGAAAGAGAAAAAAGGAAAGGAAAGAACAAGACAGAACACAGAACAATGAGGGCAAAACAGCATTACCGATCTGTTTGAACTGAATATTCTCTGGTCTACCTCAGCTAAACACACTGAATCCGTCAGTATGTTAGCACATCATTCACTGTGACATGAGTCAGCTGAGCTTTAGAGTTTGATGTGTTGCTTCATTTCATTCTTGTTTGTGTCGTTGAAGCAATACCAATGTGCTCAAAACATTTTTGTCACAACCAAGTGATACGTTTTCAATGTATAACAAGTAACTCCATCAGTCACAGAAATTTCTCAAATCAAGGTCTGTAATCTACATGTACAATTAATTGTTGAGCTAAAATAAATCAATTAGTTGTCAACTATTAAATTAATGGCCAACTATTTTGATAATCAATGATTTGGTTGAGTAATTTTTTAAAGAAACAAAAGTCAAAATTCTCTGATTCCAGCTTCTTAAATTTGAATATTTTCTGCTTTCTTGACTTCGCGATGACATTAAAACTGAATAATTTGTACACCAAACAACTAAACAATTAATCAAGCAAATAATCCTAATTGAGAAGCTGCAAGAGGGTGGTGTGCGGAAGATTCAGTTTATTCAGTCCATGTTATCATAATAAGGCCAATAAGACAAGCCTCATTCAAAATGTGTATCAGCATGTGCAAATGGAAGCATACTGTAAGATGCCATGGCAGTAAATACCATAACCATTAGAATATATTAGAGGCCGACAGATTAATGGCGGGGCCAATTATCGGCACAGATATTTGGAATTTTGACGTATATTGTTTTCGGCCTTTTTTTATAAATCCGGCCGCCCCTCTCTCTCTCCTGCCACTTCTGTCTCCAGCATTGTTCCGCCCACGGCGCCATCTGATTGGTTAAGCAAGGCACAGTATGCGTAAGTGGCAGAGCCACACTGAAGTGGAAGCTGTCCTCACACACACGGTGGAAAGGGAAAGTTTTCTCGTGTGGAAAGAGAGCAAACACACGTGTCGAAGGTAAACACAGAAAACTCAAAATTGTGATAAACATCCCAGTGCTCTACATCTCAGCAATGGGAGAATGTCTGTTATGTAGAGAATAGTGTGAGTTTGCATGAAAGACACATGTCAGGAGTTTTATTGCAATCAATAGCAACTATTATACTTTTTATGGAGCTTTTGTCTATTAATCATTAATAATGTAGCAACATAGTTTTGAATGACAGAGTCCCTGCTATTGTATGATGAAATATAAAATTTGATGATAATGAAATCAACTTTAGGCTTCCCAAATGCTGTAATAAATTAAGCATGATAAGTTGTTTTTGATTTGTTTGAAGTTAAAACAAAGGTAAGTCATTTCAGTTATATTGAAATGTTACTTTTAAGGAGCTATTTAAGTTGTTATTTAACTTTATAAGAGTTGCTGCTGAGCCTGGGAACTCTGCACTTTTTGTTTCAACAAACAAAGTTCAAAGTCATTTCAGTTATTGTGACAATTTACTTAATTTACTGTGTATAAAATTCAGGGAGCTATTATATTAGTTTTTATTTAAATTTACAAGAGTTACTGGTGAGCTTGTTAACTCCATGTATCTTTTGCTGTGTTTGAACTTAAAACAAAGATAAGTAACTTCAGTTGTATTTAAATGTTACTTTATTAATTGTGGAAACATTCAGGTAGGTATTCATTTATGTTTTTATTCAACTTTATAAGAGATGCTTCTGAGTCTAGGAACTCCATGCACTTCTGGAGCTATTTATTTTCTATTTGTTTGGTTAAATAAACATGCTTTAGGCATTTAAACGAAGTTAAGTGTTTGCATTATTCAAGATTTTTAAGTCAATTTTTACGTTTTTACTGCAAATGAATATTGGCTCCAAATATCGTTTATCGGCCTCCTTGACTACTAATAATCGGTCCTGAAACACCCATATCGGTCGATCTCTAGAATATGTCACTGCTAGTGATAAAACTAGTGATAAAACTGAGTCATGCTGATCCTCTGATACTGTGTGTGAGAGAGTGACAGTGATGGGTTCATTAAAATGTTTGCAGTTTGAGCTACATATAGGCATGTTAGTGGTGTGAAGGTGTGTCTCACCTTGGCTGCGGTGAACGTTGAAGCTTGCCAGGTGAATGACTTCATCATCGCTGCCTCCATCTGCCATCGTGAAACTACACTTGCACCCTGAATCAGCACACACACACAGAGTCACAGTTCAATCAATAAAATCTATTTCTCTCACACTCACACACACAGACACACACACAGACACACACACACACACACACACACACACACATTAAAGGCAGCTAAAGGGGTATTCCCCCAGAATTTCAACAGTGGAGAAGGGTTGGACTCCACCCTTGTCATAAATAATGTTATGGCACAAGGTTAACAGAGAACTTGCAGTAATAACCGATCATCCACTGGCCAAGTCAACAGACATGTTGGCAAAAGAGAAGTTAACCGAGAGGAAGCTTGTGATAAAGCAGAGAATTAAAGCATATGGAGCAGGGCTTAAGGGTCAGGGTTCATGTCACCAACGAGAAATAACATTAACGTTAGCTCGCTAACTGAAAGTTGATTTGAAGTGTTGGCCAACTTCATCCCAATCTGTTGAAACTCTCACTCCGTCATCATTACTGGCTAACCCAGGCCCCAGCTGCTCTAGATCGGATCAAAGTTGGCATGAAATCATCATGCATGTTGTTACACAGCAGACGCTACCACGGCGAGAAGCTGGCAATCTTGGAACACTAGCTATATAAACATCCATTGTATTCATCATCTTGACATTAGTCTTAACATTGTACGACTACCCTCAAGTTTAAGACGCTGTCGTTAAAAACAAACGTGTCAGGACAGAAATCGATCATTTCCGCGCATACACACACACACACAGAACAAACCACTGCTCTCAGCTAAGCTAATGTTAATTAGCTTTGGCTTGCTAGCCAGCTAGTAGGTTAAGTAGTGAGCTCACTTCTGTCGGGATTTCTATCCATAACATTGCTTCGAAACAATCATGCACAGTCTAACATCTCGGTATGAAAAATACAAATGCAGAAATGTACAATACCCCAGCTTCGTGTTGGACAACCAGTACTGAACGCCTTATTAGAGGACTGACAATCCGTGAATAACGAAACAAACTGCCAAAACAAGAACAGTGGCAACGTCACGCGTACGACGCCTTGCTCGACGTAAGGGCGGTGGCCCTCTGGGAAGTGTAGTTGTAGAGGGAGAGGATGTCCTCGGCATTGTAGTCAAGCTCAGGTCACGGATACACCCAGGACGTGGACAGAGGATAGAGTCTATTTATATGTAGAAAAGCCACAAGAGCAGCAGAGTTTATGGCTGTGGACTGTCCTCGCTCCAAGCTAAATAGCATCATTATTGAGTAGCTAAAGGCACCCGTAAGTGAGGGAGGAAAAAACAGTGAAGTCCTACTCCAACTCCATAGAGCACTTGGACTCATTTGTCCATTCCTTCTGTTTTTGTCCCAAGTAATTGTTTTCGTTGTGTTGGTTTCTTTGCAGCAATTAAACCACGAAGGCTTGATTCATGCAGTCTCCTCCAACAGTTGATGTTGAGATGTGTCTCCTGCTTCACTCGTTCCCGATCTGGAGGTCCCGATTCCGCAAGGTTCATGGGGGGTCTTGAGGCCTTCCTGACTTTAAGGGGTCTAACAAAACCTTTTGCAAACACTTTATGTTAAAGTGAACACATTCACCATTAACTAGTTGCTTATTATCATAAACATTAGCGGAATATTGGTTCTTTATTAAGAACCATTAATTATTATAAAGCATGTATTGTCTTATTCTACATGAGCATACTCTACAACTAGGCCATTAACTAAGAGTTATCCATCAATGACCTCCTATTAACTGCCTACTGATATTAAGTATGGAAATTGTTGTACATGAATTACAATCTCAATAGCCATGCCATAACCCTTAAAAACCCAACCCCCAAAATTAATAAGTGCTTTATAATGACTAATAAAGATCCAATATGCTACTAATATGCATGCTAACAGGCAACTAGTTAGCATAGTTTAAAAAGAAAAAAAAATCACAGTACATACAGAATTGTAAAAAAGTTGCTTAAAATATTTCTGATGCAATATTCACAAGAAATAATTAATCCAAATGACTAATTATACAAACATCCTGCAGTTGTTGCGATCCCTTTTTGTAACTAGTTTATCATTTGTTCAGTGCTATATATACAGTGTGTATAAATATATATACACACGTATATATACATATAGATATTGATAGCCATATATACAAAGAACAATGAAGACAACACAAGCAATGTATTTTCAATTTAATTTCTTTTAATATAATCTTATTTACATTGTATTTTTTCATAAATGTTTAGTACATAGTAAGTTACAATACTCTTGCATCCATTACAGTGAACTCAGAACCTAGAAAATGCAGATTGAAATGATACTGCTTAACAGTCTCCAATATTCAACCTACGACAGATCCCAACTTTTTCCACATTACTTGCTCAACATTTAGGTTTTTGATTTCATTCACTTCTATGGAGGATCAATGACTGCAGAGACTTTGTTCATTCATGGTGGTCTTGAGGATGATGACTACTTCTTCTAACATTCAGGCTATGGAGAAAATTGATGGGCAGAGAAACACAAGGGCCACAAAGAAAAAAAAAGAAGATGGTGAAATGGATGATGAAACATGTATGAAAGGCTTATGAGTTTTTATTATACATGTCACATACAACCCAAGAATTCCTGAATCTGACTCCTTCTTTCCATCCTCGTGGCTCATTTTATTAAATATCCAGGTGCACGCCCTCGGACCTCTCCATAACGTCAGTAGAGTTAGATTTTAAAATTAGGGCTGGGAAGATCAATCCCTTTCACATCAAATAAATGCAACATGGTATTTAAAACACCAAAACACTAACAGTTTTCATACACTGACAAGAGTATTTCTCCGCAATAATATGAATGTTAAAAAAATGTAACAAAATTCAATAAAACCCACTTTGTGGATTACTTGAATTGCAAGTGAATTGACCCTTCAACTCTGGTAGAGGGGGTGGTGAAGAGATTAGTGTGGGCTCTTTGTAGAGCATATAGCAGCTTGGTCAGTAATCACTTAGTAATAAATAAAATATCAGAGTGGATCAGAGTGGTTGCAGATACAAACGGAAGAGACAAAAACAGAGGAGCAGGCTCATTTTGATCATTTTTACAGCGTAACCGGGTGCCATGCCTGACACACACACTCTCACTCACACTCGCACTCGCTCTCCCACCGCCTCACGTGCGCTCACACAAACACACGAACATGCACACATTCTGATACACGACAGTGGTTAAACGTGAAGCATGAACACTAGTCAGTCAATCAGCTTGTCAGACAGAGAGACAATCGGTCTCCGCCCTTGTTCTTCACACGTCTGATTTTCAAAAGTCTCTGTTCGCAGGCTCGCATGTGATTGGCAGATTCTGTCCGCAGACTCGAGTGCGTTGGGGAGTCAAATTCGCTGTGGCGGTAGACATTCTGAAGAATGACATCATAGCTTGTTAAAACTGAAGGATAAAAATGCTTCTTCAAAACATCTGAAAAATTTTTAAAATACTTTATTTTTTGTTTGTTTTTTTCTGGTTTTTTATCTCCTCCTGCTGTGCTTCCCCCTTTAACCCCCAACAGTTCGGTGGTGAAGAGGTGGCAAGAGGCCTGCATCTTCTTCTTTTGTTTGTCTTTGTGATGCTTGGCCGCTCCGTATACTCTGTGTATACTTGATATTCTGTTGATGTGTGTTTGTGTGTGTGTATGTGTGCGTATATATGTAAAATGTCCAATAGGTTGTGTGCAAGTGCAAGCGCAAATGTGACTTTGTGTGTGTTGGTTTGGTTGTGGATTCATCACTCCACAGCGAAGCCGCAGGTCTCCTCCACAGCCGTCAGCAGTTTTTCATAAAGTTTCTCGTAAGACTCGTAGGGAGGGATGTCTATCCGGTTAAAACTATGGATAGAAAAGGACAATTAGCATCAAACCAGACACTTTGGCAAAGATCAAAAAAGAGAAACCTGCATCTTCTTCTTGTATGTGTCCTTACCATGTGTGGGCCTTGGGTAGGTTGTCTGTGTTGGCGTCTATCAAATGGATGGTGAAGAGCCTTGGTCCTGCAGAACCTGTAGAACCTTACACACATACATTCTAGTTATCACTGCTCTACTCTGGTAAACAGAGCACTCATCAATCTTCAAATAGTGAAAGCTCATCAAATCTAAAAGTTTATTAAATGAGTCAGCTGATGTTTTCATTGGCATGCAAATGTGATTTAATTTACAGGACTTTTTCCAAAAATGTGTGGATGTGCATTTTAACTTCCGTATTTTGTTCATGCTGGGCATCAAGAGTGGGTGTAAAGATTCTGACCAAAACTCCCTGTCACACAAGATCCACACTCACACGCCTCTCAACTGATTTTATATAAAACACGACAGGATGCTATTCAAAATGGCATAGGAAAGAATCAAAGGAAACGTGATGCAAGCTTAATGTAGAGCCACTTGTTCGGATGCTTCTAAACCTTAATTCAGCTGTGCAATGTGCTGCTGCAGGCTATGAGTGTGTGAAACACTTTAAACATTACACTCAAAAATAGCAGAATTGAATCTGGATTAGGGGTAAAACCACTTCTAACTGGGACATACCCATCAGAAAACAATGTCTAAATGAATCTACAGCGGCATAGTTGATGAAGTGATAAGTCAAGTATTGCTGTTCTTTTGATAATCGATTAATTGCTTTAAGTGTGTCTTACATTTTTACCATTTTCTGACACTTTCTAGACAACACAATTAACTGATTAATCGAGAAAATCGATAGATTAATCACGCATGAAAATAATTGGTTGTTGTAGCCCTAAATCTATTTTTGTATAGCTGTAAGATAAATGAAGTTCATTTAGTATCTGTGCACAACTCCACGCTTTATATATTCTTGTTAAAATAGATAAACACAAGTGAAATGTGCTCAAAAGTGTACAATAATTAGGTTCAAACGTAGTAAACAGGGATTTTGCTGCAACTTTCTTTAGTTATTATGCTGCTGCTACGTGTTAGAGGTCTTTTATATCCATCCTCGGGAAGACAGACCAAAATGTTAGCATCACATGAACATAGTAGGTGGTGTGTGAACAGTAAGTGTGAGTGTGTGTGGTCTCTGAGCCAGTCCATGACCCACCCTGCAGCGCTTTGAATCCCTGCAAGGGAACCCTGGTGGAGCCCGTGACAAACTGCAGGAGGCGTCCTCTCCTCTCCTCGCTGAAGGCCTCCACTGCCTGCCAGAACCACCGCACCACGTTGCTTTCACTTGTGCAGTGCTTCAGGCGGGTGTTGGTCTTCCAGTCTGCAAGATCTATCTTCCCCAGTCCACCAATGATCAACTAGAAGAGGGAGAGGAAGTTTAGGGGCAAGCAAAGAAGGTGGAAGAATTTTTTGTTTTATCATTATCTTATTTGCGTTTATTTGAATTCGTATTTTATTGAAGGTTTAGTGTTCACAGACATCACATGTACCTCTAGTTCTTTATGGTCAAAGGGTTTGAGGAGGTGCTGGGGGATGAGCTCACTGAATCCCTTCTGTAGAGCCAGAAACTGGGCTTCAATTCCACGCATAAACCTCCAGTTCACATAAAGTCTGAAAAACAAAAAGTATACTGTAAGAAACTGGCAAAACTACTGTGCACAATAGCTCCTTCTGCAGACAAGACAAATGAAGGCAATAGTTTAGATAACACCCACAATAATAAATAAACAGATGGATCGTAACTATCTCACTGTTCTTACCTCACATATTCCTTTTTGTTTTCTTCAGTGACAGGGATATTGCGGCCATTAGGTTTGAGTTCATGTTGTAAGAATTTCCCAAAGGCATTGTGCTCAACGCAGAATGTGTGGTCAAGGACTGAGGTGATGTCGTTCTCTCTGCACAAAGAGGTTAAGAATAAGTTACGCTGAAAAGAAAAATCTCTAGAGGTGCCAGAAAGGAACTTAGAAATAGTTCATGATAAAAAGCTCTCTGATGGTTCATTTACTCACAATATCCAGACGAGGCTCTTGTGCAACTCCGGGTCTGTGGTCTCCAGGTCGTTGAGCTGGATCGGTTTGCCTAGCAGCTGTTTGTAGAAGGGCAGCGTGAAGCTCCCATTGATGTAGTGACCATGAAAAACTGCCAGGCCCATTACGCGCCCCACAAAGTGGAAATATGACAGGTGGTCCTGAAAGACAGTAACACAGACAGACAAACAGACAGTGTCAGAGGTGCTTCATGTGCACCTGTGTGTGTGTGTGTGTGTGTGTGTGTGTGTGTGTGTGTGTGTGTGTGTGTGTGTGTGTGTGTGTGTCTGCGTGTACTCACAGGGTTGATGGAAGAGTCGGGGTTGATCTGTAGTGTGTAGATATTGTCTGTGGAGTACTGGAACAGGCCGTAATAGGGGTTCAACATTTCATGACACAGCAGGTACAGCCACTCCCTACAGACGACCACATCGTTAACAAACATTCAAAACTCACAGAAAAACTTGGTAACAATCATTAGCAACTGAAAAAAAGAGTATATCAAATAGTCTGTGTCTTTTAAACTAGCAGCTTTCATGAATAGATGAAGCAATTTCACTGACATGTTTGGCCCTCTTACTGCTAAATGCAGAGTATGTATAGTAAACGTAGTTCTGTAAACAGTGAGTTTTCAGTTATTACTGCAGATCAGTGAAGGCAAAGGGAATGCTGCAAAACGGTAAATTTGTATTTGTTAGTTAAAGTCCAATTTTGATTGCAGTACTGACTTTTTCAACTCAATTGTTGAAAACATTCTAACACTGTAAAAAGAAAAGAAGATTTTCAGTGGGCACACTTTGCACACACTTAAAACTCTCTGTCAACAAGTGAGAGAGATTGCTAAGACAATGGCAGAGTGGGAAAAAAATGGCAGAGCGTTTTTTCTGAATTCTGTGTTAGGATTTAAGCACATTTTATCATCAGAAATAGTGTCTACTCATGTAGTGGATGAGTAAAATTTCAGTAATTCAATATGAAAATATTCAAAATGTAATGAATATCAATCAATTTGATGCAACATTGCACTTTGTTTTAATCAAACAGATCTTCTGCAGGTCTGCCTCCATATGGAGCTTGAACACAGCGTAAGCAGGTTTGACAGAGGCTACTCTCACGTTTGGCAACGCTCCTCCTTGTTGACGATGCTTGACCAGAAACGGAAGTAGCTTTTTCATCTTTTCCAACAGGAGATCTGACTCCTCAACGAACTCACATCTTTCATCTGCCGATGTGTTCGCACTTGTGCTAGCGTGCTGCCTCTCTCCCTCTCAGAGGACCTCTTTGACATGACTGTGCGTGAGTGTTTGTGTGTGTGTGGGAGATACCAAAACATAGCAGCATAGTTTTTCCTTTTTCTGTATTGTGGATATCATAGGGCCCTACTTTTTTTAAATCACTGATGGTGTGCAGGTATTCAACTTTTTCTTTTACATTACTAGTGTCTACCAGTATATTCATTGATGTGCAACACATTCTGTGTCAGAATTCTCATTTAACTAGAAAAGTAGATTTATGGATGCATACCTAAACCATCTGAACTTAATTTAGCAGTGAGTGAAAAGACAGACTCATGCAAACTGTGATGCTCTGAACTGTCCTGACAGAGATGGATCGCCTACAACAAACGCAGCTGCTCAGAGATGTGAATATCTAATTACCTGGCCACCCCACCATAGTCCAGGCCCTCCTCTCCCCTGAACTTCACCATCAGACGCTTCTTCAGGTCTTTGGGTCTCATCTTCATTATCTGCCGATATGACTCCTACATCCACAAAAAAAAATTTATGTAAAACAACACACACGCACGCACGCGCACACACACACACATTATCACAGACAAAAGAAACGATTAGTGACCCACAACACAGCCCTTTAGATCAGTGATGTTCTGTTAGACAGTCTATTATGATGCCGCTTTTGTGCTCCAGAGAAAGACACTGAAAGAATAGGTTGTTTTGACTCGTGTATGAGTCACGACGAGTGTGGATGTGTCTGTATTCTGAATGTAAACCTTCACACGAGCTATCCACTCCATCCACACTGCTTTCATAGCTCAACTGTGAACACATTTGAACAAATGTCTGATCTATGTGAGAGAGAGACACCGTTGTTGTCTGGTTATGTGACATTCATGGCAGAGAAACGTTGTGATTTCTTAGAGCTTTCACAAAGCTTGAGGTTTTGTCCCATCCCGGTTTGACATTTTCACCCACCTCAAATATCTCCTCTCGGGACACCTCTATGCGACAGTGCCCTGCTTGAGGCTGCTGCAGGGAAAGCTCGTGGCGGAGCAGCTTCAACTTGTGCACCAAGTCTCTCTCGTAGCGCGCCGCCACATCTCCATCTCCTCCTCCACCGCCCACTCCTCCACCTCCCACCTCCTCACCCCCCACATCCATCTGGGGGGCTTGGGAGGATTCCTTCGCTTGCGATTGCTGGCTGGAGGTGGGAAGACGTAGAGGAAGAACAGGGAGAACGGCGAGCAGGAGTTAAAGAGTAGACAGAAGGAAAAGATGGGAGAAAAAAGAGCAGACTGGATTAAACACTGTGCATTTGCCCCAGAGCAGCTAAATCTACCATAAGCCCACATTTCTGTAAATCACACGATTCAGCATCATTAACAGAGCTGATGACTGTTAGTAGGTCATGTTCAGAACCAATCTTAGTCCAGCATTATGGCTGGGAGAGATTAGATTAACAACAGATTAGTCTTTAACCACTTATTTTGTATGTGTCAGGGATGTCTGCCACCCAGGTGTAGACTGACTTTGCCATACATTAGAGGATCTCAAGTGCATGTGCCTGTACCTGATGATGGTGTGCAGGCGCGGGTCTGTGAACTGCGTGGTTCGGTTGTTGTGGTCCACAAAGTAGATCCGGCCCGACACGGTGCTTCGGACCTCCCAGCCCACTGGCAATGGCCCAAGCTCCTCGCAGCTCACACTGGCCAGGTCCCTGCACCAATAACAGGGAACCAGACTGAGCCAGCGGCACAAATCCACTGCACCAATTCAGCTTGGTGAGACTCCAGGCTTCAACCAGACCTCTTGTCTCCAACAATTCTGACCCCACATACTGTACGTTCTTTACCCCTCAACTGACCTAAACCCAGAATCCAGGGGCTGGAGGATATAACCTGAGATTTTCTCTTAATCTATTTGATTAATTAGTGCACTGGCTAAGCACTTGCTAAAAAGACATTATTTTCATTTTTTTTTAAATACATTTTTCAAAAGAGTAATTATTTCAATGACATTGCATTACAAAGACGATGTATAATGCACAACATAACCCATGTGTGGTCATTTGTAGTGTTGTTCCCTTTCATTTTTAGAACACGACACTCTTAAATACTCAATTCTGATGGCCAAAATTCAGCGATGTTTATTTCTTGAGAGACCCATGGCTGCTCAGTTACTCTGTTGCTAGGGAAGCCACAGCAACATTCAGAGACTAAAGGGGCAATCCGTTAATGTACCAAGCTCAACAACAAATTGCCAGCTAAATTTGAGTGGCAAAATATGGAGCATTTTCTGTGCATTACTTTTAATTTGTTTGGAGAGGACAAAACATTTGATGTGCGGCTGGAGAATGACATGTCCCCAGCAACAAAGACAAGAAAAGAAACTAATAAAGCTGGACCGTCAGGAGAAGTGATAATAAGGCACAAGCAACCTGAGGACACAGAGATTGCAGAGGACAGACAGGAAACAAACGCCAAGAAAAACACAGCATGGGCAATCAACGTGCTAAAAGACTTAGTGGAGCCAAAACTGGAGACAGATTTTTTGATGTATGACGCTGAACATCTAAATCAGCTGTTGCGGGACTTTTATCCATCATTATTTTATACAAAATAATAGCGGTTCTCTTTCTCTGCTGCTGTGATTCCATGTTATGCTCGGACTACACATACATAACTGAAGCGGGAGTGTGATCGTACCGTGGTATCCGAGGGTCATGCCAGGTGCTGACGCCTGTCTGTGTGTGAAGGAAGTACACCTGGCCTTGCACTGTTGTTCGCTGCTCTGTTTTTAAAAAGCAAACAGAGGAAAACATGACTTTGGGAATGCAACGTGAGAGATTTAAGAGTAACAACAAAGAGTGAAATATGAGTATAAACTGACCATATCCTTCTGGCAGGTCAGGCGGTTGGTGCCCATGAGGTCTGTTCTGAGGGGTGTGGCCATGGCCTCTTGAGTCCTGCCCTCTTATTCGCTGACTCTGAAGACGGCTCTCCTGACTCGGTGAGTCAAGCCGACAGTTACCGCCCCCCGCCGCACCAGTGGGGTCGGAGTAAGGCAGCGGCTCTTCGCTGAAACATCCCTCAAACACAGGCCTACACACACAAACACACCACTAATCAAACCACACACTATTTTCTCTGTTTTACTGGAATCACATGATAGTTGAACTGCTTTTTATTTTGAGTCGCAAAAACTGGGAGAGGATCAAACAAACTGTAATTATGACTAAGCTGATCTTGCAACGCAACAAGCACCAAAAATGAGTCTCAGTCCTACTTCACTTGAGATTCCAGCATGACAGAGAAGAGCCTCCGCCTCCAGTCTTATTAACATAAGACTGAATCTGACAGAATTTTCAGACATTAACTCCCATCTTGGTGACCTGCGATTGACATTTGTCATTACATTACACAGCTGGTTTAAGCCTGAATGCTACGGATTTTGCAGCCCCAGATCTCAACCCAGTTCAACACCTATGGGACATTTTTCGGCCAAATGTGGGCAAATCTTTAAGAACGGTGATCAATTACACAAGAAAATATCAACTGAAGCATTTAGAAATGCACTACACTTTAGGCAGTTATTTAAGTATTTTTGATTTGTTTTCCACTGTCTGAAAAGTAAATATCACTGTCACTTCATTAAGCAAAAGAAAAAGACTGCGACACTGACAGTGGCTTTTCTCCATTTATCTCTACATCTTAGAACTGAGAAAGAGATGCAGAATAATCTATGAAACCTGTTCAAACATTTTGCAACATGACAATAAGCAGTTGTTTCTGTAAATGTTACTTTACCGCGTTGGCAGCATGAACGCTTGGTGACACACTCACCCATCGTTTTCCGACAGTCCTCTGCAGTCCACCACAGGGCCTCCGCTGCCAATGCGGTCTCGCGTTTGTAAGCTCACTGGAAACAAACAGGTGGTAAAGGTCAGAGAGACGACAGTGTGACAGAGCAGGGTGGCCAGAATATGCACACGGTGAAAGAAAGGTGAGATGCAGTGCATCTGTACAGATGATGCATCTGTGTGTCCAGCCTTACCTACAATCTGGCCCCGCACTGCGTCACTGTCCGAGGGGTTCAGCTTACATAGATCTAGACGCTGGTCTGGAGGAAGAGGAGACAGGAAATGCATGGAGACCAAAAGCTTTTCAGCAAATGCTTGTGAGCATTTACGCATTTCTATGTATTTAAAATCAGAAGGCTGGACGAAAAAAGGACAAACTTACATCCTGTGTCTTTTAGCCTGCTGATAGCATTAGAAAGAAGTCGTATGCAGCCCAGGAAGCCCGCCCCCTGCCGTTTATGGATCTTTTTGTGGTTCCATATACTGATGGTGATGGAGTCTGTCTTTCCAATGTAGCTGAAAAACAGACAAACCATAAGATTCTCATGTCTAGTCCATGGTTTTCAATTGTTTGACACAATTTCTTTAATTGTGTGGTATGTTTTTTATACTGTGCAATAGTACATACACTGCATTTATCATCCATAATCCACTCATGTGTAATTCAATATTTTTCAGGCAGTAGTATTTTTCGATTGTGCAATTAAATTCAATTTTTTTATTTTTTATTCTGTATCCTTTTTAATCTTGATGTTTCTATGCCTCTCTTTTTGCCTCTCTTTTTGCCTCACTTTGCTGGCTGCAACAATTTTTACTTTCCCTGGTGTTGGATTAATAAAGTTTTATCTTATCTTATCAGTGTGAGCTATTGTCACTCAACAATTAGATGAATACTTGACAACTGCAGGAAGTATCTTTAAAAATGGATTCAGTGTTTCGGTTATGAGTGTGTGTCGGGAGACTCACAGGTCGTAGTGCTGATTCCATTTGGGGTCCAGTGTGCTCTTGACTGTGTCTGTAGAGTGGCATTGACCTGATCCGTCCACCACAACCTTGGCAAATGGATCTGGCAGGCCTGCATGCACACAGTTCAAATTAACTGTTTACATCCTCTGCATTTTATGACAAAGAAGATCAAAGTATAAAAAATATCTAAATTGGCTTGAGTACTGCAGACAACCATCTCCACACCGATGATGTTTTTCTTTTTATCCGTACTGAGTCTGTCCTGCAATCTGAAAACCTCTAACCCAATAACAGCATATCCTATTTGATTGTCAGTGTTATTTAACAGTAATCTCTGCAAACAGATATCTGCATATGAATGCATGACAAGATTTTGGTATTGGAAGGTTGCTGGTTTTCGTTTTTAGCCTGAGTGGTATTGGCCAATCATGTTTGAGTGGGCCTCAGTTGCCTGCAAGTAAACAGTCCATTTGGAGTGCAAAGAGGCAGAACACACTGGCTGAAATGCAATCTCGGCAACAACGATTTAGCTTTTTATTAGCATTTTCAAAATGTAGCTGCTTTCATAAGCACATAACTGTTTACAGATATTTGCAGAAATATCAAGTTGTTGTCGAGTTTGAAAGTCAAGTTGCTTATTGGACTGTAAACAATGACCAGCACACGGAATGGAAATCTGGGCTCTGATATCCGTTATCCGGATATCTGCTGGCAATACCGAAGCCCCGAAACAGCGCCCTGAGGCTAAATTGCCATCAGACGACAGCCAGTGGGTTCCAAGATTTAAGTAACTCTATCTGAAGTGCACAAATTCATCGTAGCATGATGAAGCTTGTGGAAATTAAGACTTTAATCCTGATAGTCTTAAGGTGACAGACTTGTTGTGGGTTGATTGCTGCCGCTGAGCAACACCAACGCCGATTTGTACACAGCATTGCTTTTCATGGCACACACAGACCCTTGTTGAAACACATTATCTCATCATGTATACCAATTGTCATAATGCAAGATTCATGCACATGAAAATGAGCACGGCGAAAAGGTACTTACGAAAGAAGTCTTTCTTTGCGAGGTTCTTGGCACATAATACTGTAAAAGATAAGATCATTATGAACAAAATGTCACACACACAAGTATGAAAATGATGTTAGTGTGTAGGCTGGTACAAATGTATGCTGGTGCACATTAAAACTGTGAGGAGGAAGAATGCTGGTCAGGATAATACATGAATGCCAGAGGATGGTAATGCGCAGGAAAACTTATGTGACATGCAGACGAGAGGGAGCAGTAAAGTATAGGCTAGTGTCAGGATCACTGCACACAGAGGCACACACATGCACACGTGCGAGCACACACACACACGCACGCGCACACACGCACGCGCACACACGCACGCACACACACACACGCACGCACACACACGCACTCACCGCCCACAGTGAGTGGCAGAACGCCTTCCCTGCCACATCATCTTTATGGATTCAGAGAGCAAAGCTCAGACTGACCAAGACTTTGTGAATTCCTGTTTCTAAGCATTTAGTGTGTTGTGTGTGTACAATTTCTGGCTATTTGTTTGCCTGTATGGTGCGAGAGCTGGCGTATGTCACTCAAGGTCAGCTTGGTGAGCACCGCTGTAACACTAAAAAACACAACTGAGCCACATTACATCAATTTTTAGAAACACAATCATGTCCAGTCACAAGTACGAATCTTGATTATAGGGCAGTGTGGGCATTGAACAAAAACAAGCTGCATGTTTGTGTTCAAGGCTGATGTAATGCACTCAAAGTGACATCAACATGAAAAAAATAATATTTACACTGCAGGTCTCCATGTCCCGTTCTAAATGTCAGCATTTAAGGCCCCATTGTTGGGAATTGTATGTGGTCAATATGTATATAAACAAAAGTGTAAAGGAAGAGTCATTTAAACCACTTTATCTGAACAAGATTACTTGTGTTCACACAAAACAGGTTTTCAGTGTCATTTTTTGCTGCAGAAGATACTGGATGGACTGGGTGGAAGTCACAACAATAATAAAATATCGAACAATGCAAACTTCAGTTTGGTTGTTTTTGTGTAGGCACAGAGCAATGGCAGTGCCACTAGCTGTTTTTGCCAATAAACAAGAAGCAAGACTTCTGCCCTGGTTGTAAACCTTTTCTTGAGGCTGCAAAGCACTATGGATAAAACTTTACTCTTGTCGTGGACCATATGGGTTTTCCAATGGCTAATGCAGATATTTAGAGAGCAGTGGCCAATGGCTGAGACCGAACGCTGATAACATATTATTATTTTGCATCTGATAAAATACAGTTTAATAATAATAACAAATAAGACACCATTACTCAACTTAAATGAACATTTATTCAAAACTAACATCATTGCTTGCATTGTGTCTGGTTGCATAAGTAGATCTACACTCTGCATGGTGCTTATTTTAAACAAAAACCGAACAGTCATCAACCGAATAAATGTCGACAGGTAAGCAAAAAGTTTTAGTGCACTTAACAGCAGCATTTATCAGCAGAGAGCAGCATCTCCTCACTTCTGAGAGTGAACAAAAATGTGTCGACTTACATGAATAACTAAAAAACAAACAATGTTAGTGCACAAAGTAGCACCCAGCAGCATTTCTGTTTTTGGTCTGATGAACATATTCGAAACTCTTTCTGTATCCACTATTTTTTGTTTAATCGGCCTTGTGAGCACAGCCATCAGCTGATGCCGATTATCTCAAAATGCCAGATATTGCTCCAGTTAATCAGCCTATCACTACTTTATTCCATAGAAAGTCACAGAATGACTGCTGAATGTTAGTGTTGTGTGTCTTGACAGCAAAACTGATGATTAATTTTAATTAAGTTCAATTTAGTTTATTTTACTCTAATATAGCAGAACATATGTCTAGAGCAGCTATGTAAATACCTCATTATAATGTCTGGTTCTCTGCGCTGGGCTGATTATTCATTCATCAACAAGTGTACAGGTGTTAAATTACCACTTGGATTCTTCCCTTAAAGCTACAGCATGTGACAATACTTCAGTAATTAAGATAGATTGCCATGTTTGGTGGCCAGAAACAAGAGACTGTGACAGGAGAATTTTAGAAAAAACCTTTGGCCCCATTTCAAAAGACACACAAAATAAAATGAAGCCCATCTAGCCAACAAGGTGGAATGTGCAACGAAATCATGCCAATCACCTTTATCCAGTTGGAGAGGGCAGATGGGCGAGGAGGGGGAGGAGTGTCATCCCCTACACTGGTTTGAATTATTGACAGTCCTCTTTCCTCCTGTGCCTTTCTACCAGAGCTTTAAACTGGGTTTCATGGATTACAATTACAAACAACTAGTTGACTGATCAATTTTGATAATCAGCTCGGAATTAGGTCATTTTTCAAGCCAAACATTTCCTGCATTTTCTCCAGTGAGGGTTTATTGCTTTTCTCTGTTCTAAATTAAATATCTTTGGCAAGCAAGTTATTTGAAAATGTCAACTCAATAGACAGACAATAATTACATGAATTATTATCACAATTAGATGAAATCAGATTAATCAAGAAAATAATGCATGGATTAACCAATAATGAAAATACTGTTGCAACCATTTGTACAATCTATGCTAATTGAGCAAAGTTGGGGTTATAATACATTGGCAACATTTCAAACCAACAAAAGCAGCTAATGATCTATTGCAACTTCTCCTAACTGATTTGCGACATCACCTGAGCTGTTATCATAGCTTTGAGGTCCAATTAAAATCTGGCATGATTTGGTTTGGCCCAGACAGCCATCTAGGAAGTTAGTCAGTCAGTCAGTGGTTTAGGATGTGGTGACTGTGTGGCGGCATAGATGTTTCTAGTGTAGCCTGGTTTATTTCCTGTGATTAACCCATCGAGAATGGCTGCAGGATATCCTTCCCTCTTCCTCATCAAACCCTTCCAGTCCTCCTCCTCCTGACTCACACATTCCATACCAAGACCTCATCTTTTCAACACAGACACAATGAAGGAAGCACAGCTAGAGAGGGAGAGAATCAAGTTTCTAATTTGCCCCTGCCTCCTCTTTCAGACAAGCAGTGGAGGAAGACTTCCTCTGTCACTGTCAATGCTTTGCTACCCACCCCCTTTCAGCCTCCAATCTCCTGCCGGAGACGAGGGACACCCCTTACTTCACCCCTCTCTTTTTCCGCCTCTTGACCAGCTCTTCTGTGGCACTGACTATGTGACAGGCCCTTTCTCAGCGTCTCAGGAAATTCCTCATTCTGCCAAGGTCACGGCTGGTAAAGACACACACAGTTACAGCTCAGCTGGTTCTCAATTCCCCCCACTGCCGCTCTCTTTTTTGGCATTTATGTCCTTCCTTTTTTTTAAAAAAACCTGAGAGCTGCAGAGAGCCAGCGGGGGAAGAATTCTATTCATCCAATCTTGAGGGAACAAGCAGAAACAGTTCAAGGGAGATGATGAAAAACTGAGCTTCTTCTGTGCCACGATAGCAGCTCCTCTAGGAACTTGAAGTCACATGTTTCGAGCACAATCAACCATCTCCCACAAACATTCTAGGGGTTTGCAGTTTTGCTCAACTGTTGCCCCATAACCACAGAGTAAGGCATCATATTTTATGATGTTATTCTAAAAAAACAAAAACAAAAAGAACAATCCTCACACAAAATCCTCAATTTGAATTAAAGATGTGCACAGATGAGTCAACAAGATTAATAAACACTGCGACCCTCGCTAGTCACCACCACAAATACTAGTAGGTTAACACAGGATAATGTGTTCATAATGCACAGTAATGTTTCCATTATCTGTAATTACTGTTATCCATTTACCAGGAACATTTGTTGAGGTCTGACATATTTAAAATTTCTCGGGTTATAATGTCTTGTGAAAATACTCAGTTAGAAATACAGTTCTAAACACACACAGCTGCTTCGCCAATGTCCGCCCTTTCTCCCACTCCTTGACCCAGTCAGTCTGTGAATTAAGGGTTTATTATGACCAAACCAGAGTTGGTGATTGTTGGAAGAGCGGACAGACGAACCAAGAAAGTTTTGATGAGTTTTATTTTGTTTTTGTTGAGTTTGAATGAAGTGTGTTTTATGATGATAAAATTTAAGTTTCTGTAAATGGAGTCTGGTGGCTTTAGCGAGAGCGATATGGCGGCTGTTTCTGGTTAAACAAAAGGGATCTTACTCTTGGACAAAAAGGTCTATCTCTGAAGATACCATTTCCATAATGTTGTCAGACACTTGACTGAGCCTGTCAGGGGCAAAAAGAAGAACTTTTAGTAGACGTTTTCGTGGCTGCAGTGCTCTCATTCAATACTGAACCAATTTCAATAGCTGGTGCCCTCCCTAAGTAATTTACCATAATAGCATTAGAGCTGAAGCAGATTTTGGGTTATTGAGTTGAATTATATTAGTGTAGCCTAATCTTTATCTATAACTCTGCAGAAATACAGGGTTTTAAACAAAATTATATGCCCCAAAAAAAAATCTCTGCAGCACTTAAAAGTTGATTTAGAAATGTCGATGTTATGTATGAAGCTTGAAGGTTGTTGTACACACACAACAAACTAAATGCTTAGAAACAGGAATTCACAAAGTCTTGGTCAGTCTGAGCTTTGCTATCTGAATCCATAAAGATGGTGTGGCAGGGAAGGCGTACTGTGGGCTAGATATTTGCCAGGTATAGGAAGTCAGGAACCATAAAACTGTAGGAGCTTAGAAGCTCATTACAACTTCTTAAATCACAGATAATGGTCGAGTTCATCTGGAGAAGATGCCAAGGTGTAGTGAACTCTCTGTTCATCAATATCAATAACTGTGATACTAAAATCCTTCTGGGGCTGACGAGACTGTTCTCTGCCAAAGTGCACTCACAGATTTAAAAGAGAAGTGACCCATGTGAGATTGCAACGATGTCATTTCCTGTCTAACCTTCTCCTTTCAGCTCCAAAAAAAAACAAAGCAGCAGCCAACGGGCACGTGAGCAAATGTCTCACCTACTTAATAACATGGCCTGCACCACCATCCAAACACACACACACACACAAACACACAGGATGACGACTGTGTCTCACTGCCACACAAATACAAAAGGCAGGTTTAATGGTCACAAGCTCACAAACCAGTTCTTAAATAAACATCAACATCAAAAAACTAAATCATTTCGTGCTGCATCAGCCTCACTGATGCGTTTGTTTGGGCAATGGTGTCACATTCTTGGTCTCTGCGTTCTTAATCTGTATGTGTATTTTGTGTGCTTTTGCGAGTGTATATGTGTGTGTTTCTGCACATGCTGCCGGCTCAGTAAGTGAGCGGATTAGAAGTGCTTATGCTGCTTCCTAAGTAAGCAGGATTCCCCACTTTCCTCTCTCTTTCTCTCTCACCCTTAGTTTGCTTTTTATAACCTTTCATTTTCTGTCTTTGGCTCTTCTTTCCTTCTGTTATTCCTCATTCTTCCACTTTTTTTTACCCATCTCTCTTTAAACTCTCTCCATCACTTTCTTCTGAGTATCCCAGGTCACCTGCTGTCCTGGTGCTGCCCTGTGTTGGCTCTTGGGCAAGTTACTGTTCAATCCGACTATCTGGCATCAAAACCTGAGCGGCACGTGTTGCTTCATGAGCAAATTAACTTTATCCTGCTGAATCATTGGTTCTTTCCTTCATTAGACTGCATTTTCCACAATAAAGCCCATTCATTTCCAAACAAAAACAACATTTTTTATACTTTCTAATACATTTATTGCCTGCATTTTGCATTGTCCTGACTATGTCCTCTATTCAAACCAGCAATGGGGGAACAACTAAACACAATCAAAACTGGGCACGGTGTTGTTTGCTAATTTTGATGAACACATTCGAAGTTTTGATTATATCGAAACATTACTTTGTTGATGCTTGCCAGGACATTGTAAATGAATACATGGTATAAAATAAACACAAATTATTAAACACAAGCAATGTTTTATCAGATAAATTACAATATTCCGATCAAGCATTCCATGCCCACTTCCAGCAATTGATACTCAAACACCGTAGGTCCAATACAAAGTCCTAAACTGGAAAGCGTGCTTCAATATAAAGTCTTGCACTGCCCATTCATATCTCACTAGATCACACAAATTAAAGATAGTGTGACATTTTTCTTATACTTAGAGCACATCTCCTTCAGCTAACTTAAGCTTATCCACAAAAAAAAAGAAAAAAAAAACAGTTAACAGAGACAGAAAGACACAACAATCACCACTTGGCTAGCTAAAACATGTCTATATAAACCCAGCGCAGTCTCTGAAATCTGAACCAGCCTGGTCTTTGTCTGTGTCCCTGCCACAGACACAGAGGCCTTTCTGATGTAGGCCAAACAACCCTCCTCTCTGACAGACTAAACAGAGTGTTGGCCAGTGGGGCAGCATTGCACTCCCATTGGCTCATTGCACATTCTTCACCCAATTAGAATTCCACTCATACCTGTGGGGGCGGGGCACAGTCAGGGGCAATAACCTTTGTTTGTACCCAAGCTGAAATAATGAATGACTGGTTTACACACATACAAACACAGACCCTTCACAGCCTAAATCATCCACACACACTTTCTCTGCTCTCTTTCATCTCGACTTATCTGAAACACAACTGTCTGATAACATACTGCATTTCAATAAAAGAATTTCTTAATGTTCTCTTACCAAATTACTTACATTATTAACTATGTTAGTACTTAACTTTTTATAATACTGATTGATGATAGCACTCTTGCTGCATTTTTATGTCTTCTTCTACTTCTACGTTGGGCTGCAACTCTAGATTTCCATTACTGATTAATCCATCAATTATTTTCCTGATAAACTGATTGTTTTTAAAATGTCAGCAGACATTCCCAGAGCCCATGGGGACACCTTCAAATGTGTTATTTTGTCTGAAAAACACGCTCCAACGCAAAGGTTTTCCATTTACTATTACATTAAATGGAGAATTACAAGCAATGTTCACATTTGCGAAGACAGAACGAGTGATTTTTTTATGCCTTGCTGAAAAATAAGAGAATAATAAATTACCAAAATCCTTGCTGATTCATTTCTGTATGTGTTATTTCTAGCTGTTTAAACTTTCTATTTTGCTTCTTGACCTCTCTTTTGAATGTTGTCTACTTTCGTTTCTATTAGCTGTTTTTAAACTTACATCCCTCACTGCATGTTATGTTAAGTGTCTGATTCTTGAAAATTCACGTACAGCATGCGGCAGACATTTTTAAGACAGCATTTCATCAACATTTAGGAACTTCGGCACGTTTTACTCAATAACACATCCATCATCACAATCATGCACTGGTTCTTCCCTCCTGCACCGGTCCATACAAACCACATGAAGAAACATTCAGCCTACCAGCAAGCCGATTTTTTGTGTTTGCTCAATTTTGAGCGAGAAGAAGGACAAGGCGTCTGCCCAGCGGCACAGAGAGGACATTTCCATTTGAATACAGGCCCCTGGGTGCCCAGTGGGGTTACATTAGCTACAGTAATAACCATTGTTCCAGCTGTGTGTGTGTGTGTGAGAGAGAGAGAGAGACAAGGAGAGAGAGGCTCCTATGTGCCTTACTGAGGAGACTCTGACCTCAAAACGAACAAAATATTTGAGTTGAGTGTAGGCTGCCCCAAAAGAGCAAACGTGTCAAGCGTCTCTAAGTAAGGATAAGTTGAACGACTGAGACATTTGTCTTGCTACAGCTGACAGAACAGCGAAATGCCAATCGATACCCATGGGTAATCTAGGCTACCATGTCAAATTTACCGACAGATTGATTTTCAGACAGGCTGTAACGCTAGTTCGACATTTGCTTTCATCCCTCGAACAGAGCTCGTCGCATTCAGGTCAAGCAACGGGTTCGGCTGGTGGTCAGCCCAAAAAATGGGTGTAGCTAGCGAGCGTTAGCGGTCAACAGTAACTATAATGTTACTATTAGCTAACGCTAGCTGGCAAAGAGGCAAGCTGGAGCGGCTGATAAAGTTTGTGAACGTGGCTTTCAAGAGTCAGTGTTTCCAGTGACCCGAAAACAGCTGACAAGCCGACTGTCTCAGCTATGAAACCCACAGGACAGGGGACAGCTTCTTGGCTGTCCTCTCGGTAATTTGGCTAGCATCAGCTAACAAGCTAGCACTTGTGCTGCTGTGTTTGCCACACAAAAACCGGATGTTTGGGCAAACAGCAGAGGCGAGAACGCGAAAGACACTTCGTGGTGTCTAGTTAGCTGTGCTAAAATCAACACTCTACAGCAGTGGCTTGAAGGTAAAACGTTTCAGCTTCAGTTAAAACATGCACCGTAAGCGCTTTCTTTCGGTCGCGTTTTTTTACCTGTCAGTCGGATTTTGATGCTGGACCCGTTCCTCCGAGTCCCAGGATTCGACATCACTCCGGGAAAAACGATCACACAAACTTCCCGTTGGAGTCTCCCAAAAGCACGGTTTCACCACTTAATGGGAACGCGAATAACTTCAATTTAAAAACATGCGGTTTGTTTTTGTTTTCCTCACGGATAAAAATGTATTATTTCATCGCAAAGTCCTGCGCTCCTTCGAAATCCAACAACACGAGAGAACATTTTCTGGCAGGCTCAAGCACGTACTGACGTCATGTCCTTAACGGGTATAACCTTACGTGCTCGCGTCTGGGAAGCGTGGGCGTGCCCGTGAGGATCTTCATCCACGGAATCCCACAGACTTGCCTTTGGCGTTTATTTTTGGTAATGTATCCTACATTGTTAAGAACGACAAGTTCCCTTATTATCTATGTTTATTTGCAGTAGTTAACAATGTTTATTGTTTTCATGAATTGCAAACAAAGACAATTATACTATAAATATATTTTAATGAAAAATACAATAGGCTATTAGCAGATAAGATGGGAAATCAGTGATCACAGTAAAATGAAATTTTGTTCCTTTGACATGTAAATAGTCACTCATACCTTTCTCAAATTCCAGCTGTTTAAGATAGTATAGATTTCTTTTCTGCTTTCTCCCAGCTCTTTGATATTCAGTCTCAAAACATATATAATAACATAAACATTTTTAATCTATCTAATCTCAATTCAAACTACTCCAACAAGAAATAAATTTCAGTTGTTTAGGTTCTCATCAGTAATCTCTACATTCAAAAGAGCTTGTTGTTTGTCATTGCTGCCTACATTAACCCTCCCATACACTGATTCAGAGTTTTCCGCTATTTAAGTGATTTAAGTAAATTTGAAAAACAGAGAATTGATTTAAAAACTCTTCCAATAATGTGTTCAGGTGTCAGTGGAAACCTCCAACACACAGACTTCAGTATCAGTTTACAAAGTTATGAACTTCTTCCTACAGGTTTGTGATCAGGTAGATCAAAAGAGAGCAACAATAAGACCACATGGTCTTCGTGAATAATATGTTGCGATTTAATTGGCTTGATTTTAGCGGCCTCTTGGAATAAAAGGTTGACAGTGTTTGTATTTAAATTAATTGTCCCCAACCAAAGTTTTGTTCCAAAATCTGTGTTGAAAGTTGATGGGATGCCACTCCATTGAGTCAATGCTGAGATATTTTACAGGATAATGGAAAACTTTGATCTGCTGGTGGCTCTATGGGAAAAGTCAGGGGATCACGAGAGTGATCAGGTTTCATCCCCTGGGTACAATGAAGATATATCTGTACCAAATTTCATGGCAATTTATCAAGTAGTTGTTTACGTCATGCTCACAGCATGACTAGAAAGTTAATGTTAAGGTTAGAATACAGGTGAACTGTTCACCTGAATAGTGAGAGGGCGTGCCTCACAGGTTGTCACTCCTTGGGTGTTGCAGCTTCCAACAAGCATTTGAATGCAACAAGATGGAAGACTTTACACAATAAAATCTGTAGTTTAAACTGCAAATGATGGTGATAATAAAGGTGAGACGAGCACCCAAGAATACAGATATGACATCAAATCAAGTTCAAGTTAAAAAAAATGTTTGTCAGGAATGTTAAGTATAGCATGCAGTGGACTAAAACACCGGTATGCTCCTTAAAGGAGCTGGGTGGGCAGGAATAATGGTTGGAGGGATTTGGCTGTTTAGCAGCACTGGGGTTAGCTGCATGGCTGCAGTATTAGCTGATGGAACAATGGACCCTCTCACCAGCCTGTTTACAGGACACAGTAAATCCACATAAGCGGTGAAATGGCTCGCCGGACACCACGCACTTCCAGCAGCTAAGGCTCTCACGCGCGCGCACACACACACACACACACACACACACACACACACACACACACAAACACCTTGCCTCACAAACACACACACAGTTGCAGCCGTTTTTTTGTCCGTTGATTTGTCTGAGTCTGAACCCTCAGAGCACACTCTCTCCTTCTGTCTGTCCTTCTCACACAGATGCGCTCATAATTGCAAGGGGAACAGGTGGAAGTAATGATTTAGGGGGCTCTGCCTTCATAGAAGCATTGGTGTTTTTGTCTCAGCCCGTCCTTCTTCCTAGTCTCTTCTTCCCACTTTTTATCTACAACCGCACATCTGTCTAACTAGCACTTGTGTTTGTATCATGAATCATGCATGTATCATGTACGTGTCAACACTCACACAGGTGGCTGTGGTATCGCCAGACATACGCAAATTAGTTTATCCCTCCAAAACGGCCGTGTACAGCTGTTATGATAATGTGATATGTGTGCTGCATTAGCTCTATAAAGACTCTCTCTTGAGGCCACACTCTACAGATCCAGACTGTGATGCTATAACGTAAAGTTTCTCTGAAAGTACCACAACAATCTTTGGTGGAAACAATAGTTTTCTTCTCATTATGTCAGCTATTTGGGCAAAATTTTGGCCTAAAACCAAACTCATCTCTGCTTCAGCAAGGACCTGTTTCAAGACAACATATGACTAATACTACTACTCCATACAGTTAACAGGGGCGCAACTTAAAACAGTGGAGGCATGAAGAATATCTATCCATCTATCTATTATAGAGTGATGAGGTGAGAAAAGGAAATGGTTGATCCGGCGCTGTCAGGCAGAAGGAAGGGATGAGACCTCTGGTGACGGCTGGTTTTAGAGCTGTGACCATATCAGGAAGGAGTTGGCCTGATATATAACTGTATGGCTTCAGCTCACACACCCATATTCCTCCTGAGCGTACCTCCGCCTCCTGCCCTGGTGAGTATCTGGGTCAAACATTGGATCCCGTTTAACCAATGGCCAATGCCCTTCCTCTTACTACTGTTAATAAATTGATTTCTGTTGTCGTTCCATTGTTCAGCCTCTGTCTGCAGCAGCTGGTCGGTGAGTGAGCTGGTTGGTCGGTTGGTGTTTGTTGGTAGCGGCAGCAGCCATGCCAGGTGCATATAAAGGGGGGTGCGGGGAGGGTCTGGACCCCATGCCGTTCCTGGTTCCCTCAGAGAAGGAGCGCCTGGATGCTATGAATAAACCACACGACATCAAGCGCTCCTGCTAGGTCAAAGATGAGAAGGAGGCTTTCAGTGCTGGGGGAGATTCAGCCTTAAGATGGGGACAAAGTCACCGTCAAGACCACCAAGAACACTGTTAAGAACTAGAGTGAAGCTATTTTGTCTTAAAGATTTAGGATACTGTTACATTTAGGAAACAAAAGTGAGTCTGATCATAATCATGTGACTGTGGGGAAGGATGATGTCCAGCAGATGAACCCTCCTCAGTATGAAGGCAGTGACACGGCCAACCTCACTTTTCTCAATGAGGCCAGCATCCTGGAAAACCTCCGCAGCCATGTACAGCGGTTAGTATGATAAGTTAAACAGTTAAACAAGCTGAAGAAATGCAACAAAGTCCCCCCTCACCTATTCTCCATCTCTGACAACGCCTACCACAACATGCTGATGGGCGAGGAGAGGGCGATGGCAGGGTGTCGAGAATGGACAGATTTTGAGAGAGAGAGAGGGAAGGAAGAAATTTTAATCAGTCATAGGTCATTGATGGGAGAAGGGAGGGAAGTAAAGCTGGCACAGAGCAGAAGTAAGCATGCAAGTGGTATGTGGTGATTGGGGATGACCCCCCCAAGATGAGCTGCTTGAAAGTCATTACACTGCTCTGTATGTGGAAAGAGGGAGTGGGGCAGTTGCTGGTAATCAGTGTGACATGTGATGATTTGCTCAGGGAGTAGAAAAATATTTGAAGCCATTATATGGCATCAGGGGAGAGCTGGCAGCTGTCTGTGTTGCTGGTACTGCTGACAGAGAACATCAGCAGCCCTGTGATCTGCACAGAGGGAAATCAGCAGTAATTATTCTGGTCTCTCTCACACTCTCTGTTTCCTCTCCTGCCCTCTTTATGTCCCATCATCGCAGAGCATGAGAACCTGCCTACGCTGATCATGAAGGCCTTTTATTTTTTTTTTAAACGAATAATGTATATGGTTTAGTCTGCATGTCGCACGATAGTGAATTGCTTATTTGTTTCTCTCCTCCAGTGAAGAATCTGGTGCTGGCAAGACTGAAAACACTTAAAAAGTATTTACCAATGTTGGAGCCACTGGCAGCAAAACCTCCTTCCCCAAAAATCATGTAAATTTCTTCTCTTCTCTTCTCTTCTCTTCTCTTCTCTTCTCTTCTCTTCTCTTCTCTTCTCTTCTCTTCTCTTCTCTTCTCTTCTCTTCTCTCAGGGCTCTCTGGAGGACCAGATCATGTAGGCTAAACCAGTGCTGGAGGCATTTGGCAGCGCCAAGACCATCAGGAACAGCAACTCCTCTCGCTTTGTCAGCACACTTGTCGTCTTGCTAATTTTATACAGTGAAATAATTAATGTCCATGAGGAATTAAAAGAAAATTGTTGAAAAAATAACAACAGTACAATCACCAAATAAATAAATAATATTTGTGGGTTGTTGTAGGGAAAATTCATCCACCTCCACCTTAGGCCTACAGCTAAGCTGGCTGGTGCGGACATTGAGACCAGTGGGTGGATTTCTTTAAAAATGCCAAATCTTGGTTCTTGCATGCTTTGTTTCATGAGATAAAGACACTATCCTCTGAAAACATGTAAACTGTGAAAGGAAAAGGATCGACATCTTTTAAACTGTTCATCTTGTTGTGTCTGTGGGTTTTGTTCTGTATCTATGTATGTGTGTGTGAGTGTGTGTGTGTGAGTGTGTGTGTGTGTGTGCATCAGATCTGCTGGAGTCCCAGCAGGCTGCACAAAGACGATACCGCGTCTTCTACCAACTCCTGCCTGGAAAGAAGCCAGAGCTCCTGGACGAGACAGATAAAGCTGCAATGTCATCAGTTGATATGTAAATATAGTAAAGTCATATGTGCGTCTGAAGGGGGGAGGACAGTGTTGTTTTACAGATTGAGATGACACATGTTTGGATGCCTCAGAATGTGTTGAATGGAGATTGAGCAGGGCGATACAGTTTGAGAGTCTGATCACATAGAGGTTTGAGAAAGACAGTGCTGCCTGATGTTCGTTCTTAAATATTAAACCTGCAATCAATAGCATAGTCTAAATCAGTGATTCCAGGCCAGGAGCAGCGAGTGCCCTCATGCAGTGCAGGGGCTCGGCTGTGTGGAAAGTCTGCGGGGCGCCTTAACTAATTTGAAGAAATAGAAATGACCATTTAAAAAGAATCTGCACATTGTGTCAACTGTAACACCTGAACAGCACATGTTATGACCCAAAATACGTGAAAAGTCATTAGCAAGTGAGCAGAAAAGTCTACAGTTAGCGTAAAGTAATGGATAAAGGAATGGTTTGCTAAAAGTAGTTCAAGTAACTTTAGCAAAAGGTATGTTAAACACAATTGAAATAACTCGTTTGCTAAAAGTTCTGGGTAAAGACTTGAAATAGTTAGCTATAGTGGATAAATGGTTGAAATAATGTTAGCTAAAAGTACGACAAAAAGAGTTGAATTAACTATTCTAGCTAAAAGTAAAGGATAAACAGTCGCAGTGGCTAAAAGTAGTGGATAAATGGTTGAAAAAGCTGAAAGTAATGGATTAACAGGTGAAATATTTAGCTGAATGTAGCAGAAACCTGTAGCTTCCGCCACTATGAATAGTAGAATGAATGCTAACTCACCTAAACATGGACAGTTCAATTGTGTGAAAAAACACTGTAACATGTAATTACTATTTAAAGAATTTAACTAGTGTGTGTATAACTGTGTGTGTGTGTGTGTGTGTGTGTGTGTGTCAGGGAGTCACTGATGTGAGTCCATCGTTTTTTCTGTGTGAGCCGAGGTATACATGTTGTACACGGATTTTAAATCAGCAATAAAGATAAAGACACGCTTCTTTGCATGACCACTGGGAGATGATATAAATGCATTAGCCTGTCGATGGTGCTGTTGCTCCTCTTTGTGCAGGGCTCTTTTCTGTCCTCTCTCTCTCTCTCCCTCTCTATGCTTGTGTGTCCACAAGAAGCCTTTGATGTCCTGGGCTTCACTCCTGAGGAGAAGATGAGCGTGCACAAGCTGACTGGAGGCATAATGCACTTCGGCAACATGAAGTTCAAACAGAAAGCTGGAGAGGAACAGTCTGATGTGGATCCCACTGAGGGTATAAAAAAATCCACCTGGCTGTCTCTTTCTCTCTCTCTCGTCCCGCTCATATTCTTCAAACTCGATGTTGTTTTTTTTCCTGTCATCAGTCCCTGTCTCATTTGTGTGTTCTCTTCTGACCCATTTTTTCAGCATGTGCTACAAGACATTGTTAATTCCTCGTACGCTCTCTTCTTCCCTTCCTGAAGTGGCTGACAGAGTCGCCCACCTCATGACCATCAGCTCCTGGGAGCTGGGAGTTTGTGACCAAAGGCATTGCAAAGACATCATTTATTAGACAGTGCACAATTACAATATTTGAACTCCGTCTTTCATGTCAGTACAACATCTTTAAGCAGCTGTGCATCAACCTTACCAGTGAGAAGCTGCGGCAGACCTTCAACCATCACCTTTGTGCTGGAGCAGGAAGAATAGAAGAAAGAGGGCTTTGACAAGCATGGGCATCACATTTTTTCTATTTCAGCCTCCCTCTCTCTGTCTCCCCTGTTGTCTATGGGGAATTTCTCCATCCTGGAGGAGCGCTGTGTGTTTCCTTCGCAGCAGCTCTGTGTGACGACCACCTGGGCAAGTCCTCCAACTACCTCAAGCTGAAAGAGGGGAAGAAAGGACCCGAGGCCCACTTTGATCTGGTGCAATAAGCCGACACTGTGAGTACTGAATTCTTGCAGTCTTTGACATGAAGATGTTAGTGGCTAGAAAACACACAATTACCCGCATGGGACGGGAAAGGCACAAATTTATAATGAATTCAAAATATTAGAATTTATACATCTCTAAAGACTTCACATGTAATCATCTTCTCATATTACTAATGTGTCCAACACTCACATTAAAATATATTAAAAGTGGCAATAATTGGTATATTCTTTAGAAAATCAATATATTTGAGATATTTCTCACTTTTGCAGACAGAGTATGTCAATATATTACGTCTCACCACTTAACTTATATAAAACCAATTTAGTTTCACTTGCTGGATCGGTTAGTTTTAAGTTTTAAGGACTTAGTTGAATCACTTGTTGTTCACTGTCCCTGCTGTCGCTTGTTTGTGTGTAATCTACCATGAACTGTGTGTGTTAACATATAAGAACATGTAGCTAGTAACAGACTTCAGTCCTGCCTTTTCCAATGTTTTCCTCTCTTTCTCACCCCTCCTGCTCTCCCTCCTCCCACCTATGAGTCTGTTTTCCTCTCCAGGTGTTTTTTCCGTGCTGCATCCCGGTGAAGCTGAAGGACGCATGTGACGAGTGGCTGCAAAGATCGTAACCGTGCTGCAGGCTCAGCTGTGGGGAATCCTGGTGAGGATCGAGTTTAAGAAGATGGTGGACAGTGTGCGCCTTTTTTCTGGCTGTAGACTCATGTTATATGAAGTACTCACTTACATGTTTAAGTAACTTTAAGTAAGTTTTACAGACATCATACATCATTTATCCTGAGGATGTTACACAAACAAGACAATATTTTCATAACTATTAATACAGTAAATACAGTTCTGGTAGGATTCCCACTTTGTTCCCACATATTCCCACAAAACCTGTTTGATGTTGGAGCTATGAACAAGTGTTTTTACTGTGTTGGACTCCTGAGATTGGTGAATTCACTACAGTGTTTGCAAATACTACGAGGAGCCTGATATGGCATTTGGTGCAGTCTTAAATGTGAGGTGATGAATGCTGCATAAGGCCAGTGGGGCGAGAGTGAAAGGATAATGAGATGTAAATGTGAGATGAGTGGGTGGAGGAAAGGAGACAGAGCAGAGTGAATATAAGGTTAGGACATAGGGAAAAGGTGAAAATGGAAAGAAAAGGAGGATGATAAATGGTCTGGTTTTAAAGATGTAAGTTAATTTTTGTTTGTGCCATAACTTTCAGGAGGAGCTGGACGCTAAAAGAGCCACGAGAGCCAAGGTACAGATTAAATCTGCAACAGTTTAGTTTAAACAGACGACTGTAGTCCAAGCCTGCATCGCTATGATTACATCTTCACTATGACAAGTACAAACAGGGAGACAGGAGGGGTGTTATTGATTGCAGTTAGAGATTAAAGTTGGTTCTCTGGCTGCTCTCTGAAAGGTGGAGAAGCAGAGGGCAGAGATATCGCGTGATCTGGAGGACCTCAGTGATAGACGGGAGGAGTCACCGTCGCCCAGGTGAGTGCGACTGACAGCTGTCAATCAACCTCAATTTTTGCTATTTTTGTTTTTCGGCAGAAAAAACTATTGACCTCTGTCTTTTTAGACTGAGCTGAACAGGAAGTGTGGGGAGGGTGGACCTGCTGAAGCTGTGGCGGGAGCTGGAGAAGCAGCTGGAGAACATAACCAGGCTGAAGATGAAACTGGAGGAGGACAAACAGAACATGAAGGCCGAGATCAAAGACCTCAGTGTCACCATGGATGCCACTCACAGGTGCAAAGGTGCTTTTGCAGTTGTTATTTGGAAGGTCTTATGTGATTAACTCCAAGGTGAACAAGGTACAACGACAGCCCTAACCAGAGCTGCCAGCCTGGAGAAGGTCAGGAGGCTGGGATGAAACAGCTAGCTTGGCTCTGTCCAACAGTAACTAAATCTGCCTACTAGCACCTCTATAGATCACTAACAAACGCAATATATCTTGTTTGTTTAATATGCCCAAAAAATAGCCCAAATAGTAAAAACAACAAAACCAGCTAACTTCTAACAGCTGCTAAGCCAATCAGCTGCTGGTGGTAGCCTTATATTTAACGCACCAATTGGAGAGTGGAATCAACCTTCTTATCTAATTCTCCAGTAGACAGTAAATAACATATTTCCTAAAATGTCAAACAATTCCTTTAAATTGTGGCACTTTTAATTATGCTACTCGGATCCCATTAGAGCCTAAAATATTAATGAATGTGTCAATCAAAAAATAGGACACTTTCTCTCCGTTCCTCAAAAGCAGACATGTTAGCAGTATGCTGAAGACTTCATTCATCATGTAACAAACAGTCCATGTGCTGATTTAATACTAAGACAAACCTCTTCCTGTGTCTCTGTAGGAGGAGCAGGCCAATAGCAGCCTCTATAGACAGGGATCCGTGAACTGGACAATGCTGAGGGTGGTAGAGATGACCCTAAATAAAATAAGGATTTAAACCATTCATCTCTCTGAACATATCATCTTTGATACACACAACCTTGTTCAGCATGTCTTTGTGCTCCCACAGAGTGACACACACCCGTTCAGCCCTCCAGAGGACCCTTGACTGAGGAAGCATGAGCTCAGGCCCCTCGGGGAAAGTCTTAAAAAGGCCCGGACAGACCTCCTAATAGAAAGCCTTGAATAATTAAATGAGTCTTTAACATCACCAATAGTCTTAATCAATACAGACGTACGTTTGACTGCCTTTAAAAGATGATTTTAGCCAGCACGCTACGCATGTTTTAATGTCACTGTGCCTTGAATGCGCTGTATGTGACTACAGTTTTTGCTCATGAGGATGTGTGAAGAGTTTAGTGTGTGTTTGTGTGTAGTGGCCTCTTATTAAACTATAAGCAGAGTTTTTAGCTTTGAGCCTGTATGGACATGAAATACACATTAGATGTAGATGAAAGGAATGCATAGATTATATATGTACTATATAAAACAATGACCTGAGGTTTGAGATTGTGTATTGAGGAATATACATGCTTATTGATGACTGACAATATCAATCTTAAAGACAATATGTTAGGTTTGTTCCCAGCTTGTTACACTGCCCCCAAGTGGCAAAAAATATATAAAAAATAAAAAAATCACTTAAAACAGATGTATGATCAGACACAAATTCCACCATAGGCACTTACAGTTCATAGTTTTTTGTGTATACTACCAAGCAAATGTTCAATTAATGAAATTACCCCAAAGTAGTTGGTACACAGTGAAACTGGAGCCTCTGGAGCTCTGGGGCAGTAACCTGATTGGTAATTCAGCCATGATTATGAATGATGCCACTGTGTGAAGATTACACACAGTTTCCCTGGGGTGCTGTGGTCTGCCAATTTTCTACTTAACAATGACACATTCATCCACACCACAATGCTGAAAAGTGGCTTTTGTTTGCTCTTCCTTCAGTTTGAATGCTACCAAAAATCTGAAATGTTGTCTGTACTATTCACTGGTAACATTCAACATCAAGATCTTCAGGCACAATGGTAAAAGTTTCACATATTCCATGGAATTATGAAATCTGGATGAAGTAAAACAACTTATTATTATGTTATTATTATGTTATAGTAGCTGTGATGCTAATTTAACAGTAGTAAATGCTAATTATTCTCTCAGTAAGTTGCTTTTCTTAATAAACATAAGCAAGCTACCACAGGGTGACAAGAACAAAATGCATCTATCTCATACATCAATATGGAATTTATTTTCATTTTAGTTTCAGATGAACATTTCACATTTTATACAAAATCATTAGAAAATGCCTGACACTCCAAAATCCCATGGCTAATCCTTGTTTAGCGGCTTCAGACACCAAAAGGATTATTGGGGAATCATGCAGCATCCTGGACCAGTTGATGAGGCTCAGCCTGATCTCCAAATCAGTCAAATTATAATCCACAGTTCCCTCGATGGCCAAACACCCACTACCCCAGAGAGCGTAAAATCTCGAAGCCATGGTCATAATGGTACAGTGATATCTGACCACATCTAGTAATTTACAGAGTAGAGAAACAGTAGGATGCTGTCACTGACAGCTTCCTGCCTTTCCAAGCTGATCTGCAGACTTCCTTTAGCTGACCATCACCTCCTAAATGTCTTTGATGTATGGACAAAGTACCACGTCAACAACACCATGCATGTTTTTTTACGCATGACACATCATTGGTTATGATTGGTTGTGTAGATTAAAAAAAAAGATAATTAATATCAGAGTTTAAAATTACCCAATGACTGCAGGCCTGAGGGGGGGCGGGAAGGTCCACTGAGCCTCTGTTTGGATGAGGTAAACGTGAGGGGGGACAAGTGGAGGCTATTCACTCAGTGTTTTGCTAATATACATGCCCAGCATACACACGCACAAATGTGGTCTCAGCCCAAGCGCACAGACACACACTCTTATTCGCAAACACCTCTGCCTCATGCCAAAAGCTTCTGAACTGTTCTTTGGAGGGTACAGTTGAGCCAGATGACTGATGCCACACTCCTCGCGGGACAGTGTGTGACTGTGCGTGAGAGAGGAAAGGGTCAGAAAAGATGGCACACACCCCCGATTAAGATCCAACAACTGAAAATAGATTTTTATTAAGCCAATGCAAAGAGATGTCCCTCTCAGACAGAAGAACCCATGACACTGGGGCAGCGAGGCACTTACACAATCACTTTCATTTTACACAGTGCTTGCGTCAGTGTGTGTGTGTCTTAAGTGGAGACACGGTTACGTGTATTTTTTTTTTGTTTTTTGATCAAACGTCCAACACACACACTCACAGATACTCGTTTTCACATTGGAGCATGTTTTTAGCAGTTGGCACATGTACATGCAAAGCTTCAGTTTGGCCTGCGCAGGCGAAACTGAGGGAGAAGGGAGCAGGGGAAGGAGGGAGGGGGAGGAAGGAAGAAAAGATAGACATGTATGTGATCAGACAAATGCACAGATAGACTTACAGACAGGCTCTTCAACACTTTGAGCGTTTAAAAACACCCCCCTGCCTGTCTTCGATCCTGCCCCTGCCCCCCTTGTGTCACATGTTCATAGCAGCACCAGAGGAGCCCTCTGATTGGTGGGTACAGCCGTCCGTTAATTCAGTCAGTTTCGAGGATGAGTGGCGGTTGCTCGTTCTCCTCCTCTAAGCGCAGGTCGTTGAGGTCATCTTCTAGCCCCGCCCCTCCCACGGCGCCCTGCTCTTCACAGTAACCTAGGAAACAAAAGGTCAAAGGCCTAATTTGAGCCTCTCACCTTGTCATACTTTTTTGTAATGTCTTATTTTACAGGTCTGTTATTTCCTAATTAAATGTTATATTTATCTAAAGGTAAGCGTACTATTCAAAATACAGGAGCATAAAGTTGTAATCGGAGTAACATAAAGTTTCCGACAAAAACAAATAACGAATGAATATTAATTTGGGTTTGAGTGAATATGAAATTCCTCTGTAAATATACAACAGCTGAGACACTCACCACAGCTAACTAAACTCAAGTAACCCTCTCAAATAACTAGTTCCCTACAATTGATACCAAAAACAAAAATGTAAGGGAATTAAGGATGTATAAAGTACTTTGTGTGACACACCTTTAGTGACTGCAGCACTGTAGGTTTGGGCCACAAGTGGGCGCTCATGTGACCCCTGCTCAAGGATCTCATTGGAAGGCTCAGCGCTGCCGTCTAACCTGAAGTCAATGACAGCAGAAATTCAGTAACAATAAACTGTCAAAATCCAGGCAGCTGGTTGTGTAAAAGCTCAAGTAATAGTGTTCAGTGGCCGGTAACTGTATTCACTGTATTTATTCTGTGTGTGTGTGTGTGTTACCTGTGCTGCTTCATAAGTGTGCATTCCCCTCCCTCTTGTGGATCCAGGTTGTACAGATACAGGTAACCATCAGCCGCAGCCACCAACAACCTGGGAATCTTCTGAATCCTAATTTAAAACAAAGATTCACAAACATATTAGAGCCTATTTAAGGATGAAGACCAATTTTAGACACTGTGGCTTGTACGCTGTTGTTATGCAACTACTGAACCTGTGTTTTGATCACAGTTCTCTTTGGCTGAGGTAAAGATCTGCTGCACTTGCTCATCAAAGGACTCTTTTACAGCCTGATATAACCAGCAGTTTTTAAGGTTCTTCCAAGTTCATTAAATCACTGCAGATCAAACCTGAGTAGAGCAGCATCTTAAAAATCCAGTAGTAAAATGCAGCGACTCATGTGCTATAGAACAGAGGAATACTAAAACTCTCACTTAACATGAGCAGCAACATTAATAGAACATCATTAAAAGAATTTCAAACATCACCGTATTGAACACAGTATCTGACTGAAGGCAAAACTTGAAGATCATGACTTTGAAGTTCTTATTACTTATAATAAATGAAGATGGAATGAAAGGCACAAGACAAATTTGCATGACCTGTCTACGTATGTAAATCTGGCCCTGAGAGTGGACCGGCATTGAGTCCTGCATATTACTGTTAATACCAAATTCACTTTCACTTCATTGCAGTTCTTTCTGGTGTGTCGTGGCATCTACAAATAGTTTTACCCTGTTTCGAATACAGGGACAAAACAACAACAACAAAAACACAAAAACAGTGCTAAATGTGCACATTCATACTGTATGTTTCCATATAGGTGTGTGTGTGTGTATGTGTGTGTGTGTGTATACTCACACAGCTAAGGCGCAGATGTTCTTATGTCCGCAGAACGGCAGACGCACGGTGGCAAAGGCTCGCCCCTGGGTGAACATTTCCGTAACCTGGGAAGGCAGGTAGGTGGTGGACGCCATCAGGACCTTGCCCAGGTACCCTCCCCATGTGGTGGGCTCCTCCGCTGGCCTACATACACACACACAGAATATCAGAAGCCTGTGTTCCTCAGAGGAAAATGCAGTATACTGTAGGTAAATGGGCAGGACATCCCAGCCCTCGGGGGCTTTTTAAAATTGGACGTATAAGGACTGAGACAGAAAGGTACGTACACATACTTCTCCTTCTGTGTCTCTAATTTGAAGATGTGGACTGTCTCTGTGTTGCTAGAGGCCGACAGGTACAGGCCTTCCATACTGAACGCCAGCGAGCAGATGCTCACGCACCTAAAATAATAAACAGAATCATGCCAGTCCGTCATGGTAAAACAACTTTGATTTCTGAAAAACCAAAACTGTAGTGCATCAATCATCAAATCATCTACCGCTTGACTCCTCTTCGAAACTCAAAGAGCTTCTGTCCCTCTGGGATTGAGAAGACACGAATGACTGTGCCCTGGGAGGAAGTGAAAGATGCACAGAGGATGACAAGGCTTGGAGGGGAAGCAACAACAGTGATCTGCATTTGCTCAGCTGGAAAAACAAGAATCACACACAAATAACTGACACAGGCCAGTGTACTGTAAAGTAACTGTGTTACCTTCTCTGAGGCTGTGGCCAGTTTGGTTCCACTGGCATCAAAAGCCAGAGCCGCTAATGGGCTGTCGTGGGCTGGAATCATATTAGCCGCTCGCTGGAAAACAAATACCGACACTAGTTAGAGATGTGCTACTTCACAGACGACAAAAATAGTCAGCATCAGTGACTGATGACAGGAAACACGGGCTGTCAGAATAATGAGGACACAGCAGAACAGTTATGTATGATGAAAAAAGGGGAAATAAGAGCCGAGAAGAAAAGGTTGGCATGAAAGATTACATATAAAGGCTTTATTACACAATGACAGTGTAAGGCAGCGGGCTTTACTTTGTCTGTGGTCACCTACCAGATTGACTGTGTCAAACACTTGAACTTCTCCTATCGTAGCACTGCCTGGGTAGGCCAGGTAACAGTTGTCATTGCTGATGGAGAGGGCGCACAATCCTGGAGAAACAAGAGCACAAATACAAGCTAATTAACAGAAGGAAGCCAAAGAAAGTAAGACTCCAAGCAAAATCAACTGACCGTGACAACAAGTGAAACTGAAAGAGTGATTCAGTCATCTAAATATTTTTGAAAGTTTTCAGCCTTGAGGGCTACAGCAAACAAAATGGACTTGAAAAAAACTGCTAACAAGAATTACTGCCTTGGGGGTATATCCCCCTGCTGACCAGTGAAGTTGAAGTTTACTACACTCACATAATACCACCACCATCACCTGAAGCTCAATATCAGCAGAACCAATGAGGTCGAAGCTCTGTTTAAAACAACTTTGTGAAACACGTGGATTGTATAACAGATATTACTACATGGGCTTGGGGACACTTCATTAAACCAGTGTCAGTAAACACACTTTTGTTTACGTTTTAAACAGCACCTCAACTTTTTTGGACTCGGGGTTGAATAGAAATACTACACTATGTTGACATACTGCCTGTCTTTCCTCAGACTCACCTGAAGGGTTGGGTGGAGTTTCTCTGATAGTGTGCAGCACTTTCATGTCTCGGATGTTGTGAATGTACAGCGACTCCTCCAGACACACAATCAGCCTCTGCAGAGGAGCCACAAAACATCAACATTACTGTCACTGACTTATTACCGAACTACGACATTTGCACAAGGTAAATAAGGCTTCGGGCTTTTGATTAATATATAACAAGGTCAAGTGAAAACACCTGCCTGCCTGACAGGTACTTCTTTGCCTTCCTACCTGTCTGTTGAGCTTGACAGCCAGTATGGTGTTGGAATAGGAGTAGTTGCAGATCTCAGTTCCCTTCTTGAAATGACAGACTTTAAGCTTCCTGGGGGCCTTCAAGCTGACAATGGCCACCAGGCTGCTGGAGAACAGACGCTCCACAATACACACATCCTCTGTGTCTGCTGCAGGGACACACACACACACACACACACAAACACAAACACACACACACACACACACACACACACACACACACAAATCATCTTTTCACTACATTCGCCCAGTGGCATCCTTTCATCTTTGAGTAAAAGCCTTTTGTGACCCTTGTGGTGACAACTTTAAAACAGTTAAGGAACTGAAATGGTGTAAATAAAAGCATCCCTTTATAGCCACATTTAGAAGTAAGCTTATTCACAGTGGAAAACAATTACATGCCAGTTATGTGAATGAGGCCGGGCAAAAGACGGGTCTGTGTCTTCTGCTGGCTGCTTTGCATTGACCATTCAAATTTAACATGTTTATCAAAAAGTACAGGTTAGCTCACCATACATGGGTAGTTAACAGGCAAATAAGACTCCAGAAGAGATCATGCTATGCATTATATAAGTCCAATAATGTGAAGGACGCTTGGTGTTTTAGCACATGGGTGTGGGCAAAGTGCTGACAATCTTTATTAATATTTAAAGTAACAGCAGCGCTGTAATGGTGCAGTGACTGTGTCCAGTCTAAACAGTATGCATTAAACACAATAACTCAAAAAATATGAATGACCACTAATATAACAGAGTAATTATATTGTTATTGTACATCAAGCTGCTTTAAAATCCTTTATATATACACACAAGGATTTGTGTGATTTGTGGAAGTGTGGAGGAGGTATCAGAACTGAAGAACAGAGCTTGGACAATACTTACTACATTCATATATCTGCTCCAATTTGTCCACAGAGGACAGGGAGAAAAACTTGTATCCTGATTTGGTGCCAACAGCTAAGGACCTGTATAAATAATAGAAACAGAACAAGCAGCAGCATTGAACTATCATTGCATCAGCAAGATATCACACCCCTACACACACTGAATATAACTCTAATGCCATTAATACAGCTCACAGAGACGCTTCTAAGTGGACACTGGAGGGATCAGGCTATTGGTTTCATACCAGTGGTCGCGGCTGTTTCAGTGTTACTGGGTGTATTGGTCAGACGGTGATAGTGGTCACACGACTGGAGCTGCTCTGCAATAAGACCAGGCCCCTGTGGTCCAGAGCGGTCAACAGCAAATTTAGCGGACTACCCCTCCGCGCACTACAACGGCTCACCAAGCTACATATCTTATAGAGGTCTGTCTACAAGAGCTACAGTGACCCAGGATGAGACTTTTACGATTTTAAGCAGTCCTTCAAAATTTCACCGGGTCAAAGCTCAAGTAAAAACCACATAGACTTAAGTTATGTCTGTCTACAGTCAGTATATTAATCATAACAATCGTCACCTCAGCCTCCCACGTTACATGACACCTAACCTACATGTGTATTGTGGCTAAAGTTAGCCAGCATCATGTTAGCTAGAAAGCTATGCTAGTGACGAATGAAATAGCACACACAGTTACTATTAACTTGACAGTTAAATTAGCGATAGTTAAACTCAGCGTCTATTAGTATTAATTTTTAACGTGCTAAACCACATGCACGCTACTCCACATCGAGCCCTGTCACCCCGTGAGGCGCCCAGACAAGTCCACACTGAGCTAGCTAACGTCAGCTAGCTTGACAGCACAGGCCATCGGATCCCCAGACACTCTCCCCGGCCCTGCCTTACGTGTTGTCCTGGTTAAAGTTGGCGAACAGGAGCTGGCTTCCGCCAGCATCCCCGCTTTGACTGGCCAAGTTCATGGGCTCGGCACCATCGACATATAATGCTCCGGTAGAAATAGCAGCAATTGGGCTGGGATTACTACTGTGATAAGGGCCAGAAGTGCTGAGCTTCAGGGGGCCATCTCTTTTTCTTAGCCCTGCTGTAGTGATTGTTGTTGTTTTTCATAGGGGTTGTTGCTCCCCCGTACTGCGCATGCGCCGAGGACGCAGCGTGCGGTGCCTTTAAAGAGCCAGAACAGTTTTGTAAAGTGCACAGTCGTGGTGACAATAATGTCATACTATCCGACATGACTGTGAATAGATGGTTTTCTCTGATATTTCGGTTCCACAAGAGGGATAAAAAGCAGGAAAAAACTCTCCTGCAAACCCTCCGCTGTACAGCAACTTTTCATGACTTGATATAACAGCGCCCCCCACCGTCAATATGTGCAAACAACATCTAAAATGAACGGGCGGCATACACGTTTTACTGTGATTGATACGTTAAAAAATATCATATTTATTCAACATACCATTGATGTAGGCCAGTTCCTATGTCCTCTTAACTCCAGCCGAAAATTGAATATTAATTAATACTTTGTATCACACAGTTTGTAAAGCTGTTCCAACAGCTCTTCTCCAGGTTATTAGAAATAATGATTTTTATTCAAATATCTCCACTTTCTTTCTTCTTAAAAATGTAAAATATTTCCACGTTTGATCAGTCATTCAATATTAAACTATAATGCCGTGCAGCTCAACATGGTATGTTTGAAGACTTAGGTATGCTGTTTATTATGATCTGACAAAACTTTATATCTTGTTCCGGTCATTCTACCATCAAAGAGTCTCACTTTGAGATAGTCATAAACTCACCAATGACTTTCATTTTCATCCTGTTCCATGTTTATTTTGGGTCAATGCAAAAAAAGCTATTGAACATTTTACTACTCATGTCATGTCTGGGTTGACTTAACTTGCTTATCTCTTAAAATAGCATAAAATATCACTTGGAAGAAATCCACTGGTGCAAATGGAATCAAGCTTGACACATTTGCAATGACTTTAAATTATATTTTGAGACCCTTTCAAAGTATTAAGTAAGTTGACCCTCCATCTATATTATGTGATTTATTCTATTGATGTTGTCATACATTGTCATGTACATTGTTTTTGTAAATAAAACATTAAAAATGCACAGGCTACATATTTAAAAACATCTATTTCATGGCTCTGTAAGTGTGAAATTTTCATTTTTTAATGGTGGCTGCAGCAGCGTGGGACGAGAAGGAGGCAGTTAGTGATCTGATGCGTTGACTGTAATTAAGTGTGTGTGAGTGTGAGTCACAGTTTCTGTCAGCATGTTTAAACTTCATGGTAGTTTCAGGTTTAAGTCTGAGCATGTCAGAGTGTGATTCATTCACTGGATAACAACATATAGGTTAGCAGCACTGTGAAAGATGGACAGAGAGCATTAAAAAGAAAGAAAGACTAGAAATAGGACCTCAAGGTTGTTTGCATCTGCCAACCTTTCAAGTTGCAGTTTACAACCACGTCTTGCTAGACCAGCGGCGTGCCCAGACTTTTTTTTTTTTTACTTGGTTGGCCTAAGTGGACATAGCCCTGTTCCTGGCTCACAAAGGATATGTAATGAAGACTTTGCAGGAATTTAATTAAAGTTTTCTGGTGAAATGAAAGTTATCACTATATTGACATGTATGATTCCAGTGAATAATTTCCAAATGAGTTAGTCCACCATGATGAACTTTTAGTCTAATGAATGCCTCTGTTGTGCTTACAAACAGTGACATTAAACTTAAAAAATCATTGTATCATGCATAAAAAACTCTTATTAACAAGAAAGTATTTTTGATAATTAACAGGTGTTTTATTAAATTTCAATGCTGTGATTGTGTGAACTGCACATAAAGCAGTACAGATGCATGTCTGTGAAGTTACTGTGACCCCATCCACCCCTCCATTTTGAACTAATTTTGTCCATCTATGTTGTTTGTTTGCTCCTGCGCGGTTGTGATTGTGCGTCAGCCGTGTCCTTTCGTCCAGTTTACTGCTTTCAGGGACTGAGGGACTGCCTCTCCTCCAGAGGTCTGTCAGCAACGGCAGAGGTCCAACACACTGTGTACTGGCCTTTGGTTTACACAAGCCACAGCTTCCAAATAAACATGACAGACAGAGAGAGACAGAGGCGGGCCTTGTGAAACAGAGAGCAAAGCTGCGTAGCCTTTGCAGGAAAAAGCTCAAGTCTCTTTTCACGTTCATGATAATGATGAGATGAATAAGAGAATAATCGAGTGTTGGAGGAATATTTTATGTTTAGCTTCTTTAAGGATTTTGTATCTGGCGCCACATGCAAAGTTATGGTGTCAAAATATGAAACAACTCCAACAATTAACATTCAGCAACAGAACTAGATAAACACACTGAATTCAGCCGACAGGAGAAACTACAAAAGAAAAAAAACAGACACAAAGGAGCATCACAGTCCCTGGTAATTAAACCCAAATAAAAAAGCTTGCAGCAGAACAGCTGTTAGACCTAAACGCATGTATGAGGACTCATTTGGACAGCAACATGCTCTATTTTGTTGAAATGTGCTTATTTAGGGCTAAAACACAACCCACCATACATCAGCTTCAACAGTGAGTAATCTTTGAATAGCATTAATGAGACCTACACAGTGTTACAGCCATGAAAATCACCACATACCTGTTTGTATTAGTGTTAATCTACATCTTTACATGCTGACTGTCAGGTGTAGCTACAGTAACCAATGCCACTGTTATTTACCTGTGCAAATATGCCTGTCTGGCCATTGTCACCGATGTTTTGAATGATATCTGCAAACACAGCCCGGGGTGAATGTGTAACACGTTCAGTGTGAAGCGTGGAAACTTTGGATGACAGTGTGTTTGCATAATGTATCTGTTCTGTCTCACACAGCTGCTGCACAGTGCCACAAAGGGCCTCTGCCGGCCACTGTTGTTGTTGGATAATATTTAATTTTCCATTCAGTTTGAGCGTGTGTGTGTGTGTGTGTGTTTTGTTTGAAGGGAAACATACAGAGAGAGAATGACATACTTCCCCTTTTATTATGAGGAGATAGATGTACTAGCTGGCAGTGAGGTCTTTTTTAAGCCAAAGGCATCTATTGTAATATCACATACAGCCTGTGTAGTGTATATGTAAGACTGATCCCTGTCTTATATCAGTGCTGGTCTTCTGTTGTCTGTATTGATCATTGCTGATTTTACCTTATATTGCCTTGACACTGACCCTTTTTGGCACATTCCATCATTTGTCTTTTTTGTGGACTGATGCAGTTTTGCGGCTCTATTAATTTGAAAATTCACATATCAAACTCTGTATATTTAAATTTGACTAATAAGGCCAATAAATAAATAAATAAATAAAGGACTCCATAAAAATCCACCTGTTTATTCCTGGCTATGTGGAACAAGCAGCATTGAGGCCCCACATTTGGGGAATTAAAAGGTCTTTTATTTTAGTAAAATTACCAATATATTGTAATATATTGGTAATAAAACAACAGAGAAATTGAAAAGTAAGTAATTGTACATAAATAAAATAAAATAAATAAAAATAATTAATGATAATTGAAATGTACTTTTTGGGATGTTCACTGCACAAGCCGAGAGTCATAGCTGGGGTAGCCTGATCCTAGGCGGAATACAAATAGTAGTATTATCAGTAAAATGTACCTAAAGTATCAAAGTGAAAGTAATGGCTCCTATGACCAATCCATTATACAAACTGT